>NC_133502.1:31360000-32610000 GCF_049354715.1 Callithrix jacchus
ATATAAGTTATATGTAGCAAACTTTCATTTTACACAAAGTAAGATGAAATTTTACTGATTGCATGGCATAATGAATAAGTACATATTTGTCTTCAGTTTTAAGTTTAAAGATCTTAATCTGTTAGATATTAGATAAACTCAGTTGTTTTTTTCTTTATACACTTAAGATATTCAAAAGATTAAAAAAATGTTTTTTTTTCTTTCAAAGCCAGAAATGTTAAATTAACTGTGTGTGTGTGTGTGTGTGTGTGTCTGTGTGTGTACATAACTCAAGACAAAATAGAAGCTGACCTCTATGAAGAAGACTACCATTACCACCATCCCTGTCTGCTAACCACTAACTCTAGGCAGCAAGTAATATGGATAGAGACTCTACAAGTGGACTCAGAGCTCCTACAACAGTAAGCACAGTTGACAACAGAAGAAGTATGTTTTATTAGAATTAACAACACCATATTTTGCCGGCCAGAATTTCCGTTGCAATTCCTTGGACACCTTAACTCCTACTCTTTGAGTAAACATCAATAAAATACATTTTATCTTGCCTACAGGAAAAGTCCAATAATGTTATTTTTTTTTTTTTTAATTTTTTATTGGATTATAGGATTTGGGGTACATGAGCAGAGTATGCAAGACAGTTGCGTAGGTACACACATGGCAGTGTGCTTTCTTTTCTTCTCCCCTTCACCCACATTTGGCTTTTCTCCCCAGGCTATCCCTCCCCACCTCCCCCTGCCACTGGCCCTCCCCTTTTCCCCCCAATAGACCCCAGTGTTTAGTACTCCCCTTTCTGTGTCCATGTGTTCTCATTTTTCATCACCCACCTATGAGTGAGAATATGCGGTGTTTCATTTTCTGTTCTTGTGTCAGTTTGCTGAGGATGATGTTCTCCAGATTGATCCATGTCCCTACAAACGACACAAACTCATCATTTCTGATTGCTGCATAATATTCCATGGTGTATATGTGCCACATTTTTCCAATCCAGTCTATTATCAATGGGCATTTGGGTTGATTCCAGGTCTTTGCCATTGTAAACAGTGCTGCAATGAACATTCGTGTACATGTGTCCTTATAGTAGAACGATTTATAGTCTTTTGGATATATACCCAGTAATGGGATTGCTGGGTCAAATGGAATTTCTATTTCTAAGGCCTTGAGGAATCGCCACACCGTCTTCCACAATGGTTGAACTAATTTACACTCCCACCAACAGTGTAAAAGTGTTCCTTTTTCTCCACATGCTCTCCAGCATCTGTTGTCTCCAGATTTTTTAATGATCGCCATTCTAACTGGTGTGAGATGGTATCTCAATGTGGTTTTGATTTGCATCTCTCTGATGACCAGTGATGATGAGCATTTTTTCATATGATTGTTGGCCTCATATATGTCTTCTTTCATAAAGTGTCTGTTCATATCCTTTGCCCAGTTTTAAATGGGCTTGTTTGTTTTTTTCCTGTAAATCTGTTTGAGTTCTTTGTAAATTCTGGATATCAGCCCTTTGTCAGATGGGTAAACTGCAAAAACTTTTTCCCATTCTGTTGGTTGCCGATCCACTCTAGTGACTGTTTCTTTTGCCGTGCAGAAGCTGTGGAGTTTCATTAGGTCCCATTTGTCTATTTTGGCTTTTGTTGCCAATGCTTTTGGTGTTTTGTTCATGAAGTCCTTGCCTACTCCTATGTCCTGGATAGTTTTGCCTAGATTTTCTTCTAGGGTTTTTATGGTGCCAGGTCTTATGTTTAAGTCTTTAATCCATCTGGAGTTAATTTTAGTGTAAGGTGTCAGGAAGGGGTCCAGTTTCTTCTTTCTGCACATGGCTAGCCAGTTTTCCCAACACCATTTGTTAAACATGGAATCCTTTCCCCATTGCTTGTTTTTGTCAGGTTTATCAAAGATTGTATAGTTGTATGTATGTTGTGTTGCCTCCGGTGCCTCTGTTTTGTTCCATTGGTCTATATCTCTGTTTTGGTACCAGTACCATGCTGTTTTGATTACTGTAGCCTTGTAGTATAGTTTGAAATCCGGTAGTGTGAGGCCCCCCGCTGTGTTCTTTTTGCTTAGAATTGACTTGGCTATGTGGGCTCTCTTTTGGTTCCATATGAAGTTCATGGTGGTTTTTTCCAGTTCTGTGAAGAAAGTCAATGGTAGCTTGATGGGGATAGCGTTGATTCTGTAAATTACTTTGGGCAATATAGCCATTTTCACGATATTAATTCTCCCTAACCATGAACATGGAATGTTTCTCCATCTGTTTGTGTCCTCTCTGATTTCGTTGAGCAGTGGTTTGTAGTTCTCCTTGAAGAGGTCTCTTACATTCCTTGTGAGTTGTATTCCAAGGTATTTTATTCTTTTTGTAGCAATTGAGAATTTTTTTTGGCATATTTTTGGCTTTCTGGAAAAAAAACAAGGTATAAATAATAGGTTTCACAGACTGTTTTCAAAAGCCAAGTTTTTATTTATAGTCAACTGTTTGTATTTAAGAATTGCTTATCTTTATTTTCTCGTTATGTCAAAAAATGCAAATTAGTATCAGAAGAAAATTTGGGGAAGTAAGTTACATAGCACTGGTGTCTTGAGAAACAGAGACCATTATAATAATTATGATATCACCATTCCAGTGTTGTTCATCCCAATCTCAAGAAGAAGTATTGGCACAGGGAACCTAAAATTAAGATGAGATGGCAAACATCTTTAAAGTATTGAAAAAATGAATACAACCATTCTATGAGCTACTTACATTTAAACACATCTATTGTTCAAGAATTAAAGGACATTTGGAAAGAGAATAAACTATGAACTATCACTCCTTACACTATTGATGGCTTAACAGCTTAATAATTGAATTGCAAAAAACTCTTGTCCAAGTAGTGAAAATGAGAAGCTGAGAGAGAAGGTGAGGGGAAGGGGAGAAGCAAAAGAAATAACAACAAAACAAGAGAAAACAGAATACACATAGATTCATGTGGGATGAAGGTAGGGTATTTGAAATTTAATCCCATTAATTTGATTTCAGTTTAGATAGAATAGATACATTTCAACAGATTAGATAAATGCAAACAAAAACTTCTTTATAAATAAAGCAATATCATTAAATATCATGAACTAAAAATTATAAAAATTCCATAAGTACAATTTTTTTCATAGTAAACTGAAAAAGACCAGTGTCTAGGAATTTGTCTTGTGAATATATTCATGTAAGTTCACCTAGATCCTCTTTGAAAAAGTAATTAAAAAAAAAAAAAAGAAATGCAGAGGACCCTATGATAATTATAATATACATGATGCCACCCATGCAAGCAATTAATTATGTAAGTCACAAATTCTTAGATTTAAACAAAAAGGAAATGTTATTTCAGGCACTCAAGTGCTGCACAGCAAATTAATGCTTCTTACATCCAAATAAAGTGGTAGTCTGTGAATTTTCTTTTTTCTTCTCTTCATCCTCCCTTCCCTACCTTTTTTCTTTATGTTATTAGTCTGTGAAAGTAAGCTGAATTTTTGAAGAGTTAAATAGTATTCCTTTAAATTTCTGATATTATACTTAATCTATATGCTAATTCTGTATATTTTAGGAAGTTGGTATATTTTCAATCCCCTTGATTCCAATAACGTATCACAGTACTTTGCAGTCTCTGACACTTAAGTGGCTTTCATTAAAACTTGTTGATTGCATAAATGAGAGTGCGTCAAAAAACTCTGGCCCCAAAAAACTCTGGGTCATAGTTTTTAAATGTGCATTCTCACTCATTTATACATGTAAAATGTGAAACTTACCCATTTTATTAGATTGTGTCACTGCCTTAGCAATTTCCCACACATTGTGAGTGGCTTGGAACAATACAGATTTATGATTTTGCAGTTCTGGAGGTTAGAAGTTTGACACGTCTCGTGGACTAAAACAGAGTTGTTAGCAAGGCTGTAGTTATTACTGGAGGCTTTGGAGAAGGGTTCACTCCCAGGCTCACTCAAAGTGTTGGAAGAATTTATTTCCTTGTAGTTGCAGAATCTGTCTCAGTTCCCACCTGGCTCTCTGCTTTTGACCGCTTTTAGCTCCAAATGGGCTTTCTTCTGTTCTTGTATGTGAACCCCATCTGAATGCCAGCAAAACAGCTTGGAATATTTTCCTTCTACTCTTTCTTCTGCTGATAACCAGAGGTTATTTGCTTATGATTATTTTGGACTCACCAGGACAATCTAGGCTAATTTCCCAATTTAATATTTGCTACATAAATTTTATCTGCAATATCCCTTTTAGATGTAATATAACCTATTTGTATGCCCTGGAGATTAGGTCGTAGAGATCTTGGGGTTGTCATTATTCTGCTAACCATAGCCATGTTTTCTTTACTATGCATGTAATTATTATTTACTATGCATGTCGAAACAAGGATGAGGTAAAAATTTTTGTGATGTAGAATATTTGCAATGAAACCAAAATGATCCGTGGAATTTTTTAAGGAATTCCTTTGGTCCTCCAACATTTTATTTGCTGATAGGTATTGCTAAATATTTATTCAGCATGAAGTAATAAAAACAAGTGCTTCACAGTCACTTTCTGAAGTCACATAAATGTGGTTTTTATTTGACTAGCATTTTCTCATTAAAATTTGGTACAAATATGACACATGGGAATATGTATTCATGGATATAAGAACTGTCCAAAAATAAGATTTAATATTGATAAAACAAGGCATGAAATTCTCTGTGGTTAAGTTTTAATAAATTATAAATCCACTTGTAAGTAACTAGCAAGAGAATCTATAGTCAATCTTGAGAAAATTGGTATGTTATTGTTGTAGTCCACCGCCTAGTTTGCATACAGTTGGTAAGCATAGCATTTGCAAACATGAGAGATTGGTATAAAGATTGTAATCTCAGAAATTTATGTTTAGTAAATTCAATTTTAAAACTATGTCTTATAGTTATACAGCGCTTTAGTTCAGAAATTGTTTTTTTAGATTAACTAATATAATTCTTACAACCTACTAAAATTGTTATTATAAAATATATAATCTCTATTCAATGACAGATTTAGCATATGTCTGTGACCATAAACTGGATCTTACAGTTACTTTTTTCAGATTTTTATTTTATATGTGTTGGTATATGTATATTTTAGTAAAAATGTTAATCAAATAGAATATTTATATATATGTACACATTCTAGATAAGAAAATATATGCGATAAAGGTTATGCAAAATCCTCCTAAAGGCAAAAGGAAGATGCAAATGAATTCTAGGAGTTCTCTCCTTCCAGCTTTATTTTTCTGACTTGAATGAAGATGGGAATGAGAGGTGGGGTAGGGTGCTTGCATGTTTTAGATGAGAGGTTGGTTACTTCAAACATCAGTTGCTTCACTGTGTTACCAAATTCTTAACATTTAAAAAAAATTTCGTTGTTTATTTTGAGACAATGTTAATTTATTTGATGCCTTTAAGTTATATAACTTTACAGAAACACTTAAAATAATTAAAGTCGATAATACACTCAAGGGTAAACATTTGTCAGTCACTATGTATCACACACCTGTGTATGAGTTATTGCTTATTTACTCACAGCAGCCAGAGGTAGAATCTCTTTGAGTTATAGCCATCCAGACTCTAAAGTTTCTACTTAAATATATGTTATGAGATCAACCGAAGCAGTGAAAAGGTAAGCAGATAAAAACATAAAAATACCAAGAGCTTTCCAGCGCAATCTCATAACATAGAAGTGAACCATCTATTCCAAATCTAAAATCCTTAAGTAATTTTGTGTCAAATGTCTATCCTATTGTGTCCTACACAAATTAATCTCTTGTACTAATTAAATCTTAATTTATATTGCACATCTGAGCTATCTTAAACATTCCTCTAAATATTTAAAATTTGGTGTGATAATTATCTCCTCCTGTGTATTTGTTTAGTAATTCACAATCTTTGAGATTATGATTGATATTGAACATATATATCATTATAATTTTCTAGACCTTTTCAAGAACAATGAATCATGGCAGCCCATAAAATACTCTAAATAATGTTGTTTATTTTAAGGACATTTTTCTGATAAAGAACAAAAAGGAATGCCTGTAAAGATAAAACATTTTTAGAGAATACTATTTAGTTTTGTGGACTTCATTCCGTGAGTGCTACAAATAACTGTCTAGGGTGTAACAAATACAATGAATTAGGAAAGGAGTCTTGTCTCAAGGATTTTCTTCCAAATGGTTTCTTTAATCGTTAAATACTGACCTAGTCTAGGAGGGAAGTTAATGAAATATAGCTGGAAATCTATTGCATTTGACCAAGACAGCCTTAACGTTTCCCTCAGCATCACAAAACTTTAGACAGGTTGCTTCCTGATTCTTAGTTCCTGACCCTCATTTTCTTAAACCATTTATTTTAGAAAACTTGTAAGTCTCAATCCTTTGTCTGATTCTAGATATTTAAATCCTTTAAAAAACCTCTTGCCAATTTTACAAACCAGGACTGTATTTCTCAAGGACCTGGGAGCCATCTCTCTGAAATGTAAAAAAATAAAGATGGCACCCCTATTTCCCACTTTAGGTGGGAAGATAGTAGCCTAACTTTCAGGAAACCTTAATCTAGATAGTAAAATCTTCTCCTATCATGAAGATAGGTGATGGCTTTTAAAAAGTTTTAATTATTATAGATACATAATAGTTGTACTTATTTATCAGATATGTATATATGTGATAAATTGACACAATAAAAAAATGTGTAATAGTTAAATCAGGGTAATTGGAGTATGCATGATATCAAGCATTTGTCATTTCTCTGTGTAACAGGCAAAGAAGTTGTTATTTAGGCTATTGCAACAGGGAAGAAAATTCAGAATTGAGTCTGAACTCAACCTCACTGAAACAAAAATTCACTGCAAATGCTGCTTTGTCATTTTCTAAGAGAAAACTTATTCTTGAAGATCAGAAAAGGAGGGGGAAATTCTTTTTAAGTTACGATGTACAACAGCATTAAAATCAGGTATAATGAAGCATTTTTGGCTCATGATGATTATGTACATTTTGAGCATATATATTTTCTATTTACTGAATATTGCACAAAAATGAAATTTGAAGGTGCAGAAGGAAAAAATTTTTGAATAATGTTGAGATGTTAGTGACTGAGTGGGAAGGGCAATGGTGATGCACCATTCATTAGAAAATTTATTAAATTTCATATAGACCATAGACAGAAGAAGATTGTGAAGAACTTCAAATCTGAGACTCTAGAATATAATGTTGGTTTTCTGTAGACTATAAGCTGGTTAATTTGTCAGAGCACAGAAGACAGATGTGACATTGTGCTAGGATGGATAATGACCCTATAGGGTTGAGGTGAGAACCAGAGCTGAAGGATGAGAGCTTAAAAAACTACAAACCAAGGCAATGGAATCATTCTGCACTGTCATTATTCTCTCATTCCAGGCAGAACACATCCTATAAGCGAAGGCAGAGCAAAACAGGTATCTTTTCTCTAAACTGATAAACAAAAAAATAATCAACTTACCCAATATACAAACAACAACAGCAACAAAATACAAAAAGCTTAGTTACATATTGAGTTATGAAAAGGCCCTTTTCTTTTAAGTATTGGAGAGTGTATAGATCTCAAGGGAAACCTATGTTGTGTTAAGACTTGTCCTGCCTGATTTCACACAACTCCTGCATAGAGTTCCAACTCCCAGAGGAGACTTAGATGAGAAGGAGTTCTTTCCATACAATGGCAAAGGGGAAATGGAAAAATGCACTAATCATTTTTTAGCCTATAAATGGACAATTAAGCATCACCAATATGCACAAAGAGCTAACAGTATACAAATTAAAATAATGAGTAAAGATCTTTCTTTTAAAAATCTATACAAACTCAGAGTTCAAATATGAAACAAACCAATTGATATAAGAAAAGATAATTTATTAACCTACATTTTCTTTAGTTCTTTTGTTTCCTTTGATAACCCTTGTGGACATTTTGTCTACTTGTCAGGATTAAAATAATAATGATTTATCTTCTAGGTGAGCTGTTTTATTTTTTATTCTGTTCTGCATACACAGGCTGGTCTAAAGTTCCTTGCACCTAGAGTGAATTCACATTTGCCTCTGCCGAGGCCTTTAGTGTGTCAACATATACAAAGGCCACCCTAATGAGATCAAGCCAAAACTATTTACTCAAAGCTTGCTATAGCAAGAAAGTAGTTTTAGGTACTTTTAGAGGAGACTCAAAGGCAGAGAGGGGAGTGGAAAAGCTTTATACTGATCAAAAAGGCTTGGATATGCTCTCATTGGACATTGTTGGTGTGGAGAAGCTGGACTCCAGCTAATGAAATGCTGGGCAACCTTTATGATGTGTTTGAAAAATATATTTGACTTTTTCTGGTTAGTCCTGAGTTGGAAAGAAAAGAGCAATAATTAGAAAAGCTGACAGTTATTGGGCAAATTCTATTCTTTTAGGGGTGATTGCTGCAAAGGTCATGGTTTGGCTCCTGTGGTGATTGCTATAGAGGTTATGGGTGAGAGTTCTAATTTGATATGTGGTCTTGTAATTGTCATTTTTATACTGTCTCTCAAGGATTTATAGATCACCCACAAGAATAAGGCTTGCAGGTTTAACACCACTCCAGGTCTCCAAACACACTTAGATGTGGACATGCATACACACATGTGCACCCCCCACACACACACACATGTGCACTCCCCCCACACACACACCGTCTCTCTCTAAACGGTATTAAAACTTCGCTATCCAAAGTGAACTGCCAGCTGTGGTATTATCATGGGCTGAACGGTTCACTTGTTCTTACTACTTTGGCTTTCTTCTCCTCCTCCTCCTTTTCTACTCAGGTTGGTAGTTGGGGATTTCCATTTGTTTTCTTTTGCCTTTGTTCTTTCTTACTTTTTTCTTTTCTTTTTAAAGTACAATCACAGAGTTAATTTTCCGCTTATACTTCAAACTGCCTTTATAGAAGATTGGAGTACAGGGACTTTGCATACTAGTTAATCCTAATTTGAACCAGAAGTGCCAATGAAGCCAGAAGTGCTTATTATATTTATGATAACAAAAATTAAAAGACACTTAGGGGAAAAGAATGAAAAAGCATACAAAAAAAAAGACACAGTGTTTTAAAATGGTAAATTTAACATGTTTCTGAAGGATTGTATTAAGTACAATCTCTAAGTGTCAATTACAAAAATTCAATTTAAAGGTCTAGACCTGTGGTTAAAAAAAATATAGTAAAGAACTTTATCTTAGGGACATAATCTACTTGATTTTCTGATATTATTCACTATTACTGTGAGGATTATTTTGGCGGAAAGTGCCATTTTTAAATGGTGGCTTCTGCGTGATTGTGACCTTTCTTTCTACTTAGCTCATGCTGCCCACTTAAGAAATTATTCATGACTAAAGTTGTCCACAGAAAAATGTACTGTTTTGTTTATTATTTCACTCTTTTCTTTCTTGAAACTTACTTTGTAGAGCAAATAAAAATTCAAAAATAAGAGGCTTGTTCTCCCTGTTAAAAATAAAGTGATCCCCCCACCTTTTCTTAGATTATATTTACATAAGTAAATGTCATTGTGAGTGCTTCCCTTCTTTAAAATATATGTAAATCTTTTTTATATATATAAAATAGATATGCCTTTCCCCAGATATGATACAAGAATGTCTTCCAAATACTCAGAAACCATCTTATCAAGAGAGACAGAGCCACTACCTTCCAGTTCCTATGGGAAACTGGGAGCTTAACTTCCGCCAGCACCTCAATCCAGATTGAAAGCTACCTCCTGTGATAAATATATGAGAAGCTTACTTTTCATTTTGAAAATACAAATAGTAAATACAAATGGCCACCCCAATTGCCAGCTGAATCTAGGATGAATCATGTGTGACAAATGATGCTGTCAAGTTACTTTACTTTGTTATTTGAGAACATGTATGTATGGGTTGTATATGTTTGACTATATACAATAATGAGCTTTCTTTCTTTTTCCATATATCTCTTAGTGAATTACCTGTGATGAGCATCACATTCTGGTGTAATGCTTACTCAATAAGAAGGCTGTTTCTTTTCCCTTTCACCTTTTTTGGTGAGGTTTTGCTGGGTTTCCAGATATGTTTCTTTTTGTTTCCCCAATAACCTCCTTTAGGTTTGTTCAGTGTTATACTTCCTGAACAATAGGTTTCTGAATGTATGTTATATGATGGTATTCAGGTTTTCCAACTCAATACACATGGAGAAATCCTTTTTTTGTTGACTTCTTTCTATGGGCAGAGAAACCATTGGTCCATGTAGAGGAACTGGAAAATCTCTTGTGTCCTGGGCTCCTGTGTGTGTGGATATGGGATCAAGGCTTGACTAGTTACAGAATTCGAACTGTTCAATAAAAATTACAGGAGACCATTGTGTTGAACTAAGCTACTGCAGTGGGCCCCAACAAATTAGACTAAAAACCAAAATGGAGTCACCAATGCTTAAATTTCACATCAACAAACTAAAATAAGTTATCTTACCTTCCAAGAAATCAGGAGTGAAATATAAGGTCAATTTTCCAAACAGGCCAGTTTCAATCCTCAATGGGAATGATAATTTAGTTCTCTCTGTTTTAATTTTTAATCAGAAGTAAGTCCATTTTAACCAATCCATTGTTTATCTATTCTTCTGCTCCTTGTTCCTGTCTTATAAGGAAAGTAATTTTAAAATGACCAATCCGCCTTTTGTTCTTTGTTTCTGCTTTTCTGCTTCCTTCTAGACTTCTCTGTCTATAAAGCTAACCTCTTCTGGTCAGCTCATTGGGACACTTACTCTATTTTAGGGAATGAGAGTTTTCTAGATTCTAAAACTGCAACAAAGCCAGTTGAGATTTTCAACTAAATATGTTGTCTTTTTGTCTTTTCACACAACCCACGTCCATTGTCAGTGGTTTGGAAATGGACACATGAACTAACAAAAACAGGCAGAGACTTTCCCCTGATTTTTATTGGCACTGTTGGGAATGATGCTAGGTTCATGTACTTCAAAATCCATGAAACTACCAAGGACTACTGCCACCAGAAAGTGTAGGAGAACAAAGTTAATGAGAGGCAAACAGAAGACAGAGAACAAAAGGTAGCAAGAGAGAGGCTTCGGGTCTTGACAACATACATGGAATATTTCAGCCCAGCTTTTTAGACTTAAGCTACTATAACATGTTTATATCCGTTTCTTTTTTCTTTTTCTTTCTTTCTTTCTTTTTTTTTTTTTTTTTTTTGAGACAGAGTCTCTCTCTGTTGCCAGGCTGGAGTGCAATGGCACAATCTCGGCTCACTGCAACTTCCACCTCCCGGGTTCGAGCTATTCTTCTGCCTGAGCTTCCTGAGTAGGTGGGAGTACAGGTGTGCACTAGCATGACCAGCTAATTTTTTTATGTTTTGTAGAGACAAGGCATCACCATATTGGCCAGACTGGGCTCAACTCCTGACCTTGTGATTCGCCCGCCTTGGTCTCCCAAAGTGCTGGGATTATAGAAGTGAGCCACCATGCTCAGCCTATATTCATTTTTTAAAAAATCTGAACTAATTCACTCATTATGCCACATAGAATGGTCTAACATGAAAGAAGAATTCCTGACATATTAGGAGACTATACATGTACTCCCTTTTCAAGTATTTATTGACAACCTGTCATATGACAGGTACTCTCCTAGTACCAGAAATTCATCAGTGAACATATCAGAGAAACATCTCAGGATTCAAGTAGCTTGTTTTCTATTGAGCAGTTTTGGCAATAAACTAAATAAAAAAGCAAAATGCGCAGAGAAAATAGGAAGGAAACAATATGATGCAGGAAATGAAGAGACCAGGTATGAAGCAGGTGGGGTCAAATCTAGGAAAGACCCAGAAAAAGTTGGCTTATTTATAAAAGCCTGGGGGAAGTAAGCAAGCTGGCCAGGAGTATGTCAGGGAAACACCTGAGCAGGTAGCAGGAACGGTAACAGTGCTCTGAAGTGAGAGGGCGCATGAATAGGTGGAATAGTATTGACCGGAATAATATAACTGAACTGGATGAAGGAGGGAGTAGAAGATGAAGTGGGAAGGTTATCAGAATGAGGTTTTCTGGTTCTGGTAAGGACAGGGACGTTTACTCTGAATGAGATGGGAAACCACTTGGCAAATTTAGCAGAGGATTGACATTCGATTTCTGTTTTAAAATATATAGTTTGGGTTTATCATTATATACTTTTTTAGTAATTATATATTTGGTTGTAGTAACTCTGGTACTTTCTTTGTATTTCCTTTGCACCATGATCCTTTTTCATTCTGAAGCTTGGAATTTAGTTCCATTTATTTTGAGATTTAATGACGTTAAAAGTAAGGATTTGGACTGGTAGTCACAGCTTCTTTTAACCTTATTTGTAATGCTTTACTTTTTCTTCAAGGAGAAAATATTTATAAATTAATTTTAATGAGTAAAATTAATTTCATAGGTTATAAAAAAATGATTTTGTAACCAGTATAAGCTACAGAAATTCTCATTTGCCTTGTGCTTACCTGTCTTAATTTGTGACACAAAAAGACCCTGAAGTCAAAGTGCAGAATACTAAAACACTTAATGAGGTAAAATGACAGGATGAACCCAGCAAACCTCCCTTCTTCAACTCCTTAGAGAGAGAGAGAGAGAGAGAGAGAGAGAGAGAGAGAGAGAGAAGAGGGGGGACAAAAAGAAATGCAAAGGTATTTTATAAAATTGGGTTGGGTGCAGTGGCTCATGCTTCTAATCCCAGCACTTTAGGGGGCTGAGGTGGGTGGATCACATAAGTTCAGGAGTTTGAGACAGTCTGGTCAACATGGTGAAACCCCATCTCTACCAAAAATACAAAATTAGCCAGGCATAGTGGCGCATCCCTGTAATCCCAGCTACTTGGCAGACGGAGGCAGGAGAATTGCTTGAACACAGGAGGCAGATGTTGCAGTGAGCTCAGATCCCGCCATTGCACTCCAGCCTGGGCAACAAGAGCAAAATTCTGTCTCAAAAAATTAAATATAGAATATAAATATCTATATATAATAAAATTGAATTTTTTGAGAAATAGTTACTATAATGCATAAGCATAATAAAACTAGATTTCAGTTTGCTATTTTTTTAACCTTTAAGCTTGTTAAAAATTAATTTCTTAAATTATAGTTTTTATAATATGGTTATTTTTAAAGATATATGTGTGAATAGTAAAACTCACTAAAGTGCATTGCTTTAGTAGAGTCATCAACAGACGCCTTTCCTGATACCTGAAACAACCAAATCTTCATTGTCAGTCTGCGAGGATAACAGTAGATATTTAGGTGATTTGAAAGTCAAATTTATGATAAAAATATTTGAGTCATGAGTCCTGCCTTCTCTTTCTAGATGTATTCCCTGTGTTTTTAGTTTCAGTTTTCAAGGCTTACAATCTAAGCATATTTTAGGGTACTTATTTTGTTTAAAAACTTATAAAATTAAGAAATATTCCTCATCCTTTCAAATTTGTTCTCTGGTCTGAAAATAGGTAATCTAGAGATGGTGTTTGATTGTAGCCAAACTGTTATAGAATAGAATAGCCAAAGCCTCCCAAAGCTGTTCATGAGAAGAAAATCTTTGGGGTGGGGGAACTAAAAACAGATACTAAATGAAAACAAACTAAAGCAAAACATTTTAACAGTTGTTTGCCTGTTTTTAATAGTAAAACTTTACAACATTAAAAGATGACAAATTGTCATAGTATGAAACCTTTTTGTGATGATATTGTATCCTATTTTACCTAAAGGGTTTCTTTTTTATATTATTGAATGTGTAATAGATTATTTCATATGCAGTTTAAAATAACTATAATAGGAGATATATATGCATATACAGCCTCATATATAAATATATGTATATACACACACACACACAAAGTCCCTTGCACCCTTAGTTCTAGTGAGAGGTCTGAGTAAGAAGCATCATGGTTAATTGTCTTAAATCAATTGCATCTACCACCCTCATTGGCTCCTGGCAATATGCTTACAGAAATTGTCTGCCATTCCAATGTGGGTACTGATTAGGTTAAACCAGAGGTTGCTTTTCTTTTCTTTTTCTATAAAAGGCCAATTAGTAAATATTTTAGGTTTTGCTAGGCAAATGGCAAAATCAAGGGTATTATGTGAGCACTTATTTAACAAGAGACAAAACAAATTTCTACACATTTTATATATCCCCAATTGAACTCTTTATTGATGAACGGAGAAAATTTAATTTTGTGTAATTTTCACATGTCAGAAATATTACTCTTTCCATTTTTTTGAAAGCTTTTTAAATGAAAAATAATTCCTAGGGCAGGCTGTGGGCCAGATTTGGGTTAGGGTCAGATATGTCTAAATACCTTGATTAAAAAAACCTTAGTACTCTTTTCCTTGCTTATTGGTTGATATTGCTTCAGGAACCTGGACTTAAACCAATCAGCAGTGCTTTAAAATTTATTACAGTACATAAATTTCTTTGTTCACCTTCCATTTTGGTCACATTAGTCTTTTATCTTTTTTTACCATTTGGGGGTTTTGTCCATTTTAAGTTAGCATGACCAAAATATTAAGTTACACTATAGGAATAAAGATAAAATCTGAAATTTATGTTACATACACATGAAGACATTCCACAGTTCATAGTACATATAAAACTGTTGTTCCTTTCACTCAGACCTCCACTGCTCACTCCAAGAGCTCTCTTTTCTTTCTATTTTTTGCTTCTTTTTTATTTTAAAATTTCTAGGGTACATAGTATGTATGTGTATTTATGAGGTACATTAGATATTTTGATATAGTAATACAGTGTTTAAATATTTAGCTCTGAGTGGTTAGGATATAGTTCATCACCTTCAGCATTTATTGTTTGTTAATGTTACAAATATTCCAATTGTATTCCCTCAGTTATTCTAAAATGTACATTAAACTGTTACAGTCACTTTGCTGCACTATTGAATACCAGATCTTATTAATTGCATCTGACTATATTTTTGTACTCATTGAACATCCTCATTTCTAACCCTGTCGCCCCTACTACATTTCTCAGCCCCTGGTAGCCATTATTCTACTCTCTATCTCCATAAGGTCAGTCGTCTTAATTTTTAGCTCTCATAAGTGAGTGGGAATATGTGAAGTTTGTCTTTCTGTGCCTGGCTTATTTCACTTAATCTAATGTTCTCCATTTCCATTTATGTTGTTGCAAATGACAGAACCTCATTCTTTTATCTGGCTGAATAGTTCTCCATTGTGTATAAATACCACATTTTCTTTATCAATTTTTCTGTTGATGAACATTTAGATTGCTTCCCAATTTTGGTTATTGTGAATAGTGTTGCAAGAAACATGAGAATGTAGATATCTTTTTCATATACTGATTTTCCTTCTTTTGGATGTATACTTAGTAATTAGATTGCTGATCATATGGTAGTTCTACTTTTAGATTTGTGGGGAAACTCCATGCTCTTCTTCATAGTGGTTGTACTAACGTTAATTCCCAGGAACAGTATATGAGGGTTTCCTTTTCTCCACATCCTCAATAGCATTTCTTATCCCCTGTCTTTTGGATGAATGTCAGTTTAACTGGGGTGAGATAATATCTCACTGTAGTTTTTATTTTCATTTCTCTGGTGATCAGTGATGTTGAATACTTTTTATATAACTGCCGTTTATATGTCTTTTTTTATGTCTATTCAGATTTTTTGCCCATTTTTTAAATCAGATAATTAGATTTATCCCTATAGAGTTGTTTGGGCTCCTTTTATATCCTGGCAAGTTATCTCTTGTGAGGTGGATAGTTTGCAAATATATTCTGCCATCCTGTGGATGTGTAGATAGTTTCCTTTGTTGTGCAGATTTTTAATTTAATGTGATTCAATTTTCCATTTTTGCTTTGGTTGCCTCTGCTTTTGGAGTAATCAAGAAATCTTTTCTCAGACCTACGTCCTGAGAATTTTCCTCAATGATTTAATAGTTTTATGGTGCCAGATCTTAGATCTAATAATTTAATCATTTTCACTTGATTTTTTTTTAATGTAGCAAGAGATAGGAGTCTAATTTTATTTGGATATCCAGTTTTTGGATGTCCAGTTTTCCCAGAATCCTTTATTTAAGAGATTGTTCTTTTCACAATGTATGTTCTTGGCATCTTTCTCTAAAATAGATTTACTATATGTGTGTGGATGTATTTTCAGGTTCTATATTGGTCTACTTGTATGCTGGCACCATGCTTTTTTAGTTACTATAGATCGGCAGTACAGTTTGAAGTAAGATAATGTGATTTCTCCAGTGGTGTTTCTTTTGCTCAGACTGACTTTGGCTATTCTGGTTATTTTGTGGTTCTATGTAAACTTTAGGATTATCTGTTTTCTGTTTCTGTGAAAAATGTCATTGGTGTTTTTTATAGGGATTGAATTTAATATGTATATTGCTTTGGTTACTACGCACATTTTAACATTATTGATTTTTCCAATCCATTAACATAGAATAGCTTTCCATGTTTTGTATGTCCTCCTCATTTTCTAGCATCAATGTTTTATAATTCACATTGTAAAAATCTTTTTATTTATTTGATTAAGTTTATTCTTGGGTAACCTATTTTATTTGTATCTATTTTAAGGGCAATTACTTTCTTCATTTCTTCTTCAGATTGTTTGCTATTAGGAAATGCTACTGATTTTTATTTGGTCATATGCTTTAATTTTTTTCTTCATATTTTTTATGTATCCATTTTAGTTTTTTTTGTTTTGTTTTTGTTTTTGATCCAAAGTTTTGCTCTGTCACCCAGGCTGCAGTGCAGTGGTGTGATCTCGGCTCATTGCAACCCCTGCCTCCCTGGTTCAAGCAATTCTCCTGCCTCAGCCTCCAAAGTAGGTGAAATTACAAGCACCCACCACCACACCTGGCTAATTTTTTATATTTTTAGTAGAGATAGGGCTTCACCTTTTTGGCCAGGCTGGTCTCAAACTCCTGACCTCAAGTGATTTGCCCAACTTGGCCTCCCAAAGTGCTGAAATTACAGGCATGAACCACTATGCCTGGCCTGTTTTAGATTTTTTGATTTAAGGTTTCCATGAGTCTTGAAACCATTTTATAACCTTTTTTTCTTTTTTTTAACTAACAACAACTTAACTCTGATTGCAAAAGCAAATGAAATAAGAAACAAGACAAAACTGATACAAATTCTAACCTTAACTTTATTCTGCCTACTTTTTACTCTCTTGTTGTTGCAGCTTGTATCTTATTATATAATGTCTATGTCTTTAAAGGTTGTTGTAGATGTTTTTTTCCATAGGATTGTCTTTTTGTCTTCCTTCTCAAGTTATGAGTAGTTGAAACATCACAATTACAGTGTTATAATTGTATGTATTTGTCTGTGTACTTGAAGGTGTTTTGTACCTTCAAGTAGTTTCTTATGGCTCATTAACATCCCTTTCTGTCAGATTAAAAGATCCCTTTAGCACTTCATTTCCTGCCAGGACTGGATCTCTCCTTTCAGGATAGCATGTTCCCTTCTGTCCCAGGATGGGTCTAGAAATGCCCTTCAGGAGCTAACGCCTGGAGTCAGAGACTTTAGTAGTCTGCTTCAGCTTATGTTACTGTAGCTGAGCTGTTACGTAAGTGAGAGGAGAAAGTCCTTTGCACTCTTCCTTCTTCTCTCATTAGGCAGAAGGAGTCGCTCCTCATGACCACCACAGGAATGTCCTGGGTCATACCTGAAGCCAGCATAGTACTGGGTCTTGCCCAAGGCCCAAAGTGACTGCTGCTTAGCTACTGTTGAAGCTTAATCAAGGTCCAAGGGTTTTCATCAGGAAGTGATGAATTTTGTCAGGATTGGCTCCTTTCAGGCAGTGGATTTTCTTTTGGCCCAGGATGGGTCTAGAAATGTCTTCCAGGAGCTATGGCTCAAAATGGGGCCTTCAGGACTCTGGTTGGTGCTTGAATTTACTGTGGCTGAGCTGATATCACAGTTGCAGGACAAAGTTCTCTTTACTCTTCCCTCTGAACTTTGAGCTGTGTTACCTGAAGTAGAAGAAGGGGTGACACAAGCACTCCCTTGGCCATCCCATCTGGTGTCTCACTGGGTCATGGATGCACCAAGTTCACTAGCTTTGAGGCAAACACAATACCATGACTCATGTGGGAATTGCAGTTCTCATGGCCTACACTGCCTTTCAAGATTATTTAGGACCCCATAGTGCTATAGTCCATGGTGGTGGGGCTAGCTGGAACTTAGGTTCCCACCACTGGGAACTATGGATGGTCTTAAATGCTCCCTCAGTGTGTGTCAGCTTAATTTTGCCTTGTATTGCTTTCCTCTGTAACAAGACAGCGCTGAGTTCCTATGCAAAATTCCACAACCACTTTGCTCTTTCTTTGCCAAATATACAGATTCTCTCTCCGGGCCACAGAACTACTCTGCTAGAGGATGGGTGGGAGTGGTCTAGGCAATTCAGAATTGCCCCTCTTACCCTCTTCAGTGCTTCTTTTCCTTTATTTATTTATTTTTTAATATTGTATAAAAACTGGGTACTGTGATCGCTCACCCGATTTTTGGTTCTTATGAAGTTCCTTGCTTTCTTGGATGGTTGTTGAATTTTGTGTTCCTACTGAGAAGACGATTGTTTGAGGGTTTGTTTTTGCCATCTTACTCTGCCTACTTCTCAAGAGCTCTCTTTTCTTGTTTATTAGATTATATGCCTATCTTTATATCTATTTGGAAAAATGAAATTAGTCCTAGAACACTGAGTAGATGACAAGATAGCATAACTTTTATGTTGAGATTACAGAAATTCCCACCATAGCTTTCTCTCTGTATTCCCGGAAAAAAAAGGGGGGAAAACATTGCAGCTTTCCAACTAAGGCCTCAGGCTAAAAGCAACTGCTTCCTAGCACACCAACTGTAAGTATTACGCAGAATGGGGAAAAGAGAATTAATTGAATGTAAGCGTACAGAACTAGTTGGTGGGGATTGACTATATGAAGAAATAGGGTAGGCTAGGCGCAGTGGCTCCTGCCTGTAATCCCAGCACTTTGGGAGGCCTAGGAGGGTGAATCACGAAGTCAGGAGACTGAGACCATCCTGGTGAAACCCTGTCTCTACATTGTTTTGAAGAATGAAGCATCTTAGTTAATAAGTTTTAAATAGAGAAGTAGAGATGCTCTTGTAGGTGTCTCTGCATTAAAAAGACTGGTTGTTCACAATCTTGACTATGTTCATTATCAAAGTAGGTACCTTTGTTTTCAGCACCAAAATGATGTGAAAAACAGAAATTAGAGTTGACAGAGAGTCATGATTAGAAACATCAAAAGGGATGAGTCATCAAAATAGAATTGAGAGAAAAGTATCAGAGCTGGCTCATTGAGAGGTGAAACAGCAAACCCTTGAATCAGGTAGTTTGCAAAAAAAACTGGCTCAAAGTTTAACTTGCTGTTTGACTATGAACAAGTTACTTCTTTCCATATGACTTAACTTCTGCATCTCTGAAGTAAAATATAGACTGGTTTAGAGGATAATTGAGATAATTTATGTAAGTACGATTTCTACCAACTTCATATTTGCTTAATAAATGTTTGTTACATACTTAGAGACGTCCTAGCTACTGATTGTTCATTATTTCTGAATTATAGAAACACAAAACAATATGAAAAATAAAATGAACTCTAAATAACTTTCCTTGCCCAATCAGTTGGATTTAACTTGTTTAAACACACAAGCAACCTCCTCCAAAAGTTACTACCCTTAATATCTTGAAAGATTTGTGGAAGCAATCACAAATAAAGCCACATATTTTTATATAAGTTGAGATTAATTCTGATTTTAAACTGCAACTAAATACCTAACACAATAAAAAATCTAGATGAGGAAAATGGTTATAAACAAACATTTGTATAATTTTTTAGATTTGAAAAATATAGTTATTATTACTTTCTGGAAAAATGTTATAGCCGGAAAAATGTTATATCCAGAAAAAAAAATCCTAACTAGGAAAAAGAAAAGACCTTCATATATTTTAATAAACAAAACATTTTGGTTCATCATTTGAAAATTAATTCAATTTCTAATTAACAATGCATTTGTCTAATTCCTATGGTCACAATATTTGTGTCCACTGGTGAATGGTTCTCCATGACAGCTCTGTTGTACAATAATTTATCTTACATGTATAGTAAATTTGCTCAAACATCTCCTGCTGTTGTCATTCACATTTCTGACTGATCATCACTATTCTGAGACATTTACACTGCACCTCACACTATTCCTCTAGGAAAAAAATCACTCTTCAATATCCAAATCTATAATTTGACATTCATTATGTTCACAATATGTCATTTCACATCTCTCCTGCAGAAGAGTCTGTTTTAATTTCAAAATATTTTAACAATTTAAGAGAAAGATAATTCAGTCTTTTGGAAAAAAAAAATCCAGATAGACAACTTTTACAGAGGGAGCTAAAAAAAACAGGCAGTCTAATGCTGTATTGTGGAATTAGTTATGATTTGGGTGAAAGTTTGAAATAGGTTTAGAAGAAGCTAAGTGCAACATTTTGTTTATATTTCAAACCTTACTGAATATTAAAAATGTATACAGTGTAACAATGAATAATATCTTACCATTTGTGTATTTTTGTTGATATTTAAATAAAAGCAGCTTATGCTAACTTAATCTTACAGAAGCCAAAGTAGCCACTGTAGCTTTCTCAACATAAAAGTTTGTGCAGGTTGTGTGCAGTGGGGGTCACGCCTGTAATCTCAACATTTTGGGAGGCCACAGCAAGTGGATCACCTGAGGTCAGGAGTTTGAAACCAGTTTGGCCAACATGGTGAAACCCTGTCTCTACTAAAAGTACAAAAATTAGCCAGACGTGGTGACATGTGCCTGTAATCCCAGCTACTCAGGAGGCAGAAGCAGGAGAACCACTTGATTCCATGAGGGAGAGGTTGCAGTGAGCCTAGACTGTGCCATTGCACTCCAGCCTCAGCAGCAAGAGTGAAACTTAGTCTCAAAAAAAAAAAAAGAAGTTTGTGCAATGAGGCGAGGCCAATACCAATACTAGGAAAGCTTAACTTTTGTGATTCCTACATAGTCTAGGCATCATCAAGTGTGAACTCTGTTCCTGAGGATAGATTAATGCTGCTGCAGAGTGTCCTGCTGATGGACTCACAAAATGACTTTGGCAGCTAGGTGTGATATTTGTAGTTTTGATAGTTTGTGCCAAAATGCAATAGTTTGGGAAAAGGTGCCTTTTAAAAATAAATTGTTGCATGTCTCTCCATAGAATCCATTAAAAAATAGAGAGTTTATATGTTAAAATATAACAAATGACTGTTGGAAAGACTAAATAAACTGCTAAAGTCTTATTTTAATTATTTGGAGGAATTTTTTATAATTATGCCAAAATTTTTCATGAGATTGAAATGTGAATTCAAGGTTTTCTAGATATATATACCCTGATTACACAGAAAAAATAGAGATAATTTGTTTAAAAAGTTGAATATTTAAAAATCGATTTATCTTTTTGTTCTTGCATATTTATGGCTAACCATATTTGAAATTATCCTGCTAATCTTAGGTCATATTTGTCACTGGTTTTGAATTGTGATATAGATGATTCTAGATCACTAGAGCAGGAGTGGCGTATTAGAAGAAAAGAAAAATATAGACTGAAGGGACAGTAGTAATATGAATATGCTATTTTCTAAGAAAATCCTGATATTAACAGAACTCAGCTACATACTTACAACATTCAATAAGAAAAGCTTAATGTTACCTAGAAGTATTTAAAAACATAAAAATGTTAAGAGGAACAATTATGTAAAAAAGTCAGATTACCATTTAAACAAGATTTAGAGTAAGTGAATTAAAGATTGCATAAATTGGGGCATATTGCTAAGATTAAGAAAAAGAAAATGAAAATGAACCATGTAATTAATTATCTTTATCTCAAGGATATGTAAGTCTCTCTGATAATTTTGTGTCCTACCAAGAGCAGACAGTTTATCTGCGCAGAGAACAGTGTGAACTGATTCCTACCACCCATGTAAACTTGAAAATTTTTTCTTTACTGACCACAGCTTTCTTACATGTCAAGTGAGAATTACATGAGATCATATAAACCTGGTGCCTGGAACAGCATTTAATCAATGAAATATAACCATTATTATTACAGGAGAATGGGACACTTGAGTTATTCAAATATTGTGGCTACTTAGAAAATATCATCTGTATCATGCATCAGTTATTCATTTTTTAAAATGTAGATTTGACTGAGAACTAGATAAATTAAAATCAAACCATAATTAGAATTTTTATGTTTCAATTAAAAATAATTATGTTAATATGAATTACAATTTCACTCTAAGGATTTGAATATTAGCTTTAATAATCTGTATCCTTTATTTGTGATTTAACAGTCGATCTATTTTTAATAAACTATTAAATTTCTCCATGACATAATCCCTCTTTTAAAACATATCAGTTTGCTCAGTTTGTTCCTTGAACATTTTGTAAACGTTATTCTGCAATTCCATTAATAGGTATAATGAACACACATGTTCTATAGTTGTTTCTTGTACTTATTAGAATTCCTACCAGAATGTAAGGTGATTGTAGTCAGGCACTGAGTCCATGTAATCTGTTTTGTACCTTCAATGACATGACAAAGTTTTTAAATAGAAACATTATTCAATAGATATTTGATGACCCAAATATTTACTTTATGTAAATATGTAAACATATATAGATATACCCATGTATGTGCCTGTGTGTATACACATATATCTTAACAGTATGAGTAAATCAGAGTTCACACACACACACACACACACACACACACACACTCCTGCCTTTCTATGTCATTTTTGATTGCCAGTATTATAGATTTAACCTTTCCTACCTACCATTAGCAGTGTTTCTAGTAGATATTATAATACACCTAGAGAATTAAGCAAACTGAAACCTGGAGCTTGCTCCAAGATTTCTAAATACTGGAGGTTAGATACAGGCAGAAAGGATTGATGGGATCA
Organism: Callithrix jacchus; assembly: GCF_049354715.1. Lineage (NCBI taxonomy): Eukaryota > Metazoa > Chordata > Mammalia > Primates > Cebidae > Callithrix > Callithrix jacchus. The sequence continues at coordinate 31,383,029 of NC_133502.1, forward strand.
TTACTTCAAAGCTCTAAAAGGACACTGCTGAGGGATATGAGAGATGTGAGAGTTCCTTCTCAGTCAAGAAAGGGTTCAGCAGAAGGGCCAGATCCAAATATCTTTCATGTGGGTAGTATTTTTCTTCTGAGAGAACTCGAAGATATTTTTACTTTCTTTTATAGAGAGTCATCAATCACTGTAACTGATACTTCTGGGCTCACCAATAAAGGTCTTCTATGAACAGTCCTTTGGAAATAATATAGAATATTATTGGGCAGCAGATTACTGCATCTTAGTTCTTATTTGTGAAGACTGAAGCTGATACAAAAATAAAGTTTCTAAGAATGAACTGGTTTGAACAGGCAAAATAAGGTTGTAAGGAGATCATTTTTACAGGAAGAACAAGAAGATGTTAAGTTTATTTTACTTAATCATATGCAAGGCACTTGAGAGAAAAGGATAGACAATCGCTGTCCACATCACACTTGCGAAGAACAAGAACATTGACATTTCTCATTGAAAAAAGGAGATTTAAATTTTCATGACAGGGAATAACCCAAGAAAGTGAATGATCAGAAAATAGATAAGAGCCTGGGCAGTTATATAGCACTTTAATCTAAACATGTTTTCTGATTTAAGAAAATGACACAGGAAAATGCAGGTATTACCTGAGAACTCAAGATAAATCAATTGAAAAAGAGGTGACCCGAATATGTGAATGATATATCTCAATTCATAACCAAAAGTCTTGTAAATAGAGCCTCATCATATGAGGAATCATCACCCTTTTATTCCTCCTAGATATGATTTAATAGTTCAATGATTCTTTGTATCCAAATAATTTTGTTTCCTAACCCTGCCAAAATCACAATTTGATCATTTTTATTACTCTTTTAAAAAATGTTCTTAATTATATTCCTTTCTAGTGACATTATGCTGCCTGTGTCTTTAAAAAGAAAAAGAAAATGCCTTAATTAGTGACTTCTCTGATAGGCCTGTCTATATGCACTGCTTAGCCAGACACTTTAGAATGATGGTATTTTAAATTTTTTTATTTACTCCCTCTGGGTTTAATATAGAAATAATACATGCTGCTTGATATATCTTCAGGTTTACTGCATATACCTTCAGGTCACCTTCACAGGAGCTCTGCTACTTTTACAATGACCACAACATTAGTTGTCACTCAATCAATACATTTTTCACTTTTTGGTAAATAAAAAAGTAAATCTTTCTCTTTAAATGATAGTTTGGTTGACCTTTATTATCTCTTTTTTTTTAAAGGCAATGCACCATTTGTATTTATACTATATTTTCCCTTTGATACTTTCTCTTCTTTAATTCATCAAGAAGGAATGGTGAGCCCACGTGGTGGCTCACCCTTGTAATCCTAGCACTTTGGGAGGCCAAGGCAGGCACACTGCCTGAGGTCAAGAGCTTGAGACCAGCCTGGCTAACATGGTGAAATGCTGTCTCTACTAAGACTACAAAAAGTAGCTGGGCATGGTGGCACATGCTTGTGGCCCCAACTATTGGGGAGGCTGAGGCAGGAGAATTGTTTCAACCCAGGAGACAGAAGTTAAAGTGAGCCGAGATCACGCCACTGCACTCCAGCCTGAGTGACAGAATAAAACTCCATCTCAAAAGAAAAAAAGTAGGAATACTGAATCAGAGTTTACAAAATAACAATGAGATCTGTTGTGCATTGCTTTAATATACTATTCTTATTTCTTTTGTATCTAAGCAGTGGAGGAAATACTGACTTCGAGCATGAACTCAAACTTTTTCCCCATCATTTCTATCTCTAAAGTACTTATTTTGAAAAGTGCTTTTTTCCCAAAAATCTTTCTACTTAGTTAATAATGTCCTTAGACTGATATTCCCTTTGTGAATATTCTTTCATTCCCTTCTCTAAATGCATGTTTCAAGCAGACATTTAAAAAAATCCAGTAAGCCTTTTCTTAATTTTTCTTTTCCTCTCTTTTTTATTGAATGACAATTAAGATGGCTAAGAACCCAGTAGACAAAATTTCAGGTGAACAAAGATGAAAACCATAAACTTGGCTTCATCAAGACATTTTTCTAAAATAAGTGTTTATTGAAATATTTGAGAAAAAAATCATCAAAGGTCTGTGAAGATTATTGTCAATTTTCTGTAAAAATTTTATTCAACATAAATACAAAGCATAGATATGATATGTCATAATAGATCATATTAAATCAGTAAATCCAAGGCAGCAAATGATTTATACATAATCTGAATGAACTTCTTAACATATCAGTATGTATAGTGAACTTAAATCCCCTAATAATAGTGCAACAGTTCATCTAGATTTACATTCCTAGGAGAGTGATTGAGAATTTTCCTAAGCTTAATCAGTGAATGTAATCACTGTAGCCAGACTGTTTGATTATTATTTTTTAGTGTATCCACATTTAACCACTTCTAAAAGAGGACTGAAAAGAGTTCATATAAGTTAATGATATTACCATGGTCTCTTTCAAGTTCAATTTTAAAAGTAGGATAGAAATTTTATACTTGAGTAAATGTATACATTCTCTACTCTATTTAGGTGGTATTTCTGGTGGCCTACTATGTTTAAAAAAATTGTTATAAGAAGTACTGAACCCCAGGCCAGGTGTGGTGGCTTATGACTGTAATCCCAGCACTTTGGGAGGCCAAGGGAGGCAGATCACTTGGGGTCAGGAGTTCAAGACCAGCATGGCAAACATAGCGAAACCTTATCTCTACTAAAAATATAAAAATTAGCTGGGTGTGGTGGCATGCGCCTGTAGTCCCAGCTACTGGGGAGGCTGAGGCAGGAGAGTCTCTTGAACCTGGGAGGTGAAAGTTGCAGTGAGATGAGATCATGCCACTGCACTCCAGCCTGGGCAACAGAATGAGACTTCGTTTCAAAAAAAAAAAAAAAAAAATAGAGAAGTACTGAAGGCCATACAAATAGCATGGTTTTATTTTAAGTGACCCAATCTCTTCCTTTCACAGTCTAGTTGGGTGTTCTGCAAACTAGACATTGACATTACTTGGGAAAGCATGAAAATTACTGATGCCTAGGTTCAACTACTAATGCCTGGATACCACCCCAGAGATTCTGATACAATTGGTAAAGATATGATCAATGCTTCAAGGTCTTTTAAATCCTCAGATAAGTTTTGTAAAATAATTTTTTAGAGCAGTTTAAGGTTCACTGCAAAATTGAGAAAAGGGTACAGAGATACCACATATACTCCCTGCCTCTATACATGCATAGCTTTCTCCATCATCAAATCACCCCTCCCAACAGTGTTATCACCTGACTAGAATCATGCTGGCTGTCCAGATGAAGCCAAACACTGAGACAGCAGGTACCATATTAAAGATAGAATTTAATTATTGCAGGGCAACGCAGCAAGGAGGATGGGAAATATTTCTCAAGGCTGCCTCCCTGAGACTTTAGAGGCTAGGATTTTAAAAATGATTTGTTGGGCAGTGGGGCTAGGAGATAGATGCTGCTGATTGGTCTGGAATGAAATCATAGGAGTGACAAGGCTGTCTTCATGTGCTGAATCAATTCTTGGGAAGGGAGAGAGTTATAAGACCAGTCTAGTCCTTGCTTGGTGACACAGGCCAAAAGTCCTGTTGGCGTCAGTTTGTCCACATGCAAAGTCTGAAAAACATCTCAAAACCAAGTGTTAGGTTTTACACTAGTGTTTGTGATTGGTGATTACTACAGAAGCCAAGCTGGCAAACCATGGTGGGTTATCATTTAACTATGCCTATAGCTAAGCAGAAAAGTGCAAAAGATGAGCTCCTCATGGTTAAAGCTGCCAGGCATATCACCCCAATTCGTCGAGTTCAACTCCTGGAAGCTATCCAAGGGGGCTGGGTAATCTAAAGATCAATGTTCTTTAAAAGAAAAAAAAAAACAAGTTTATTAATCTTGTGGCCAGCCTGCCTGGGGACTAGAATAGGAAGATAATCTATTACTAGTGACTACTATTTATTGAAATGATTATGTACAAGCAATCATACATGAAGTAGGAAAAAGTCAGAGAGAAAGGAAAATACCTTACCAAAATTTAGGCTCCTATCATAATTTTAATCTTGTTGCCTTTTAAAATATTCCAAAGGCAGTTTTAATACAGTAGTACTTTGTTAAAATTGATAAAGTTCACTGACACATCATTGTTTCCCAAAGTCTATTTACACATTTCATGTGTAATGAGATGAATCCCTCTTGTAATACTATACCTAGTATTTTACCACCCTAAATATCTTCTGTCTTACATCTTTTCATCCTTGTCTGCCTCCTAGTCTTTTGCAACCACTGATATTTTTACTGTCTCCATAGTTGCCCTTTGTCATATAGTTGGAATCATATAATATGTAGCATTTTCAGATTTGCTTCATTCACCTAATAATATACATTCAAGTTTCCTCCATGTTTTCTTATGGACTGATAACTCATTTATTTTTTTAGCACTGAATAACATTCCATCATCTACATGTACCACTGTTTATATATAACCACTAATTTACTGAAGGACATCTTGATTCCTTCCAAGTTTTAGCAATTATGAATAAAACAGCTATGCCCATCTTTATACAGCTTTCTGTGATGGCATGAATTTTCAACCCCTTTGAAAATACAAAACAAAAAGTGTGATTGCTGCATCATACGGTAAGAGTATGCTTAGTTTTGAAAAGAATACTGATTTTCATCCCCATCAGCAGTGAGTGAGAGTGCCTGTTGCTTCACCTTCTCACTAGCATTTGTGTTGTCAGTGTTCTGGATTTTGGTTATTATAATAGGTACATAGTTGTATCTCATTTATGTTTTAATTTGGTTTTCCCTGATAACATGTGTTAGCAACTTTTCATGTTATTTGCCATGTACATTGGTGAAGTATCTTTTAAGGTCTATTTATTAATCAGGCTATTTATTTTCTTACTGTTGTATTTTAAAACTTTCTTGAATATTTTAGTTAATAGTTCTTTATCCCATTTGCTTTTTGCAAATATTTTCTCCCCATCTGTGGCTTGTGTTTTCATTCCCTTGACAGTGTCTTTACAGAGCAGATTTTAAAATTTAATGAAGTCCAACTTATCAGTTCTTTCATACCATATATCTACATATCATGTCTGTAGTATTGAATCTAAAAAGTGATTGCTAAACCTAAGGTCATCTAAATTTTTCATAAGTTATCTTCTAGTTTTATAGTTTTTTGTTTTTAATTTTGTTTTTTGGTTTTTTGAGACAGTGTTTCTGTCACCCAGGCTGGAGTGCAGTGGCATGATCTTGGCTAACTGCAAAATCCGCCTCCCAGGTTCAAGCAATTCTCTTACCTCAGCCTACTGGGTAGCTGGGATTACAGACAACGGCCACCACACCTTGCTAATTTTTTAATTTTTATTTTTGGTAGAGAGGGAGTTTCATCCTATTGGCCAGGCTGGTCCCAAAGCCCTAACCTCAAGTGATTCGCCTGCCTCAGCCTCCCAAAGTGCTGGGATTACAGGCATGAGTAACCACGCCCAGCCATTTTATAGTTTTACATTTTACATTTAGATCTGTTATTTATTTTGAGTTAATTGTGAATGGCCAGTTATTCCAGCAGAATTTGTTGAAAAGACTATTTTTTCTTCAGTATATTGCCATTGCCATTGCTCCTTTGACTATTTGAATATTAGTTTACTATTTACATGAATTTGGTTTTGGGCTTTTCATCCTGTTCCATTAATGTATATGTCTATTCTTTCACCAGTACTCCATGATCTTGACTACTATAGCATTATAGTAAGTTTTGAGTCACATAGTGTCATTCTCTCAACTCTCTCTTTCAATATTGTGTTGGTTATTCTGAGTCTTTTGCCTTGCTTTATAAACTTTAGGGCCAGATTTTCAATATCTACAAAATAACTGCTGAGATTTTAATTGGAATTGCATTGAATCTATTGATTATTTAGGAAAAAATCGACATCTTGACAATGGTGAGTCTTATGATCTATGAACATTAATATCTCTCCATTTATTTGTTCTTCTTTGATTTCTTTCATCAGAGTTTTGTAGTTTTTCTCATATATTCCTTTTTTTTTTTTTTTTTTTGAGACAGAGTTACACTCTCGTTGCCCAGGCTGGAGGTTTACTGCAACCTCCACCTCCTGGGTTCATGCAATTCTCCTGCCTCAGCCTCCCAAGTAGCTGAGATTACAGGCGCCCACCACCATGCCCAGCTAATTTTTGTATTTTTGGTAGAGATGGGGTTTCACCATGTTGACCAGGATGGTCTTGATTTCTTGATCAAGGCCTCGGCCTCCCAAAGTGCTGGGATTATAGGTGTGAGCCACTGTGCCCGGCCTCTCATATATTTCTTACACATATTTTGCTAGTGTTTTGGGGATGCTAATATAAATGCTCTTACATTATTACTTTTAAAATTTTCTTCTTCATTAGTGATTTACGGGAAAGTAATTGTCTTTTTTCTTTTTTTTTGAGACAGAGTCTCACTCTGTTGCCTAGGCTAGAGTGTAGCGGTGAAATCTTGGCTCACTGAAACCACCGCTTCCCAGGTTCAACTGATTCTTCTGTTTCAGCTTCCCAAGTAGCTGGGATTACAGGCAAGTGCCACCATGCCTGGTTAATGTTTTTTTATTTTTAGTAGGAAAGAAGTTTCACAATGTTGGCCAGGCTGGTCTCGAACTCCTTACCCCAAGTAATAAGCCCACCTTGGCTTCCCAAAGTACTGAGATTACAGGCATGACCCACCTTGCCTGGCCAATCTTTGGTATATTAAGCTATCCTGCAACTGACTGTAATTGCTTATTTCCATAAGATTTTTAAAAAATTGTATTATTTTGTATTTTTGACACAGACAATCACATTATCTGTAAACAAAGACAGTTTTATCTCTTCCTTTCTCGTCACTGTTAGTTCTATTTAGACATGTATTTTTGTAAGCAGACGTGGGCTGTTTATTTTCTGAAGCACCTATATGAGAAATGGAGACCAATGATGAGAACTGATGTATAGATGGTGATAAAAATATATATATATAATAAAAATAAGCAAAACTGATAAACTGTCTAGTATATTTTGAAGTCATAAGCAACTTCATCAAATAAGCATGTGTGTGTAATGTGAGTGCATATGTGTATGTAAAATCTGTATATGCCTACATATTAGGGTTTCAATAAGAAAATTGAACTCATCAAAACCCTCGGTGAACTCTTTACATTTTTCTGGGCTATTCTTTTAGGAGAAAAACAATCAAATAAAACAACTTGCATTGGTTCTAGGGGATTTGGAGAGACTTGGCACAGGCTATTTAATTTCACCAAAGTCTGCTATTCAATAAGAACTGGTTTTCTCAGTGATGCCTTAGGGGCAGTAAACACGTGGTCACCAACGATCAATGAAATATGTTCATCGTACTATATACTTAAGGCATGATAAGCAATTATATTTGTAAAAAATGATTGACAAGTTTTTTTTTCCTCTTTGACACTCTTTTAACCAAATAATCATGCCTCCAAAATTTCTTTTAACGAAAATTTTATAGCAGCATAGAGTAGAATTTTATAAAGGGAAATGGCCTGGACAATAATAATATTTTGAATATAATGTATCACTTAAGGTAATATAAAATGGTGTGATTAATCTATTCAAACTCTCTGCCTACCATGCTGAGTTACACCAGGACTTGCTGCATAAGATAGTCTACAATGTTACACTGCCTTGTTATTGCTATCATGATGATTTATGTACTGGAAACAGCTAAGCTTAGCTTGCTATTTTTGTTTTTCAAGAAAGAGTTATGTTATGAATCATTTTAAAGACTTGGAAGTATATTTTATTTTTAAAAGTTGCCATAATTTTTTTCTGTATTAAGAAGAACAATGATAAAAATGTAATATTTGTACTAAATTTCCAAATAAGTTTGGGTGAATGACATTTCAAGTGAGTTGGTGGGAATGGGTAGTGAAATATACATCTTCTCACAACCTACTTGATATGTATGGAAATTTAGTTTTGTTATGATTCCTCAAAGTGACTTTTTTCAGTTTTGACCCTTTATCTCACCAAGGTTCCTATATTTGCAAGGATCCCATAGCAAAATCATTGGAAGTAATTTAACTGAATAATTATTTCTATAAAACATCAAATAAAATGGGTACTTATTTAATTTTGAATAGTTTGACGTAATTCTTTTACAAATATTATGACAGATGTATTCTGAAATACTTGGTCCTGAACTTAATTTGATAATATGTGATCACAGCTTCAGTAACAATTTCCTCTAAATGTACTAAAAATAATCCTTCCTAATTATCTCAAAATAGAAATTTGTTGTGACTTATAGTACAATTCAGTTAAAAACCTATTTCTTAATTTGGTTACTATAGGGAGCACAGAGATTTCAGAAACGTCCTACTCATCATTGTCATGTATCAGAAATCTGTGTTGAAGAGTTTGAGTAAACGGAAGTAGGAGTGTTTAATCCAAACGGGCCACTTATTACTAGAAGAGCTGGATATAAAAGCATAAAGCCATGAATTTCAGAGAGTCTGCAAGTGTTAGTATTTATCTGGGTTGGAAGTAGGAAAGACTTAAAATAATGAATTGTGTAAAAATTGATTCCAAATCTAATTGAAAACGTTGGTGCTGCTAGAATTATAGCTGATTTTCTGCAAGTGAGGTATGTATGATTTTGTTGGGAATAATGATAAGAACTACCATTTTTCGAGCACTGACTAATTTCTGGTAGTGTTGTAAGAGTTTTAGATATATTAATTTATTTAATCTTCACAAATAGTATCTGAGAAAGCCCCTGTATAATGCTTATTTTACAAATGAGTAGATTAAAGAATGATCTGAGAAGTTACCCTGCAATCCCAGGTATAGCAAAAAGAAAATATCAGGGCCAGGATACCAAACCAAGCATTCTGCCTCCACCCCAATAGTTCTTAATAGTTCATATTCATTAGGTATTTACTGCATGTAGAAGTCTCATGACTCCACAAATGACTTAGAATGCATAGCTGAATATTATCTTTAAAAATTTACAATCTAGTTTTAAAGAAACCGTTTAACTAATGTAGAAGAAAAACACACGGCTTCTACTAATGTGTGAGTGTGGGCATGTATATATGCGTCGGAAGAAAAGAAGAGAATTAATTCAATTCCTCAAGTACAGACTATTCAAAATTCCAATGAAGGAATAGAGCAATGGGTGGTTTTCAAGCTAGGCTGAGGGAAAACCAAGATGCATGACATTTTTTCCTATGTACAAAGGGAATCAATTTCCAGAACCTCAGTTTCCAAATAGATTCCTTTCTAAGAGTAATCTGCCTAAAATTAGGCCTAGAGTTGAAAACTCAGGTTAATTCTTTTTTCCTGTTCTCTCCATGAAAATCCACCATCTCCCAATTGACATGTGAACCACATTTTACTATTGGTATACTGTCTGAGATTGTAAAACTTCCCAAGCCCAAATAAAAGGTCAATTTGAACTACTGGTGTCTGTATAACTAAATGAAGGTATTAAGACAAAAGAAAGAAAGTGAATGATACTAATAGCTGGTAATACATTCTTTTGCCGGGCACAGTGGCTCACACCTATAATCCCAGCACTTTGGGAGGCTGGGGCGGGTGGATCACCAGGTCAAGAGATCAAGACCATCCTGGTCAATATGGTGAAACCTCGTCTCTACAAAAAACAAAACAAAATAAACCAACAAAAAAAAATTCTTTTAAAAATCAGGCTGTTTCAAATTTTTTTACTTAAGAAATTGATGACTTAAAAGAGACATCATGTTTTTAAAAATTAAATGATGCCCATGTTGTGATCTTTGGCATTAAACTTTAAAGAAGTATTACAAATTTAATATTGATTAAATAAAATTTCTTTCTTTTTTATGTATTTCCTTATGTGAATAAAAACATTTTCAAGTTTTACTGTACTAAAACTATTTTAAAATAAATTTTAATAATTTTACAAAATTCTGTATTTTCTAACATGTAATTGTCAGATGATAATATAAAATTATTTGGAAGAAATTCCCATTTATCTCATCTAAATAACCATTTATAATGATATCTTACTTGCTGCTGTATTTTACAATTATTCACGGAAAATTATAATATGTTAATATGTGGTTTTGATCAATTGTACATTAGTAAAATTTTAACATCTGCCATCTAGGAGTCTAAAGAAATAAAATAATAAACTCAAAGTATGTGCATATTTTTACTTCAGACAAATGTTTTAGTTCATCTGGGGCAAATGACTTGCAAGAAAACACTCGTCATTCTCAAGATCTAATGCTTCCTCCCTGCACAATCACCCCACCACACATACAGATTATAGCCTCCAAGGTAATAAGCAGAGACTGGTCTCATAGAAAATTTAGTAGTGAAGCACAGTTCCTACTCCTTTGAAAATAATATACACCAAATATATATTGTAGATTTATCTATTAATAGCTTTCAAGAACCAAGAGAACGTTTTTGTGAAGCTAAGTGAGAACCAACCTGTTGTTTGAAGTTACCACTGAGAGCTGCTACCATAGGGCTGGGCCTGTGCGGATAATCATGTTGAGAGAGGACAGAGGGCAGCATTTCACTAACCAAGAAAAACTGAATGTAATTACTGAAATGGGAAACGATGCTGAACCAGCAGACTTGGTTCTCTGATAATGCAGACTGGAGGTCAGACTCCCTGGTCAGAAAGAGCGGGTTGGAAGAATATAGAAAATGAAATGTGGGTTGCAGGTGGGTAGTAAATGCATAATAACTAGCATCTATTCATTTTTTTTAGATGAAGAAAGTTAAGCCCCAAACACAGGGCAAATGAAAATCTCTACGCATCACAATCTATCTGTAGCATTCAATTCTTTTATATACCATGTGAACACAAAACTGTTCTATTATCTGTCATCATTACCTTTCATAGAGTGTCAAGCAAAATTATCAATCACAGTTCTCACTTTGGTAATACATCACAGCTCTACATTGGATAATCTTTGCTTCTTTTATCCATTAAACATCCCATATTGTGCTCAAAGTCTGCCAACCCCTACATTAGTTTTTAATTAATTTTTATAACCTGTAAAGATTATTTAAATTATCATCTCCAAAAGAGCTGTTTCTGTCTTTATGAAGTTGCCATTTTTACTATAAGGATCAAATATGGTATATAAGAAGCATTCCTGTGAATCTTTAGAGTTCCAGACACATTCCTCTTAGCTCCTACTGTGCAGCGGCAATCTCTATAAATTTCATAATACTGTTAGGTTGACAAATCCCCAACAGCTATAAAACCCATGTCTTATCGATAAATGCAGGGGATGAAACAGAAGGAAGGCAGCAGTGCTTCTTTACAGCTCTGAGAACTGGAAAATGTTTGATTCAACAGGGATTTTCCTGAAAGCTTTGCAAACCACTATGAGCAGCTGTAACTTACAGGGGAAAAGGCAAGAGGAAAAGATGATACTAGAGTTAGAAACCCCGGGCCACATGCATTATTTACTTTGTTAGCAAAACTTCTTTTCAGAACAAAACTCTGTCCATGGAAGAATCTGCTAAGAGTTAAAACAAAAGTCAGCATTCTAAATATAGTCCAGGTGTCTCTTACATTTATTCCTAGACACCTTAATATTTTTATTATAGTCAATATTATTGTTACTTATTGTCAGGAGATTTTTACATGTTCTACATGCATCGTATTACTTAACTGACAAAGTACCACTAAGTACCTCACTTATGTCCAGATTGATGATAATGTAGCTGAGGAATAAAGACCCAAGGTCACGGCCTGAATTTAACCCATTATCAATTGAGGGAGGCCAATTTTGAGCATATATTAAATAACTCCAAAAATGTTATCAATGTCTGTACTGTGTTTGACTTTTCTAAATCTGTTTCTTCAAGTGAAAAGCAGGATTTAAGAGTTTTAGAAAAGACTAAATGATATCAGGTGCATATAATAAGCTATCAAGTCAAATTAATAATGGTATGGAAATCATCTCTGTTTCTGTTGGATATGCACCAAGGAGATGGACTATCTGGCCCTGGTATTTTCAGTTTTAGTAAATACTACCAAACAACTTTTATAGCACTGTGTAATGCACATCCCCAACCACAAGGTAAGAGTATTCCAGTTGCTCTGCATTATCACAAATTCTTGATATATTCAGCGTTTTAATTTATATTTTTATTTTTCTGGGTTCATAGAAGTATATATGTGTGGTTTTTTTTGAGACAGAGTTTTGCTCTTGTTACCCAGGCTGGAGTGCAATGGCGTGATCTAGGCTCACCACAACCTCTGCCTCCTGGGTTTAGGCAATTCTCTTGCCTCAACCTCCCAAGTAGTTGGGATTACAGGCATGCGCCACTGTGTCCAGCTAATTTTTTGTATTTTTAGTAGAGACGGGGTTTCACCATGTTGACCAGGATGGTCTTGATCTCTTGACCTCGTGATCTACCAGCCTCAGCCTCCCAAAGTGCTGGGATTACAGGAGTGAGCCACCGTGCCCGACCCTATAGGTGGGTTTTAAGGTACATTTCCTGTGGGGAACCAGCCCTACATCACCTGTGGGTACCTGGCATTTGGTGGTGACAAAGGAATGAGAAAAAGACAAGATTAAGAGAGAAAGCGGGACCAAGGGGCATCACTCATTACTAGAGGAGACAATGAAGGCCCGATCTCTGATCATCCACACTACTTATTGGTTACAATAACTTCAATCTATAGGGGAGAGGGTGATGTGAATCAGTGAGCTGGAACTGAATCAGTGAGCCAGAACTGGTGTGTCATTCTAAAGATTGATAACAGTGGCAGTTTCAGGATTTTCACAAAACAAGAATATGGTTATCTTTAGCTTATTACTATGTGCAGTTGGTGGAACGTGGACCTTACAAGGAGCCTGCAAGTCTGGCTACGTCGTAGTGCTACCATGTGGTTTTATGTCCTTGAACACAATGTTTATGGTAGCAGAGCCTAGGTCACCCTGCACTGGAACATGAGGCATAGAGAGGTCTTCCTCCTCAGAGGCCACCTGTGGCCTTCAGCAGTTTGTTCTTCCTTATTTATGTGTTACTCATAACCAATTTATGTAGGCACTCTGTAAGTCCTTTCTCCTTTGCTGCTTTTGCCCACAGTTTCCCTGAAACATAATGACATTAAGTACTTTTCCTTTTGTTTATTGCCCATTTAAGCAGTTTCATTTTGTGTCCGGCCTGTTTGCATTTTTGCCCACTTTTTACAAATCAGAGGTTTTTTTTTTTTTGGCCTTTTTTCAATGGATTTGCTGGAATTCTTTATACTCTAGATGAAAGTCTCTTGTCAGATCTGCAGTATTGTTACAGTCTCACCAATATACCACAATGTAGCAGTCTCTCATTGTGAGGTATCACTGAAAGTTCTTTGTCTCCGGACCATGAGAATTAAGGAGCATGGACACAAAGTGTGAGATCAAAGTGAAAGTTTTATAAGCAAAAGAAGAAAGCTCTCCATTGTGGAGAGGGGACCTGGAAGAGGTTGCCATATTTCGAGTTGAATGCAAAGGGTTTTGTAAGAAACCAATGAAATCTGGGCATCTCATATGCATAAGGTATGAATTTCTGGTAGCTCCACCCCATTCTCAGGCCCTTAGCTTGAGTTACTCCATATTGCATTGTTCCCTTTACTGCACATGTATCAGGTAATGGAATTTTCCATTATAGGTATGTCTGGGCAAGTTACCTATGTAGCCTTTCTTTTCTGTGTGGCTGTGAGCATGTCTTAGGCAAGCCCCCTGTACATGTTCCCTTATCTGTGCCTGCAGCTATTCTTCTTTTTTTTTCATATATATATATGTATATTTTTTTATGTATATATATATATTTTTTTTAATTGCATTTTAGGTTTTGGGTTACATGTGAAGAACATGCAGGATTGTTGCATAGGTACATACATGGCAATGTGGTTTGCTGCCTTCCTCCACATCACCTATATCTGGCATTTGTCCCTATGTTATCCCTCCCAACTCCTCGCCCCCAATGACCCTTCCCAGCTCCCCCAAACAGACCTTGGTGTGTGATGCTCCCCTCCCTGTTTCCCTGTGTTTTCATTGTTCAACATCTGCCTATGAGTGAGAACATGCGGTGTTTGATTTTCTGTTCTTGTGTCAGTTTGCTGAGAATGATGGTTTCCAGGTTCATCCATGTCCCTACAAAGGAAACGAACTCATCGTTTTTTATGGCTGCATAGTATTCCATGGTGTATATGTGCCACATTTTCCCTGTCCAGTCTGTCATCAATGGGCATTTGGGTTTGTTCCAGGTCTTTGCTATTGTAAACAGTGCTGCAGTGAACATTCATGTGTGTGTGTCCTTATAATAGATAGATTTCTAATCCTTTGGCTATATACCCAGTACTGGGATTGCTTGGTCAAATGGAATTTCTATTTCTAGGTCCTTGAGGAATCACCACACTGTCTTCCACAATGGTTGAACTAATTTACACTCTAACAACAGTGTAAAAGTGTACCTATTTCTCCACATCCTCTCTAGCATCCGTTGTCTCCAGATTTTTTTAATGATCACTATTTTAACTGGCATGAGATGGTATCTCAATGTAGTTTTGATTTGTATTTCTCTAATGACCAGTGATGATGAGCATTTTTTCATATGTTTGTTGGCCTCATATATGTCGCCTTTTGAGAAGTGTCTGCTCATATCCTTTGTCCACTTTTGAATGGGTTTGTTTTTTTCTTGTAAATCTGTTTTACTTCTTTGTAGATTCTTCCCTTGTCAGATGGGTAGATTGCAAAATTTTTTCCCATTCTGTTGGTTGTCAGTTCACTCTAATGATTGTTTCTTTTGCTGTGCAGAAGCTCTGGAGTTTAATTAGGTCTCATTTATCTATTTTGGCTTTTATTGCCATTGCTTTTGGTGTTTTCGTCATGAAGTCCTTGCCTATGCCTATATCCTGAATGGCTTTGCCTAGGTATTCTTCTAGGATTTTTAATGATGTTAGGTCTTATGTTTAAATTTTTAATCCATCTGGAGTTAATTTTAGTGTTAAAATGTCAGGAAGGGGTCCAGTTTTTGCTTTCTGCACATGGCTAGCCAGTTATCCCAACACCATTTATTAAACAGGGGATCCTTTTCCCATTGCTTGTTTTTGTTAGGTTTGTCAAAGATCAGATGGTTGTAGATGTGTGGCGTTGTCCCCAAGGCCTCTATTCTGTTTCATGGGTCTATATCTCTGTTTTGGTACCACTACCATGCTGTTTTGATTACTGTAGACTTGTAGTATAGTTTGAAGTCAGGTAGCATGATGCTTCAAGCTTTGTTCTTTTTGCTTAGAATTCCATTCTTTTTTGAAAGGATTCAATGGAAGACCCACCCTAATGGCCTGCCTGACCAGGGTTTTTCTTTTCTCCTTTTCACTGTGTGGGAGCCAAATTTACAAATTCCCATCACCCCTGCAAAATTTCAATGTGATGTAAGAAAGAAATAAACATTTGTTATGTTTTTATTGTGTTTATTTTGTTTAAAACATCAGTAAGTCTGAATACGATTAATACTTCTTGGGCAGATAAGTCATATGGATTGTCCACATAACTGTGCCCCCAGTGCTTGAAGCGTTTCCCACATCACTGCTCTTGCATCCATTTTGTTTGTTTATTCATCTACATTTCTTAATATATTGATGTCTTCTATAGGTATTTGATACAGCCATCTACTTTGTTTTATCTTAGTTATCTCGGAGCTAATAGCTACTGTCTAAAAATTGGTCTGCTTAGTTAATTACATTCCCTGAACTTTTTGGCATACAAGGAGCATGCATCCTTAACTCTCTGTTCTTTTTACTGCTTTTTTTTATTTTTATGTATTTCACTATTCATTTTAATGGCATTCAGGAAAGGATAACATAGATATTACTGAGGCATCATTTTTGCCTAACAAGGTGTCAGAGCATTGGCAAGGGAAAATGGCTGGCTTCTGGGAGGTAAAAAAGAATTTACTGACAACAGTATGGGTTTGAAAAGGAAAATTATATTAATTAGAACACTGCAGAAGAGTGCAACGGGGCTCTTTAGCAAGAAAAGACTCAACACATCTCGAAGGATTTTTCCTTTGGGTTAGTCACAGAACTTAGTGCAGAAGCTGAAGGGCAATTTGGGTATATTACTCACATTGGTCATGATAAATCACTACATTTGTAGACATTTTGGTACCTTGATGTCAGCAAAGATTGCACAATGAATTTCAGCATAAATTCATTCTGGAGATGTACAGTAATTCAAGTTACTTATGAATTTTGGGGAAGAAACCCTGGTACCGAATGCAGGCTTTAGAGAATAGTGAAGTCTGATTACTTTTGAAATCCTCAGAGAGGCAGTTTGGCCTCTGGATGGTCTGCTTGATGGCCACCAGGTGATCTTTGCTCTCCTCTGTTTTGCCTACAAAGGCTTCTGGCCCTCACTTTTTCATATCTTTTATTTTTCCATACACATTCTGTATTCTAAAATTTTGCATCATTTCTAGTTTCCATTGCCAAACAAACCTCAATGCATTTGCACTGCATAAATATGTTCTTAGAATCAGATTCTTGCTTATCATGCCTTATAGTAATAACGAAATATTTTGAAATTCTCTTCGATCCTGTGCTCTTACTTTCAGAAGTTCTATTTCCTTAGGGTGGAATGCCTTTGCCTTACTTTACTCAGTAGGCATATGACTGACAATTCAGCTTTCTAACTGTCTCTCTGTTTGATAACATTTTGTGATCTTTCCATAAGAAGTAGGAAGCCTTTGACTGTGCCTTCGGAGGATTTAAAAAATTTTTTTATTTTACTTTAAGTTCTGGGATACATGTACACAACATGCAGGTTTCTTACATAGGTATACATGTGCGATGGTGGTTCGCTGCACCTATCAACCTGTCATCTAGGTTTTAAGCCCTGTATGCATTAGGTTTTTATCTTAAGGTTCTCCCTCTCCTTGCTCCCCACCCCGAGAACATTTTATATATGCCTTTATTATGGAACATACTGTGCCCAACAAATTGTTATTGAGTATATCAACCATTTAATCAATGGCTTATAATAATACTAAAATGTACTCATTTTATATCTTCTACCTCACAAACTGAGCATTTTAATCATCGAAAATTACAAAAGAAAAATCACTTTTTAAACATTAAATTGTATCCATATGACTATAATTCTTTACTATTTTATTGGAGGGATAGTACCATGAAATATGTGAAATTGTAGAAATCACTTTTATAGAACCTCTATTCTTAAAAGGTGCACTGCTCTTATATATTTTTTAAATATTTACATAAAGATGGTTAATTACTCTACACTTATCCAAGTGATATATTTAACACTGAGATTTTATATTACTCATGTATACTGCTGCTGGCAAAGATATCTTGCTATAGCTGGTATGTAATGCATTTGTGCGGGTTTACACAGCTTCATTATCTTCCTAATCTTCAAAAAAAAATTGTAGAGTCAGTGAAAAGATTAAAATACATCTAATGAAAAGAGTGGGCTTTTTCTGACCTACATTTTTTGTATTATGCTTTAGCCCACCAAAAATCTGCCGGAAGAGTTATTTTACTTGTGTCCGCCAAATCCTGCTCTCACTTATTCCAAATAACTTTATAAATTTTATCTCTCCGCTTTATTTATTGAACAACACAGTTCCACATTACTTCTTCAAAGATTAGAAAACATAGGTGGTTATAAATTAGGAGGAACATCTTCTGTCCAATTCTATTGGTTTCATAGTTTATATCAAAGGCAATTTCTGCATGAAAACAGGGAAAAAAACCAGTTTTATGAAAAAAAGACAATATTTTAAATTAGAGTTCTAAAAACTGCAGTTTATTTCATACTCAGTGGTCTTTTCAGGCGATGATGGCTCCTTAAGGTGCCTGTGTTCGTGAATCTCTGACAGTGTTTTTGAAGGGGAAATGCCTCTTTTAGCGTGGTGGAAATATCAATGTGTACCTGAGGCAGCCCTCAACAAACTCTAGTTTCTTCTCTGACTTTCATTCCATCTTGTTGAAGAAGAGTTGCTACTTCTGTGAGATAAGTGTGGTTGCGCATATTATTGCTGGTGTGTTGTCAGTGAGAGGTCTCATCACGTATTTTCCTCTTCACAGATGCATATCGTAAGTCATTTAATTATACACTTAGTATGCACAGGTAAATGATTTATTTAAGAAATAATATTTTTTTTAGGTAGCAAACCAAAAGCATTTAGGGTTCACTTACATTACTTTTTCACCTTTGCCTAACCTAAAATGTAAAGGTTTTATTTTTTGGAACCTCTAATATACAATTCCAAATTTTTTGGAATTTCTAATGTATAATCATATCTGAATTGATTAGTTTACTTATTTGAATATATCTATTGAAATAATTCCTTTGTATATGTTTTTGAATTATAAGAAAAAATATATAATATTACCTTTCTTGGATTTTTTTTTTTTTTTTTGATATGGAGTCTCGCTCTGTCACCCAAGTTGAAGTGCAATGACACCATCTCATCTCACTGCAACCTCTGCCTCCCGGGTCCAAGTAATTCTCCTGCCTCAGCCTCCTCAGTAGTTGGGATTACAGGCGCCCACCACCATGCCCAGCTAATTTTTGTATTTTTAGTAGAGATGGAGTTTCACCAGATTGGCCAGGCTGGTCTCGAACTCCTGACCTCATGTGATCCACCTGCCTCAGCCTCCCAAAGTTGAGGAATTACAGGCATGAGCTGCTGCACCCAGCCCATTTCTTCGACTTTTTAACCCAATATGCCCTATGCCCTATTTAACTATCTAGTAACCAGAAGAAGCCAAAGCACAATACAGCACAACCTAACCAACATAATACATGTACTACTATTTAACACTGGGTTGCTGTCTATCTAGTGATTAATATGAAAACTATAATAATAGTAGTAGTAATAAATTAACTTATAAATTAAATTCAATCTTCAAGTTCTTTAAATCACAGTAATCCCAGTCCTCACACATTGCTAATGCTTTTTGTGTCCCACTTAACTCACTTATATGTCCTGCCTGTCTGATTGAGTGATGCTCTTAAGCAGAATGACCTGATTAATCAGATGACCTGATTAAGCAGAAACCCTGTAATGGAGGTAATATCAGTGATCACTATTTAACAACAGCAACAACAACAAAATGAAAAACTTTCAGAAGTTTAGAAAATTGTTCAGGACCATATCTTTTGTAAGTGAAGATTTAGGTTTAGAATTTCAAAGTCATGTTTCTAACTTCTTCTCGATATTGCCCCAGTTTTGATAATAGAATTTTACATGCCTGTTTGAATAAATTTTGCTGGCTTTAAAATACAAACAGAAAAATGTGCTTTGCCACTGGAATTATAGTTTCCACTAAAAGCACAAGAAAAGTGTTTGGAATAAAAACAAAATGAGAAAAGCATGATATTTTAAAATTTTACTTCCCTGGAATATTTTGTTCATGAAAAGTATGTTTTTATGCTACAAGACAAGCCAAATGAATGCATTTTCAAATTTAGATTTCCTTATTCAGCTTATCCCTTTGATATGCAATAATTTCCTTTATAATGCAATGAATGTTAATAATTACATACATAACAATCTGCCCAGATGTTTATGTTAGCTGCAAGGTGATATAAAATAACAAAATGTGGTAATAACACACTCATACCAAAATAACTTAAACTATGCTAGTTATTTTTATGAATGAAAAAGATTTATTTATGAGGTTAGAAAAAGGGAAATTATCTTACCCTACCAGTTTCTTAGAGGATGTAAATTTCGTTATCTAAATGACTTACAGAAATTCTGAAAAGAGCAAGGAATAAGTTCTAAATGAATACTTAGCATGAATATGTTTACCTCTATATGTCTATGTATATGAGTCTCTAAAACAGATTCTTTCCTTTCAAAGCTATTGCTAAAAAATTCAAAGAGAGAACCAACAACAAATAACAAAAGTTAAAATGCTATTTTACAAAAGTTGAAAGAATGAAAAAAGGGAATATAGAAGTTTAAGAGCTCTACTTTTAGAAAGCTACCTGGTTAAACAGAGCACTTACATTAAAACTTAATTTTATAAGGAAACAGTACAATTTCCATTTTCGTACAGTCAGTATTTATTGATGTGAGCCTTGTGCCAGGTTCTATGCTTGATCTTGAAGAGAAAAAGCTGAATAAAATATGACACCCTCCCTCAGCCCAAAATAAAATGAAAGGCAGGTGTGAAAAAATTATTGTAAATAGAATATGGTGAGTAGAGGTATAAACCAAGTACTATGAAAACACTGAGTGAGGATATTCACACAGTGAATTCAGTGAGGAATAAGCATTTGAGCTGACTTTTGAATGTGAGTAGGAGCTTATCATGTGGGTCAGGGAAGAGGGCACTTTTCAGGGAGAGAAAGCAGCATCGACTAAGGGAAACAGGAGGAAAAGGGTAAAAATTGAAGAGCAGATTTCGTTAAGAAGAGCACATTGTCCTTAGAGGGGAAGAGGATGGACACAGACAGATAAAAATAGAGCAGGAGTAGAATCTGACCGAGAAGACCTTGAATATGAGCTTGATCTTTAGGTAATAAAAAGCCAATGTAGATTTTAAAATTGGAAGCAATATTACTATATTCGCTTAATTAGGAAGATGTCTCTGGAAGCTGGAGTAAAATTTCTGCTTTCCTGTCTTCATGGAAAAATTGCTTTTTAACTCACACTTCACATTTTTGACAGACACAGCTGTCTCGATTGTACCAATTGCAGATGTGGAAGTAGGAGGGTGGAATAGAGTTTGCAGTGGGTATTGGGTGGAGACAATACTGTAGACAGAGAACTCCTCAGCCCCCACCCTCTAAAGACCTCTGTTAACTTTCACATCCCTCACAAACATGAAGGCTGAATGCACCTCAGTCTGTTTTTCTCTCCATCCTTAAATAATTTCAGCATTCTGGGGTAATGTCAATATCCTCATGAATGACTGAGTAGAAGCATAGCCTAACAACTCTTCATGCATTAATAAATTTATTAGCAGTGGTGAAACAGTATGGGTCTATAGCAAATCAATTCTTTTCTCTTCCTCAAAGGAAAAAATCCATTTGAGGGGTATAAGACAGAGTGAGAGACTGAGGCAAGGTTTGGAGCAGGAGTGAGAGTTTATTAAATAGTTTTAGAGCAGGTGTGAAAAGAAGTAAAGTACACTTGGAAGAGAATCAAGCACGAAACTTGAGAGATTCAAGTGCCTCATTCGACCCTTGACTTGGGGTTTTATGCATTGGAATAATTCCAGGGTTTGTGTTCCTTCTTCCCTGATTCTTCCTTGGGACGGGCTACCACATGCACAGTGGACTGCCAGTGCTTAAGAGGGACCACATGCCCAGTGTGTTTACCGAAGTTGTGCATGTGCTCATTTGAGGCATTTTTCCCAGTTAAATGCCACCATTTTGTCTCTTAGTTTACACTCCTGAGCCAACTTGCCCAACTCTTGAGATCTTATCTGGAAGCTGCTGATCACCAACTTTAGGTGGTTTCTATCTGTTGGAAGACTGCCTTTCCCTGGCCTTGGCTGAAACCAAATATTATTTTAGAGAAACAGTTTAAAAACCACCTGAACATCACCTGATGGTCACCTGATGTTCGTTGAGGACTGGGCGGGGGAGACCCTCCCCTGTTCATGCTCGCCTGGATCCACCTACTCTAACAAAATCTTTGAAGCCCTTTCCCTATACCTTTATTCAGGCACCAATTCTATGACCATAACAGCCACCAATAGCTCAGGGATGGGAATAGCATCAGTCTTCTCACCAATATGGAATTTCCTTTTCATAGTTAAGGAAATATTTCATCATCTCCACTGATGATCATCACTTTTATATTTTCAAAGACATTATCATCAACAGGATTAGTCTCATTGTAGTATAGTTATTTAAGTGATAATTATAATGTAATAAGAAATTTACATAATAGAATATGATATTGATGTAAGGCCTACATTTTCTTTTAACTTTAGGGAAGTCTTCATTAAGAAGACAACTGAAGTTTTAGGGATGAACAGATATTTGCCAGGTTCACAATTAGGTAGAAACCATATGACTCTGTCTGTGAAGCATGAAAGTAGCCACAAAAATATGTAATGACTGGGTACAGCTGTTTCTAATAAAACTTCACTTGCAGATATTAAAATTTGACTTTCAAATGAGTTTTATGTCATTAAGTATCTTTCTTCTTTTCTTGGGGGGGTGAAAATGTAACACCCATTATTGGCCTGTATACAAGAGGTGAAAAGGGCACAGTTTGCCAATGCCTAAAATAAAGGATAGTTTAGCCTATACCAGAAAGAGAAAATATAGGATGAAAATAATTCCATTTTCAAAACATGTTTTGGATTTTCTTTTCTTTCTTTTTTCTTTTTCTTTTTCTTTTTTTTTTTTTTTTTGAGATGGAGTATCTCTCTTATTGCCAGGCTGGAGTGCAGTGGCGAAGTCTCAGCTCATTGCAACCTCCAACTCCTGGGTTTAAGTGATTCTCCTGCGTCAGCCTCCCTAGTAGCTGGTATAATAGGTCCCTACCACCATGCCAGAATAATTTTTGTATTTTAGTAGAGACGGGGTTTCACCATGTTGGCCAGGGTGGTCTCAAACTCCTGACCTCAAATGATCCGCTTGCCTCAGCCTCCCAGAGTGCTGAGATTACAGGCATGAACACCTGGCCCATTTTGAGTTTTCATTGGTTAATACTTTTTAAAAGACTAAAATTTTCCTTAGATTTTAGCTATCATCTTTTGTAGGAAAACAATAAATAGAAATTTTTAGAAAACAAAGAAAGATGAATAGAAATTATTAGAAAACAATGATTCCTGAAACCCTTGCATGTTATGCTAACTGCATTTCTTTGTTAACATAATTCCCCATCTACTCCCAATGACTCTACCCACCTTGAAAATCATAATTCATATGCCATTTCCATATCCATGTCTTCTCTTTTTTTTTTTTTAGACGGAGTTTCGCTCTTGTTACCCAGGCTGGAGTGCAATGGTGCGATCTCGGCTCACCGCAACCTCCGCCTCCCGGGTTCAGGCAATTCTCCTGTCTCAGCCTCCGGAGTAGCTGGGATTACAGGCATGCGCCACCATGCCCAGCTAATTTTTGTATTTTTAGTAGAGATGGGGTTTCACCATGTTGACCAGGATGGTCTCGATCTCCTGACCTTGTGATCCACCCGCCTCGGCCTCCCAAAGTGCTGGAATTACAGGCTTGAGCCACCGCACCCGGCCCTCCATGTCTTCTCTTATTACACCTATAAAGAACACTACAATCTTTAAAAGCTTATTGTAGTTAAAATTCTATGAACATATTCAACATTTGAATATTTTCTAATTCTTTCATTTTATATGAATTTAGTTCATGGTTTAGCACCTTAATAGTACAAACATCTTATAATTATTTCCCCCAGTAACTTTCACAATGTATTTGAAGTTATAGTGTGCTTTAAAAGAATACTTTTTAAAACTTAGTAAATGTAAAGAACAAAATTTGGAATCTCTGACCTTAGAACTAGATGGCATGCTTTTTAGAACTGGTCTAATCTCCTTAGGCCACATAAAACTTTGCTTTCCCTATATTTTTTATGACAAAATTCAAATTCAAAATAGTTTTTACAAAATAAATGTTATTTATTTTTTTATTATACTTTAAATTCCAGGATACATGTGCAGAATATTCAGGTTTGTTACATAAGTATAGGTGTGCCATGGTGATTTGCTGCATCCATCAACCCGTCATCTACATTAGGTATTTCTCCTAATGCTCTCTCTTTCCCTAGACCGACCCCAACAGGCCCCAGTGTGTGATGTTCCCCTCCCTTTGTCCATATGTTCTCATTGTTCACTCCCACAATGAGTAAGAACATGAAGCCTTTGGTTTTCTGTTCTTGTGTTAGTTTGCTGAGAATGATGGTTTCCAGCTTCATTCATGTCCCTGCAAAGGACATGTTATTATTTTCAGTCTAGAATGTAGCATAATTTAAAGTCAAACCAGTAAATGATAGATCTTTGCTTCACAAGTTTTCAGCTGTGACAAGGTGTGAGATTCTAAGTTTTCTTATTCTTAATGACTGTAATTAACATATTAAGATTGCTTGAAAATAAGATCTGAAGCCTTTTTTTTGGTAGGAAAGCTTTAGACAGGAAGCCTTTGAAAGAGAACTTTTATCTTTGACTCTTCTCAGTAAATGAGTCCTGCCTTTCTATCTGATTGTTTCTCCTCATTAGCAGGAAGCAAAATGAAACAGTTACCAGTATTTCTGGGATGTAGGAGATTCTTGAGTGAATAAGTAGACATGCTTTTTTATTTTTAAAAAATGTATTTTTAAATCTCATATCTGATATTCTTAATTGAACTTAACTAAATTTAATTATTATTGTGTGAATTTTTAGATTTGCTTAAATATATTACTACTGATTCTGTAATTTGCATAACCACAGTTTAAAATTGGCACAGGTGTTGGATGCCCGAGCAGTATAAACAAAAGCCTTGTCTAGGATTTTCTACAGTATTAAGGGTTGATTTCACTTTTGAAATATTATTTTATTATATGACAGGATTTTAATCCTATAAGCTGCTCTGTACTGCTCTTGGAAAGGACAAATACAAATTCCTTTGAGTGCAGTTTGTCAGAGCAGAGTGAACCCTATCTTCGATGACTCCAGTTCTGCAGCTTTCTGCAGCAGCTGAGAACTGATCACCTTTCTATTGTGACTTATTTAGAGGCCCACACTCAATGAAACCTTTCAGAATGATGGAATTTGCACATCTCACTATGACTAAAATGCTTGATGATCTTTCCCACATAGTAGCACAGTAAATCAAACCACTTACAATTTTTAAAAAGTCTACAGAAGTATTCTAGGAATATGTTGTAACATATATACTAAAATACATACTCATTTATCTCATACTAGATTGTAAAATAGTTTGTGAAGATACAAAAAGTGCTAAAATGTAGATCAAATATTCAAATTCTAGGTAGAAATTTTATTTGATTTCTCTTTAGTTTATCTCATCAAACTTTCATCTGCTATGCCACAGAAAATATCATATTCTTAATTTGTCTATCTTCTTTCAAGATTTTCCCTTGTCTTTGGTTTTCTGCAGTATGAATATGATAGGCCTAGGTGCATTTTTGTTTGTTTTAATATTTAATGTTTATACTACTCAGTGTTCTTCTATCTGTCTAGATATGTATTTTGCCATCTGTTACTATTTTTGGAAAATTCTTAGCCATTGTCACTTCACATATTTATTCTCTTTTGTTGTCTTTGTCTTTTCTTTCTAGTATGTCTGTTCTGGGTATTTTATGGAATTTGAAATTGTACCACAGTTCTTGGATGTTTTTTCTCTTTTTTTTTTTTTTTTGCATTTCAATTTTGTATGTTTCTATTGACATATACCTATTTTCAAGTTCACTGATTCTTTTCTCAGCTATGTCTAGCCTGCTGATAGGCCATCAAAAGCATTAACTATTTTTGTTTGTGCTTTTTGTATTTCTACCATTTCCTTTTATTTTTAATCTCTACCTTTATGTTTTCATAGTTTTATTTCTATACTCTCTATAGAAAAAAATGCATTTGAAATGAATCACTAGCTACATGTTCTGTGTAGGTAATACATGGAAGTGACTTTCATTGGTAATAAATAATTTTTATCATTAATCACATTAACTGTGTTAAACTAGATATAAAGATGCCTAAAATTCTCCATTTGAAATTTGACTGGCCACAAAATATCACCTAGAAATATAGTTTTTGAGTAGTATCTAGTGTGTCTGTGAGTACTGCAGTTATTCAGGGGAGATTAAAAAAAACTGGAAGAGCTTCATATGGTTTTATTTTTAATGGCAAAATATGCCATTGTAATACCTGCAACATATCTTAAGTCATCACTATTTTCTGTGTTTGCTGGCAGCATGTACCAAGAAGCAGTGTCAGCAATCCATGAAATAGAAGCCTAATAGGAATAATGATTTTTTGTCAGAGGCATGTGAACCAGAGCAACTTCATCTTGAATAGTAACGGGGTAAAATCAGGCTGAAACCTACTGGGCTACATTCCAAGATGGTTAAGGTAGTCTAAGTCACAAGATGAGAAACAAGGTCAGCACAAGATACGGATCATAAAGACCTTGCTGATAAAACAGGTTGCAGTAAAGAAGCTGGCTAAATCCCACCAAAACCTAAATAATAACTAGAATAACCTCTGGTCATCCTCACTCCTACGCTTTCACCAGTGCCATGGCAGTTTACAGAAGCCATGGCAATGTCAGGAAGTTACCGAATATGGTCTAAAATGGGGAGGCATGAAAAATCCACCCCTTGTTTTGCATATCATCTAGAAATAACCATAAAAATGGGCAACCAGCAGCCCTCAGAGCTGCTCTGTCTATGGAGTAGCCCGTCTTTTATTCCTTTACTTTCTTAATCAACTTGCTTTCACTTTACAGTCTTGCCCTGAATTCTTTCTTTCGTGAGATCCAAGAACCTTCTCTTGGAGTGTAGATCGGGACCCCTTTCTTAAAACATTTTGAGAAAAATCTAAAGAGGTGAAACACTTCTAGTTTTTATTTTTACCAGTAAGGTTAGATAAACCACAAAGAAGGTTTCTTTGACTATTATAAGACTTCTCTTTGGCTCCTTTGGAAGATTAGATTTTTAAACAACTTTTGTAGAAATTATATCAATGAAAAAATTATGGCACTAAAACAGATCAGACCTAACTCACCTCACGTCTTGCCTTTCCTTTAATTATTCCTGGGCTTTTGTGCAGAGCTACCTTTGAGGGATATTTAGGCTATAGTTTAAATGATGATAGGCCTCCCCCAAACTCAACAGCTTTTGTAAAACTAATGGGGGACAATCAGGCTGGGGGATGGAGGTGGGAAGAGGAGACTAAGTTGTCCTACTAAGGCTTAGACATAAACAATTGTCAGCCACTATTCCAGAGGTTATAAGATAGGCAACTGCTAATAGCACCACTTCTGGGGACTGGCCTTTGGAGATATATTTCCAGGATTTTTGTTTGTTTGTTTGTTTGTTTGTTTGTTTACATGTCTGCCACCCATGGCTCCACCTGGACCCACCTGGACCTGCCAACTCCATTCCTATGGCCCCTGCTAGAAGCAATTCAGCATGCAGAACAGTTTCTATCCCCTATGATTTCATCTCTGCCCTAGCCAATCAGCAGGAAACCTAGTCACCGCTCACCTTCCCCCAAACTGCCTTTGTGAAACTCCTACCTAACCCATGAGCTTTGGGCAGGATGATTTGAGTACTAACTCCATCTCCTCAGTGTGACTGGCCTTGTGTCTATTAAGTTCTTTCTCTACTACAATGCTGTGGTCTTTTTTTATGCAGCAGACAGGAAGAACTTGGGTTTTATGGTTTTCTTTGGAAATTAATAGTTTGGCAGACTTTCTATCGAGTAATTTTTGCTATTAGAAATGTACGGTTCAGCTGTATTTTTCGTATTTCAACCTATATAATTTAATCCCTGAAAAGTGCATTGTTTTTGTCTACAAATTAAACTAAAAAATGGAAGAACAAAAATCAAGGACTATAATGTAGAAATTGTAGGCCAGTCATTCAAATGTATGTGACTACTATGACATACAGGTATTTATTTTAAGATTTGTAATGAAATTTTAAAATAAGTGCTCCTTAAAGGTTAAATATATTCTGATGTTGTAAATATTTTCTTTAAATCTACATATTATGCAACCGAACTGAATAGAGAATATTTTAAAGAGCTCTTTTATTATAAAGGCTCAAAGTGTGATGTCCAGGTATTTGGTAAATAACAAAAAGTGGCTTAGCCAGGTAGGATTTATATAGCAAACAGGAAAATAAAAAGGGTTAAATATTAGAGAAATGGTCTAAATGAACACTAGAAAATGAAAAGAGTATATGTGGTTTATGCTCTGTAAAATAATGTATGAACAGGAAACAATTTATGACTTAACAATTAAGTTTATAATGTTAGCAATGGCAAATCTGTATGGATCTGCAGCAACCTCAATTCTTGCCTCTTCAGGAGAAAAAATTTGACTGAGGGGCATAAGGCAGAAGGAGAGACTGAGGCACATGTTAGAGCAGGAGTGAAAGTTTATTAAAAAGCTTTAGAGCAGGAATGAAGGAAGTAAAGTACACTTGAAAGACAGCCAAGTGGGCAACTTGAGAGCTTAAGTGTGCGGTTGATCTTTTGTCTTGGGGTTTTACCTGTTGGCATGCTTCTGGGATCTTGCAGTTCTTCTCTCCCTAATTCTTCCCTTGGGGCAGGCTATCTGGATGCTCAGTGCCCTGCCAGCATGTGCAATATGTTTACTGGAGCTGCACACATGCTCATTTAGATTTTCTTCCCTTACCAGTCAAATGTCCCCTACAAGGTCATATACCAGTTAAAGTCTGCCATTTGCCTCTTACTGCACATGCTTGAGCCCACTGACCTAACTCCTGAGATCCTGTTGGGAAGCTGCTGATCACCAGTTTCAGGTGTTTCTGTTTATTAGGAGACTGTCTTTCCCTGGTGTTGACTGCAACAAATTATTATTTTAGAGAGACAGTTAACAGCCATCTGAACATCACCTGATGGTCGCCTAACATTCTTGGTGTGTTTGTGGGTGAAGGGAGGCTGCCTTACCCTGCTCATGTCTGACTAGCTGCCTTCTGCAACAATAGATGTGATTATCTAAAAGAGTCTTTCTGAGAGAAATGCATCTTAAGTCAGATTTTGAAAAGGAGCCAATCATAATACCAAAAACACAATCCTAACCATCATAATCCTGAGTGTTGAAATCTTAAAATTACAATCCCTGTAGAAAAAAAAAAGTAAAAGTTTATTTTAAAATATTTATTTACCTTTTTAAAAGGATATTTAAGAAACATGTAAAACTATGACAAAACCCTTTACAGGCCACTTCATACAATAAAATAGACGATAATAACATAGTGGCACAGATATAACAATTATGAGCAGGTGAATTGTATTCATGGAAAAGGTCAAAAATAGACATTTGTAAACACATGTAACTATGGTTGGTGTTGATAATTGTGGGTACTTAGCTTTAGATCTGCAGTCATCAATACCATGATGAACAATCATGGTATCTACATAAAGATCACATTTTTAAACTAAAGTTTTTTCATTGTTCCTCAAGTCTTTTGATGAGATTGATCAAAAGCCATGATGGATTACCACCACATATGCAGTAGCCCAAATAGCCAAGATCTTGAAAAAATTTATCTTTCACAAATGCACATGTACAAAAAGGTCATCTGTTTATTTACTGAGAAAGTTTCAGTGCTTAAGGATGCACTCAATGCTTACATGCAGTCAACCTCGTAATAATGTACTTTCCTGGAGTTTAATTTGTAAAATGCATTACATAAAATGAATTAGAACTCTCTTAAATTCTCTATAAAAAATACCTCCAGAATTGGAAATAATGTGAAGATGAAATAAGTAACGAAGCAAATTATAAAAATAATGCTAACAATTTAAAATAGTTAAAAAAAGGAAATACAAAACTAAAAAGAAATTATGACATATGAAAAAGTATATTATAGGTATAGATTACAGGCAATGCATAAAAGTTGACTAATTATCATGATTATTAACTATATTTTGAAATCTCGTAGCACAAGAAATAACTGTTTCTCTGTTCTTTCTCTTTTGGGAGATGGCTGACCTTGGAGAATGCAGTCAGATTTATTTTCTACATGGCACTGATCTTTTTGGAATTATTCTATAGTATCGGTTGATACAGAACAATATGAGCATTCTCTGTTAAATTTTCCCATTGTCTATGCCATGCTTATGTGTTATATTGGGTATATGGAAATCCATTCTGCATGCATTTATATACAGACTACAAATTTGGTGGAAACACTGTTGGTGATCAAACAGCAACAACATTTCATAAGTGTCTTTTTATCCTACTATACCTATAATTATTTTTAAACTAGTCAGTGACTTCTCTGGTTTCTACATGTAAATATGGCTTTCATTCTTTAAAAAATTTTGAAATTTTATCAGCTAAAAGAAATATCAGTGCAAGTAAATAACACATTTGTAAACAAGTTTTTTCATCGCTGTATAACATGGCCAACCCGCTCATTGGAATGTTCTGCCAACTGCATTGGGCTGAATGCGTTGGGAAAGGCAAACTGTGAATAATAACTTACAATTCACTTTTAGAAGCCTCAATTTCATCTAATTCAAAATATGTCATTATGGTTTGGGGCTTCATTTAGAGGTAAAGGATTTCAGACTTTAGAGACTTGGATCTTTTGGGATTATGGCATTTGGAATTGTGTCTTTTGAAATTATGGTCTAAGCTGATTTGGAAGATACAGTAATGAGACTGAATTGGTAATGCTAGATATAGAAAGAGTGGAAACAAATTTGAGTAAAGGAGGAATTACTTGAGAATAGGCATAGAAAATTAGGATTGAGCAATTACATATTGAAAAAAACTATTAAGCAACCCAGGTAGGATACAATATTATGAATAAAGATAGGTAATTTAGTGAGATTGGATTAATATGATAGATAAAAAGATGAATATTTAGATACTAGATGAAGGACTAAAAACAAAATTTTAACTGTTAGACAATGTAATACCATTGCAAGTGGATTAAGAAAAAACTGGTTCCATCTTTAATTTTTATGCATAATCAAAAGAAATAGTTTACAACAGGAATATTAAATATTTAATTCGAGTTAATTGTTTAATATCTTAGAATAAATACATAATTTTCACTTTTTAATTAATCTGTAATTCTTCATTATTACCATTGGAAAAACAAATTAGAGCCCAAAACATTCTCAGAGAAACATGAAAAAGTGAACACTGCAGTACAGTGGGGAAAGAATGAAACGATGTGTTAACAATCGGCAAGACCCTCTACATGGGCTATATTTTTAAGTATGAATTTTGATTTCTCATTCCTTCCACAAAAACAATTTCAGATGATTTATAAATTTACATATGAAAAGTAAAATAATAGACTTTATAAGGTAACATATAAGAATATCTTCATAATTTGGGAGAAGGAAGAGATTTATTAAAAGATATTCAAAGTCAGTACATATAAAGGAGAGATAATAAGTTTTACTAATGGTAAGAATATCATTTTATCAAAAGTTATTAGTATGACAGCAAAAAGGCAACCAATGTTGTGGAAGACATTTGAAGCACATACTGCTGACAAATATTTCTGATTATATAAATTATTCTTCTAAATACATAATAAATAGCTCAACCAGGAAAACAGAAAAAATGAGAAAAGACTTTAAAAAGTACTTTACAGGCCGGGTGTGGTGGCTCACGCCTGTAATCTCAGTACTTTGGGAGGCAGAGGTGGCAGAATACGAGGTCAAGAGATCAAGACCGTCCTGGCCAACATGGTGAAACCCCATCTCTACTAAAAATACAAAAATTAGCTGGGTGTGGTGGTGTGCGTCTGTAGTCCCAGCTGCTTGGGAAGCTGAGACAGGATAATTGCTTGAACCTGGGAGGCGGAGGTTGCAGTGAGCTGAAATTGCACTACTGCACTCCCCCCTGGCACCTGGCGACAGAGCAAGAATCCGTCTCAAAAACAAACAAACAAAAAAGGACTTTACAACAAAATTATCCAAGTGATCAATAAATATTAGAAGTTATGTACTTCATTAATTATCAGGAAAAAGCAAATTAAAAACCTAAAATTAACATACTTGCATACTCAATAGAATATATAAGCTAAGAAAGACAGAAATGTCACGTATTGGTAGGTACGTAGAGCAACTCAAGTTCTCATATTCTGTTTGTGAGAGATTAAATTGGTGTAAGCATTTTGGCAAACTGTTTGTCAGAATCTATTAACACTAAGTTACTACTCCCTTGACCCAGCAATTCTGTTCATAAGATAACATGTGGAAATGCATCTCTGTGTTCACCAAATACAGGTATAAGATATTTATAAAACTATAAAAGTTAGCCAAATATTGTAAACAACACAAGTATTTTTCAACATCCAAATGGATAATTATGCTGTAGCTTATCCATTCAATGAATGAATAAACTATACAGCAGAGACAATGAACATGCTACAGTTACTTGCCACAGTAGAGATAAGTCTCTAAAATAAAATGCTGAGCAAACTAAGGCAGTCATGAAAGAGTGTTACTTTAATAAGTCTATTATCTAAAGTTAAAAAAAAATCACACATATTAATACATATGGCAGGGGAAGTTAAGCTATTGGTTATCTTTGGTTGGGTGGAGTCTTGGGAGAGGTAGGGCTTTTTGGTTGCTGACAATGTTCCATTTCTCTATGTAGGTCCTGCATTCATTATTGTAGTCAAAAGCCCAAATTTATCAAACTCTGTAGTTCTATTTTATTCATTTCTCATTACTTATATTTTATTTAAATATAATTTTTTAAAAATAAAATTTCAAGACAGGCGCAGTGACTCATGCCTGTAATCCCAGCACCTTGGGAGGCCAAGGCAGGCGGATCACAGGTCGGGAGTTCAGGACCAGCCTGGCCAATATGCTGAAACCCTGTCTCTACTAAAAATATAAAAATTAGCCAAGCGTGGTGGTGTGCACCTGTAGTCCCATCTACTCAGGAGGCTGAGGCAGGAGAATCACTTGAACCTGGGAGGTGGCGGTTGCAGTAAGCCAAGATCATGCCATTGCACTCCAACCTGGGTGACAGAGAGTCCGTCTTACAAAAATAAAAAATAAATAAAAAATAAAAATTCTTATTGGGCAATGCCACAAGCATAAGTCCCCATGTTTGCCAGTATAAACGCTTGTTTAAAAAGTTCTAGCATCCATAATTTCTTTTCCAAAATTGAAGTCAGCCAAAGACAAATTTTTGCTGGTATTTTATTTATAATAAATGAGTTTGACAACATTTCTGTCTAAGAGATTTGTATAAAAAAGAAGCACAGGGGATGTAAATGTTAGGGAATATTTTAGGAGTAGTGAGTTGACTGGTGTGATTAATGCATGAATTTCAGAAAGACTTGAGGCAAGTGATGATGTGGTAACATGGAAAGAGTAGTTGCATTCAAATGTTGAAAAGGAAGAGGTCATTTGGATTCAAGTGATTGAGGTATTTGCATGCTATTCTAAAGAATTTGAACAGTACTTTGTAGATAGTGAGGCTCCTCAGATGGTTTTCATAAAGGAAAATGATGGAATTTTCTGTTTTTACGAAGATAACTTAGATGGCAGTGTGAAGAATGGATTAAAAAGATTAGAATCCAAACACCTGGAGTTGGATAGTTGGATAGATATGACAACAAACAAAGCAGACTATGAAAACCTGAACCAGGATATTAACAAGAGGAAACTTCTAAGGGATTGGCAGATAGTTTTCAAGATGTAGTGGTAAGAGAAATAACAGAATTTAATGATGATTAGATAGGAAAAATGAGAAATAAATGCATGCAGTAAAATGAACTTTTATATCTCTAACCTCTGAGATAAGCAAGTAAAGAGTTTCGTTTACAGAAAAAATAAAAAGGAAAGAAGCACCTTATAGAGACATGAATGAATTCATTTTAGAATATTGGTGTTTTGTATAATGGAGTTGGTTTAAAGCCAGTATGAACCGGCAATAAAGAGCTGGAGTTTAGAAGGCATGTTAAAATGGTAATGTATATTTTGTGATTTGTGAGCAAAGGTCCCCTTAGAAATCTTTGGAATGATTTCCTGGAATCTTCCTGTCAGATTTAATATTTATTGTCATAATCCTTCATTGTGTCGACATGTAACCTTATGTGTATATTTCTAAATTCTCTCTGCTGAAATAACATTTCATAATTTTTGTATATTGCCTCATAGGACTCAGCATAATGCTTGGCATAGAGTTATCATTTACTACTAATTTTGTTGTAATTCGAGCTCTTGGGTATCTTGATAAATAGTCTCATATGCTTTAATATGCATTGTGAATTTTATAATTTGTTAGTATTAAGACTATAAAATGTATGACTCAACTTTTTGAAGTATAGATTAACAGAACAACTCACACTATTTATTTTATAATATCAAATATGTTTCAACATTGGTTTTGAAAATAACATTCATTAGATCCTGTAGTAAAATAAAAGTTGGCTACCATCAATACTAGCAATACTTAGAAAACGTATGCCTTCATTATTCCCCATATATATTATTGTATTTCTTTTCAACTAGATATCCCTTTCTTCAGTCTAATTCTTTTTTTTTTTTTCTTTTTTCTCTTTTTTTGAGACAGGGTCTCACTCAGTTGCCCAGGCTGGAGTGCAATGGCAAGTTCTTGGCTCACTGCAACCTTCACCTTCTGGACTCAAGAGATTCTCCCACCTCAGTCTCCAGAATAGATGGGACTACAGGGGCACACCATCATACTCAGCTCATTCTTTGTAGTTTTAGTAGTGACAGGGTTTTGCCATGTTGGCCAGGCTGGTCTCAAACTCCTAGGCTCAAGTGATCCACCCATCTTGGCCTCCCAAAGTGCTGGGATTACAGATGTGAGGCAACATGCCCAGCCTCTTGAGTCTAAATTTTCTTTTTCAACCTATAGCCAATAATTATCCTTTATTGTATGATCTGTACTCCTGCTTCAGGGTAGCTTTAAAAATTTTTTTCTAGACATTTCCCTTGTGGTTATTCCATATCAGTGCAGCTTCTGTGAAGTTCCACTATCAGAATTTACTGAACCAAATGCACAATAAAAAGTAAGACTTTAATTCAGTGAAAGTGGCTGTGTTTCAGGAGCTTGTTGTTAGGGATATTAGCTTTTTGCAGCGAAGGGGTGAATTCTCTTCCTATGATTGTCATTTTCTGTGCTAATTCATGTAAGTGATTTTTCCCAGAATAGAAATCTACCCTTTAAAATTTAAAACATAACGTGATTTGTTTTTTATCATTTTCATGGCAATGTTTCCAAAATGGATAGTACATTCTCTTTCCTATCAAATGGAATACAATTTAACCTTCAAGTAATGACTCAGGACCATTATTACCAGCATCACTTGGCTCTAACTTCAAAATTGTCTGTATCCAGCTCTTTATATAACCCTTACTGCTACCCCTCAGATCCAGACAAACATCATATATCATCTGGCTTACTCTAACACCTGCTAACTTGTTTCTCAACCTCTCATGCTCACTGCAGTCTGTTCGTAGACAGGCCAGAAAGAATGTTTATTTTAAAGTTTAAGTCAGATCATGTCATTTCTCAACTCAAAACACACCAATAGCTCCCTGTTGACTCTTACAATAGCCTAGAAAGCCTTATATGACTTGGTTCCCCATTACTGCTCTCATCTCATTTCCTACGACTTCTTTGAAGTGAGTCATGTTCCCTTTGCACTAGCTGTATTATCTCCTTCTTCAGTTTCTTCTGCCCTTGACAGTGCTTCAATACATCTTACCTTTGAGACACTCACAACCATATACACACAAATACACATGCACAGAGAGCCTTCTAATTTGTGAATTTTAATAGCAACTAAAAACATCTTGTCTAAATGATGTCTAAAATTAGCATGCACAAGCTCTGAAAGGCAGCCTGAAGGACTTTTCTTTAAGGAAATTGTATACTTTTAAAAAATGATTAAATGGCTTAAGTTTTTTGCTTTCATGTATTTAAATGCTGTAAATATCTGACATTATGGAAATAGTCATCTCAATCAAAGTGGGGTATTATTTTTTATGGCATGTAAATGGCACTGATGAAACTGTCAATATAATGGGTAGAAAAGAAAAAGCTTAATCTGTTGGTGATTTAATTTTCAGTTATATTGTTTCTAGTTTTATTTTAAAAAGAAATAAATGTGTTGAACCCCTTAAGAATGAATTTGAATTGCAATCCAGAGCATTTAGCACATACTCAATGATTAAACAAAAATAAAACTGAGAAAACAATCAGTTACAAAGAAAACACAATGGAAAATGTTCATCTTTTATTGATTTATCCACATCAATCTTATTTAGAAAGATGAAAACTGAATTTTGAAGGCACACAAAGCACATACAACAAAGAATTATGAAAAAAATGGTTCTTCTCATATTAAAAACTTTCACTTCATTCTCATATCAGTGTTAAATGCCAAAATTACATTATTATCTCCTCTTCATTAAAACTCAAATGAAGTGTTAACAATGCCAAGAGTACCATGTTAATTTGTTGCGTGGCTCAGTGTAAGCAACATATTATTATTACTACTTAAAATATAACAGTAACAGTGATCCATTATATTTACATAGCTACAATATTCAGGAAAAAAGTCTTAAACATAAGTGATATATGTATTTAGAAATTCCTTCAATAGCTGTAGAAATAAAGACATGATAACTGAACATAATTATTGACTGAACAGAGTCTGACAACACTATGTGTTCCTTGCTTGAGTGGTTGACTTAATTGGCTTCATTTACTGCAGTCCCTTTAGATTGCTTTATAATAGGAAAACCCAGATGATAGCTGGTGAATTGAGCCAAACAAGCATTGTATCATATTGGATGCTAAGATAAAGATAAGCCTTAGAGCGAAAGACTGTTTGGGTACTGAATGACCCAGTGACAATGTACTCTATGACTGGAAATCATGTCTCTGCACTCGATATTAGTCCATTGAGCTATTATACAGGAACCTTATTAATATATTACTCAGTCTTGATACTAATTTATAGTAATATAAAATGAAATTAATCTTTAGCTCATCTGAATAAATTCAGGAAATAAAAGGATTAGAAAATCTCATTTTGTCGGACTGTATCTATGTATACTGGGGCAGGATTCATCCCTGAAGATAAGTTCCAATGTTTAGAGATCATGACCTGAGGCAGTTTCAAAACAGTATAAAAATAAAATACTATGCTTGCTGTTTTTTTCATACTAAAATATTAGTATAAACAAAGAAACAGAGCCAAATGTTTTATAGAGACAATGATGGGGTTTCCAGAACAGAAATGACTATGCAACCTCCAGTTGTTCCTCTTGCACTCTTCCTATCAATCAGGGTGACATTGAATCTAGAAACCCTATAGAATCCTGATAACTTTAAAAAGTGGTCAAAATCCCTTGTCGCTCCTGGACAGACCTTACAACATAAAGGGAATTGCTTTGGGAGCCTGCAAAGATATTTTGCAGACCCTGCATTTGATGGTTCAGCTGACACCACCCAAGTCAATAAACTGGCTCAACTAATCTTGTGGCAACTACCCAGGAACTGATTCAGCCCAAGAAGACAACTTTGACTTTCCGTGATTTTGTCTCTGACCTGACCAATTAGCACTCTCAGCTCACTGGCTTCCTCCTACCCATTAAGTTGTCTTTACAAACTGCTCTAGGAATGCTCTGGGAGACTGATAGGAGTAGTAATAAAACTCCAGTCTCCCATACAACTTGCCAGCTCTTTGTATATTACTTTTTCTCCATTGCAATTCTACTGTCTTGGTAAATCAGCTCTGTCTACGTGGCAGGTAAGTTAAATTCAGTAGGCAATTACACCATTACACAGAGTTTATGAAATGTCATACTCTGGAATCTGTTTTAATAGTTTACATATTTGCAGTTAATGTTTTAATTTTCTGTAACTTTTCAAATTTCTGACTTAAAGCTGTTCATAATCTCAAATTTCTTTTATTGCTGCCCAGCAGAACAACATTTTTGAGCAGAGAGTAATTTCTATTGATTTCTAAAATAAACTACAATTTGATTACAGTTACAAGTAGAGCTTAGTGGTTTCAACTGCCAAAAAACATAAGCTAACTTTTATATATCTATGTTACCATATAAACTACATGCTATATGACAGTATGGCCATATACCTTCATACTTATA
Source organism: Callithrix jacchus (assembly GCF_049354715.1). Lineage (NCBI taxonomy): Eukaryota > Metazoa > Chordata > Mammalia > Primates > Cebidae > Callithrix > Callithrix jacchus. The sequence continues at coordinate 31,420,907 of NC_133502.1, forward strand.
TATATAAATATATGCCTATAGAATATACATTCTATACAAATGCACATGTACATTGTATATGTATATTCACAATGCAAGAGAAGAAAAGATTAGTGATATTAAAATGACATTTCAAATGATACAATAATGATACAGTTCAAAAATATAAATTAAACTTGCCATACTTACCAGTCACAGTGTGATATCTGATACACACAAAATCAGATTCTTTTAAAAATTCAGTATTCATTTGCACTTAAACTTTCAGTGTTTGTCAAATTCCATTTTGTTCCTATTTTTCTTTTATAGATGACCTAATTTCAGAATCTGCATTTGTGCTAATTAGTTTCACTAATTCACTATTCACTTACAACATGTGGCTGTAATGTATATGTGTATATCTTTATATATATGTGAATATATATATATATTTTTTGTTCATTTATAACAAACTTTTTAGTAAAGGGCTAATGATTTTATTATTCACTATTTAATATCTGAGAAATGTAAAATTATATATTATCTGAAGCTCTATGAAGGGAAATCAGGGAATATCTCTGATTTCACTGATCTGTACTTATCAAAGTATACCTGCAAGGGATTTGATAACAGCTCTCATCCATTTCTTATCAACATAAATATCAGAAGCTTTTTTTCTTAAATATTTCTACAGCTAATGACAACTCAAAAATAGAAATCTTTTAGTAATAATTTGACTAATCTATATATTACATAGCTCAGAGAGAGTGTAATTTTAACATAAAAAATAACTGCAATGCCAAAAGGTAATTATCAGGGATCATTAATTTGAAAGACAACAAAACAAAGCAAGACGGAAATGGGCCTTTTTGAGGAAGAGCATGTAGGTAATAATGCCCTGGTGGTCCCTGACTTAGGATGATTTGACTTAAAATTTTTCAGACTTTTCCATGGATCGAAAGTCATGTGCATTCATATGAGTACTTTGAGCAGCCATACAAACATTCTGTTTTTCATTTTCAGTAGCGTATTTAATAAATTGCATGAGATATTCAACACTATTATAAAATAGGCTTTTAGATGATTTTGCTCAAATGTAGGCTAATATAAGTGTTCTGCAAATATTTAAAGTCAACTAGGCTAAGCTATGTTGTTTGGTAGATTAGGTGTATTAAATGCATTTGACTTAAGGATATTTCAACTTAAAATGCACTTACTGGGACATGACCCCATTGTAAGTCAAGGATAATCTGTATTTCCCATTACATTTTTAAAAGACTATACAGGGGTGAAGTAACCTATAGATTCTTGGGATTATTTTAAATATTCTCTCTAGCTTTAATGATAAACCTACTTTCACAGCTAAATTAATATTTTTCCCACCAAGAAATGAGTATTTTTCCACCTAACAAGAGGATTCTTTCCTGTATTTTTGCCTGTATGTTTTCTTTTATGCAAACTACAGATATATTTTTATCACACTGGTGCTGAAATAAATGTATATCCTATATTATTATATAATTAAATTTTACATGATATGTTATTTTATTAGGCTGCACAAAATAGTTTTTTTTAATCCTTATCAGAAAAATACCATAAAACATAGATTTCCTTTCTGAGTATGTTTTATTACTAGTAATTTCTGCTAATATTTCACTCAGCTCTGTTTGACATTGCTGGTACTTTAGTTTTAAACTTAAAATCTACATGTAGTGGTCACACACCTGTAATCCTAGCTGCTTGGGAGACTGAGGTGCAAGGATTGCTGTAAGTCCAGGAGACAAGACCAGTCTGAGCAACATACTGATATGCCCCTCTCAAAAAACATAATAAAATCAAAAAAGTTAGATACATGCATTATTGCGTATTAGATGTGTAACAAGGCTTCAAGTTTAAATTTACAGTAAATTTGTATTAAAGGATATACATATTTCTAGATAAACATTTGAAATTTTTCTCAATGAAATTAAGAATTGCATATGCTGTGGTGCCCTGGTGAGGGCAGCAAAATATTCAGCCTGATTTGATTTAAATTTTAAAAAATTTGTTTTAAAATTGTCAGTAATTGTATATATAGAATACAGTGGGGTGTTTTGATATGTGTATACATTGTGGAATAATTAAATCAAGCTACATATTCATCACATCATGTACTGATCATTTTTTGTGGTGAGAATATTTCAAATGTACTAAGCAGTTTTGAAATATACAATACATTATTTTTAGCAAAAGTCACATACTATTATAAATCTCAACCGCTTATTTCTCCTATCTACATGAATCTTTGTACCATTTTATCATCAACTCCACATTTAATCCCCCCTATTCCTCCCTAGCTTTTGGTAACCAATACTCCAATTTCTACTTCTATGAGATCAACATTTTTTAGATTCTGTATACAAATGAGATCATGCATATTTCTTTTGTGTACCTGGCTTCTTTCACTTGGAATAATGTCCTAAAGGCTCATTCAAGTTGTCACAAATGACAGAATCCTCCTTATTTAAGGCTGAGTAGTATTCCATTGTTTATGTATTCCAGATTTTCTTTGTTCAGTCATCTGTTTATAGATGCTCTAGTTAATTCAAAATTTTGCCATTGTAAATAATGCTTCAGCGAATAAGACAGTGAAGGTGTCTCTTCAACATACTGACTTAAATTTCTTTGTATATATATCCAGAAGTGTGATTGCTGGATCATATGGCAGTTTTAGTTTTTGAGAAACTAATTACATTCTGATTTTAAAAGGCAGATACTCTTCCATGCAAACTACAAGCTATTAAAAAGCATGAATTGTAGCTTTTTAGTCCAAAATGAAGTATCCTTAGAAAAACAACTGTATTTTATATCAAAACAATCACTGTATATTTATTATTTTCTAAATTAGAATAGCTGTATTCTTGAATTCTTCATTCTTCATCAGTATTAATATATCACAGTTACAGATCTGCCAGAAACCTTAGGAATTGCCTAATATAAACTCAAAAGATGTGAACATATTTGTAGTTGAGATCTAGGAGGAATCTACACTCTTAGTAGTTCTGGAAAATGTGGTTGTTCATATGCTACATACATGCTTTCCAATCTATTTTTGATTGCAATGATATGTTTCAAGTCCTAGACACCTTCAAATATATTTTGAGGTATATTCAATGGATAAACATAATACCATGTTCCAGTAAATAATTTGACAAAGAGTCTACAAAAATGATTTAAATGTTTTTTAAAATTTCAGTGTACTAAAACTAAACAAAATATTTTTGATGAACTGTAAATATGTTAGTAGCTGAATCAATAACATTTATTGAGCAGATACTGCATTATTTTAACAAAGGTTTACCCAACACTCTCTTTGGCACTGTAAAAAGAAAGAACATTGTAAAAGATTATTTGGAAATCCGGAAGACATGTTATTTTGTTGATTCTAGGGTTCTTAAGGAATTTACTGTGTATATGAGTAGATTGTTTTTTGCTGTACGCTGTAACTATAAAGGAAGTTTAAAAGAAGAGAATGAGTAAGAATGGAGAAAGGGCAGGTGAAGTGAGAGAGAATACATGAAGAAACTTAAGTTCAAACTTGCATTACTGGAGTTTCCACTATGATGAAATTGAAATGGCTCTAGAAATCTGAAATGAAAAATGAACATTTCAGTCTTTTTAGTGATATGCTCTATGTTTCTAGTTACATCAATAGTATAATCAATTCATGGAAAGCATGAAAATATTTCAGTAGACTCAGAGAATGTCTCTTGATATCTTCCTATTTGTTGTTTTAAGAAATTCTTTTTCATATATGTTTAAGTGATACCATAGTTCTGAATATAAATATCAGCTCTGTGGATCCCATATCAGTTCAACCAACTTTGAGTGGAAAATTATTTTTAAAAGTGAAAATAAAAATAATACAACAATAAAGAATAACAAAAATTAAAAATATATAGATAAAGTATAGAAACTATTTTCATTGTATTATTTATTAAAAGACATTTAGAGAAGATTTAAAGAATATGGGAGGATGTGTATAGATTATATGCAAATACTGCGCCATTTTATATGAGGGACTTGAGCATATGTGGATTTTGGTATTTCAGGGGATTACTTCTCCACAGATATGGAGGGACAACTGCATATATTCTAGTTGATAAAGCTCAGAAATTAAAAATTAGTCCAATTGTCTGAGCCACTAAAGAAAAAAGGAATTAGTGATGTCATATCTTGACACATAGAATTACAAATTTAATATTGGTGATAAGACTAAAAGAATAAATATATGCTGTGAGCCTACTATAAGTGAGTATAAAACATAATTCAACTTTAAAGTACGTACAGCCTAAGCAAGAACATCAGGTAGTGATATGTTATATGTATGGTGAAATGTTTGGTATTTGGGAATTTATAAATTGTAGACAAATGATAAGCTAAGACATACAACAAAAAGGAAGTTCAGAGAAGTTAATTTCATATTCTATCATCCATTAATTTATTTGAGCATTTATTTATTTGTTTGTTTATTTAAATAGTATTTTGGAGATGGAGTCTCTCTCTGTCTTGAGGCTGGAGTGCAGTGGCGCGATCTTGGCTCACTGCAACCTCCACCTCCTGGGTTTGAGTGATTCTCCTGCCTCAGCCTCCCCAGTAGCTGGGACTTCAGATGCCTGCCACCACGCCTGCCTGATTTTTGTATTTGTGGTAGAGATAGGGTTTCACCAAGTTGGCCAGGCTGGTCTCAAACTCTTGACCTCAGGTGATCCACCTGCCACAGCCTCCCAAAGTGCTGGGATTACAGGAATGAGACACTGTGCCTGGCCTTATTTGAACATTTATTTTAGTTATCTACTTTGTTTAAGTTATTTATTCTCATTCCCTGTAGGCAATGTCTGGGGAAGATATATAGTGGTTAGAAGGTGAATTGATGTGAATAAAATGAGAATTAAAGAACTTAAGTAGATACACTTTCCAAGGCTTTACTCTTCTCCTTAAAGTTATTAGACAACCTTTGTTTCTGTGATTTTCCCTATTTTTTGCTCCATTACTAATGCTTTTCTCTTGTTTTTAAGTTTTCAGCTGTGATACTACTCAAATGGTATCAGTTTTATTTACCCAAAGAGCTAATATTTAGTGTGAGTAGCAACTATATAAGGTGATATATCATGTACTAATTTGAAAGTATAATTTCTAATGTATAGTCAGTAAATAAACCTTATTGTCATCCATACCAATGTGCCAACTACAGTATTATTGTTAATGCTGGTATGGAAATATACCATATGAATTCTATTAAGTTTATGCTTAGGTTCATTAGAGAATAAGCAAAAAAAAAAAGGACCATCATTTTGCAGAATTTCCTGTGGGGCTAATGTTTTGCTTTTACACTCCTGTAACATATTTTCATCATAATCTCAAAAAGCATCAGACCTTTTGATAAAAAATACTGTTTGGAGACTGATGAATGTTCTAGGTATGCTTTTGAGTTTTGCTCAGCCAACCTCCTGAAGTTTTTCCTTTGAAATTATTTTACAAACAGCTAAAAGCAAGTAAAATAATGGAGCACTTAGACAGCTAAGATTCAGTGATTTACAGTTGATAAAGCTCCATTATGTACATCAATTATCTTAATCCTCATAGCATGCACAGGAAGTAGGTAGCCAGGATTAAAGTGGGTTGTGCATTTTTTATTTTTTGAGCTGCAAAGAGTGATTAAATTTATTTTTGAGCATTAATTAGGATCCTTTAGAATCTAAATATTCCTCCATCTATTTCATTTGTGTTTGGCATATTTTCTACCTCAAGTTTTTACCAAGCTTTTAGCATTGTTAACTTTAATTTTTATAATTTTTAAATTTTATAGCCCAATAGTTGGCTAACATTGAAACCCACTCTTTCCTTCTTTTCTTCATATCAATCTCTCTGTTTTTCTTTTTGTTTTTAAATTTATTTTAATTGAGAAATAAAAATGTATATATTTATTGTGTATAATATGAATATGTTATAAAAATGTGTGTGTGAGTATTAAAAATGTGTGTGTGAGTATATATATATATATATACTCACACACACATTGTAAAATGTTTAAATGTAGCTAATTGACAAATGCATCACTTCACCTACTTATTATTTTTGGAGAGAGGATGAGAAAACTTAAAATCTACTCGGTTAACAATATTTAAGAATACAATACATTGTTATGAACTATAGTCACCATGCTGTGCAATACATCTTTTGTACTTATTTTTCCTATCTAACTGAAATTTTGTATCCTTTGACTAATATCTCAAGCTTAATTCCCCAAATAGTAATAAATAAATAAGAAAGCCTGGCCAACAGGTGAAATCCCATCTCTACTAAAAAATACAAAAATTAGCTGGGCATGATGGCATGCACCTCTTAATCCCAGCTACTTGGGAGGCTGAAGCAGGAGAATCACTTGAACCCGGGAGAAAGAGGTTGCAGTGAGCCGAGATGGCACCACTACACTCCAGTCTGGATGACAGTGAGACCCTGTCTCCAAAAAACAAAACAAAACAAACAAACAAAATATATATATATTTGGTTTTGTTTATATTTTTATGTTATATATATATATATATATCTTTAAAGAAATAAGAAGGGCCCAAATTAAACACTGTTTTGAGTAGAATATAAATATTTCCTCTGGACAATTATTTTTGGAGGAATAGACATGTGTATTTCACCTTGCTCTATGTTTGAAATAGTTTAAATTTACCACCATTCATTGTACAATTGTGAGCATTATTAAGCTTCTTAACCTTTTATTTTAACAAAGAATAATACATATATAATAATATCATTTGAAAAAATTAAGACATATTGGGTCCATTTATGTTTCTGGACAATTAACATTGTGAACATTGATTACATTTCATAATTAAAGAGTTCTAGGCAGATTATTGGATCTTACACCCTATAAATTCTTTGAGCACAGTGGTGCTAATCGACTAAAAAAAACTACATAAACAAGTCCTAAAAACTCATTCCTGTGTTTGCTGTATGAAGATAATATAGCTTCCATAATATTGAAATGTTTCAGGGTCTTTCATATGAAAACCTACATTGAAGACATCTTTTAAATTCATCGCCTTCGAAAACGTTTTTTTTTCCTAAGAATACCACAAGTTTCCTCCCTATATTATGGAGTAACTTTATGGAATAAAAGGTAGTATTTTATTATCAGAATTTGGCCACCTTCCTGCACCCAATGTACATTTTGTAAATTGGAGATGAACTATTTTGAAAGATAAAATGTGTTTGGTTAAAAGGAAGGAGGATGAGCTGGGGTGATTAAGGACTTATAAACACTTTTTTAAAATTATGCTGTCCTTACTGACAGAGTGTGAAAAAAGAAAATATTGTAATTCTATGAATTTGGTATCTTGTGAATATAAATGTGGAATACAACTTACATATAAGCATGCCCTTTTAAATTAGCAAAAATACAAAAGTGTTTTTCCCATTTTTGCTTCAGACACCATACTACTTAGGTGTAAATGTGTAACCACTTTAAAATAGCTCTACAGACCTTATGGTCTGCAGGTTGGGTGCTATAGCCTTTTCCAATTTGCAGTTTTCCTAAGAATGTGTTTAGACTATCCCTATGGTTTGTTATCTTATTGTATATATTTTCTATAAACTACCTTGAATCCTTTGTGGAACCAGATATGCTGTTAATTAATTGCCTAATTCTGTGCAGCTGCACTGTGCCATGCCCTCTGCCAGATGCTGGAAATACACAGATAAACATGACATAATCCCTTTTTTCAAGTTGAAAATCCGGCCAATGTAGCTCCCATTTTGGTGACACTCCGGAATATAGCAAATTCTTCCACATTATCATATTTGATATACACACATGGGAAATTTAAAAAGTGCATTAGGACTATGTTTACTCTTTCTGGGCACTGAACTGAAACAATTTTTTTTTTTTCAAAAATAGATCCAATGGGAAGATGTGGCTATTTTGTGAAAACTCAAATCTGAATAGATTCTGTGACAACAACTATAATTTTGTTGATGTTAGTTTTTCTTTGCCTCTACTGTGTCATGGGCTTTTCATTTCATGAAGCAAAATTCATTTATCATGATCAAAATCTGAGACTCTGCTATGTATATATATAATGCAAGTTGGGCACTAGTTCTGCATAGCTTTGAGAAGGAAGTGGCATAACCTCATGTTAAATAGAATGCAAAAACCTAGAGGCAATAATCAGAGTAAAACTTGATACCGTATTAAGAAAACTCTCAATGAGTTTATATTGCTGAATTTTTAAGAACTTAAATATTATAATAACAAAAGCAAAATAATTTAATGTCCACTTACAAAATAAAGTGAGCGAGACATATGCATATATGTATAATTAAATAATTGTTTATATTCTTATACAAAATAGAATCTATGACTATGTATCTGAGTGCTCTCTATGCTTTGTGGTTTATTTGGTTTTAATTTGAAATTTTATTTTAAAACAAAGCTATTTACTGTACCACTGTTTTTGCTTCACTCCTTTTTGCCTCATTGTTGAAGGAGGGAATCCTGTTCTCAACTTCCAGGGATGGTCAAACACATGACTCCTAATGGGAAAGATAACATTGAAAACAGTTTATTAGTCACATACAAACATATCCTAGAGAAGGAAGATACCACATGCTATGCAGAAACACAGGAGGATTGCACACAAGGACAGAATGAACAAGTGAGCAGAAGAAGCTAGGGAAGGTGGATTTGTAGTAGTAATAGAGGATGTAGTGACCCCAGATTTCCACATAAGAATGTGACTTGATTGTTTGAATAATTTCACAGACTAGCAGGGAGGAGAAACATATTAGGTTGAGGATGATGTGGAGTTCAGCTGGTCTGGCTGATACGCAGTCTACTTGTGAGCTTTTCCCACCAGGTGGTAAGCCTTTTCCACTGGGTAAGGGACATACCTAGCAATAGCCAGAGATCTCACAGTTAGACTTTTGAGACTCTGTGAAGTCAAGAATGTCCAAACAGCACAAACATTCTGAAGCCTTATGTTACATTCATAACACCGGGTCTATTTTTGAAATCCTACTATTATGAAGCATTGCTCAAGAGGGATCCCAAATAGTTAAAGGTGATTCTTTAAAGGAGCAGTCCCTTTCTTTCCACAGAAACCGTGGACTAATATATAGGTTTAGAAATTTTTAAAAAAAAGTGTAAAAATAATGGAAAGGTGATTAGGGTCCCAGTCTAAATGTGTTTCTGTTATACCAATAATCATAATAAATCAATTAGGAGTATTCATTATGGGTTGCTGCTAATCTTAAAAAACATGTCAAACATAAATATAGACAAACAATGATTTATTAAAATTCCTAGTGTTAATTTTAAAATAAAAATGAGTTGAAAATGCATTGACAACAGAAAAAAATGTAGCATGATAATTTGCCATTCTTTAAATATGCTAACATATCTAATAATCTCTGATTTTAAAATTTAAAGTAAATTAGAAAGTAAAAAATGCCTCGGCTTTCTAAGCATTCCTTTGTACTAGTGACGTTTAATAGGTACCTAGGTAATCTAAATCAAGTATATAACATAATAAATGCAACATGTTAGTTAAGGCTTATGAGTGTAGTAATGAAAAAAATCAATGTATTATTTCACAGTCATAATATGAATGAAAGTTAACAGAAATTACTTTAATATTTTACAGTTTCCTTCTCATTTAAGGATTATTTATATAAATTTGCAAAATATATATATATATTGAGATGAAATTTAGCTCTTGTTACTCAGGCTGGGGTGCAACGGCGCGATCTCGGCTCACCACAACCTCCGCCTCCTGGGTTCAGGCAATTCTCCTGCCTCAGCCTCCTGAGTAACTGGGATTACAGGCACGCGCCACCATGCCCCTCTAATTTTTTGTATTTTTAATAGAGACGGGGTTTCACCACGTTGACCAGGATGGTCTCGATCTCTTGACCTCGTGATCCACCGGCCTCGGCCTCCCAAAGTGCTGGGATTAGAGGCGTAAGCCACCGCGCCTGGCATTGATATTATTTATAACAGTGCTATTCATACAGAGTTATTTTCTCTTTCTTAAATTATCAAGTGAAACTCATCATTTAATACACTATATTTATTCTAGGAAAACATTTTAAAGTATTTCTCAATAAATAATACCGTTGAAATGAATATTTGCCACTACCAACTCACATTTTAACAGTCGATTTTTGTCAGATATTGGATAGATATCCACATAAAATTATCTCCAATAAATGGGCAAATAATAACAATTATAGATACTTTAAATTTATTTGTTTCTTCAAAATGATGTTATTAAAGCAGTTCTGCTGTTATTTTGCCAATAATGCAATAATGCTGTCTTGCCCTAAGAAGATTTTCACCAAGCAGTATATTAACACAGAATTTAAGAAAAAGAAACCAGAGATTGCAGTGCAGCAAACTCTTTGCCAGGGGTTTGTGTGCTGTTAGTTGTAATAAGACCAAATTGGAGTTAAGAAAAACAAAAGAAAGAAAAGTCTCGATTTGACAAAGATTAGGGAAGCTGTTTCAACATCTTTTGGTTGACATGTTTGCAATGTTTACGTCCTATGAGCTCATATAATCTATAGAAACAAAATCTTTTACCTGGTTGATTTTTCTTTAAGGCATCCCATTGAGATAAGACATTTGATTTTGAGTATTCAAGACCATCTCAGAGGGAAAGCACCGTTCAACATCTCCTAATGTTATTGACATGGTTTATGGCTGGTACTATTTTAGAAAGTCTTCCTTCAGCACTGCCACGAATAGTAAATAAGTGACTAAACTGTGGTACCATCTGTAGGAATAAACCATACATTCTCAATAAGAATTACATTACCCCCAGAGGGAATAATTTGAGTGGAGGCATCTTGGCTATTACAATGGTTTGTGGTCCTCCAAAGCACCATATAGTACATAAACAGTGTATCTCTGGTGCGAAAATTTCCCATGGAAAGTTAGGGAAAAAAATTGCTAAAAGGGTTCCAGGGGTGAAGGAATGAAAATAGAAAAAAGTTTTTGAGAAATAATAGTATGAAACCCATTCATTTAAGGATTGAGGCCGTATACTTTGTTTACTTAGAGTGAACGGATCCAGTAAAAGGCAAAACTTGGCTGAATTGGTAAATTTGCAAATGAAATAGTTATCCTAATGTGGCTGTAAATAATCTTCTAGTTTCCTAGTGATGTTTTAACATTAAAAAAGAAAAACTGAAAGCAATTATAGTTTAAAAACATTTGGTCAGGCGAGGAGGCTCATATCTCTAATCCCAGGAGTTTGAGAGGCTGAGGTCGGGGATAACCTGAGGTCAGGAGTTTGAGACCAGTCTGGCAAACATGACAAAAGCCTATCTCTATTAATAATACAAAATTAGCCGGGTGTGGTGGTGGGTACCTATAATCCCAGCTTCTTGGGAGGCTTAGGTGGGAGAATCGCCTGGACCTGGAAGGTGGAGGTTGTAGTGGGCTGAGATCACAGCACTGCACTCCAGCCTGGGCAACAGAGCAAGATTCCATCTCAAAAAAAATAAATAAATAAACATATAATTATCACTGTTATTTTTATATTACTTTGGTCAGAGTAAATTAATGATAAAAATATGAGCAAAGTTACAGGTTTTTAATGTTTTCATTAATGCATTCATTTTCAGTTTCAGGAGTAAAACATGAGGGAATTATTATCAAAATATTTTCAATTTAACTTAGTAAAAAAAGTGTAGAAGAGTATATTAAAACATTTCTTCAAATAAACACATTTATTTTGTGTTTCTTTTATTATTGTTTTATACTTAATTTTTAAATCAAAGTGACAATATTTGCAATTTCTGGTAGTGTTATTCTTCAGTAACAATTATTTTTATGCAGGTCGTATGCTAATAAGCAATTTAAGAAGCAAAAGTCACAAACATTATAAATAATCAATTTAACTAAATGCAACTAGATTGAAATAATATGAGGCCAATCTAATGATATGTAAAATCAATGGCTATGCACAATTACACCGAATTCCTTTTAGAAACCTACTGTATTTAAAATAAGACTTTGCTAAATTTGTCCTCTTCAATCAAAATCTGTTATACCAAAAACTTTATGTAAGAAAACAGTAAGTTACTCTATGAGTTTTAGAATGCAAATCTAGTATCTGTTTTCACAATTTATTTTTAACATAGCTGTTCACATAGTAAATTTACTTTAAAAATATGATTCATGTTTTCATTGTATTTGAAATTTATATGCTGATATGTTTTCCACGCTAGTGAATGCACTTTTTTTTAAGAGTGAGAATTTCAAGCTATGCCACATTGGAAAATGGATTGAAGGGAGTAAAAAAACTAGGTTAGGCAGAGAATGTTACATACACAATGACAAAGAATTGAAATCCATTATACATAGAAGCTTATTTCTGAAAAATGAGTTACTATGTCAATTTTATTGAAAAAACAAATGAATCTGAAGAAGATTTAGTCAATTTTAAGTAATCATTCTAATAAGAAACAAACACATTGAAACAGAAAACCATATTTCAGAACACACATATGTGCATTTATATACATGTATGCGTGCATACTTATATTATGCAAATCAGCTACTAGGCAAAAGCTCACATCCTAGGCTTTATTGTAGCTATGTTTAAGAGAAAGGCTTTGGGCAATGCAAAATATTCTAGGAAAAGTATACCTTACTGTGATTTAGTTATGAACTTCAACTTGAAATAGTTGGCAACTGAGTATGTGTTGTAATTTTCAGATAAACCCATATACGAAGCTCTATTTAAAAATAGAAATAAATGACTGCAATAGAGATGACTGTCCAAGAAGAACAGGAACTAGCCTGCTAGCCTGGCTGCAGGGACACAGATACAGACGTAATGGCATTAAACTTAAAACTGAACTTGACTTCTAGCCATAAATCTCAATGTCACCTTCAAAGTGATGCTCTGAGTTTTCAAATATAATTACAAAATTTAAATTTGTTTTCTGCTGTGCATTCACAATAGTATTAGAAAACTCTGAAACATCATGGTCTCAGATTTAACCCTAGTTACCTACTTTTTTGTATAACTTTAATAAGCTGGCATTCGAAAAAAGGTGGATGGAATTTGGTGGGGACAGTGGCAATTTTTAAGCGAGAAGAGGTTCTTGTGGGTACATTAGTTATCAATACTTTCCTTCAGAGTGTCCCATGCAGAATTACCTCTTGAATTGTGAGTTCAACTTCCAGGATAAACCCTGTGATGAGAGAGATGTTGAATGACGAATTGTTCTGAGCATAATAATTCCCAACTCTAAAATTCAGTCTAAGATAAAACTCAATTTAAAAAGTTTCCATTTATAAAGGGTTAGTTTGGGTCATGTTACATTCTGATGGAGAGGACAGAAAATAAGTTCTCAGAATATGTACAGACTTTAACAATAGGAGTTACACACTGTTTAATAAAAAGTCATTGAATATTATGCCATTTGCAGTACATTGGGTTTTCATCCATTCTTAAATCTTTTACAACTTACTGTAAAACTAGTCCTTAACTGAATGTACACATAAATCTGTCTGGATTTTCCCATTCTCTTTTCATTTCTTGACTTCCATCAGTTCTCCTTAAAATGTGAAGAATTAATTTCATGTCTAATATTAATTGAAGGTTATAAACACGTATTTCAACAACAACCACAAATGGAGGTTAAATATGCTGTACTTTTAATTCTTATCATAGACATGAATGCTGCCCAACTTATACCTACTTTGAGGCAAGAAATCTGTTAATTATATAGCTTCAAACATGAATGATTCATGTCCAAATACGTTATAGAAACAGGCATGATCAGAATCTGTGAATTTAAAATTTAGGTTTTTAAATCCTATTTTAAAATTACCTAGAATATACTAGTTAGTACACTATTTATATCATCTTCATTTACATGTTACAAAAGAGAGAGATGTCCTCATTGTTAGGTATACAATGTAATTAATTTATTGTATGAATGTGGAAACTTCATAAAGTAAAATTGTGTGTTATCAATATTTACTACTGGAACAACCAGCATAAAACAAAACTTTTCTGGGACAACAGGCATGCATGGTCACCCTATTCACATTTTTTTTTTGTTTTGTTTTGTTTTTTTGAGATGGAGTCTCACTCTGTCGCCCAGGCTGAAGTACAGTGGCATGATCTCGGCTCACTGCAACCTCTGCCTCAAAAGTTGTTGGGACTACAGGTATATGCCACCAAACCTGGCTAATTTTTGTATTTTTAGTAGAGACAGGGTTTCACCATGTTGGTCAGGCTGGTCTCGAACTCCTGACCTTGTGATCTGCCCACCTCGGCCTCCCAAAGTGTTGGAATTACAGGCGTGAGCCACCATACCCGCCCCCCTACTCACATTTTAAGTCAGCCAGATTTTCTGATGTAGTCAATCAGAAAAGACATTTTGTAAAAAGAAACTGGATAGCTCACAGAATCCCTGGAAGGACCAGAGAAAGCTAAGTTGGGTAGATGGACAGGAAACAAAAATGGCACTTTAATCAGAATTGGCTGAAATTATGCCGTAGCATCTATCTGCTGAAAATGGGGCTGCTAATGCTCTAACCTGTGGTAAACCAGATTGCAACGTCGCCCCAGTCAGTCCTGGACCCTGAGAGCAAGTATGATGAAAACCATTGCCACTACTCTGCTGGAAACTCCACATTCCTGCCATTGCTACCTCTACGTGAGGTGTCCTTCTATTCCTCATCTCTAGTGTCACCAGTTCTCATTTCAAAATTCAAATATGTGAGTCCAATTGGCCAAGCCAAGACATTTGATTTGCCCTAGCCGCCATGGGATCTGGAAAAGTGATGAATATTTTAATCTTTTATAATAGTACATATGGTTTAGCTTCAAAGAAGTCTTAAAAGGTGAGAAACTGATCAATACTAGGAATAAGAGAATATTGCCCCATATGAAAAGTGTACATCAAACTATGATTTCCTGAGTTTCACACCAAAGCCTATTGTATTTTCACTGTTCCAGGAAACTGCTCATGTGTAATAATGCTTTTTCACAACCTAATAATTGCCATAAGTGTAAGAACTGCTAATTTTCAACTAATTAGGAAATACATATTTTCTACTTTAATAAATAATACTTATTAGGTATACAATACAAATAATTCATTGAACGAATGTGGAAACTTTAAAAGTAAAATTGTGTGTTATCAATATTTGCTCCCACAGTAGCCAGCATAAACTAAAACTTTTCTGGGGAACCAGGGATGCAGTCACCCTACTCACATTATCCTTTGTACTTGAAGAATTCAAAATGTTCCCAAGATTCCCATTTCTCATGATATTCATATCAAAATTAATTACTACTATATGGTGCTTTTACAGAAATCTTTAAAAAGATGATGTTGACCCTTTTTATTAGCTAATTACACACATGTCCCTTACATGATATGATTTAATGGCCATAACTAAAAGGTATCCACCTCTGTTAAATGTATCTCTCTACCTGGTCTGCAGTAGTGCATGCAATTCTACTTTTAGAGGTTTATTCTGCTTTTGCATTTTACATTTTTGCCCACAGTAGGCATTATATGATATATAATACTTGTGGTGTATATGAGTGTATCTTATCCACATGTGTGTGCTTGTGTCTGTGTAATAATAAATAAATGATTTTTAACATATTTCTTTCTTGGAAAGTGATGAAACAGAATATGGGTATAATACATTTTTAAATTAAGCACTGATCATCTCTATCACATGAACCCTCTCAAAGAAACACATCAAATTTTGGTTTGAAATAAGTACCAAGAAAGGTGCAGTAATAAATATAATAAGGTAATCAATGGGATCGAAAGAGAAATAAAGAGAGAAAAGTCTTTAATGGAAGAAAAATAAGAAAATTTAGCCCATTTAAGATTGTATTACAGCTCTGAAAGTATTAGCAGAATAACAAATAATATTTTTATGTTTATACGTTTTATAAATCCAATCAATAACGTAGAGTTAACCTGACTGGGTCTTTAGATTCATGATTTTTAATTATTTATATTCACAAGAGTTAATTTTATGATCCACTTCCTTTTGCAAAAACAAGAATACATTCCTATTGTTAGTATCATCATAAATTATTAGTTGTTGACCAGGTGCATTGTACTGTAGTAACTCTTTGGGATATACAAAACATATATCTCATTTTTCTAGATTAAAAATTATAAATATATGCATGATAATATATGATAAAATATATGAAGTGCATATTATGCATAGAACCCATGAAACCTAAAATCTACCTATATAATTCATAGGTCACATCACTTTCCCAAATCTCTGGTTTGTGAATTTACCTTGCCTCCAAGCCTTTTTACCCTTATGATCTGTTCCACAAAGTTTATCACTGACTCACATATTACCTTATTTCACTACTGGAGTGTACATCATACCATATTTTGTGTCTGGTACTCTGCTAGGTGTTAGATATTAAAAAACAAAAATCTGATCCCTCTCATCAAGAATGTTATGCTTTATCGACAACTCAGTCTTTCAAATAAGTTATTTTTTAAAACAAAAAAAAACCATAAAATTTAGTCATTTTTCTGTTGAATACCTTAAGGTGAAGTGCAGTGAGATGCATAGGTGGCTTTGTCTGGAAATGATCCACAGAAATAATATTAAACAAAAACATGTCTTAAAAATTGAAGAAAGTTAAAAAAGAAAATGTACTCAATAAATAATTAGAAATTGAACTGTGTTTGCTCAAGTAAATGAATAAGCATTGGCTTCACTTTAATGGTACTGAACAGACTTGAAAATATGTTAGCAGGGTGTGGCGGCATGCCTGTAATCCCAGCACTTTGGGAGGCCAGGGGGACAGATCACCTGAGGTCAGGACCAGCCTGGCCAATGTGGTGAAACCCCATCTCTACAAAAAAACAAAAATTAGCTGGGTACGATGGTGGGTGCCTGTAATCCTAGCTACTTGGGAGACTGAGGCAGGAGAATCACTTGAACAAGGGAGGTGCCCAAGAGATGGAGGTTTTAGTGAGTGGAGATCACACCATTGTTCTCCAGCCAGGATGACAAGGCAAGACTCCATCTCAAGAAACAAAAAACAAAAACATAAACATAAACAAAACAAACAAACAAAAAAAAACCAGAAAATATTTCAAGTAATTCTAGCATTGGCAGAGGTTTGGGAAAATGTCAAATCTCATTTATTGCAGATGGAGTGTAAATTGCCAAAAATTTGGGGAAGGCAATCTGTCAATTTATATAAAATGTGTTAATATTTTTCCTAGCCTTTGACATAGCAATTTACTGTGGATATTTGTCCACTCTAAAAGTCATGTTGAAATTTTATTTGCAGTGAGGCAGTACTGAGAGGTGGGGTGTTTAAGAGATAACTGGATCGTGAGGGCTCTGCCCTCATGAATGAATTAATCTATTCAATCTCAGGAGTGGGACTAGTAACCTAATAAGAAGGTGACTTGAGCTAGCACATCAGTTCCCTGCACACGATATACCTACATTGCCTCAGAAGTCTTCAGAGTTCCTGCCAGCAAGAAGGCCCTCACCAGATGCATCCTCCTTGACCATGAACTCCTCAGCCTCCATAACAGTAGGAAATAAATTTATTTTATTTATATATTACTTGGTTTTAGGTATTCCATTATATATAATACAAAACAGACTAAGAATTCTAATTCCAGGAACCTAAAATAAGAAAATAAATAATGATATTAACAGTGATTTATCTTTAAGGTGGTTCTCTGCTTAATTATTTATGAGAGTAAAAATTATAGAAAGAACTGAATATCCAATGGTAAAATAAGTTCCATGAATTATTTTGTGTCATACTAGGAATTAAGTCTCAATTAGATGTTTAGTAACATTAAAATGTTTCACAAATAAATCTTAAGTACAAAAAGCATGTTAAAAAGTATATATATATTTTTATATTAGTAATCTCTGTGATTTTCATTTTCTTTTTTGTTGTTTTCTGTGTGTCCTAAAACCTATAGAAGTAATATGTATTTTTCATTATCTTACAATCTAATCCATACTGTGTAGAAAACACAGACTTTTCTTCTGTGTGTCATTATCTGCAAGGTCTTGTGAACATATAGAAAGGCATAGAACGAGTGCTCAACAAGTATATACTTAAGCACCAATTAATATAATAAGCAAATATATATCCTTCTCATATACTTGTAGTATATGTAGTATTAGTGTAATATATAGCTAAGATTATTACTCTTACTGGAAAAACTTTTGTTTCCTTATTCATGTTAAATAACAAAAATAACAAATTAGAATTTCTAAACATATAAAATTATATTTTGATCAATATTCTTTACAATAAGTCCAATATAAGATTTATTACAAACATGAGACTATATGAGAAACTCAGTTTCACTCCAAATAGCCAAACCTATAGCCCAAAGTAACAAAAAATGTAAAATGATATAAACATAGAACCGTGATACGTTAAGCTACAAGGTAAAACTGTACATGTATTTTGATGTGTTCTACTGAGATTGCTATTTCTTTGATGAGAAATAAAAGTTGCTAAGTTTTAAAAAGGAATATACTGTAAAAGAAATATTGTAAAAATATTGTATTTGATTTGCCTTCAGACATTATGTAATTGTAATATGATAATTATCTTAGCACCCAATTCCTAGAATATTACTTATACAAAAACAAGATAGGAAAATTTGTATGAGAATTTTACATTCTAAGCATATTTGTTTATAGGTACAATTGTATTATATCCCTGTCTTAAAGTTTACAATTGTTATCTCAAGAAGAAAATATATCTCAATAACCCCTTTATCTTGTGAATAGAAGGAAAAGACAGTAGTAGATTAAACTCAGGACCATTGAATTCTCTTCTACAGTGGTTGTACTATTCACTATTTATTTCAAATTATAGTAAATATTAAATATGGTAACAATTATCCTGAGTCCAAATGTGAAGTCGAAGGGAGGCAAGAGACACTAGGTCTGTTGTAAAATTATTTTTAAAGTGTTTTGGATTCAGAAAAAAAAGAGCGTGAAGGGACCAAAAAAATCACAAACTCTAATATATAATAGTAAGGAAACTGATCCACAGAAAGCTAAACTAGGGTCATAAATGGCATTATACTAAGAACAAAGAGAGACTTAGTAAATTAAAAGTTTAGCTCAAGAATCTGTAGCTTTGTTACCCTAACAAAATCAACAGATGCTGTTTAATCTTGGTAAATTTCTCAATGTCATTCAGTCTCAGTTTCCACATCTATAAAATAGGATCAAATTCACTATTACCAACCAGTTATCTATAGTTACTTTGGGAATAAAAAGTATTGTGGATAAGGGAAGAGTAAAGATAGACTGCCTATATATAATTTTGTATTTGTTAAATGAAAGTATTACTTTTACAGTTAAAAATTAGAACAGTAATTTTTAAAGTTATTGGGAAGATTAAATAAAATTAATAAAAATGTTATGAATTCTCTTTTATTTTAAAAATTTAGTGCACATGTGGAAATATCTGGAAATCTGATGCCATTTGGGAAAAAAAAGATAACTGACAACTTTCTTTTTAACTTGAAAAATTCTTTACTGAACAGCAAACATACACCTTTTCTTGTTTGAGAGGAGAACTTGTTTGATGAAGATTAGAAACGTGTGAATATTTAATGACACAATTGAAATCTTTCTGGGCACAGCCAAGACATTAAACTACAGCCCTGAGCAAATATTATCAATCATCATCACCATCATCTGGAATGTCCTTTATCTTTAGCTACTGAGATTATCTGTTAAGAGAGGCAAAGCAACTGAGGAGTTCACTTGACCTCAAATAGGTAGTGTAGAGTCCTTCTGAGAAGAATTCATGCCTAAGAAATATTCCTCTAAGGTATTAGAAATATTTAGATGACGTATAAGTCCCATATATTTTTATTCTTCACCAATAAATTTACTGTTGAACTGGAATAGTTAGGCTTTGAAGTTGTGTATGGTTTTCTAGACCATTTTATGTCTCTAAAATATATTTATTATAAAAATAGTTTTAAATTATGATAGCTATTATAGAGGACACATTTCAATAGACTTACATGTGTACCTCTGTATTTTGCTTGCAAGTTTGTATTGGAGATCTTCATATGGGAGGTATAATCTTAATCTTTTCTTCTCAGGTTTAGCTGCTCATCTGGGAAGTACCACACGTTTTTCTTAGAGTACAGAGATAAAAAATTATTTGAAAATGATAGAATTAGAAAAATGTTGTAAGATATCTGAATAGGAATATCCTGACTGTAAATTTTCTATTTGTGATTGGTGTGGTAAGAGGAAAGAAAAAATAGGGGATGAGAGAAAGATACAGAGTTAAAAGGTAAAGAGGAGAATGAAATATGGACATAAACTGTAGGTTATCTAAATTCATTTAAAAGTGTTGATTTTAGATTATTCTTTCTAAACAGCCAGCATTTTTTTGTTTTCCTTCTGAGTCTTGCCTGCCCCTATCAATCACAAACACCATAAAGCTGACTTCCTTTCTCAGGGTGGTTTCTTGGAACAAGATGTGGTACACCTGAGTCCTATTTAAGAAGAAACAGAAATATTATTTCTTTCAGTTGAACTCCTCCACATATGCAGTTCAAAACTGCGTAGCATTTCTTTAATATACTGATTTCAAATTGATTAAATTCTTTTTTTCACTCTTTACATATTGTAATGGGTCAAATTAAATAAGAAAGGAGTTATTTCAGAAGTGTACCAGGATTCTAAAAAAGATCTCTCTACTGTGCACATGTGCACACAGGAACACACACATGCATGCACATACACACACAAACTGAGCTATCTTCATCCCCACCTCCCTTCACTGAATTTCACCAGAGGACTACAACAAAAATATTTTGTCATATGAAAACATTATATGTAGATAGGAAAATTTCCCCACCCACCTAGAAATTAGCTGCTGACCCAGAAAAAAAAAAAAGATCTTGTAAACATCTCTGCACCTTCCCTAACCTTGGAAATTTCCCCAATCCCAGTCCTTTCCCCCAAATTTTTACCCCCATCCTTCTCAAAATGCACACTTCCTTGAACATTTGCTCTTTTGCACAAAATATTAGCAGGTTTGTAGTAGCTGTCCAACTTACAAAAGATCTAATTAAAAAGGAAAGTGGTGTAAACATATCCTCTCTGCTTTGAGTGCAGAAACGACCAAACAGTAATTCTATTTAAAAAACCTAAAAATTTCCAATCCTAAAATGATCTATAAATATTTTGAAACGTATTGATGGAAAAGGTGTCGACTCTGAAAGGAAAGTCAGCAAAACGGACTTCACAGAAGCAGTATATTCACGTTTGTTTCCCTCCCAGAAGATGATATTACTGGATTTTCATAAGCTCCAAGTTTGGAATCTGGTGTTTCCTTCACTGAAAAAAGCCTGAGCTTCGTGTTTCCCCAGCATCAGTGACCCAACAAGCATCTGCGCTAGGAGGATCTGCTGGCTACCTGCAGATAGCGTTCGCGCTGAGCTTTAGAGACCAGAGATTTCTATCTCTTCCTTTCAAAATGCAACTGGTTATTTACTTGTAAACATTTAAATTAGTCCAAACTGATGTGGAAACTTTGTCAGGGGGGTGGGTGTGTGTGCGCGCGTGTGTGCGTGCGTACATATAGTGTGCGCGCGCCTGCCTGCCAGTGGGTTTTTAACAGCACTCACAAATCATCTCGGGATTTTTCCCTGCCTCCTCCCTTCTTTTCCGGTTCTCTGTTAAAGCTTTGGGATTAGAATCAAAGACTTAAGCATGCATTGTGTTTTCACCCTGCAGAGTTAAATAATATTCAAGAAATAACATCAAAGAACCTAACTCTCAAAGATCAAATTGACTACGTTTCTGCAAGTTTTAAAAAGTATATATCTAATTTATATACCTTGCAACAAAAAAATTCATACTCGTTTATGATATTATGTAATACATATGTTCCGAAGGCCACTTTCAACACACCAAAAAAAAAAAAAAAAGGTTTCAAATACATCAAATAGCATAAAACACTGTGCCGCAGAGAAGGAAGAAATGCATTTAAAGCACCGACGAAAATGGCGTGCAGTATAATTACCTCAAATTGCTGTTCGCTTGACACCCTGACACTAATTTTATTCAAGCCATTGGGAAATAAATGTTTTAAAAGCACTCCTTTCCGAATACTGGAGCTAGTGGGGGCTGTGAGCTCGTTAAGGAAAGGAAAGGGTAAAGTTTCCAGCACGCAAAAAAAAAAATAAAATAATCCATTTAAAATAAGCGTCTATGTAGATCGTCAGCCTTTTGTGCCCACATTTTTAACGCTTGCCCTGTACGTGGATTGATTTTTTTTTTTTTTTCAGCACTCTCTAGCCAGATGGATTTTTGCTACTGCAGATCAGCAGAGGGTGTCAGATCTTTCAGAGTGCACCAGGCTGGAACGAGCAGAGCTTCTTAGCAACTCTCTTCTCCGCCCCCTCCCCTCATTCTCGCGCTCTCTTCCTCCCTCAGACAACTCGCCCCCCGCCCTCCGCCCCCCTCCACGTAATTCCGAAAGAGCAGAAGAAAGAGAAGGAGAACAGGAAAAGAAGAGCTAGTAAGCGAGAGCGAGAGCACAGGAAAAAAAAAAAAAAAAAAAAAAAAAAAAAGGCTTAAGAGGACCGAAGGGGAGGAAAGGAAAAGGATGGACAACCACAAAACGCAGCGATTGCGGAAAATTTCCAGCGCCATTGGCTGGGCAGCGTGAGTCCTTCGGTCGGGCGTGATTTCAGCACCGGGGGGACTGGACAGCACCTCGGGGGGACTTCTGGGCAACCCGCAACCACAGCAAGAACTCCACCAGCAGCCTCAACAACAGACGCCGCGGAAAACCCTGCTTTGTATCAGAGAGGCAAGGTCAGTCCGACGCACAGCCATGCACAGGCGGTGCGCCCGTACTACGCTGCAAACCCTCTGCTTGTTTCTCTAACATGCACTTGCTTCTAATTACTAGCATTGTTTCATTTCTGATCAGTGAGGATTACTAGATGAAATTCTGTAAGGGTGTACTTTTAATTTCTATGTATATATTTAACTTCTTTTTCTGTTATTTTTAAAGGGTTGTGGGGGAGTGGGTTTTTTTTCCTACTTTTTTTTTTTTTTTTTTTTTTTTTGCTTGCCTTGCACTACGTGCCTGGATAGTTTGTAGATATAATTATTGACTGGCGTCTGGGCTATTGCAGTGCGGGGGGGTTAGGGAGGAAGGAATCCACCCCCACCCCCCCAAACCCTTTTCTTCTCCTTTCCTGGGTTCGGACATTGGAGCACTAAATGAACTTGAATTGTGTCTGTGGCGAGCAGGATGGTCGCTGTTACTTTGTGATGAGATCGGGGATGAATTGCTCGCTTTAAAAATGCTGCTTTGGATTCTGTTGCTGGAGACGTCTCTTTGTTTTGCCGCTGGAAACGTTACAGGGGACGTTTGCAAAGAGAAGATCTGTTCCTGCAATGAGATAGAAGGGGACCTACACGTAGACTGTGAAAAAAAGGGCTTCACAAGTCTGCAGCGTTTCACTGCCCCGACTTCCCAGTTTTACCATTTATTTCTGCATGGCAATTCCCTCACTCGACTTTTCCCTAATGAGTTCGCTAACTTTTATAATGCGGTTAGTTTGCACATGGAAAACAATGGCTTGCATGAAATTGTTCCGGGGGCTTTTCTGGGGCTGCAGCTGGTGAAAAGGCTGCACATCAACAACAACAAGATCAAGTCTTTTCGAAAGCAGACTTTTCTGGGGCTTGACGATCTGGAATACCTCCAGGCTGATTTTAATTTATTACGAGATATAGACCCGGGGGCCTTCCAGGACTTGAACAAGCTGGAGGTACTCATTTTAAATGACAATCTTATCAGCACCCTACCTGCCAACGTGTTCCAGTATGTGCCCATCACCCACCTCGACCTCCGGGGTAACAGGCTGAAAACGCTGCCTTATGAGGAAGTCCTGGAGCAAATCCCTGGTATTGCGGAGATCCTGTTAGAGGATAACCCTTGGGACTGCACCTGTGATCTGCTCTCCCTGAAAGAATGGCTGGAAAACATTCCCAAGAATGCTCTGATCGGTCGAGTGGTCTGCGAAGCCCCCACCAGACTGCAGGGTAAAGACCTCAATGAAACCACCGAACAGGACTTATGTCCTTTGAAAAACCGAGTGGATTCTAGTCTCCCTGCGCCCCCTGCCCAAGAAGAGACCTTTGCTCCTGGCCCCTTGCCAACTCCTTTCAAGACAAATGGGCAAGAGGATCATGCCACCCCAGGGTCTGCTCCAAACGGAGGTACAAAGATCCCAGGCAACTGGCAGATCAAAATCAGACCCACAGCAGCGATAGCGACGGGTAGCGCCAGAAACAAACCCTTAGCTAACAGTTTGCCCTGCCCTGGGGGCTGCAGCTGCGACCACATTCCAGGGTCAGGTTTAAAGATGAACTGCAACAACCGGAACGTGAGCAGCTTGGCTGATTTGAAGCCCAAGCTCTCCAACGTGCAGGAGCTTTTCCTACGAGATAACAAGATCCACAGCATCCGAAAATCGCACTTTGTGGATTACAAGAACCTCATTCTGTTGGATCTGGGCAACAATAACATCGCTACCGTAGAGAACAATACTTTCAAGAACCTTTTGGACCTCAGGTGGCTGTACATGGATAGCAATTACCTGGACACGCTGTCCCGGGAGAAATTCGCGGGGTTGCAGAACCTAGAGTACCTGAACGTGGAGTACAACGCGATCCAGCTCATCCTCCCGGGCACTTTCAATGCCATGCCCAAACTGAGGATCCTCATTCTCAACAACAACCTGCTGAGGTCCCTGCCCGTGGACGTGTTTGCTGGGGTCTCGCTCTCTAAACTCAGCCTGCACAACAATTACTTCATGTACCTCCCGGTGGCAGGGGTGCTGGACCAGTTAACCTCCATCATCCAGATAGACCTCCACGGAAACCCCTGGGAGTGCTCCTGCACCATTGTGCCTTTCAAGCAATGGGCAGAACGCCTGGGTTCCGAAGTGCTGATGAGCGACCTCAAGTGTGAGACGCCAGTGAACTTCTTTAGAAAGGATTTCATGCTCCTCTCCAATGACGAGATCTGCCCCCAGCTGTACGCTAGGATCTCGCCCACGTTAACTTCGCACAGTAAAAACAGCACTGGGTTGGCGGAGACCGGGACGCACTCCAACTCCTACCTAGACACCAGCAGGGTGTCCATCTCGGTGTTGGTCCCGGGACTGCTGCTGGTGTTTGTCACCTCCGCCTTCACCGTGGTGGGCATGCTCGTGTTTATCCTGAGGAACCGAAAGCGGTCCAAGAGACGAGATGCCAACTCCTCCGCGTCCGAGATTAATTCCCTACAGACAGTCTGTGACTCTTCCTACTGGCACAATGGGCCTTACAACGCAGATGGGGCCCACAGAGTGTATGACTGTGGCTCTCACTCGCTCTCAGACTAAGACCCCAGCCCCAATAGGGGAGGGCAGAGGGAAGGCGATACATCCTCCCCCGCTGCAGGCACCCCGGGGACTCGAGGGGCGTGTACCCAAATTCCCGCGCCTCAGCCTGGATGGGCATAAGTAGATAAATAACTGTGAGCTCGCACACAACCGAGAGGGGCTGACCCCTTCCTTAGCTCCCTCCTGGAAACAAAGAGCTGACTGTGGCGAGCTGGGAGTGCTCAGCCAGCTCGCTCTTTGCTGAGAGCCCCTTTTGACAGAAAGCCCAGCACGGACCCTGCTGGAAGAACTGACAGTGCCCTTGCCCTCGGCCCCGGGGCCTGTGGGGTTGGATGCCGCGGTTCTATACATACATACATATATCCACATCTATATAGAGAGATAGATATCTATTTTTCCCCTGTGGATTAGCCCCGTGATGGCTCCCTGTTGGCTACGCAGGGATGGGCAGTTGCACGAAGGCATGAATGTATTGTAAATAAGTAACTCTGACTTCTGACAAAAAAACAAAAAGTGCTGCATGGCTCGCATGGAATCCACGCGCTCCAGGGACTCTGCCCGCCCCCGCGACTGGAGACATCATCTCCTTCACAGCACCCACCCTCTTACCTGATAAGTTCCATCGTATCAAACTTTCTATAAACAAAATACAGTATAATCAGAAAGTGCCATTTCGCCATTATTTGTGA
This sequence comes from Callithrix jacchus, assembly GCF_049354715.1. Taxonomy (NCBI): domain Eukaryota; kingdom Metazoa; phylum Chordata; class Mammalia; order Primates; family Cebidae; genus Callithrix; species Callithrix jacchus. Next base: position 31,447,069 of record NC_133502.1, read on the forward strand.
TCGGTAGGCAGTTCAGAGCATACGTTTACTGTGAAAAAAAAAATGTAAAGGTTTTATTTAAGACATTTGCATGGCTAGTCATCAGTCCATTTTATGAGTTAACAATGTATTTTGTTGAAGGAAGTTTTTAGGGGTTGTTTTGGGTTCTTTTATTTTGATGGTGATGTTTTATTTTATTTTATTTTTTGAGGGGGACTTTTAAAAATACATATCCAATAATGCCTTCCATCTGAATGTAAAATAAGTACCCATGATTTCTATTATAGTATCAGTGTAATTATTTAAAAAATGATTTTGAGGCAGTTAAGCATGACCAATTAATGTCACTCTAGTGCTTAGGCTGCAATCCTATGGTAGCAATTCTGTGCTGGTATAAATCTTACTTATAAAGTAGGAAAAAAGAACCGAGGAAGCACGTGAAACTTACTAATTCTATTTGAGGATTTTATAATGGCATATTTTTTCAGTATTAAAGTGAAAATGTTTTCAACTCTGGGTCCTTACATTTTTCCAGCTTCATATTTGCAACTGGTAAATTGGATTTGCGGTGGAAGAGACAGGGGAGGGAAACGGTTGGGGGTAGATTCCTTCCTGAGCTACATTAAGGCTCTTTCTCTAATCGCCTTACTTAGCTTTTTACCCTTTAAGTAGCTCCTCCTCCCCCGCCCCCACCCCTAACCCCACCCCCACCTCGACTCAGACTTTTCAGGCTTTGCCCAGTCCATAAAGGTCTTGCCCCAACACACCCCTTCGTTTTTTCCCCTCTCCAATGCGGCAGTGAATCCTTTTATTAATACTGGAAATCCCTCTCTGCTGCTTTTGTTGGTGCTGCCCACACTGCAGATATATTAAGGATGTTAGGAGAGATTTGATTTAATTGACTCTGCCTAGATAGGTCTCATTAAACAGAGTGGAGATTTCATTGGTCAGCACTCTTCAATGAGAGACAGACCTAATGACTGGCATTTGAGATGCTGCTAGCATTTTGAATTCAACATCTGCTGAAAACGGTAAAACTAATTAGTGCCCACCCACCTTCCCCGCCCCAGCAACTGCATATTGAAATTTGTTAAAGCACTCATCTTTATGGAAATTAATCATTATCCTAAAGAAGTGTTTCTCTCCTATCATCCGGATTTCTGGTTGTGGCCCAGCAATTAACAATAACAGCGTTGAACTGTTCGAATTTTATGAACCAATGTAACTCTGGCCTCAATTATATTCCTCTGGGATTTCTAAACAGCAGTTAAGCTACAAAAAGCAAACAAAACCACACATATTGATGGAGTCTGCATTCCACCACATATCCACCCTTGAGAAATATGTCAAAAGACTGCAGACCATAGATTTTGTTTTTAATATAGGATTATAAATCAGCTAATGAAAGATCCCAGAGCAGTTGTAAGTAGATTTACCATCTAGAACTCATATTCTAAAGGGAAGTGATTTCCCAGAACAGTGATGTTCTGGAATATGTATTATTTATTTTAACACTTTTTAAATAAAATCTTTATTATAAACCATGACTATTCCTAAGGCCATTCATCATTTTCTCTCTTGATTCTTTTGTTTGTGGACTGCATTTCATGACAGTAAACCTGCAACCTAATCTCCTCTGTTATTATGGGTTGTTTTTATTAATTTCTCACAGGATGGATTTTTTTTTTTTTTTTTTTTTACAGAAAGTACAACTGGGTCTTGAGCAATTGACAGATTTGTGATGAAAAAATTGGGGGAGAAGAGGCATACATTTGACAATGTTGTGACCTTTAGAAAGAGAAAAAAAATGACAGATGTAGAAACAACATCTATGGTGGAAGGTGACATTTAAAGACAGATATCTAGTGAGGTATGTTAGTAATTTTGAAACTGATACATGACTAATCTAGGTCAGGAAACTAGAACTTTGCATAGGAGGTGTGCATAGAGGCAAGAACTTTTCTTCATTTTAATTAAAAAAGAAATTACAATATAGAAACCAAGATTAAAGGAGTAAAATTATTTTTAAATAGTAGCTTCAATGGTTTTGGAGTAGTCCTTGTGTGCCATGCATGTGCTAAGTGGTTTATATAATTATTTAATTTAATCTCTTAACCACAAGGCAGTTTAGTAAGATGCTATTTCCATTATACAGATGAGAAAATTGAGGCTTCAGAAAAGTCAGCAGTAACTCTGGTCATACATAAGTAGTGGAGTAAAATTTAAATTCAATTTCCCTGATATTCACAGAACTTATATTTTGAGTGTGTAATCATACACATATATCTGATCAAGTTCTTAAGGCAATCTTTAAAAAATACGCATTTAGGAAAATACTATATAACAAATTAAGGACTCAGGTTGTATGTTCATAGCCAAATATGTATTGGTGGCTCTTTATATTTCCAATATTTCTTGCAGAAATAGGAATTTGCCCTTCATTAAGTGGAAATAACTTCAGTGTGTTCTCCAAGAGTAGTATATAAGAAGACATAGCACAAAAGAGAAAAAATGAGTGTGTTAAATGAGTGCCTAAATTATATATATTCAAATGATTGAAACTAAGTCTTCTATATATTTATTCTAAAATTTTAGGACTATCAGAATATTTTAATAAATAATATATGTTAAAAATCTATGCACATAAGATATCCAATAATTTCATGTATAAGAATATTTATTATTTAAACTGGCAATGTTTTATTCATTTTGATAAAATGTCTCTGTAAGAATTATGTAATTAATATACATTAGTTTTATATACATATATGTTAGTTTAGTTTATGGGATACATAATACATTTGGTCTCACCATGTAACTTTCATTTTAAAGTACTTAGCATCTTCTCTTTGTTGTCTTTACATAAAATGCTCATATAACTGTAGTTGCTATGTGCATTAGTTGAGATATCTTGTTTCTAGTTAAATCATTCTGTAGTTTATCAAAGTAAAAGAGATTTTAGTTGTGCTCAATGGAAAAGGAGGAAAGAAGGATCTTGTTTAGTTACATTGCCTAAGAGAAAGTAGTAGCTTCTGTGGCTGCTGCTGTAACTAAGAATATCCTAGAATTTAAGTTGTTGCCATAGAAATTTATTGTTTGACCATTTTTACATGCTTACCCAAGAGGATACTGAAATAGCTAATATAACATGAACACAACAAGATTTTTTTCTTAATATTTATATTAGATGTATGTAGAATTGTCAGAAATTTTAATGTGTTGCAGTTATATTGGTGGTTATAAGACAGCTTGTTAATTTAGCTTTTTCAGATTTCTAATAATGTTATTTAGTAGATAAAGTGAGGAAGATGAATTTGCAAGGGTGAACATGAAAGTTCTGTTTATAATGTGTTAATGTAACATTGAAAATAGTGGTTTCTAATTCAGCAGTTCTGCTAACTAATTTACAAATCCTGTTTTTATTTGTACACTTAAGGAAAAATAGAAATATAAAATGTGATAAATATTTAATTTTAGCATGTATTAACTTTTTATTCATTTTCTCTGTTTTTGAAATCTATTCATTTAATCTAAAAGACCAACTCGACATGATATCAACAGACATAGTTCATGCATACTCATGATTTTTAAATTATATGATTTGCTTTAATGTGGCCCTGAACCATAAAGAGGTCTAAATTAAATACCTTTCTTATAATTCATGTCATTTTCTTTCATCTATAGCCTTACCAAGATGTTATTTTAAAAACGAACATGAAGACATACAAGAATTTCTTCTTGACATTGAAAAGAAATCTGAGTGGTTTCATGAAGCCACCTATTAAAAACGAATTTTGAAATGTGAGCTAAATTTGTTGTGACCTATCACAATTTTTTATGATCTATTAAAATTTGATCAGATTTCAGAAAAAATTGAATAGCTAAGATAATAAATGTTTTAAAATTGTTTAAAAAATGAAATAAACCACTGAAGAAATTGTCTTTGATGATTAAGCCCAGTATACACTTTTACCTCAATTGACTAGCAATTTCATTTTATTGGCTTAGACCTCAATAGCCAATTAATTACTCTTTTCTCATTTACCCGATAATAAATACTATGTTACACACTTGAAATATGTTTAAATTTTATACTTGAACTTCACACAAAGTTTATTGGAGAATTACCTAATTGTTTGAAGACTTTTGAATGTGTTAGACATAAATATTCAATTGGCAACATTAATTGGGCCCTTGCCACATGAAAAATATTATAGAAGCTCCTTGGGAAAATAAAATAAGCTAATTCAAACCTCAAGTAGTTTATGCCTTACAAAGGTGAGATACATACATCATTGGAATTATAGCATAGTGCATATGTGGCAGTGTTTGAAGAGTGCCACTAGAACATTTTGTGTTTCTTTCAAGTAATTTAGGTTTTGAATCATTTGAAAAAGTGTAATCATTACATCAGTTTTATTAGCTGGTGTAAATACTTGAAACCCTTAAAACAATGTTTTAAATGAAAGAAGTAATTTTATTACTTCACTAGTCTTATTTTCATTTCTTTTTCTGTGAAATGGGAATAATTCCTGCTGTTTTATAACTTCATAAAGAGTTTTCTAATAAGCATTTTAAAAAGAAGTAATAAAACCAGTTTTTATCAGGACAAGTGAATGACTGATAATTTTTCAATTTTAGTTATCTGAGAAATCAAAGATGACACTGGAAAATTAAATAAAATCTTTTATATTATAAGAAGTTTAGAAATAGTCTCTGGGCACTTAGGTTTGATTTGTGTTATATATATATATATATATATATATATAATAGATTTAGGTTATAGAAGCTTTAATATAATATTGTATATAATTTTACAATTTTACTGTAAATCTAATAATCTCCTTGCTATTTTTTGTTTAGTAAAACTTATTCAATTACTTAGTAGTAATGTCCAGATGCACAAGTCCAAGTGTTTAATAAGCAGAAAGGAGTAAGCTGAGGCATGCATTTACTCACTTATATGTCTTATTCTCTTTGCTTTCAACTCCATTTCTTTTCTTGGCAGAAGAATACAGGAAGGAAACATGCTCAGCTGTAGCATATCGATAGAAAAAGTCAATATATAGTGAAAAATGAAAATGCCTCAAATATAGATGATAAATGGCCACTCCACAGCATTATCAAAGAAGCAGTCTTTTGCTTCCCAGGAAAGGAGGATAAGTGGAAAAGGATCACTAGAACCATAAACAATAATGGCTGTTACCAGATTCTGTGACACTGATTGTGCACTTTTCCATTTTAAATCAATATCTTGTTTAACATTTTCAAGCTGTGTATGAAAGAAAAAAGAAATGCACATTATTATGATAGAAATATAATTTGAATAATATTCTGTGCTTATATAGAATTTACTGCCTCTTCCGTAAAATAATAGGATTATAAAATAGGACTTTGAAATTATGCATTGCCTCTATACTGTTGCAGAATCTATACATTTTAGTCCAGGTATTATTATTTATTTAAAAACCTGTCATATAATTAAAATAATCCTACATGACTAAATTATTATATCTGAAATACTTTGTTCTGTTAAATATGAAATGGTATCATACAATAATTATGTACTAATTCATGTCCAGTTAGATAAATTTTATAGCGAATCTAATTCAGTTGTGTATCCAGTTAACTTACTTCATTGGGCATATTTATCATCAGTGTGTTTTTTGGTAGCTTATACAGTAAGTGACTGGATATGGCATATCCATAACTAAGTTGATATTAACGTCAGTGAACTCCGTGTTTCTAAATCATGGATGTAAATTGGCTTAACTAGTTATCAAATGAATACGAAGAGATTGAAATGACTAAATTACTTAAGTAAATACTTTAATGCTGTTAATCCCTCTGTTCCCTGAATGACTAAATGATTTCCTAAATCTCAGCACATCCTTTAATGAGAGAACCCTTAACTTTTTTCTTGATCAGAAAATGTTATTGTTTTATTTTTTAACAAATGTTTAATTGGATGATATTTGTTTTTTTCACCATACCAGTCATCTCCCCAACAATCAAATTTCCTGTTACTAGCAGTAATCTCCAAGAATTGAATTACATGGAATGTCATGTTACTATTTTAACTCAAAATTTATAACATCAAATTAAGAAGAAAGTAAGATGAGAGCACATTGGAATATTATTTGCATGAGCATGACATTATTAATAGCCATTCGAAAGATATTTTTGCTACAATTTTCTACAAAATAGAAATTTTTTTCAGTATTTTTACATGGATAGCTAGTATTTTGCCTTTTAAATTTCCATTCCTGCAAGCCCAATTTACACACCTGAAGAGTAATTAAAATGCATATGTTGATGAAAAGAGTCAAACTCTGTAAAATATTTTAAGAGATTTATTCTGAGCCAAATATGAGTGCCCATGGCCTGTTACACAGCCCTCAGGAGGTCCTGAGAACATATGCCCAAAGTGGTTGGGGTACAGCTTGGTTTTATATATTTTAGGGAGGCATGAGACATCAATCAGAAATATTTAAGAAATACATTGGTTGGGCTCAGAAAGGCGGGCCAACTCAAAGCTGAGGCTTCCAGAGTACAGGTAAATTTAAACACTTTCTGATTGACGGTTGAGTTTATCTGAAGACCTGAAATCAATGGGAAGGAATGTTCAGGTTAAGATAAAGGATTGTGGAGATCAAGTTTTATTGTGCAGAGGGATCTCAGAAGACTTCAGAGAGAGAGCAGGTTGTAAAATGTTTCTTATAAGGCCTAAAACGATGCCTGGCTCTTAGTTGATTATCTCTTGGATCTGGAAAGAAAGGAAGGAAAACAATCTCTATAGGATGTGGATTTTTCCCACAAGAGATTTTGCAGGCAATTTCAAGGTATGGCAAGGAAATAATGTTTTGGGATTAAATATTTTTTTCCTTGTCTTGTAATGTTATGCCAGAGTCAGACTGAAAAGTAAGTCACAATATATAGGGTCAATTAAAACCCATTTGATGAGAATTTATACTTTGTAGGGCAAAACTCCCTAGACCACTTAGGTAGAAATTTGGGCAAGATAAAAAATTCTTACTTTAGTCCATAAGTAGACTGGGAACAAGATTATTCTCTTTTATAAACTCAGGATTTTTAGTTCATAATATGTGAAACTAGTACAATATAGTACCAGAAGAGAAATTTCAACCTGTATTTATTTATGTTGCCTTTTAAACCATGAATGATAAATATTTTCATTACAGCTTTTAAAATAAAGTGAGTTCTTCAGAATATAAGTCTCAGTAGTAAATGTATCATATAGCCAAAGTGGTTCGAGAAGGCAAGATAGCCTTATGTCAGGGCACTACATCTTAATTATACCAAATTCAAAATCTGAAAAGGAACAGGAAAACAAGTGGGATGGTAGCAGTTTTACTTTAATTGTTAGAACAATCATATATGATCCAAAATTCCCACTGCTAGGTATAAATCCAGAAAAAAGGAAATCAGTATATCAAAGAGATATCTACTCTCCCATCTGCAGTATTTACAATAGCCAAAATTGAATCAACATATATTTATTAATCATTTACTATATGCTGGACACTTATGCCAAGATTCAAATACACAGAATAGACTATACTTCTGTTTATCTGAATTTGCATTCTATAGGGGATTACAGAAGAACAAAACAATAAGTAACAGATAACATAAACTTGAATACTGAAGAGCTATGAATGAAATAAAATGATCTCCTTTATTTTAGGGTCATTAGAGAATTCCTCTCTGAGGAGATAAAACTGGAATTGTGTGAAAGATGATAAGAAAGGAACAAGCATTTTAAGATATGGAGCAACAAAGATTTTGGAAAATAAATCACCAAGTACAATATATTGTAATTTAAAAATGTTTGAAAATTAAAAAAAAAATGGCTAGAGTCTGGCCCCATAGGCAGACAAACATAGAGAGGCAGAGATAAGCCAGAAATTGCTTTATAGGTTATAGCAAGGAATTTAGATTTTATTTCAAGTATAACAGGAAGTTTTAAACTCACAAGTAGTATTATCAAATTAGTATATTTAGATAACCACTTAGATTTCTTTTCTTTTCTTTTCTTTTCTTTCTTTTTTTTTTTTTTTTGATGGAGTTTCACTCTTGTCTCACAGGCTGGAGTGCAGTGGTGCAATCACTGCAACCTCTGCCACCCGGGTTCAAGCGATTCTCCTGCCTCAGCCTCTGAAGTAGCTGGAATTACAGGCACCTGCCACCATGCCAGGCTAATTAATTTTATTTTTTTACAGGTGCCTGCCACCATGCCAGACTAAATTTTTTTTTAGTAGAGACGGGGTTTTGCCATGTTGGGCCAGGCCAGTCTCGAACTCCGGACCTCAGGTGATCTGCCCTCCTTGGCCTCCCAAAGTGCTAGGAATATAGGCATGAACCACTGGGCCCAGCCCACTTAGGCTTTTTAAAAAGTAGAATGAATTACAAAGTCAAAAGACAAGACAAACAGCTACTGTTGCAGAGTTTGGGTAGGAGATGACAGTATCTTGGACAGTAGTGAAAGCAGTAGAGATGAACAGAAATGCCAAGCTAGGGGAAGATTATTGGTGTGGGGGTCTAAGGAAAAGAAAATACGTGTGTGTGTGTGTGTGTGTGTGTGTGTGTGTGTGTGTGTGCGTGCGCACGCGCTTTAATCAGCCATCTTGACTATGCCTTTTATTGAGAGAAAAAGGCTGGAGGAAGCAGATTTTAGGTTGTAGAGTTAACTTTAGTATTTACATTTGAGATTGTTTATTTACATATTCTGGGTAGGCTGCTAATGGAAATATGGAACTCAAGGAGTATTTAGGAAGTAAAACATGAACTTAGAATTTAGCATTACTCTTTTATTGATGCTGCATTTTACAGATTAAAATCTAAACCTTTGGTTGCATTTAACTGGTGTACTTTATCTTCAGGGCAGATTTATTGAAAATTAAAATGTAAACTGGTTTTTAGACACAACTAATGTAGAAAAGGTATGAAACATGTATGATATCTGTAATATTTGCATATTTTTACCCAATCCAGAAATTAGTAAGCTATAATTTTCTGAAAATCAAGTAAAAAAAGCTAAAATGGTGTGCAAAAGGATAAAAACAGATTATGACATAAAGGTATAATGTAAACCTTAAGTTGAAATGCGTAAGTTCTGCTTTAACAGGCATATTTTGGAATGAGAATGAAGTAATTAACCTTATCCATTACTACATCCACTACCACTGACTAAAGACTTAGACTTTTATTTTCTAACAGGAAAGATTTCTGCCGAAGTAGGGTTACCTTTAGTAATCAACACAAGAATGAGAATCGGATTATATTTATTTGGTAGTTAGTTGAATGTTGGTTTCTGTTTTGGAAGGTTTTATTTTACCTTTGCTTGTATGGAACTCTGCAGTTTGACAAGCTCTTAAAAGAATTATGCACAACATTTGGTATTGAGTCCAACCTTTGAATAGGCAGCACAATTTTTGTTAAAAAATAATGTTTTCTTTATAAAACCATTTATGTGCACATACCATTCAGCTCTCTATCATTAACTGTCTCTAATCCCTAACAACCTAAGTATTACTGAACTTAATCTTCTAAGTAAATTGTGATTACTTTTTTTAAAAAAAATTTTAGTACTGCTGTAATTCAAATAATAGTTGTGGATATTACATAAGAACAGTTTTCCCTCTTCATAAGGCTCTGAGTAGCTTTAATTATTTCTGTAGAGATTTGATACCATGTTGTAAATACCCTGCTTATTTTTAAAAGAAAGTTAAAAGCTGAATGAAAGCTTTGGTTAGTTTCTCATAATACAACCCCATGGTACTACAGAATTCAAAGCCCTTGGAATTATTTAGGGGACCACAAAAATGAACCTACAGGCAGAGGGTCTTAATTCTGGATTATATTCTCCTCTAACCAGTTCTGTAAGGCAAGGCTCTTAATTTTAATAAACCTCAATTTTCATATTTACAATGAGACTGTTGGGCTAGAATCAAACTGTCAGAAAACATTTTTTGTAAGGGGTGAGATAATAAGTATTTTGGGTGTTATGGGCTAATATGCAAAATCTAGGATATCATGTAGTTATATACCTAAGTATATTATGTAGCTATTATGTATAAAATAAGAGAGAAAACAAATTCCCAAACATTTTTATTTGCAAAATTTAAACTTATGGGCACACAAATTTGAATTTTATATAAATTTTATGTCATTAAATATTATTTTTAAATTTTTTTCAAGTACTTAAAAATATAAAAGGCATTTTTTGCTCAAAGGGAGTATAAAATCAGGTCTAGTATCAGAACTGATCTGGAAATTTACCAATCCCTAGAGTGACCTAACTGTAAGGTACCCTAATAAAACTCAAATTGGATTTTTATTATATATGTTCATTAAAATGTCTTCAAAATATTTTATTTTATGCAAATTGTATACAATTTCCAAAAATATATAGAATATTTATATATATTTTTTCTACTAAATTTATATATTTAAAAAATTATGCCAGTGAATTCATCAAAATGTTATTATAAATGTCGTATAGAAATAGGCCTGGACTAGAACCATAGTTGAAGAGGATTGATAGTAAATTCATCATTTTTGATCAATGGAATGTTCCTAGACGTCATATATCAGTTAAACTCCGCCATTTTGCCTCTTAGTGCATATGCTTGAGCCCACTCGCCAGACTTCTCAGGTCTAATTATTTAGAAGCTGCTGATTACCAGCTTCACGTTTTTCTGTTGGGGGACTGCTTGTCCCTGTGGCCAGCTGCAACCAATTATTTTAAAGAGATAGCTAACAACTGCCTGACCATCACATGATAGTCACCTGACATTCCTGATGCAGGGTTGGAAGGGACGGGTCTCTCTCCTGCCCTGCTCCTGTCTGACTAGCTAGCTACTGTAACATGTAACTGTATCATTTCTAATATAGCTCTGGGAACTATCAACTGTGAACTTAACCAAGTTACTAATGTTAGTTATAGGATTTTGATTTTCTTACCTGTAATACATGAATGACAACAATAGTACCTACCTCATGCAATATAATAAATATATTTATGTGAATATGAATGTGAAAACGTCATGAATAAGAATATAGTAATCCTTAAAAGGTGTGGAGACATTGTGAAGTTTCAGAAAGTATTTGCTATTTATTAATAGTAGATAATAATTTTATAATTTAAAAAATTTCTCTAAATAATCCTATCAGGTAGGCAATTTGTAAAATCACTATTTTATAAATAAAGAATAAGAAGATGAAAAAAACTTGCCTGAGAGTACCCTGCTAAGTGTCAGAGCCAAAATTCAAATCCAGGTCTGAGGGACTTAGAGGCATTTTAACTCGATCAAAGACTGTCAATGTCTATCTACCTAAATCTTCTATGACACTTTTCTTACATCCACATGCTTGTTGTTTCCCCTGGGATGATAGATGTATACTATTTTTTTTTTTTTGAGTCAGAGTCTTGCTGTGTTTCCCAGGCTGGAGTGCAATGGCACCATCTCGGTTCACTGCACTATCCACCTCCCGGGGTCAAGTGATTCTCCTGCCTTGCCCTCCTGAGTAGCTGCGAATACAGGCACCCGCCACCACACCCAGCTACTTTGTGTATTTTTAGTAGAGACAGGGTTTCGCCATGTTGGCCAGGCTGGTCTCAAACTCCTGACCTCGTGATCTGCCCACCTCAGCCTCCTAAAGTGCTGGGATTACAGGTGTAAGCCACTGCACCCGGCCTGTGCTATCTTATAATCATATTTCTCCATTCCATATCTACCATGAAGTAAATACATGCATTTTAGAGTTTAATACAATTAAATTCACATCCTCCCTCACTTGTTCTACTTATTGGGCAGTAGCTGATACTCTGAAATGTTATTTCTCTTCCTTCTGGGCATCTACCTACTAAGCTTCATCTAAATCTCTTCATGGTAGCTGATTTTAGCTAGTCTGTAGAAGAAAACAAAAACACTGCAAACTACATAGCACTAGGATGTGATGAAATGATTTAATAAAAAATTTTTTTGCCAGAGGTGTGATGAGTTAAAAAATTTAATAGCAGTGTGGTAGCTTAAACAAGTGAATGTTTCATGCTCTCGTTTCAACGGGACTGTTTGGCAGAAAGAATGCTTTCTAGTCCTTCATATTATATATGAATAAAATACGCTAAGGAGCCAAATCACCTTTTTTAAAAAAATCAATCAGAGATTTAAAAATTAGTTCTTTTCAATCTTTATCTTTGAAAAAATTTTGTTTATCTATCTCACAAATAGTATTTTATATATATTTATGTGATACAATGGGATATTTTGATATATGTATACATTGTTGAAAGATTAAAGCAAGCTAATTAACATAGTCATTCCCTCTCATACTTACCTTTTTTTGTGTGTGATGAGAACATGTAAGATCTACTTTTCTCCATTTCCTCAGCAAATGAGACTAGAGGATTTTGTCTTTTTACCACTTTTCAGTTGTTCTACAGTATTCTGACTCCTGGTTGTTCAAAAAAATTCTTCCCCTACCAAATCAATTATAGAATTGGAGCAACTATTGTATTTGATTTTGAAAACTCTGTATTCGTTGTCTTCAAGGGTCTTTGGTTTATTTTGCTTGGCACAACATCTACTAATGGAAGTACCTATTATGTCATTTCTAAAATAATGCTAATCGTCCATACTATCAACAATTCATTTTGCCTTCCAGTACTAAACATGAAGTGAGCTAAGATGGCAGAATATATTTGCTTAAGATGAAAAACATGCTTCCCTCTCATGACTTCCGTGTAATCTATGTTGACTCTGCGATTTATAGAACTGTGGTCCATGACTCCAGAGGTCCAAGTAATTTCAAAATCTGCGGCCTCCAAAAAGGATTTCTTGATTTTAAAATTTAGAGAAATGCTGCATTAAATAACTTAAGTAATAGTTCTTACAAGATTTCAGATTCTACGAGTATATATTCACAAAATCCAATACAATATTCTGTTTCTATGAGAAACATATGATATATTTCCCACACTTATTGGCCTCACAACTCATTACTTTCCTGTCATTCATATCACCTTTTTTTTTTTTTCCCAGAACACTTATTAGAATTGCAGCCCAGAAAAAGTAATTGTCTTACTTAATCTAGAAGGGGAAAAAGACAAGAAAACAGACTCAAATCTTAGAAAACTGAATTCATAGTGGTCTAAAACAATAGGCTAGCAGGCGATTACTTCTGAGAGAAAACTAATAATCCAGGGAACAATAACAACAAAACAAAAAGGGAAGTTATTGCATTTATTTTCTGCTGCTTTCAGGCCTTTCTATGTCCAGTTGCGTGCCATTTACCATAAAGAGCTTGGCCTTTCTTCAATTGCGCCATCTGTTGAAGCACAGAATCACATCACTACTTTATGACCCAGTGGTTAAAAATAGCTTTTTCCCCCCACTAAGACATAGAGGACATACCATGAACAAACTTTCTGTACTAATCCAGTTCTGGAAGACTGATCAGTTTAGCAGTCTCAAGGAAATAAGATTAATTGGTCACAATAGTGTATATTTTAAAACTGCACAATTCAGAGTTCCCCTTGTCTTTAATGAATTTGCCTTTTCCATACATAGATTTCATAAGACTAACAAAATAATATAAATAGTAAGCTGATAGCCTGTAGTAGATAAATATGCAAGTTCATAAATCTGTATCTTGTCGGCTTTCTTACTGAGCTTTGTAAGCAAGTTTATTTCCTCTCATTTAGTGTGTTAAAAAGCTAACTGATTTTCCACCTGAACTTGTCACTTAGAACTATATTTAATGAAACAAAAGGTCAGTTTATTCTTATCTGCCACTATTTTGTTAGATCACTAAGCAAATGCTATGTGTTAACGAATTTACTTCCTACCTACTTTTAGAATAATTGATACCTATGTTCAGAATAATAAATAGGTATTTTGAACATTAGAATATCCAAATACTTTGAAGTCAATTCTTGTTTTATGTTCTCCCTGAATAGGTTTTATGTCTTATGTATTGTTTATTCTCCCTGATATTTGGAGAATAATAGATAACTAATGTTAATGGATTAAATTAACATATATAAAGATATTTATCTTTAAGCTTTGAAATATGGTAGCAGAGTGACAAGTCAAAATCCTTATTTTCAGCGAATATTGAGACCAGACTCTAATACTATGCACCACAAAGTATAATATTTGTAAGTAAATATTTCCATTACTAGGTCTATTATAAAGATAAAGGCAGTTAGATTTCAAAGAGGGCATATAACTTCATCTTTTGATAAACTAATCAAATATATTTGATAAGAAGAGATAGAAATATATTTATATAAAGTTAGATTTACACTAAATGACACATTAAAAGCAAATGAGTCACAGTGCTATAATTTACCAAAGATGTGGCTACAAAGAGACTTTTTAAAAATTCTACGGAAATGTTTCTGGATAACTTTTCTCTAGCCATATCTGCACATACCCCATAGACTAAGAATAAGGGCAGTGGTACACCACAACCACTGGGATACTGACTCATGAAGGATGAAATAGGAAAGAGCACCATTAAATAGAGGTCTATGTTGAAAAATAGGGAAATATCATCTGTTTCTTTTAGTTTGCAAGTCTAATAAAATTATGATAATACAAATTGTGTGTTTGCATAGTTTGTTGAACAAATAAAGCAAGACCATTTTATAGATTTATTAAAACTACTTGTTAAAATTTAGGACTGGTACAAATGTTCTACCCATTTAAAATTTGCCAAATTTTGCCTCATACAAGGCTGAAATAAGGGTCAAATATGTTTGCAGATAAAGCTTGAGTTTCCTACATAATTTTGAATCTTAAGCTTTCTTAACAGTAGTTACTGGGAATTATTAGTCTCTATTAAATGCGATTAGATTTTGTTCTAAATTACAATAGGTCAAGGAATATTAGTTATTTAACATTGATTGCCTCTTCTTGATAGTATTTTATAGTTTTTGTAACCTCTTTTGTATTTAAAAATAACCAAAATCTTATTCATAGGCAATTATTAATTATCATCTTTAAGGTATTACACAGTTGTTTTTAAAAAATCAATGTTTAGAAAAGGACATATAACTTTTCCTATCTTTATAAATCAATCAGCTTGTATCTTTGAATTGCATTTGTAAAATTTGGGATTACAAAACCAGTAGATTGTGTCTGTAAATGTCAGAACAGCGACAACTGTATTATAACATTTAGTAGCATTATACCGAAATCTTAAATTCTTATGAATTCTTCATGAAATCTTGTTTTGCTTTATTTTATTTTATTGCATTAAAACATTTTGGTAGATTCACAGTGGCATTAACAGTAAGGTTGTGTTTAGTTTTCATGATGACTGTGTGGAGGGTTTTTCTTTTTTGACAGAAAAAAAGTTTTATGGTTCATTCACTGTTTTCTTAAAAACTAAAGCAGACATACAATAAGGGTGTTTAATACATTTTGGTAAGATTATCAATCTGTGTTTAGAGACAGCAAAAATATTTAGATTCTCTACTAGAGTGCTCCTACTTAATTCATGAATGCTTTGGGAAGACAAAAATAGAACTCAAATTTGAGGGATGAATCTACCATTAGTTACTCACTGGGGCTCTGGAGAATAGGTGGAGAATTCTCCAGTGTGTGCTGTAGGGATTAAAGGAATTTATAAAAATAAGTAAGGGATCTCCATTGCCTTTGTGTTGGAAACAGAACTTGAGTCTGTCCAGTACTCTGTTAGAATATGGCTGACACCACTTGGAGACACACTTAACTGTAATTCTGACCCTAGCTGTGCAACTTAAATGCTACTGCAGATATCATTTCTTTAATTCCAAATGTATCCTCTGAGAGCAGGGCAAAAATGACACAAGAGTATCATTCTTTTGGCCCAATGGACAAAGGAGGCTTGACATTATTATTATAATACTGATTATGGAGAGAAGAAATGAATCTCTGTTATTTCAATACAGGAAGATATTTTATAAATTTAACTATTTGATTCTATGAGACTGTAGAAGATTATGAATCACATGACTTCAGTAGCCTAACATTATGATGCAAATATTTAATCATTAGATTTTTTAATATTAATTAAAGTGCAACTCTTGCAAAGATTATTTGTTCCATTCGTTTAGTTTAAGCAATAAGATGTATGTTTGAGCTGTGTTTCACTTATATTAACCACCATTTAGTTTTGTTTTATATTTTTCTGTTACAATTTTTATACTTAATGTTTTTTATGATCCTCATACTTATTTGTTATTTACAATAAACCTGAGACCTAGAAGATTGTTTTAGAATATATATTCTTATTGAGTAATTTTATAATTAAATACAATTCCTCTTTTAAGTGAACCCTATGACTGTGCTCTTTAAACTTGTGTAAAGAGGTTAAAAAAAAGACCCAATATGTCCATACTCTAGCTTATATTGATGACTAGCTGAGAGAATGAAGAAGTTATTGCTTAAAGAGAGGCAATGTCAAGTTGAAGACACTTATTACAGTACTCTAAAACTGCACCCAGGGTTAAAATATATTATTACCTTGAAACATTAGTCAGAGAACCTGCACACTTAATGGAAACCCTCAGTTTGACTAATTGTTGGCATTAAGACAGGAATTTCAAGGTCTATTAAGAAGGAAAACGAAAATTCATATGCATATGTGGTTTAGAATGTATAGTGGAGTTTGGCAAGGGCATGGACAAAATGTTATGAAAAAAATATTAGAAAAAGTTACAAAGAGGTCTTAAGAAAGTCAAGTGCTGTAAGAGGGACAGAAAATAGCCAAGGATGACCAAAAGAGCAGCTTTATCTCAGGTTAAAGAATGACTTTTCCCCAGAATGACATATGTCTCTTTCATATGTGTCCTTTAGCCCAAGCTGATAAATTAGAAACAAATTATTAATGTTTGGTAGATTTCTAAAAATTAGCTATATGTCAAGAATAGAAAAGCTGAGAATCTTCTGAGCAGAAAATACCACTAATACATATCAATTTATTTTTACATTTTATTTCATTAAAGGCATTTCCACAGACAACAATTATATGGACTTACATATATTTAAATTATCAACATCTAGACTTTTGGATTGTAAACTTGAACACATTTTTCATGTGATAGTTACCGAATTAGACCAATGAGAGGAATATATAGGGTGTTAGGGAATATAAATTCTGGATGTTAAAATAGCCATTTACCATTTTCTCTGTCAATTTAAATAGTTGTCAACTCAGAATATGTTCTATTACTAAGCTGGAAAACACAAGAGTTTTACATTTTGGGTCACAACACAAAATAAATCATAGAAATTATTTTGTAAATAATGTATAGGGTTGGTCAATAGAATTACTTAGTGGTCAATATGTACAATCTTTTATTGACATTCATAGATATTCATAGACATATCTATACATCTATATCATCTATCTATCTATCTATCTATCTATCTATCTATCTATCTATCTATCTATCTATCTATCTTACTCAGTCAGCATCCCTGGGCTGTAACACATCATCCTGGCTCAAGGTGTCTAGACAGTAGAGGCATTGATCAATGCAATAGGATGACAGTGTTGTCATTCATAGATGTTGATATCTATGAATATCTGTGAATGTCAATAAAATACTGTACATATTGGTCTTTAAATAATTATAAGCACACAAATACTACCTTTGAATGAATAAGCACATTTGTCCTGCTGTGCTAGGTAATCTTTATGAATAGTTAGAAACATAGATAAACCACTAAACATTCACGTTTGCTTACAATCCTAACTAACCTCTGTACTGACAGTTTACCAGACTGAGCCAAGGTATAGAGAAGATGCCTTACAGTACTGTATACTGTAGCTATGTTTTATTAAATTGACCTTGTGACCTGAAATGATTTCTGCTTCTCTATGTGCTGAAAGATACTTCTTTTAACAAGTATTTATTGAGCAAAAGGCAATGTGCTAGTTGTTCAGTATAATATAATAAATAAGACAATCCAGACCCTCTCAAGTCTCTCAAGAAACTCACATTCTAAGACATTTCCTGTCAAAATATCATTGGTGGATCACCTGTATTGAAATAATCAGTGGGTAGCCAGGTACAGTTACACCTGCCTGTAGTCCCATCTATTCTGGAGGGTGAGGCAAGCGGATTATTTGAGCCCAGGAGTTTGAGCCTGCATTGAGCTCTGATTTTACTACTGCACTTCAGGCTGGGCAAAAGGAAGGAAGGAAGGAAGGAAAGAAGGAAGGGAGGGAGGGAGGGAGGGAGGGAGGGGAAAAAAGAGAAAGAGAAAGAAAGAAAAAAGAAAGAGAAAGAAGGAAAAAAGAAAAAGGGAGGGAGGAAGGAAGGAAGGAAGGGGAGGGAGGAAGGAAGAAAAGGAAGGAGAGGGAGGGAGGGAGGGAGGAAGGAAAAAAGAAGGAAGGAAGGAAAGAGAATCATTAGGGATGATTAAAGTACAGATTCCTGGACAATGTCTTAAACTTACTGATTGACAATTTTCAAATTTCTGACAGTGGCCATTTAAAAAACACCATCCTGTATATTTCTTAGGCATTCTAAAGTTTACTCAGAATATTGCCAGGTAATTATTTTAAAAATAGTACGGTAATAGATATGCTCAGGGAGTTACAAGTGTGGAGAAAGGACTTGTAACACAACCTGAAGGGGAGAGAAGGCCTCCTTTAAGAAGAAATATCTACAGCTAATAATGAGAGAAGGCTACCTAATGCCACATGTGCTGTTTGGAATGAAGAAAATTCTAGGGGTTTACCAGGTAGCAGCAAATGCATAAAATAAGAAAGGAGGTTAGAAAGAGACTGATATATGGGGAGGGATAACATGGGGAGAAATGCCAGATATAGGTGACAGGGGGATGGAGGCAGCAAACCACATTGCCATGTATGTACCTATGCAACAATCCTGCATGCTCTGCACATGTAACCCAGAACCTAAAGTGCAATAAAATATATATATAAAGAGACTGGTATATGTAGAGAAATGCAAGGAATTTGTTTAGGTAGATAACAAAAGCATACAAAAAAGGAGTATATAGAAGATGATTAGTCATAACGTTATCAAGATCCCTGAATGCTACGTTAAGGAAATTGGATAGTATCTGGTGTTTCGCATCCAAATGCAAATAACATTAATTATTTAAAAACAAGTTCAGAGAGGGAGATAATGCAGTATTTTTAACACTGATGCTACTCTGTGCCAGCCAGTCGTTGCCATGGGGAAGTGTGGCATGGAATTGCCAGATTGTCCAGTCTTTCAAAAATACCTCAAAATCTGGTGTATTCATTAGAATTAGGTTCAGCTGCAAATAACAGTATATTCTAAAATAATAGTGTTTAAGCAAGAATCAAATTGTTTATTGCTCACAAATTAGTATGGAAGAATGCAGTCCTAGGCTGGAATGTCAGCTCTGTTCCACCGAAACTACAGGAAGCCAGATTGTCTAGCTCACTCCTTCAGCAACCCTAGGCTATAACACATCATCCTGGCTGAAGATGTCCAGGCAGTAGAGGAGCTGGTCAAAACAATGGGGAATATAGTACTGTCATTTAGATAAGGTTACTGGACATTGCCATAGGATTCTTCTCTACATGTATATGCCAAGATTTAAGGAAGGCTATAAAATGGATTTTGCATTCCAGGTGGCCATTGCTTATCAAACATTTTATTATTATGGATACAATGCAGACTAGATATTGGGGCACCAGAAGCTTTCTGTATTATTATTTATCAATTCATTCTGTATATCAAACATATATGCAGGATTAAGTGTTTATTTCTATATCTATGTCACCTATCTATTACTGTGTATGATTAATATTACTATTATTTGAAAACAAAAGAGTTGTGTATAGCCTCTAAGCCACCAATTTGTTTAGGGAAGGCTTTGATATTGGAAGTTATTTGATATTGTTTAGGAAGAGAGTCAACCATTAAGTTAATGGAGAAGGGATGTCTTCATAAACTATATAGGTTGTCAATCTGCCTGCACTTGATAACTAAATTCTAGAATAAGGGAGAGAGAAAATTAAAGACTTACTCCAAGATTTCAAGTTTGATTTACTTGACAGATTGAGATGGCAACAATTTGGACAAAAATATCAAATGGATCACTGGTTTGTGGGTGAAGATGAGTTCATTTTTATGCATGCTAAGGGATAAATCTCCTTGGAATATATCGACATTTTGGTATCAAGACTGAAGGCAAGGGAGAGGCTTGAATTAAAAATATAGATTTAGGAATTATAGAATATTGTGAATAAAACTATTGTTATAGAATAAATTATCCAGAGTACCCCAAAGCAATTGTAGATTAAAAAAAAGAAGTGACAGTAAGACAGAACACTGGCAAAGATGGGTATTCAAGAGTTTATCAAAAAGGTAAAATACTCATCATTAAGATAAACAGATGAGAGTTGAAGAAAGTTTATTAGTGGAGCATATGTGCTGTAAGATAAATGTCCACTGTGCTTGTTAATTAGCAATATGCCAACTCAGCGAAAGCAGTTCTAGTGAAGAAGCCAGATGCCTGTATGTTGAGTGATGGAAGGTGTGGAAATGGATATATGTGATTACTGTAAATATAACTTTTGTGAAAATTGGATAAGAAGATATTCAACATAGCTGGAGAGTAAAGCGAAGTCAAAGAAAAATTATTCATTGTTTTGTATAAATAAGAGCATGTTATTGAATTAGAAAAAGAAATACTGGAGAAAGACTTTGAAGATACCTAAGTAGGATGTGATGACTAATTGACCAAGGTCTGAAGAAGAGGGAATTAAAGCTCTAGGAAAATGGATTGCTTTTTTAAAGAAAGCGAGGTTATGGCTGTTGTGAATGTGTGTAAGCTTTAGTTTTGGGGACAGGAATTTTTCTTCACTAATTGTTATTCACTAATATAATGTTCATAATTAACTTGTTTCTGTGAATAAAAGTAGATAGTGCAAATGGAAAGAATTTACAGACAGATCTGAGGCTCCAGCTGAAAGAGCAGACAATAATTTTGCAATGATGCCAAACAACAGAGGGCTGTGTATGTGTCTAAGTCTGTGTGTATCTTAAGCTGTGCTTCAGTAGTTGGATGAAAAGGCACATGATAATGACCTAGATATGAGTTTGCTAAACCTATGTGGTAGAAGCATATAGTGATATGAGTACTTTACATAATCTTAGTGGCCAGGTGCGGTGGCTCACACCTGTAATCCCAGCACTGATGGGAGGCCCAGATGGGTGGATCACCTGAGGTTGGGAGTTCAAGACCAGCCTGGCCAGCATGATAAAACCCTGTCTCTACTAAAAATACAAAAATTAGCTGGGCGTACTGGCAGGCATCTGTAATCACAGCTACTCTGGAAGCTGAGGTAGGAGAATTGCTTGAATCCAGGAGGTGGAGGTGGCAGTGAGCCAAGACTGTGCCATTGCACTTCACCCAGCCTGGGTATCAGAGTAAGACTCTGTCTCAAAAAATGAAAGAAACGAAAGGAAAAGAAAGGGTGGGAAGGGGAGGGGAGGGGAAGCGAAGGGGAGGGGAGAAGAGAAGAGAAAAGATCTTAGTAGAGAATTATTCACTGAATAGATAGCTAAGTCCAAACTAGAGAAGAAAGGGAAAAAGGATATTTCAAACAGACAGGATAAAGTTAAAACAACTGAGACAATAGCAGTCTAAGAATTTGAAGAATAGATTTCACAGAAATGAGCTTTTGAAAAACTTGACAGAAAAGGAGGTTGTAGTTAAAGTGAGGGATACTGTGATTTAGATTAATGACCTGGAGTATTCCCTGGTAATAGAAGTGGCTGGTTAAACTGAACTAAAGGTGAAGGACTTAGGTATTATATTCTCCAGGCACTTCAAATGTACTTTGTTAGTTGTTTTTTGGAGGTGTTCCATTACTTTATAGAAAAAACTATGCACATTACACGGATAGACCTGAGAGTTCAAATGTATCCTGTTTCTTTCAATTATTTGATTGCCAATTACTGAAGGGTGACTTAATATTTCTCAATTTTAATTACCAAATGGTATAATCAAAATAACAGAGTTTATCTTTTAAAGATTTATTTAATAATTAATGAAAAAATATATTTTCTTAGAGAAAGCTGTGGCTATTTAAAAAGCATGTTATAGACAGCAAGAAAAGAAAGAAATCTATTGCTATTCTTTCCTGCTCAATTTTAGATTACCAAATAAAAACAAATTTCCTCATGGCTTCATTCTGCTTCCATGGCTGGGTATGCAGACCAGTTGAAATCACTGAGACACACAGCTGTAGTTGCAGATTTTGACACTGGTTTTACTTAGAGGTTGTAATGATCTTCTGAAGTTTCTCATTAACTAAAATCTGAAGAGAATTTGAGAGCAATTACATACAGTTCCTCAACAACAATTGAAAAATCCCCAGAACAAAGAAGAAACATGATTTTTTAAAACCGTTTTCAAGGAAGTTGTTTCTACACTAAAGATAATAAGTACCTTGTTGGCATTTCTCAAAAGAGTTCTCCAAAGACTTAGTATATTGTTTATATATTCAAAGAACACCTGTATTCATATCAAGAGGAAGACAGCCTAATTTATTATAATTCTAAACAAGAAATGCAAATCATAAAAGCAGATTCCAGAAATCTTCCCAAAGCATATGAATGGAAATAAATTATTAATCCTAAAGGAGTATTTTTTTAAAAACCACTATGTATCAGTCAATCATAGGGATTCATTTCTATCCTGAGTTGGTTTTGATAAAGATGTGAAAAACTAAAACCACCAGTGACATCAGAAATTTTAGGTCATGGGGTGCATCTAAAAAAGCCAAAACAATAAATATACCAAGTAGACCATTGCCTGAAGATTTGGCTGCCAATCATATATTAAAAATATGGTCATAATTTTAAATTTGAATGTCTTATAAAGAATAAACATCTAAACAAGAAAGGACTATGTATATTTATATCCTCTTATAGACTTTCAGATTATTTTTCAAGGATAGTATTTCAACCCTGAAAAATATAACAAGATCAACTAGTTTTCATTTTTCTCTTTATTAACAATTATATTTCTAAATTAACTTGGGTTTTTCTTCAAGTTTTCAGCATTTTGTGGTATCTGTTTTTGTGGTATTTGTATTTGTGGTATTTGTATTTCCTTGCAGACCACAAATTACACCAAATGGAAATTTGTCTAATAATCATTCTATTGTTTTGTAAGTTTCAATTATATTTATAGATTTATAAGATACCTTAGAGATTGGTTCAAATCAACTTTCTAATTTTTAGATATTAAACTGAGAAATTATAAATTCTCAAAACACTTGATTCTTTCGTACCTTCTCGTGAAATTCTCTTATTGCCAGAACCTGGCTGTCTGAAATGTGACTAAAAAAAGAGTAAGGGTGGGGGTAGAGAAATAAACAACGGAGAATGTTCAATGTCTGTCTGTTTCCAAATTGTTATTTACAGTTTGGTTAATTCATCACTTTAGCTAAAAATACTTTATGTGCAATTCACGTGTGGCGAACAAAGTTGTGAGGTGATATTTTTAGGATAAAGAGAAGACTTCAGTTATATTTAATTGATATTGAAAATGGAAGATACAGTAGGCACAGTTACTCTCAGTTTTCTTCTCAGATGGAAGGAAAAGGGTGGGTGACAGAAATTATAGTTTCAATTATTGGGAGAAGAGTGTTGCATTGGCAGATGGCCATGGTTTATATGGCCTTTTGCTCCTCTAGCTTACAGTCTTTATTTTCACCTTCTGTTCCACATTCTGCAGGACCTTGGATTCAATATTTGTGGTTTATAAGCAAAGAATCTGTGATTTCATTGTGTGGCAGGTGGAAAAAGTCAAGAGTAGAGAAACCCCAATCTTACTCAAGTAGCAAAAACATTCATTAACATTCATTTGAAATGTTTCAGTCTCATTTAATTTTCACAGTAATAATTGATTAATTGATATACTTCAAGTGTACCAATGATTTTAAGGTATCATACCACTTTAGACAACAGGCAAGACATATTAATGATAAAATATAAAGATACATAGAACTTATATAGAACTATACATGTCGATAAGTGACTAATGAATCACTTGTACAGACCTGTAGACAAATTACATAAAGGGCTTTTGTGAAATTTTATGAAAGGTCCTAAATTCCTATCATTTATAAACATTTCTGACTCTGGGAAAATGTGCCCTGTGTACTAAACAATATGGATTTACAAGTAGGGCTTTTTTTTTTAATGATACTCATATGCAAGTTAGAGTTTTACAATTCATTCATTTATTCAGCAAAGACTATTCTAGGAACTGGAAATATGTGGTCCTATGGTAGAGGCACTTACAGATCAGTAAATCATCTTATTTGCATTGTCTCCGTTGTTTATGACATATAATTGTATATATGCAGAAATCATTGCACATAATTGTATAATTATTAAATATATTTTCCTGAGCCAATCAGTTAATTTTCTCATTTGTAACTGGGTTAAAGTTGGAGAGGGTCGTAGGGATGGTAGTGTGACTTTCTTTTTAAAGTGGTATTAATTGGAGTGTTTTTGGAGTTTCATTAAAGCATCAAATATTTGCTGAAAGTCTAATGTATGATTGGCATAAGACATATCTGTGTGTAAGTTTATATGGAATTATCTCCTTGAAAACATGAAATTATCAGATAGTTCTTGTCTTCAAGTTAAGAGAATAGGGGGAAAATAAGTGATATTTTCTATAGGAAGTAAAAGAACAGGTTTTCATAACTGAAATCATTCCATACCTGGACAAGCACATACAAGCAGCTGTCAGTCATCACTCTCTTCTAGGATTACTCTAGTCCAGCATGTTATATTTTTCTCTACCTGATGGAAGTAACTTTTTCCAAATGCCCTTTGTATTTTCTAGTAAATATAATTTTATAAATAATAAAAATATTTATATTTCTAGTGGTAATTATATTATTTGCAAGAAATAATGGTAGATTTGTAAATACTTAAGATAATGATTGATTCATAAATTTTTACTTCTAAGACAGTCAGATATCTTTCCCTGTGTTTTTTCTTTAGAATACCAAACTTAAATATTTATTCTAAACTGATAATCTGTGTCATGGGTTGGAAGGTTTAGCTCTCCTTTTTGAGGGCTTTTTCCCTAATAACATACGTTAGCAAAGTGTCTCCTTTTTTACAAACCAATCTCTGCCTCTTATATTTATCTGTCCTCTTTCACAGAGCAATTAAATTACTTTCAAACAATCAGCGCTGCTTGGTTTTCTTCTTGGTGGTGCTCCTTTTTAAAAAATAGTATTTTGGGTTAATTTCTGGTGTTCTAAGATTAATTTGCATTTTTCCTTCTCCAATTATTTTATTAAATTAATTATTGCCCTTATAGTAACAAAATATAATCAAATATATTTTCAATGGTGCTATGCATGATTTTACAGATAGTGACTTTTTAAAACTTCTCAGTGACAGATATTATGTGATGGCAAAATGTTAGCAAATGTGAATATGATAAAACTTATTTTTACTATTACAAAATACGTTTGTATTTTTCTCTAAATCTGTCAAGAGGAAAATTTGAAAACTTCAGTTTAATTTATTTGCTAATAACGTTAAATTAGCAACTGTTTCACATAAAAATCAGCTAGTCACATAATTATATTGGACTTAAAAACCAAAATGACCTATGCAGTAATAGTTTGTTATAGTCACAAAGACCAAATACCTAGGTAAGGTTACCATAGCGAAGATATAATGGAGTTCATATACTGTAAAATAACCTGACCTACTTTCACTTTTCCTGGAATATGTTAGGTGGAGGAGTGATAGAACAATAATGGCATTCAGAAAATTTACCACTAGTATTGGAAATTGTCAGAACTGTCCCTACCTGGAAAAAATTACTTTGCTGATTCTGTATTTTATGAAATTGCTGCCCTTTATCTCAGACCCACATAAACAAATGTTTAAAAAATTCCAAATACATTGTTACTCATTTTCCAAATTAACATATGAACAGCCCAAATTATTGCACACAATGGTGAATTTTGAGATCGCTAACGAAAAACTGGAAACCAAAATGGATATTCTAAATATCAATATATCTTATATCTTCCTAAATAAGGACATATGTATCATAACATGTGGTTCTGGTCTCACAGGTATCTTCCAATCTTCATGATATAACAATTGTTTGCTACAATTAACTAGAAAACAAATAGTGTATTCAGTTCTCTCTTATAAATAGCTATGATGGTAGTTGAAGCCAGTTTCGAAAACATAAGCTTCAGTCATACATCTTTCCTTAATAACAATATATTTTCCAATGTAATTATTATGTATAGAACATTGTGATGCTAGTTGCAAGCATTTCTTGTAAGATTCCCTTTGTTTCCAAGAAATATACATGCATACATAAGTATGTATATGTTCCAGCAATTTTGTAGTTGTAGGTAATTTTTATTTGGTATTGACTATTACATAATTCTATGTATATTTTTTCAAAATTTTCAAATATATAAGCCCCTCTTTCTGTGATATAGTTACCAAAATGTTTTGTAAATAAGAAAGATATTACTTTTGTATCCAGTGTTTATTAGTGTTTGTGAGGGTATATTTAACTATTTAAAAATATAACTTGGATAAAGTCAAATTATTTTTTGTGTGTGATTTTTTAAAAGAACTCAGGTATATAAAATGAGTTTAGATTTTATGGTTATGGAAACTTGTTAGTACTTTATGATATTATGGTTCTAAATAATTATTCAGCATTAGACAAAAAACACACCAAACAGAGAAATAAGAATATTTTATATATTTCAAATACAAAGAAAAGTAAGAAATGAGTTTTCATATTCCAGTAAGATATTAGACTTTGTTTCAGTGTCACTACTGAAGAGAAAAATACACATACATTGGGTTAAGCACAATGTATATCCAAAAATTCAATTCTTTAGAAATCTGAGTTTTTGTAATTTACTATAGACTTGTAAAGATATTTCAGTGAGTAGCCAATTTGGCAAATCATATCTTGAACACGTATTAGATAAAACTTCCAGGTTGGAGATAAAAGTTTATCATCAGGATACCCATCAATCTTTTCTTATTGACATATTTTACCATTATTTCCACCTTACTATCATTGTTTTATTCATTATCTAATTTCAAATTATCACAAAGTTTCAGAAAATTTTAAAATAACTTTTCTTTAAAAAATCCTTTGTTATTCTTAAATGATTGATAAATGATGTGCTGGCACTTATGGGAGGATGGTTATGGATAGTGCAGGGAATCTTAATAATAGTCTTGAACGTTGAAGTGTTTGAGTCAGATAATATAATATGTTGAAGATATTGATTTCAGGTCATAGGAATAACATTATTATAACAATGCTGGTAAAAAATAATAATGAGTAATTTAATGAGGGTAAGTGCAAAAAGTACGCTTGCCTAGTGGTTACCTAGACATCGCTAGTCATAGTTCTCTTTGTAGCACAACTGGAATTGATGCAAACTGGGCAAAAGGCAATAAAGTCTTAGAAGGCATTACTAACTTTGTTGGGTGGTAACACGTGATCACTATATTGTTTGTGTAAGTAGAATCCATAATGAAGTAAAAATTTTTGAAAATACCTAATGGAATGAATAGAAAAAGGAGCAACGTAAGAAAGCTGTTACAAAAATTCTAAAAGCGACTTACATTTGAACTATATTTCTATTGGAACTTTAGCAAAAAAAAAAAAAGAATATATCTAGGAAAGAATATTAAATTAATAAGCATTTCTGAATGTGGCCTTAGTATATTTTACCCATGTGATTCAATGTTTTTGATCTACCATTTATTATATCAATGGATAAATCATGCTTGTTATTATTGTTTTGAATCATGTGATTCTCAATTTTAATCCTACTTTGGAACCACTAATTAATTAAATGAAAAGTTTTCTTTTGAGGTCACCAATCATACCAAGATTTCCAATTTGTTCTTGACCTAGGCGTTTCCAGAGACCTGGGACTTTCAGTGCAGAAACTGAGATGAATTTGTCTCTGAAGTATATACTCATGCTTTAAAGAGTACTAATATTTGAATTGATTTTGGAAATAAATGAATTCTATATTTGCTTAACATTGTGGAGAATCAAATCCCCAAGAAGTACAGTCCTCCCTTGGTATCTGTGGAAGGTTGATTTCAGGACCCCCCAGGAACAACAAAACACACAGATACTCAAGTCCTTTATATTGAAATGGTGGAGTATTTAAATTCAAACATCTCAATTACTTATAATATCTAATACAAAGTAAATGCCAAGTAAATAGTTTTTACACTGTATTGTTTAAGGAATAATGGCAAAAAAAAGGAGAAAATTTTATACCGATTTAGTATACATGCAACCATCTATGTTTTTCTAATCCATTTGCTCTGCAGTTTTGCATCCGTGAATTACAAAATTCACGGATGCAAAACCTGTTGATATGGAAAGGTGACTGTATACAATTTTCTTTGTTTATTGAAATGTTAATGGCTTTTCTTTAAAAAATCAACTCTCTTAGATATTCTGTCTATACAGACTAATCTGACTCTCTCTCTTTTTTTTTTTTTTTAGTTTCATGTATAGCTAAGAATCTTTATCCTAAAATAACTGCTTTGTTTATTTATTGAAATAGGGTCTCACTCTGTTGCCCAGGCTGGAGTACAGTGGCACAATCAAGGCTCACTGCAGTCTTGACCCTCTAGGCTCAGGAGATACTCCCACCTCGGCCTCCCAAAGTGTTAGGAATACAGACATCAGTCACCGAAACCAGGCCTAAAATAACCACTTTAATTCTACTGTCTATTATGAAGGAATCTAGTAATATGGTGGAAATGTTTTCCAAATAAAAATCCAAAGCATACAGTTTAGTTCTCACTAGTATGGCAATATAGTATCATAATTGACATTAGAAATGTCCTCAATAAATTTAGATATATTACTGCACAACTGCAAAGAAATGCATGTTTAGGGTTTGAAGTTATCAAACAGAAATCTAAGTGCAAACCAGTTAATTTCATAAAGAATATGTGATACATTATTACAAGCCAATAAATGTTTAAGGCATATTTCTCCCAGCACTTAGAATAAATATGATGTGGCAATTTACTTAAAATATTTCCTAAGGTTTCATTATTCATTCAGTTAATAGAATTGCATAATTCTTATTTTATGCTTCCCATAAGTTGACTAGTTTAATCTGTATAGTAATTTGACATACATCCTCTTCTTGGCAGATTCCTCTGGTGCTCAATTTCAATCACAGAGTTAAGAAATAGCAGTAAATACATAGGTTCCTAAGTTTACTGAAGCTATAAGTTTCTAGGTCATACAGCTGTGATATAAAGGAGTGATTTGTTAGTAACAAGCTTTTACATTTACAGGCTATATTTCCTTAGCCACGTCTTGGAACTGAATAATTCTAACTTAATTTTCCTCTCTAAATCAGATTTACCATAGTTACTTCCTTTGCAGCATTTCAAGAATAACTATATTAGTTTTCAAGGGAATATCTAATGGAGTCTTTAAGCTTGAATCTTTCCTTCAGGGCCCCATTTGACGAGATCATCTGAAAAAATAGCATTAGCTTCTCTTTCAACATCTTCATAACAGCACTTCTTCCAAGATTTAAGGTGGAGGATAGACCACGTTGGTGAGAGGAAGTCACACAGAATTGTAAGGTTTCATTCTTATGTAATCATTCCTTTTTGCTTTATCATTAAGTGGTTGATATATATTTAATGTATAGAGGTGATATCAATATTTCTGTTTCTTTACACTACTTAATTTTTACAAGCGACAGAATAACTGAACACTAATAAGTTTGATGTGTGCAATAAGGCTTATTAACTCATAAAGCTTCCAATCTAGTATTCTAGAAACCAGTGTTTAAAAAGATAAGTATTTTCCCTCAAATCTTAGTTTTTACTACTAAAATGATAACCGACTTTTACAGATAATGAAATAAACTCTATATAATTTTATTTTCTGCATTAAAAGATTTATTTAAAGAATTAAAAATTATTTTAAGTGTGATAGATATTTTTGTGATCTGAACTGATCAACTGCAACATAAATAAACAAAATAATATAAATTCTCCTATTAGAATTTATTTTTTGCAAATTTTAAGTGGTTTTCTTTGTAATTCAAATTAGTATTTTATCAGAATGTGAGAGACTGTAACACTTTGACATATATCAGTATAACACACTCAATTTTACATCTGGTTGCTTAATATTGAATTATCATCATATAGCCTAAAAATAATATTTTAGATTTTCTAGAAAATTCATTGCCCACCTAGATATCTGGATTATGGTTTATTTTTTGATTAATAATTGTTTCTTGAACAATATTTAAAAATACTTCCTAAGATAAATATATATAAGTTTTACCAGTTTTGTACAAGGTGATTAATTTTCCTCAAGAAAACATTTGCATTACCCTGAAAAAATATTATTTTTTAATGTATATCTTGACTGGGTCATTTCTATTTAAGAACTTACATATAAAATGCATGGAGAGCTAAAAATCAGGAGACAATCGTTTTTGCAATTTCCTCCATATTACTTTAAAAATAGTACAAACCCATCTCTTTCTCAACCCCATATCCTTAATTTTACTCTTTTTCTCAGTTTCCCTTGAAAATAACACTCTTTGTGGGTTTTGTTGCCTACTGTCTTCTATTTCTCTTCATTTTCTCTCTCAACTCCTTTACCAGTCTTTTGTCTTTACCACTCCTCTGAAACTGCTCTTTTAAAAGTTGCCTTTATCTAACACATTGTAAAATTTACTTTCTATTTCTCAGACCTGTCTTACCTGAATTTAGTATTTGAAACCGATAATCATTTTTGTCTTTTTCAAATATTTGTTTGACTTGTCTTCCAAAACTGCAATTTCTTCTAGTTTCCTTCCTGCCCCACTGACTACTCCCTCTCTGTCTAAGCCCCAGGGATTACTTCTTGCCCTTCTTTTCTTTTCTGTCTATACTCTCTATGTTGATATTTTCAACTGGGCTCATGAAACTAAATATTATCTATACAGCAATAACTAAAATTTATTTATGCAGCCTGGACCTTTTTCCTGAACACCAGCCTCATACATTTATCTGTAGAGTTGACATTTACACTTAGATAGCTAGTAGACATCCCAATGTACCATGTACAAAACTGACTTCTTGGTACTTGTCAAATCTACTTTTCTTACAGCATTTGGCATCATAGAAATCGACAATTAGAGTTACTCAGGCTGAAGTCATTTATATCATTTCCCATTCCTTTCTTTCTCTCACAATCCAGGTTGAATACCTTAGCAAATGATATAATTTGGATGATTGTCGACTCCAAATCTCATGTTGAAATGTGATCCCCAGTGTTGGAGGTGGGGCCTAATGGGAGGTGTTTGGGTCTTGAATGAGGGTCCCTCATGAATGGCTTGGTGCCCTCCCAAAAGTTTCTATCCTTCTTCTCTATCTCACCACTCCTATTTCTCTAGCCTCCATACATATAACCAGCAGCCTGGGACATCTTTTGGGGTGCAATTTAGATCATGTCACAACTCTGGTTGAAACTGTTAATTGTTGCCTATCACACAATGAAAAAAGACAAAGGTTCGCAAGACATTACATAATCTGTACCCTAACCCTCTCTAACTTCATTTCCCACTTCTGAATCTATATCTCCCTCAGTTACTGTGATGCTGGACTTCCTGTTGTTCCTCAGAAATGTTAGGTATGTATACCTGATTTTGCCATCAGACTTCTGCACTTTCTTTATTCCCTCCCTAGAATTATCTGTCACTAGATACCTACATGGCTTGCTCTTTCACATCTTCAAAGTCTTTGCAAAAATTACATCTTTCTAGGGATGTCTGCCATGACTTCTCCATCCAAAATTGTAGTATCCAACTCCCACATACCACATTCACTCCCTTAATTAATTTTAAGCCATAGAATTTATCACTGTCTGAACATTTTATATTTTATGTATTTGTTTTTAATAAAATATTTCTACAAGATTAATATAAAATTTTTGAAGGAATTTTTTTTCCTGCTTTGTTCATTGGTGTATCTAAAGTGGTGGGCATGTAGTCAGGACTTAATAATTATTAAATGTATGCATCTTTTAATGTTTATATATCTTAAATGTTTTTCAACAAGGCATGGAAAGAGGTGAATATAAAAAAAAACACAAGATCTCTGTACTGACACAATTTATAGCATAATAATAAACACCTAAGTTTTGGATGCATAGCTTTAAAATACTTACATTATGCCCCCAATTCACTATGAATGAGGGTTCCTGTGAGCCTCTCCTAAATCAGTTTCACAATTTCTCTAAATTTGTTCAAAAACTTTTAAATAAGTTGTGCTAAAAATTGTGTTAGGAAATGAAGAAAAACAACAGAAACACCAGAACAAAAACCAATTCTGCTCATTAATTCTATGACTTTAGACCTCATTTTTATGTTTTAAATCACATTACTAAATGTAAGTTCTCTTTTTTATTTTTTGCTTTTATTATTATTTTTAATTGGCACATAATAATTGTGCATGTTATGGGGAACAGTGTGATATTTCTATACATGTGCACAATGTGTAACCATCATATCAGAGTAATTAGCATATCCAGCACTTCAAATACTTATTTTTTTGCCTTGGAAGCATTCGAAAATCTGTTCTTCTAGCTATCTGAGAATATACAATAAATTGTTAAATATAGTTACCCTATACTAATATAAAACATTAGAATTTATTCATTTTATGTGGCTGTACTTCTGAAATGGTAACAAACCTCTAGCTAGCCTCCTTCCCTCCTACTTTTCCTGGTCTCTAGTAACCAGTCTTCTACTCTCTACTTCTTCTTCTTTTTTTTTTTTTTTCCGAGACAGAGTTTCGCTCTTGTTTCCCAGGCTGGAGTGCAATGGCGCGATCTCGGCTCACCGCAACCTCCGCCTCCTGGGTTCAGGCAATTCTCCTGCCTCAGCCTCCTGAGTAGCTGGGATTACAGGCATGCGCCACCATGCCCAGCTAATTTTTTGTATTTTTAGCAGAGACGGGGTTTCACCAAGTTGACCAGGATGGTCCCGATCTGTTGACCTCGTGATCCACCTGCCTCGGCCTCCCAAAGTGCTGGGATTACAGGCTTGAGCCACCAGCCCGGCCTCTACTCTCTACTTCTAAAAAGATCGACTGTTTTAGCTTCCACCTCTAAATGAGGTCGTGCAGTATTTTTCTGTTCCCAGGCTGATTTCACTTCACAGTGTCCTCCAAGCTCACCCATGTTGCCACAAATGATAAAATTTCATTCTTTTTGTGGCTGAATAGTATTCCATAGTGTATATTATGCCACATTTTCTTTAGCTATTCTATTTTTGACAGATACTTAGGTTGACTTCCTTCCTGGCTATTTTGAATAGTGCTGTGATAAACATTGGAATGCAGATAGCTCTTCAACATACTGATTTCCTTTCCTTTGGATATTTCCCCAGTAGTGGGATCGCTGAATCATGGTAATTCTATTTTTCATTTTGTAGGAACCTCCATACTTTTGTTCATAATGGCTATACAAATGTGTATGTGTACATTTATATACATCCATAATAATCTATAATTAGCCCATAATTTCCTCAAGTCTTCACAGATTTAAGTTGTCAGTAAAAAAATACATAAATTCATTCAAAAAATATTTTTTATCATTCATTCTACGTGCCAAGCTTTTTGTCAGGCACGAGGGCAAAAGAGAATAAAATGCCCCCATGCCTGGTAGCTTTATTGTGGAGTGTGTGTGTGTGTGTGTGTGTGTGTGTAATATGGCTATTTATTCACCTGGGTGCAGGTGGGCTAAGGCCGAAAAGGCCATTAGCAAAGGGCAGTGGGATAGGAGTTGGTTTTATAGGTTTGGGTAGATTTTGAGGGAGCAGGGTGTTGCAGAGTAAGTGCAGTTACAATGGCAGGGTTGAGTGAGAGGTTTTTACATCATCATAAGAACAGTTAAGTTGGCAGGGTTGGGTGAGGGGCCTTTCCAGGGAAGCTCAGTCTGGCGATCAGGGACAATGGCGAACAAAGGCAGGTGGTGGGAGACATCAGCTGAGGCAAGCAGGACTTCAGAATTTCAGGCTCCAGGCTTGCATAAGGAAACCTGACATACCTGTCCGAAGTGTGGCGTCTGTGATGGTCCAGGGGGCTTCCAAGATGCTCGGGCAGCATTAGTCTTTAGCTGCCAAGCCAAGGATTGGAGATTCAGAAGCTTTGGGAGCAGCCACATGAGTCGGACAGTGGACATTCTGTGCCCCCGACTCCCACACCCCGCATAGATGGGGCAGGGCTTAGGAGAAATCCCCAGCTGCAGACATTTCTTGCCCAGTGGCCAGGTTTCCCACACAGGCCGGCCACAGTGGCTCACGCCTGTAATTTCAGCACTTTGGGAAGCCAATGGGGGTGAATTGCCTGAAGTCAGGAGTTTGAGACCAGCCTAGCTAACACAGTGAAACTTTGTCTCTACTAAAATAAATTAAAAAATTAGCCAGGCATGCTGGCAGGCACCTATAATCCTAGCTACTCTGGAGTCTGAGGCAGGAGAATTGCTTAAATCCGGCAGTCAGTGAGCCGAGACTGCCCCACATCACTCCAGTCTGGGCGAAAAGAGCAAAAATCCGTCTCAAAATATATATATATATATGTATATATATATATGTAGAATTCTTGTTCATAGTATTCATATCACTAATGGTAATGATAATGACCACATGTAAAATTTCAAGGTTGGAGTCATCCAGACAAGCTAAAAAGTAATAATACTGAGAATCATTGAAATATTTTGAACAGGGAATCAATTAAAACTATTTCTACTTGTATATATAATCAAAAGTAAAAAATAAAGAACTGGAAGAAGGAATATAGTAATATTTCACAAGAAGATTGTCTGATTTTAAGTGGTCAAATTAAAAATATTAATATATAAGTGATATATTATGGATGTAGGATCTTAGGGACTCAGAAAATGATTATATATGTATGGAGAAGAAAAACTAGAAGCCAGAAATGATCCAGGGCTTTTATCCTCAGTAGAGACATCAACAAAGGCAGAGAAGATAATGAGCTAGCTGTGGGGTGAATGGTGAGGAAACATGACTAATATAATTTAAATGAAACTATAAATATAATGAATTTGACAGGCATAATGATCTGTTGTTTCATGTAGTAAGAGAAGGAAAGTTAGAAGCAAAACACCTCTTTGGGGTGTACTGGGAGATAAGAAAGGAGAGATTTAAAACAATGAGTGAGAATTGCCAATAGTAAATACATATACAGAATGATCAAAGAGAATATAGAATTGTATCACTGCATTCCAGTCTAAATGACAGAGTGGGACCTTACCTCAAAAATAAAAGAACGTAAAGAATGACAACAAAGGTTATTAGTAACCATGCAGAAACAAATTTAAAAATAGAAGGATGTATCCGACCAGAACAGTTCCGGTTTTTTTTTTAGAGGTAGGAAGAAAGGAAGATAGAAGATAGAAAGAAGAAGAGAGAGAGGAAAGGAGGGAGGAAGGAAGAAAAGAAAGAAAAAAAACGGTTATGCATAAAGATTATGCATAAGAAGGAGCCCAAATATAAAAGGAAAAATTTCTCCAGAAACTTTTTAGAGATTATTCAGAGTCCTTGAATACCTTAATAATGGAAATTTGTCTGCAGAGAATAAGGGACCAGGACAAGATTGGGAGCTTGAAAGTTTAAAACATTAAGAATTGCTGCTGGAGGTGGTGATTGACATAGAGTATTGAAAATTCAGGACAGGTCATTAGAAGCCCGACTAACCTATTTCACACATGTTTTTAGTGATGTCAGTCAACTGAGCCTGACAGTTTGGAAGCACAAAGAAAGATATATGGTGAGGAGGCTTTTGAGGACCCAGGATTGGCAAGGGCAGAATTCAGTGTCTGTCAGGGTAGTGAGATGATCGAATAAGAGTAAGTCTAGGTATTTAAAGGAGTGGGCAAGAGTTTAACTTTCATGGTCCCTAAGAAATTTTGCCTTTGTGGTTCCTTTTTCTCATTAAACATTATATGTTACATTTGTGTTTGTATAAAGACAAATATATATTATATATTTATATTATATTTAATATACTATATATTAATAATATATATTAAAACATTTTCTTCTACTTAAAAGTTCAATTGTTTTTATAACCTTAAAAGAAAGTAAAACAGTTTATCAAATGTTAAAAATACTATGGGCCATTGGTATTGTGCTTACTGTGTCTAGTGGAAAAGTTTTCTCTGCTTTAGAAATTGTTGTAAACCCGCTGAACTTCCTGAAGATTCACTCTTCAAAATTATAAAACAGCTGGGCACAGTGGCTCATGCCTGTAATCCAAACACTTTGGGAGACCAACGTCAGAGGATCACTTGAGGCCAGGCGTTTAAAACTGGACTGGTCAACATAGCAAGTTCCCATCTCTATAAAATAAAAAAAATTAGCCTGTTGTGGTGACATGGGCCTGTAGTCCCAGCTACTAAGAAGGCTGAGACTGGGGGATTGCTTGAGACCAGAAGTGCCAGGCTGCCGTGAGCTATAATCACTCTACTCTACTCCAGCCTAAACTACAGAGAGGCACTCCGTCTCAAATAAAAAAAAGAAAGAAAGAAAGAAAGAAAGAAAGAAAAAAATTCTATAACACCATGGACTTTTAGTAAAGTATTGAGAGTCTACTGAAGCCAGTAATGTTAGTTCTATTTCTTTGATCTACTAGAGTAATTTTGTTTTTAGTTTGTTTTGTTGAATTTTCTAAATTTGATTTTACCAAACTGGAGTGCTATAAAGATAAAAGAGGATGTGGAAGTCACCTGGTTGTGTCAAATAGATATAACTTAAAGATGTATAGGTGATCTTAAACTTACTAATGATTACTCTTTTCTCCTTTCTAAGGAAATGAATACATTTGTTAATTGTGTTTTCAAAGGATTTTATAGGTGTGAGAACCACTGTTCAAGTGCATAAAAAGTTCTCCGTGGGCCATCTGAATCCTACTTACACTGGAAATGTTTTTACAATATAAATTTCTAGCCTATCAAATCAGAATTTCTGAAGGTGAAGCCCAGGATATTCATTTTAACAATATCTCTGGATCATTTGTATGGACTTAAACTGTGAAGACTTGGATGTTAAAATAATTTGTAAAATCTCTTGAAAGTCTAAGATTTTATAATTTTAAGATCAATACCTGCAAAAAACAATGTAGTGTGAACTAAAGCATTATTAGAGGTAAAATGGACCAATTATTCAATATGAGACTTGTTTTATCAACTGAGTACAAAAGGGAAGTAACGTCCTTTATTTCCCCCTTTATTCTGCCATTGAAGTGAGGGGAATTGTCGGTCATATATGTAACCTAATCAGTTACTGCCACTAGGTGTGCTTTAAGTGTGCACAGAAATGCTACTTAGCAGGTGCCAGTGGAGTTGATGGCTCACGTGCTGCCTCAGTCTGCGGACTCTGGGTTGTATTTGGTGCTTTGATGGTGCACTAAATGTCACCTGACTCTTTGTAAGGGCACGGAAAATATCTTTGTTGTTTAATTCATTCCCAGAGAGTGACTTTGGAATAGGGGAGACTAGAGTTTATACTTCTGGTCTAGTTACTTTATTTGTGCAAATAGACATTTTAAAAAATATCTGTCACATGAGAACAGACATTGAGAAGGCTGGACTGTTATGTTTTTATTCTTTAAAGAAAAATAGGATTTTATCTGTCTCTAAAAATTTTTTTGTTTGAGACTTTAGTTTCATTCTTGTCACCCAGGCTGGAGTGCAATTGCACAATCTTGGTTCACTACAATCTCTGCCTCCCAGGTTCAAGTGATTCTCCTGCCTCAGCCTCCCAAGTAGCTAAGTAGCTGAGCTTACAGGTGCATGCCCATCATGCCCAGCTAATTTTTGTATTTTTAGTAGAGTTAGGGTTTCACCATCTTGGCCAGGCTAGTCTCAAACTCCTGGCCAGGCTTGTCTCA
The DNA here is from genome assembly GCF_049354715.1 of Callithrix jacchus. Classification (NCBI taxonomy): domain Eukaryota; kingdom Metazoa; phylum Chordata; class Mammalia; order Primates; family Cebidae; genus Callithrix; species Callithrix jacchus. The sequence continues at coordinate 31,485,077 of NC_133502.1, forward strand.
AAATCCACCTTGGCCTCCTGAAGTGCTGGGATTACAGGCATGAGCCCCCGTGCTCATCTAAAAATGGATTTTTTACTTAGTTGCATAATATATGCCCATAGTAAATTTGGAGAAATATAAAGAGAAAAAGAGAATAGAAACCTCTAAATCTTCCCACCTTGATAGGTCCAGTTTTAACATTTTGGTGCTCTTTCTTCTGTGGGTTTTTGATTCATATGTATGTATGTATACATTACATATTCATATGTCTATATATTTATACATGTACATATTTATATTTTTTACATTATGTATTTACAATTTTGTTCCTTTAAAATGATATGAAATTATTTGAAAATATTTGATTCAATGACTAAAAAAAATAAGTTATAGTTTAGTGTATCACAATTCCTAAAATGATACATTGAGGAGTAAGAGGAGTACCATTTCAAAATGTCCACTATCTTATTAATTTTGTGTCATTCCTTTAGAAAGCCCTATGTTTAAAAAAATCATTAAAACACAAAATTTTAAGGAGCTAATGTAAATGATAAATACTGAATGTAGTTGAGCTTTACAGAAATAGAAAAGATGTAAGCATATAAGCAAGACAAAATTAAGAAATAGATTTGAAAAGAAAGGAACTTTATAAATCTATAAAAAGATAATAGAAAGAGATTTGAATTTATCATATATTATTGAGGTGGATGCGTTGTTTGTTGATGCAGAGAAATAAAGAAGCTTGGGTAACCATGCCTTACATATGATGCAACCATAAAGGAATTCAAAGATAAAACTGGAAAAGTATTTAATACTTTACTGCCAACCCCACCCACAAGAGACAAAAAATAATAATTTAATGAGGTGCTTATGCATTCCAAAATAGATGAGAAAGCAAGAGGACATTTTAGAAAAATGAAGGGTTCTTAAAATTGGTCAATATTGGGAAGCCAGCCATGACTAAATCTTTCTAAATGTCGGTTATTTGAGAGGCTTAAATAGATGCATTTTAACATTGCCTAGAGGAGGTAATTCTGTAGCCATGCTTTGTGTTAAATGCCAGTCCTTATTCTACCAGGAGACTATCTCATTAGTATATCACCACCATGGTTCTAGGGATTCTGGTCTTGAGACCAATTAATTTAGTAAACTGAACTGTTTCAGTACAGGCACTTGGTACTCTTTCTGGGTGGGACCAACTAAAGGGTGGGTATCTGGATCATCTCAAACAGGGCTCCAACATCCAGTACACACTGGATGTTTTGTTTTCAGACTTACGTATTTAAGACAGCACATGTCCTAGATCAACTTTAGCTTAGTCACCTTCAGTAGTGGTGCCTTTTCACAAGAAAAGAAAATCTGAGACTGTTATTTTTTTTCTAGGTAGTGGAATATGAGCTTGTCGGATCTTAGTTCCCCGAGGGAAAAAATGGTCTAACATTTAATTATAAGCAGCCAAGTCACGATTGGCAAAGTAAAGTGGAAAGCTAACATTTATTTTAAGACTCAGCTATGTAGACAGTTGATCTTATAATTATATTTCAATACAGGTACAGAAAAACAGAATCAGATTCATGTTTTTCAGAAGAACATTAGTGAATTACAAATTTTACATCTATAAAAGATAGTTTTATGAAATATAGTCAAAATAGATACTCAATAAGGTTTCTTAAACAGTTCATCATCATTTCCTAGAAGCAATATTCTGTATCATGAACAAAGTGGAATCATCAACAATGGAGCCCAAAATGTGGTTATTTCATCTGCACTTAAATGATATGCTCTGCAAAGCTCTGCCCTGGGCAGGGTTTGTCTTGGGGCTGGATAGTGACATAAGGGCATCAAAGCTGTCGAAGCATTCAAAGTCTGCAAAGTAAACAAAGTAAATGCTGTAAGGAGAAACTGAAGCAGAATGCTAAATGATTCAGCAGAGTTTTATGGTGCCTGAAAATTCCTAAAGTAGACTCACGAATCTGACACAGAATGGAGATAGGTTGCTTTCTGCATAATTGGAAAGGATATAGCAACAGGTTTTGCAAGAGCAGTTGCTGCCAGAATCCAGAGGAAACTCTTTGCAGGTTGTTTTTCATTTTAAAAAATTCTCTTAGATGATATCAAATATACCTCCTTCAATTTAAAGAAATAATAATGAACAACAATTTACCGAGCACTAAGTCCAGATGTAATACACAGTTTCTGCTCAGATGCATGGCATAGGGCAAACTAACAAACTCGCAACAAGTACTTAGAATTACAGAGAGAACAAATTGAGTATGTTTCAGTGTTGCTTTCTAAGCAGTAAAATCTACCAGCCCATAGAATCATCGCCTAAAGGAAGTGAGTAAAGTACGTTATTACAATCACTTAAAATTTGTTGAACAAAACATGGAAAGACATGTTGGAGGAAACAGCAAAAATTTAAAGAGAATACTTCCCATTCTCTTGATGTTATTTACCATGCTGCTCTCTTTATCTGCTTTTCCCCCTCCAATCAGAATAAAAGTATATAGAAGTTCTTTTCATTTTTCATGTACACATTACAGTATTTCCCCTGGTTCCTGAGTTAGGACATATGGTGTAATAGGCTAGGGACCAATGTAATATATTTTATCTTTTCTTTTTTTATCAGTCGTTTTCGGAAGTTAACATATGTTCATCTCACTAATGCATTGATTTTTGTAGTAATCTCATGCTTTGGAAATCCGTCATCATCAATATGGCTCATTAGGAAAAAGAGGCTGGCAAGGGAATTTTTCTTAAATGTTGAAAGTGAGGAATCGTCCTCTGCCAGTGCACCTGTCTGCAATTCTTACAGTCATTTTAATTTGGTTCTATGTGGTTGCCACAAGTGTGATTCTTGTACTGAACAGTTAAGACAAAATTATGATTCTTGTAGAGTTGCATATTATGGTAATCTGACCTACATAGTTTGAAAGTTGTATGGGGATAGAGTTGTTTTAAGAACTTTGGAATATAGTATGATGTGGCAGTAGTCCACATTAATATACAAGAATTTAGAAAAGCAAGTAGTTTGCAGTCCTTCAGGTAAGATGTGACTAAGATGCAATTCTCAAGTTGATGGAAATTTACCCAGTAATTTAATTAGGACTAAATTATTTTTCAGTCTCACTCCTGACAAAGTAAATTACTTGGAGAAATGAAGGACTGCTAGAATTTGCAATTTTGAGTCTTCAAAAAAGTATATTATAATCTTGATGTAAACAATTGTTTTTAATATTATTTCTATTAATCTTTTCGAATCATTTTATACCTCTATATTGAAAGTGCAGTCGTACAGATTACAACATGAAATCTTCACAAAAATGGTTATGTGCTATTTTCTCCATTCTGTAAGATAGGAAGCTGAGGTTTAGTTAATTAAATCACTTAATTAGTAAATGGTAGAGGTAAGATTAGAACCCAAACTTTCCATGCCTTGTTGTCCTTTCCTTTTCAGTGCATCAAGTACACAGTAGGTTTTCATTAGGTCAGCCCGCTTGAGAACTCGGCAGTGCATTTTGAACTTGTGTCTATTATTGAAATACATAAAATTTGCTCTCCTTCCTGCTGTTCTATTCCAAACTTCTACTTCTCTCTCATCCTCATCTTAGTTTTTAGTAACAATGAAACAGCTTAAGCTGTATTCTTCTGGAAATAACTTTATTTCACTACAACAGCAGCAGATATTTTATAATGTAACCCTATTTTGAAATCTTGATGTTGAATATTTGTGTAAATTTAAGAGGTAAAAGTTAAGTTTTGTTACATCTATATATTGCATAGTGGTGAAGTCTGAGTTTTAGGGTAACCATCAATGTTGTATTTTCATTGTATCCGTTAATTAATTTCTCATCCGTTACCTCACTCCCACCTTCCCATTTTGTGTGTGTTTGATGTCAATTATTCTACACTTTATTTCCATGTGCATTTTTTTGACTCTCATTTATAAGTGAGAATATGTGGCATTTGACTTTCTGTTTTTGAGTTGTTTCATTCAAATGAATGAACTCAAGTTTCATCCATGCTGCAGCAAAGACATGATTTTATTCATTTTTGTGGCTGACCAGAATTCCATGGTGTATTAATGTGTATCCAATCAACCATTGATAGACACTTATGTTGCTTCCACATCTTTACTATTGGGAACAGTGCTGCAACAAACATATTCGTGTAGATATCTTTTTAATGTAATCATTTATTTTCTTATGGGTAGATATTCAGTAGTAGGATTCTGGGATCGAATCATAGTTCTATTTTTAGTTTCTTGAGAAATTCCCCTACTATCTTCCATAGAAGTTATACTAATTTTTATTCCCATGAACAGTCATAAAAATTCAATTTCTCTGCATTGTCACCAACATCTGTTATTTTACTTTTTCATAAAAGCCATTCTGATTGGTATAAGATGATATCTCATTGTGGTTTTAATTGGCATTTCTCTGAAGATTAGAGAGGTTGAGCATTTTTTCATGTTTGTTGGCTATTTGTAAGTTTTCTTTTGAAAAAATATCTATTCACATCCTTTGCCTATTTTTTAATAGTTATGTGGTTTTACTTTGATGTTGAGTTGCTTGAGTTCCTTGTAAATTCTGAATATTAGTCCCCCATTTGATGCATAGTTTGAAAATATTTTCTCCCATTCACAGGTTGTCTGTTCAATTTATTATTTCTTTGGCTGTGTAAAAGCTTTTTAGTTCAATTAAGTCCTGTTTGCCTGTTTTGTTTTAGTTGCTTACACCCTTGCTGTCTTAGTCATGAATTCGTTGCCTAAGCAAACGTCCAGTAGAAATTTCATCAGGTTTTGTTTTAGTATTTTTATAGTTTCAGGTCAAATGTTTAACTCCTTAATCCACCCAAATTTTCTTTTGCATATCATGAACAATAGTAGTCCAATTTTATTTTTCTACATTTGGCAATCTAATTTTACCAGCAGTACTTACTGAAAAGGATGTCCTTTCCCCAGTACATGATTTTGTCAACATTGTCAAAGGTCAGTTGGCTATAAATATATGGCTTGATTTCGGGTTCTCTGTTCTGTTTCATTAATCTGTATGTCTATTTTTATGTCACTACCATGCTGTTTTTGAAACTATAGCCTTGTATAATTTTAAGTTAGGTAATGTGATGCTTTCAGCTTTTTTCTTTTTACTTAGGATTGCTTTGACTAATCAGGCTCTTTTTTTGGTTTTATATGAATTTTAGGATTGTTTTTTCTAATTCTGTGATAATGTTGGTATCTTGATAGAAATTGCATTGAATCTGGAGATTGCTTTGGTCATTATGGTCATTTTAATAATATTATATTTTTCAATCTATGAGCATGGGATATTTTTCTATTTTTTGATGTCATCTACAATTTATTTCATCAGTGTTTTTCGGTTTTCCTTGCAAAGATCTTTCAATTAAATATATTAAAAGATCGTTGGTTAGATATATACCTAGGTATTTTTTTTGTTGTTGCTATTGTGAATGAGATCGCCTTCTTAATTTGGTTCTCATCTTGATCATTTTTGGTATATAGAAATGATACTAATTTTTGTACATTGTTTTTATATGCTGAAAATTTCCGGAAATTATTTATCAAATTTAAAAGTTGAAATAGATATTTATTTGAAGAAGCATTTATTTAATCAAAGGTAGGGGTCCTATGTACAAACAAATTGTGTCCTGAGACATTTCTGCACTCCTTTCTTTTAATAATAAAGTGATAAGAATCTCATCATATTTTCAAGTCAAAATTAGGACTCATGCCTTGAAAACCTTGGCATACAATGAAACACAATACATGAAATTAGAAAAGCTGTGGAGAATTCAATACATTGTGCATAGAATAAACACTATCATTTTCTCAAGGTAGCCTTGCTGACTTAAGCTACACTAGATTTTTCTAACTATAAATACTCAGCTTTCTCTTTTCCTTTATGGAATACTATCACAACATTAATATAAAAATATGATGTTTAATTTGCATAACAGCAAAAATTATATCTAGAAGCTCTCATGTTCAACATAGTAAATCTGACATATAACAGATATTCATATATAACTTTTGATACATGAATGATTGATCACACAAATTTATGAATTAAATATCTGGCTACCCTAGATTCTAACTGTAACCTCTTTTTATACTTGAACAAGTGACTTCCAGAACACTCTCCTTCACTATCTAAAGGTATGCCTCAACTGACAGCACTCTTGAGAGGATCAGGTAAAGACAATGCGAGTGTCTTTGTTCTGTATACATTTCAGGTTATACTGAAAACGCAAATTCTTTAAATCATTTCAGTTCCATAATTTTAGGTCAAATGTCAGCAACTGGAAATGTTTATAATATCATCTCTAAAATAAACATTTTCATATGCATATTTTGTTTTAAAAATTCTACATTGTTTTGTGTAGTTTGTGGTTTTGCTCTGAAATATTTTGCATTTTTCTTTAGAACTTCTTACTTCATATTTCTATCATATAAAATATGTTTTTAAAGTTAAAATTGATCCATTAATTAAATTATAAACCAATTTGTTTAATCTGTGTGCCTCCTTTCTCATAGATTTGAATTAGGTAGTAGCAATGAGTATTCCCATGATATAAATTAAGACTAAATGCAGGGCCTGTTGTCCTGGGTTGAAAGTGTTCTTTAGTACTGTGGCCTATGTAAATTCTGTATTTGTGTTTATATTTCATTTATAACATATTTATATAATAAATCCAGTATTTTCAGATATATTTTTGGAAAAACAGTGAAACTTATAGGAAACAAACTGAACAAAAAGACTTGTGGTACAAAAAATTAGAAATTACAGTATATTTAACATGGACCTATTAGCTGGTCCCAGCTAAACTCAGTTCAAAATATGGGATAAAACAGATTTTACTTTTTACTTCAAACAGCTAAAAATTATACGCAATATGCAATATATTCAGAACTAATATTGAACCAAATACCTACCTGTTTTATAGACAGTGCATTGCAGACATTTTTCAAGAGCTCTTTGCTTCTGTAATACTGACTGCCAAGGTCAATGTGATCTTATTTTGGCTGAAGCATTCTTTTCACCACATTAAAAAAAATATTCATGGTTTGATGTTCTTGCTAAATTTCAAGAACTTGCCAGAATTTACATGCTATACTTCTGTAATTCCATGCAGAATAATTTAAGTTTGTTAAAGGACAAAAAATGTTGTATTCATATTTTTCCTGTAGAATGCTTGTATTATGGGAGTTTCAAAAGGGATAAGAAAGTAAGTGTTATTAAATTATTATAGCAAAGTAGAAAGCTTTTATATTTTGTTTTAGTCTCCTAAGACAAACTTTTGATCTGTTCTCAACATAAATAACTTATTTTCAATTTCATAAATTAATAATATTTAAAAAACAATTTTCTACAATGAATAGATAACTTATTTTATGAATGTAATTTGGAATTTATATAGCATCTCCTCCAAAGAGTTAATGGTGATATTTTGTTACATATAATGACTTACAATTAATTAAATTTGATTCTCTTGGAAAACTAGAAGTCAATAAAGTCAAATATTCAAAATATACAAAATTTACAGAAAGTTTTCATTGAAACTTTTTATGACATGTTTGTTTCTATTAAACTTTTAAAAATAATCTACAAAAATACTGAAATTCATAAAATGTGAATTGATCTATCACTCCAATATAGCTATTTTGAACCCACTTGTCTTCTTTCTAATACTTTTACAGAATAGTATCAGAGATTGTTTTTCTCAGTACATGAATAAAAATTGTCCCAATGACATGCCTGAACCTGGAATCTGTAATTAATCATTGTTCCTCTTCCTGCACTAGGTCCTGTTCTTTTTCCTTCTTCTTTCTTACTTTGTTAATATTTATTTTTTCATTTGTTGATGCCATCTACAGTTTCTTTCATCAGCGTTTTTTTTAGTTTTCCTTGCAAAGATCTTTCAGTTAAATATATTGAAAGATCCATGGTTAGATATATATATAGGTATTTAATTTTTTTGTTGTTATTGTAAATGAGATTGTCTTCTTAATTTCGTTCTCAGTTTGATCATTTTTGGAATATAGAAATGATGCTAATTTTTGTACATGTCTATGCAGCTGATTACACAGTCAGGCCAGAAGTACATTCTCAGGCAATTGCTTTTTCTCCAATCCATTCAGTTTCTCACTAAAAATATTTTGAGCCATGTTATTTGTCAGGCACTGTTCTAGGGACTACAGATATTAGAGTAAAAAAGTTGTCCAGAATTTTTGCATTTATGAAGTTAACTTTTGTGCCAATAAAAAAGCAAAATAATGAGCTTGGTTTAATATATAAGAACATGATTTCAGAGGATAATACAAAGAAAATAAAATCGAATAAGAAGCTAGAATGTGACACAAGTGAAGTGTGAGCATGTTCAAAAATGGTGAACAGCTTCAACTTGGATGGTTCAGGAAAGGCTAGTTGGTAGAAGTCACAGATGAGCATATGTGAAAAGGATTTTAGACAAAGTCCTACGAATGGAGGGTGAAAAATCAAGAAGCTTGCTTGTGGCTCTTCAGGAAGGGGGAATATGCATATAGATGAGGTCAAAAAGATGCAGGAGTGAAAATTAAGAGATAATCTTCCATGTAACATAAAATTTGATTGATACTAAACTCTTCATGAATACATCGAAGGATATCATGAAAACTGTGTGGAGATAGCTACTTATGTGGATTCATTTCGATTAATAATTGAGTTGGGAGAAAGATGTGACCTTTTCCTTCAGCAGCTTAGTTTGCTTCATGTTCAACTTACATTTCATGTTCATGATAACTATCCCTGAGCCAACAAAGAAAAAACATTTGATCTGTGTCCAAGGGTGAATACCAAAGGAACTTATACTGTTCAATTTCACCTGAATTGTTTATAAAGGAATGCCATATTTGTCTCTGACCCATCCTCTTCATTCATCCTAATGACTATGAATGTTATTTACATTTTCTCAAATTCTTACTTGGTCTCCAGATCACTTTACCTCTGCAGATAAAACAAGAGAGAAAATAAAGCTACAATATTTATATTTCTTTCCTCTGGGTTAAGAGCAAGAAATTTCCCTCCTTTGCTTTTCTTCCCAGGATCATCTCCATCTGCCTTCTGGATGCCATCCCACAATGCCTTATCTGAGAGTTTAATTCTTAGCTTAATGTCTCTCACATAGCATCAGTCTCTCTCTCTCTCTCTCTCTCTCTCTCTCTCTCTCTCTCTCTCTCTCTCTGCTTCCTTCTTTTCTTCCCTCATCTCTTCTTTCTCTCCCATTTCCTTTCTTTCTCCTTTTCTTTCTACTCTACCTTATCCTCTGGTTTCTTTCTTTCTACTCTACCTCATCCTCTGGTTTCTTCTCTACAGAGTACAAACTTATTTAAATCTTTCTCAGCATATATGAAACCAAACAGTGAAAATCTTTCTATGTTATTGCTCTTTCCCCAAAGCCTTCTCCCCTAATTGCTTTTTCCTTTTGCTTTGAAAATTCTTTAAAATAATAGGTGACTGTATCTGCCTTTATTTTCACAAATCTGATTTACTTTCCAGCATATATTATGAAGGTATTTGTTTCATCCTACTTCTTAATTATGTTCACCACTTTTAAGACTTTTTCATATTCTTATAGTAGCATTTACCATATTTTGCTAAATCAGATGGCCTATGCTGCTTCTCATTCTTTAGACATTTTAATAGTATGTGCTGTTGTTCACCATTCCTATGGGAAAATATTTTTATGCTTCATTTCTAAGAAATTTCTTCTTGTTTCTTCCTGCCTTTTTAATTATTCTTTTGATAGTTTCTCCTCCCCAACTCATAGCTTAAGCATTTTGTTCTTAAGGGTCTTATTTCTTTTGCTGTTCTTTTTAATTTATAGGTGTTTTGTGTAATCAAATATAAAGCATAGCTCAAAAAGATTTAATAATCTTAACCTCCTTTCACCTCTTTAAAAAATTTATATTATGATATGAATGATAGGATTTATGCAGCCCTAAATGTAGGAGCCTGAGTATCTTCATTCTCTCCTTTCCTTTAATGCTCATATTAAATCAGGAACTAAATCAGCCCAATTCTTAAACTCTCAAACAAAAAAACACAAAAAGCATGTTTTATTGTGTCTGTACTATGCCTTCCTTTCTGTTGCTGCCCTAATTCCAGCATACTTCAATAGTCCCATAACTTACAATAGACTTCTTGCCACCCCTAATCTTGGTCTGTATTCCTTTGTAAGTTCCTAATAAAAATATGTCTTTCCACTCTCATTCTTATAACAAAACAAAACAACCTCAACCATCTCTGACATTTCCTGCCAACTTCTTACACTACAATTCTCTTCAGAAATTCACTTCAAACACTGCCAGAGCTACACATAACTCACAGATCCTTAAATACAGCACTTGCTTTTGTTGCATAAGCTGTTCCCATGGCCTGGAATGTCCTTTAACACCTTAACCAACTAGCAAAATCCTGGTTATCCTCAAGTCTTGGATCACACATCATCTTTTCTGCCAAGTCCTTTGAACATTCCAGGCTTACTTAGCTTTCAAGCATAATGAAAAAAAAAAAAAAAACCCATGAGGTTTGGAGTAACTCAGTTTGGATTCCACCACTGGATAGTCAAGAACCATATTTCAATTTTCTAAGTTCTTTCATTCTCAGTTGTTTCTTCTAAATCATTGAATAATAATACTGATATTATTGAGATGTTTTGATTTAATGAAATATGTGCAGATTAAAAATGGTTTCTGTAGTTTCTGGTACATAGAAAGTAGCCAGTATAATAGCATATAATTTCTGCCCTCATTTATATTTTATTATTCTTTTTCCTAACAGTTATAATTGGATTATTAATTTACCTTCTACCCTCTTAACAGTCTGCTCTCATCTTTTTTATTGTGCTGAGATAGGAACAAAGTAGATGCTCAACATATGTTTGACGAATGCATGAATAAATACTTTCTTGGAGGTAATAGTGGAAGGGATGCATTTGCCTGTCATCAATGCTCAATATTTATTTTTGCTTTTAATAAAAATCTAATTTCCAGTGGCTTTCAATATTTATTTATTTATTTTTTTGAGACGGAGTTTTGCTCTTGTTACCCAGGCTGGAGTGCAATGGCGCGATCTTGGCTCACCGCAACCTCCGCCTCCTGGGTTCAGGCAATTCTCCTGCCTCAGCCTCCTGAGTAGCTGGGATTACAGGCACACGCCAACATGTCCAGCTAATTTTTTGTATTTTTAGTAGAGATGGGGTTTCACCATGTTGACCAGGATGGTCTCAATCTCTTGACCTCATGATCCACCTGCCTCGGCCTCCCAAAGTGCTGGGATTACAGGCTTGAGCACCATGCCTGGCCTCAATATATATTTTTATGGACAGGTGAACTGATGTTTTAAAAAACTGAAGTGACTGACTGTTCGAGGACTTGCCTTCATCATGAAGGAAAAACAACAAAACGATCTATTCTAAGTAAAAGGTATTTTGAGTTCAGATTTCTGAAGAGAGATTCCAGTTATGATCCTAATAACTTAAGCAGTCAGTCACTATCTTTACTCCAAATCCTAAAAGAATGCTCTAGTTTTTCTAAAGCTTGTCAAACAATACTCAACAAAATGACTTGTCATTGAAGCATGGCACACAATTCATAAAAAGATTAAAAAAAAAATCTATAGTATTTTGGCTCTGATTTTAAGGGCAATTTTTGATAATACTAATCTAGCACTAATACCTAATCAGAGAAAAAGATATGTGTGCATTCTCTATAGAGAAAAATAGCATATCTAGGATATGACTTAAAAGGGGCTTCTTCCTTTTTTCATATTATTTTATTCTTGCAGAAAGTTTTGCTCTAGGAGTTTTTGATTTGTGGCAGCACATATTGAAACACAGAGGTCAAGAGAAATAAGAAAGAGAATCAATGAGATGTGGCTGGTTCGTGTTTTGCATTTATATTCCTCATAAAGAAATTTTGACTATGATAATGTATTTAATAGGAAGACTCTTGAATTAATGTTCTGTTTTCCAAGGGGCAATTAAAAAGTTGTTTTCTCCAAATGCAAAGAGAATAGATAATGATAAATTAACAATTTAAACTTGAATTTTTATGAGTAGGAAGTGCATATAAAAAAAGATAAGCCTTAAAATATGGTTATGCAATTTTGAGTCTGTTTAAAAGGTCAATACAAGACATAATTAATTGATGGAAAAATTCATTTATGTGCTATAGACAGCTTTTAAACCAAAATGAATGTTAGCATCTTATATCCTAACTGCATTATAATGCATAAATGATAGCCCATTCATTCAGTACACTTGTCTTGATATTGCCTATTACAATGACCACTGAGACAGGAATAAAATTATATTCATCCAAAGAGATAACTCAGTATTAAAGTAGAACGTTTACTTTTTAATCTAAATTCTGATCACAAATGTATTGTTCTATCCATCAGAATTTTTTTCAAAGAAGAATGCCTATAATTTAAATAGTCAAAATCCTTCAGACATATGTGTTAAAGCTTATGGCTGTGTCTCATTTCTTAAGTCCTGACAACAGACATACACAAAATCAAGAAAATAAGCAATTTGTGATTATAAGCAAAATCCATATACCATATTGAGCATTTAAGTTCTATGCAGCACCCCTTGACTGCTTAAATAAGTCACGTTGATTGCACAATTGGTGACCTCTTGCTTTTCATATTTTTCTGTTAAAGCTGTGTGTATGCATGTGTGTGTGTGTGTGTGTGTGTGTGTGTGTCTGTGTGTGTGTCAGAGAGAGGGCAAAAGAGACAAATCAGAAGATCCCCAATATACTTTGTTCAATTAAAAAGAACAGGAAGCAGTTACAATATAAGAAATTATTTACTTTCCTCATCTGAAAACAAATCTGAAATTGACAAGAGAGTGAGGTATGAATTTTATGATGGCTATTTCTGAAACAGATGGAAACAGACTATTACAAGAGTCTGAGAATATTGCTAATGTGTTTACATTTTGCTTTCATTTAAAAAATGCAACAAACAATGGACAGCAAAATAGAATTAGATTAGAAAGGGAAATACTCCATCAATTTGAAAAATTTCCAAGTACTGTTATAAAAATGAATCCTTTTCCATTAGTGCTTCAGTTATCTGAGCATAACGAATTATAACTCTGAAGATCATGTACCTTGAGAAACACAAATTTTTCTGCCTTTCACACCTACTTGGCTTATTGCCAGTAGAAAATCCACAGCTGTTACTGACATTTATTTTAAAATGTTGCCTTCTCTGTAGTCTTCTGCAGTCCATGACTCTAACTTGAAGGTAGAAAAATCAAATTACCTTGCTCATTTTTGTCTTCCTGAAGTCTTAATCTTCTGGCATAACATTTCAAATTCAGAAGCTATTTTATAACTGGGAAAGGTGAAAATAAAGATAATAGCTCCCCTGGTATAATTATCTCACAATGTGTTCTGTATTATTTTAAAATTTGCTAATTATTTGTCTCCCTCACTATACTGTGAAGCTCTTTTAGAGAATGGATTTTGTAATTTTATTTCCACAGCATTTAATAATGTTTTGCCCATAGGAAAGTCTCTAACAGATATTTGCTGAAATAAATGAAACTAAGTAAAACACAAATAAAGCTGCAATATGCCTATAACAAAAAGGAAAATGAAGCCTATTGATCTTGCACTTGATATTTTCCTTTAATTTCTGAGGTATTTTCAGATTATATGAACTTCCATTAGAAACTAAAATGTGTACTAAATTTAACTAAATCTAAACAAAAATTATAATATTTTCAATTATTATCCTAATGTATCAAAAATTTCATTCTATCGTTTCATAAATATATAAGTTTTTTACATGCCCCTTCAGGCTGGAAACTTATTTCTTATAGTACAAAAATCTAAATGATGTTACATGTTGTGTGTGTATGTGTGTGTGTGTATACACATGTGTCCATGTGCCTGAGGCATATATATCTCATAAAGTCATGCAGGCATAAACAAGATGTTTAAGATGCAAACTTTTATTATATATGTTTGCTACAGCAATATTGTAACAATGCTATATTTTGGGATTGAAATATTAGAGTTAACTAAAATGACAGATTTCATTCCTTGTAGCTTGATTCTGTAAAAATAAAAAACAAAATAAAACAAATCTTTTAATTTAGGCTTTAGTCAGAGCACATAAGACACTGAATCTAAAAATGCAACAGAACAGAAAATATATGAGTGTACGTAGGCTTTTCTTTTAAACTGCAGAAACACGGAATGGGTCTAAAACTTCTCAGGCCACATATGGTACAATGACTTTCTTCTGTTGTGACCACATCTTTTCTGAAGTAAATGGATAAAGGAAATAAGACAATTTTCTAATCAATCATCAGATTGAAAAGTGTATGGTGTATGTGTGTATGCACATGCACACTTGAAAAGAGATTGAATATTGAGTAGTACTTATATTTTATAAAGGTGTTTTCTGGCATTTTATTTAGTGGACATAGGTATTTAAGAAATAAAATATTAAGAATTTAAATTTAGTGAAGAATATAAATTTTCAACTCTGTCTGTTGAATATAAAATAATGTCTATCTAGAAAATGTTAGTTGATCACTTAACAAAACTCAAATTTATTTCTAATTCATCTAATATAAGAAAAGCTCTATTGTATTTCCTTTGCTCTGGATTCCTATTATTTACATTAGTCATGAAAACAGTATTGCTTCATTTGGTGTGGAATAATTACTAAAAAGCCTTTGCAGTTATTCTAAAGCATTAAATGTTATGTTTTATATAAAAAAAATTTTAAATGTAATTTACTATTTCCTTCTATTACTGCAACAAATAGTCACAAAACATTTTTCAGCATTCTGGCACCTGCACAAGGCTGTGACTTATGAATATGCTAATGAGACTGCATCCAGAACTGGCAAAAATTCAGGACTTTCACACTGTTATGGTTCGGGCAACGCTCAGTGCTGTGATACTAAGCCTGACAAAGAATATTTAGGTTAATTAATACAAGGTATAGCTTTTTCCCTTGGAATGTAAAAAAAGCTTTTAACTTTTTTTTTCACATAGCAACAATTTTAACTATTTGGAATCAAGATATTTTACTTATTGCAATGATTTTCTCATTAATATTGTTGGAAAACTTTACATACACCTTAACAGTTATTTGTATCACTAATACTGCTAAATCCTGGAAAGGTTATTTTTTCTACAAAACATGTCATATAAATAAAGCCTAGAATGATTTTATTTTATTTTTCTGTTTTAAAGCAACATTGGATGCCAGAAGCTATTTCCTCAAATATTTTCAGGAAATATTTCTATTATTTTACCTAATGTTTGAAAACATGGCTTTCTATTGCTGCAAATAGCTCAGCTTTTAAAGCAGTGCTTCCCCACAATAATATTAAGGTTTTCAGTTCCTGTACGACAAAAATCTTATAAATCTCTTAACTATTCTAAACTATTTGTTCAGTGTTGGAAGCTTCTTATAAATGTAAAAGTATATAAATATTCAATTACCACGTTAATTCTCTCTAACGACTTAAGATGGTTTCAGCAAAAGCAAAGCTGGGGCAAAATAAAAAAGACCTGCTTACAGCCAAATCTTCTTAATCCCAGAGCTTTATACTTTACCGTGTAGAATTCCTTAGCACACTTAGTAGTTCTTTATGTTTTTTTGTTTGATTGGTTTTATTATTCATAATGTTGTACATACTTATTCTGAAAATGTATTTCTTTGCCCATTTCAATATCTAAAAATGCCAGTTCCCTCCAGGCATAAAAGAAAATATGTCACAGGATCCTTCAGGTGTTGCTTTTACAGCCGGGAACCTCTGTAACTAGTGATGTCTTTGCCCAAGTTTTGCTCAGGCCCACTGGCCTCATTCTACCTGCTTAGCCTAGCAGGCTATGCTCAGGTCACATGACTGGCCTGATCTCACATGACTGGCAGATCTCACATCTGCCAAAGGTGAGCCTGGCGCAGAGTGGTCACTGAGCTAGCACAGAGTCTGGCCACTGTGCACAGCCAGGCAAGTGGCTGTGGCAGGGCAGGCAGCACCAGTGTACCAAGTAGCTGGACCAAGTGTACCACAAGTAGCTTCCACTGCAGGCACCATGGAACATGGTGGTGCCTGAAAGCTTGGAGATGCCAGGAACTGCAGGGCCCCAAAGGCAGTGGCTTTGGGAGGTCCTAGGTCTAGGCTCCCTGAAAGGCTGTAGCTCTTCTCTCCTCTCTTCTCTTCTTCTTGTTGCCCACAATGTGAAGAGAGGGGCATGTTTCAGCCATTTGTGTTACAGCACTTTCAGTGCCACCATTCAGTGTGTCTTGAGTTCTTGCTCTGTGTCTAGGAAGAATAAGGTACATGGACAAACTGGAGGGTGAGCAAACAAAGCAAAAAGGTGCTTTACTGAGCCACAGTACAGCTCTCAGGAGACCTGAAGTGAGCAGCTCCTTTTTTCAGTCAGGTCATCCTGATGACTGCCACTGTCGGCAGAGAGGAGACCCGAGTGGGTAGCTTCTATTTGCAGGCAGGGTCATCCTGACATCTGCTCTAATCTGGCTGAGTCCAAGGACTTTATGAGCTCAGAAAGTACATGCTATTGGGTTCATGGGTGGCCATTTGCTGGCCTAGATAAAGCACCATAAATTCTCACTGTGGGCACAAACTCCACTTGGAACTGACAGCTCAGCCCCTAGGCTTCAGGTTGTCCCTGGCTTGAAGGTGGGGCTTTGCTGGGGACTTACCCCTTTCCACCAAGGAGACTGTCCGCCTCATGCTGCCATCTGCATATCATCCACTGCACCCAGGATGTTTGTGCATAGGGGTTCCTGCAGGACCATGCCAGGTGGCCATCAGTGCCCTTCAGCCTCCCTCATGTGCTTGTTGGTACCCAAAGTCTGTAGTGGGCAGAGGCAGCAAGGTGCTGGTGTGTCAGTGCCACCACCAGTGTGCCCACACTCAGCTGGGTCATGACAGTGCCTGGGCTGGGCCACAACTTCATTCCAAAATCAGAGAGAGCTCCGAGAGTCAGGCAGCAAGAGCAAGCACTTCTGAGTCTGTGGAGGTGGGGATAGATGGCTTCCAGGCCCCTGAGAGTGCAGGGATGCCCAGGTCCACAACGACTGGGCAACTGCAGCTGTTCTTGAGAGGGTGGAACTCCTGCCCAGGCAACCTGGGGTGGGAGGGCTTCCACCTGTTCCTGGCTCCCACCAGCTCATTTACAGCCCCATGCTGCACTCCCCTGCTGCAGCAGGTATCTTCACAGTGGCCACTCCAGATGGACCACTGCTGCCGACAAGTAAATGAGCATGATAGATTCTTAGGAGAATCTTCTATTTTTACTCTAGTACACAGTCATTATTCTTTAGATTAAGAGTTTTTAACTTTTCTTTTCTTTCTTAAAAAAACAAATAACTGGGAATACCTAAAACTACTATTAGTAATAGGGGCCCCCAAGCTGTGACTCTCACAAGAGTCATGGGGATGGCAGCAGTGGAACTCTCAGAATCCTAATCACAGTACAGTTTTTAAATCACTGGGGATGACTGGGATTCTCTCTTTTCTTATTACTTCCTAATCCCTGCTTAACTGAATGTTTTTGATATACTATGTAACAAAAATAAAAGACTCATACATTCTGAATAAGGTGATTTTTACCATTATTCTGTTTCTGTGACAAGTCTGAGGTACACTTAGTAGAATGGTAAAGGCCATATTTTTGGGAGTGAGTCATGTACCTCAAAGATGTACATAATGGTACATGCATTTTTGTCTTATCCATAGTAAACTACAGGCATATTCAGGGAGACAGAGGAAAATGAAGATTTTTAAATTACATAAATTATTTTATATATTTTTTATTTTGTATAAGATATTTAAGTTACATAAATTATTTTGAAACAATTATTGTTAACCACAGGAATCAATAACAAGGGTTGTGCTACACAGTTGAAGAAGCAGTTGCTGGGTGGATGTCATTACATAAGTATAGTTTGCGTAAAGTTGTAGTAGCCTTTGTGCATGGTTGTAGTTTTGCCAGTCTTTTGTGATAGTTCTTGTTATCAGGCAATCATGTATGATACCCCTTCCTTTATGGCTTTGTCTGGCTCCATTTTGTTAGGGTTTGAGACAAGTAACTTTGTTTTAATTTTGAGATGTTTCACATTTTTCTCTTTTGATCAACATCTTTCACTGGAAGCACTGCTGATCAAAAAACTTATATTTAGGTTTCGATTGTCTTTTGGTGCAGGGATGGACCTGTCCTGGTTGTTGGTCTGGTACCACATTGGAGGAAAGTGATTGGCAACTAGGAGTCAGTGTTAAGAGCTTTTTAGCCACATTTCAGCAATAAGGGGGATTTAAAGGGAGTAGCTCTTAGGCTGAGACTACCTGGAATCCATTTTTAAGTTCAATTTTGTCTCTTCCATAGGCATTGACTATCATCTCAAAGTCCTAAGACAGTATTATCCTGCTATGAATTGTATTTCTTCAGAAATAGGTACAATGTAAAATTAATAGTAATATAATCATGGAGCTTGTATACTAGTGTTGAGCCATAAATTTTGGCTTAAAGGCTGCAAACTGAATAAATGAAATGACCATGGTGAGCTAGATGAGACCTGCTGTAACTATGTATCTTGTTTTCTTATCTTATGTTTTGTTGTCTCAATTTCTTCAGAAAAATTTATCCAGATGTGTCATGTAGCATTAGCAATATCACATATATTTCCTTATTTGACCAATGTTTAGCCTACAGAACCTACTGATTGTGAAATTTTAATCACACCATTATGCTGCCAATTAAGAATGGTAGATATAAGCAAGGAAAATTTAATAGGCAAGAACCTAATTAAAATGGAGATTTTGTTCCATTGTTTTGGGGAAAGTTTTCCACAACATTAAGCCATGAATTTCTCATTGTGGTGTTCAGTTTGATATCTCTGGTTATGGCATCTGTATAAAGTTTATTCCTTGAAATTTATTTGAAATTGTCCAGCTTCAGCTTAAGGTGCTTTAGAAAGGAGCAATTTTGTTCTTGGTAATTTTGTTCTTAGAAAACAAGCATATGGAAGGAACTAGAACTCAAGATTTAGTCTAGTCTACAAGCAGAAAATAAAAATGCAAAAAAAAATGCACAGGGCTATAATCTTATTATAATTATAGTTTTCTTTAGAAAATAATAGATTTCGCTACCTGATTTTTGCCAAAGATAATTGGTAAGAAAATTTTGTTTGTAAACGTTTAATTTCATCCATTTTGACATGATTGTTTACATAAGTATAGAAAGAATAATGATTGACCTCATTAAGTAATCTCAAATTGGGCTCAAGAAAACTTCTCAAGTCTGAAAGCCAAACCAAGCAGACTTCAGATTTTGTCTGCAATACCTAAAACAATTTAAATATAACATCCCAGTCAATACCTTGGTAATATAATCAATAGTGTCAATTAGATTATATTACAAGAAGAAACAGATTCTCATTGAACTTATGTAAATAACCATATTCATATAAAAATAAGAATACTTAAAAACAGTTTCAGAATTTGGAGACATGTAATGAGGAGAAAAAGTACATATTTTTAGTTTTGTTCAGGCAAGGATACTTACCAAATTGCTGCAACTATAGATACCTTAAATCTGGAAAACAAAACATTTAAGAACCAGGAATGTTTTAAATAAATAGGCTGTAAAACCCATAATTTTAAAAGTTAGTTCATTTATTCACATGTAATTAGTTCTTGTTCTGCTTGATCATAGCAGTGTCATAATTTATCAATTTTTAAAACAGTGATCTGGAAGTTTTTAGTTAATCTATTGATCATAAAGTTATTAAAAACCTGTATTTAAGAGTAATTATTAGAAAATTTTTTCATGAATCTGACTGTTGAGGCTTTAGAGGAGACTTAAAACAATAACTGTGGATAAAAAAGAGATAGAATAGCCATGCTTAAAAATCTGATGAGTTTATTATAATGATTCAATTGACAATGAACTTAAATTATTTTTAATTCATACATTATTTTAAGGTAGCAACCAGTGTCATGACTGATAGCATCACTCCAGAGGCAACAGATTTTATACATTTTACATAATCTTTAAAACATTTACATCAATAGCATATTTATATAAATGGAACTTTAAGAAAACTTAGCATCACTGTAACATTTGACGATGTTTCCCATACAATCTAACATGGTAAATGGGCCAGATTAGTTAATATCTTTTTTACAAGGTGAGAAACGCAACTTCAGAGTTCCAGGGGCCCAATTAGGAATTCCAAAAGTTAGTCTGTGGTTAGGAAGATTTAATTTAGAACTTTGAATCTTAGGAAGCTTGCCGAAGATGTCAAAATTTTAAGAAACTTGATTAAAATAGCATCACAAGTCACTGTGA
Source organism: Callithrix jacchus (assembly GCF_049354715.1). Lineage (NCBI taxonomy): Eukaryota > Metazoa > Chordata > Mammalia > Primates > Cebidae > Callithrix > Callithrix jacchus. The sequence continues at coordinate 31,505,469 of NC_133502.1, forward strand.
AATAATAACCAGACATGTAAGCAGAATGATAATTTAAAAACTTCAGAAACAAATACAGAAAGTTACATATATTTTAAAAGGCTCTAAGCTGGTTATTCCATAAAAATGAAACTCATTTTAAAAAAGTTAAAGAAGCAAAAAAAAAAAAAAAAGGATCTCAAACCTCTAGCAGAGATGACTCAATTTTTCTAAGCAAACAAACAAGCTTACTGAAAACAAAAAGAAGCATAGAAAATAGTCTGGATGAAACAAATCTTTGTTTCTGTGGGCCGATTTTTAAATGATAAAGAAAAATGTCCTGCAGTATGATTGCTTCTTTTTATGTGAAGGCTATACCTGACTGGAAGTCAAACCTGATGAAAAGGTACTTGAATTCAATGATCAAACACTGTTTGAAGTATGCCCAAAGTTTTAAATGTACACCATATTGTAGAAGAAGTAAATAATAAAACTAGTACCATGATCAGGAGAATACATGAATCTTAGAAATAGTAAAGGCATGTGAAATTTCCTGTTGATGAAGAACAATTCAGACATACCAAGAAAAGACAGTAGTACAGAGTCAAGTTATGTTGGAGGAAGATAGTACTATCTTAAACCATTGACACAGATACTTTTAGCATCACACCACAACAGCAGAGTCAGAACTGGGGAAAGAGAAAGCTACAGAAACTAATAAAAAAGTTAAACAAAAGAATCATTATTCCAGCCATGCCAAAAAAAAAAGTAAAGGTATCTTTTCAAGGAGAGAAGGATGAAGAGCAGAAGGCAACAATGCACCACCTGCAAATCATGTGCAATGAGATACAGCTAAAGTTGAAGTTCTGAGATAATATCAAAAGCTTTAAAAGAAAAATTTTATTTTGAGAAATACAATTACTATTTTGAGTGAAGATAGGAATCATAACCTAAAATTAGAGTAATTAAAGGGAAAATCAAATGGAATTAAGAGGAAATTAAAAAATATTAAAAAGCAATAGTTTAGAAGTTCAGAAGATGACCCAAACTTAGAAGAAACAAATTTCAGAATTAAAAATTTAAAAACCTCTTGCAATATTTTTTAAAATTAAGAGCAGATCAATTTTTCAAGAAAATCTTGTTTAAACATAGGGAAGTAGATTATGGTTTTGCATTATTGTACTTTGATACTAATACTTCTTAGAAAAACTTTCAAATAATTATAGTCAACTTGATCACACATAAAATTCCTCTTATAAGATTCATATTTCATAAACCTTTTACAATTTTCTCAGATCTTTTACAACTTGCTCAAACCTTCTACATCTTGTTCAAGCATTCTATGACTTGCTTAAGCCATCAATTTTGGCCTATATTTTTTAAAAATTAGGACAACCAACCACTCTTCCTTGGACAAAATTTACTTTGTCTTTTTCCTTATTATTGAGACAACTCAAAATTTTTTCTCAGACTAAAGTCACCCTCTTTTTTCTTTAGCTTTCCTGAGCAAAAATACATTTTTGTACTTATAACTTTCTATGCATCTGTCTCCTACTTACTGGCTCTTTTTAACCTTGATTTTAATATTTTCTTAAATTTATATTCTAAGATAACCTTTAAATAACCTCTAACTATAGATAAATCATTCCTGTTAAGTAGAATACATTTTCATGTCATAAATACATGTAATATATACATATTACAAGTATTTATGACATGAGAATTCATGTCATAAATATACACATATTTTTAAATATTTATAAATGTCATAGATTCTCATGTCATATATATGTATATATACATGCACACATATTTTTTAGCCAATAGCATATTTTACTTTTCTGGTATATTTTGTAAATATAATTATATATGTTAATTACAAATTGTAACTGTCAGTAGATTTAATTTCTAACAAAAACATAAGTAAGCAAATTGTAACCTGTCACACTTTAACCTTTTATGGATACATATGTTATAATTTCTAAAAATATGTTTTCTCACAAATGTTTTCTATGGAGAATAGAAGATATTTAATAACAGACCAAAGTGTTCTCCATCTTTTCATAAAATTTAAGAATCCAAAAGTAAATAAACTTGAATCTATGTTCAGCAATCAATATTTTAATATTTTTAACTTACTTGGAAATGACCTAGGCACTCTATAGATATGTATTACCTAATTTAAAATAACATAATCTTAATACCTCAAATTACATTAAATGTTCATTTATAAATATTTATTCCATTTACACCTATTATTTTTTAACAATTATACATAAATATTTTTTGAAAACTGAGATACTAGACAAAGGTAACCATCATTTCAAGTTATTGTTCTGTTAATCATTTTTATAATGTGAATATCAGATGTTAATGATCCACATAGAGGTAAAGTAAAATATGTGAACATTTTGGCAATAACTCAGCAGATGCAGCGGTTTACATGAAACCAACAATATTGTATTAGTCTTATTTATCAGAAGTAGCATAAAGATAATTTTTCTCTTAGGCTTAATGTACAGATTTAAGACCTTAAATTCTCTAGGAGAGACATATGTAACCTGGTCTGATTAGCAAACCCAGACAAAACATGTATGCTAACAACTCTGCAGACACCTTCATCTTTATTTTTATCAACAAATGTAAAGCAGTTTATTTACCAAAGATTTACTTGAGTCATTTACCTGAGTCAAGAGACATTTGGCTTACTTACTGTATATTTTTAAAGTTTTAGGTATAATTAACATAAGTGCTCATTTATCACTGAGCCAATTTGAACAGAATTCTTTAAGAGAACTTATCATTGCAGACAGAAAATACATGTATAAACACACATAAACATGTATATACACAAATATCTTATACTTTTCATTTTAAAATTTTTGTCATAAGACAATAAAATACAGCAATATAAACTCACTCTAATTTATAAAAGACAGTTTGATCCAAATTATATTTCCAACAAAATGGCACAAGTTAATGTCACCTCTCCATGTGGCTAAACCTCAAGATTTTTATTTGTCCTGTTAGGTAATCTAACAAAGGCTATGGACCTAATTTGAAGTAAAATGGTTTTCACAGGAGTTTAAAATAACCCTCTTTACTCTTTTTTCCTCTGCTTTTCTGTCTCAAATGAGTCTTAAATATTATATTTCAGTTAAAATTGCCTGGAAAATAAACCTCTAAGTTCCCTTGAATCTAGTAACAGATTTGTTTTAATACAAGCAAAAAAGTCAGCAGATTCAGAGGAAATAAAAAAAATGAGAAATGGAGATATTGCTGCACCATTCAGATGGTTTAACCCTGTAGTTGCATTTTTAGGTTTTTGTTCATTAATGTTCAGAGAAATCAGCTTGGGGAGCTCTAATGGTGCCCATAATGGCCACGAATTATCCTTAGTGTAATCTGTCCACTGATTTAAAATGTCTGTGAAGAAAAGCCATATATTTTGTTTGTATATTAGGCTGAGGTCTCTGAAATAAGCTTGTCCTTAGAAACTTAGCATTTCTTAGAAATTGAAGATTCCATTATGTTCTTATTAATCTTTCAAGAACAGAAACATCCTATAGTTTACATCTAGAATTTCAGGGTTTGGGCAAAGTGTTTTGTTTTGTTTTGTTTTGTTTTGTTTGTAAGTGACCTTTGCTCTAGTTGTTTGACCTATGACCAGGTTTTTCCTATTTGCACTAAATTTTTCTGGAGACTGGCAAGTGCTCTAGTAGTAATTATACCTGTCCATACCCAATTTATTCTAACACAGAATAGTTTACCTTCAAAAACAAAGTTCCTCATAGGTGGTGGTGATCACTCTAGTAGCTATCCCATACCCGCCATTTAATAATAATTTTGCTCTGGAAAGATGTTCAAAAACAAGCAAGAAAAAAAAAATAAGAGCCAAATTACTTGCAGATGCACATAAGCAAACCAAAATGATACCCCAAAAAAGAGGACCCAGAAACATTTTAAACCAGGCATGTAGAACAAACAAAATATTAAACCAGGTGCACAGAAAAAAAGCAAATGTGAATTTATCGGAAAACACAGGAGGTCCTCATATAGCAAAAGCTCTGTGAAAACCAAAGAATTATCCAGAAGATCCATGTCCTTATACAAGAAAGGGCTTGGCAGAAAAGACAATATGGTCTCAAGAGGGATGCAGTGTCCTTTATTAAGACAGCCTTTATCCGAACCAGATCCTGAATAAAGTTAAAAGAACTCACCAAAAGGAGGTAATTCAGCCTGAAAGAAGACTCACCATTTAAGAAAAGATGAAACATGGAAACCAAGAGCTCAAAAAGACTCTAGTGGGTACTGCATGTAATTGCAGGGTTCACCCATCCTTTCAAGGTGAACTCACTCTAGGTCACATTTCTTGACACCAATTTATGTCAACTTAAAATTACAAGGGAGAGAGTAGTCAAAGGTAATGAGAGCTTATCTGGGACTCAGTACTGCAATAGGAAATACAGTGCTGTAGTAAACTTTGGGTATATTTAAGGAGGAAGGGGAAGGCAAAGATTTTTAAAGCTAAAATGAAGAGGGTTACATAAGTTATTTTGAAGCAATTATTCTTAGCTACCAGAATCAGTAACAGGGATGGTATTGGTCCAAGATTAGACAGGTAGTTGCTGGGCAGATGTCATTGTAGAAGCCTTTGTGCAAGGTTGTGATTTTGGCAGAGTCTTCTGTTGTCAGGAAATTATGCATGAGAACTCTCTCTTTATGGCATTCCCTTACTCTATTTTGTCAGAGCTTGACACAATCAGCTTCATTTTTAAGTTTGACAAGTTCATATTTTTATGACAAGGAGATATTTATTTTTACTGATGACTATTCTTATTTGGTATACTCAATGAATGTATATTAAATAATTGCACCCTACTAAGATTATAGCTAGAAATTTAACAAGCATTTCCAATCTTCTGAAAGGCCTTTCAACAGGACATTTAGTACCTGAGAGAACATTCTAAGACCTAAGTTCTGTCCTGGAAACCTGTTGTCTAAGGAATTTGTTCTTGATGCCACATGATACAAAAGCCTATGTATATGAATAACTTTCTTAGAAAACTGATTTTTAAGTAACTCACAGACATGGACATCAATAATAACAAATCTGGAATTTTATGTGATAATACATTCTATCCCAGGAGTAAGTTATATTTGAAATGGGACTGGAAAAAGATAGTTGCTTGGTAACTGTTGTTATGGCTTGAATTTCGCCTCACAAAAGATATGTCACATTTTTAACCCCTGACATGTGCACATGTGGCCTTCTTTGGATGTAGGATATTTGTAGATGTGGTTAATTAGAGCTCATACTGGAGTATGAGTCCTTAAACAAATCAGACAGTGGCCCCTCTAAGAAGAAGTAAGAGACAAGCACAGAAAAAACAGGTGGCTCAAAGCAAATACTGAGGTGATGTAACTTCAAGTCAAGGAGCAAGTATTGACTACCAATACCAGAAGCAAGTGAGAAAGAAAGATGAGTTCTACCAAGAGTCTCAAAGGAACTATGTCCTTCTAACACTGTAATTTCAGACTTAGAGCCTCCAAACTGAGATAGAAAGAAATGTCTGTTGCTTTATGCAACCCAGTTTATGCTACTTTATTACAGCAGCCCTAGGAAAGTAGTAAAATAAAAAGCTAATGTCTAGCCAGTAACCACTGATGAGATCATAGTCATATTTAAAACTGGTTTCATTCAGACTGACTGTAGGTTGATGCCCAAGCTATACTTGTAAGTTATCGTGAAGATACCTCATTTTGTGAACATGGGATCAGAATAAGAAAATGAAGCTGTTCAAATGTGTAGTCATGCATGAATATGGAAGTCCACAGCTAAGGATCCTCCTTCTTAACACCTAAAGGGCAATGCTGAATTTTTCTGTTAAGACTTTACTTTTTTTTTTTTTTTGAGGCGGAGTTTCGCTCTTGTTACCCAGGCTGGAGTGCAATGGTGCGATCTCGGCTCACCGCAGCCTCCGCCTCCTGGGTTCAGGCAATTCTCCTGCCTCAGCCTCCCGAGTAGCTGGGATTACAGGCACGCACCACCATGCCCAGCTAATTTTTTGTATTTTTAGTAGAGACGGGGTTTCACCATGTTGACCAGGATGGTCTCGATCATTTGACCTCGTGATCCGCCCGCCTCGGCCTCCCAAAGTGCTGGGATTACAGGCTTGAGCCACCGCGCCCGGCCAAGACTTTACTTTTTATTATTTTAAATATATCGTATTTTTTCTCTACTTACCAATAACTTATTTCTCTATTACATTTAATTGGATTTCTCTCCTATCAGATAAACCCTTTGCTCTGGCCTATTTAATAAAGATTCTACAGGTAATTTTCAAGAGATTAGTTTGTTTTCCTTCATTTTTCTTGTGGGAATGTCATCAGTAAAAGTCAAACAAGATACTATGTTAAGTGTGAAATCAATATAAGCATGAAGATGTAGTGCTTTGCCTTTAAGAACTTTAGATTCTTCACCAGTAAGCTTGATCTTGGTTCTAGCTTCTATAGGGCCAGTCTGAGGCGGACACGGTGGGCTAAACGGCTTGGTTTTGGAGTTTAAAAGGTATTTTTTTTTTTTTTTTTGAGACGAAGTTTCGCTCTTGTTACCAGGCTGGAGTGCAATGGCGCAATCTCGGCCACCAGGTACCACCCACAGACATTCATTCTAAACTTAGGACAATTCATTTTTTAGGATTTTCTTCAGACAACAGGCAAGTAACCAAGTTCTAGGGTAACCTAAGGTTTTATTAATCTTGAACAACCAAACTCCATGAAGTTGAAAGTTTTATTACTGCTGTTTTACAGAATGTTAGGGATTGGCCATGATGCAGAGTCCCTACCCTATGAAGACATTAAAATAAAGAAGTAATGTGGTGATAGACTTTGAAAGTGAAGGGTGCATAAAATGAGCATATAACCCAGTCTGGGCATGTCTAGAAGGCCACTTGATGAATGTAATATCTGAATTAAGCCTTAGAGGATATGTGAGAGTGAGGTAGTCAAAAAATTATAAGGAAGGCGTTTTAGATATACATGCAGGAGAGTACTAAATGACAACAAAATCATGGAGGATTTGCTTGGCAATCTGGGCAGGTGCTTTTATCCTGTGTGTGTCCAGAAGCGATTGTTGCATTTAAGCAGAGCAACAGCAGGTTTTCACTTCGATTTCAAATAAAACATTTGACTGCTGTTGAGAAAAACAGATTTAAAGACCGACAGCCTGTAGGCATTAGGAAGAGTGAAGGAGCTGTTGTGGTGACTCAGGAAAGCTACTATAAACTGCTGAATTAGGACAGTAGTAAATGGGAAGGAAACCATGATTTTCGAAAAGTGAAATTTTTGCTTTCTAAAAATCAAAGTATACATACATGTGTGTAAAGTAAATGCATACATTGTACGTTCATATATATACACACACACACAATCTTCGCTTTCTCAATACACAAGGTGTATTTTCACTCTAATGATTTTTAAATGTCATATAAATAACAAACAAATTAAATGTGTACTCATAGAATTAATGACTATATAGCTTCTGAAAATAACTAAAGATAATACATACACAGCCATGTCACAAAATATTTTCATATTTAATATATAAAAAAATTTAAGTGTTAAAATATTTTAATTTTATAAGATATCTTATAATTTATAATCTTGTATGACATAATTTATATTTTAGTTTTATAAGATTTAATAATAATTACTAAATATTCATAAATATGTACAAAAAATGTGCTTAAAACTCTTTATCTTTGACATATACTCACTGTAGGATTATAGGTATATTTTCTTTTCAGGTAATCTACTTTTATTCATCTGAGTTTTTTCTTTCAAGTGCCTTGATTTAATGTTATCTTTTAGAAAATGTAGCATATGTAGAAAAATAAATATTTACAGAATACAATTTTGTAAGACTTTAAATTAATTGGCTTAGGGAATGATGAAGAAGGAAGAGTCAAAATTTTGTCTTTCTTTCTTTTTCTTGTTTTAGTCCATGTTACTAAGGTGGCTTTTAGTGCTACAATTTGAATGAGCAAAAAACACGTGTTTTTGTTTGATTTCTAGAGAAGAGAGAAATGGTGATTTTTTTCAACATTTAATATTTGATATATCTCTAGTATATGCAGGGGAAGACTTCTGATGTTTGATAGAACTGGAGATATAAACAAAAGCTTAATTTCCTGAAAAATATTAGCCAAATATTATAATTTAAAATAATTTGTAACATAATTTGTTATGGTAATTCTGGAGTAGATGAATTCACTCATGGAGAAGATAATGCTGAAAGGGAAAAACAGACCCTGGAAAAAGTTTTCAGGTGTAAATAATAGAACTTAGAACCAAAGAGCACTTGGAGATGTTCCAAATCAACAACGTCCTCATTTCCCAAAAACAAAATCTAAGATCTAGATGAAATATTTAATTCAAAGTCATCTAATTAATGGTTAATTAGAGGCGGAGCAAAGATTAGAAAGTGGTGCAATTCTGCAGATGTTCAGTTCATTTGTTTCTCTTTCTCTATACTTCCAGAGGAGCTTGACTACTGATTTTATAGCATTTTACCCCTTAAAAAACTCTTCCATATTCACAATCACCTTCGAACTCCACAGCATCTGGTAGGTATGAAGGGCAGACAGTGAGTTCAACTTTATAGTTAATATAAAGTGAAATAACTTTTACAAAGTTGAGTGTTTAGTAAAGCACAGAACCAGAATTTGAATCAAGGTCTTTCAAAGTCAATTTTGGCACTTTTTCAGCATTACCAGCAAATCTGAACAGTAACAAGTAACCTTTATCATACTTTTATATCACTTGAGTTACATCTTTCATCTCAGTGTTTGAAAGTGGAATTGTTCTACTATGTTTGTGCTTATTTGAGTGCACTTCGGAGATAATATCCTTTCTTCTACTTGCAATATATGAATATAACATCATTTTTATCCATAAAATAACTAGATTCAATAAAAGTTTAATTGCTTTTAAAAGAAAGTTAATAATATATAAAAATTATATTTATATAATAGTATTTATAAAATACATATTTTATATGTAATTGTATTTATAAATTAGATATAAATATAAATGGATTTAAAAATAAATAGTGCAAAAAGTGCACTATTTATATTTCACAATTAGAAATTCTATAAATGAAGACATGATAAAAAAAATAGTACTCTTATGGATACACTTTTAATTCTTTAATATTTTCCCTTTTTATTTTTATCCCATTTTGAATTTGCCCTTGTGAGGTCTGGCTAGCATCTTACCTATAGTCGAGTGCCTGAAGCTTTAAGTTCTGCTTGTTAAGAAGTTGGTTTTAGTCATTCATAAGTTTATAACATTAACCTATTTTGTGTGTTATATATGATGCACAAATTCCTCATCATTATCAAGGGATTAGTTGCTTAAAAGTCAATTTTTGGCCCCTCTTTTCTTCATTAAACTTTCCAACTGCTGTGCACGGAAACAACAGGGTCTTTGTTAGCTGCTTAGAGGAGCTATTTGTTAATTGTTTTGCTTCAAGGACTACCTCCTTTGTTGATGTTCTTCCACAGATCCAAAGAGTAGTTCAACAAAGAAGAAAACTTTAAAAAAAAATGTAATTTTTATTCATTGGGTATTTTTTAACAGAGAGGAAACATTTTCTAGTTATGTTATTTAAAAACTTATTTTAATTAGTTGGGAAGTGAAGGTTAATCCATTATGGCTTTTCATTGGCAACAGAAAGAAAAAGTCACTTAACAAATAGAAACATTATAACAATAGAAATGAGTAGGCATCTAGAACTGGTGAAATAGTAGCAATAGATATGAGGCAAAACAGAATATGAAATTTGCTATTGCAAAGACAAGATACAGAGAATTTCTATTGTGATCTCAGATAGTATGAAGTGAGAAATGGGCTGCCATTTAACAGAAACCTAAAACTTGAAGGGATTTTAGATATCATCTAAACCCATCTATCCCTTTCATAGGTGGGAAAATTGCAGCCCAGGGAAATGAAGTGATTGCTCAACTTTCCAGAGAAAGTGCCAAGAGAACAGGGAGTAAATATATAATGCCACTGTGGCTTGCCACCTGGCATTCACTACAAAGAACATTGCCTTCACTTCCCCTATAGATTTTCGTTCCTTCAGAAAATGAGCCATTTCCCTCAAGCAATGCTATCTGGAGAGAGTTGTGAATTAAAGACTCTGATTTTTAGAGACTTTTCAACTCATTTCTATGTATATAAAAATGAAATAAGTAAATTTTATTTGTGTAAACATATTGTTTTCAATTTCTTATAGTTTACAGATCTCTAATGTATGGAGTCCTTATTATAAGATACAATTTAGACTGTACCATTTGACCTTTCATTATTATATTTTCTCCTTTAATTTTCTGCTTCTCTGAATAAATAGACAAATTAATAAAAGATTAATATAAAATAAATTTTAAAGGCTTTTCTGTAAGTAGCAGTCTGTACACTGTGTTCTATGAACAAAACCCAGTCTATTGCCTGTTTATTTTTAAACACACTTCCTAGGTGGCCATTTACAGAATAAAAGTGTTCTACTCTAAATCAACATGCAAGGACTATTTGCTAATAAATAAGGCAAGCATGTTTGTGAAATTGGATGAGACATAGTCCCAGATGCCTATGATAATTCAGATACTATCAAAATAAAAGTTCGAAGATGAGATAAAGTGGGTGGTCTAGAGTGTTTTTCATTGGATAATAATTATATTTCAAAATGCTTATTTTGGTAGTATCTTCTTTTATAATTTAATTTTATTTCCAAATTCATTCTTTGATGATACAGAAGAGTCAAAAAGACTTATGTGATCCAATGTGTTGAAAGATGCTAGGAGAAACAATTTTAAAATAAGAAGAAACGTTTCCTAACAAAACAGTTTATTGAAAACATAATTAACCTTGAATCTCTGCATTCTTTGAGTATACTACAAACATTTTGTGCTTTGTGAAAATGTTTCTTTTTATATTCAATGCTGAAAGTTTTGTGCCTCCCTCAGGGCGTTGCTGCAATAATGGATAGTAAGTGCAGAATGTCTTCCTTATGTTTCTATGTTGGTGTCAGCATTCACTGCAAGAAGTGCCCATCATACCTGGGTCAGTAACAAATATCATATAAGAATTTCAAACTCTTTGATGCCTGTATATGAAATGTCAATGAAATCAACTACTTCATCTGAAGCAGACTTTTTTTATGATACATTTTTAGAGCATCAAATATACAAAATGATCATCTCATGCAGTAAATATTTGTTTGATATTTATCTAATTTTATTCAGCCCATAGAATCATAGAATATTCATGAGGAAGGATCTTATCATTAAAAAATTATTTATTATGAGTGAAGAAACATAGAACTGGTTTGGAAATAATCCCCATTTTCTGTTATCCAGCTTATGTGGCATCCTAAAATATAATTAAAAACTCTTCCATATACACAGAAGGAAAATACAGTGGAGAATTCAGTTAGTATTCTTGCACATAGATGGCAATAGAAGGTACAAATATTGGACAATGTTTTTTGATTGACATTTGCTACAGCCTCAGGAGTTCAGAAAATTTTATACAGAATCAAACAAGAGCAATTGCTCAGGTTCATTTGCAGCGACTGCAATAAGACCTCACCCATGCAAGTCTGTTTTACATTAGATTCTGTATAAAATTTTATTTGAAAAAAATCAAGGCATAGCTACCAATATGTGTGTGAATCCCACTGTTACAGGTTAATGACCAAGATCATTGAATAAGGTTAAACACATTTATGGAGGTTATACAGTCAGTAACAGAAAATGCTTGAAATGTAAGAAGTACATCATCAAATTATGTATGTTTTATATAGCTGTAAAATAAACCCATATAATCTTTAATGAACACATACTATTTTTATGGTTAAAAAAAACTACAATTTCTAACTTCCACCTTAGGCAGCTATTTATTTTGCATCCTTTTTTCAACTTTCTCTTCTATTATTAGCTGTGCAAGAAATACATGTCTGCTGTAATCCCAGCACTTTGGGAGGCCGAGGCGGGTGGATCCTGAGGTCAAGAGATCGAGACCATCCTGGTCAACATGGTGAAACCCCATCTCTACTAAAAATACAAAAAAATTAGCTGGGCATGGTGGCACGTGCCTGTAATCCCAGCTACTCGGGAGGCTGAGGCAGGAGAATTGCCTGAACCCAGGAGGTGGAGGTTGCGGTGAGCCGAGATCGCGCCATTGCACTCCAGCCTGTAAAATACATGTCTGCTAAAGTTATGTGATCTTTGCACAACAGCAACCTCCACATTATTCTACAAACGGGAACAAACAAGCCCCAATTCCTGAGAAGTCTGAGACCATTGTTGCTTTCCTTTCCTTCTGGGCATCTGGCATTTGCAATGCAGTACAGAGTGACTTTACACGAGTTAAGTATTCATCAACTTAGACTTGGACGTTTGTTTTGGGATTCCTAAAGTGGAGTCAAATTTGGGCTTTCCAGAAACTCTACAATGTAGCAGAGCACTGTGCAAGCTTTAATGACTCCCAGACAAGCTGAAACCCTGAATCTGTCGTTTATATCAGTTTTTAGATGAATTATTCTTACCTACTTATTGATGCTTACAATTTGGCAAATTATAAGGGGCAAAACTGAAGCGAATGCTTTGGGTCACTAATTCCTTACGATATATTAAAAATACTTACAACAATTCTTAGAATCACTTATGCGAATACTTTTTTTAAAAAAAATACAGGTCCAAATGACTCAGCCCAGATCGGCTTTGAAGTTATATCAAGATTTAGATCTACTTCATGCCAGTGAGCTACTCCTCAGCAGGGGCTGGTTTTGCCATTTGAGGAATGACAGCCACTATGTTGTGTACACGAGACAGCTGGATGGCATAGACAGAATCCTTATCGTCGTTCTGAATTTTGGAGAATCGATATCAGAGGTCACTGTTGGGTGGTCTCTTTACTTTTTCATCATAAGCAAATCTTGACTAAATTAGTTATATTGAACAGTATGAGAAATTTAAGGTTTAGCCGAGATCTCAGTGACCCAGTCTGTTAAGTAGTAATAATGAGTGAGGAACTATATTCATACTTCAGCATACATGCAATAATAATAATGATTCCTTTATTAAAAAGACAAAAATAAAATTAGAGTTCTTTGACATATTTTGTGAGTAATAAATTAGATTACATATCTCACCTTTTCATTTTGTAGATAAAGATACTATAATCTAAAGAATTTTCCTTGTTACCAGCAGAACCAGGAGTAGTCTAAAGGCCCATGACCACCTTTTATATGATTCATACTGGAAAGCAGGTTAAAGACTTCATACATCTAGCTTTGATGTATAATACCTCTCTAAACTTGAGCAACTTAACTCAATTCTGTGAGCATCAATTTAATTATGTGTATCATTAAATACACATAATGGTATTATGTGTAATTCCAGGAATTATGGGTAATTCCTGATTATACCATAATGTTTTTGTAAGGGTGGCATGAAAGGTCCTATGAGTGATGTACAGGTAAATATGAGTTATTCGTACTAGTGTAAATTTAAAGAACATGGAGTTGCCAATATGTTACTTTTGAAACCTAGAACTACAACAATTTCCTATAATTTGATGATTACCATTAATACCATTATACCAAAATTAATACTACCATAAAGTTTTATTTTTATCTTATATTCAGAAATTTATCTGCTTCTTTTCAGAATTCACCCTTATTCCTAGTCCTAGTCAAGCTTTTATGCATCTTCATTTGTTTGCATATAAGTATATATATAATCATCTCACAGAATCCCGTTCCTTACTGCTACTTACCTTACTTCAAAAGCAACCATTTTAACACATTACATATATTTTCTTTTATGAGTATATATCTCTGAAGTTTTAAAACAGTCATTATTCTGTTGTAATGTTTTGGAAAACCTTAAATTTACAATTTGCCTCATTAGAATATAATATACTTTAGATTACATTTTATTCTTGAAAGAAAAAAATGACATTTTGCTTCTCTAAAGTGTTTAGTAGGCATGGCAAGAGAATAGAATTAATCATATGAAGTGGACTGGACATAACTATCACCAAAATATGACTATAGATGGCATCCTTTAACACATTGCTTCAATTTTCCTTGGCCTACTGGTAGATTGTAGTTTCTAAACATTTTCCTGTTTTGCTGTTTTTTGATTCAAACACTGAGGCAAACAACACACATGAATGTGTGAGGACGCACCACTCTCATGAACACACACACAAGCACACAGGGAAAAAAGTAGAGAAAGGCTAAGAGACAGAAAAGAACAACTGACCTACTTATTTTTCCAGACTGAAATATCTAGGTAGCAGAATGAGCTGGCTGATAATGAGAAATTTTCAATCCCAAGATTAATCATTGTCAGGACATCAGGTTCACTTTGAAAACTCCTGGAAACATTCGGGGCTTATCAAAATTGAAGCAAATAAAAATAACATCCTCAATAGATATAAATAGAAGTAGGTCAAAATGGGTCCATGTTAATTTTAAGCCATAAATGAAAACAATTTAGTCTGTGTTGTTTTTTAAACAATATAAAATATAAAATATTCTTTAAAAACTACGATTGTTTACTTTCAGTAGAGTGTAGTGGAAACAATCTCCAGACTTGGTTTTGAATCACAAGTCAGCCATTTACTTGTTTAAAAAAACTTTCTGAATGTCAGTGTCTACAAACTTAATTATGAAATTATAATCTTATGAGAATATTCAACTGAACTATTTAAAAAATGAATGACAGGTTTTATGGTTTTGAGCAGGAAAAATCGACGGTGATGTTGGGAACAATGGGAAAATTCCTCAGCAACTTGTAATGTTGTCCTTTTGATGGCCCATTTGAATTCAGTGGAAATACAGTATTGGGATGAAGCAGCCAGAACTGCTAAATGTCTTCTGATTATAAAAAAAGTAAAGAAAAAATATATGAGCAAAAAATGATATTCATAAAGATATAATTTGTGAATATTTTGCCTCTGACAAGTGTGTGACATTTTTTTTTAGTTTCTAAGCATTTGTATGTTTTTTAGTTTTTAATTTTGTAGGGACATAGATGTATGTTTACATAGTAGGTGTATTTTTACATTTACTTATGGGGTACATGAGATGTTTTAATGTAGGCATATAATGTGTAATAATCACATCATGGAGAATAGGGTATCAATTCTCAAACATTTATCCTTTGTGTTACAAACAAATTATATAGTTTTTGTCATTGTTATTATTGATGATAGTCACCACTGTTGTGTTATCACATAGGTCTTATTTATTCTTTCTAACTATTTTTTGCATCCATTAACCATCCCCAACTTCCTCTAAATCACCCTTGAAGAAGTAGTGAGATACTACTGGAATGATTACCAATTGATGAGTTAATATTTCATTGAATTTTCATGTATTTCATTGAATTTGCCTCTTGTTAGTCTTTGATACACTCAGAGAGAAGTGTGGCAAGTTTGACTATTCCCACAAACCTTTTACATGACTAGGATTAAACGTCACTGATTCTATCAGTATTTCACTGTCCCTCATTCCAATTAAACCTTCTTTTCCTTTCTTATCACAGTTAAAGTCTCTGGTCAGGGTTTATAATTACCCACCACCCTACCCCTTTATTCTTTCTCAATGCCCCTCAGCTTGTTTGTGTGGCAAAGCCATGACTTAGACTTAATCTAATTCTCTATCTAGACTGGACCTGCTGACAGTGGCTGGAAGTAAAAAAAAAAAGAAAATCGCAAGACTGCTGACAAGTCTTAATTTAAATTCTTATAAATGAACCTCATATTGTCTCTGAATACAGAGTGCAGTTATACTCTATTTCTCTGTTTAATGTGCTTTCTCATTGTCCTAGGCCATTATTTATGACCTCTTCTATTCTCAGTCTCAGTTAATGACTTTAACTCTTTCACTGAGAATGCAAATATATCCCCCATATTAACTCTTCTTAGCAATATATACTTTGCATTCTCTCCTGCTGCTACATACTTAAGGCTGATCCCTAACCTATACAAACACAGACACACATGCAACTCTGCATTAGATCCCATTACTTCTGGCCTACATATGTACAGTAACACTTCTCTCTGCATTGCATCATCTATTTATTCTCTCTACCAGATTATTCCATTAGCATTCTGAAACTTACCCCAGTCAAATTTTTACCTCCTTTTTTTTTTTTTTTTTTTTTTTTCTGAAACAGGATCTTGCTCTGTCAACCAAGCTGGAGTGCAGTGGCACAATCTTAGCTCACTGCAGCCTTCAACCTGAGGGCTCAAGCTCTTCTCCTGCCTTAGACTTCCAAGTAGCTGGGACCACGGGCATGTGTCACCACACCTAGATAATTTTTCATTTCTTATTTTTTATTTTTCTCATGTTTTTTATTTAGAGATAGGGTCTTTCTCTGGCACCAAGACAGTAATGTAGTGATGTGAGTGAACATATACTCCAATGCCTGAGTGAGCCCTGATTGCACCACTACATTTCTGCCTGGGTGACAGAGCAAGACCTGCTTGCTACATACAGGCAAGCAAACCTCCCACCACAATCACCTGAGTAGCTGGGACTACAGCTAGCCACCAACACACCAAGCTAATTTTTTAAATTTTTTGTATAAATGGGTCTTACTATGTTGCCCAAGCTGGTCTCAATATCTTGGACTAAAGTGATCCTCTTACCTTGGCATTCCAAAGTGCTGGACTTACAAGCATGAGCCAAAGACACTGGCCTAATTTTTAACTTTTGTATTTTTCTCTAGAGACTCACTATGATGCCCAGGTTGGCCTCAAACTCCTGGCTACAAGCAATTCTTCCACCTCTGCCTCCCAAAACCCTTGTAGATTATAGACGTGAGCCACTGCTCCTGGCCTTACTTTCATTTTTTAAAAATTAATAATACTGCTTCTGTCAAGGTCATTAATGACATCCATTTTGCAAAGTTATTTTGTTAATTCTTAGTCCACTTTATACTTAGCATTTCACACCCACATGCACCTGCTAATCATTCTTCCTCATTGAACAATCTTCTTCCTTTACCTTTGCAGACACTAATTTATGTTGTCTTCTTCCCACCTCATTTTTTTCTTCACTTTCTCCTTCCTCCTCTGTTGTTTCTTCAATTTTGTCCTGACATTTGTTTTTACATAGCTGTCTTTTCAAAATTTGTGGTGAGAACATTTGAGATCTAGTCTCTTAGAAAATTTCAGGTATGCAGTGCATTATTATTAACTATAGTCAGCATGCTGTACGTTAGGTCGACAGAGCCTGACTGTCCATCTCTCCGACTGAAACTCTCGTCCCCTAAATAGCTTCAAGCCTTCCTCTCCTGCTGCTTTAAACAGTCCTTCTCATGAGGTCAACCCTGACCATGTTATTAAAAATTGACACCCTTAGATAGGCTTACGTATAACCTTACCCTGCTATATTTTCATAGATATATTCACCTGATAAAATGCTGTATATATGATTCATTGGTTTATTGATGATATTTATTATCAATACTTTACTACCACATTGTATGCTGTGTGAAGACATGGATTTCCTTGTTCATTTGTTTGTTTACCTCTGCACTCTTCAAACATAGGAGAAGGTATTCTGAAATAGCTGTTGACTGGATGAATAAAAGAATGAGATCACTTACTTCCTAAAATTAAGTAATAAAACATATATGACAATATATAACTTTTGGGCCCAGTGACTGGTACATACTATATATATAACAAATATACTCATTTTCCCTCTATTTCATTAAATTTTCAAAATCTCAAGGCCCATGGAAAGTTATAACATGGGGAAATTTTTAAAAATTGCTATCTGTCTACTAGTAGCTAAGTTATACAACTAAATCATTCATAATCTAAATTTAATTATGTTTACTCTTCTCCCATACAGGTAGGATATTCAGCTATTTTTGCCCCCTTCCCCTAGGACCAATATCTTTTGTTTACTAAAGGAAGTAAGTTGTATTTAACTATTACATATTTTAAAAGATTGGCCAGCTGATTGTTTTGGTTGCAATTTTAATAAATCAAATTTGTCAAATACTTTAAATTGGCATTGTTAGGGACACACTTTTCGTAGCTACAAATGAACTTTATCACTTGTTTTCTACAGTAAGTGACTTTGGGAATAAACAGAAGACGGAACAGTACTAAATCATAAGGATATATTAATTGAAATTTTGGGGAGAAATTTTTATGAATAACAAGGGACAGAATATATGAAATATTAAGGTAAAATATCTGTCAAAAGATACATCCACACTTATTAAGGGTCATAAAATGCAGTATGTTTTAATCTCTATGGAAGAGAGGAACACTGCAATGCTTTCTGTAATTATTTTACTATAGGTAGACAATAATTTCTTAGTTCATTTGATTTGCTATAGCAGAATACCATAAGCTAGGTAACTTATAAACAAGGAAAATTTATTTCTGACAGTTGCAGAGGCTGGGAAGTCCAAAAGCATGGCACCAGCAGATTTGGTGTGTAGTAAGTGCCTGTGCCCTGGTTGATAGATGAAGTCTCCTAGCTGTATCCTTACAGGTTGGAAGGAGCAAAGCAGCTCTCTGGATCCTCTCTTAAAAGGACACTAATCTCATTGAGGAGTGCTATGCTCTTATGACCAATTCACTTCCCATAGACCCTCTCTCCAATGTCACTACATTGGTAACTAGATTTCAACACACGGATTTTGGGGAGACACATTCAGATCAGAGCAATTTCAATATGTGTGTGTGGCCAATAACTCTTAGTATATTTTCCCACCTGATTTAAATTATTTAAAATTTTTCAATTGCAGACTTTTAATACTCTTATTTTTGTAAGTTAGTTTTCTGTTCTTAAAATGTCATTCAGTGACTTGCAGTGGGTCCTAAAATCAGTTTAAAATGCAAGTTCTAGCCAGAGCCATAGTCAAAATATAAAACAAAATGATTATTTGGCAAAAAAAAAACTAATTTATAAAACAATGTTCTACTCACACCCAAAAGAAGTGAAGTCTTTTATTTTGTGTTCTCTTTGCTGGCTCCAAGAAAATAAAACTGGCCCCAGTTTTTTAAAGGTTAAAAAATTTTTTTAATATGTTTAAAAACATTGTGAAAATGTTTTTATAACTAAGTGTTGTTTAAATGTTATGTGTCAAAATTTATTGTTTATTTAGTTCCAAAACAGTAGTAAAAATATAAAAAATCGTGATGAGGAGCTACAATAGATATATAATCAATGCCTTCAGTATTAAATATATTGAATGCTAAATAATAAAGATGTGATGCATATAAATTTGGGACCTTAGTGCTACATTTTAAGCAAATATATTAGTGTTTGATTTGCCACTGTATCTGTTAAGGGCTAAACAGGTATTAATTGAATGAGAAACTTAGTAGTGACTCTAAGAGGAAGGTTAAGGATGTATTTTTCAAGACACTCTCCCCTATTATTATTAAGGCAAATCATTCCTATAATTTGAATTCCAAAAGGTTTAGAAAACTTCCATTCCTGCCTATTTGATACCCAATTCACATCCCAGGAGTCAAACAATGTAACGGTTTTTTGTGTATCCTTTGTAGAACCATACATTTGTAAGCAAATATCCATTTACACACATACATGCACTGTAATTTAGTTAAAAATTCTTAATTTTTCCTGTATTTTTACAAGATAATACAGTGAACAATTTTATGCATTTTTCATATGAGAAAATGTGTACATGTATGTGTATATATGTGTGTGATATATGAGTATGTATATATAAACTTATTTAGGCATGAAATTTCTGGGTCCAAGAGAATGGCATTTATCATTTTATAATGTTGATAAAGATTTCTAAAAACTTTCCATAGAATATTTACTATATTCCACCTGTAGGGTATGAGAATGCTGATTTATTCATTGCATTATTTGGGGGCTTTAATAATAATTGTAACACTGGATACAATACAATAAAATAGTCTATATGTGTAGATATGACTGGATTACAGGGCTAGAAATATAAAGTAAAAGAGTAATCAAAGGAAAAGATTTTCCTTCTCCCCCTCCCCCTGATAAATGGTAAACTTTTTGACTTCAGGGATATGATTACACTTCAGAAGACATAGCAGTTCACTACTAATTCTGTATAAAAACAATAAATTTTAAACTTGATTATGGCATTATGTATATTTTGAGGGGTTAAAAAAAATGCCAGAATTACAGATACACATTGACAACCTAATTACAGTCACCCGTATAATCTGACAGTGGCTCTTGACAGCCCACACTAAGGAGAGCAGAGAATTGCTGGCAAACTCAAGTCCCCGCAGTACCTGAAAAGTTCACAGAAACTGTCAGGGCAGACCATCAGTAACTATTAGAGGAATTCCTCCAAACTAAATTGATTGAACAGATGTAATGACAAACAACAAATTATCTGTGATTAGCGGTCCCACTTAAAGGTTTTGAAAAGTGCAGTTTCTTAACTTTATCTATTCCATAAACCAGGCAATCTTTGAGATTGTGTGTGTGCGTATGTGTGTATAATATTTTTTCTTTTTTGTCTACTATGTTTTCATAGTGGTATTTTATGGATGTAAGTTGACCAGAAATTTTCAAAAGAAGAAAAGTACTTGAATTTGCTACATTTAATTCTGTATGAGGTCACTGTCCTTTTGCAGAACTATTGTTTTGCTTAAGGGGAAACCCAAGTTAGTGAGACATAATGTAATACCCACATAGACATAGTAATTTTTAAAACAAATAAGACAATGAAAAGACAATATAATTGCAAAATTTTAGTATTACACAGGTATTTTAGTTTAGTAACCGTATCAGTAATATTCATTTAGATACGGCATTAACTTTTTGTTGGCTTTATGCTATTTGATATTATTAAAATTTGATTTTAATTCAGAGTTCTAAACTAAAAGAATAAAAAGATAAAATATGCAATAAAGTTAAACATGTATAAATATGTGCAAGAGTCCACTTTAAAACTATATTTATTCTTTAATAAATTTCATAATTAGTTTTAGTATTATTAGATTCAAAGCTGAAAATGTTTAGTTTTTATAGTTACTAGGAATAATTATTAATTAATTTTCATTGCCTACAGGATTCTAAGTACATGTAATAGCCTATTTCTCCTCTTGTGTTCTCCTAGTTCCTCAGTTTCAGTGAGAATTTCATCAGTAGTAGCAGAATCTTATGGAAATAATGGTAAAAGCCATTAAAAATTTTGATAAGGATATCTGAGTGAGTTATATTTAGTTCTATTTGCTGAATATAAGATAAATCGACTTGTGTTTTAGTCATATCCAGGAAATGATGTATGGGAAGATTGAGCATATAACAATTTACAGAAACTTATCTTACAGATAAGTCAGACACTGTTCTAACCACTGTTTGTCATTTAATCCCTACAATGAGCTTATAGGGCAGATATTTCTATTATTTATCTATATTTTGCTGATGAGAAAATTGAGCTACAGAAATGTTAAGCAACTTCCCAAAGCTCCAATGCAAGCCTGTGATGGATCTGGGACTTGAATCCAAGCAGTCTGGCTTTTGAAAGTCCTTGACTCATCAAGGTTAAGCACAACAAGCCTTTCTGGTTCGATTTTCTAAAATATGCTCTATTAATGAGATATCCAAAACACTTTATTCATGAAAGTTTCTTTCCTCATCTTAGTTTTAAAGTTCCTGTCAAATTGGGAAGGAAATTGTGTTTCTTTTTTTTTTTTTTGCCAATCAGTTTGAGCTTTATGAGGTTGCTCAGGTTAGCCTTGAACTGATGACCTCGCCTTCGCGAGCCCCATGACCTCCGGCGGGAGCCACTTTAGACCCCGAGGAAATTGTGTTTCTAAGCATGGTGTTTTACTGTGACTACTTCTGATTATAGTGGCATACAAAAATACATTTTTGATTTTAATGGCAGTTGAGCATTGCTCAATTTTAAAAAGTAACCGAGTTAACCCAAATGTTTTACACTAAAATGCTATGTTTCACTTGATCAAAACAAAGCGAGCAAGACCAGGTTAACTTAAGCAAATTGTCACTAATGTCTCCATTGCCTTTATAGTTTAGAGAAAGCAAGATTTATGACCTAAACTATTCTAATAATAGTCTTCATTATCCTTTAGAAGACCCATGTCTTGATAAATTTTAAGTTTATGATTTTTTTTTTGAGACGGAGTTTCACTCCTGTTGCCCAGGCTGGAGTGCAATAGAGTGATCTTGGCTCACCAGAACCTCCGCCTCCTGGGTTCAAGTGATTCTCCTGCCTCAGACTCCTGAGTAGCTGAGATTACAGGTATGTGCCACCATGCCCAGCTAGTTTTTTTTTTTTTTTTTTTTTTTGTATTTTTAGTAGTGATGGGGTTTCTTTGTGTTGGTCTGGCTGGTCTTGAACTCCCAGCCTCAGGTGATCTGCCTGTCTCAGCCTCCCAAAATGCTGGGAATGATTTTTTTAAATATTAAAAGTTAGACTTAAGTTAAGCATTCTACTAATAATATAATATTCTGACACTTAGATTAAGAACACTCATATGAGAGAATGTCCATTATATTTCATTCTAAATGCAATCTCATAATGTAGAATACTTCAGTAGGAAATAGATACAAATGTTGTATATTAAATTTGTTTAAAATGTTATATACATATATATATATGTTAAATATATGTATACATATATGTATGTATTTTAGAAAATCCAATTAGGCAGCAAATGACCTTTTACTACCTGAAAAAATATTTAGAGATTTTCTTTTTTTACTAATTTTTCAACATAAAAAATAAATCCTAAAGGAAAGTCTACCTACATACTTATTTTAAACATATTTCTCCACATGAAATGTCTCAAATAATTTAGAGAATATTAAAACAAATCTGTAGTTGGTTATCTAAAATTTAACCAATCAAGAAATACATAATTGACCTAGGTCCTTTTGTTACTTAGTAAGATATGTATGGAACTTTGCATCTTCATGTAAAATGTCATGTGAAGCAAAGTATACTGTGTCATGTGATGCTAAAATATTTTTCTTTACCATAGTTTTGTAAATGGAATTTTTAAACTTTGACAAAAAGCCAACAGCTAGCTTTCAGAGTTCTGCTATATTTTTCAGAAAATAATAAAAATAATAGCTAAGTCACTGAGGGACCTCTTCCAGTGTTCTAAGGAAGGGTTCTCAATAATAGAGGGTTTTTGAAACAATCAATTTCAAGTCATTGGCTTAAGTGACAAGGGCACAAGTTAACTATATTGTGTTTAGAGAGTTTGTATATCTCTCCATTTATGATAATCCAAATATTTGGTGAATGCATATTTTATAGAGCAGAACCTAGGAGACTAACATTAAATGACTTTTGCCTTCTTCGTAATTTGCCTGAGACAGACAGCACATATATTTAGGCTCAATGCAGAAAGGTTTATCACATAAGATTTTGATAAGGTCACTGAAAAAATTATCCCCTTTTTTGAAAATGATTTGTTGAGAGACTAAGCTTTCAATTTCTTATTGGAAAGGAGTATTTTCAATTAAGGTGATAAATGGTCAATATCTTCATAATGTTTTCTCCTTGATTCCAGTTTTCCTTTTGATATATTATATTATCTGAGGACAGTTAACTCAGTGTTGTAATCTAAAAGACCTTTCCTTTAGGCTTCTGTTTGGCATACAGAGAAGTGAAGAATAGGGATAAGTAGACAAAATAATAACAGTGAACAGCAGGAAGGTGTTGCAGTCAACTAGATTAAAATAAAACTTAATCTGCAAAATTCAATTTCATCATTGAAAACTGTATATATATATTTTTAAAACTGAGGAGCTGAGGAGATTCGATGTATTGGACACTTAGAATGTTAAGTGAATGTAACTGTGTTCATCCACATAGTGATTTCCCTTAGTAACATAAGAAATTGTACTTACACTTTAAAGTGGCTTTTGAAAGTAAAAGGAAACTAAATTAGATTTTAATTGAAATTGATATAGACAGGAGGTCAGTAAATACTGGGTAAAAGATCACAAGGTCCCTGGTGAGGTCTGTACTATCAAGCCTGGGCCCCGTGGCCCTAAATGAGAACTTCACAACCCCGTTTTCCCACCCAAATATTGCTTTTGGCGTTCCCTACTCCTCTATCCTGTGGCCATATAAACCCCCGACCTCAGTTGGCAGAGGGCCAAGAGGCTGAATGTCGAGAGGAGAAGAGGCAACTGAGTGTTGGAGATTGCAAATAGACTTGGCTTACCTTCAGACCGCATGACTTTGGAGGGGAGCTGGCTGGAGATGTCTTGGCTTCTGTGGAAGATTATCTTCCCACTTCATCCCCTTTTCAGCTCCCCATCCTGCTGAGGGCCATCTTCATCACTCAATAAAGCTTCTGTATTCATCATCCCTCAAGTCTGTGTGACCTGATTTTTCTTGAATGCCAGACAAGGACGAGGGTATCAAGAGGGCAGGGTGTAACAGGCTGTCATTCGACTCTCCACTGAGCTTGTTAACACTTAGTCATTTGCATATGGCAACTGCTAAAAGAGCATTAGTTCTAACACACCCCTAGATGCTACCATGGGGCCAGAGCACAAAAGGACTTGCCCCACCTTGGGACCCACTTGCCTGTGTGCTTCTCCTCCTGTAAGAGGTTTGAGCATTGGTGGCGAAGTAACTAGGCCACATCCCTGTTGCAAATCTAGCAAAGGAGTTCAGGGAATTCTCCCATCTCAAAATGGTCCAAAATTATCTCATAGAGACCATTCTGGAAAGAAAGTGGTGGAATACCTGTAGACTTCAAAAGCTGTGAGAAAATATGCTTCTGTATGCAAAGTCAAAATTTCATGTTAATATGAATTTCTTCATCTGGTCCATTATGTGAAATGTATCCTGTTCATCAAACTCTTCACTATATGTTCAACAAATAACTGTTGTTTTCTGTACTTGTGATTGGTTACACTCTGACATAAGTGAAATTTTAAAGTAGTAATTATATTTGAAGTATGGTTGAAAAAAATCATGAAGTAAAATTTCTATTTATCTCGTTTTTTTTTTTTTTTGGTGTTATAACTATAGTTATCTTAACAGGAACCAACTTTGTACTTAAAACTCAAGACAGTGATGTACCAACTGAGACTATGTAGCTTGGGATGAAAAGAGTTAGACCTGATTAAACATACCAGCAATGGAATAAAATTCTATGTCCACGTTTGTTATTGATAATTATAATTTTTAGCTGGAGACTAAAAAAATGGCAAGTGGCTTGAAACAAAAAAGTTTTGTACTTGGGCTGATAAAACATACATTTATCTGTCACCACATATTTAACTTTAGGAAGCATTAAACAGGGTAGGTATTATAGTATTTTGTTCAAAGAGAGATCCATAGAAAAGACATTTTTCTTTTAAAAATACAGCACCCTAAGTAACGTGTCAATGTGTTTTCCTGGCTTAAATCTTTATTATGTTTTAGATAAATAATTCCAAATGCAATGTTCTCATTCTGACAATAGGCACAATGTGTGTGTGTGCGTGTGTGTGTGTGTGTGTAAAACTTTAGGATATTACTAATACATTATTGCATAAAAATATTGAAAGTAAAATTCCATATCCAGCTGTTATTAAAAAATATCAATGTGCACTTGGATCTGGATTTTCCTGAATATTTTATTGTCAGTTTTAAGTGGAAATGTACTAGAAAATAATTCATTTGCATGATTAGTCTAATTCCACTTATATATAACAACATATAGAAAAATACTTGCATGGCTTTTTTCTGTTTAAAAATGGTTAATTTTTCTAACATTGATGTATGTCAAGATACTGACAAGAAGATTCTCTTCTTGAACCTCAACTATGATGTAACTCATTATATTAGCACCAAGAAAGCAGCCCATAAATTTCCACAGTGTGTTCAGGCATGTCTGTAGACTTGACATTGCCTTCCTCATGCAACATCCATCATTCAAGAAATGTCCTGGGTACTGAAGGGACAGACTGCAAAGAAATTAAATTCCCAAAATAGAGTCACAGAGTTTCTCACTGGTAAAATCAGTAAATGATACTGTTGTAATCAGTTGAATCTCTGCTTCCTCATTAAACTCAAGTAATTACCTGCTTACGTCAGAAAGAATTTCATGCTTAAAAACTATGAAGACTTTACCATATTTACTTAGTTTGTGAAAATGGAAAAGAGGGAAGAGCAGAGTAAAATTAATAGAAAGTCTAAAACAGAAATATATTTTTACTTTATGCATTTTAGGAAATAATAAACGTTAATGAACTAAACCTTAGCAAGCACTTTCAGGACTCAAAATATATTATTTCTAAAGAATATGCTTGGAGTGATGAACAGTCAGGACATTTTTTGTTGCAATACTTATGCTGTGTAACAGAACTACAGATAATGTTTAAGGCAGAGACAGGGAAAGAACATATTGAAAGGTATAAATTACCATGTCTTTTTCCAACTTACAAATGTTAAGTTCTCTGAGGAAATAAATGGGAAATAGGAACTGACTATTTAAATGCAAAGCCCATTTAGAATATTAATTAAGGATGGAAAAAGAATATTCTGTCACACGTTATCAATTTCAATCAGCATCAATACAAAGTCTTACTGTTGAGGACATAAAATTGACAAGATATCATGGAATTTCAGATTCTATATATTTTGGGGGAGTTGCAGGGAAATGCAGAAAAAATGGAATGGAAAATCTCCCTTATTTTAATACTCAGTTTACTTATTTTCTTTTTTTTTTTTTTTTTTTTTTTTTTGAGACGGAGTTTCGCTCTTGTTACCCAGGCTGGAGTGCAATGGCGCAATCTCGGCTCACCGCAACCTCCGCCCCCTGGGTTCAGGCAATTCTCCTGCCTCAGCCTCCTGAGTAGCTGGGATTACAGGCACGCGCCACCATGCCCAGCTAATTTTTTTTTGTAATTTTTAGTAGAGACGGGGTTTCACCATGTTGACCAGGATGGTCTCGATCTCTTGACCTCGTGATCCACCCGCCTTACTTATTTTCTTAAAATAAGAAACACAACTGTTTGGGTAGATATCAGATACTTATAAAAACTCTGATTCAAGTTTTTTTAAGTAATTAAAACATTTATTATGCTACTCTTCCTATAAAGATAGAAAAAATATCAATATTATTTCTTCAGTTGATGATAATGGTACTAGATAACATTAAGTGTTATATTCATTTTTTAAAAGCTGTGACCCCAAGAAACCAGATTCTAAGGTAAACAAAAAAGGTAAACCAATTCCTGTGGATTAGCAGTTCCAGTAGACAGAATAGTAGACCCTACAAAAGGTACAATATTCTTGCCCTAAAAGTCTGTGAATGTTACCCAGTGTAGTAAACGGAATTTTGCTGATGCAATTAAGGGCATGGACCTTAAAATAGGGAAGGTGGCCTGAATTATCCAGGTGCCACCGATCTAATCACCGAATCTAATCTGACCTAACCTAATCTAATCAGTCTTTAAAAGCAGAGAATTGTCTTCAGCAAGGTGAAGAACAAGATTGCATAGGGAGGCAACAAAAGGGAAATTGGAGAGGTTCAACGTCTGAGAGGGAATCCACCTGCTGGAGACCATGAGTGAGGACGGCTGTTAAGAAGGGTATTGCAGACACCTCAAAGCATAAGAAGAAATACACTCAACCTCTAGGAGGGAAGACTAACCCCCACAGCAGAGAGGCAACAAAGAAACAAGAACCTCAGTTACAGGAACTGAGTTCTTCCAACTAACCAGAATGAATTTGGAAATTGACTAATTTCCTGGAGCCTCCAGAAAGGGTAAGCAAATCTTTACTGACACTGATTTTGGCCCTTTGAGACCCAATGCAAAAATCAAGCAGAGTTCATCCCTATTTCTGACCTACAAAAGTTAGATAATGAGTGTGTGTTGTTTTAGGCCAAACAACAAAAATCCATGGTAATATGTTAAAGTGGTATAGAAATCTCAGAGAATCATTTCCACTTAAGGATAAAAGTTAAATGAAAGAAAAGTATATTCACAAACATATGTCATTAAATTAATTTTTAATCCAAGCATGCATACAATATATTTTTACATCCTTCTAGATGTGAAGTTGGGGTAATATACAATATTCAAAACTGCACATTAGAAAACAGTGAAGCTGCCTAGTGTTCAATTCGTCATGGGGATCCATTAAAAGTGCCTAATGTAGAAAACCTAAAAAGTAGAGTCAGATTTGATTAGAAAATGTTTCCTCCAGGACAAGCTCATATACAAATCTACTTGAAGTTGGTGCTATTAACATTGGAGCTCCTCAATTGACCTGACTTGTAAAAATTTTATTTTCTTGCCTCCTTTCGTCTGGAGATTTTAGCAGTAATAAGAAGCAAAAACTTACAGGGAAGCTATACAATGAATGCTTGACTTCAGCTATGATTGTAAACCTATTCTCTTATATAGGTAAACATATTGACTGGTTAGAACTCAAATCCACTTAGGGCAATGTCTGTGATAACAGAAAATACAAACCATTATTAAAATTTCTGACTCTATATTGTCCTGGGCAACATAATGAAAATCTGTCTCAAAAAAATTAGTTGTGTGTGGTGGCATATAACTGTAGTCCCAACTACTCAGGAGTCTGAGGTGGGAGGATGGCTTGAGCCTGGGAAGTTGAGGCTGCAGTGACCTGTGATTGTTTCACTGCACTCCAGCCTGGGTAACAGAGTGAGACCCTGTCTCAGAAAAAAAAAAAAAAAAAATTGCCATTTTATTTTTTGTGAACTCCGTGGTCATTCACTGCTCATTGTTTATGTGTGCCTAGATATCTTTTCTCTGCCCAAATGGTATATAAATCCTATTTTTAAAACTCTGATAGTATTTCCACATAAATTCAAGTGACTGTCTTGATGGAAATAGATATTGATTTTTATAGCATCATTGTATATTGCATAATATAAA
The DNA here is from genome assembly GCF_049354715.1 of Callithrix jacchus. Classification (NCBI taxonomy): domain Eukaryota; kingdom Metazoa; phylum Chordata; class Mammalia; order Primates; family Cebidae; genus Callithrix; species Callithrix jacchus. The sequence goes on from NC_133502.1 coordinate 31,534,387, forward strand.
ATATAATTTGCAATTTAAAATGGAAAAATTGAAAGAGGGGCAAATATTAGGGGCAAATAACCAATATAAAGCCTGTTTCAATTTAAGATTAATGCTGTTATCTTATTTGTTAAGGGGAAGGATGCAGACGTTGTCTATGAATCAGTATCACAATCAACTATTATTTAAGTCTTTTTGGATTGCTTAAAATATAATAGAAAGTAATTTAGAGTGTTCTGGCCTCTATATGTAACAATTAAAAGAAACGCTCCTTTGTTAGGTTACATTTGAGTTTATTTTTAAACATATTTAGTTATATTCTAAGTAGGAATTTGTAAGTAGGAAAAGAAAATATTGTTTTAAAATACTCTTTACTCATTTAAATGCCCAAGCAAGAACTAATAAACTGCTACTATTTCTGGATATATATAAAAGCAGAAACATTTCTCTCTCTATCTCACTGCTTATCACAAATGTCTTGCTTTTTTGTGTTTCAGAATATTGCTAAGAGCGCACAATCTTGCCATTGCAATTTCAAGCTAATTTTTTTTTTTTCCATGTTCCCTATCTAGTTGCCTAGATTCCAAGGTCATCTCCTGGTACTGTCTTTAGGCACTTATGAAAAAGTAAACTGAAATATATATGTATATGTAAAAATCTAAATTCCTTCTTTGACCAATGCCAACAAAATAATATATAGTATTTTGAACTGGCAATTTGAAATACGAATGCATCTTTACCTGAAAGTAATGGGAGATAAGGACACAGTCAAATAAACAAAATATTTAAAGATTTAAAATGCAAAGTATTTCTAAAAATTTTATAAATTAAAAAATAGTTTTTATGACCCAAAATAGTAAAATAAGAATGCTGCAAATTTTAGAGAATGTCTAATTATCTAGATGATTACAATATGTAGCTATATTAACCCTTCTATGCATTATAGCTATAGTGTTCTCATGGCCTGAAAGAAAGTAATGAACCCCATATTTATTAACCCAAAATGATACCTAGGTCTTGAATAGACTCTGAATCATTGAATTTGTAAAACAAAAAAAAAATCAAATTAATAATAATAATAATAAAATATTTTTCTAACACAAAAAGAAGGTCAATTTTGATCAGAAAACAATCAAAAGATAGTTCTTGGTTATAATCCCAGTTTAGAGAACAAATAAGATGCCAGAAGTATTTTCAAGGTAAAAAGAGGTCAAGAAAACAACACATACCAGTGCTGATTTAATTGTTAAAATATGAACTAGGAGAAAAATAATTTGAAACTATTTGTAAGAAATATGTCAATTACTAGATAAATTCCTTAAACTTTAGGGACTATAGTATCTATTTATCAAAATTATTATATTTCAAATAAAGCAAGGAATGAGAATTACATATATGTTGGGTGCTAAACAAAAATTAATTCAATTATCTCAGTCATGAGAATGATTATACATATTAAATTTTAATATATTATATAAAATATTAAATACCTCGCATTTCTTTCTCCTTGTATAGTAGTGATGCCATTAAAAATATATAAATACTTTAAAATTACTTTTTACTAAAAATTACAGAAAAACAGAATAAAGAAAATTTGTCTATTAAAATATGGATACACACACGGCCTCCGTGTTGGTTGGTTTTATGTGTCAAATTGACAAGTGTTAGTTCTCAACAATTAAATCAAACACTAATCTAGGTGTTGATATGAAGGTACCTGTGGTTAATATTTGTAATAAGTTAATTAAGTATAGGAGATAACTCTCAATAATATGGGTGAGGGCTATTTAATCATTTCAAAAGCCTTACAAGCAAAAACACAAATGTTCCTGATAAGAAGAAATTTGCTGCAAGATCACAACATCAACTACTGCCTGATTTCCCGGCTCTCCAGCCTGCAAATGGCAAACAAATTTCGGACTTATCAGCCTTCACAGTAATGTGAGCCCAATTCATTGAAATAAATCTCTTTGTATATAGATAGACATAGACAGCTAGATAATGATAGGTAGATAGATAAATGACAGATGATAGATGGATAGATAAGTAGATAGATAAATATTTTATTGGTTTTATTTTCTGGAGAAATCTGATACAGCCTCATAAAAAAAAGTAAATATTAGAGGCATTCAATAATTACTGCATTTAACACTTATTTTAACAACTAGAAATAGAATTTACAAAAACTCTCTTCCCATATTCAGATTTTTATGTTTCTTCTACTACTTTAATGCCTCCAGTCTCTGATATAACAAATATTTTTCTAACTGAAGACTTTCTTATAAGCTCCAATTTTCATGGAGAGAAATTAAATGGGAAGATCACTAGAAGTATAGCTACAATTTTAAATAAAATTTAAAGCCAGGTAAAGTTTTCAATAAAACTAGTCAAAATCACATGTCCATACCCAGAGAAAAAGAAATCCATTACATGTAACACTCAGTGTTTAAAATAGTAATTTTTCTATTATGTAAAATATTGTAAATATTTTTTACTCTTTCAGTATTTTAAATAGCCAATGTCTTTTATTTCTCTATTTTTCTTTTATCTTTCTGCCCTCTTCTAAAATCAGATAACAAGGAAAGATGAGAACTGGATTAATGTCAGGGATTTAAGATGAATTAGTTAACAGGAAATACTTGTCAGTTGATACAGGAGGCTAGAGTAATAAAGCATTCCTTTTGATGCTTTGTGATTCATGTGAATATACATGCCACATAATTAGGAACCCAAGTGAATAGCAGCTTAAGATTGTCAATTTCAAGAAATTCTCAGAGTTTTCAAAGATACTTTGGAGAAAAAAATGGGTCAAATATGTATAGCACATAAAAATCAATTGTTAAAATTTATGCAGTATACTTTGTTTATTTCTATAAAAACTTAAGCTTATTTTTAGGTCACATTAAAAATCAAGTTTAGGAATTAACTTAGAGAAAGGTAATTTGATTAGGTTAGAAATCCAAATAAGTGACCAGCATGTCAAGTGTGAAGTCATTAGATTATATAAATTTTGCTTTTAAGTATTTAATAGTTTTAGAGGGGAGTTACAAAAATCTTAAAGCAGAAATATTTCAATAAATAAAGCATAATTAATCCATCAATTAGGAGGACATCTCTCAACATTTTCTATTTCTAGAAGTTAAAATTAATTTAGATTACAGCAACCTATATTTAAAAATTTTACTTGGAACAGCTTCCTCATACTGGCACATATTTTGAACTTATTTACCCTCTATCCTATTGCACAATGGAAATTGACTTTTATAAAAGCTTCATATTATTTGCATTTACATGCAAATAATTAATACTATTTAGAACATTAAAAGTGTAAAGACGAAAACCAACTTTTTTGTCTGGTAAAACCTGAATTAAAAAGAGAACTTAATTTGCATTTTCTTTAGGAAACTCTATTCATTTTTTCACAATAATTCTTAAAGAAATTAAAAATAGAATCCCCATATGACCTGCCAATCCCTCTTCTAGATAAAGGAGATAAAATCACCACCTTTTAAAGATACCTGCACTTCCATGTTCATTGTATCATTATTTATAACAGCCAAGATATAGAAATAACATAAATGTCCCCCTATGAATGAATGGATAAAGAAAATGTGGTATGTTTGTGTGTGTATGTGTGTGTGTATATATACACACACAAAGGAATAACTATTCAGCCTTTAAAAAGAAGAGCTTGCATTTGCCACAAAATTGATAGACCTGGAGGACATTACGCTAAGTAAAATAAGCCAGAAAAAATATATTGCATGATCTCTCACTAATATGGGATATAAGAATAAAAAATGCTCAACTACCCAGAGATACAGAATGAAACAAGAGATAAAAGGGCAAATGCAAGTCAAACAATAAGAAAAATAGCAGATTTGTAGGATGAAAAAGTTTAGGTATCTAATATACCACTTAAGGACTAATGTTGGTTTCAGTTAACAGATCAATGGGTTCCTGAAAGCTGGGCAGTCAAGATGGACTCAACACCACCAGAAGCTCCAGGAGAGAGGGGGCCCTTTCAAGAACATTCCTAAATTTTTAGTTATGAATTGAGAAGTGAAAGGTAATGGAGGCTGTAGCATAGATAAAATAAGCCACTAGTTGAGTTTTGTGCATCTCAAGCCACTAATCGCAACCCTTACTTTCCCTTCCGCTCACATTGCAGAAGGGAGAATATTGAAGTTGTCAGGATAGTTTTGATTCTGACGTGGTTTGTAAACAAAGATTAAATGTTGCCAGCATCAGCACCATGCCTGGGCTGTAGCCATGATTGTGGTAACATGGTTGAGGTGGGCTCTGTGGGAAAATTCAAGGTCATTTCCCTTCCAGCCAAGATCTCCCTCACTAATCACACAGTTCCACAGAAAACCCTAATAAGGTTTTCAGAGAAGGGTACAACAATGGGTTTGATGGCAGAAAGTTGAGTGGGTTTTTATCTGGTGTTTTAAAAAATTTTCTTCTGAGGAAAGAAAAGGGTGGCACAGATGGAAGGGAAAATAAGATGCTCAAATTAAAAGTTCAAAGATTGGAGGAGTTAATGCAGGGCAAGACTGGGATCCCAAATGTAATTAGAGAAATAAAAGCATTATGAGTTTTTGTTGCTTGTGAACTTTCTTTGCTCTAATATTTTCTGTGTCATTAATAACAATTATTTCAATCCAGAGGGGCAGTTTTGCTAGATGAATGGAGTGGAAGAACAAAAGGGCAAGTTATTTGAGTCTGTTAGCAACTGAATGATTTAAGTGATAATTATTGGATAGAAAATGGAGGGAGAATAATAAAAGAGATGTAGAGAGTGAGCTAGATTAGGGATCAAAAGAACAAAGTCAAAGTGACATAAAAGAACAAACATGTTAGAGATAGTGAAGTCGCAATGTTGGGAAATTGTGATCAAATAGCATAAAAACCCAATCGATTATTTGAGAGATAAAAGATTTCTACAGAATGTGGAGTTCTAATGATGCCAATCCAAATATTTGAGGTAAACTTGAGGGGAGGTTTCTTTTGGCTTATGCCAGAGATTATCTTCACTTGGTCTTCCCTGGTGTTCTTCCCTTCTTCCCAAATTGCTCCCCAGCTCTCACCTTTAGTGAATACTTGGCATTCATCTTACTTCTGTATGGAATAACAAATAGAGTAAGCAGTTTATGGTCCTATTCCAGTGAATTCTACTAAGTAGATGCCTAAATTATATGAAAAGCAAATTTAGTATTAAAATAATTCCAGTGCTTTCCTATGTTGACCATCTTAGGTAGTATTGCATAATAATAGAAGCTTTATATTTCTACTTAATGAAATCATAAATGGTGGCACTATGAATGATTGGAATTTAGTAGTGAGGAAGATGTTGGTTTTTCTTACATTATGTTATATATGGCTATGCTTTTATGATACAGATCATACAACCATCAATGCCTCCAAGAAATTTGAGGTTTCAAAGTAATACAGCTCAGAACTGGCAAATAAACAGCACAAATGATGCCTAATTGATAACTGCATTTTTACCAGCTGTATGAATTACCTGAAGAAGTCTTCTTGACGTGCTGTCTCAGTCACTATCATTTCATCAACATTTGTACTTCAGCAGCATGCTCTTTGTCATCTATCTCTAGCCTTTTCCTTCGGAAGCCCAGAAGAATTCTGAATAATTGTCTTTGGCCCTAGTACCACAGGCAAACGTTGAGGGATATATTACATCCTAAGCAACAGGGAGAATTTGGTTTTACAATACTCACAAGCACACTGGGCTTTCTGAAACCCAATCAATCCAAGACACATCTCCACAGAGACTATAAAAGCAAAGGTGAACATGTGCTTTCATCTTTCCACAGAGTCTTCTGTTGGGTCTTTGTGAATCTGGAATTCACATTGTTAGAAGTGCATTGATTCTTCTCTCCATCATGGCTATGTCTGGCTGTGCTTTATTCAGTCATATTTGATGTAAAACAAAGACAGATTTAGTGTACCTTGGTAGGCTATTAATCTTAAAAATATAAAACCATTCTACAAATGTCATAAAAATTCCTAATGTCATATAGTTTCTTATATTCTTAAAAAAGTACATTGATTCAGTATTATCCTTGTGTACTCATTCCAACATGTAAAATTGAGAAATTTTTAATTCACAAAGGGAAAAACCAGTTTCATATTTGGTTTATCAGAATTTTCAAACTTTGCAAAGAAATTTAAATTCAATATAGTTTATATTATCAATAATTTTTGGTAATATTACTTATAATAGATTTCCAGATAAATTCTTTTTAATGACAATAAAATTCTATCAGTTTCCTATTTTAGTGCCCTGTATGTATTCTATTTGGTGATTCTCATGTGTGACTTAGGTGTGACACTAATTCAGCTAATGTGATAGCTCACAAAATTTCAAATTTATAATAACTACTTGACACATTGAAGCAGAAATTTTATATATGAAAATCAGACTTAAATATTGTGATTATTTTTATTTCACAGAGAAAATCTTCATATTTTCTTTTAAATATGTTTTGCCAGACATGTTGACTTTATTAAAATACAGGCTATTGTGTTTAAAATCATAAGTAGCTTTACCTTATGATGTTTGACATTGTAAGTTTAGCAGTCTTGAGAAGACTATTTAATTACATTTAACCACACTCTCTTCATTTACGTAATATGAATATATCATTAGAAAAATAATACAGTATGATTGTAGTTTGGATTAAGAAAAATCAGCTGGGGAAACTGCATTGGAAACTGTTATTCTGTAAACTGTGAAAAGTTATTATGACATATGTATGTCACATTCTAATTCCCAGTTTCCTAAAAGACTGTCAGATTTTGTATTTTTTTCTCTTATTTGTTTTTATTGCCATGTTGTATAAGCAATTGCATGGGTGGCAGAAGTCAGTAGCATATATCAACAGTTTATTTCCAGTGAGATTTCTAATGAATGCTTTTCCTCAAGACCTACTTAAAAGGCAAAGTTACAAGCACTTGATTCTGTTACTTTTAATCAAATGTGTTACAAAAGCTGAAAATTTTAATGTAACATTTTATGTTTTTCTGTTTTTATTATGATGTAAATTAGAGATCAAATAGTATATTGTTTTCTACATATGAACATATTATAGGAAGAAAAATTTAAAAAGCAGTACAATCTTTTAACAATCATTTTGAAAATATTTTATCATTTAAAAAAACTTCGGGGGGGATAAGAGTTTTAGTCTATTTTCACTTTCCTATCCACTCTCACTTCAATTTCCAAGAGGTAAAATAAACCAACTAGATTTCACCACTTCCGCCTCTGCAGGTTAGTCAACTGAAGAATCCTCTGCTCTTTTCTTTGTTCCCACCTTCTACCCTCCACCTGCTACCCCACAAAAAGCAGGTAATGGCAGATTTCATGAGCGTTTTGCCCAAATACAAAGAGTAGGAGAGATACAGTGAAAAAAAAAAAAAAAAAAAAAAAACCTTGGAAAACCATATAGTTTGTTCTACCTGCAGGTTTCATGAGCGTTTTGCCCAAATACGAAGAGTAGGTCAGATTCAATGCAACAAAAACTTGGGCGAATATATAGTCTGCTCTACCTCTGCCCAACCTGAAAACAAAAAACTCTTTCTCTGATCAAGGCAGGAGGAAGCCCTGTTATTATATTTTTAGCATTTCATTTATTCTATGTAATTAAGTATTGTCTTATCATAGCTTGGAAATTCAGGCCATTTCATTTTCTCTATTGCTGATGGCCTTGCATATGACATAAATTATAATAGAAACATATACTAAAGGACACATTATTACATTTTGTGTATCTGTAAACTTTTCCTAATAAGAATATGCTAAAATCATTTTCCCAAATATATTTAAAAATTGAAGTCACTCATTTTATTTTACATCCATTTGTTATTCTAACAATAAAACATTATTAAATATAATACTATAAGGCTTACAGCAAAATTGTTGTCATTTCCCCACTCCATTCCATGCTAGAGTCAACCACTGCAACACTATTGTTTTTTTTTTTATTTTATTTTATTCATTTCCAATTAACCCACTAACAAACATGCTCTCTTATTTCACGTTTCTTCAGTGGATGAAATAATCTCTTTCTTTTTATGAAAAACTAGCATTTCATGGAAAAATTAGGATTTACTCAACCTAATACATAACTCCTCACCCCCACATTCAGACATGCTTCTTGTTTTTCCATCCTCATTGTTGCTGTATCATTTTATTTTGTTTTTGTGAAATATTTGGGGTTTATTATATCTATGAACATTTTGCTACTGTTCTATGGTTATATTTCTTTCTTATGTAGTATTTAATGAGGCATTGTTATCTTAATCTCAAAGATTTTAGTTTACTTTTTTTTCTATTTGAATTTATCCATAAAAACACAAAAGACTTAAACATTACATCTCTATGCAGAGAATAGAATAAATTAATGTCAGCTTTTTAAAATATGTTTCCTAGAGATGGAGATGTTTCTCCCAAAATCTTCCTTCCTTTTGGTCTGAATTATTTTCTAGGCTTATTACTCAGCTCTCAGCCTTGGAATTCTCTTACATCTTAATGTTGCGAGTCTCCTTTCCTTTCTTCTTTGGTGGATTATTTTCCTGCCCTAGTTTTATATCTTCTTTCTTGCTTTACTCCGTTTGTCAGATCACATTTATCAGTAGTTCCTAGAAATAATCTATGGGAGATTTTGTTTTTTTCAGAACTTGCATGTTTGAAGAAGGTTTTACTTTATCCTCACACTTAGCTAAAGTCTAGTTTAAAAATATATTCCTATTTCCCTCAGAATGTTAAAGACAGTGCTATATTGTCTTCTAAAATTTTTGCCATATCAGATCTTTATATATGACTTACAGCCTTCTCATTCATTCATATATAGATCAATACAAGGCATTAAGGAAATATATTGTACTTTTTTTCCTAGTCTGGTAGAGATTTGGGGATGTTGTATCTCTATTTTCATTTGTTTTAAAGTATTTTTGATTTCTGCTTTGATTGTTTACCCAAAAGTCACACAGGAGCAAGTCGTTTGGTTTCCATGTCCTTGTGTGATTTTGAGAGTTCCTCTTGCTATTGATTTCTAATTTTATTACACTGTGATCTGAGAAGATATTTGCTATTAAATCTTTGTTTTGAATTGATTGAGACTTGCTTTAAGGCCAAGGGTTTGGTCAATTTTAGAGAATGTTCCATGCATAGATGAGAAAAATGTGTTTTCTGGGGTTGTTGGGTGGAATGTTCTGTAGATGTCTATTGCTCCTTTTGGTCAAGAGCCCAGATTATGTCTGAGTTTCTTTGTTAGCTTTCTGCCTTACTGAATTGTCCAGTGCAGTCAGTGGGGTGTTGAAATCCCCCAATATTATTGTATGGCAGTCGATTGCTTTTCTTTGGTCTAGTGGTTTTTTTTTTTTTTAATATACCTGGTTTCCCTGGGGTGGAGTGTGTATTTATTTTGTATAGTTAAATCTTTTTGTTGAGTTGAATCCTTTACCATTATATAATGCTTTTCTGTGTCTGTTTTGACAGTTGTTTTTTTTAAAAATCTTTTTTATATGATGTAAGAATAATGACTCCTGACATGTCTTCCATTTGTGTGATGTATCTTTTGCTATCCTTTACTTTGAGCCTGTGGGACAAAGTAAAAGCCACACATTATATGGCTCTTTTATAAGCAGGAAATGGTTTTTTTTTTCTTAATACAATTTGCCAATCTATATCTTTAAAGTGGAGCATTTAAGCCACCTTGTTCAAGGTTAATATTGATATGTGAGATTTTGTTTCTGTTATAATGTGTTAGCTATTTGCTTTGTAGTCTCAATTGTATAATTAACTTTTAGGATCTATGAACTTTGTACTTACATGTGCTTCTATGGTAGTAACTGTTGCCTTTTTTTGGTAATAAGTATTGTTCGTTTGTATCTGTGTTTAGACTCATTTGAGCACTCTTACAGAAACAGTGTAGTGATAACAAATTCCCACTTGTGGGAAAGACTTTTTTTCTCCTTTATTTATGAGTTTTAGTTTGACAGAAAATGAAATCCTTGCCTGACATTATGTTCTTCAAGAAAGCTAAAAATAGTCCCCCAATCTCTTCTTGCTTGTAATGGTTCTTCTGATTAGTCTGCTTTTAGTCTGATGGGATTTCCTTCATAGGTGGCCTTGACCTTGGATAGTCTGATAACTATTTGCGTTGCTTATATTCGCACTGTTATTGTCTCTGAATTTCTTGTATCTGGATGTCTATCTCCCTAGCAAGATCACAGAATTTCTCTGAGCTAGTCCTTCAAATTGTTTTCCAAATTAGTTACTTTTTCTTTTTACCTCTCAGGAATGCTTATAAGTCTTAGGTTTCATTACTTTACGTAGGCTTTATTCACTTTTTATTTTTTTCCTTATTTGTATCTGATTGGATTAATTTTAAAGACTGGTTTTCTAGCTCTAAAATTTATTCTTGTGCTTGGTCTAGTCTATAGCTTTCAGCTATATTTTGAACTCACTTTAGTAATTTTTTTCACTTCCAGAAGTTCTATTTGTTTTTTTTAAAAATATAACTATGTCATTCAGATCCTGAGTTACTATTTTTTTAACGTTTTTGTGTTGGTTTTCAGTTTTATCTTAGATTTCATTGAGCTTTCTTACAGTCCACATTTTGAATTCCCAATTTTGTTTTCAGAATTTTCATTTTGGTTAGGAACCACTGCTAGGAAGCTTATGTTATCCTGTGTTATCATGCATAAGTGTCACAACAGTCTCTTTTGTATTACTAGAGTTTTTATGCTGATTCTGTCTCATCTGAAGGAGCTTTCATATCTTATTTTGGATATGAAAGAAGTCCCATTTTCATGAAGATGGATTTTTTTTAATTTTTAATTCTTTTTTCCTCTGAAAACATCCAGAAATGAAGCCAAATGATCATATATAAAATGTGACTGTGGTATATTTTGTATATGATCATTTGGCTTCATTTCTGGATGCTTTCAGGGGACCAATTCATTGTATAGGTACCTTGGTTAGAGATAGTTTTTGCATATTGGCTTTTTCAAATGCTGCTTGTTGTAGTGATATATTAGGTCTATGAGCCAACACACTATCTTTTCAGGGCTGGGAGTGTGGAGGTCTCAGGAAGCTGATCTCATATACTAGCATTTTGCTCTTCTGACAGCAGGTTTTTTATTTGGTGGTGCAGTTCAGTCTCTAGTCCAGTAGATCCAGGTCCTGGTCCAGCAGTCTGATAAGGAGTAGAGGCAACATCTCTGATGACATGGCAGGAGAAGTTTGTGTTGGATTGCCCTGAGGTCTTAGGGATAGAAGTGGGTTGGAGGGCTAAACCTGTTCCTCTTCCTGGGCCAGCAGCAATGCAATCCACTTCCCATTACACCTCTACAACAGGACTTGGACCTTCAGTTTAGGTAGACATTTTCATTTGATTCCCAGCTGCAGTGCAACTGAGGTCCATTGAAACGCCCTTCTGGAGGCTACCACTGAGATAGCTTCAGGGCCGAGCCTCTTTGCCTGTTCAGAGCAGACAGCTCTACAGGTTGTGCACCTTCTGTTTCCAGGATGCTACTGCTCTGCCTAGGAAAAAAGGAGATGGGCCCTGTCCTTCATGCAAACCTGGTGGCATATATTTCCTTTCAATGAGCATGTAGCTGCCACAAAAAATTTTAGGAAGGCTGTCAGCATGTGTGCTCATGCCAGCCCCTGGTGGGAAAGTCTCTGCTGCATCCACAACAGTGGATGGGAGCATCAGGGGATAATCCCCTCTTCACATCTACTCCTAGCTGCCAGTGCTGCCTCATTCAGCAACTGGCACTGTGGCCATGTTTCTTTTATCCTAAATGAGGCTTTGATGGGCTGCACTGCCCCCTCCTCTAGGGGTGACCCATGCGTAGGGCTTGATCTTAAGGGATCTTAAGCTCCCCATGGTCTTCCAGGTTACCTGTGCTTCCCAAAATCAGGGCGATTTGTGAGCCATGTTTGTGAGGGACATGTTGATGCTGCAACTCAAGAGCTGAGTTCTCTGTGCAGGGCAGTGGCCCACAATGGGTGCAAAACTGGTATGTTTCCTATCGTCTCAGGTCAGGTCTGAGGGGAGTATGGGTGCAGCAGAATGAGCTGGCCACCCAGTGCTCTTTCTCCAGGAAGTTCCCAAATCACCACCAATGGCATGGTCTGACGTAATGAGGCCAGGGAGCTCTCTAGCAATTTGGCAGTCAGCAGTTTTTTACAAGCATCTGAAAAACACCCCTGCCTACCCTTTCTGCAGGACTTCAAGTTCTCTTTGGGTCAATCATTGCAAGATTCTTGCTGTTTTTCTCTTCCATGCCCCACCTTCTCCCTGTGGGCTCTCTGACAGAACCTGGCTCTTTTTTCTCAGCTTTCCACTCAGATCATGACCATTCACCTGTAGTTTTGGTCTTCTTTTGAGGAGAATTGGCATCTGATGTTCATATTCAAACATCTTGAAAAAAAATTACATTACGGAAATTCAAAATAACACACAGTTACCAGTGAATTAGTCACACAATTCAAATAAAACTTTAAAATTAGGTTTATTTTACCAATGTGATGAATTTGTCAATTCCTCAGTTTTCTTCTTATGCAGAGAAAGCCATGCTAATTAGAGTTTGAAAATGAGCAATTTTCTCACCATTTTTACATATTTGCTTCCAAATCTGTGTTTGAAGGGCTGGTAGAGTAAAATGAAACTTGCAAAACTTGGCTTTCCATCTATGTATTCTCATCATTGTATCCAAAGACGTTATATTAGAGGTTTCTCAACTATAATTGAAAGAAATTCTTTTCTATTAATACCAGATTTCAAGCAGGAGCATAGTGGAGGCTATAGCTGCATTTCCCACATTTGTATCTTTAGAAGTTAGCATAGGACCTTGCATATAAAAATATTCTTTAAGTAATAAATAAATTAAATATATACATATAATAAATTATATATACATTTACAAATGAAATATACATAATACATATTATTATACATATAATAAGTGGCAATCTGAGTAAAATAATTCACTAGAAATAACATCAGCACTTTTACAAAAGTTGCTAAGGCTGAAGAACATTTCCAGCATTAAAATACTCATTCTGGTGGTGGCTCATGCCTGTAATCCCAACACTTTGGGAGGCTGAGGTGGGTGGATCACCTGAGGTCAGGAGTTTGAAACCAGCCTGACCAACATGGTAAAATCCCATCTCTCCTAAAAATACAAAAATTAACTGGGCTTGGTGGCGGATGCCTGTAGTCCCAGCTACTCAGGAGGCTGAGGCAAGATAATCGCTAGAACCCAGGAGGTGGAGGCTGCAGTGAGCTGAGATTATATCGCTGCTCTCCAGCCTGAGTGACAGAGTGAGATTGTTTCAAAAAAAAAAGAAGATACTCTTTCTGACTCATATTTGTTATTGAAGAATGAATATTCAGTCCAGTGTAATTTATTTATTTATTTTCAACATTTCTTCCATTAATATTGTCATAACCTTCTGTGTGGGATTTCTCAAACTTCAAAGCTGTTATTAAATTTGTCTTTATTCTGCCAAACTGAGATTATTTTGGTAAATGTGAAGACTGTCCCAGCACAGTTTGCAGATATTGAGAGCTTGTGATATAGATAAAAATTGTGATCTTCCTGCAAATCAATATAATTAGGAAATAAAAAAGTTCATCTAAGCCCAATTTTTTGGAAGCCTAGTTTGGTTCTATAACTTTCAATAATAATTATCAGGTCCTAGTAGTTATATGAATTAACTTGATTGAGATCTTTAGAATTCAGAGATTAAAGTTGTATAAAGCTTGCAGATAAGATGTTATGACTGTTCAATTTATGTAGTATTAAATAGAATTTGATAAATTTAAGCTAGGAATAATTACTAGGTTATAATTATTGAGAGACCTTGAAAGTGGATAAAGATGACTTAGACCAAAATAATTAAAATTGAAAGAAGTCTACATTTGGTTATTTTATTTTATTTTATTTTATTTTATTTTATTTTATTACCTTTAAAAACCTTTATGGCAGATCACTGATGTGCCATTTATTTTATTGTATTTTATTTTTTTAATTTTTTATTGGATTATAGGTTTTGGGGTACATGAGCAGAGCATGCAAGACAGTTGCGTAGGTACACACATGGCAGTGTGCTTTGCTTTTCTTCTCCCCTTCACCCACATTTGGCATTTCTCCCCAGGCTATCCCTCCCCACCTCCCCCTCCCACTGGCCCTCCCCTTTTCCCCCCAATAGACCGCAGTGTTTAGTACTCCCCTTTCTGTGTCCATGTGTTCTCATTTTTCATCACCCACCTATGAGTGAGAATATGCGGTGTTTCATTTTCTGTTCTTGTGTCAGTTTGCTGAGGATGATGTTCTTCAGATTCATCCATGTCCCTACAAACGACACGAACTCATCATTTCTGATTGCTGCATAATATTCCATGGTGTATATGTGCCACATTTTTCCAATCCAGTCTATTATCAATGGGCATTTGGGTTGATTCCAGGTCTTTGCCATTGTAAACAGTGCTGCAATGAACATTCGTGTACATGTGTCCTTATAGTAGAACGATTTACAGACTTTTGGATATATACCCAGTAATGGGATTGCTGGGTCAAATGGAATTTCTATTTCTAAGGCCTTGAGGATTCGCCACACTGTCTTCCACAATGGTTGAACTAATTTACACTCCCACCAACAGTGTAAAAGTGTTCCTTTTTCTCCACATCCTCTCCAGCATCTGTTGTCTCCAGATTTTTTAATGATCGCCATTCTAACTGGCGTGAGATGGTATCTCAATGTGGTTTTGATTTGCATCTCTCTGATGACCAGTGACGATGAGCATTTTTTCATATGATTGTTGGCCTCATATATGTCTTCTTTCATAAAGTATCTGTTCATATCCTTTGCCCACTTTTGAATGGGCTTGTTTGTTTTTTTCCTGTAAATCTGTTTGAGTTCTTTGTAAATTCTGGATATCAGCCCTTTGTCAGATGGGTAGACTGCGAAAATCTTTTCCCATTCTGTTGGTTGCCGATCCACTCTAGTGACTGTTTCTTTTGCCGTGCAGAAGCTGTGGAGTTTCATTAGGTCCCATTTGTCTATTTTGGCTTTTGTTGCCAATGCTTTTGGTGTTCTGTTCATGAAGTCCTTGCCTACTCCTATGTCCTGGATAGTTTTGCCTAGATTTCCTTCTAGGGTTTTTATGGTGCCAGGTCTTATGTTTAAGTCTTTAATCCATCTGGAGTTAATTTTAGTGTAAGGTGTCAGGAAGGGGTCCAGTTTCTGCGTTCTGCACATGGCTAGCCAGTTTTCCCAACACCATTTGTTAAACATGGAATCCTTTCCCCATTGCTTGTTTTTGTCAGGTTTATCAAAGATTGTATAGTTGTATGTATGTTGTGTTGCCTCCGGTGCCTCTGTTTTGTTCCATTGGTCTATATCTCTGTTTTGGTACCAGTACCATGCCGTTTTGATTACTGTAGCCTTGTAGTATAGTTTGAAATCCGGTAGTGTGATGCCCCCCGCTGTGTTCTTTTTGCTTAGAATTGACTTGGCTATGCGGGCTCTCTATTGGTTCCATATGAAGTTCATGGTGGTTTTTTCCAGTTCTGTGAAGAAAGTCAATGGTAGCTTGATGGGGATAGCGTTGATTCTGTAAATTACTTTGGGCAGTATAGCCATTTTCATGATATTAATTCTTCCTAACCATGAACATGGAATGTTTCTCCATCTGTTTGTGTCTTCTCTGATTTCGTTGAGCAGTGGTTTGTAGTTCTCCTTGAAGAGGTCCCTTACGTTCCTTGTGAGTTGTATTCCAAGGTATTTTATTCTTTTTGTAGCAATTGCGAATGGCAGTTCGCTCTTGATTTGGCTTTCTTTAAGTCTGTTATTGGTGTAGACGAATGCTTGTGATTTTTGCACATTGATTTTATATCCTGAGACTTTGCTGAAGTTGTTTATCAGTTTCAGGAGTTTTTGGGCTGAGGCAATGGGGTCTTCTAGGTATACTATCATGTCGTCTGCAAATAGAGACAATTTGGCTTCCACCTTTCCTATTTGAATACCCTTTATTTCTTTTTCTTGCCTGATTGCTCTGGCTAGAACTTCCAGTACTATATTGCATAGGAGTGGTGAGAGAGGGCATCCTTGTCTAGTGCCAGATTTCAAAGGGAATGCTTCCAGTTTTTGCCCATTCAGTATGATATTGGCTGTTGGTTTGTCATAAATAGCTTTTATTACTTTGAGATACGTTCCATCGATACCGAGTTTATTGAGGGTTTTTAGCATAAAGGGCTGTTGAATTTTGTCAAATGCCTTCTCTGCGTCAATTGAGATAATCATGTGGTTTTTGGTTTTGGTTCTGTTTATGTGGTGAATTACATTGATAGACTTGCGTATGTTGAACCAGCCTTGCATCCCCGGGATGTATCCTACTTGATCATGATGAATAAGTTTTTTGATTTGCTGTTGCAATCGGCTTCCCAATATTTTATTGAAGATTTTTGCATCTATGTTCATCATGAATATTGGCCTGAAGTTTTCTTTTCTTGTTGGGTCTCTGCCGGGTTTTGGTATCAGTATGATGTTGGTCTCATAAAATGATTTGGGAAGGATTCCCTCTTTTTGGATTGTTTGAAATAGTTTTAGAAGGAATGGTACCAACTCCTCCTTGTGTGTCTGGTAGAATTCGGCTGTGAACCCATCTGGACCTGGGCTTTTTTTGTGAGGTAGGCTCTTAATTGCTGCCTCGACGTCAGACCTTGTTATTGGTCTATTCATAGTTTCAGCTTCCTCCTGGTTTAGGCTTGGGAGGACACAGGAGTCCAGGAATTTATCCATTTCTTCCAGGTTTACTAGTTTATGCGCATATAGTTGTTTGTAATATTCTCTGATGATGGTTTGAATTTCTGTGGAATCTGTGGTGATTTCCCCTTTATCATTTTTTATTGCATCTATTTGGTTGTTCTCTCTTTTATTTTTAATTAATCTGGCTAGTGGTCTGTCTATTTTGTTGATCTTTTCAAAAAACCAGCTCTTGGATTTATTGATTTTTTGAAGGGTTTTTCGTGTCTCAATCTCCTTCAGCTCAGCTCTGATCTTAGTAATTTCTTGTCTTCTGCTGGGTTTTGAGTTTTTTTGATCTTGCTCCTCTAGCTCTTTCAATTTTGACGATAGGGTGTCAATTTTGGATCTCTCCATTCTCCTCATATGGGCACTTATTGCTATATACTTTCCTCTAGAGACTGCTTTAAATGTGTCCCAGAGGTTCTGGCACGTTGTGTCTTCGTTCTCATTGGTTTCGAAGAACTTCTTTATTTCTGCCTTCATTTCGTTGTTTACCCAGTCAACATTCAAGAGCCAGTTGTTCAGTTTCCATGAAGCTGTGCGGTTCTGGGTCAATTTCTGAATTCTGAGTTCTACCTTGATTGCACTATGGTCTGAGAGGCTGTTTGTTATGATTTCAGTTGTTTTGCATTTGTTGAGCAGTGCTTTACTTCCAATTATGTGGTCAATTTTAGAGTAGGTGTGATGTGGTGCTGAGAAGAATGTGTATTCTGTGGATTTGGGGTGGAGAGTTCTGTAAATGTCCACCAGGTTTGCTTGCTCCAGGTCTGAGTTCAAGCCCTGGATATCCTTGTTGATTTTCTGTCTGGTTGATCTGTCTAGTATTGACAGTGGAGTGTTAAAGTCTCCCACTATTATTGTGTGGGAGTCTAAGTCCTTTTGTAAGTCATTAAGAACTTGCCTTATGTATCTGGGTGCTCCTGTATTGGGTCCATATATGTTTAGGATCGTTAGCTCTTCTTGTTGTATCGATCCTTTTACCATTATGTAATGGCCTTCTTTGTCTCTTTTGATCTTTGTTGCTTTAAAGTCTATTTTATCAGAGATGAGAATTGCAACTCCTGCTTTTTTTGCTTTCCATTAGCTTGGTAAATCTTCCTCCATCCCTTTATTTTGAGCCTTTGTGTATCCTTGCATGTGAGATGGGTTTCCTGGATACAGCACACTGATGGGTTTTGGCTTTTTATCCAATTTGCCAGTCTGTGTCTTTTGATTGGTGCATTTAGTCCATTTACATTTAGGGTTAATATTGTTATGTGTGAATTTGATACTGCCATTTTGATGCTAAGTGGCTGTTTTGCCTGTTAGTTGTTGTAGATTCTTCATTATGTTGAAGCTCTTTAGCTTTTAGTGTGATTTTGGAATGGCTGGTACTGATTGATCCTTTCTATGTGTAGTGCCTCTTTTAGGAGCTCTTGTAAAGCAGGCCTGGTGGTGACAAAATCTCTGAGTACTTGCTTGTTCACAAAGGATTTTATTCTTCCTTCACTTCTGAAGCTCAGTTTGGCTGGATATGAAATTCTGGGTTGAAAGTTCGTTTCTTTAAGGATGTTGAATATTGGCCCCCACTCTCTTCTGGCTTGTAGTGTTTCTGCCGAGAGATCTGCTGTGAGTCTGATGGGCTTCCCTTTGTGGGTGACCCGACCTTTCTCCCTGGCTGCCCTTAGTATTCTCTCCTTTATTTCAACCCTGTTGAATCTGACGATTATGTGCCTTGGGGTTGCTCTTCTTGCGGAATATCTTTGTGGTGTTCTCTGTATTTCCTTCAATTGAGTGTTGGCCTGTCTTGCTAGGTGGGGGAAATTTTCCTGGATGATGTCCTGAAGAGTATTTTCTAGCTTGGATTCATTCTCTTCGTCCCCTTCTGGTACACCTATCAAACGTAGGTTAGGTCTTTTCACATAATCCCACATTTCTTGGAGACTTTGTTTATTCCTTTTTGCGCTTTTTTCTCTGATCTTGGTTTCTCGTTTTATTTCATTGAGTTGGTCTTCGACTTCAGATATTCTTTCTTCTGCTTGGTCAATTCGGCTATTGAAACTTGTGTTTGCTTCGCGAAGTTCTCGTATTGTGTTTTTCAGCTCCTTTAATTCATTCATATTCCTCTCTAAGGTATCCATTCTTGTTATCATTTCCTCGAATCTTTTCAAATCTTTTTTCAAGGTTCTTAGTTTCTTTGCATTGATTTAATACATGATCTTTTAGCTCACAAAAGTTTCTCATTATCCATCTTCTGAAGTCTAATTCCGTCATTTTGTCACAGTCATTCTCCGTCCAGCTTTGCTCCCTTGCTGGTGAGGAGTTTTGGTCCTTTCTAGGAGGCGAGGTGTTCTGGTTTTGGGTGTTTTCCTCCTTTTTGCGCTGGTTTCTTCCCATCTTTGTGGATTTGTCCGCTGGTCGTCTGCGTAGTTGCTGACTTTTCGTTTGGGTCTCTGAGTGGACACCCAGAATGTTGATGATGAAGTATTTCTGTTGCTTGGTTTTCCTTCTACCAGTCTAGCCCCTTCGCTGTACGACTGCTGAGGTCCGCTCCAGACCCTGCTTGTCTGGGCTGCACCTCTAGTAGCTGTGGCACAGCGAGGGATGCTACCAGTTTCTTTTTCTGCTCTCTTTGTCCCAGGATGATGCCTGCCTAATGTCAGTCTTTTGGATATAGAGGGGTCAGGGAGCTGCTTGAGGAGACAGTTTGTACTTTATAGGGGTTTAATTGCTGAGCTGTGCACTCTGTTGTTCATTCAGGGCTGTTAGGCTGCTATGTTTTATTCTGCTGCAACAGAGCTCATTAAAAAAAAACCCTTTTTTTTTCTCAAATGCTCTGTGTTGAGGGGTTTGGGCTTTATTTTTGGATGTCCGATCAGGTGTCCTGCCCAGCTAGAAGGCAGACTAGCCACTGTTTGGCTGCCGAGGCTCCGCCCTGCTGTTGTGTGATTCGCGCTGTTCCTGCCAGCTCTGCTGTGGTCTCCGCCATGCCCTGCGGCGGAGTCTCTTCATTGTAGCGTGTTGCCTCAGCAACGACAGGCTGCGTCAGCAGTGGGCGTGTATCTCAGTAGGGACGGGTTGCCTAGGCAACGGCTGGCTGCGTCAGCAGTGGGTGTGTATCTCAGTTGGGGCGGGTTGCCTCGGCAACGGCTGGCTGCGTCAGCAGTGGGCGTGTATCTCAGTTGGGGCGGGTTGCCTCGGTAGTGGTGGACGCCCCTCCCCCACAGAGCGTCTCGGACCGTCTGCTCGGGATAGTTTGAAATCGCGGTTTTGTTGGTCCCACTGGGTATCCCAATCCCTGCAATCCCCTGGGCTGGCCTAGTGTCCAAGTCTCGTTCAGTCTCAAGTCCAGCCCTCTCAAGTCTCAGGTTGTCGGTTCAACAGGGCACCCGGACAAGCGCGCCCTGTGGGGATTGCTGGGTAGGGCCGGCCGCCGCCGCCCCGGCTGCCGGCTTCGCCAGGCAGACCTACTGCCTGGCGTCCCGTGTCTTTTTTATACTTGGGAGTTTCCCCGTTCTGTGGGCAACAAAGATCAGTCTGGAAATGCCGTTCTGACTCACCATTTGCGGATTCAACGAGAAGAGCTCCAATCCTGGGTTGTTCTCACAGCGCCATCTTGAGTCCTCTCTACATTTGGTTATTTTAATCCACAGGTAATCATCAGATAACGTTACAATTAAAAGTTATAGTATTAATGAATAATCTACACATTCATAAAAAAATTTGTGTTCAACCATTATAAAATAATCTTTACTATATTACCTTTAATTACTTTAATTACTAATAAAACAATTCTGTCATTGACTGAATTCCTGATAGTTAATGAAATATATGACAATGAATAAATTATACAGATTAACATACAGGTACAATTATTCATAAGTACTAATAACAGTCTATAATATTACAAACCAGTAGTAACCCAGAGGCTTATTAACATGTCTAGGAACATAGCTAGTAAATTTGCAAGTTGTTTTTGAATTAGTTGTCTTCAATTGCTTTAATTTTTTTGTGTGAAAATTCATTCATTTGTATATAAAGTAGTTACAGTATACAGATAATCAAATCATCCTTATTAAAATATTTTTTAAAACTTGCTTAACTTTAAAAATTTTAATTTTAAACCACTGGCCATACTCACTTGAGGTCAGTGCCCAAATAATACCTAGCTTAACTATATTTGATATTTATTGAAAATGATATCTTTGTCTATCTCACTATACTCTTCATCTTCACTCAATTGAATGCTTTGATTATGTGTACTAGGAATAACAATGATTATTTGACTTTGGCATTACTAGCCTTCTGTTTCAGTATGTTAAAACTTCAAATTATTTTAAAACCTTACTAAGTTGTTGTACACATCTGGTCAAGGTTAGTTGCCAGAGTTGTGAAAAAGCATGATTAAAGCGGTTTAATTCAAGCATACATTATTTTTCTGTCAAGTCTAATCTACATTTATTGATATAAAATTTCATCAGTTTAAAGGGAGGTCTTAAAGGATGTGTGTGTAAGTAAGAAGATGGCATTTTTGAGGTTGAGATAACTCAGCTTAAAAGCTGGGTGAAATAGGATGTTGATGATAGAGAACACACACACACAAACATGAGAGGACATACATAAAATGGTAAAGGAAGGAGGAAAATCTAACACATTGCCTCATCCTGATCTCTACGTTCTGCCAAAATGTGAAGAGAGCCTGATTACAGTACAAAGCAAGGAGAGAATTATGAGAATACAGGAAGTAAAGGAAAATCAGGTGGAGAAGAGATAGAGGTTGTACAACCAATCATTTGAATCTGAATGGTGTTGTTGAAGTTGGTTGATTTAAGAAATATTAATATATTATACCTTAAAAGAGGACAGCCAATACTAATGGATTAAAATTCTGTTTTTCAAATAAGTAAATTGAGTTTGTTCAAACTTAAATCAGTCATAGCTTTCCTGTAAAGAGACTTCTTAAATTAAGTGTTTAACTTAATCAAATAAATCCTTTTGGGAAATAGAAAGTTTATGTTCTACTTGAAGCTATAAATATGACCTGAGTGTTATGATGCCTGCCTGTAGTCCTACCTACTTGGGAGACTGAGGCAGGAGGATTACTTGAGCTCTGGGGTTCGATACTTGTGGTACTGCACTCCAGCCTGGGCAACAGAGTGGGAATCTCTCTCTAAAAATAAGCTATAAACATGTTCTTTAGTTGGTTTAATAATTTGATTATTTGAGCTAGGTATTTGTATAAAAAATCAAAAAATAATTAGGAAAACTATATTTGACACGGGTATGTATTTTAGTTGTTTATATATTGATATAGCTATTATTTAGTTATTTTTGAATATTTTGGTTTTGATGTGTGTGTGTTTGTGTGTGTGTATGTGTGCCTTTGAGCCAATTTATCATCACTAAAACTAGTCTGGCAAGAGGGAAGATCTCTGGGATGTAGGATGTGGTAAAGGGGTGGTTTGCTGTGTTGTTTGTGAATGTCATGTAGACACATGGCATAGAGTCTAAAATATTTCACAGTGGCAGACATGTAAGTTATTTTTACTTTTAAAAATGAGAAGTAGGTTTAAATATCACAGAAGAATATCAAATTTGAGGTAGCTGGGAAGATACCTATTTCTTTGTTTGCATAGATGATTATATGTATATGTTCCTGATGAGTTTTCTAACTCTGGGTAATAACTTTAGATTAAGCATTACATCTAGCCTGAATTGAGGAATTTTCTAGCACTGTCTAATATAGTTCTTTCTTTGTAATAGGAAACTGTTACAAATAGCAACATAAAATCTCAGAAATTCTGCAAAGCTACTTTTTTTAAATAAGCATAAAATAGATAGATATAGCTAAATGGCATTTTTTGAACCATTTGTAATGTACTACATTTTTTTCAATAAAAGAAGAATGCATTATGATAGCACAAATAAGCTTCAGTGAACTGAGGTTGGTATAAAAGGGCATAAATGTAATCTTGTGGAAGTGGCAGGGAGAAAGGAATACCTGTGATGTCAGAGTAAGAGGTTCTTTTACTTCACAGGGATATAGGAGGCACAACTCTTAAGGAAAAGACATTTTCAATTAAGGCAAGTAGGTTAAAGATCTCTGTGAAAAGATTTCTGGATTTAGAAGAAACTGTTCATTGCAGAATAGTGGCTTCATAGGAAATCACAAGAAGGTTAGAGTGAGAGTAGTGTAGTAAAATTTGTGTTAGAAAAGGGAAATTAGGACTAGGCGTGGTGGCTCACGCCTATAATCTGAGGTGGGTGGATCATGAGGTCAAGAGATCAAGATCATTCTGACCAACGTGGTGAAACCTGTCTCTACTAAAAATACAAAAATTAACTGGGCTTGGTGGCAGATGCAGTAGTCCCAGCTACTCAGGAGGCTGAGGCAGGAGAATCACTTGAACTGGGAGGTGGAGGTTACAGTGAGCTGAGATCGCACCACTGCGTTCCAGCCTGGCGACAGAGTGAGACTGTCTCAAAAAAAAAAAAAAAAAAGAAAAGAAAAAGAAAACAAAAGAGAAGTGGAACTAATGAGAATTATGGTGTAGAGATGATACAAACCAGTGGGATTTGCATTAGGTAGTACCAAAGGATATTAACCATGGTATGGCAGTTTTAACATTGTCATTGATATAACTTACAGTCATCTGAATCTAAATATTTTTCATTTTCTTGCATCTAAAATTAAGATGTATCATGAGTGCCTATTCTTTTTAAATTGCTTTTGTGAGGTATAAACTAAATTCACCATATGTAAGTGTATTACTCAAGTAATAGTAAATACACACAGTTGCACACCACCACCACAATCCAGTTTTAATTTTCTTTACAAAAAAACGTTCCTCATGCCTGTGTGAAGTCAATCCCTGCTCTTACGCTTAGCAACAGGAAACTGTAGATTCGCTTTTTATCTTTATAAATATGTCTTCTCTGGACTCTCATATAAATGATATCTGGCTTCTCTTGTGCCTGGTCTTTTTAACTAAGCATAATATTTTAGCTTAGGCAAAACATTAGGGTCCCATCAACAATGTAAAAGTGTTTCAGTTTTCTCCACATCCTTGCCCATAATTGATATTGTGATTCTTGATAATCACTATTCTAGTGATGTATAGTAGTATTTCATTATTATTATAATTTGCATTCCTTAAGGCTATGCTTATTAGCTACACGTATTTTCGCTGCTTTTATTTGTGTATGGTATCTTGACTTCTGAGCAAAGGGCATGCTTGAATAGCAAATCGAATTAGAAGACTGAAATAATTTATCCCTGTGGAGAGATTTGGAGTCATCCTATCCTAGGCTACTGAAAATAAGCCCACTTCTTCCCCTAACTCAAACTTTGCTTACATTACGATATGGTATCACATGAGAGATGTCATCTTACACTCTTCCACTTCCACTTACATTTAAACTTACAATTACATTTCTTACACATGGAAGATATCTGCTTACATTCCAGGGTAATTAGTAATGTTAATCTTTCTATAAAAGAGGATGAGGAAACAACAGGCAGCCCCAGTGAAGGTCAGAATTTTCTGAAGATCAGGCTTCCTCAGCTGTGGTGACAAGTCCTGCAAATTTGGGTCACAGGGAAGCACTACATGGTATTGCTCTGGATATTATTTTGCTGTGAATAATAAACAGTATATGGCCAGGGGCCATGGCTCACACCTGTAATCCCAGCACTTTGGGAGGCCCAGGCGGGTGGATTGCTTGAGCTCAGGAGTTCTAGATCAGCCTAGGCAACACGGTGAAACCATGTCTTTACTAAAATACAAAAAATTAGCCGGGCATGGTGGCAGACGCTGTAATCCCAGCTACTCATGAGGCTGACGCAGGAGAATCACTTGAACCTGGTAGAGGTTGCAGTGAGCCGAGATTACGTCACTGCTTTCCAGCCTGGGTTACAGAGTAAGACTCTGTTTCAAATAATAAATAAATAAATAAATAAATAAACAAACAAACATAAACAGTATATGTCTCTGCCCCAGGTACTTCTGTTCTTCTGTCAGTATGTGAATATATAACTTTACTGGGCTGAGTTGCTGTTTGCAAATTTCAGACACTTTGCATTCTCTGACTTAACACAAGTAAGTGTCAATATGGTTTGGCTGTGTCCCACCCAAATGTCATCTTGAATTGTGCTCTCATAATTCCCACATGTTGTGAGAGGGACCCAGTGGAAGATAATTGAATCATGGGGTCAGTTTCCACGTACTGTTCTCGGTATTGGATCAGTCTCACGAGATCTGATGGCTTTATCAGGGGTTTGCACTTTTGCGTCTTCCTCATTCTGTCTTTGTGTGCTGTCACCCACTTACTCCTCCTTGCTTTCCACCATGATTGTGAGGCTTCCCAGGCCATGTGGAACTGTAAGTCCAGTTCTTTTATAGATTGCCCAGTCTTGGGTATGTCTTTATTAGCACCGTGAAAACGGGCTAATACAAGTATTAAATAAATGTCAGTTCTTACGATGATTTTTTTTTTTTTTTAGGAATGTAAATGACCGTAGGCTGGAAAATTTAGAATCATCAGGGAAATTTGAATTTTCTTTCTTGGAATTCTCTCTCAAGGTTGCCATTTAAGATTCTACTTATGGGAATCTAAAAATGGCAAACTCATAGAACCAGAGAATAAAATAACGATTTCCAGAGGCTGGGGCTGTGGAGATTGAAAAGATGTTGGTAAAAGGAACAAAATTTCAGTGACACAAAATACATAAGCAATTTATTGACATCATGGAAACTACAGTTAATAACAACATATTGCATACTTGAAAATTGTTTGAACAGTAGATTTTATAGTTTCTCACTACAAAAAGTATGTGAGATCATTTATATGTCAAATAGCACAATTTAGACATTCCACAAATGTACAAATATATTGAAACATAATGATGTATGTAAATATATATAATTTTTACTTGTCAATTAAAAAATAAAAATAAATAAAATTATATCAGGTGAAAGAAAAGCATTTCTATGTATTGACTATAGTCCAGAATTGAATGAGTTTATTTTCCCCATTTATGTGTTCAGATGATAGAAATAAATTAGAAACAAACATTTCTGAAATGTCTTCTTTTTCTCTTTGTATTTTACTGTGGTAGGAACACTTAACATGAGATCTACTCTCTAAAATTTTTAAGTGTGCAATGCATGATTGACAAGTAAAATGTACAGCAGATCTCTAGAACTTATTTTACTTTCTTGGCTGAACCTTTATGCCCCTTGATTAGCTGCTTCCATTTCCCTTCTTCCCAGCTCCTGATAACCACTATTCCATTCTTGAACTTTATACATGTGATGATTTTTTATACCCTCCCCCCCATGGAGGTAGACTTGTGCAATATTTGTCTTTTTGTGACTGGGTTATACTGTTCTCCAAGTTCACCCATGTTGTAATATATTGCAGAATTTCCTCTTTTTTAGTATTCTATTTCATGTATAAATCATATATTTTTATCTATTCATCTGTCAATGGACAGATTATTTCTGCATATTGGCTATTGTAAATAGTGTTTCAGTGGACATGAAATGGTCATATCTCTTTCAGATTCTGCTTTCAACTCTTCTGAATGTATACTTGGAGGCGGGATTGATGCATCACATGGTAGTTACATTTTTAATTTTTTGAGGAACCTTCATAGTGTTTTCCATAATGGACGAAATATTTTATATTCTTACCAACAGTGTACAAAGGTTTCTTTTTTCTTTCCATATCCTTGCCAACACTTATCTTTGTCTTTTTTACAATAGTCATTCTAACAGTTGTAAGGTGATAAAATTTTGCAGTTTTAACTTGCATTTTCCCAATAATTAGTGATGTTGAGCATATTTTTGTATACTTGTTGGTCATTTGTATGTGTTCCATGGAGAAATGTCTATTCCAAAGACTTTGCCTATTAAAACAAATAATTTTTTTCTATTTTAATCTTTTTGGTGCTATTGTAGTTGAAATTATTTTCCTAATTTTCTTTTCAGTTTGTAGTTAGTGTTAAAAAACACAACTGATTTTTGTATGTTAATTTTGTATCATATAACTTTATTAATATTTTTTTTACAGTTTTTTTCATGGAGTCTTTAGGATCATTTATATGGATGATTATACCTTCAAACAAGGACAATTTTACTTATTTTTTATTTTTGGTTTGGATGCCCAGTTTTCTTTCTTTACTACTATAGCTAGGATTTCTATGTGCTATGTTGAATGGAAATGGTAAAAGCGGGTGTCTGTGCCTTGTTCATGGTATCAGAGGAAAAGCTCTACTTTTCATCATTGAACATTGAAAAAGCTGTGAGGTTTTCATATGTGGCCTTTGTTATGTTGCAGTAATTTCATTCTATTCATATTTTGTTGAGAGTTTCTTTTTTAAATTATGAAAAGTTGTTGAATTTGTCAAATGCTTTTTCTACATCTATTGAAATGACTCTGAGATTTTCATTCAGTTTATTGTTAATGTGTTATATCACGCTAATTGATTTTCATATGTTGCAACATGCTCGAAACCTAGAGAAAAGTCCCACTTGGCTATATGACGTATGGTCCTTGATAGGTTATTAGATTGGATATGCTGGTATTTTGCTGAGGCATTTGCATCTAAATTCATTGAGGATTTTGATCTGCCATTTTCTCTTTTTCGTTTCTCCGCCTTTGGTGTTAGTGTAATGCTGGCGTCATAAAATCAGTTTGACAGTGTACCCTCTTCATTTTTTGGGAAAAGTTGAAGAAAGATTAGTATTATTTCTTCTTTAATTGCTTGATGAAATTTACTAGTGATGCCATCAGGTACGGAACTTTTTTATTTTTAGGAGGTTTTTGATTGCCGATTCATTCTCCACATTAGTTGCAGGCCTGTTCAGACTTTGTTTCTTTATAAATTAGTCTTGATGATTTGTATATTTCAAATAATTTTTCATTTATTCTAGGGTACACAAATCATTGGAATATAATTGTTCATAGAAAGGTCTTATAATCTTTATTATTTCTGTGGTATCAACTGTAATGCCTTTAAATATATATATATATATATATATATATATATATATAACAAATGATTTCTCTCAGTTATGAATTCTAAAATTCTGAGGTCAGAATGCCAGCACAGTCAGGTCCTGTGAAGGCTGTCTTCCAAGTTGCAGGCTGCTGATTACTCATTATATCCTAACATGGTGAAAAGAGATCCAGATAGCTTTCAAGGCTCTTCTTTTTTTTTTTCTTCTTTTTCAAATTATTATTATAATCATTATTCAGTTACATGAATAAGTTCTTTAGTGGTGATTTCTGAGATTTTGGTGCACCCATCTCTCAAGCAGTGTACACTGTACCCAATATGTCTTTATCCCTCACCCTTCTCCCACCCTTTTCCCTGAGACCCCAAAGTCCGTTGTGCCATTCTTATGCCTTTGCATTCTCATAGCTTAGCTCCCAATAGTTGTAATGTCATTTATTTCATTACTGATTTTGTCTATTTGAGTTTTCTCTTTTTTCCTTTGTCTAGCTAATAGTTTATAAATTTTGCTTACGTTTAAAAAAATCCCACCAACTCTTAATGTTGTTGATTTTTTTAAATGCTTTTTTGTTTCATTTATTTCTGCTGTTTATTTCTTTCCTTCTGCTAACTTTGGACTATGTTTTTTAGTCTTTTGTAGTCCTTTGAGGTGTTAAGTTATCTGAGATCTTTCTTGTTTTTTAATATAGGAGTTGGACACTGAACTTCTGTTGGCTTTGGTATGTTGTGTTTTCAATTACATTTTACTTGAAGTTTTTTTCTAATTTCCTTTTTGATTTTTTTACTTTGACCAAGTGGTTGCCCAGGTACATGTTGTTTAGTCTAAATTTTGCTTATCTAGTTTGAGAATTACAATGTAGTTTCTTCTCTTTTTAAAATTATACTTTACGTTCTTGGGTGCAGGTGCAAAATGTGCAGGTTTGTTACATAGGTGTACACGTGCCGTGGTGATTTGCTCCATCCATCACCCTATCATCTACATTAGGTATTTCTCCTAATGCTATTCCTCCCCTTCCCCACCCTGAACTATCCCTCCACTTTCCCTCCTTCCCCCTACAGACCCCAGTGTGTGATGTTCCCCTCCTTGTGCCTTGTGTTCTCATTGTTCATCACTCACTTATCGGTGAGAACATGCGGTGTTTGGTTTTCAGTTCTTGTCACTTTACTGAGAATGATGGTTTCCAGCTCCATCCATGTCCCTGCAAAAAACATGAACTCATCCTTTTTTATGGCTGCATAGTATCCTATGATGTATATGTGCCATATTGTCTGTATCCAGTCTATCATTGATGGGCACTGGAGTTGGTTCCAAGTCTTTGCTATTTTGAACAGTGCCACAATAAACATACATGTGCATGTGTCTTTATAATAGAATGATTGATAAACCTTTGGGTATATATCAGTAATAGGATTGCTGGGTCAAATGGTATTTCTAGTTCTAGATCCTTGAGGAATCTCCACACTGTCTTCCACAACCATTGAAATAATTTACACTTCCACCAACAGTGTAAAAGTGTTCCTATTTCTCCACATCCTCTCCAGCATCTGTTGTCTCCTGACTTTTTAATAATCACCCTTCTAACTGGCATGAGATGAAATCTCAATGTGGTCTTGATTTGCATTTCTCTAATGACCAGTGATGATGACCTTTTTTTATATATGTTTGTTGGCTCCAGATAAGTCTTCTCTTCAGAAATGTCTATTCATATCCACTGCGCACTTTTTCATGGGGTTTCTTTTTTCTTGTAAATTTGATTAAGTTATTGGTGGATTCTGGATATTAGCCCTTTGTCAGATGGGTAGATGGCAAAAATTTTTTCTCATTCTGTTGGTTGCCGATTCACTCTAATGACAGTTTCTTTTGCTGTGCAGAAGCTCTTTAGTTTAATTAGATCCTGTTTGTCTATTTTGGCTTTTGCTGCCATTGCTTTTGGTGTTTTAGTCATGAAGTCCTTGCACATGCTTATGTCCTGAATGGCATTGCCTAGGTTTGCATCTAGGGTTTTTATGGTGTTAGGTCTTTTTTGGGGGGGCGGGGGGGAGAGTCAAACTTTATTAACTATCTTGAGGGAAAGAGTAAAACTTTATTAAATATTTTGATTAAAATTTTGCAGTTTTAGATATCCATTATTTTACCATTTTTCTAGTGTATGGTGGAACCTAAACCTATTCGAGATCTTTCTTTAAAAGACTATATTAATGCATTACAGTATAATGCTATTCAATAATGTAATAAGTTTATACATTTCAAAATTACTTACCCAATGAAAATAACTCATTTCAAATATTTTTATTTCTGATATTAATGACTAATTGATATAAGCTAGGAATGAGCTACTGTTAGTAAGCTATTCAATTAAATGTCTTTTAGATTATTATATTGCCTGACCTGTAACAAATGTAAGCATTTCTATAATGTTAGTACAGTGCTAAATTCAAAATAATGAAGTAAAATAATTAACACATTTTCAAAACTTACATTTGGTCAGTAATTCCTTACCAGTTCATCACTGATCCATACTAACCTGATAAAGGATTTCAATTGTTTTTGAATTTCTATTATAACTATATTTAAAATTAGCTTTCTGCAATATTTTATATCTCATCTAATCCTTAAAAATATATTTCTAGCTCTGACTGGTACCACTTTTTTATGTTCCTTATCTGTTTCACTATCCTGAAATAGAATCCTTTTAAGTTAAAAGTGATACATTTATATTTACTTTAGAAATCACTGCACTTATATAATGATAAACAGTGCAAGAGTTTATTTCTTTATGCCACTGCTGTCCCATTTTTTTTTTTTTGAAACACACACATACATACACACAATTTCTAATTGAGCCATAGCTTAATTCAATTTACTCTGGAACTGAATTAAGGGTGCATAAGGACTTTCTGGGTATCTCTCTGTGAGTAAAACAAACTGTATTTTTAAAAAATTATAATTTAAAAATAATACTTCTTAAATTTTGCCATGTTATAAAATGTAAAATATTATAACATTATATATTTAAAAATATTACAGAGACTGACAAATGTGCATGACACTAACACAAACACAAATGCATTTCTACTATAAAAAGACGTTCAATGCAAAAGATTTCATTGATTTCATGCTAGTAGCTAAAGTACAGCCACATGCCCTGTGTATGTGGCGTTTAACATAACTCTTGTCCTGATAGAGTGGATTAATAACAAAAATAGCATCACTTAGTTTTTGGATACTTGAACAACGTCAGGAATCTTCATTACTGCTAAAAATACAGTATTAGTATACCAAACAAAGGGATGCTAAGAACATGTGAGGTCTAAAGTTTGTGGATTTAAGCCAGCTGAGCACAGCAACAAGTAGTTCATTTGAGCGGCCAGAACAAACACTTCTTTCATAGAGGAACACTCTGTCCCTATCCCCATCCTTTCCTCTCTCTCTGAAAAATCCCATACATGACATTTGCATTGACTTCATCAGCTTCAAATTGCACCACGAATACTGGCATGTATTTTGTATTCTTTCCATCAATAGCCAGGACAGGAGGCTAATTAGCTTACCACCAATGCTTTAAACACAGTTACCATAAAGAGTAGCTCTTGTAAAAACCTCAAGTTCAAAACTTTCAATTTAGTCTGAGAAGGAATTTCTTTTTCCTCCAACACAAATTGAAGGTATGTAGATACCAATGTTCAAGTGTTTTATTTTTTAGACTAAAAAGCGAAATAGAAATATTATAAAACTGTTCCTGCTCCAATTATGAAAAAATGACCATTATATAGACTTCAATTCTGTTATAAATGAAATTATTTACTGAAAGACACAGAAATAACATGACATAGTTAGAATAATAGAGGTAGGAATAAAGCTCAGAACCTTTTTACCATTATCTGATCCTAGGAGTAGCTATGAACAAATTTCACTTTGTTTAGTATTGCCATAGTTTTATGAAACTGATATACTTCCAATAAATAATATATATTATTTAAGAATGAGAGTGAGTAACCATGTATAATTTTCCAACAGAATTAGAATTTGAAAAGTTCTTGGCAACTGTTTTAAAAATATATGGTGTAGAAATAACTGAATTAACATAGAGCATTGCATACACACACACACACACGCACACGCATACAAACATGCAGACGCAAATCCTTTTATTTTTATTCTAAATCAAAATAAAACTATTGCTACCTGAATTTTTTAATAAAAATTTAAACTAAAAAATCTATCCTACAATTTAAGATCATCCTTCATCTTGGAAATATAGAAATGTACAATATTTTGCACGAATTGGTCAACAGAAAAGAACACAAAATATCTATATGTCATTTAATCATATTTAAAATTATTCATTTGTAAGAATTTAATACCTATGACTGAGATAAATCAGTCCTGTTTCCCTTCCTGTAGAAATAGTAAACAGGTGATTATTACTATCCATGTGTGAGTTAGTTAGGCTGTGTTATAATGTCAAAATGCTCTGAGCAGTAAAACTTGCATAGCACATTTATAATGGAAAACTGATGTTAACATTAATCTTTGACGTTTCTTTGTGCTCATGACAATAAAGTTGGACCTGTAATGCCTTTTATACTGTATAGGAATGACAAATACAAGATCTCAAAGCTTTTAGAATAGGTCCTCATGATTTTTAAAAATTTATTTTTTTTGGTTTATCTTTCCCCAAACCATTAACAATGTGGCTTCAAAAAGAGAATAGCGGGCTGGGCGCGGTGGCTCACGCCTGCAATCCCAGCACTTTGGGAGGCCGAGGTGGGTGGATCACGAGGTCAAGAGATTGGGACCATCCTGGTCAACATGGTTAAACCCCGTCTACTAAAAACATAAAAATATTAGCTGGGCATGGTGGCACATGCCTGTAATCCCAGCTACTCAGGAGGCTGAGGCAGGAGAATTGCCTGAACCCAGGAGGCAGAGGTTGCGGTGAGCCAAGATAGTGCCATTGCACTCCAGCCTGGGTAACAAGAGCGAAACTCCTGACTCAAAAAAAAAAAGAGCAACTATCATCTTATTTTTAACTTTGAGAAAAATATTTGTTTTTTATTTATTTATTTATTTATTTTTTAATGGAGTCTTGCTCTGTTGCCCAGGCTGGAGTACAGTGGTGCAATCTTGGCTCACTGCAACCTCCGCCTCCTGGGTTCAAGTTAATCTCCTGCCTCAGCCTCCCAAATAACTGGGACTACAGGCATGCATCACCATGCCCAGTTAAGTTTTGTATTTTTAGTAGAGATGATTTTTCACCATGTTGGCCAGGCTGGTCTCAAACTCCTGGGCTCAGGTGATTCACCTGCCTTGGTATCCCAAAGTGCTAGGATTACAGTATTTTTGTTGTTTAATTTGGCATATTGATTTTTGAAAAAAATGCATGAGCCTATCAAATATAGTATAAAAAAGTGTATATTTTTAAATAGCTAGAAAATAAGAATTGCAATATTTCCAATATAAAAAAAGGACAAATGTTTGAGATGACGGCTATCCCTACTATGCTGACCCAGTCATCATATGGAATACACTGATATTCAAACATCATATGTATCCCCAAAATATACACAGCTATTATAAATATCCGCAAAAATAAAATGCTTGATGCTTTTTTAACTAATACATATTATTTGCATGTATTTATGGATTACGTGTGTTACCTCACTATATGTATAGGATGGGCAATGATCAAGTCGGAGTACTGCGGGTATCCATTACTTCAGATACCTGTCATTTCTATGTTTGTGGAACATTCAGAATCCTCCCATCTAGCTATTTTTAAATATGGTTGCCCGCAGCATGCAGAGGGATTGGTTCCAGGACAGCTGGAATATAACCAAATGCATGCAAACCTTGTAAGCAAAAAGTCAGCTTTTTGTATATATGGGTTTCACATCCTGTGAACACTGTGTTTTTGAGCTGTTTTTGGTTGGAGTAAAGATGCACGTAAGTGGTTCCTGAAGTTACACTCCATGTTGTTCAAGGGTTAACTGTATTCAATATGCTTGTTGACTATAGTTACCCTACTCTGCTGTCAAACAATAGAACTTATTCTGTCTGTTTATTTGCATCCATTAACCAACATCTCTTCATGTCCCCTCACACAACCTTCTCAGCCTCTGGTAACAGCTATTCTATTCTCTACCTTCACAAAATTAACTCTTTTAGTTCTCACATATGATTGAGAACATGTGTCTTTCTGTGTCTGGCTTATTTCACCTAACATAGTGACTTTCAGTTCCATCTTTGTTGCTGAGAATGATGTGATTTTATTCTTTTTTTATGCTTGAATAATATTCCATTGTGCATATATAAGACATGTTACATTTTTATGTTGATGGACACTTAAGATTGACCCCATACTTTTGCTATTGTAAATAGCACTACAATAAACATATGACTGCAGGTATCTCTTTGATATTACTGGTTTCTTTTCCTTTGAATAAATATCCGGTAGTGGGATTGTTGGATTCTAGTTTTCGTTTTTTGAAAAATCGCTATAATGTTTTTTCATAATGGCTAAACTAATTTACGTTCCCAGCAACAGTGTAAAAGTGTTCTCTTTTCCCTGCATCCTTTCCAGAATTTGTTATTTTTTCTTTTTAATTGTTGTTCTAACTGTGGCAGAAGATGACATGAACAGACATCTCTTAAAAGACAACGTACAAACGGTTAACAGGTATGTAAAAAAAATGTTCAACATCACTAATAATCAGGAAAATGCAAAATGAAATGACTATCATCTTTAAAGATTTTAAAAACATAGCCTATCTTTTTCAATGCCAGAGTATCAAGGAGCATAACAGAAATAATTTTCTTATTATGGTTACCAAAACTCAGTTAAAAATTGCAAAAAATTATCATTCAACTGAAAGTTTTCTGAAGCGATAGCATTAAGCTAGCATAGGGGTATATTAATGAGTATATTTATTTAGAATTCATTAGCTAATGTCTCATTTCAGCTATACTGCTTTACAAATCAGAGTATCTGCAAGGGTTTAATTATTTAGTTAAATATGGTTTTAAACCAAACTCCTCTTCTGCTTGTGTTGAAAATAGACTGCAGATGATTACATTTCCATAGACTTCACAACATAAGCTTCTTTTGGTTTGAAATAAGAATGTTAAGGTTGCCAAGCAGAAAGTTTATAACTGCTGTTATTTTGGATTATATAGAGTTATGAAAATCTAAATGTTTTACAAAGTTAAAAAGTATTCTTTTTTTGCTCACTTATAACTCAAAAATCACTAAAGTCATTCTGCTAAACATGCCAAGAAGCCAAGCTTCTTGCCATATGTCTGCATAATTTTATTAAATCACTGCTATTCACGTGCACATTCTCATACACATACAAACAAGAGATGCCAAAGATTAAAAATATGTTTTATGTATTTTATATAAGCTTGAATTGAGACCATGACCTCATTTGAACACAACATGTGGCCTATATCTAGGGTTATTTTTAAACCAGCCTTAGCATACTTTTTTTGCATGAGTATTTTAATTCGTACTTCCTGTATTCCCTACTGTAATTTCAGTATAACATGATATTCGAGTGATTGAAATAATCTAATAAATATGCAATTGTTTCAGGATTTGATTTACTGCGTACTGTTTTCTTGCCCATGATTTAATAATATTAGGCAATTATTATTTTAAAAAATTGTCTGGGCACAGTGGCTTATGCCTATAATCCTAGCATTTTGGGAGGCCAAGGCAGGTGAATCACTTGAGGTCATGACTTCCAGACCACCCTGGCCAACATGGTGAAACTCAGCCTCTACTAAAATACAAAAGTTAGCTAGGTTTGGTGGCGTGTGCCTGTAGTCCTAGCTACTTGGGAGGCTGAGGCATGAGAATCGTTTGAACCTTGGTAGCAGAGGTTGCAATAAGCTGAGGCTGCACCACTCCACTCCAGCCTGGGCAACAAAGTCAGACTCTGTCTCCAAAAACAAACAAACAAAAATAAATAAATGATATGAAGCAATTATGACATTGAATGTCATGTCGGAAGCACCGTTTATTAGTTATAATAAATATTTAATATTTTGTGGTAATAACTTTTATTAAAACAAATGCATATATAGTTATCAGGCAAGTCCTTTTAATTGATGTCTCAGTTATTAAAATAACTCATCTATCACTCAATTGCTCACTGAATCTTTATTCTTTGTGATGTCTAATAGTTCAAAAATCTATTCTGAGGCCATGATTGGTCCAAAGTTCTATATCTTCTGTTTGTTAATACCCATTAAATATCTTCATGTAATCTTTAGTTCTAGGCACTGGAAAGGGCACTATTTCTAGGCTCTTTCAGGCAACAGAGGCAGGACTGTATTCTCCCTAGAAACATGAACCAAGAGTTTCCAATTTGAATGTTCAGAAGTATTTAAGGACTACCTAGTTCATGCCAAGGAATAAAAAATATACTGCTCCTTTCTGTCTATGTGTTGAAAAACAAAGAAGTGAGTGGAAAAAGGTAGGAGGAGTGAGATATTCTGTCTTAATATCTCTAAATTTTGTTCTATGATAAGACTCAAATGCCTTAGAGTATATTGGGTTCTGCCCAAGCCGATCAAGCTCCCCAATTGATTCTAATGCTTTACCAATCTTCTAGTCTACGCTATCACTTTAAGATGTTTCCTTCAAGATTGTACCTTGTTTCATCATCTGTTTATATTCATAGGTCTTATATTTATGCTCATACTATCTGGCAGTTAATTGTTTATGAATTTGATCAAGTAGAGTGTGAGCACTTTTAGTTTTGCTTCTTTTTTTTATTATTATACTTTAAGTTCTGGGCTACATGTGCAGAATGTGCACGTTTGTTGCATACATATACATGTGCCATGGTGGTTCGCTGCACCCATCAACCCATTATCTACATTAGGTATTTCTCCTAAGGCTATTCTTCCCCTTTCCTTCTCCCACTGACAGGCCCCAGTATGTGATATTCCTTCCTTTCCCTGTGCCCATATGTTCTCATTAGTTAACTCCCACTCACAAGTGAGAACATGTGGTGTTTGGTTCTCTGTTCCTGTATTAGTTTGCTGAGAATGTTGGTTTCCGGTTTCATTCATGTCTCTGAAAATGACATGAATTCATTCTTTTTTATGGTTGCATAGTATTCCATAGTATGTATGTGCCACATTTTCTTTATCCAGTCTATCATTGATGGGCATTTGGGTTGGTTCCAAGTCTTTGTAGTTGTGAACAGCACTGCAATAAACATACGTGTGCATGTGTCTTTAAAGTAGAATGGTTTATAATTTTGGGGTATATACCCAGTAATGGGATAGCTGGGTCAAATGGTGTGTCTGGTTCTAGATCCTTGAGGAGTTGCTACACTTTCTTCCACAAGCGTTCAACTGATTTACACTCCCACTAACAGTGGAAAAGTGTTCCTATTGCTTCACACCTTCTCCAGCATCTGTTGTTTTTTCTTACCTTTTTAATGATCCCCATGCTAACTGGCATGGGATGGTATCTCATTGTGGTTTTGATTTGCATTTCTCTAATACCAGTGATGAGTATTTTCTCCTATGTTTGCTGGCTGTATAAATGTCTTCTTTGAGAAGTGTCTGTTCATATCCTTTGCTCCTGTTTTGGTGGGGTTGTTTATTTATTGTAAATTTGTTTGTTCCTTGTAGATTCTAGATATTAACCCTTTGTCAGATGGATAGAATGCCAAAATTTTCTCCCATTTTATAGGTTACCTGTTTAATGACAGTTTCTTTTTCTGGGCAGAAGCTCTTATGTTTAATTAGATCCCCCATTTGTTAATTTTGGCTTTTATTTAAATTGCTTTTAGTGTTTTAGTCATGAAGTCTTTGCCCATGCCTACATCCTGAATGGTATTGCCTAGGTGTTCTTCCAGGGTTTTTGTGGTTTTAGGACTTACATTTAAATCTTTAATCCATCTTGAGTTAATTTTTGTTGAAGGTATAAAGGAGTCCAGTTTCAATTTTCTGCATATGGTTAACCAGCTTTCCCCACACCATTTCTTAAATAGGGAATCTTTTCCCCATACTTGCTTTTGTCAGGTTTGTCAGAGATCAGATGGCTGTAGATGTGTGGTGTTATTTCTGAGGCCTCTGTTCTGTTTCATAGGTCTATATATGTTTTGGTACCAGTACTGTGCTGTTTTGGTTACTGCAGTCTTGTAGTATAGTTTGAAGTTAGGTAGTGTGATGCCTTCAGCATTTTTTTCTTTTTTCTTAGGATTCTCTTGGCTATACACAATCTTTTTTGGTTCCATATAAAGTTTGAAGTAGTTTTTTTTCTAATTCTGTGAAGAAAAGTCAATAGTAGCTTGATAGGAATAGCATTGAATATATAGATTACTTTTGGCAGGATGGCCATTTTCACGATATTGATTCTTCCTAACCATGAGAATGAAATGTTTCTCCATCTGTTTATTTTCTCTCTCATTTTCTTGAGCAGTGGTTTATAGTTCTCCTTGAAGAGGTCCTTCACATCCCTTGTAAGTCATATTTCTAGGTATTTTATTCTCTTTGTAGTAATTGTGAATAGAAGTTCACTCATGATTTGATTGTTTCTCCATTACTGGTGTATAAAACTATGATTTTTTGCACATTGATTTTGTATTCTGAGACTCTGCTGAAGTTGCTTATCAGCTTAAGCAGTTTTTGGGCTGAGACAATCAGGTTTTCTAAATATACAATAATGTCATCTGCAAACAGAGATAATTTGACTTCCTTTCTTCTTATTTGAATATGCTTTATTTCTTTCTCTTTTCCAATTGCTCTGGCCAGAACTTCCAATATTATATTGAACAGGAGTGGTGAGAGAAGGCGTCCTTGTCTTGTGCTGGTTTTCAAAGGGGATGCTTCCAGGTTTTGCCCATTCAGTATGATATTGGCTGTGGGTTTATCACAAACAGCTGTTAATATTTTGAGATTAAATTCCCTCAATATCTAGTTTATTGAGTGTTTTCAAATTTTATCAAAATTTTGAATTTTATTAAAGGTCTTTCCTGCATCTATAGACATAATCATGTGATTTTTGTCATGGGTTCTGTTTATGTTATGAATTAGGTTTACTGATTTGCGTATGTTGATCCAGATTTGCATCCCAGGGCTGATGCTAACTTGATTGTGGTGTATAAGCTTTTTAATATGCTGCTGGATTTGGTTTGCCAGTATTTTTACTGAGGATATTTGTATTGATGTTCATCAGGGATATTGCCCTGAAATTTTCTGACTTTGTTGGGTCTCTGCCAGGTTCTGGTATCAGGATGATGCTGGCCTCACAAAACGAATTAGGGAGGAGTCCTTCTTTTTCTATTGTTTGGAATAGTTTCAGAAGGAATGGTAGCAGCTCCTCTTTGTACCTCTGGTAGTGTTGGACTGTGAATCTTGAGGGGGTGTATGTGTCCAGGAATGTATCCATTTCTTCTAGATTTTCTAGTTTATTTGAATAGAGATGTTTATAGTCTTCTCTGATGGTAGTTTGTATTTCTGTGGGATCAGTGGTGATATCCCCTTTATCATTTTTTATCATGTCTATTAGATTCTTTTCTCTCTTATTGTTTATCAGTCTGGCTAGTTGTTTATCTATTTTGTTAATCTTTTCAAAAAACCAGCTCCTGGATTCACTGATTTTTTGAAGGATTTTTTTGTGTCTCTGTCTCCTTCAGTTCTTCTCTGATCTTAGTTACTTCTTGTCTTCTGCTAGCTTTTGAATTTCTTTGCTCCTGCTTCTCTAGTTCATTTAATTGTGATGTTAGTGTGCTGATTTTAGATATTTCTTGCTTTGTCCTTTGGGGATTTAGTGCTATAAATTACCCTCAACACACTGCTTTTGCTATGTCTCAGAGATTCTGGTGCATTGTGTCTTTGTTCTAAGTGGTTTCAAAGAACTTATTTGTTTCTACCTTAACTTTGTTATTTACACAGTAGTCATTCAGGAGCATGTTGTTCAAATTCCATGTTGTGCAGTTTTGAATGAGTTTCTTAATTCTGAGTTATGATTTGATGGCACTGTGGTCTGAGAGACTGTTTGTTATGATTTTCATTCCTTTACATTTGCTGAAGAGTGTTTTATTTACAATTATGTGGTCAATTTTAGAATAGGTGCTATGTGGTGCTGAGAAAAATGTATATTCTGTTGATCTGGGGTGGAGAGATCTGTAGATGTCCATTAGGCCTGCTTGGTCCAGAGCTGAGTTCAAGTCCTGAATATCCTTGTTAATTTTCTGTCTTGTTGATCTGTCTAACATTGACAGTGGGGTGTTCAAGTCTCCCATTATTATTGTGTGGGAGTCTAAATCTCTTTGTAGGTTAGGTCTCTAAGAACTTGCTTTATGAATCTGAGTGCTCCTGTATTGGGTGCATATATATTTAGGATAGTTAGCTTTTCTTGTTGCATTGATCCCTTTATCATTATGCAATGCCCTTCCTTGTCTCTTTTGATCATTGTCAGTTTAAAGTCTGTTTTATCAGATACTTAGGATTGTAACCTCTGCCTTTTTTTTTTCCTCTCCCTTTGATTGGTAAATCTCCATTTTGAGCCTCTGTGTGTTTTTTCACATGAGATAGGTTTCCTGAGTACAGCACACAGATGGGTCTTGACTCTATCCAGTTTGCAGTCTGTGTCTTTTAATTGGGGCATTTAACCCACTTA
This sequence comes from Callithrix jacchus, assembly GCF_049354715.1. Lineage (NCBI taxonomy): Eukaryota > Metazoa > Chordata > Mammalia > Primates > Cebidae > Callithrix > Callithrix jacchus. The sequence goes on from NC_133502.1 coordinate 31,574,861, forward strand.
CATTTAAGGTTAATATTGTTATGTGTGAATTTTATCCTGTCCTTATGATACTAGCTGGTTATTTTACCTATTAGTTGGTGCAGTTTCTTCATAATGTCAATAGTCTTTACATTTTGGTTTGTTTTTACAGTGGGTAGTACCATTTTTTACTGCTTTTTTTTGAATATTACTGCTTTTTTTGGAATCCATATTTACTGCTTTTTTTGGAATCTCTTGTAAGACAGGTCTGGTGGTGACAAAATCCCTCAGCATTTGCTTGTCTGGAAAGGATTTTATTTCTTCTGCCCTTAAGTAGCTTAGTTTGGCTGGATATGAAATTCTGGGTTGAAAATTCTTTTCTTTAAGAATGTCAAATAATTCCCCCCACTCTCTTCTGGCATGTAAGGTTCCTGCCAAGATATCCAATGTTAGTCTGATGGGCTTCCCTTTGTGGGTAACTGATCTTTTTCTCTGGCTGCACTTAATATTTTCATTCACTTCAACCTTGGTGAATCTGACGATTATGTGTCTTGGAGTTGCTCTTCTCAAGGAGTTTCTTTGTGGTATTCTCTGTATTTCCTGAATTTGAATGTTGTCCTGTCTTGCTAGGTTGTGGAAGTTCTCCTGGATAATATTGTAAAGTGTGTTTTCCAACTTGATTTTAATTTCCCTGTCACTTTCAGGTACACCAATCAAATGTAGGTTTGGTCTTTTAACATAGTCCCATATTTCTTGAGGCTTTGTTCATTCCTTTTCATTCATTTTTCTCTGATCTTGTCTTCATGCTTTATTTCGTTAAGTTGATCTTCAATCTCTGATATCCTTTTGGTCTGCTTGATCCATTTGGCTATTGGTACTTTTGTATGTATCATAAAGTTCTTGTGCTGTGTTTTTCAGCTTCATTGGGTCATTTATGTTCTTTTCTAAGCTGGTTATTCCAGTTAGCAGTTCCCGTTACCTTTTATCAAGTTTCTTTGCTTCCTTTCATTGGGTTAGAACATGCTCCTTCAGCTTTGAGGAGTTTGTTATTACCCACCTTCTAAGTCTACTTCTGTCAGTTTGTCAAACTCATTCTCCATCCAGTTTTGTTCCCTTGCTGGCGAGAAGTTGTGATCCTTCAAAGCAGAAGAGGCAATCTGGTTTTTGTAATTTTCAATCTTTTTGTGCTGGATTTTCCTCATCTTCCTGGATTTCTCTACCTTTAGTCTTTGATGTTGGTTACCTTCAGATGGGTTTTTGTGTGGTTTTCCTTTTTGCTGATGTTGATGGTATTCCTTTCTGTTTGTTGGTTTTCCTTTTAACAGTCAGGTCCCTCTTCTGCAGGTCTGCTGGAATTTGCTGGATGTCCACTCCAGTCCCTGTTTGCCTGGTATCACCAGTGGAGGCTGAAGAACAGCAAAGATTGCTGCCTTTAGAACAGCAAAGAAACATCAAAAATTGTTCCTTCTTCTGGAAGTTTCATCCCAGAGGGGCACCTGCCAGATGCCAACCAGAGCTCTCCTGTATGATGTGTCTCTTGACCCCTGCTGGGAAGTGTCTACTCATCAGGAGACACAGGGGTCAGGGACCCACTTGAGGAGGCAGTCTGTCCCTAGCAGCGCTTGAGTGCTGTGCTGGGAGATCCGCTGCTCTCTTCAGAGCCAGAGGGCAGGGACATTTAAGTCTGTTGAAGCTGTACCCACAGCCTCCCCTTCCCTGAGGTGCTCTGTTCCAGGGAGATTGGAATTTTATCTATAAGTCCCTGACTGAGGCTGCTGCCTTTCTTTAAACCCTATCCAGAGAGGAGAATCTAGAGAGGCAGTCTGGGTACAGTGGCTCTGTGGTGCTGCAGTGGGCTCCACCCAGTCTTAAATTCTGGGCTACTTTGTTTACAGTGTAAAGGGAAAACCACCTACTCAAGCCTCAATAATGGCAGACGGCCCCATCTCCCCAACAAGCTTGAGCATCCCAGGTCAACTTCAGACTGCTGTGTGACAGCAAGTATTTCAAGCCAGTGGATCTTAGCTTATTGGGCTCCATGGGTGTGGGATCCACTAAGCAAGACCACTTGGCTCCCTGGCTTCAGCCCCCTTTCCAGGGGAGTGAATGGTTCTCTCTTGCTGGCATTGCAGGTGCTACGAGGGTATGAAAAAACTTCTGCAGCTAGCTCAGTTTCTGCCCAAATGGCAGCCCAGTTTTGTGCTTGGAGTTTAAGGGCCGTGGTGGTGTAGGCACCTGAGGAAATCTCCTCATTTTTGGGTTGCAAAGACCATGGGAAAAGCATAGTATCTGAGCCAGAATGCACTGTTCCTCATGCTTTCCCTTGGCTAGGGGAGGGAGTTCCCCAACTTCTTCCACTTCCTGGGTGAGGTGACCCCCCACCCTGTTTTGGCTCGGCCTCTGTGGATGCACTGTCTAACCACTCCCTATGATATGAACTGGGTACCTCAGTTGGAAATGCAGAAATCACCCTCCTTCTCTATTGATCTTGATAGGAGCTACAGACCAGAACTGTTTCTATTTGGCCACCTTGCCTGGGTATCTCACTTGTCTTTTATTCTTACACTTAGCAAAAGGACTCATTGTTTATTTGATTTATGAATAAATGAAAAAGTTATTTTCTTTCCTGAGAAATATTGAAGCTCTATATAATTTACACCATGGGATTGCCATGAACTCTCATTGCAATAAAGTTAGATGACTTTAGTGATGCTCAGCTCTGAATGCAGAAAAGGGAAAAACCTACTCCAAAAATTTATATCAAAATATCTGGACGTAGAGAAGACTAAGAGTTGATAAGCTAAAAAAAAAAAAGCAACCTATATGACTCTAATGGACAGTGAGAGTACAGAATCACAAGCATAGATGAGCTTGTATCTGTCGAAATGCAAGTTTTATATTGCACATATTTACAAATTAGTCTAAGGCATCATAAATGTGCTAGGTGTTTGTGAAGGTTGCCAATCATGTGGCTAATATGGATCTATTTCTATTGGGTACTTGTTCTATTAGACCAAAACATTAGAAATTTTTCAGAGTTCAAAACTTTATTTGATAAACTGTTTCTCAGCATAAATTTGGGCATGATTTTCTGAATTAACTGTGTCATTTGAATCCCTTCTACAAAATCTTTCATAGATATTTATTTAAACTTTATTTGAATAAGCCACTTTGTGTTTCTCCTATCACTGTGACACAATCTATACCTATTAATAGATTGTTTTAATTCTAATCAATTTTCTCCCTTGGGCTAATTAAATATCAACTTCCCTAAGATTCATCCTGGTCTTTAGCATTTGAAATCAATCTGCTTTCTTCCACCTGCAAGCCAATGAAGTATTTGATGATGGTTAGAACATTTGCTTTTGCAAACTATGTTACCAAATTTGTCTTAAAATATGTTATTTGTTTTTGCATTATTTTAGTTTATAATAACTCTAAAGTGCAGTACTGGCATTATAAGGGTTTCACAGATAAGCCTCCTTAGCTTGACCCTGAATTTACTTATTTAGGCTTAAATTTTGAGGATATTATTTACTATTTTAGAGGAACAGTGAGCTAGTAAACATTAAAATAAAATCATACATATCTGAGTTAACCATTTTCTGGCTATAGAGAATTCCCCCCTGCCTCTTCATTCATTCTGACTTTTTATTATTGTGTTTTAAGTGGAAACACAGACATTGCTTTTATAATGGCTAAATTTCAGGTTGTTTATTTCATCAGAACTTTGAAATCTAGTTGTGCTACTGCAGAAAGAAAGTCATTTATTGAGAAAGCCAAACACAGAGATATTTTTCAGTCATTTAGATGCTAACTATAATTTCTCACTCTAGAAGAATATATGGCTTTGCTGATGGAGAATGGTTCAAGACTTTGATAAATTTACAAAAAAAAAGCATATTGACTGATAATTTAAGACAAATGTGAAAATTCTATCCATAAAAGTCAGAATTACAGCACATGTTGCCTTCTTTTGGACCCCAGTATACTAACATTTTTAGACAGTGTGTTACAGGCAACTATGTTCCCTTTAAGGATTATATGGCTACATCTGTTTTGCCACAGTGGAAAAGTTATTTCTATTGTGATTATCTATCCTTGGATAACTAAATTGGGAAGGCAATTTGTATAGCATGTGAGTCAATCCATGCACACGTGTGTATGCATGTGTGTAAGTAGATGCCTCTTTGTTTTATTTGTGTCTTCTTTTTAATCTAGTTTACATGAAAAGCTATAGTCATTAAGTGTGATTTTTTTTTTCTCCCTGCTCTGGTTGATACTTGTCCTCAGCAACCAAAATAACCTTAACAGAGATGTTAATAACAATGTGGAAGCTAACGATGGAACTTTGTAGCATACCAAACATACCATACTTAAGTCAGCTTTCAAAACCTACTACTTTCAGTTTTGAACAATATGCTACTCAACATTTTTGGGTCATAATTTTTCAAATAATTGTAAAGCAAAGTAACCGCAGTATAATTTATATAAATCTCTCAATTTTGTCATAATTTATGATGAAAAACTTTAAAGAATGCCTTGATAGGCTAAAAATGTATCTGAATACTTCGTTGATGTAGTAGAAATATTAGGTTAATCAATAAAGAGAATTGAAAGGTACTTTAACATACACGTGGCTATTTGGTAAGATATTGTCATTCTAAACAACCTTATCTAATCTCAGTGAGCATTTTAATGAACTATGAAGTAATAATTCATAGAAATGATCATACTTAATTACTAAATGGCTATTTTTTCAAATCCTAGTGTAGTTGTCTGGTGTATAAAGTGGATTTAAGTGAAACAAATTTTCTTAGGTAACTAAAAAGTGTAAGGTATACCACACTCAGAACAGTTAATCACCACTAACCTGAACTGTCACCTGGAGGAAGTGGGTGGAGGTAACAGTAATACAGTGAGGTGGGAAGACCAAATAGAATCAGCTGAAAGTTGTGAGACGTACTCTGGAAATTGGGCCAAAAAAAAAAAAAATTACAGTCAATTGGAAGGATATCTTAAGGGAATTCACAAACTTAACTTTCAGATGTGTTACATGTTACTTTTATCAGAAAAGCAAAATTATATGGAATATATTAAGCAGTTAGTAAATGTTAGTTATTATAACACTATATGCTAGTTTAGTCTCAACTATTTTTATGTCGATGCTCAGGTTCTTTTAAATTTTTACTCCCTCCTGTTCTGTGTGTGTACACACACACACACACAGATATATTTATACACACATTTATGCATTACTATATATGACATACTATATAAAATATCAATGAATAATCTAGTGCTCTTTAATATCCTGTTTTATTTAATATATATTTTTAAATCTCAGGTCATCCTAACGTCCTTTGCAGGATCTCCCTCTATGATTATTATTGATAAGATATAATCTATATTGTTTGATATGAATGTTCAATATTACTCACTTACAAAAGTCTCATTATAACATACTGATTAAGGGAACACTAGTACCAGACTCCTTGTGTTTGAACTCCATTTCTCCAATTTAACTACGCTAAACCTGTTTACTGATCTATTAAGTAGTTAGAAAGTAGTCATGTCTCGTAGAATCATAAAGGCTGATAAATAGCTGATGTACAAGTGCAAAAAACATGGTAGAATAAACAATTAATATAACCATTATTATTATTAGACGTTAATCCAATTATTTTATAAATGGTGCTGTAAATAACTATTTACAAGATATTTGATTTTATTATTAAAATTCATAATTCAATATTGCCATGTAAGTGAATCTGGTGATTTTTATATTTTTGTGACATCAATTATATTCTATAGTAATTTTTTACAGAGGCATGTTGGGGAGGTAAATTTTTGAGACTTTTTGTTTTCACAAGGCTTATTTTTCTTTCATTTTAAAAGTTTGTTTGGCTAGATATGGAATTCTAAATCCCAAAATCATTTTCCCTTAAAAATTTTGAAAATATTACTGACGTAATTCAATGTTGGTAATAAGAAAGTTGACACTACCATTGTTATCTCTGTGAAGGCAATTTCTCTTAGTCTTTAAAAGCTTTTCATATTTTCCCTTTTTCCTTGCACTTCAGACATTTTTGTCTTATTAGCCATTTTTAATTCTTATGTCTTAATAATTGGCAGGCCCTTTGAACATACATCATTCTGTATTTTTCAGCTCAGGAATTCTTTTTTAACTTTTATTTTAAGATCAAGGTATATGTGCAGGTTTGTCACATAAGTAAACTTGTGTCGTAGGGGTTTGTTTTACAAATTATTTCATCACCCAGGTATTAAGCCTAGTTATTTTTCCTGAACCTCTCCCTCCTCCCAACCTCCACCCTCTGATAGGTCCCAATGTGTGTTCTCCTTATGGATCCATGGGTGCTCATCATTTAATTAATACTTATAAGTGAGAACATGAGGTATTTGTGTTTTGGTTCCTGCATTAGTTGCTAAGGATAACGGCTTCTAGCTCCATTCATGTCCTTGAAAAGGACATGATGTCATTCTTTTTATGGCTGCATAGTAATCTGTGGTGATGTCATTCTTCTTTATGGCTGCATAGTAATCTATGGTGTATAGGTACCACATTTTCTTTATCCAGTCTATCATCGATGGGCATTTAGGTTGATTCCATGCCTTTGTTATTGTGAGTAGTGTTGCAATGAACACACATTTGTATGTGTCTTTAGAATAGAACAATATATATTTCTTTGAGTATATACCCAGACATGAGTTTGCTGGATTGAATGGTATTTCTGTCTCTAGGTTTTTGAAGTATCACCACATTGTCTTCCATAATGGTTGAACTACTTTACACTCCCACTAACAGTTTATAAGCATTTCTTTTTCTCCACAACCTCACCAGCATCAGCTATTTTTTGACTTTTTAGTAATAGCCATTCTAACTGGTGTGAGATGGTATCTCATTGTGGTTTAGATTTGCATTTCTCTAGTGATTGGTAGTGTTGACCATCTTTTCACATATTCTTTGTTCACTTCTATGTCTTTTAACAGTGTGTGTTCATGTCTTTATGCACTTTTTAAATGGAGTTGTTTGTTTTTTTTTTCTTATAAATTTTATTAAGTTCCTTAGAGATGCTGGATATTAGACCTTCGTCAGATATATAGGTTGCAAATTTTTTTCCCATTCTGTGGGTTTTCTATTTATTCTGTTGATAATTTCTTTTGCTGTACAGAGGCTTTTTAGTTTAATGAGATCCCATTTAGCAATTTTTGCATTTGTTGCAATTACCTTTTGCATCTTTGTCATGAAATCTTTGTCCAAGCCTATGTCCTGAATTGTATTACCTAGCGTGTCTTCAGGAATTTTAGAGTTTTGGGTTTTATATTTAAATCTTTAATCCATCTTGAGTTAATGTCCCCCCCCACCTTTTTTTTTTTTTTCTGAGGCATAGTCTCACTCTGTCGCCCAGGCTGAAGTGGAATGGCATAATCTCAGCTCACTGCAAACTCTGCCTCCTGGGCTCAAGTGATTATCCCGCCTCAGCCTCCTGAGTATCTGGGATTACAGGCACCCACCATCATGGTCAGCTAATTTTTATATTTTTGTAGAGGTGGTTTTTTACCATGTTGGTCAGGCTAGTTTCAAACTCCTGACTTTGGGTGATCCACCCACCTTGACCACCCAAATTACTGGGATTATAGGCATGAGCCACAGCACCCAGTCAAGTTAATTATTCTACATGGTGTCAGGAAGAGGTTCAGTTTCAATCTTCTGCATATGGCTAGTAAGTTATCCCAGCATCGTTTATTAAATAAGCAATCCTTTTCTTATTGCTTGTTTTTGTCAGGTTTTGTCAAAGATCAGATAGTTGTAGGCCTGCAGTCTTATTTCTAGGTTCTCTATTCTATTCCACTGGTCTATTTGTCTGCTTTTGTTACTATAGCTTTGTAGTATAGTTTGGAGTGGTATGATGCCCACCTCCCCACACACACACACTTCATTCTTTTTTGATCAGAATGGCCTTGGCTATTCAGGTTCCTTTTAGGTTTCATATGAATTTTTAAATATTTTTTTCTAGTTCTGTGAAGAACCTCAATGGTAGTTTAATAGACATAGCATCGAATCTATAAATTCCTTTGGACAGTAGCCATTTTAATTGTATTGATTCTTCCTATCCATGAACAAGGAATGCTTTTCCATTTGTTTGTGTCATCTCTGATTTCTTTGAATATTTTATTCTTTTGCTGCAATTTGCTAATGGGAGTACATTTCTGATCTGGCTCTCGGCTTCACTGTTGGTGTATAAGAATGCTGCTGATTTTTGCACATTGATCTTGTATCCTGAGACTTTGGTGAAGTTTTTTATCAGGTTAAGAATCTTTTGGGCTTAGATAATGTGATTTTCTAGACATAGGGTAACGTTGTCTGCAAAAAGTTTGACTTCTTTTCTTCCTATTTAGATGCTCTTTGTTTCTTTCTTTTGTCTGATTGCCCTGGCTAGGACTTCCAATACTATGTTAAATAGGTGTGGTGAGAGAGAGCATCCTTGTCTTATGCTGGTTTTCAAGGGAAATTCTTCTAGATTTTGCCCATTCAATATGATGTTGGCTGTTGGTTTGTCATAGATTATTTCTATTATTTTGAGGTATGTTCCTTCAATACCTAGTTTATTGAGGGTTTCTAACATGAATGGATGTTGAATTTAATTGATAGGCCTTTTTTCATGTATTGAGATAATCATGTGGTTTTTGTTTTAGTTTTGTGTACGTGGTAAATCACATTTATTGATTTGCGTATGTTGAACCAACCTTGCATCCCAGGGATAAAGCCTGCTTCATTGTGGTGGATAAGCTTTTTGATGTGCTGCTGGATTTGGTTTGCCAATATTTTGTTGAGGATTTTTGCATTGATGTTCATCAAGGATATTGGCCTGAAGTTTTCCTTTTTTGTTGTATCTCTGCCAGGTTTTCCTATCAGGATGATGCTGAGTTAGGGAGGAGTCCTTCCACCTACATTTTATGATATCAGGATGATGAAATGAATTAGGGAAGAGTCCCTCCACCTAAAGTTTTAATAGTTTTAGTATAAGTGGTACAAGCTCTTCTTTGTATATCTGGTAGAATTCAGCTGTAAATCTGTCTGGTCCGGGGCTTTTTTTTTTTTCTTTTTTGGTTGGTAGGCCATTTATTACTGCCTCAATTTCAGAGATTGTTATTGGTCTGGTCAGGGATTCAATTTATTGCTGGATCAGTCTTGGGAAAGTTTATGTGTCCAGGAATGTATCCATTTCTTCTACATTTTCTAGTTTATGGGTATAAATGTGTTCATAATATTCTCTGATGGTTGTATTTCTGCAGGTTCAGTGGTAATATGCCCCTTGTCATTTATGATTGTGTTTATTTGAATCTTATTTCTTTTCTATTAGTCTAGCTAAAAGTCTATTTTATTAATTTTTTCATAAAACTAGCTCCTGGATTCATTGGTCTTTCAAAAAGTTTTTCATTTCTCAAACTTCTTCAGTTCCGCTCTGATTTTTGTTAATTGTTGTCTTCTCCCAGCTTTGGGATTATTTGCTCTTTGCTCTTGGTTCTCTAGTTCTTTTAATTGAGGTGCTAGGTTGCTAACTTGAGATCTTTCTAACTTTTTGATGTAGGCATTTGGTGCTATAAATTTCTCTTTTTACACTGCCTTAGTTGTGTCCTAGAGATTTTAGTATATTGTACCTTTGTTCTCATTAGTTTGAAACAACTTCTTGATTTCTGCCTTAATTTCATTTCCCAAATATCATTCAGGAGTAGGTTATTCAGTTTCCATGTAACTGTATGCTTTTGAGTGAATCTCTTATTCGTGATTTCTAATTTGCTTGTGCTGTAGTCTAAAAGACCATTTGTTATGATTAAAGTTCTTTTGCTGGGGAGTGTTTTACTTTTGACTATGTGATTAGTTTTAGATCATGTGCCATGTGGTGATAAGAATGTATACTCTGTTGTTTTGGGGTGAAGAGTTTTGTAGATATCTATCATGTCCATTTGATTTGATTCATTGCCTAGTTCAGTTACTGAATATATTTGTTAATTTTCTGTCTTGATGATTTGTCTAACATTGTCAGTGGTGCGTTAAAGTCTCCCACTATTATTGTGTGATAACCGAAGTCTCTTTGAAGGTCTCTGTGAACTTGTTTTATGAAAGCTTCTGTGTTGAATGCATATATATTTAGGATAGTTAGCTATTCCTGTTGAATTGAACCCTTTACTGTTATGTAATACCTTCATTTGCCTTTTTTGATCTTTGTTGGTTTAAAGTCTTTTTTCAGAAACTAGGTTTGCAACCCCTACTTTTCCGTTTACCTGGTAGATTTTTCTCCATCTCTTTATTTTAGCCTATATGTGTGTGATGGGTCTCATTTTGTGTGAGATGGGTCTCTCGAACACTGCATACAAATGAGTCTTGGTTCTTTATCCAGGTTGCCACTGTGTGTCTTTTAATTGGGGTATTTAGCCTATATACTTTTAAGGTTAATATTGATATGTGTGGATCTGATCATGTCATCATAATGTTAGCTGATTATTTTGCAGACTTGTTTATGTGGTTGCTTTATAGAGTCACTGGTCTGTGTTCTGTGTTTTTGTAGTGGCTGGTAACACCCCTTCTTTCCATATTTAGTGTTTCCTTCAGAAGCTCTTGTAAGGAAGGTCTGGTGGTAACGAATTCCCTCAACATTTGCTTGTCTGAAAATAATCTTATTTCTCCTTTGCTTAGGAAGCCTAGTTTGACCAGATTTGAAATTCTGGGTTGAAATATCTTTTCTTTAAGAATGTTGAATATGATCTCTTTTGGCTTAAGGGTTTCAGCTTGTGATTTGCTGTTAGTCTGATGGGCTTCCCTTAATAGGTAACTGAACTTTTCTCTCTTGCTGCCTTTAAACTTTTTTTCTTTCATTTTGACCTTGAATAATCTGATGATTATGTGACTTGGGAATGATCTTCTTGTTAAGTATCTTGCTGGGGTTCTCTGCATTTTCTGAATTTGAATGTTGGCCTCTCTAGCTAGGTTGGAGAAGTTCCCATGAATAATATCCTGAAATATGTTTTCCAAGATGGTTTAATTCTTTCCGACTCATTCAGTTACACCAATCGGTCATAGATTTTATCTCTTTTTCATAATTCCATATTTCCTGGAGGTTTTGTTCATTCCCTGTCATTCTCTTTTTCCATTTTTGTCTGCCTGTCATATTTCAGAAATCCAGTCTTCAAACTCTGATATTCTTTTCTCTGCTTGGTCTATTCTACTATTAATACTTGTGATTGCATTATGAAATTTTTGTAGTGCATTTTCCAGCTCTATCAGGCTGGTTAGGTTTTTTTTTTTTTTTTTTAATGTACTGGCTATTTTGTTGTCAGCTCCTGAATTGTTTTATCATGATTTTTAGCTTCACTGCATTGGGTTTCATTGTACTCCTGTAATTTAATGAACTTTTTTTCTATTCATATGCTGAATTCCATTTCTGTCATTTTAGCCATTCTGACCTCAGTCTGGTTCTAAACTCTTGCTGAAGAAGTGATGCAGTCACTTGAGGGAAGAAGGCCCTCTAGCTTTTTGAGTTTTCAGCATTCTTACACTGATTCTTTCTCATCTTTGTGGGTTTTTCTACCTTGAATCTTTGATGTTGCTGACCTTTGGATTTTTTCCCCTCTCATCCTATTTGATGACCACAAGGGTTTTATGGTATTGTAGGTAGATTCAGCTGACTGGTTTCATGTCTGGGAGATTTTAGGGGGCAACACTCAACTACCAACACTCAGCTCCCAACACTCAACTCCCAACACTCAACTCCCAACTTTAGACTTCATTGTCTAAATCTGTGGGACTTGTACTGGGCCCTGACTTTGTTCTCTGGCTCCTTGAGGTTTGGAGTCCCCTACCCTGTGAAGCTGAGATGTGGCAGCTATAGCAGAGTGCCACAAATGCAGGGAAGCATGTTCCCTATGGGTGTTCACCACAGTGGTAAAGGCAAAGCAGTTGGCAGGGAGAGTGGGGTCACTGCTGGAGACTGTGTGCACAACTGCATTGGAGGTGATGTTGGCTTGGGCCAGTATTATGGCCGGCACAGGTCTGGGTGCCTTCTCTGCTCCCTACAAGCAGGAGTGATTTCTCATGGTGTGGAAGGATCTGCTGTTCTCTGCACAGTGTTTGCACAAGGGCAGGGTTCTGGCAGAGGTGGGAATTTCTGACTGTGCTTGCCAAAGCTCCATCTGCAATGGAAGTCAGTGGGGGAAGGTGTCAGGGGTGAAGTGGGGTGGACTATATGCCCACATGCTCATGGGGCAAGTAGAACAAAACCCAGCCAAAGAGACACATGCCAGCAAAGTGATGTGGGGAGTTGCTGTGGGCTTAGGGGAAGCTGCAGTAGGGAGAGGGAATGTTGGTCAGGCTTGCTCTGCCAGTGAAGAAGCTATGGTGTGGGTCCCTCGAATACCTAAGACTGCCCTGTATGCAGATGTGGCCAGGTTGGGGCCCTGAGAAAGCCGGTAAACCAAGGGGTGCTTAGGTCAGACTAGCCCCACTTGATTGATGTACAAGACTATCCTGCAGTGATCAGATCTAATAGTTCCCCTAGGGCTAAAGTCTCTGATAGGAGTAAGTTGAGCCTAGAGGGATGGTCACACCTGGCTGTGCTCTACTGCAGGTCCCTTGGTACCAAACCCTCCGGGCTCCACCTCAGCTGGCTTGCCACCCCAACACTTCTGTTAGCAGCTCTTCCTGCCACTTCAACTGTCCATTTTGGTCAAAGGGTCTCCTCCTCCTGGGGTTCCAGAGGGTCTTGGAGAGAGAGTGGGTTTTTTCCTTGCCTGTTCAACTCACCCATTTCCCAGGATCTGTTGTGGTTCAAAAATGAGTCCCAGTGCATGGTAGCCCATATGGGGTCCCCAGATTTCTCCCTCTTCAGCCCAACTTCTGTGTCTTCCCTCAATCCATTCTCTGTGCCTTCTCTCTGAAGATCTGTTAGAAAGCATGCCAGTTGTCTCAGTCCTTCCATGGAAGCGATTCCACTTGTCTGCATCTAGTCAGCCATCTTGGCCTTCTCAGTTTCATGTTCTGCCAGCTCTGGGCACATTCTCCTGCCAGTGATCCAGGGTGGATAACATCCAGTGAATTTTTCTTTTAATAATCCCAATTTATTTCAGAAATGACAAGAGAATTTAACCTCAACATAATCAGTAGAGTGGTTTATGTATTTATTTTCCTTGCTGTACCCAGCACTTTGGGTAGGAGAATGGATGGACATGCGATCTCATGGTATTAACATTCTGGTTTAATGTCCTATTCATTCTTTGTTTCATTTTTGCTTGTTATTTATAGCTTTTCTGTATTTATTTAGTTTTTAGATAATAGTGGAAGGTGAACACCTAATTTGATTGCATTATACATTTTTCTATACTATAATTATAATCATGCCCTTAATTACATGAATTAAAACTTCTTTTATATATTAAATAAGACACTAAAACAAACAGAAACATTTTAAGGTCAATATATTCTAAGCTTTAATCTTTGCCTTGAATATCCCATTAGCACCATATTGTTTGAATTATTTCAACACCAAATGTCTGATGATACAAGCCTTTATGCACTAAAATTATTTTCAAATTCTAGTAAATATGTTTTTCTCTTTATTTTTATAATAAACATAGCATTGGATAATTTTCAAAATTATAATTTTAAAGTGGATAATTTTCAAAATTATAAACATATGATCTCATTCAAATATAAACATGTCTGAAATCTTAAAAATGCATTTCTGAGAGCATCATCAATGTAGGGAAGTTGATACAAAGAATATTTTTAAATAGACTGTTTTTCATATAGCTTTAGGTTTACCTAAACTGAGAGCAAAAGTAGATACTATGTATGTAACCCCCATTTTTCTCCCAATTTCCACTATTATTAGCATCTCGCATTACTCTGGTAGATTTGTTATGATTGTTGAGCCAATACTGTCATATGTATATTAGAGTTTACTCTTTGTGTTGAAATTTTATTTTGACAACTGTGTGATGAAATGTATTCATATTGCAACATCATACAGAAGATCTTTATTGCTATACAATTCCCTGGGTAACACCTATTCTTTCCTTCCCTCACCCCAGCTCATGGCAACCACTAGTTTTTTACTGTCTCCATAGTTTTGCCTTTTTCAGAATGTCATATCATTGGAATCATGCAGTACGCGGACTTTATATTTAGCATATTTCCCTTATCACTATGCATTTACGATTTTGCTGTATTTTTTAGTGGCTTGACAGCTTATTTCATTTTCAGCTCTAAATAATATTATATTGTGTGAATGTATCCTTATTTTATTTTTTTTAATTATACTTTAAGATATGGGGTACATGTGCAGAGCATGCAGGATTGTTACATAGGTATATATATATATGCCATGGGGGTTTGTTACATCCATCCCCCACATCATCTACATTAGGTATTTCTCCTAATTTTATCCCTCTCTAATCCCCTCCCCCCATAATATCCCTCCCCTAGCCCTCCCACCCCACAACAGGCCCTGCTGAGTGATGTTCCCCTCCCTGTGTCCATGTGTTCTCATTATTCCATATCCACTTATGAGTGAGAACATGCTGTGTTTGGTTTTCTGTTCTGGAGTCAGTTTGCTGAGAATGTTTTCCAGCTTTGTCCATCTCCCTGCAAAGGATATGAACTCATTCTTTTTTATGGCTGCATAGTATTCCATGGTGTATATGTGCCACATTTTCTTTATCCAGTCTATCATTGATGGGTATCTGGGTTGGTTCCACATCTTTGTTATTGTTAACAGTGCCACAGTGAGCTGGGCATGTGTCTTAATAGAATGATTTATAATCCTTTGGGTATATACTCAATAATGGGATTGCTGGGTCAAATGGTATTTCTATTTCTAGATCCTTGAGGAATCACCACACTGTCTTCCACAATGGTTGAACTAATTTACACTCCTACCAACACTGTAAAAGCATTCCTATTTCTCCAGGTTTGTCTACCGCCATACCACCCTGAACACTCCCGATCTTGTCTGGTCTTGGAAGCTGAGCAGGGTCAGGCCTGGTTAGTACTTGGATGGGATAAGTCGTTTTTGTTTATCCATTTTTCTATTGAAGGACATCTTGGTTGTTTCCTAGTTTTGACAGTTGCAAATACAGCTGAAGTAAACAATCACGTGCAACATTTTTCTGTGGACATATATTGTCAACTAATTTAAACAAATACCAAAAAGTGTGATGGCTGGGTCACATAGTAAGACTATATTTAGCTGTGTAACTCTACCAAACTGTTTTCAGAAGCAGATGTACCATTTTTCATACTGACCAGCGAAGAATGGCAGCTCCTGTTGCTTCATGCCCTCTCCAGCCTTTGGCATTGTCAGTGCTTTGGATTTAAGCCATTCCAATAAGTCAGTATTCATCTCATTATTCTTTCAATTTGCTATTTCCTAATGACATATGATTTGGAACATCTTTTCATATGCTTATTTGCCATCTGTATATCTTATTTGGTGAGGTATTTGCTTAGATATATGCTCATTTTTTATTGGGTCTTTATTTCTTATTATTTAGCTTTAAGATTTCTTTCTATCATTTGGATATGATTCTTTTATTTGACAGGTGTTTTACAATTTTTCTCCAGTATGTAGCTTATATTTTCATTTTCTTAACAGTGTCTTTCACAAAGCAGAAGATATTAATTCTAATTAAGTCCAATTTATCATTTTTTATGGATAGTGCTTTTTGTGTTAATTTAAGAAGCCATTCTCAAAACCCAAAATTAGTTTTATTGTAATCTGGTAATTTTATTCCTATTTAGTTTTGAAATTCCTATGATGAATTCTTAAAATAATCATTTTTACATGGGTGTGGTAAACTTATCTTTAACAAAGGAGGAAAGGATATTCAGTGGAGAAAATATCATTTTTAAATAAATGATGCAGGAAAAACTGGACATTCACATGTAAAAAAATAGAATCAAGAAAGAGACTTTATCCCTTTTGTGAATTAACTCAAAATGGATCATAGACCTACTTAAATTTAAAAGAATACTCTAAAATGCCAAAAAGATAACATAGCAGAATATTTTGTGGGCCATGTAGTTTGTGACTGGAAGTAATTTATCACTTCCAAGAATAGGCATAGAAGGGCCTCTGTGTGACCTTCGGCCTGCATCATGCTATGCTCTACAAAGTAAGAAGACCTTATTTTGAGGTAGAGGAAGAATGTTGAGGTCTGAGAAGCCTAGATGACTAATTTGCCACATGGAGGGTTGACAGTATAGTCTAAGCACACACTTGAGCCTACAACAGAAACCAGAGCAGCAAGAAATAAATCTTTATGTGTGTGAGATGTTGGTGCCATATTTTAAATATAGGACAACAAAACCTGGGCTACTCTAACCAATACAGTATGTCTATATATCAATACAACTGAAAATGTTTAGCTGAATGGGTACAAAAAGTGAAATGTGTTTAGTGTAATAGGAACAGTCCTACAGGCATGAAAACAATTTTATTTCCAAACACAAGTGAATTTATTGAATTATGTCAACCTTCCAAAGAATTATGCAAGATATTAGTCTAATTGTATACATGTGCTTTACATGTCTGTGACCCATGCACATAGTAGTCACTAACTAATTAAAGCAAAAAATTAAATTGAATCTGGTAACAAAAATAGTTATCCCTGAGTTACTCTAAACATTCTAGGCAGAAGAAAACACCTATAGACAGTCCTGTGGGTAAGAAGCCAACATCATTGCTAGTAAGATCAATGCTCAATTTCAATTTGTACGGTTGATTTTCTTAGGTTCAAAGTCTTGTCTTTATTTTTGTCTTTCCCAGTTTAATCTAGGCCCTCATGTTTGTTTTTCTGTGTCATACTGTATATTTTAGGTCACTGGGAATTAACTTTGTTTTTCAGATGTCTTGCTGAGTACATTTCTTAACAGAACCAGTAGTGGTTGGTAGCAGTAAGGTATTATTGAATTTGAGCACTTTTCTAATAGTTTCAATGTTTATCAGAATGGTGCCTCAGCTGGGCACGGTGGCTCATGGCTCTTTTCCCAGTACTTTGGGAGACTGAGGTGGGTGGATCATAAAGTCAGGAGTTCGAGACCAGCCTGGCCAATATGGTGAAACCTCATCTCTACTAAAAATGCAAAAATTAGCTGGGTGTGGTGGTGCTGCAGTTCCAGCTACTCGGGAAGCTGAGGGAGAAGAATTGCTTGAACCTGGGAGGCAGAGTTGGCAGTGAGCCAAGATTGTGCCACTGCACTCCAGCCTGGGCGACAGAGTAAGACTTCATCTCAAAAAAAAAAGGCCCATTAGAGGATCCAGAACAATTTCTATAGCCTCTTCTAGTATGCAGTAGCTGATTGGCCTCCAGCAAGCTAGTGGCCTCCAGCCCAGAGGCACTGGCAACTCCTTGGCAATTCCTTGGCATTATGTCTTCTTTCACTTCTTCTGTCCCTTCAGCCATTTGTCTTTTTTATTTATTTATTTATTTATTTATTTATTTTTATCGTACTTTAGGTTCTGGGGTACATGTGCTGATCATGCAGGGTTGTTGCATAGGTACTTACATGGTAAGGTGGTTTGCTGCCTCCATCCCCCAGTTACCTATATCTGGCATTTCTTCACGTTATCCCTCCCTAACCTCCCCATCCCCCACTGTCCCTCTCCTGTCACCCCCAACAGACTCAGGTATGCAATGCTTCCCTCCCTGTGTCCATGTGTTCTCATTGTTCAACACCTGCCTATGAGTCAGAACGTGCAGTGTTTGATTTTCTGTTCTTGTGTCAGTTTGCTGAGAATGATAGTTTCTAGATTCATCCATGTCCCTACAAAGGACATAAACTCATCGTTTTTTTATGACTGCATAGTATTTCATGGTGTATATGTGCCACATTTTCCTTGTCCAATTTATCGTTGATGGGTATTTGGGTTGGTTCTAGGTCTTTACTATTGTAAACAGTGCCACAATGAACATACGTGTGCATGTGTCTTTATAATAGAATGATTTGGGCATATACCCAGTAATGGAATTGCTGGGTCAAATGGAATTTCTATTTCTAGGTCCTTGAGGAAGCACCACACTGTCTTCCACGATGGTTGAACTAATTTACTCTCCCACCAACAGTGTACAAGTGTACCTATTTCTCCACATTCTCTCCAGTATCTGTTGTCTCCTGATTTTTTGATGATTGCCATTCTAACTGGTGTGAGATGGTATCTCAATGTAGTTTTGATTTGCATTTCTCTAATGACCAGTGATGATGAGCAATTTTTCATATATTTGTTGGCCTCATATTTGTCTTCTTATGAAAAGTGTCTGTTCATATCCTTTGCCCACTTTTGAATGGGTTTGTTTGTTTTTTTCTTGTACATCTGTTTTAGTTCTTTGTAGATTCTGGATATTAGCCCCTTGTCAGATGGGTAGATTGCAAAAGTATTTTCTCATTCTGTTGGTTGCTGGTTCATTCTAGTGATTGTTTCTTTCACTGTACAGAAGCTCTAATCAGAAGTTTAATTAAACCTCATTTGTCTATTTTGGCTTTTGTATTTCTTTTATTGTTTTAGTCATGAAATCCTTGCTTATGCTTATGTCCTGAATGGGTTTGCCTAGGTTTTCTTCTAGAGTTTTTTTTTTTTTTTTTTTTTATGGGGTTAGGTTTTATGTTTAAGTCTTTAATATATCTGGAGTTAATTTTAGTGTAAGGTGTCAGAAAGGGGTCCAGTTTCAGTTTTCTGCATATGGCCAGTCAGTTTACCCAATACCATTTATTAAGCAGGGAATCATTTCCCCATTGCTTGTTTTTGTCAGATTTGTCAAAGATCTGATGGTTGTATATGTGTGGCATTACCTTTAAGGCTTCTATTCTGTTCCATTGGCCTTTATCTCTGTTTTGATACCAGTAGCATACTGTTTTGATTACTGTAGGCTTGTAGTATAGTTTGAAATCAGGTAGCATGATGCTTTCAACTTTGTTCTTTTTGCTTAGGATTGTCTTGGCTATGCGGGCTCTCTTTTGGTTCCATAAAAAGTTTAAAGTGGTTTTTTTCCAGTTCTGTGAAGAAGGTCCTTGGTAGCTTGATGGGGATAACAGAATCTATAAATTACTTTGTGCAGTATGGCCATTTTCATGATATTGATTCTTCCTAACCATGAGCATAGAACGTTTTTCCATCTGTTTGTGTCTTCTCCTATTCCATTAAGCAGTGGTTTGTAGTTCTCCTTGAAGTCCTTTATGCTCTTTGTTAGTTGTATGCCTAGGTATTTTATTCTCTTTGTAGCAATTGTGAACAGGATTTTGCTCTTGATTTGGCTCTCTATTAGTGTGTTTTTGGTGTAGAGGAATGCTTGTGATTTCTGCTGTCTTTTTTATCTTTTATCCCTCTTCTGCCTGTGTAAGCTTTCAGCACATTTGAACAACCTGGATTGATTTCTGTTTCTCTGACTGGACTATGGTAGACACAGTGACAATATACTTGGCATATTGAAGTAAGAGAAGAATAAGGGAATTAAAATTTTGTTTAAAGTGTATTTTGCCATATAGATGAGCAAAAATGTGATACAATGCATAGCAGCAGGACATATGTTTTCTCTTTTATGTGCACAGATTTCCTTAATAATCAGAACACTCAAGTAAGTATTAAAAATTTGAGCAAAGAAATCACACAGATCTCTAGATAACCTGAAATAGCAATCTAAGATTTCATGCCCTAAAATGCACTTGACTCAGTTGGATCCATTTCCATATTTTGTTTTACACAAAATTCTAGTAAGATCTTTTATCTCTTTGTTCAGCTTAGACTACTTTGGAACAATAATTTTTCTTTCTTTATTTTTTTGAGATAGAGTCTCACTCTGTGGCTCAGCCTGGAGTGCAGTGGCACAATCTCCACTCACTGCAACCTCTGCCTCCTGGTTTCAAGAGATTCCCTTACCCCGCCCTCCTCAGTAGCTGGGACTACAGGCACATGCCACCACACCTGGCTAATCTTTGGTATTTTTAGTAGAGACAGAGTTTCACTGTCTTAGACAGGATGGTCTTGATCTCCTGACCTTGATCCACCCACCTCATCCTCCCAAAGTGATGCAATTACAGGCATGAGCCACTACACCCAGCCAAAGAACAATAATTTTACGTGAGAGTATTAGAGTGACTCTTAAAAGCATAGTGACCAAAACCAATAATAATAATTTACAGATTAACTATAGAGGAAAAGTAATAATAAAAAATAATTGAGGGGCTCATAAAATATAATCATAGAAAATAAAATATATAAAGATGCATATTTATGGCTTTCAACATGTTCCCAAATGCCTAAAGATAATTTCCCCATGACATGGAATCATTAACAAAGAATATTTATTTAAAATTATAAAATATTAGGAATACAGAGTTGTTATTTAAAATTGTGTAAACAGAACATGTTTTCATTCAAAGGAAAAATACACAAAGAGGTTTAATACCTAAATGATATTACCTTCCTACACACTTTCTTAATGTTCAAAAGCAGTTTCGATTTATGTTGATTCAGCAAAATTTTAAATAGCACCTGCTTTCATGCTTAAAGTTGTTCTGGTTTGCGCAATAAATTACATGGTTATCTTACCGATTGGTCATATGTTCATTAGAAAATTATTGTAAATCCTGAATCTTGTTAATGTTCTGCAACTGACATAATTTCTGACACATAGTGGTAGTGGCAGATATTTTTAGCTGTTCTCAATGTCTGTACTCCAGATTTTCTAAATTTATGTATGCCAATCCAAAATACACATAACTCAAGGAGTGAGCATAAATTCAGGTCAGATGGAATATAGGAAGAAATGTCATCTTGGAATTTATAGAAACCTTCCTTAAACGAGAGCAGGCACGCACATTTTAGCCTTATTGTTTTTGGTTCCCTTTTTCATATCACTTCTTGGGAGATGTGTATTCCATTTTGAAACATGACACTGTGGGGCAAATCCATTGGACAGCAGAGTTCTCAACAGGAAGTCCTTGATTTCTAGGGGAACTCATACAGCAGAGTCAGTAAATTGCTTTGGACCAATTACCTCTGAAGTGTGTTTATGAAAGAGATAAATAAACATATGTTTTGTTTAAGACAGTTATTTCCAGTCAAATATAATTTTACTGAGATAGTAGGTATTTGATAAATGTTGAAAAGATAAATCAATTATTGAGTCAAGGTGAAGCTAGCATTCAATCAAACCTGGAGACAAAGTATTACCTAAGATTCTTTCAGCTGTAAGAAGCAGAAAATCTAACTCAAATTACTTTGAACAATATTAATATGTATTTAATCACATTAAAAGAAATCTACAGCTTAGCATGAGATGCAGGGTCTGATGATTTAGAGGTACAGTAGCATCGTAGATTTTTTTGTGTGTGTGATTCCACTTGGTCTTCCTTTTGCAGGCATGGAGGATTTAGAATGATTGCACAGGGGAACAATAGCAATTTTATTCAGCAGGGAAGGGATAACCATTGTCTAGATTTTTAAAGTGAAAAAATTTTCCAGGAAGTTAGTGGTAAACTTTTATTGGCTTGAATTGTACTTATTTATTTGACTGTAACATTACTACATGCTGATAGATGTAGACTGGGTTTCCTAAAGAAACAAATGGCAAGGTGGCTAAGATCATCGTTCAATCATAGACTATTCTGAGCCCACCCAACATGTATGTTAAAGGGTGGTCGCAGCTGGGTTGTTGGGGAAGGAACGTATGTCAGTGGAGTTCAATGGCAGTACGTTCTATTTTCCACCACTTCAGCTTCCAATAACAATACTTTTTCTTTTCATATATGCTTTCAAAGATGATAACTCCAGTCTTTTCAGGAGACAACTGAATCACATTCAATTTTTGTACCTAGCTTCATGTCTAGTAGTATCTCAATGCAATATGCTTTACCCTTCATCAGATATAAATATTTTTCCTATAGTCTGGAGATGATAGATTATAGATAGAGGACTGATGATTTCCTGTTATTTCTCTATATGCATTGGGGCTGGATATTTCATCAGCCCCAATGCATATAGAGAAATAACAGGAAAACTATGAGGTTTTTTTTTTTTTTTTGAGACGGAGTCTCACACTGTTGTCAGGTTGCAGTGCAATGAAAAGATCTCGGCTCACTGCAGCCTACACCTCGCAGGTTCGAGCATTCTCCTGCCCTATCCTCCTGAGTAGCTGGGACTATAGGCACACACCACCATGACTTGCTACTTTTTGTATTTTTAGTAGAGATGGGATTTCACCATGTTGGCCAGGATGGTCTTGATCTCTTGACATAATCAGCCCGCCTTGGCCTCCCAAAGTGCTGGGATTACAGGTGTGAGCCACTACGCCCAGCCATATAATGATTTTTTTTAACTTTTGAGTTTAGGGGTATATTTGCAGAATGTGCAGGTTTGTTACATAGGTAAATGTGTGTCATGGGGGTTTGTTATACAAATTTTTTATTATCCAGATATTAAGCCTAGTATCCATGAGTTGTTTTTTCTGATCCTCTCCCTCCTTCCTGATCCACCCTCTGTCCTCTGGTAGGTCCCAGTGTGCATTGTTTCACTCGATATGTCAATGTGTTCTCATTACTTAGTTCTCACTTGTAAATGAGAACTTGTGGTATTTGGTTTTCTGTTCCTGTGTTAGTTTGCTAAGGATAATGGCTTCCAGCTTCATCCATGTCCTTGCAAAGGACATGATCTCATTCTTTTTTATAATTGCATAGTGTACCATGGTAAATATGCAACACATTTCCCTTATCCAGTCTATCATTGCTGAGTATTTAGGTTGATTGCATGTCTTTGCTATTGTGAATAGTGCATTGAACACACACACATGTGTATGTGTCTTTATAATAGAATGATTTATAATCTCATATCGAGTGGTATGGTTTGTCTGCATCCCCACACAAATCTCGTTTTGAGTTGTAACAATCCCCACATGTCAAAGGTGGGGAGAGATGGAGATAATTGAGTCCCAAACCACAGTATGGGAGTGGTTCCCCCATACTGTTCTCATCGTAGTATATAAGTCGCAAGAGATGTAATGGATGGTTTTATATATGGGAGTTCTGCTGCTCAAGCTCTTCTTGCCTGCCACCATTTAAGATGTGGCTTTGCTCCTCCTTTGCCTTCTGCCTTGATTGTGAGGCCTCCCCAGCCACATGAAACTGTGAGTCCATTCAACCTCTTTTTCTATATAAATGACCCAGTCTCAGTTATGTCCTTACTGGCAGTGTGAAAATGGACTAATACACCTTGTAATGGGATTGCTGGGTCAAGTCAGATTTCTGTTTTTAGGTCTCTGAAGAATCACACACTGTCTTCTCCCATGATGGCTGAACTAATTTACACTTTCACCAATGATGTAAAAGTGTTTCTTTTTCTTTACTACCTCACCAGCATCTGTTATTTTTTTACTTTTTAATTGTAGCCATTCTGACTGGAGTGAGATGGCATCTCATTGAGGTTTTGATTTGCATTTTGCTAATGATCAGCAATGATGTTGAGCTTTTTTCCTTATGATTATTAGATGCATGAGTGTCTTCTTTTGAGAAGTGTCTCTTCATGTCCTTTGACTACTTTTTAATAGGGTTGTTTGTTTTACTTGTAAATTTGCTTCAGTTTCCTATAGGCCTTTGTCAGATGCATAGTTTGCAAACATTTTCTCCCATTCTGTATGTTGTCTGTTTCCTCTGTTGATAGTTTCTTTTGTTGTGCAGCTCTTTAGTTTAATTACATCCTATATAATAATTTTTTTATTATACTTTAAGTTCTGGGGTACATGTGCAGATCATGCAGGATTGATACATAGGTATACACATGCCATGGCGGTTTGCTTCGTCCATCCCCCCCATCACCTACATTAGGTATTTCTCCTAATGTTATCCCTCACCAACCCCCCACCCCTGCTATCCCTCCCCTAGCCCCCATGTCCCCCAACAGACCCTAGTGTGTGATGTTCCACTCCCTGTGTCCATGCGTTCTTAATGTTAAAAACTCACTTATGAGTGAGAATATGCAGTGTTTGGTTTCTGTTCTTGTGTCAGTTTGCTGAGAATGATGTTTTCCAGCTTCATCCATGTCCTTGCAAAGGACATGAACTCATCCTTTTTTATGGCTGCATAGTATTCTGTGGTGTATATGTACCACATTTTCTTTATTCAGTCTATCATTGATGGGCATTTGCGTTGGTTCCAAGTCTTTGCTATTGTAAACAGTGCTGCAATGAACATACATGTGCATGTGTCTTTATAATAGAATGATTTATAATCCTTTGGATATATACCTAGCAATGCAATTGCTGGGTCAAATGGTATTTCTATTTCTAGATCCTTGAGGAATTGTCACACTGTCTTCCACAATGGTTGAATTAATTTACACTCCCACCAACAGTGTAAAAGTGTTCTTATTTATCCACATCCTTTTCAGCATCTGTTGTCTCCTGATATTTTAATGATTGCCATGCTAAGTGGCATGAGTTAGAATCTCAATGTGGTTTTGATTTGCATTTCTCTAAAGACCACTGATAATGAGCATTTTTTCATATGTTTGTTAGCTGTTTAAAAGTCTTCTTTTGAGAAGCATCTGCTCATATACTTTGCTGACTTTTTGATGGGGTTGTTTTTTTCTTATAAACTTGTTTAAGTTTTTTATATTCTGGGTATTAGCCCTTTGTCAGATGGGTGGATTGGAATAAATTTTTCCCATTCTGTTGGTTGCCTGTTCACTCTAATGATAGTTTGTTTTCCTGTGCAGAAGCTCTTAAGTTTAATTGGATCCCATTTGCCTATTTTTGGCTTCTGTTGCCATTGTTTTTGGTGTCTTAGTCATGAAGTCCTTGCCTATACATATGTCCTGAATAGTACTGCCTAGGTTTTCATCTAGGGTTTTTATGGTGTTAGGTCTTATGTTTAAAACTGTAATCCATCTGGAGTTAATTTTTGTATAAAATGTAAGGAAGGGGTCCAGTTTCAGCTTTTTGCACATGGCTAGCCAGTTTTCCCAACACTATTTATTAAACAGTGAGTCCTTTCCCCATTGCTTGTTTTTGTCAAGTTTTTTGAAGATCAGAAGGTTGTAGATATGTGGTGTTACTTCCAAGGCCTCTGTTCTGTTGCATTGGTCTGTTTTGGTAACAGTACCATGCTGTTTCCATTACTATAGCCTCATAGTATAATTTCATTTGTAAAATTTTAAACAGGAAAGGTTATTCATTTTCTTTTGTTATTATTGTTTGTTTGTTTGGTTCTTCTGAGGCAGGACCTCACTCTGCATCCCAGGCTGGAGTGTAGTAGCCAGATCACACCTCACTGCAGCCTTGACATCCTGGGCTCAGGTGATCCTCCCACCTCAGCCTCTGGGGTAGTCGAAATTACAGGCATCTGCTCCCATGCCCATCTATTTGTTTTCCTTTAATTTTTTGTAGAGACCGAGTTTCACCATGTTCCCTAGGCTGGTCTTAAATTCCTGAGCTCAAGTGATGCACCCACCTTGGCCTCCAAAAGTGCTTGGATTACTGGACTCAGCCACTCCATGTGAACACTTTCATTTGTTGACATATTATATCATGTTGGAGAGGAAAAGTAAAATTATGATTTGGTTGTGGAATTCTATTTAGGAAGATCCCCCTTTTAAATTGGTCCTCATGCGTACATAAGAAACTAATCATATTATAGTGCTACACTAAATTTTAAGCTTCAAGCTTTTGTTTACAGAATAACTTATAATAAGATTCAAAAAATGGTAAAACACTGTATGACTGAATCAGTTTATATAATATTATATTGTATAAATATTTTGTTATATAATTGTTAATTATATAACAAAGTACTTAGGAAGAACACTAAAAAATTAAAAGTGATTATCTAAAACTATCATAAGAACATTGTTTCATCTATGCAAATCCTTTATTACTATTACAAGTTAGAAAATGATCTTATTCTTGTTATATAAATTACAGAGAGGTTATATTTAATGCAAGTGAATAAAGGGAAACATTTGTATTTGAGATAGCTTGCTTATATATTTCTCCTTAAAATTTGCTTTTATGTGTAATCTTTGGTGCATGGTATAAATTATTAGAAATTTAATTTCAGCAGCTCATCACCATCTACCTAACTTTCTGTAGAAAAACAAGAGATTCAAGAAAATGAAAGGAGATTTTTAAAAATGATTTTTATAATTCAGCTTGAAGTCTGCATTTCTCTAAATATTCCTGGAGCTACAATGATCACTGATATAAAGATTTTGAATCATTTGATCTGAAAAGTTATACCTGGCAGGTCTGTCTTATTTTTGCTCTTATATTTCTTACTTTTGAATATTTGGCAGGACTAATCATGTTGATTGATATGTGGTAAAAGAGACTGCTGTGAAAACTGCTTCAGAGCAATATGTTGCTGATGAAAATGGTGCAATTTAAGAATTTTAAATAAAGATGGAATAACTTTAGTATTAAGAGATGCATGGGTTTCAGGGAGAACTGGAATAAGACCTCTATTTTTACTGATATCAGTTAGTAGTTAAGCTAAATTGCAAATGCCATTAACATTTTCTGTGAAAAGATAAATGAGGCTTAAAAATGCCAAAAAAGGTTTTCTTTATACTTTCTTGTTACATTATAAATCAAAGCATTTATCAATGGTTATAAGGTAATTGTGCATTTTCCTTACTTTAAAATATATACTTTTACTTTTCTGCTCTATTTCTCCGGTTAAATATAATATGGTAAGAACAGACAAAAAGAACATACATTTTTCAATCTCACATTTTATTACTTTTAAGATTAATTGCTTCTATCTAAAATAATAGTAAAAGGTGTCTGTAAAATGCAAGAGGGTTTACAGCAAGGGCATAAAGAAGGTGTTGGTGTAATTATGGGAAATTCACAGACTTAGCAGAGGACACCCTCTAAACTCCATAGGGAACACACACAAAATTCTGTGAGGAGAGGAGCTTGTGTGTTCTGTCTATTTCTGGATCAGCAGTTCCTAGGACTGTGTCTGGAACAAAATAGATAGAGGCTAAAAACATATATTGATTAATTTAATAAAAAAAACTTTTACAAGATCTTGTCTTCTCCAAAGAAGGATATCAGTAGACAAATGCCAAATTGGTTAGTGAGGATAATTTGGTTTTAGTCTTACTTAAAGCTGAGACTGTACTCAGTGGTATGATGAATAAGAAAAAGAAGCATAGGGCAGGGCATGGTGGCTCAGGCCTGTAATCCAAGCACTTTGGGAGGCCAAGGTGGGCAGATCACCTGAGGTAGGGAGTTCAATACTAGCCTGACCAACATGGAGAAAACCCATTTGTACTAAAAATACAAAGAATTAGCCCGGCGGGTGGTGCATGCCTGTAATCTCACCTACTTGGGAGGCTTAGGCAGGAGAATCACTTGAACCTATGAGGTGGAGGTTGCAGTGAGCAGAGATGGTGCCATTGCCCTCCAGCCTGGGCAACAAGAGTGAAACTCCATCTGAAAAAATAAAAGTAAAAAACAACACATAGAGCCTTTTTTGTTATGTTGATAATCTTTTTTTCCAGAAGAAAATCTTATGTCATTCATAAATGTCTTTAATTTATATTATATATTTTATATTTATATGTAATGAATAAATAATGAAGCAAATGTCTCATGATAAAATATGTCAATAGAGAGATATTTCAATTAAGAAAAATTCCCTCATCTATAAAATTGACACACCATTGTCAAAAAGTAACATAAGAATAAAACCACATTGAAATTTAATACTTTTCTACTTAAAAATTTGATTTTTTCATGTTTTATGTTCTAATTTACATCTGTATTGAGATATAGTTTTGCATACATTAAAAAGCAACAACACACTCAAAATAGCAGTAGAAATAAAGCAAAACAAACAAAAAAGACTACTGCAGAAAATTTGGAAAATTATAGCAAAGTGAAATAAGTATTGCTAAAAGTAGGAAAGCAAAAGGAAAAATAAAAGAGTTCCCTTTTGGGGAAATGTATTACCATAGGTTTTTTTTTTTTTTTTTAAGGATTTTAAAAGTTCTCTTTAAAATGATTTATTTTTGCTTTTGTAAGTTTCAATCCTTAAAATTTACCTTAATTACACAGGACTTCAGTGGGGAAACAAATATCCAACACGTTTTTAGACACAAATCACAGGCAGAATTGAACACAAATAAAAGACTATTAAAAGGGACAAATGAGCCTGAGCAAAAGGAGAATTGTCTGATCCTCTGTACCATCCAAACCACTGATTGTGTTCTTGGTAACCCTTGAAGGCATGCTCAGAGTGTTTCCTCCAATCACATTATTAACATCTTGGTTATTTAGGAAGTACTTTCATCCAAATACCTGTATTTGGGGAGGGCAAGAGTTATTCAGAAATGAATATATTTAATATCCATACCTGTTTATGACAATGGTAAGGAGAGATGAATAGTAGTAGTAGTTATCCAGAGAAATGATATCAGAAAAAAAATATTTTCTTATGAGGGAAATAAAAATGGCTTACTACATGACACAAATGGACTTTGCTATCTCAATATTTGCCAGTAAAATCATGGGATTCATCATGCAGACAACACTAACAGCAAGAAATCAATAGATGTAAATACTTTCACTGCTACTTGAAATTGCCAAAGAATTATTAGTTAAGGGTCACAACAGCTGAGAAGAGAAACCACTCAGAAGGCAAAAATGGTAGAATTTATTAGGGATGAATGTCAGCAGAACAGACAATATGACTAAGAAACATCTGCCAGATATTTTCTCAATATTCCCAGGATCTAAAGTCTCTAAATGAGCAGATGATGTCTGAAGGAGAGAGATGTCTTTCTCTTCAACAATAATTATAAATCTAAAGAGCCAAAAATATAGGATAATAATGAACATCTAAATTTTTTTGTTTTTATTTGGTAGTGTCTTGTTATGTGTGTTTGCTTTGAGACCACGTATTCTCTGAGAGGCATTAAGATCCATCTATTTCTTGATCTATTGATCCAAAAACGGAGAGATTATATAATAAGATACATAAATATATTTATATCTGTATAAAATGAAGAGTGAAGAGTGATAAACATCATAAATAACATAATTTGTTAACATTAAGTCTCAGATAAACTTCATAAGAAAATTCAAAACTATATGAAGATGCTAATCATAATAATTTTCTCACTCATCATTGACTTTAGTATAATTTTTAAATTATTTTGCTCAGGTAAAAATATATATTTAAGTTTTGTTTTTCTAAAACCTAAAATCTATTTAATATTCATAAAAATTACATATTGATAAGTTGATTTAACTTTTATATATTAAGTCATTTTTATTTAAAAATCTTATTACTTGAAAGAGATTCAAAACAGTACTTTAATAATACAGGGGCCAGGATCATCAATTAATAGCAAATACTTTAAGGAAAATATGGTAAATTACTAAAGGTTGAGAAAAAAAATCAAATGATCTCTGTGCCTATATATAATTTATTTGCCATAAAATTACAAATATGATTGTATTAAAAGTCCTCCTTTATAAAACATACACACAAATATAATCACCAAATGGCCTTGTATATATTTTACAATATACAATCACTCTACCACCATAAAGCTGTATTACTGACTAAATTTCTGGCTACAAACATCCAGTGGAGTCAGTCTCTTCACCTCTCTTTAAAACAAATGTTACCTCTTAAATGTAAGCTTTGTTTCAAGTATAAATGTGAGTAGATAAATTAATCATGCGCTATAACATAAAAAGAGGAGGACAATAGGCCCCAAGAGGGAGGTAAATGCAAATGAACTAAAACATGTAATAGTCAACTCCAGGGCAATATTATGATTTTCATTGGAGCAAATGAGAAATAAGGGTGTGCAGCTTCAAAATCATTAGTGCAATCAACTGTGCCCATTCCCAAACTAAATATTCATTCACAATCTGAATATGAGAATATAATTCTACAGTTCAAAAAACTTTAATATTGCAGACTTATCTGTGGTGCTGCTCTATGTGCTGCATACCAAATGTAACTACTTAATTATTTAGCACCTATATAAATTCGTGAGTTAGTGTGTGTATATATATGTGTGAAATTACATCTTGCAAACACCTGCTGCTACCCATGCTTTATGTAAACATAAATAGTGCCAAATGAGAGGGAATGTGTATGGGATTCAACATACATTTTCCAGTCTAATTCATCTTGCTGTTTTGGTGGTGTTGCAACTGTGTCTAAAAATTAGATAATATAAAGTATATGATATACCATTTTTTATTGTCTAAAGCAAATAGGTCAACAGAATAATTAAAATGTCATGGGAAAATTTCCAGAAAAACAGCACTGAAATGAAAGATGCTTTCACCTGTGACAAGCATATTAAGAATATTCTAGATTATATCAATAAAGGGATTTTTCAATTTTCTAATGATATCTGAGGACTATTTGGGACATTTAGCATTTTAAACTTTTAGTTTTGAGTATTATAGGTAATTTAGTGAACAAGTAGGATCAACTTTGCCATTGGTTCTTTTCTCCTACTACTGCGGAGAATTAATGTGGGGGGTGGTATTTTTTAACATTTTTGGATGTTCTATGAAATATGCATCCTGCGACCTAGACATCTGAGTCCAAATTGCCACACAAAACACAGAGAAAAAAGAAAAAGAAACACTACAACACATAGCTCTTTATATATAATTCTCAACTAAAACAGAGATTGGACTTCAGCAGGCATGTCAAAAACTTATTTTTTTTTTTTTTTACTGATGGGATAAAAATCAATGACAATGACTTTGAGAATTTGGACACCAGAGACTTTATTGCCTAACTATAGGCAAAATAAATTGACATGCATTTTTCCTGGAAGGTTATCTCTCAAATTCCCAGTAGGGAGTTCTAATCATTGAATCATTTATGTAATGAAAAAACTTTGTGGGATTTCTTTTCTTGATTTGTAGTATTGTGAAATGGAGAGGATGGACCCTGGCACCAACAGGACTTTGTCTAAAGCTCATTTCCAGTAGGCATTAATTGAGGAATCATGGAAGATTAGTTAAAATCTCTGGAGTTTTAGATTCTTTTTAGTGACCTGCAATGATAAAAATTGTTCCATAGTTACCTAAGACACTGGGTAAAAATTGCACATGTACATAGCATACACACTAGATAATACAAAAATATCATGTCCTTCCCTCTTTTATTATTAACTAATTATCCATAATAAAATATATTTTAAGTCATTACCAAAATTTTTAGAAAATGATTTTTGCAAAAAAAAAAATCCGAGGTTAGCTACTATATATTCTGCCCTTGAATTCGGTGATCCTTCCTTAATAATATTTTGGTGGTGTATTATTTTAAATTTAATGTTTATTTTCTCAACAAATCAGATTGTACGACTGACAATAAAAAATAACAGTTTAAAATATCCTGTATAACAAAATTTAATATTTATTGAGCATTGCTGTGTGCTACATATTTTACATATGTTGCTTTAAATACTGTTTTTCTTATTTTGCACATAGTCACTGAGGCTTTTGAAGTTTAAGTAATTTGCTCAAGGTTTTCGAAGTTTAATTGAGGCTCAGGTCTCTTTGGCTCCAAAGACCATGCACCATGCAATACAAAATTTCTGTGTATGTGCAGGTGGAAGATAATGAACTGTGTCCATTTATATCCTTATAATATCTTCTTTATTTGATACCGATTTAAAAAAATCTGTTAGATTCTGTATCTAAACACAAGGGAAACAATGCCAAAATATATTGGTATTAATCAACTGTGTCAAGAAAAGCTCTTTCATTTTTGTCAAAATTACCATCTATGAATGACTTGAATAAGTTGAAACAATTGTAAATTGAAGATAATGGTAGGTCAAGATTAGCCTTAGAATCACAATGGCAAGAAAGAATATTTTGCATGTGTGGACTGAAAGGATAGAAAATGTAAAAATGGGGAAAATGTAAAAGTGTTCTTAGATCAGGTGCAAAGTTAAGTTGCAATTATAGATTATTTTATAACTTGTAAAAAGGGAGACACATGCATGACACTGTCTTAGATTCTAGACAGTAATTAGGGTCATTTGCTATGTTGTCATAGCCCTCAAATTCATCAGGACAAATTCTCCATCTTCCTCTCATTTCTCTCCCATCTTCTTTTCATTCAGCTTGCCCTAGTGCTCTCTAATTAATTTTCTTCCTATTCAAGCTCTCTGATACTTCATTTTCTTTAAAATTCCACTAAACCTCTCAACTTCTATTTTCTTAATTCTTTTGACCAATGCTCTATTTCATCTCTCCTTCAGAATACTTTTTTTTTTTTTAACATGGTCTTGTTCTTTCATCCAGGCTGGAGTGCAATGACATGATTCTAGCTCACTGTAGCCTAAAACTTTGGGGTCAAGAGAGCCTCCCATCTCTGTCTCCCAAGTAGCTGGGACTACAGGCATGTGGCAACACACCCAACTAATTTATGTTTTTATTTTTCATTTTTTGTAGAGATGGGGTCTTGCCATGCTGCCCAGCCTGGTCTGGAATTCCTAGCCTCAAGTCATCCATCCACCTAGGTTTCTCAGTGCTGGTTTTACAGACATGAGTCAGTGTGCCCAGCCAGAATACATTTTAAATTGCTTTTTCTCTACTCACTTCTTTTTTTTTTTTGAGACGGAGTTTCGCTCTTGTTACCAAGGCTGGAGTGCAATGGCACGATCTCGGCTCACCGCAACCTCCGCCTCCTGGGTTCAGGCAATTCTCCTGCCTCAACCTCCAGAGTAAGTGGGGTTACAGGCATGTGCCACCATGCCCAGCTAATTTTTTGTAATTTTAGTAGAGATAGGTTTTCACCATGTTGACCATGATGGTCTCGATCTGTTGACCTCGTGATCCACCCGCCTCGACCTCCCAAAGTGCTGTGATTACAGGCTTGAGCCACCGCGCCCGGCCCTACTCACTTTTTTTCTTACCTTTTTCTCACTTCTTTCATCTGTATAAACACCCTTCTCCAGTCTCCACCCATGGTGGTCCAGTTGCCTTCTGCTTCTAGTAGAACCCTAATTATAT
The DNA here is from genome assembly GCF_049354715.1 of Callithrix jacchus. Classification (NCBI taxonomy): domain Eukaryota; kingdom Metazoa; phylum Chordata; class Mammalia; order Primates; family Cebidae; genus Callithrix; species Callithrix jacchus. The sequence continues at coordinate 31,607,891 of NC_133502.1, forward strand.
CCACTCTCTCCCCTGTATGTTCAGCCTTTTTTCCCTCAATTGGCTCTTTCCTATTGATCTCTATGCTGTATTCTTGTCTTTCAATCTAAAAATGTTAAAATCTGTATTATTTTCCCTTTTACCAATAAGGTTTATTTTACCTTTAGATATATAACTTACCCTATGTTATTTTTCCTTTAAGCAGAATTTGTTGACATTTTATTCATACTTACTGTCTTTATTTTTTCAACTTCCCATTTGTCCTCCATTTATTCTCACTGATCAGTAGAATTGACTATTGATAAAGCCACTGATGGCTTCCATGTCAGTGAAACCAATAGTTACTTTTGAGAAGTTTGGATCTCTCAAAGGTAGATGATCCAGCATATCCCCCACTCGCCTTTCTAATGTACCCTTGGATACAAGGATATTATACTTTCTTGGGCTTTTAACCCTGTTTTGGAGGTATTTATCTTCCATATCATTTTCTGAATCTCGCCTTCAAATAGTGTATGCCCTCATGTTCTTGGAGAGCTGACATTTTTCTTTTTGTATATGTTTCCTAATCAGATTTCATTCATTGCAGTTACTTTATCATCATTAACTTGTAAATGCAAATTCCCAGCCTGAAACTCCTTGTGGCAAATCTAGAATGACTGCCCAACTGTGAAACTGACATCTGTATGTGTTACCTCTTTGCAAGCATCTCAAATTCATTATGGTTCTGACTATACTGCTCTTCTAGTTCACCCCATACCTGCTTCTCCACTGGAGTTTCCTATTGTCATTATTATAAACATCCATCTACTTCCTTTCTCAAGACACATATTAGTGAGTCATTCGTAATTCCTTCCTCTTCCTAAAACATACACTTCTTCCTAATATGTGCACCTAACCAATCACCAAATCTTTGCATTTCACAACTTAAAATATCTTGAACTTTTCCACTGAGGTCCAACCATCTCTAATGCCACTATCACAAGCAAAACTAAGACAGTATCCTGATAAATCCCTACTCTTGACTTTCTTCGATTTATTCTACCCACTGCATAATTATCATTTATATTTAAAATGTATAAAAAGTAATTAATATCCTTTAATATCTGTTTATATTCTTTTGGTCAAGTCTATATCTGGCCTTGAAGACATGTCAATGGCCTCTGCTTTTATTTTCAGCACACTTTTAGCACTACTTCCTCTACACTCCTGACCCTGCTTTTCTTCTGCTTGATCCGAGAATGAGCTATGTTCTCCATGTTTTTAAGCATGCTCTTCTGTGTGAATGAAATCTCTTCTTTATAACCACTCTATCTGCCTAACTAATATACTTACTCATTTTATGTCTTATCAGAAATATGACTTGCTTTGAGAGGGTTGGCTTCTCTCCTGTGTCTGGGGTAGATTCATAGTCATTTTTACTTCCACCTCCATATTTATTACACTCATAGTTGTTTGTTCATTGCCTGTCTTTCCCAAAAGGAGACAACATCTTTCTTATTCACCACTGATTTCATAAGACCTAGCATAATGCCTGACATACAATTGATATCCAGTTTAACTTAATTGTTTTATTTTTCCTTCACGAACATTCTGTATACATTGATGTGGACAGCGAAATTAAATTAAGCCCAAAAAGACTCAACTTTGTAACAAATGCAAGGTAAAATGTAAATAGAAGGAAAAATAACATATTATACATGCTATCAACTTACATTTTAAACTAGTTTATATATTTCTATTTCTACATAATTAAAACAAATAGGTTTATTATTTTTTTAATGAAGGCAGAGTGGTGGAAATTGAAGGAGCAGTCCATATCACTCTCATATAGAAACCTACATGTTGATAAACAATTAGGAAATCCAATAAGCGTTGAATAACCTCTTATGTTTAAAGGAAAATTTAGTTCCACAGAGTTCACACAGAGAGGATGGTTTAAAAGTTGGTCGCATGCACATTTTAAGATAAATATTTGTTATGACAAGTGGCAAGATAATGAAACTCAGTCTGCTAAAACCAAAATAAAATGATCCCTCTTTATTACAGGCTCTCTATGGCACCAGTACATATAATTAAGACAAAGTTTCTGTCTATTAAATTGTCTGTGGATTTACTTGATTATATTCTTCTTTTAAGCAATCTGCAATCTATTCAGAATCATTTTAGAGATCTTGGATTTGATTGTTTTAATTATAACTCTGAGCTTCATGTAAAAAGCTTTGTTTCTTTTTCTGTAGTGGTGGGAAATAGAGTAGCATATGAAGATGCTCACACACACACACACATACATGCACACACACAACAAAATTCATGAGTAGACATGCTTGCCAAGCAAAAATTGTTCTTTCCTTTCATTCTTTCTTAAAATGCAAATATTGGAACAGTAGATTTGAAGTCAAAAATTCTGACTCTACTTATTCTTAGCTACGGGATTTTTAAGAAGGTAATTTGATCCTAAACCGCAGTCTTCTCTTCTTCTCTAAAAAGTGTATGTAACATTTCATGGACTTTTTCTTAGCAACTTTGAGGATAAAATTAAATAGTAATTGTAGAAAAGCTTTCATAATGTGAAAGGCATTATATAAATTTAAACTAATAATTTAACTTCTCTTTTTTTCTATATTAGCCTTCTCATGGCAAGTCTGTGGAAATTAATAAGAGAGTGTCCTGTAGGACCTGCTTCTAGTTATTTATTTTTAGATCTAGATATAATTTTTTTTTTTTGAGAAGTTTCATTCTTGTTGCCCAGGCTGGAGTGCACTGGCACGATCTCAGCTCACCACAATCTCCACCTCTTGGGTTCAAGCAATTCTCCTGCCTCAGCCTCCCTAGTAGCTGGGATTACAAGAGCCTGCAATGACACCTGGCTAATTTTGTATTTTTAGCAGAGACGGGGTTTCCTCCACTTTTGTCAGGCAGGTCACCACTCCCGACCTCAGGTGATCCACCTGCCTCAATCTCCCAAAATGCTGGGATTACAGATGTGAGCCACTGCGCCTGGCCAACATAATTCTTTTAAGCAGAATTCTTACAACAGGCTTAGCAATTTCTAGTCAATTACTCACTTTTATTTACTCCTGTGGTAAGTCTTTATGACAATATTTATATCAACTGTATTGAGCCACTCTATTATGTTCTACTTTACACTTGGAGTTCTCAAAAGTTAGCATGGATCAGAATCATCTGCAGAACTTGTTCAACAGGTTGCTTGATTCCAACTCCAGAGTTTCTGATTAAACGGACCTTCTATTCTGCATTTCTTACCAGTTTCAAGTTGATAGCTATGCTTTTGGTCCAGTGATCCTATTTCAAAAACTGCTATTCTAGCAGGGCTTCTTTCATATTTTAACATTTATATCAATAGAGTGGCTTTATTTCCATAGATTTATACCTAATTGCCTTAATGGATATGCTTCAACATTGGTATTAAAAAAACAAGAGTTGAGATTCACTGCTTTAGAAGTAGTGTTTCCCAATTCCGTGCCAAAATCATACTCAGCTGAATTAGAATGAGAAGGCAATGGACTAGAATTATATACTGAGAGTCACCCATGACTTCTGCATTCTGTCATCTGAAGAAGTATGCTGCCCAGATACTGGCAACTTCAACAGAAAAAGTCTATTTCTGTAACTATCAAGTACTGTTTATCCAGATCATCCCAAACTGTGAGCTGTTGCAGTCAAACAGAAGGCTGTGAAGTACAGTGAACAAAGGTGCAGATTTTCCTAGTTCCCTGAATTTTATTCGGACATGAGGTTTTGTTTACTAAAAGTTTTCACCGTGTTGGGTGTTTTGATGTAAAAGCCGTAGCTCAGACACCAACATTCCAGATCAATGCTGTCCACCTGGCAGTTGCACAACTCTGATTGCTATCTTAAAGAAGATATACGGAACAGACTTAGGACTGATCTCACCTCTGTTAGGGAATCCAGAGAGATAAACAGTTAAGGGCACTATTAACAAACTTAGCATAAGAAATATTAACCTTCCCTGGCTTTATATCTTGCTGACAGAGATAGCGTTTTGAGATAAAGTACTTCAGTCAGAGATAAAGTAAGACATTGTTACCTTCCAGAAATTAACAGTTACATGTAGCTTGACTTTAATCCTCACCTTCACTTGAAACTTTAGCCTGTTCTTTACCTTTCCTATATCTACTATGAACATACAGCTTTGATTATGTGCCTCCATCATGAAACAATAAACACTGTGTCTGGATATGAGCTGTTCTAGACTATTAGCATGTGAGGGCTAGTTAATATTTCATAAATGCTGCTCAATAAAAAGTAGGTATGCTTTTAAAATAATAACATGACATTTCTGAGCAAATAAGAATAAAGAAAAGCATATGTTGAAAGATGAATCACTAGTTTTATGACTTTGTACATATTGTTATAAACTTTTTGTCAGGTATATGATTGTTACTGCAATGATATTCTTTAGATGAATATCAAGTCTTGGTTAGTCAAGCATCAAGTCTCTTTATTACAAATAATAATATCGCTTTCCTATATATAAAACTATTTAGACAAAATAAAATTCGGTCTTATAATCATCGAGTAAATGGAAATAAGCATTTTTGTGAAATGGCCTTTAAGTTTTAATAATGCAAATTTTAGGAAACTTAAAGATATAGAAAAGTATAAAGTAGCAAATAAAATTCAACCATTTTAACATAATGCAGTTACTTTTAACAATTTATTGCATTTATTTCTTGATTTTATTATATAATATTACTAAATATTTTTGGAATTCCTTTATTTTATTTAAATATTTAACTCCGAAATTTTTATAATTCTTCATAAACATAATTTAAATAATAGTAAAAATTGAAGCTAGGATTTATAATGTGCTGATTCTATCTGCTATATGGTAAAATATATTTGATATCAATTGTTTTCATAACATAAGATATATATTTTTATCTTTTGTTAAGAATTTCCAAAAGCCATTGTACTTTTTCTTTGGATTTTTTAAAAAGAACAGTCTACTTCCAATATATTTATTAAATATTTAAAAATAAAGCTTAACTTATATAAATACATATGCCATTGATGATCTTCTCATCTGTTTGGCAACAATGCTTTTCAAAATATAAAAATTACCAGCACCAGAGCATTCTTATGTCTCATTCCAGACATTAGCCTTCTTGTCCTAAAGATTAGTTTCATTTGTTTTTGAGCTTTATCTAAATGGAATCATATGACATGTTCCTTGTGGTGTATGGCATTTTTTTAGATTTAGTTCTATTTTGTCTGATATTTATGTATCATTTTGCATAAAACAGAAGTTAGTTCATTTCCATTAGTTTTTAACCTTACTTATGGATATCTATACTAAAACTACAATTTTGACTGGTTACTGTCATTAACCAGTAACTCATAATACATGTGTAGAAATATGTGACTAAGATTGGGAAGGGTGGCTCATACCTGTAATCCTGGTGCTTTGGGAGGCCAAGGGGGGAAAATAGCTTGAGGCCAAGAGTTCAAGGTTGTCCTGGTCAACATAGCAAGACACTGTCTCCATTAAAAAATTAAAAAATTAGCTAGGTACGGTGGTGCACACTTGTAGTCCTGGCAGAGACTGAGGCAGGAGGATTGTTTGAACATAGGAATTTAAAGCTGCAGGGAGCTATGATTTTCAATATTACATACCTGCCCAGGAACCAGAACAAAACACTGTCTCTTTAAAATAAATAAATAAATAAATTAATGTCACAAAACTGTCAAACAACTAGAATAAAAAAGTTTTAAACAACCAGAACAGATAGTGAATAATAAATCAACTGTACAATGAAGTATTTGTTATGTAGTCTCCATGAGCCATTAAAAATTCTTAAAAAACAAACATCTCACCGTACAATGGCCATATTTTATATTGCCAAAATTATACTGTATAGTGTATATTTTCTAGAAAATACAAAATGAAATAGGTACCAGTTTTGTCTTTAGTGATGTGAGCCCCCCACTTAACCAACCCCGATGCCATAGTGGGAAATGTGTGATAAATGATGATCTCTTCAACATCTCTCACTTCATGCTTTTATATATCTAGTTAGGGAGGAAAATACACTTATTGTTAGGAATTACCTTAAATAATTAATAACTCTGAATGCAATGAAATGAGTATTTATTAAGTTAACCAAATGTAGATAGGTGATATCAATTCACTGAGTAATAGAAAAAATTTATTATTTACAGTACAATATTATTAATGTTTTCTTTAATCACAGGAAGCAGGCAGGAAAACTCAGTTACACAAATATAGTTAGATCAATCAACAGCTGCATACTCAGTAGGTATGGGTAGGATGTTTCCTATAATGGTGGCTGTTGCCTATCCAGCTTCCATTCACCTGTTCTTTCTCTTGTGAGGCAATCCTCCCCTCACTCATGATGCCATGAATCTCAGGGGGAGATACAAATCAAACATTATAAATAATAAATAACATATAGAAGTTGCTGGAGAATTTATAATTTTCAATAAGCATTCTTGAAATATAAAAAATGATAATTAAAAAATCATATTGTTTAGATACTTTATATCATATTCTCTTTGAGATTTCAGAAACAACTGAGCTGGCTCTGAATGTGGAATTTTCTTGAGATAGGCCCATAAAGGGTGTGAGATGGTTAGGAGCATTGTATTCTGTGATGCAAATCAAGTTTCAAGTGTGTTTAATGGTAACTTCTGGTATGAAGAGAGCTGGAAAATAAACAATAAAAAATAAAAATAAAACACAATGGCAGTAACAAAATATTGTTATTTTAACCTTTTTATTGTAGATAAAAATGAATATTTCTGCTGATACCATAGAAAGAGATAGTATGTTTAAGTATACTTAAAATATGTCAGTATGACTCCAAAGTAGAAATGAAAAATAGGTTTACATGAACATTGTCTAACAAAAATGTAGATATATATGTTAATGAATTTGACAGTCTCTCATTGTCTGAATAAATCTTAACATTTATTCCCACAAATGTTATACTATATTTTTACAAAATTACATTTAGATGAACAACTGAGATAATTATACAAATATAAATTGACTCTACTGTGCCAAAATTATTTCTGAGGGAATCCCAGGATTTATGTCATATTTTGTCTATTTTTTAAAAATTCTCATAAAAGGAATTACCAAGGAATCTACTCTTTTAACAAGCTTTTATATGCAAAATAGAGTATGGTTAACAATGTTATACAGCAGATCTCTAGAACTTTCCTATTTTATACAACTGATATTTTGTAGCTGTATAATAACATCTCTTTCTTCCTCTCCACAGTCCCTGGCAGCTACTATCTACACTCTCTTTCTATGAGTTTGACCGTTTTAGTACCTCATACAAGTAGAATCATACAGAAGTTGTCTTTCTGTTACTGGACAATTTTCCTTAGCATATATCTTGTAGGTTCATCTTTGTTGTTGCATATGGCAGGATTTCCATAATGATTTGTGATGTGAGTAATCATTTCATATACCTGTTGGCCATTTGTATATCTTTTTTGATGTCATGTCTATTCAAGTCTTTTGCTCATTTTTAAAGGAATTACTAGGTTTTTTTTTTAAAAAATACTATTGAGTTATAGGTGTCCTTATATATTTTATATATTTCACATTATTTTAAAGAGAAGTGTCTCCAAGGTCCATTGTTAAATGCTCTGTTGTCTTGGCCTATCTTAATGTGGATGACTTTTTCACCATCACTGGCAATGTTTTCACCTGTAGTCCCTTACTACTGTGACTAAGATAATAAAGCAAGCAGAAGTGGCTTCTTGTTGGAGTTAGACTAACAAATTGGGAAATATTTTTCAACTCCATATTTTAATTGCTTCTGTTGAACAGACAATAGTTGAACTTTATAACTATCAGCTTGAAGAATTCAGCCATCAGACACAAAATTTAAACAAAAACAAACACAAAATAACTGCACATAAATAAGAGCAACAAAAAAAATTATTGTGATATGCCTTTCCTACCCTTGATTTGTATTAGTTTGACGTATTATTTATCTTTGCTGTAAGCATGAAGAACATTGCTGTCATAATTTTGGAGGTTTTCTTCAATAAAGAAGCAAATCTTGACTAGTTCCTTTCAGTTAAATTGGAAGAGATATACAATCTATGATAATATTATATCTAAGACTAGTATACAAATGTTAATTGTTTCTCTTTTGCCCCCCCTTATTGTGGTATAAGACTGATTCATTTCACTCAAAATTACTCAGCTAGTGAGACATAGACCAAGCATCACTGACATAGAGTGAATAAATGCTCTATTCTCTATTTTGTCCATAAAAATATAACCCTAGTATATTTCTAGAGTAAATCAATTTCTGGTTACATCAAATCACAACAACAAGACTTTGAAGGAGATGGCACTTAATATTTCATTTTCAGAAGATATTTTTCAACATTTCATTTATGTATTAAGGCAAGTATATTAAATCTTTGTGTGACTGTTTATCTGAGTTTTGTTTATTAATTCATTTTTAATTAATTATTATTATTTTTGGTGACCCAGGGTGGAGAGCAGGTGCATGTTCCTGCAGCCTCGAACCCCAGAGCTTAAGTGATTCTTCCTGGGTTTTATTTAAATTCTGATCATAATAGTATGTAGTGTTGTCATTGCTAGTTATGGAAAATCTGATATATATAATATTTTTATCTTAGTATCAAAATCCTCTCAGCATTCTTTAATCTGAAATGGTTTACATAAAAATATATTAATATGTAATAATATAGTAATATTTTGTAATGAAACATACAAAGAAAAAGTAAATATTATGGTAGAATATACCATTCATGTTCTAAAAACAATAATGAAAGAACATGTTATTCTTTTACATGTAGATAACACAACTGAAGTAACTATAAACACTTTGTACAGCTTTTGAGGATAATGTGTTGTTGCTATTTTTAAATTCTGAGAAAAGGTTTTATTTATAAAATATTGAACACTGTTATGCACTATACTTAAATGGGAGATAGCAAATACACAGATATCCAGAATCTATATATGTAACCAATCTGTGCTTCCAAATATATTTGCAATATAATAATTTCTTTTTTTTGGAAATGATGCCATCTTTGCTTCAAATTCCATAAATACATTCTACCTAATGTTAACATTCTCATTATCATATGGCTTTATTTGTAATAATATTGTTCCCACCTCAAAAAATCCTGATAACAACAGGACCTATAACACTATTTCACTTGAAGAAAATGAGCTTACTATTACCCAGTTGTGTAAACGCATTATATTTATAGTATTTCATGCTGCTTTGTATCACTATGCCACTATACTAGGGTAACATTTTTATGGATTTCAACAATTTTGTGAGTACAAAATGAATTGACTATAATAATTCATCTTTGACAAATGGAGAATTTAAATATCTGTCACAAATACATGGTTACAAAATAGCACCTTTGGTAGATTTTTTTTGTTCTTATTTTGTTTGTGTGTGGGGGGGGTCCTATAATCAGTTGTATGGTGAACTTTATTCAAAGTGAGATGGTATATTCTTATTAAAATATTAACATACTGACATCTACTTATTGAATGGTTTGATTTTGAGAAAGTTTAACTGCATTATCAGTTCACACTTTTGTTGATGAATTGCAGATATGAATAATTACTTGGTATTGTGTATTATAAAACGTTGCTTTGTAGTAGCTGCTTAGTAAGTAGTATCTATAACAATTTTCATATTTTTGAGTTTAAAATGTCTTTACCGTTACTCTGTTTTTCCCTCAGTTCTTTTCCTATTAGTCTTAAAATGTTAGCTTCATGATACTGAAACACATTTTCACTGTGTCATTAAAGAGATAGCTTAGGAAATAAAAATAAGTAACTGCAAATCAGAATGTAAAACATTTATTTTTATGTGCCATTCAATGTGTGTACAATACAGGTGCAGGAAATAAGATGCTTTGTTTGAATTATTCTTTTCTACTTAGAAATATGTAATGAAGGAATTTGTATGACTAATATACATTTTTGTCCAGAGTTCCTACATTGCCAAAATTTTACTGTGGTTTCAGCTGCATTTGAATGTGCATGAGGGAAAAAAGTTTTGAGTAAGCCATAAACACAATTGCTTTTCAATAAGCAATATACTTACCAACAGTGCATTTAAATTGCTATAACATTATTATATAAACTTAATGGTTTTATTTGGTAAAAAGCTATTTTACTATGCCATTTCATTAAAACAAAGGTTCTTAGAGTGCACATCTTCAAGAGAGACAGAGAGAGAAAAAGAGAGAAGAAAGTTAGGTTCTTACAGAATTTTGATCTTCAGAATTAATATTATGACATTGAAGTATGTATCCATATTAGACAGTAAAAGTAGAATTAGAATAAATAGTACTAATATTAATGTTAGCCCTGCATTACTTTGCTGTTTTTGCTGCTGTTGTTGCTACTGCTGTAAGTCACAACACCACCACAATGACTATTTTAGCCTTGTGAGGTTAATTCTTCAGTATTTCTAGGCTAAGAATTTAGGGACTCCTGAATTTCAAATCCCATACTTATTATAAAAGGAAATATATTAGAAAACTTTAGAACTTCTTGTCTTAGCTATTGTCTGGAATATTTAACTTTACATTCTAGTTTAAGGGTTTTTCTGGTGCCTGAGAATAATTAACTTTAGAATATGCAATCTTGTTAAATTTTGACTTTGTAGCATTTGGTCAAATTTTTGTTTTATTTCCCTAGATATTTTTAGTTTGAGCATCTTTGAAATATTATGTCTGAAACTATTTTTAAAAGTATAATTAATATTCCATAATATTCAGTCTTTTAGAGTGTCCAATTTGGTTGCCATTGCTATATTTGTAAAGTTGTACAACCATCACCACTATTTAATCCACAAGACTTTTACTACCCCAAAAAGAAAGATGTATTTATTAGCAGTCCCTCCCTATACCTTCCTCCCTATTCCTCCATCTCCAGTTTCCATTAATCTACTTTCTAACTTTCTTGATTTGCCTGTTTCTGGGATTTCATATATGTTGACTTATGTACTATGTGGCCTTTTGTCTGGCTTCTTGTACCTAGTATCATGTTTTCAAGATTCATCCTAAACAATTTTATATATTAGTAGCATTACTTTTACATTTATGATACATTTCTTACTATTTCAAGTAATCTTCCAAACCATTTTTCCTTTTGGAAAGTTTGGTTTGTTGCAATTCTATAATTTTGTTCAAAGTTGGAAAGGCAAATGTAAGCCATGTCTCCTCTAAATTAAGTGCTTTGGAGTTACCCTTCACTTCACCCCTTTCCCTGGTTCACTAACTGTTTTGTGTGATCTGTGAAATAAAGGTGCTGTCTGGTCCTTGCCTGTCATAGTTGCCTGCCAGCAGCCATTATGGGCTACATAAAATCTTCGTAAGATCCTTTTATCATGCAATGGAAATTTGGCAGTGCAGGTGAAACCTTTTTCTGTCAGGTAATTCATTGTTCTCACCTAAGAACACAATTTAAAAAGGCCCCAGAGAAATGGAAAATGATCTTAATGTAGATCTAACACTTTTAAGCAGAAGAAAAATGATGAGCTGCTTTCATCTCCTTCAGAAATTTAATACCTAAATCAATCTCTAAATTTTATATAAATGGTGGAATGCATCAAAGATCTAGATAAGAGCAAAGTATATGATTGAGAATTTATACAAAGAAGTTCCAGGAAGCCACATCTTCAGCATGCAAAGCCCATTCTTGGGGCTCTAATTTATGTTAAATGTTTTTGAATCATGCAAACTAATACTGATTACAAGCAAGAGTAGAGACTGAGAAAGAAGAACACACCCTTAAATATAATTGTATGGTTGTATTGATAACCCACCCTTAAATATAATTGTATGGTTGTATTCATCTTTTCAAAATGGATCATTGTGCCTAAGAAGATAAAATTACCGAGACCTTAAAATGTGGGTACCAAAGGCTCAAATTAAAGTCAATATTGTAAAGGTTGTGCTAGTCGCTTCGATTCTTTATTAAGGTTAAGCAAAAGATAAGAAGAAAAGGTGTACTCTGACAACTGATTGAACCTGGGACAAAGATTCTAAATTTAATTGTAGTTGTAGAAAAGTAATATTATTTACATTTCTTAAATAATTCACCGAGGTTCAAAAATACAAGGAAAAGCTGGGTGTAGTCAACAGACAATCCACCGGCCAGAAGAAAACATCTTAGAGTGATAGACAAAAGCTGACCTAAATGCACCTAACACCAATATTTTACACTACATAGTTTGAGGAATCGGGTAGCAGAAAGATGAAAGCATTGACAGTTAAATATTTGTATGTTAAAACACTGGACCTCCCATGTGCTAGCAGGGTATGCTTTCATGAACTAATGATGCTTGCTGGGCCTCAGGTTCCTCATCTATAAAATAAAATTGTTAATAACAACACCTATTAAAATGTGACAATTAAATAAATGATGTTAAGATCCTGGGCTTTGACTTATGGGCTTGTAGCAAGTACTACTGTTATTATAATGCCATGCTTTCGAGCTAGATCCTCACGTGAATCTTTCCGAATCTGAAGGTTCTTCAATCCAATTAACTTAGTCTATTAAATCAATCTTCATTTTATTTATACTCCAGGTTTTAAAGCTAAGCCTAATAAAGTAGAAAACAATTAACTACTGTCTAGAAAACTACAAATGTACTGGATTCTTTCTCCATCAATAGTCATTACGTTTATAAAGCGCATGTCTTCAAAAGGCTTTTAGATTAATGAAGATAATAGCAATCTATAGGAAAACTGACAAATTAGACTTTAAAGGAAACTTTGCTTAGAACCAGGCTTTATCACCTTTTTGTTATTCTTTTCCAATTACTGTCATTATTAATTTTCAAGGCTAACATAAACATTTAACCTAATATTTTACTCATTTATTTTAGATTCAGTATCCTTATGTCATAAAGCCTGCAAAGACACATAGAGGAGGTCTATACATTTTCCAAAGTGATAAATGAATGAGTTATAGAGCTATACAAGTCTAGTCTTTTTTATTTAACTATTTAAGCATTTTATATGCAGAGATTACCATCATATTAGGAATTGGTAAATAGCTCAACTAATCCACATTCTTTTCATCCTCAAGTTTATAAATTACTTTTGTATTAGTAACTAACTCCTTCATCATCTTTTTTTGTGTTCTTGCCTTGCAAGAGTCTGGCCATTTGATATTATGCTGGCATCTGTGTCAGAGGATACACTGAGTCAGGAAAATTTAAGCTAATATTACATCATTTGGTTAAGTTTTTAGTATAGGGAGATTGAAGAGATTAAGTAAAACTGAAGTTAGGGACTTTCTATGAATTTCTCTGATGCATCATTATCAAAACATAGGAAATTCTATCACACCACTTTGCATCCAACACTTAATGAATAGTTGTCTAATTTTGTAACATTTACGGGTACTCACAACAAAGATCATACATTACTCCTTATTTTCCATTATGAAGCAACAGCCTGAAAAAACAGCCACTGATTAAATACTGGGTTGAGAAAGTTTTTCTCTCTCTTTATTTTGTATGAGATGGAGTCTTGCTCTTTTGTCCAGGCTGGAGTACAGTGGTACCATCTTGGCTCATTGCACCTCCACCTCCTAAGTTCAAGCAGTTCTCCTGCCTCAGACTCCCAAGTAGTTGGGACCACAGGCATGCACCATCATTCCCAGCTAACTTTTGTATTTTTAGCAGAAACAAGGTTTCACCATGTTGGCCAGGCTGGTCTCGAACTCCTGACCTCAGGTGATCTGCCTGCCTTGGCCTCCCAAAGTGCTGGGATTACAGGTTTGAGCCACCACATCGACAGAGAAAGGTTTTAAACATAGTAAACTAAATCATGTCATCTAGTATGGCCTCTGAGAATAAATTAATTTTATCATGGGGAATATCCCAATCATATTTAAGAGACTTAACAGTGAGGGTGGTATTTCATGGATTGTTATGTGTACAAATCTCCTTTCCTTTAAATGAAGCCACTTGCTATTATGGTGCTTAGATCTCTAATATGTTAAAATTCATAAAGGTTGGATTTTCTAAATAAATATCTCATGTAAATAACAAGATATTTTAAACAGTAATGTTAGTTAATTTTCAGAAAACCATACATTACTTTGTAGAATACTTTAATTGATTTTGTTTTTGTAAAATAATATTTTGTGTTGTCATATCCTCTCAGTCACCAAGGCTACAAATCTCAAAGTCATTGTTTTCATTTAACCTCACCTTTAAACATAAACAAATATCTGTATTTTTTTCCTTCCCTTCTTTCCCTCTCTCCCTTCCTTCCTTCCTTCTTTCCTTCCCCCTTCCCCTTCCCCTTCTCTCCTTCCCTCCTTCCTTCCCTCCCTCCCTCCCTCCCTCCCTCCTTCCTTCCTTCTTTCCTTCCTTCCTTCCTTCCTTCCTTCCTTCCTTCCTTCCTTCCTTCCTTCCTTCCTTCCTTTCTTCCTTCCTTCCTTCCTTCTTTTCTTCCCTACCTTCCTCCCTCCCTCCTTCCTTCCTTCCTTCTCTCTCTGTCTCTCTTTCTTTCTTTTTTTTCTTCTTTCTTTCTACTTCATCTGCATATTCAAAATTTCAGTGCCCCTTGCCTTTCAGTGGTCTAATTATGCACCCAAAATTGTGTCTCCTACTTTTATTTTTTGTGCTCTGGGTATCTGGTATGCTAAAACACGATTTAAATTAAAGCATTACTCTCTTAACAACTGTTTGGTGAGTATAAAAGACCAAGTTCCTTATATTTAGCTGGAAAGGTTGAGAACTTTTCTTTATTCCATAAAGAATGTGATATGTCACTCGACTTTTCCCTTTTTTATTTCCTATTTTATCCCCAAATCTTTCTTTAGTCAAATGCCAATTTGCCATTTTCTGAAAAGAGGAGCATATGGTACTCTTCCTACTATGTGTCTTTTCTAAAATTCTTCCCTTTTTTTCTTCCTTTTCTGTCTACTTGTTTAAAACTTACTATCTTCTAAGGTCGAATATAAATGTCTTTATGAAGAAGAATATTTCCTCACATAAAAAATCTATCATAATCAGTGTGAATATTTGTACTTGTAGTAAAATAATGATTTACTCTGCTTGGATATTTGCTTCTCTTCTTGACTGAACTGCCTTGAATATAAGAATTATATATTTTTTATTTCTTCTTTCTACTTGCATGCTTCCTTTCATGATCAGAAACATCTTTATCCTAACGTAATTTGAATATCAAGCAGATCCAGCATATCTGTTATAATTCATTACTTTTTTTTGCAGTTTGTTGCTACAGAAATTTAATAACATCTTTCAAGCGCATTGCATACTGTACTGAGGAGTCTTTGTAATAGAATAGAGAATTCTAAAATATGATCCAATATTAGGACTACGTCTGCTGATTCTCTGAATAATAATGCTGAACATAATATAGATCTGGGCTGTGAACATTGTAAATTAGGACCAGGAAAAATTGCAAAAGTATGTAAATGTCTTTAGTAAATAAGTTTTCCTTAATTTAAAATCTTAAACAGCTAAATTCTTCAATAAAAAATGTTTATTCATACCTTTCAAAACAAATTGAATGTATATGTCATTGTGTATACATATGATGTGTATACACTAAAATATATAGGCTTATATATAATATATGTTTACAAAGCAAAACCAAAATGCCACTTGGTGACAGTCTCTATGAATGATATAATCTGATTGCAAATCGGAAGCAGTTGAAACTATATATATCATACTAGAGAATGTTTTGTGAAAACAAAAAATGTGTGATGTGTGTGTATGGTAAAAGTATTAAAGGTATTTTATAGAAATAGGTTTTGATAAATGACTTCAGAAAAACAGAAAATTCTAATATTATAAATATTGACAATATTTATCTTTATATTAGTTCACAGGAAGATATAGAACTGAATTAAATTGGATGTTATATTAATTTTTTCATATTGTGAAACTCAATTTCATAACTATGCAATATTTCCGATAGTAAAATATTTCAAAAATGAGTAGTAAAATAGCATATTTTGAAATAATTCATAAAACAGAAGTAATAAAAATGATTAAGTAAATAGTACTTTACAAACTGGAAATTTGAGTTACATAGATTTTATTACTTGTTCAAAATTCTAAAAGTGGAAATCAACTGGCCAACTCCAAGATTTAACTTATTAAATAATTTAAATATTTGGGTTTAATTTTCAAAGTAGTATTAAGAAAACATAACATACTTAGCAATAATAAGCAGCTCATTGTAAAAATAAGATAGACTCTTCTTTGAATTAAAATAGTAAATATTGATACTCCTTGGTACTTAATTCAGTAAACTAAGTAGTTTGCCTGTGAAAGGTATTTCATTTATTTAATAATTTATGTATTTTGACAAATAGAGTAGAAAGAATTTCAGTTCAGTAAAATCTGTTTTGACTTTTTTTCCCAGTTTTTGGTAAATTGTGAATTGTCATGATATAAGCCTATCTCAAGTATATAAAAACTATTAAAGAAAGTGATTTTAAAGTATACCATTATACCAATTATACACACACACACACAGTGATTTTAAAAAGCTTATTAATGAACATTTATAACATGCTGGGGCTAATTTTATTACTGCCTCATTTTTACCTAATAAGAAATATCATTCATTGAGTACATATGACAGGTCATATCACATTATCTTTAGTCTTCAGAACACTGGTGCTAAATAGGTCTTAGTCCATCATTTCAAAGAAGAGAATTATAAAGTTCTAAAAAGTCATCTCAGGTTGTACAGCTAATACATGGCTGACCTAGGATACTTTCCCAGGATAGCTGATTCTAAAACAAGATAAAGAATAAAATTAAAAAGGAATCATTTAATAGTCCAGGATAGGGGCTTCCAAAGCTGACCATGTCTCAGATTCAGAAAAAAGATTTACAAAAACTATGCTAGGAAATGCTAGAAAACTACCCCCAAACCACAAACAACTCTAAGCCACTGCAAAACCTAATTTCATAGCTAACTCTTGCACTGGTGACTCATAAAGTAATTGCCTTGCCAGCCATTCCTCATACTGCATGTATCTTCAGTGGTTGTGTCTATGTCATCATTTGCCAACAATAATTCTTATGCTTCCATAAGTGGGTTACAGGACCATGTTTTCTCTTCAAATGTCAGACACATATTTTCTTGACACATTTCCTTCTCCCTAAAACTCAAGCATCAGTCAGTCACTACAGGCTGAATTGGAAGGTAATATAAAAGAGCAGGGAAGGGAAGAGGACAAGGGTGGAAAAACTGCCCATAGGGCACCATGTTTAATATTAGATTGGTGCAAAAGTAATTGCAGGCTTTCCATTAAAAGTAATGGCAAAAATCACGATTATTTCTGTCCCTACCTAATACATGGGTTACTGGATCATTAGAAGTCCCAACTTCAGCATCACAGAACATACCCATGTAATAAACCTGCACATATACCCCATGAACCTGAAGTCTAATTAAATAAAGTTTTTAAATGACACATGCTCTTTAGTACTCAAACTATTCTTTTCCTGACTCTCAGAGTTTGTACTAGCTCAGACTAAATACAATAATTATTAATACCTGTTCCCTGATAGTGTGTTCTTTCCCAGGAGTTGACTTAGTTTTTTTTCTAACTATTAAACACCCACAAAGAAACTTCTCGAAGGTCCGGGCTTAGTAGCTCATGCTTATAATCCTAGCACTTTGGGAAACTGAGGTGGGTAAATGAATGGCTTGAGCTCAGGAGTTTGATGGTGGTGTGCATCTGTGATCCTACCTGAGGAGGCTGAGGTGGCTGAGGCAGGAGAATTGCCTGGGGGGCCGTGGGGTTGGAGGTTGGAGCTGAGTCTTGCCACTGCATTCCAGCCTGGGTGAGAGAGTGAGACTCTGTCTCAAAAACAAAACAAACAAACAAAAAACTTCTCAAGGAGTCTTGAAAGAACATCTAAGAATGACAGTATTATGGTGATCACAACCTAGAGTCATGTATGAACTATGTGTGTATTTGTAATGCATATACAGTTTATCATTTATCCTATATATATTCTAACACATATATATTTGAGTATTATTCTGGCTACTTCACATTAATTCCTATTTATTCTCCATGAAGAAAAGTATGAAGTGTTTACAAATTATCCCCACTTTCTGAATGAATACATTAAGACACCAAAGTTAAGTAATTTGCTCAAGATGAAAGTGCTAATATATGACAGAGCTGAGGTGAGGATACAGACATTGTGGCTTCAGAGCTAATGTTCTTTATGGTGGTGAAGTTTATACTGTTTGTCTCCTTTTTTTTTTTTTGCTTTTCCTCTTTCTCCATATTCAAAAGACGTAGTCACATGTATGCAACTATTTCATTTACATATGAATAAACTGACAAGGGAAGAGGCATTATTATCCAAGTTGTTTAAATGTATTAGCCCCGGGCTGTTGTTTTACTTTGGAAGATTTCTTAGATGAGATTACACTGAGTAGAAAGTTCAGTCAATCAATGAATTCATTAATTAGTCATGCAAGTATAATTTATCCATTCAACGTTTGGTACCATATTTCTTGGGTTGTTCCTTGAAGGAAGAAAACAAAACAGAAAAATAAAACCTTATTGGTGATGTAAAAGAGCTATTTACCTAACTGGCCAAGCACAGTTTACATAAAATTAGAGAATAAGAAGGTACTAAATTGTGCTACACTACCACTAGTAATAAAAAAGGGGAAATTAAGTTTAGCCAGAGGAACCAATGAGGAGGTGGCCTTGAGCTCAATATTTATGAAAGAATGAAACTTAAAAACCAGATAAATGGGATCAAATTTTTTAGAATCCGGTAGAAAAGATAGATTACTACAAATATAAAAATGTTTTAACCTAAAATAAGACATGTACAAACAGGTATATGGAATGCATCTGTTGGTAACTTCTAGGCAAGCTTTCATAACACAGAGTGATTCTCATCCCATGCATACATTCGCTCATTCACTCAGAAATATTGTGGAGTGATAACATTTGTGTAGAGTCCTGACCAGGGCATCCTTTCTGCTGCTGCTGAAAGATTTCACTTTTACATCCTATTCTAAAGGTAATTTAAAACTCTTTTAAGATAATTTTAAGAAATTATACATTATTTTAATTTTAAAATATAATAGAGCTTCCAAATGAACAGTAACATGAATGAAAGGGAGAACCTTAGCTGTAAATGTATTCAAGCCAGGTCTAGATAATTACAAAGAAGTAGCTTGGGAGGAAATGAAATGGTATATTTAGATATAAATATATCATTTTACACTCTCTGTACACAAGGCATAAAATATTTATTATGATAAGGGTACTTATACTCTAGTTCTTATGAAAGTTTTTCTCCTAGCTGAATCTGATTATTACTCTTAACCCCTTTAACAGTGAGAGTCCAGAGGCCTACATCATTTCAGCTTTAATCTTAAGAAAAAACAAAAAAGCAAATTTCTATCTTCAGTTCTCTAATTGCACACCAGTTATCACTTTAGACTAATTCAAATTTTACTCATAATCTAAATATGTGACATTATAGAGACACAGTCTTACTATTTGTTGGACCAAAACTAGCCTGCTCCATATCCACTAGAGAGGGAAAAAGGTAATCAATATGATATAATGAAGATGTACTTTAATAGAATAATTAAGGATTATTTCACTATTCAACAGTTGATAGTCTTTATGATAAATATGATATTTATATAACCATGAAGCTTAATGGCAAAATGTTCCATCCCTTCATAAAGATCTAATCTTATATCAGTCATAAATATTCCCAAGGTTAATTAATATATATGTCATTAACTAGCCTTCATATGCCAGAATTACAATGTAATTATAAAATATTTTTATGAGGATGTCTAAGGACATTTCAAATTGAGAGGAAAAAGCACACATAATTGTGTTCATTCATGCATAGAGCAATTGGAACAGATTCATTGAACATGAAGGAAAATTACACAAAAAGTAACAAAAAGCAAACAGTGCTCCCCATCTAACAGAAAAAAGCCTTGTTTATATAAAATTAATTAAATTATAAAAATAACTTTCTTCCAAAGAATAAATCACATATTCAACTTAGATCTAGAGAACCAAAATGAACATTTTGCAAAGACATATAAAGATATATTGACTTTCTTCAAATAATTCCAATGACCAATACTTATTCAAAACCCATTGTGCACAATTATTGAGCTACATTCTAGAGATAGAAAAACAGAAAGATAAAATCATTTTTGTGAAGAGCTAACAGCATGTTACAGGAAGAATTACATGAGCACTGTAAAATACTGCACAACTACAGCAACAGAGATGCATATTGGTTTGATTAAAATCCTGAAAAGGTAACTTTACTCAAACTTTTGGCAGGGGATGTAGGTGGCAAAATGGTTGGGAAAGTATCCTAGAGAAGTGATTACCAAGCTGAGTGTAAAAGAATCAGTCAGTGATACTTGACGATACCTAAGTACTGTAAGAAGGACATTCTATACACAGGGTGACATGAGCATAGGCGTGAAAAGAAGCAAAGTATGTTTAGAATATAATCATGTTGGTGTTTTTACAAAACCAATTTGAATTAGAGAGTAGGGACAGATGCTGGAGAAATAAGAGGTTATATCTGAAAGAATATGTCAAAAGAAATTTATAACTTATTGAAAACATAATTATTATGTTTAGCCCAACTAGTCCAACAATAACTGAGTGTACTGAAATTCGATTCTGACACTAACTACCTAGAGTTAGCATGGACCCCACAAATAAGGGCAATATCCTCCGAAAGACTATTTTCACTTCAGATGTGCAATGCAATTCTCAGAGCAGTCTCCAGACCATCTGCACTTCTGAGCAAATGGCTCATATATTACAGATTTACATATAATCTGTAAAGGGCCCACATATACATGGGTTCTGAGAGGGAATGCAGAGCTTCTGAGCTATCTCTTGGAAACAACCTATATCACTGGCTGGCACATCAACGAGTTTTACCAACCAGGAAGTTTCACTGAGCTTCAATGTACAGGGTTTTATTAAGGCTTTATTACATAGGCATAATGTATTAAATCACTGGCCACTTCCTGAGCCCTGGAAGTTAGGCTAGCTCAAAGTTCAAATCCTCAAATGTGGTTAGTTTTCTTGGTGATCAGGCCATATCCTGAAGTTTTTAAGGGCCTACCACAAGTAATCTCATAGTTTCAACATTTATCAATCCTCGTCTAGTATTGTTTCATCTGTATAAGCTTCTTCCCTCTTTTTCCCTTGGGTTAAATTTGCATTGTAATAATCCTCACTAAATCTACAAATTAACTTACTTGATCAAAATTCATATAAGTTTCATAAACACTTTTCTAACATACATACATAATTCAAAACTAAAATAAAAAGTAGAAAACTTAGTTGTTTTATATATTTTTATTGTATAGTGGGAAAAATACTACTGTATATAATGAAATTCAGGCAAGAGTGGCCTGAAATATTCACCTCATCTTATTGATAGTTTAGAATAAATAAATGAAAAGTATGAAAGTAGAATGATCAATTGATTATAAAAGCAAATTTTATCAATTTTTATTGTCTTAAACTTTTCTTTTTTTCTTTTTCCATTTTTGTTTTTTTCAGAGACAGGGTCTTACTCTGTTGCCCAGTCTGGAGAGCAGTGGTGCAATCATAGCTCACTGTAGCCTCCATCTCCTGGGTTCAAGTGATCCTTCTGTCCCAGCCTCCCAAGTAACAGGGACTACATATGCATACTTCCATGCCCAGATAAGTTTTTGTTGTTGCTGTTTATTTTTTTATTTTTTTACTTTTTTGTAGAGATGAGGTCTCTCTATGTTGCCCAGGCTGGTCACAAACTCCTGGCCTCATGAGATCCTCCTGCCTAGGCCTCTCTGAGTGGTGAGATTATAGGTATGAGCCACTGTGCTTGGCCTGTTTCTATAAGCTAGTTTTTATTTGGTCTCTAATCCTAAATTGATATAATACTTTAAATTTTATGGATTAAAAAAATATAATATAGAGTAAATTTAAAACATAATATTCTGTTAAAGGGAGAAAATATTTACTACTCTATAATAAATATTACTTTATTAAATGCCATATTTTAATGACTAAAATATACTGAAAATTTCTACGGAAATTTTTGAAATCAATGATAGATTTAAACCAAAGAGTTTCTCTAGAGAAGAGAAGTTTCAAAAACTCTGCTCAGTGTTTGAGTATTTTTATCAGTGATTAATTAGAAATGCATGACTAAGAATGGCATCTAATAAAATAGTCATTACAAGGGTTTGTTTGTGCAATTATGGGAGTGGTTAAACAATTCATCTACCAATTTTGCTTCTCTAACTGGTGCAGAGTCTGAAGTGAAGAAGTTAAGAAGTATATGAGGAAACAAATATATAGTATAAGGGAGGGCAAGGACACATTCGAATTGTGAGGATGAATTAGAACCTATGAGTATGAACTAGAAAACATATTGATCTCTCAATACCTCCAACTGTCCAACTTCAATGATATGGGTAATCTGCAGACAAGCTGGTGCTATTTGCCAAGGGCATAGATGCATACCTAGACCAGGACTGGGAAGCTGAAGAAGGAAATCTGGCAGATAGTGGAGGAGGTGGAAACCCCGCTACTGCTTTACACCAACAAGGTGAGTCAGCAAGTCTACAACTCTACGCATGAGATATAATGTGTCTGATATTACACCGACCCTTTGAGCCCTGATCAAGCTGTTGTTTATGTCCACCTTCCAAATTCCACACCTAATTTCCTACAGTGGCCAGCCCTGCCTGAGGAGCATAAAGGGAAGGAAAATCTGAGAAACATTGTTCTAGCTTAGCTGAATTAACATGGTAAAAAGCTGTCAAGGGATATCTCTTGCCATCTTGGAAACTATACATATCCTTATTAACCAGACATAAACTCCAAAATCATGCTTCCTCCTACTATGATTCAGTTGTCCTTTCACACTAACCTCTTTCTAATTAGATTTACAAAATTATTTTATTTTTAGCTTATGCATATTTTTCCTCAGGAAGACTCACACTTCTTTGATATTCTGTAACCTAAATATTGAGATATAAGCTTAGCTACTATTAGCACATTTTGTTAGTTAATAAGAGAACAGTAGGAAAGGAAAAATGCTTAAATTATGTGAATACATCCCTTATTGAAATGAAGATGAAACACTCATAACAAATATGGTCCTCATTTAATCATATTAGGCCATAATGAGTGATTTTCACTACCTTTCCTATTATTTTATATTCCTCAGCAGTCATCTTAGCTGGTTGTGTTTCCTTGCATGGTTAAATGAGCAAAACCTTTATTCTTAAAGTGTCTAGGTTATTAGACATCTACTGGGTTCATATGATTTCTTGTTGACATCAGTTGTGGAATATGCAGATACACATAAGAACCTCAGAAAGCAAAACATTCTCCTTCTTACAACCCATCTGCTAGTATTATCCTAATTTCTCCTTTATAATCAGAATCAATTATCCCACATAATACAGTGATCTCTTCCTTGCCTATTTATTTATTTACATGAATGGCCCAAAGGGGTCACAAGGTATACTCAATTTCAAGTTATTTGGAATCATTGCTGTGTCACTTGGTAAAAGTTGGGTTTTGTTTGCTGACCTTGATATATAAAAACACATGCTCACATGTACCAAACAATGTTTGTTTTGGTTAACATGAATTTGACTAACATGAATAATCATATTAATCATATGTTTCAAATGCTCTCATTCTCTTGGAACTCTTTTTTTACACTCATCTGGCCAAAATACAACCCTGGCCCTGATCTATAAGATTAACTTGATAAATACAGCTAATGGAAACAAAATTTTGCTCAATCTTCTGATTGAAATTCAGGGTCAATAATTTTCGTTAAAACTTCACTGCTATTTTACAATCATATTCTGTAAGTCATCAACTCTCTCAGTGTGAAAGATAACTATTTAATTTCTTTTTTTTTTTTTTGAGACGTAGTTTTGCTCTTGTTACCCAGGCTGGAGTGCAATGGCACAATCTCTGCTCACGGCAACCTCCGCCTCCTGGGTTCAGGCAATTCTCCTGCCTCAGCCTCCAGAGTAGCAGGGATTACAGGCATGCGCCACCATGCCCAGCTAATTTTTTTTTTGTATTTTTAGTAGAGACAGGGTTTCACTATGTTGACCAGGATGGTCTCGATCTCTTGACCTCGTGATCCACCTGCCTCGGCCTCCCAAAGTGCTGACCTCAAACATTCAACATTTTCTTCCTATATATTAACAATCAACTAATTCCCATATCTTTCCCTTCCATTGCAGCAAAATTTCGCAACTTTATATATTCTTCATGTATCCTTCTCTCACTTTGTTTCTATTTCTCTATCTCGTTTAAATTCACTCCAGCCACACTTTTCTCACTGTCTTCACATCAAAATATGTTTAGTTGAGGTGTCAGGATCTCCAGTGATTTCATGTTGCTGAATATTATGGTCAATTCTCTGTCCTTATCCTGAGGCACAGCAGCATCTGATATAATTCTCAGATTAGGAACAAAACCTTTATTCCCTTGGCCTCCAAGGATTTTATTGAGTTTTGGACCTCATTGACTACTATACCTTAATTTTCTTTATTTCTTTTTATTTCTGTGTATATAAATCATGAAATACTGAGGGTGTTTGTTTTTGAAAACCTTTATAGTTGGCTTACCTTCACTTTCACATGTTTATTTCTATCTCATTTTCCTTGTGAATTTTTATACCTTGACATACATACTTGCATACAAATTTAAATCTCCAGACAGAATCTCTCCCTTAAATGTAACTAACTTACTCAAAATATCTAGTAGGTATTTCCAAATTAAATTATCAAAAACTGAGTTCTTGATATGCTCTCCCATGCCAAAAATATTTCTCTTTAAGTTATACTATATTGGTAATTATAGATTCTGTCTTTCTTGTTGGTCCGGCCAAAATCTTTGGCGTCCTCCTTGACTGTTTGGTTTTGGTTTTGATTTTTTTGTCTATCATACAACGCAAGTGTATGTAATAATCTCATTTGCTTTATATTCAAAATTAACCTAAATCCAATCAGTTGTTGATGCCTTTACTGTTACCATAGGAGTCAAAGCAATGAAAATAGAATCAAAGGGAATAATACCAAGACTTTCTAACTATTCTTTCTCCTCTTATCCTTGGCTGATTTAGTCTATTTCTATAAAACAATGATCAGAACTCATCACCCCAGCTCAGAATCTTCCAGTGATTTGCCCCCTTGCTTAGAGTAAAAGGCAAAACCTTTGCAAGATCAACCAAACTCTACATAATCTTTAGCTCTGTAGATACACTCTGGGTGTTTTGCTCAGATGCACTAGAACCCTTATTATTGGTTCTGTGCTTCCCTCTAATAGGACACAGTTGCCAGTTTCTTCTGAGCCTGCCTTGTGGTGCAGTCACTTTGCCCTCAGGGAGCTGATTGTCACAGGGCATTTATATTCTCCCAAGGAGCCTTTAACCTAAGGACTAACTTGTGTTGGGATATGAAACTTTAACCATGTTGCTTGCAGTTGGAATAAAATCTAAGGGAGAAATTTGTATCCATAGCTCTCCCGAAGGATCAGACTGATTCTTGAACTCAGTCTGAAATAAGTCTTCCTGTGCTTCTTCCCCCACATTTTCTCACAGGGTTCTTCTGGGAAAATTTCCATAATAAATCACTTGGATGTGTATTTTCTCTAGGGTCTGCCCAAGACAACGCTCCACTCTGCTTACCTCTTTGGCCACATCTTCTACTTGACTTTTCCTTTCTCATCTCCAGCTCCTGCTGTTGCTACCATTTTTTATATTTTAACCCCTAAGCTTTTCTTCCACTGTAGCAGATATGTTCCCTCCACACCTTTACATTTGTTTCCTATTCATGAAATGTTCTTTCTCCAGATATCCATGTGGCTCAGTGTCTCATCCTTCTTCTCCCCTCTTTACTCAAATTACACAGAACCAGGGAGGACTCCTCTTTTAAAATGCAATGATATTCCCCATCTGCAGCACACACTGTCTCCTTACCTGTCATCTTTGTTTTCTTATTTGTAGTTATCAACCTCTAATCTGTTTAATAAATACTTGTTTATTTACTGTTTGCTAATGCAAGAATGAAAACTGCCTGAAGGCAGTAGTTTTATCGCACTGAAGAGTTCCTGGCTGGTGAATGGGGCAAGACAATTAGTTCTTAGATGAACTGAACAAATGTACACTCAAGAACAGTATGTGAATGGTTTATGTGTTGAGGAATTTGTACAGGAAAAATACCATACTCTATGTATTATTGTGAAGCACGAATCTGTCATTCACATTGTGTTTTTGAGATTAATCCATGGTAATACATACATGTGAGGTTCATTCATTTTTAATTATTGTATAACATTCTGTCATTTCAGTGTAGTTTTGAAACATGAGAGGGTTTTTAGTCAATGTTGTTTAAATGGATGTTACAGTTTTTTCAGTTTTTTGACTTGTAATATTCAGTATGGTAGCGTCTGGATATTAGCCTTTTGTCAAATAGGTACATTGCAAAAACTTTTTCCCATTCTGTTGAATGCTGGTTCACTCTAATAATTGTTTCTTTTGCTGTGCAGAAGCTCTTAAGTTTAATTAGATCCCATTTGTCTCTTTTGGGTTTTGTTGCCATTGCTTTTGGTGTTTTAGTCATGAAGTTCTTGCTTATGCCTATGTCCTGGATGGTATTGCCTAGGTTTTCTTCTAGAGTTGTTATGATGATAGGTCTTATGTTTAAGTCTTTAGTCCATCTGGAGTTAAATTTTGTATAAGATGTAAGGAAGGTGTCCAGTTTCAGCTTTCCATACATGGATAAGCCAGTTTTCTCAACACCATTTATTAAACAGGGCATCCTTTCCCCATTGCTTATTTTTGTCAGGTTTATCAAAGATGAGATTGTTATAGATGTGTGGTGTTACTTCAGAGGCCTCTATTCTGTTCCATTGGTCTATATCTATATCTCTGTTTTGGTACCAGTACCATGCTGTTTTGATTACTGTAGGCTTGTAGTATAGTTTGAAGTCAGGTATCTTGATTCCTCCAGCTTTGTTCTTTTTGCTTAGGATTGTCTTGGCTATGCGGGCTCTTTTTTGGTTCCATATAACTTAAACAAATTTACAAGAAAACATCAACCCCATCAAAAAGTTGGCACAGAAAACAGACACTTTTCAAAAGAAGACATTTGCACAGCCAACAAACATATGAAAAAATGCTTATCATCACTGATCATTAGAGAAATGCAAATCAAAACCACATTGAGATACCATGTCATGCTGGTCAGAATGGCAGTAATTGAAAAATCTAGAGATAACAGATGCTGGAGCAAATGTGGAGAAATAGGAACAGTTTTACACAGTTTGTGGAAGTGTAAATTAGTTCAACCATTGTGGAAGACAATGTGACAATTCCTTAAGGATCTAGAAATAGAAATACCATTTAACCCAGCAATTCTGTTACTGGGCATGTACCTAAAGGATTATAAATTGATCTGTTATAAAGATACATGTACATGTATGTTCATTGTGACACTGTTTACAATAGCAAAGACTTGGAACCAACCTAAATGCCCATCAATGATATACTGGGTAAAGAAAATGTGACACATATACACCATGGAATACTATGCAGCCATAAAAATGATGAGTTCATGTCCTTTGCAGGGACAGGGATGAAACTGGAAACCATCATTCTCAGCAAACTGACACAAGAACAGAAAGCCAAACACCACATGTTCTAACTCAAATGTGTTGAACAATGAGAACACATGGACACAGGGAGAAGAACATCACATACCAGGGCCTACTAAGGGATGGGGAAGCTAGGGGAGTGTTAGCAGATGGTTGTGGGGATTGTGGACGGATAACATTAGGAGAAATACCTAATGTAGATGATGGGGGTATGGATGCAGCAAACCACCATGTGTATACATACGTAACAATCGTGCATGATCTGCACATGTACCCCAGAACTTAAAGTATCATTAGAAAAAAGAAAATTAGTATGGTTAAGTAAATTTTCTAGCTTGAAAATATATTTTAATATTATAAAAAACAATTCAGTAAAAGGAAATATTGTGTCAATTACTAAGCATTTCTATGATGGTTTCTATTTACTTTCAGATTTTTCCCCCTAAGTTAAATTCAGAAATATATTCGTATGAATAGTGTTTTGTGATATATTCTCTAAATAACATACAGAGAGAGTTTTACACTTTCAAAAGAACAATTAAATAACAGCAATAACAGCAGAGCTTATACTTTATAGACAACTGGATCAGAAATATTATAGCATAGTAATTTATTTTTCTTTCAAATCTAAACAAAGTATTATAAGATCCCAGAATTCTACTTAGTCTTTAGTGCTGACACAGTTGATAAAATGCTTTTTGAGTTGATGAAATGCAATTGAAATGGATAATAACACAAAATCTCCAATAAAAATCAATGGATCTGTAACAGATGTTAGAAATATGTTTATAAAAGCTAACTGAGAAAAGAATTTTTTCTTGAAGGCTTAGAGTTAAATATGAAAATGTATTTTTTGAAATATTTTGTTATGGATTCCTCTTTCAAAAATATTTCTATCTGATGGTGCATTTAAAATTCACAGATATATGTTGAAATAAACTGCTTTAAAAATACTTGTTTAATATGAGAACAAAGTGCTCTTGTTGAAACAAGGGTCAACATTAACAGTAACCTTGATTTCCCAGTCTGTGAAATGTGCTTTGAAATGTTATCAATCTCTAGAAAATGGTCTTTCTTTTTTTTAAATACCACATTAAAACAAGTGCTTCTCATTATAACTGCTACTTGTTCTTTGAGATCAGAAGACCAGTTGTATCACTGTATTTTAGGAAGACAAATCTCTACTATGCAAATTAGGAGACCTGCGTTCTGAGACTCCTCTACCCTACATGTAAAAAAGATTACTAAAATCTGTAGATTTAGTCAGATACAAATAGCATTCCTATATTTAAGACAGTGTATATTTTTGAGAACTGTCCGAGAATAAAATACAATATTTTCACAGAATGTGAGCTATAACTTAAAACATTTTCACAGTGTTCATTAGTTTTAGTACAAAAAAATAGATGATAAAGTAACACCTTATATTATGGAAAAACATCACTATCTTTAATGACACAATTTCAGAGTAGCTTCTAACCACAAAGCAGTTATACTTCAAAGTGTTTTCAGTTATAACCTATCTTTTTGCCTAACACAAAATTTGTGAAAAAATACAGACGCTCTTTCTAACTTAGCAATGAAAGAGTTCACAAAATTTCATTGACATTGTCAATGTGTGGCTGGTTGAACATGGCTGTAGTATCTGCTGTTAGGAGTTTGGACGTGTGAAGTACTTTCCTGGGACCTGCTTGTACCAGCTCACAGAACCAGATTTTTCTCATTGCTTTCCAACTCTTTGTTCAGTGGCATAATACTGGTAGCTCAAATTCTGCCGTCCTGAGAATATTTACACTGCAGAAATTGGTATATGTTGCAGACAGGGATTTTCTTCATAAGAGGTAATTTACCAGTATACCACTGGGTGTCCTCTCTTCTTGAATCATAATGGATTCTGAGATTGCTTTGACCAGTTGATTTTGGCAGAAGTGATGCCATACCAGTTTTCTGGCCAGTTCTTCAGAGAGTTCAGTTCTTCACAACATCTTCATTTCTTCAGAGTTCTTCAGTTCTTCACTTCTTGCCTCTTAGAATATTTGCTCTTAGAAAATGCCCACAGCATCAGTGAAGAGGGTCACTCACATTGATGAGAACTGACTCCTTGCTGATAGTGGCCTTAACTTGCCAGCCACCTTAAAATGCATTTTTTAGCCATAGTTGACCCATTCTATATGACAACACAGAATTAGCTGCCCTTGCCAAGCCCAGACAAAAGGGAATATTGATGAGCAATATGATTATTACTTTGTTTTTATGCCTTTACATTTAGGGTAGTTTATAATAATATACTAGATAACTGAAAGACAAACACAGCTTGAAAGAGAGGCAAATTACAACAGGAACACAGTTTTACTGACACCTTATTCAAAATTCTTTCGACATGATCATGTTTCTTCTCCCCTCCTCCACCAATTGTAGTAGTAGAAAATGAAAGAATAGATATCCTATCCTTAAGAGTGTATGAAGAGTAAAATAAAACTAGTGATTCAATTACTTCTTTCTAACAATTTGTCACAACTACATTTAAAGTCGCTATCATAGAACCACTGAAATTCTGAGTACTGTTTTAGAAATATTTAATAATTGACTTTCTTTTCAGATTAGAAATTTCCATGTAATGCATAAAACATTTAGAAGCCAAGTCATTGGTCTTTGCTACATGCTTAGAATTGGTGTCTAGTTTGTTGATTTGCTAACTACCACAAATACCATGAGTAAAAACATTAGTAGAATTGTCAAGAAACTGGATATATGAATCACTTCAACTCAATTATAGTAACATAAAATATTAACTGTAGGGCAATGTTAGTTATCTTTCTTATATTTCTGGAAACATAATTTACAGGTGTTTCAAACATGACACAATTAATACAATAATATTGTTTGTAACTTAAAGTATAATTACAGATATGTCAAGGATTATATTAAATTATTTAATAACATGGTGTTTTGAGTATAAAATAAAACCACAGATCAAAATACTAAGCTAATTTTCAACTGTACTGATTTGAATCTTGATTACCTGTCACTGTAACTATTGCCATGTCATCCTACCTTTTCCTGCTACTTTCCTCTTTTAGTCACCTTACTTCAAGAAACATACTGGTAATGTGAGGGTCTATTTAACATTTACTATTTTTAATGCTCTACAGAATAAATTCTAAATTCCTTGAATTTTATGAAACCCTACATGTTCAGATCTTAAGATTTGATTCTACTTACAAACTAGACTTTACCCTCTTCTCCAAGTATTTTTCATCTCTAAACCATAGACCATATTGACCCTTCTCTTTGAAAGCTGCTTTCTTCCACTGATATAGGCAGAATTGCAAGTGAAACATTAAGCCAGTCTAAAAAGCACGTATGAAATATTCTGAATTTCCCACATCCACAAGTAATGGCTCATGTTCCTACATTCACAGCTTTCTGCATATTATAGCACCTTGTCTGTGTTAATATTTATTACAATAAAAACGTATTTGTAATGACAATAATTCTACAGTTTCCAACCTTGTTGTTTTTTCATTATTAGTAGTTTCTAAATTTTAATTTAGTCCAAAACTGCATAGACAGAAGAGATACTTCCTGTTCCTTTTGTAGCTATGTGTTTGTAATAAAGTTCTTGACAATTGTTTTAAGGATGGGTTTTGCCCTGAAAACCGCATGTCTTTGGTGTTTCTTTTAGATTTTTTCTCGTTTCTTTGATCTGGGACTTGGAAGTGGTATAGGTGAACCAAGTTTGAATGTGCAGATAAAGGCAATAGTTGAGGGACAGGAGAAGCCAAACACAGGGGCCTTGACCTTGGATGATCTAGTGGAGCTCAGCGGCCTGTTAATACTGGACCACCAGTCTACCTCATTTTTATAAAAGTGAGAAATACATGACTTTGCAGCATCCTAGACTACTACATATCTCAACTAATATACTAGTGTATGAGACTTTAGATTTTCTAATTGTAGAATTTGTACAGAATTTGTAAAGTTGTGTAGCCACTGTTTTTTCTCTCTCTCTCCTATATCTAGAACAGGGACTTAAAAACACTGGGCATTCAACTATTTTGTTAATTACATTGTACTGAAAAATAGTGCTATTTTAAAATATCAAATTTTAAGCTTTTTTTCATTAAGTCTATTTTTTAAAGTCAACATTAGTTTATCATACAGTTGCCTATTAAAATGATTAGAAAATCACTATTCATCATGCTAAAAAGTGTATTTTAGAGGTAGAATACATATGTTGAAACTAAACACTGCCTACAAAGATGAAAAGATTAGAAAGGAAAGACTTCATGAAGTATCCGTGCCTCCTTTACAGTAATGCTATGTGCACAAAGAAACATCTTAAAAATGATCCATAAAGTAAAGGATATTTCAATGATACATATCACAGGGACAAAATGAAACTTAAATTTAATTCAGAATTATTCCATAAAGGTCAATGGAAAGTGGAAAGGGGAAAAAAGTAACATCAAGTGATAGGAATTTTCAGTTAATATCCTCACCAGAAAGGTTAATCAAAATAATTTCCCTACTGTTTTTTTTTTTTTAACCCAACTTTCCAGTTAAAAATTACTGGGTATTATCAGAGAAGTCTTTGCCTTTAGCAATTTTTTATTGAAAAAACCAAAATCATTTTGTCTTAATTCACTGCTGCATAGAAGAACCAAGACATAATCACCAATCAAACAACCGAGCAACAACAACAACAGACACAACAAAAAGTTAAGCTATTACTGTAACCCATCTGGCACAGGTAAAATCTCTCTCCTCACCTGGTTACTGTCATCTTACAATCAGAAGGATAGAAGTTTTACTGAAAGCGACCTCTGTGGTTTTAGTATTAAACATATTTCTGAGACAAAGAACCCTTGCAGCAGCTGTAAAAGCTAGAGCAAATATGTAATTCAAACAAAAACATCATATGTATTCTAGTGGACCGTGAACTTTATGAACTTATGCAAAAACTCCTGAACCAAAAGAGTTTACCATGATATAAAGGAGTTTTTCCTTTCCTTTTGGTTGTTTTACACTCTGAATTAAGTATAAATAATTGGTGACTTTATTGTATCTAGTTAAGGAAAGCCAGAGTGCACATTGATCTCTATAATTTTTGGTATGTTATGGTAACTGGTCTCATAACATGTCATAGAAGTTACCATTACCCCTCCATGCCACAAAATTCCATTTATAATAAGGAGTGATTATAAGTTGATACAGCTTAACATTTCCACGGTTTGAACACTTCTGACTGGCCTGACAAGAAGTACTTGGGGATTACTTTGCATAAGAGAGCAGTAACGGGCTCCTTTGCAGAGACAATAGTGTTTGAACACAGAAAATAAATATATGAAAAATAGCTCAAAGATAAAAAGACTATCAATTTAATATATAGCAAAATAAAAATTTAGTTTAGAAAAAAGTAGAATTGTTTCTTTTTGAAATATTCCTAGAACATAACAGTAGGTTTTAAATGTGTCAGGGGAAAAGCAAACCAAAAAAGATCTACCCAACCATTAGCACCTTAAAAAGGCCAATCAGAGAAACCACTCTTTTAACAAATAATAACACTGGTCTTTTAACAAATAATAACACTGGTATCTTGACATCAGAGAGCTTAATAATATATTACCATAAAGACCAAATTAGAGGGGTAATTTGTAAAAAGTGAAAACTAACTGTATTATGCCAGTTCATTTGAGAAATACTTAGGGTCTTATGAATAACGCACAGATTCCTGTGGGGAGAGAGCCTGGGGTCTTAATGACAACAAATCCATTATATGAAATTAAAATAAAAATGCTATTTTGCCATTAAAATGCTGAAATACCAGTCTTAAACATAAACATATAAGAAATGGGTATTCTGATATAGTGTTGACATGAGTATAAATTTTATAACTTTGTGGGAAGTAATTAGCCTGTTTGTATAAAAATGTTGGAAATACTCTTGTAGTAATTCCACTGAAGAAAGTATAGTTTAAGGGAATAGTCACAGAACAACAAAGACTCTGTACAGAGAAATCAACAAAAGTATTAATAGAGAAAACACTTTTAAAAATCACTCTATATAAGGATACTGGGTAATTTTGCTTGGTGTATTTTTATAATATACACAGCCGTTATGAATTATGTTTATTTTCAGTAGTAGTTATTGATGTGGAAAGTATACAATATTAAATAGGAAAAGCAAATTTCTTGGATATGGAGCAGTGATAATGATCCCTTTTGGGAAGAAAATGAATCAAGGTTCTTACTCCTTACTTTATGAATGTTGTTGGTGTTGAATATTTGACATTGATTATAGAACCCCAAATAAAGACATTTGGCTGACTAGGATACCAAGGTTCTCTTGAGAAGGAAATTATTAGAATGAAATGTATTGTGAATTGATTCCTTGGGTCTTCATTGCCATGGAAGATGGCTTGTTCCTGAAAAAGCAAGTCCTAGTCTATAACTATTTCTAGAAAAGACACTCCAAGACTACAAATGCAAGTTTGGAAAATGTGTGTGTGTGTGTGTGTGTGTGTGTGTGTGTATTAAGGTACATTCAAATCCTATTACTTTGCAAAAACTATGATGTGACCAAATATCCTAGTTTAAGGTAACACTGGGGAGAAAGAAACGGTTTTGGTCTAAGAAACTACTGCTGATACTCCAGCAGTAGGCCCGTTGGTGATATCAACAGGTGAGGAGGAATATTCTATAACAATAATCTGTTTCCAATAACAACACTGTGAACTAGAAAAAGTAGTAATGGAGCAGAGAATGAAGGCTGATTGTTCTCTGATTATATTTTCAAGATTTCTCAGCTGGACCTAGTAAAGCCACTAACGCTTTGGATGCATGTTTCGTTTGTTTGCATTTTATCTTGTCAATGGAGGAGACAACTTACAAGACAAATTCTTCACAATAGGTAAAACAGGAGAATATAGATGTGGTATTGAACAAAGATGTGACTATATTTTAACACATGAATTATATGTGCCTCAACACTTACACAGAAAGAGAAGGTCATACCTGCATTACAAAACTTTTTATTGACTCTCTGGACAATGAATGTTGTGAGATAAGACCAAAAACAGGAAACTGGCTTAGGAGGCTTCTACAGTAGTTATATTTAGTAATAAAGAGAAAAGACTTGACCTTGAGCAGATAAAATAGAGCTCAAAATTAGGGCATCTTAGGAATAGATTATTCATTACATGTAGATTAAAGATAATTAAACATGTAACTCAACTTTCTAGGATTGAAAAATAGATGATAATTGCACAAACTCAGAAATAGTGTCATGTAGCTATAGGGCATGTGGGTGGAGACATCAAAGGAAGTAAATTCCTGATTATCTCTACTTCACATTTTGTCCTAAAGTTCTGATCTTGATTAAGAAAATCTCAACCTCAAGTTATGTTTGTAAGTTTTGATTGTGAATTAACAGATTTGGGAATCAATGACTGCAAAGCATAGATATCATGAGAGTGAGTGAATTTGTGAAGTGTCAAGAATGGTGGGTCTAAGAAATACTGTAAAATGCAGAATGTGGAGAACGAGATACATGTCTCATAAAAAAAGTAAAAGAAAGAATTATGAAACTCAGAAATAAATGGAATAGTGTTTCAATAACATCAAATGGAGTGATGTCCATTAGGTTTGGGAATTAGGAACTGGCTAATAACCTTCATAATGGCAGTGCTTTTAGCTGAGCGGAAGCCAGGGAGCAGGAGCCAGGGTTGAATGGTGAATGCGAGGTTTGGAAGTGGACAAAGAGAGACAACGCTAGTCTTTGAGAATTTTGGAGAAGAAATGGAAAAAGGAACTTGAAAGTAGCTAAAAGAAAAAAAGGTCTGTGCTAGCATATCAAAGTCATTTTTATCTTCTGCCTAAAGATTCTCCTTTAAAGTATTTTTAATAGTCTGGATGTTAGTAAAAGTTGAAACATGACTAGAATTACACTTTGTGTTTAAAAATCAGTCTTTGATAGGATTCCTTATGGCCTGAGGTTCTTATTTATGGTTAAAATATACCTATTTCTTATATTACTTATATTTAATGGCACCAGAAATAAAGAATCTTAAAGGATTTTGGAGGATGTATGGGCACCAAATGCATTTCTCAATATCTAAATCATTCCTTTAATATCTGATATTACATATACTTTCTTTTAATCAAAATTGATTTTGACAATATTTGACACCAAGGCAGCATTGGTATTGATTCTCAGAAACAGGTACTAACACATGGGCACATGGGAATGACACATGGGAAGTGACCAATTCTGACTGGACAACAGACAGAAATAACCAGCTCAGCCCATAAGGTCTCAAAAGAGGCCTGCTATAAGGAGGGAGGGGAACGTCTGTTTTGGATAATTTAAAAACAATATTAAAGTAGAATCAAAGTGAATATATGTTTTGTTAACACCCTATGCCAACAATTCTAAACAATGTCGGTGATAAAATACTCATTTTATTTCTGGCTGGACTACTTCAGATCCACCATTTAGCCACTGTACAGGCATGTTGTCGTAATCATCCCTGTTGCTTGATAAATGCTGTGTATTTCAAAGCATCCACTAGGTTTCTGCCCTCTCTCTGGCTGTATTTCTGTCTGAAAAACAAGGATTACACATATGTCCATATATACTAAAAAGAATGTAATTATAGTACATCACTGGCCCATTTCAGGCTTCCCAAAAATCAAGGGAAAGGGTAGTAGATAATTCTTGCATGTGTACTTGGTTACAGTACCAGAAAGTTTACCTATTTTTAATCTAACAATGCCTATTTTAGACATCTAATTTATTGAAATAGAAAAAACTGAGTGACCTGCCAGAAGATATACAACCACTAACTGGCAAATTTAATACTTGACTCCAAAATCTGTTTCCTTTCTCCTGCAGCAAGTTCTTAAAATGGTATGCTCAAGTTTTCCTAATTGCAAAAATTTTCAAGCTGCCAATTTAACACATGGGGATAATGTAAATTGCTTTTTTTCCCTTATGGAACAAATATGAAGAGAAATAGAATATCACAAATATAGTAAGATTAAATTAAACAAATCATGCTGCATGGAATGAGTTTACTGAGCACATTTAGTGTTCCAGTGATCACTTTTAGTTAGAAACTTTGCTTGGAGGTGAGGGAACTGGGACTATAAGATATGGGCTTTGTATGATCAGTCAGCTCTCTCTTGTAACACTTGAGCTCTTTTTGCACCATCATATTGCCATTCTGCATAAGATGGGGAAAAAAATTTCAAAGCCAAAAAATATGAAAGAAAAGGTATGCATAGCACTCATGTCAAGGGGAAATACCAAATGCATTAACTTTGTCATGCAATTTCTTCTAAATAACAGTACACTTCAAAATGACATTCTAAGTGATATCCTGAAAGCCATAAAGGGTGCAAATGTCTTTAGAGTGTACAGCATCAGAGTACAACATTTTAAACCGATTATTTCATTAACTGCATTGCTATTATATGTAGGGTAGATTTTCTTTGGTGGGTGAACAGAGATGCAGATTAGTTTTGGAAATAACAGAGGAAAGATATTAATAAGACCTTACATACTAGTAGTTCTGAAAGTGTTAGCAAACTAAAAGGCAAATTAGAAACTGAAGGTGATGTCAGATTACCATATGAATTAAAAAGAAAGAATCTAGAAGCTTTTAATATTACCATATTACCTGTCAAGCCCAAATGGGAAGCTAAGATTCAGTTTATTTTCATATAAATTGTAAAACATTAAATAATATTCTGACCTTTCCAGTTTTACTGTATGGAGATTTCAGAGGCTGTAGTTATAAAGTATAATTTACATGGTCTTGTCTATTTATACTTAGAAGGTACATGCCAGATAACTTTTGTAGGCACTAACGCACGCAGAAAAGGTTTCCAGGCAATTTTCAATGCTTGCTGTAAGGCATGAATACTAAATAAAGAATTATTTTTCTTCATATTAATGTGCCTTCTAAACAGAGATTTTTTCCTGAAATATATGTGTACTTGGGTTTAACATGTTAAGGAATATGAGGTCAATATTAATTTGGGTTTTTTTTTTTTTTTTGGCAAATTGAGCCGCTATTATATGAAGTGTTACTTGTGATCAAGCCAGTGACTACTAGTGACCAACAGGAGAACCCATGTTGTTATAAAAAACAATTCTTAGTTATTATTTGGGAAATGCTCTGCTTATGATAATTGATAGATGATTCATTATATACTAAGTAAAATGGATAAAAGATCATTTAAAGTAACCAATGTATTGAAGAACAGAGAGAGAACAAATTTCAAGTAGAGAATTCATCTTCTAATTTTGATAATAGACATGATTATCATTCATTTTCACAGAACTCACTGATACAGTTCAAATTTAAGAAGAATTGCTTTATTATCTGTAAACAAATTATTCTGTTTTACTTTGAACAAATTCAGTGACATCACAATAAAGGAAAGAAGAGATGACATATATTTTGAATGTATGAATAATGTTTACGTTATACACTTACACATGGACAAAGACACATTTGTTCATGCATACCTATATTTACACCACACCACACCACAGAGAACACAGGTTATAAAACATATGCCATAACAGAGAATTTTAAGATTACAGGTGAAATTATCTTACTATATTCTTATGTTTTCTGTAACAATAATATCACAGCTTATTATTTGGAAAATACTATTTATAAGTTATTCAATCAGAAAAGCCTCCATTTAGAGCCAAGAAAAAATATATTTATGTTGGAATTAACTTGCAAGTCAACATGTGGGATTGAAATCTCAATTTCTTCACATTCTTAGCTATGTGACAATGAGCAAATTTAGCAGCAATATATCCTCTGCTTGTTCTTCTGAAAACTATGAATAACTTGTAAAATATCCAAATATTAAAAATAACATGAAAACTTCACAACATAAATTCTAATATATGGTAAGTACTTCAAATGATAATTTTTATTTTATCTTATTTTAAAATAGTTACATTTGATAATTATTTACATTATATTTTTAATCAACTGTTTTTAATATGAATAGCTATTATTTCAACAAATGCCCACCTTTACTAAAGATTTTGGAAAAATCATTCTTCCATACTTTCATAAATTATTATTTTGATTTACTAAATCTTGGCTTGCAATGAGTATTTTAAGATGTGACTCTGTAGGAAGAACTGTTTTAGAAAACATTTATAAAATTTTTAAGGGAGAAATTTTCTTTCCAAACCAAGATAAAATCTCAGATCAAAATCCAAAAAAAAAAAACCTCAGAAATCCAAATCATACCTTTTTTACCCCCCTATTCTTTTTTAATACCAATTAGGTAATAAATATTTTGACATAAGCTACACAAACCATCTAATCTTTAAAATTTTGTTGAATCATATTTCTTACTCTAGCATTTTTAAATTACAATTAAGAATATTTTTTGAAGTTTTCAAGTGAAAAGTTAGAGTTTGTAAAGCTCTCACAATTCAGTTTTTAATGTATTCAAGCATCTTACATAGTATCAAATATTCTGAATTTTTATTTTTAAAAATGCCTTAGCTATAAAGTAAGTTGAAATACATTTTCTTCTGAAAATAATTTATCTTATATGTAATAATAAGGTTATGTTGACTGAAAACCAAAACAAGATAAGAAACCAGAGGTTGTAATAGTACTAATTCATTGAAAAATGTGCAATAGTGAAAATATTATGGGACATAATATACTTTTTAAAAGCACTGAAATATATAATCCAACTATTCTTTGGATGGTCATATTTGTTTACACTCAAAGCATGATTAAAGGGTCCATGTTTACCACAAATGCCCAGGCATTTTCCAGTTACTAAAATTACTAGAATGAACATTCTGAAAAAATATTCTCATCTAACTTCTCCAAGCAGCCTTCAAATCCTCTGGAAAAGAGGATATATTATCAGCCACACCATCAATTTTTTTTTTATACATCCTCTAGCCATTTCTTAGGATTAGCCCAAGAACCATTTTCAGATGACCCTGCTGAACTTTCAGATCATGACATTAAAAAACAGTGACAGTTAGCCCGAGGGTTGCAGCTCCAGTTTCCTTCCTTCTGTTAATGTTAAAGCTGTGAAGTCAGCTCCAGGGAAGGGACACACAACTTACACATAAATTCCATATTCCCACTGTCTAAAATTATTTCTGCTGAGAAATGATCCTTCTAGATCAACAGTCAATTTTTTTTCTATTTAGAAAGACTCCCCAAAGCAGGTGGAATATGTAATAAAGGTTATTTGCCTCAAAATATGGAAAAAGTGGCCTGCCTTTAAAACAGCATTTTTAGTTAGGAAGTGACAAACAGAAGTATGAAGAGAATAAACACATTAAGCTCAGTAGCAGAGGGAGATATATATTTTATTAAAATCAAAGTTAGGACTGTTTTTCCTAACTTTCTTCTTCCAACAAAAGAATCTCTTTTTATCAACATCCCCAAGTCGTTATTTTGCATATACAAAATAGAGCAAAAAAACAAAAGCAACACACACACACACACACACACACACACAAATACTAAAATAATCTGAAAGTATACAGTGTATCTGTCCTAATTTTAGGGAATGTAGTTATATTTAGGAGATAGAGCCAGTATCTTACTTGTTTTGCTGGAAATACATATAGATTTCACCTAGAGAAGTACATACTGTCAGAATTAGGAGAATTATTTTGCACTTTGACAACCAGGTTAAAATAATTGATGTGTATCAAATCAAACATATAATGAGACCACTTTAGGTTATTACAAATAGTTTTGCATTGTGGGTGAGGATTATAATATTGTAGGGTTTGTTACGTTGTTCATACTAGTTTATATCTATGTTAGGAGTAAAAATTGTAACAAGAGAATGAAATTTTATTTACAGAATATATGTCCCTGTGCATTTCAAGTTTATATTAAACATTGTATACAATTCTTTAAGGTGAAGTAGTTGGCAATAACTAGATTTTAAAATATAGAAGCAATGATACAAAGTGTATGCTGAGAAATCACAAAGGTGGGCACTTTCCAAGCACATGAAGAGATTTCCAAGTGATGCTATCAGTGTTAAGTCTCAGAGGTGTTTGATCAAGGAAACACATATTTTATCTTATTTTAAAACTTCAGGCCAGGGGTGGTGGCTCACACCTGTAATCCCAGCACTTTGGGAGTCTGAGCTGGGTTGACTACCTGAGATCAGAAGTTCAAGACCAGCCTGGCCAATATGGCAAAACCTTGTCTCTACTAAATATGCAAATATTAGCCAGATGTAGTGG
Organism: Callithrix jacchus; assembly: GCF_049354715.1. Lineage (NCBI taxonomy): Eukaryota > Metazoa > Chordata > Mammalia > Primates > Cebidae > Callithrix > Callithrix jacchus. The sequence continues at coordinate 31,648,911 of NC_133502.1, forward strand.
TACATGCTTGTAATCCCAGTTTCTTAGGAGGCTGAGGCAAGAGAATCACTTGAACCCAGGAGGCAGAGGTTGCAGGGAGGAAGATCACGCCATTGCACTCTCGCTTGAGTGACAGAGTGAGACTCCAACTCTAAACCAAAGCAAAACAAAAACTTCATACATGACATTGCTATATAAATGTGTTAGAGTAGAGTAAAATGTGTTAGAGCAGTTGGTATAATCAGTTGTTGGCACAACTGAAACTCACTCCTACACTAGCATTAACCATTAATACATTTTCCAACTCTCTACATTGCCTAGGGTAGATGCAGACTGCTGGAGCATCTCAGGTGAATAGCCTGCAGACTGTTAAAGATGAAAATTCCTTTCACTAACCTCCACTTGGTCCTCAGTAATAATCCCTTAATATCCTAATGCATTATTCGAATCAACTTTCTTGAGTAATATCTGCAATGACTTTTTCAAATTTTATCCATTTTGAACACTTGGCATTTCATATTTCACTAAGAAGGTAAAAGATATAAAGCAATAATTATTTCCAATTCCTGGCACACATTATCCAAATCTGCCTGTGCAGTACCCATCATATTTAATTTCATGTACATTTTAGTCAAGATTGTGTCCCTCCTCTTATCAAGGCAATCTTTTCCTTTGTGCACTGAATCCCATCTTTCCCCCTTTCCCTTCCCCCAGTTTCTTTAGTCTTGATTAGTCCATGTATGACATTATCTCTGCCTTTAAATTTTATTCTTCTCATCTTCATTCATATATAATTTAATGACTTCTATCTTAAAATTAATACTCCCTCCTAAAATGGAGATTTCACTGTCCAGCAGCCAATTTAACTCTTTATTCACCTCATTTCTGTGTGTGATGCATGCTGACTCTTTTGCCTGTTTCCACTTCCCCATCTCTTATCAACCCTCCCAATCCACTCTAGTCTGGCATCTACCTCACCACACTGCTGAAATAACTTCAGGTCAGTTTAAAATGACCTTCCACCCAATGAAAAAAATTAAGTGTTCACAATATTAGATTTAGTATTCAAGATTAGCAATGACTCACTAGAATAAATCTTTGTTAGCTTCCTTCCTTTCTTCCCTCCTTCCTTTCTTTCTTTCTTTTTTTTTTTTTTTAACTTTTATTGGATTTTAGGTTTTGGGGTACATGAGCAGAGCATGCAAGACAGTTGCGTAGGTACACACATGGCAGTGTGCTTTGCTTTTCTTCTCCCCTTCACCCACATTTGGCATTTCTCCCCAGGCTATCCCTCCCCACCTCCCCCTCCCACTGGCCCTCCCCTTTTCCCCCAATAGACCGCAGTGTTTAGTACTCCCCTTTCTGTGTCCATGTGTTCTCATTTTTCATCACCCACCTATGAGTGAGAATATGCGGTGTTTCATTTTCTGTTCTTGTGTCAATTTGCTGAGGATGATGTTCTTCAGATTCATCCATGTCCCTACAAACGACACGAACTCATCATTTCTGATTGCTGCATAATATTCCATGGTGTATATGTGCCACATTTTTCCAATCCAGTCTATTATCAATGGGCATTTGGGTTGATTCCAGGTCTTTGCCATTGTAAACAGTGCTGCAATGAACATTCGTGTACATGTGTCCTTATAGTAGAACGATTTACAGACTTTTGGATATATACCCAGTAATGGGATTGCTGGGTCAAATGGAATTTCTATTTCTAAGGCCTTGAGGAATCGCCACACTGTCTTCCACAATGGTTGAACTAATTTACACTCCCACCAACAGTGTAAAAGTGTTCCTTTTTCTCCACATCCTCTCCAGCATCTGTTGTCTCCAGATTTTTTAATGATCGCCATTCTAACTGGCGTGAGATGGTATCTCAATGTGGTTTTGATTTGCATCTCTCTGATGACCAGTGACGATGAGCATTTTTTCATATGATTGTTGGCCTCATATATGTCTTCTTTCATAAAGTATCTGTTCATATCCTTTGCCCACTTTTGAATGGGCTTGTTTGTTTTTTTCCTGTAAATCTGTTTGAGTTCTTTGTAAATTCTGGATATCAGCCCTTTGTCAGATGGGTAGACTGCGAAAATCTTTTCCCATTCTGTTGGTTGCCGATCCACTCTAGTGACTGTTTCTTTTGCCGTGCAGAAGCTGTGGAGTTTCATTAGGTCCCATTTGTCTATTTTCGCTTTTGTTGCCAATGATTTTGGTGTTTTAGTCATGAAGTCCTTGCCTACTCCTATGTCCTGGATAGTTTTGCCTAGATTTCCTTCTAGGGTTTTTATGGTGCCAGGTCTTATGTTTAAGTCTTTAATCCATCTGGAGTTAATTTTAGTGTAAGGTGTCAGGAAGGGGTCCAGTTTCTGCTTTCTGCACATGGCTAGCCAGTTTTCCCAACACCATTTGTTAAACATGGAATCCTTTCCCCATTGCTTGTTTTTGTCAGGTTTATCAAAGATTGTATAGTTGTATGTATGTTGTGTTGCCTCCGGTGCCTCTGTTTTGTTCCATTGGTCTCTATCTCTGTTTTGGTACCAGTACCATGCTGTTTTGATTACTGTAGCCTTGTAGTATAGTTTGAAATCCGGTAGTGTGATGCCCCCCACTGTGTTCTTTTTGCTTAGAATTGACTTGGCTATGTGGGCTCTCTTTTGGTTCCATCTGAAGTTCATGGTGGTTTTTTCCAGTTCTGTGAAGAAAGTCGATGGTAGCTTGATAGGGATAGCATTGATTCTGTAAATTACTTTGGGCAGTATGGCCATTTTCACGATATTAATTCTTCCTAACCATGAACATGGAATGTTTCTCCATCTGTTTGTGTCCTCTCTGATTTCATTGAGCAGTGCTTTGTAGTTCTCCTTGAAGAGGTCTCTTACGTTCCTTGTGAGTTGTATTCCAAGGTATTTTATTCTTTTTGTAGCAATTGTGAATGGCAGTTCGTTCTTGATTTGGCTTTCTTTAAGTCTGTTATTGGTGTAGAGGAAGGCTTGTGATTTTTGCACATTGATTTTATATCCTGAGACTTTGCTGAAGTTGTTTATCAGTTTCAGGAGTTTTTGGGCAGAGGCAATGGGGTCTTCTAGGTATACTATCATGTCGTCTGCAAATAGAGACAATTTGGCTTCCACCTTTCCTATTTGAATACCCTTTATTTCTTTTTCTTGCCTGATTGCTCTGGCTAGAACTTCCAGTACTATATTGAATAGGAGTGGTGAGAGAGGGCATCCTTGTCTAGTGCTAGATTTCAAAGGGAATGCTTCCAGTTTTTGCCCATTCAGTATGATATTGGCTGTTGGTTTGTCGTAAATAGCTTTTATTACTTTGAGATACATTCCATCGATACCGAGTTTATTGAGGGTTTTTAGCATAAAGGGCTGTTGAATTTTGTCAAATGCCTTCTCTGCGTCAATTGAGATAATCATGTGGTTTTTGTTTTTGGTTCTGTTTATGTGGTGACTTACGTTGATAGACTTGCGTATGTTGAACCAGCCTTGCATCCCTGGAATGAATCCTACTTGATCATGATGAATAAGTTTTTTGATTTTCTGTTGCAATCGGCTTGCCAATATTTTATTGAAGATTTTTGCATCTATGTTCATCATGGATATTGGCCTGAAGTTTTCTTTTCTCGTTGGGTCTCTGCCAGGTTTTGGTATCAGGATGATGTTGGTCTCATAAAATGATTTGGGAAGGATTCCCTCATTTTGGATTGTTTGAAATAGTTTAGAAGGAATGGTACCAGCTCCTCCTTGTGTGTCTGGTAGAATTCGGCTGTGAACCCGTCTGGACCTGGGCTTTTTTTGTGTGGTAGGCTCTTAATTGCTGCCTCAACTTCAGACCTTGTTATTGGTATATTCATAGTTTTAGCTTCCTCCTGGTTTAGGCTTGGGAGGACACAGGAGTCCAGGAATTTATCCATTTCTTCCAGGTTTACTAGTTTATGCGCATATAGTTGTTTGTAATATTCTCTGATGATGGTTTGAATTTCTGTGGAATCTGTGGTGATTTCCCCTTTATCATTTTTTATTGCATCTATTTGGTTGTTCTCTCTTTTATTTTTAATCAATCTGTCTAGTGGTCTGTCTATTTTGTTGATCTTTTCAAAAAACCAGCTCTTGGATTTATTGATTTTTTGAAGGGTTTTTCGTGTCTCAATCTCCTTCAGCTCAGCTCTGATCTTAGTTATTTCTTGTCTTCTGCTGGGTTTTGAGGTTTTTTGATCTTGCTCCTCTAGCTCTTTCAATTTTGACGATAGGGTGTCAATTTTGGATCTCTGCATTCTCCTCATATGGGCACTTATTGCTATATACTTTCCTCTAGAGACTGCTTTAAATGTGTCCCAGAGGTTCTGGCACATTGTGTCTTCGTTCTCATTGGTTTCGAAGAACTTCTTTATTTCTGCCTTCATTTCGTTGTTTACCCAGTCAACATTCAAGAGCCAGTTGTTCAGTTTCCATGAAGCTGTGCAGTTCTGGGTCGGTTTCTGAATTCTGAGTTCTAACTTGATTGCACTATGGTCTGAGAGGCTGTTTGTTATGATTTCAGTTGTTTTGCATTTGTTGAGCAGTGCTTTACTTCCAATTACGTGGTCAATTTTAGAGTAGGTGTGATGTGGTGCTGAGAAGAATGTGTATTCTGTGGATTTGGGGTGGAGAGTTCTGTAAATGTCTATCAGGATTGCTTGCTCCAGGTCTGAGTTCAAGCCCTGGATATCCTTGTTGATTTTCTGTCTGGTTGATCTGTCTAGTATTGACAGTGGAGTGTTAAAGTCTCCCACTATTATTGTGTGGGAGTCTAAGTCCTTTTCTAAGTCATTAAGAACTTGCCTTATGTATCTGGGTGCTCCTGCATTGGGTCCATATATGTTTAGGATCGTTAGCTCTTCTTTTTGTATTGATCCTTTTACCATTATGTAATGGCCTTCTTTGTCTCTTTTGATCTTTGTTGCTTTAAAGTCTATTTTATCAGAGATGAGAATTGCAACTCCTGCTTTTTTTTGCTTTCCATTAGCTTGGTAAATCTTCCTCCATCCCTTTATTTTGAGCCTTTGTGTATCCTTGCATGTGAGATGGGTTTCCTGTATACAGCACACTGATGGGTTTTGGATTTTATCCAATTTTCTAGTCTGTGTCTTTTGATTGGTGCGTTTAGTCCATTTACATTTAGGGTTAATATTGTTATGTGTGAATTTGATACTGCCATTTTGATGCTAAGTGGCTGTTTTGCCTGTTAGTTGTTGTAGATTCTTCATTATGTTGATGCTCTTTAGCATTCAGTGTGATTTTGGAATGGCTGGTACTGGTTGATCCTTTCTATGTGTAGTGCCTCTTTTAGGAGCTCTTGCAAAGCAGGCCTGGTGGTGACAAAATCTCTGAGTACTTGCTTGTTCGCAAAGGATTTTATTTTTCCTTCCCTTCTGAAGCTCATTTTGGCTGGATATGAAATTCTGGGTTGAAAGTTCTTTTCTTAAAGAATGTTGAATATTGGCCCCCACTCTCTTCTGGCTTGTAGTGTTTCTGCCGAGAGATCTGCTGTGAGTCTGATGGGCTTCCCTTTGTGGGTGACCCGACCTTTCTCTCTGGCTGCCCTTAGTATTCTCTCCTTTATTTCAACCCTGTTGAATCTGACGATTATGTGCCTTGGGGTTGCTCTTCTTGTGGAATATCTTTGTGGTGTTCTCTGTATTTCCTGCAATTGAGTGTTGGCCTGTCTTGCTAGGTGGGGGAAATTCTCCTGGATGATGTCCTGAAGAGTATTTTCCAGCTTGGATTCATTCTCTTCGTCTTCTTCTGGTACACCTATCAGACGTAGGTTAGGTCTTTTCACATAGTCCCACATTTCTTGGAGACTTTGTTCATTCCTTTTTGTGCTTTTTTTCTCTAATATTGGTTTCTCGTTTTATTTCATTGAGTTGGTCTTCGACTTCAGATATTCTTTCTTCTGCTTGGTCAATTCGGCTATTGAAACTTGTGTTTGCTTCACGAAGTTCTCGTATTGTGTTTTTCAGCTCCTTTAATTCATTCATATTCCTCTCTAAGTTATCCATTCTTGTTATCATTTCCTCGAATCTTTTTTCAAATATTTTTTCAAAGTTCTTAGTTTCTTTGCATTGATTTAATACATGATCTTTTAGCTCACAAAAGTTTCTCATTATCCATCTTCTGAAGTCTAATTCCATCATTTCGTCACAGTCATTCTCCGTCCAGCTTTGTTCCCTTGCTGGTGAGGAGTTTTGGTCCTTTCTAGGAGGCGAGGTGTTCTGGTTTCGGGTCTTTTCCTCCTTTTTGCGCTGGTTTCTTCCCATCTTTGTGGATTTGTCTGCTGGTCGTCTGCGTAGTTGCTGACTTTTCGATTGGGTCTCTGAGTGGACACCCAGAGTGTTGATGATGAAGTATTTCTGTTGCTTGGTTTTCCTTCTACCAGTCTAGCCCCTTCGCTGTATGACTGCTGAGGTCCGCTCCAGACCCTGCTTGTCTGGGGTGCACCTCTAGAAGCTGTGGCACAGCGAGGGATGCTACCAGTTTCTTTTTCTGCTCTCTTTGTCCCAGGATGATGCCTGCCTAATGTCAGTCTTTTGGATTTAGAGGGGTCAGGGAGCTGCTTGAGGAGATAGTTTGTACTTTATAGGGGCTTAATTGCTGAGCTGTGAGCTCTGTTGTTCATTCAAGGCTGTTAGGGTGCTATGTTTGATTCTGCAGCAACAGAGCTCATTAAAAAACCCTTTTTTTTTCTCAAATGCTCTGTGTTGAGGGGTTTGGGCTTTATTTTTGGATGTCTGTTGAGGTCCTGCCCAGCTAGGACGCAGACTAGCCGCTGTTTGGCTGCCGAGGCTCCGCCCTGCTGTTGTGAGATTAGCTCTGTTCCTGCAGGTTCTGCTGTGGTCTCCGCCACGCCCTGCGGCGGAGTCTCTCTGTTGTAGCAGGTTGCCTCAGCAACGGCAGGCTGTGTCAGCAGTGTGCGTGTATCTCAGTAGGGATGGGTTGCCTCGGCAATGGCAGGGTGCGTCAGCAGTGGGCGTGTATCTCAGTAGGGACAGGTTGCCTCGGCAACGGCAGGCTGCGTCAGCAGTGGGCGTGTATCTCAGTAGGGACAGGTTGCCTCGGCACCGGCTGGCTGCGTCAGCAATGGGCATGTATCTCAGTTGGGGCGGGTTGCCTCGGTAATGGTGGACGCCCCTCCCCCTCAGAGCGTCTCGGGCCGTCTTCCCGGGGCTTGTTTGAAATCGCGGTTTTGTTTGTCCCACTGGGCCAACCCTAACGCTCTGTCCCTGCGATCCCCTGGCTGGCCCACTGTCCAAGTCTAGCTCAGTCTCAAGTCCAGCCCTCTCACGTCTCCTGTTGCCGGTTCAACGGGGCACCCGGACAAGTGCGCCCTGTGGGGAGCTCTGGGTAGGGCCGGCCGCCACCACCCTGGCTGCCGGCTTTGCCAGGCGGAGGTTCTGCCTGGCGTCCCGTGTCTCCTCTTCCCTTGGGAATTTCCCTGTTCCGTGGGCAACAAAGATCAGTCTGGAAATGCAGCTCAGACTCACCTTTCCGTGGACACAATGCGAGCTCCAATCGTGGGTTGTTCTCACAGTGCCATCTTGAGTTCCCTCCTTCCTTTCTTTCTTTTTCTTCCTTTCTTCCTTTCTTTCTTTCTTTCTTTTATTTCTTCTTTCTTTCTTTCTTTCTTTCTTTCTTTCTTTCTTTCTTTCTTTCTCTTTCTTTCTTTCTTTCTCCCCTCCCCTCCCCTCCCCTCCCTCTTTGTTTTTCTTTTTTCTTTTGACTGAGTCTTGATCTTTCGCCCAGGCTGGAGTGCAGTGGTGCAATTGTGGCTCGCTGCAACCTCCGCCCCCTTGGTTCAAGCCATTCCTGCCTCAGCCTCCTGAGTAGCTGGGATTACAGGCACACACCACCACACCCAGATAATTTTTTTTTTTTTTTGTATTTTTGGTAGAGATGGGGTTTCACCATGTTAGCCAGGATGGATTATCTCCATCTCCTGACCTTGTGATCCGCCCTCCTTGGCTTCCCAAAGCATTGGGATTACAGGCGTGAGCCAAGCACTGGCCAGCCTTCTTTATTTCTAATAAAGAAATGCTTTAAATAAAAACTATATAATATGATAGACATCCACAACAAAAAACAGGCAGGATGTGGTGGTTCACCCTTGTAATCCCAGCACTTTGGGAGACTGAGGCAGGTGGATCACTTGAGCACAGAAGTTGGAGACCAGTCTGTGCAACATGGCAAAACCCTGTGCCTACCAAAAATACATAAAATTAGCCAGGCATGGTGGCATGCACCCAAAGTCCCAGCTACTCAGGAAGCTGAGGTGGGAGGATTGCTTGAGCCTTGAGCCTGGGAGGTGTAGGTTGCAATGATCTGACATCATGCCACTGCACTGCAGCCTAGATGACCGAGTGAAATCCATATAAAAAAAAAAGCAATCAAATGTTTTCAGTTAATTGCTTGATGTCTTTTTTTCCCCCTAAGTAACAGAATATAACCTGATTTTCCTTGCCTCTAAATGGCTGCAAATGAATTTAAAAATATAGAATGCATTTTTTCTCTAAAGGAAATGCTAATTTTTAGATGTATGTTTCTGATTAGGATTGGTAGTAAGAGAAATAAGAAACCATGGTCTCTTAAAAGCAAAGAGAATTTTCTAGGAGCCTGTAATCCCAGCACTTTGGGAGGCCGAGGTGGGTGGATCACCTGAGGTTGAGAGTTCAAGACCAGCCTGGCCAACATGGTGAAACCCTGTCTCTATTAAAAATACAAAATTAGCCAGGTGTGGTGGCAGGTGCTTGTAATCCCAGCTACTTGGGAGGCTGAGGCTAGAGAATCGCTTGAACCCAGGAGTTGAAGGATGTGTTGAGCCAAGATCATGCCATTACACTCCGGCCTGGGCAACAAGAGCGAAACTCTGTTTCCAAAAAAAAAAAAAGTAAGCAGAATTATCTAGAAATGGAGTTTTTCTTGCTAACTCATGGACTAAAATCATCCCCTGTTTGAAGGCTACAGGAAAGGATGGGAAAATATAAAGGAGGCATTACTTTTGAGGGTGGGAGTGTAGTGAGGCTTTAGAACTGAGAGCCAGGAAGAAGGAAAGGTACATGTGAATGGAGGTTCCAGCCAGAAGAGTCAGTTTTGTGGTGGAGAAAACTTCCCAGACATCACCCAGGATTCTCTAGCTTAAGCCTAGTAATTTTTCTCCAGTGCTGTTCAGTGTCAAAGTTAATTAACCACTAGTACTTCCTGTGTTTTAGCTTCTTTTTGAGATTTCACTGGCCCTTCAAAGCAAAACTTTGCATTCTGGAATACTATTTTCATGAAGGCTATCTGAGACAGAGTGTGACAAGGAAAATGGAAGCCATGAGCCACTGCACCCGGTCAGTCTTCTTTATTTCTAATAAATAAACGCTTTAAATAAAAACTATCTGATATGACAGACATCCAGATAGAAAATAACAACAGGCTGGGCGTGGTGGTTCACCCCTGTAATCCCAGCAATTTGTGAGACTAGGCAAGTGGATCACTTGAGCTCAGCAGTTCCAGACCAGTGAGAAATACACAAAAGATCCTAATCTCTTTCTGCTTTCACATAATTAAGGACAATAGTTCCTTACAAGGAGAGTTTTGAGAGGAGTCTCTGGTGGGAGGAAGAGGCAGTGAAGAAAGTCCAATCTCTATAAACACAGAAAAGAAAAGAAAACCTAATTCTGTAAGTTAGCTGGGGTCATTCTATCAGGAGGAAAGAGTAAACAGAAACACGTGAGTTACACATAATTTACACTTCTCTTCTTTGTGATTACCCTTTGAAACTTTATTTCTGTATCTCTGGCACTTCTGCCAAGACACCTCCCTTTTATATGTGTTCATTAACCAAAACTTCAAATGTTATGAGTTTTTCAGTCTTTTTCTGACTTTTTTTTTTGCTTTCAGATTAATTACCAAGTCTTATGAATCATATCTCAAATATATTATTGATGCAGAACCTCTCTGTATTCGTGTCCACACACCCTAGTCTAACCCACCAGGACTTTTTCCTTTGTCTCTTGCAATAGCTTTCATATTCACCCTTGGCTACTTCCAGATGATTCTCTACAAAGCATCCAGACATTCCTTTTAACACATGAGTTTGATCTCTTGTTTCCTAGCATTAAATATTTCTGTGTTTTCTTTAATTTTAGATTAAATATCCTAAGTTCTTACAATGACATAAAATGTCATGTCTACATGTCTGACCGCATCATACATCATCAACTGTACACTCCTTTCTCCTATGCCTTGACCACAACCACAATCTTGGAGTTTCTCATGTGTGCTAAGCTCCTACAGATCTCATTTATTTCCTTTTTTCTTTTTATATCTCTTCCACACAAGAAGCTTTCGTTAGCCCTTAATAATCACTCTCTTCCTTTCACCTTGAATAATTATTATATCCTTTTTAATTGATCCTAATATCAGCTATTCATGGACACCACCTTCTTTGAACCCCAAACCTAACTTACATCTTTTTTGAGGTGTGTGTGTGTGTGTATGTGTGTGTGTGTGTGTATTAAAGAATACTCATTTTCATTTTCATGGAGTGTTCTTTATAAGTAAGTATGTGTACAATTATTTTATTGTTTTTTGTCTATCTTCCCTTATGAGACTAAAACATCATTTTGGAAAAGGACATGTGCATCTGAATTCAATTTCGTCTCTTTAAGCACCTGCATTACAGCATTCTGTTTTCCCTTTTTCTCTCTTTATTGCCCTTTCTTTACCTTCTTCTAAGATGTTTTCTTTCCTCCCCAACAATATCCTTTAGCTATAAATAAATACGTGATATAAAATGAGAGTTGAGGTAGGTAATGAATTAGAGAGTCTAAGAATAAATAAAACCAATATAAAAACCATGGGAATGGTCAAATGAGCCAAGAGAAGACAGGCTGTGACTAAAGTAAAAGAAAAATACAGGTCTAGAAGAGAGAGGTTAGAAAAAAGTGTCATTTAAAAACCTCCAACTATTTTAGGAAAAGTAAAATTTTGAAGGAAAAAGAAAAACATAGGCCAAATCTTTTCTCTTCATTTCCATGCATTACATAAAAAAAAGCTAATGATTGAAATACTACTTATAGTCTCACCACTCAAACACAACAGTTGCTCTCAGATCTTCATTATATTCATTTCCAGAGGCATAGAGCATCTAATAATCATTTTAGTAAGGAAATACTATTCCTCATTAATTAATGGACTACAATTAACTAACTGTTCTCCGAGTCCTAACTACATTTCTTTCAATTTACACTCCCGCGCCTTTTTTTTTTTTTGAGAAGGAGTCTCACTGTCACCAGGCTGGAGTGCAGTGACACAATCTCAGCTCACTGCAACCTCCACCTCCCAGGTTCAAGCAATTCTCCTGTCCCAGCCTCCCGAGTATCTAGTACTATAGGGGTGCACCACCACATCCAGCTAATTTTTGTATTTTTGGTAGAGATGGGTTTCACCATGTTGGCCAGGATGCTCTCAATCTCCTGACTTCATGATCCACCTGCCTTGGCCTCCCAAAGTGCTTGGATTACAGGTGTGAGCCACCACACCTTGCCTCTAATTTCCCCTCTTACAAATAAGTTTGCAGTAATGTATACCTTCATGAGCATATTTTTTTAAAAGTATTTATCAGTTTTTCAGGTTCATCTTCAAAAACAAACCCATTCAAAAGTGGGCAAAGGATATGAACAGACACTTTTCAAAAGAAGACATATCTGAGGCCAACAAACATATGAAAAAATGCTCATCTTCACTGGTCACTAGAGAAATGCAAATCAAAACCACATTGAGATACTATCTCATACCAGTTAGAATCGTGATCATTAAAAAATCAGGAGACAACAGATGCTGGAGAGGATGTGGAGAAATAGGAACACTTTTACACTGCTGGTGGGAGTGTAAATTAGTTCAACCATTATGGAAGACAGTATGGAACTTCCTCAAGGACCTAGAAATAGAAATTCCTTTTGACTCAGCAATCCCATTACTGGGTATATATCCAAAGGATGATAAATCGTTCTATTATAAAGACACATGCACATATATGTTGATTGCGGCACTGTTTACAATAGCAAAGACCTGGAACCAACCCAAATGGCCATTGATGATAGACAAGGAAAATGTGGCACATATACACCATGGAATACTCTGCAGCCATAAAAACAATGAGTTCATGTCCTTTGTAGGGACATGGATGAATCTGGAAACCATCATTCTCAGCAAACTGACACAAGAACGGAAAATCAAACACTGCATGTTCTCACTCATAGGTAAGTGTTAAACAGTGAGAACACATGGACACAGGGAGGGGAGCATCACACACTGGGGTCTGTTGGGGGAAAACAGCGGAGGGACAGTGGGTGTTAGAGAGGTTGGGGAGGGACAGCAGGTCGTAGGGAGGTTGGGGAGGGAAAACATGGGGATAAATGCCAGATACAGGTGATGGGGGTGATGGAGGCAGCAAACCACATTGCCATGTATGTACCTATGCAACAATCCTGCATGATCTGCACATGTACTCCAGAACCTAAAGTGCAATAAAAAATATATATTAAGAAAAAGAAATATATTATTGAATGTAAAGGTATAAACATTATCATGGATCTAAATATAAACCTCTAAAGTGCTTTATGTTAATCTTTTTAAAACCATTTTAAAAATTGGTAATACACATGCAAGATAACTGGCACAAGAGTATATCAAACTTCATACAACATATCTTTCCTTTTTTTCCTTCCTTCCTTCTTTTCATTCATTTTCCCTCTCTCCCCGCAACAATTTCTTTCTTTCTTTTTCTTCTGTTACCTGCTATTATTGTTGACAGTTTGCAGAGGAATCCTAGACTATTTGAAATTAGTTTTCCAAAAGGCAAAATTGCTGTTTGAGAAGATAACATTCAAAATTACTTTCGTGAATCAGATAGTCTACTGTGACACAGACTGAATTATGCATTGAGTTAACACAGGTTGAATATTACTATTTTGACAACTATTTTTTCTCTAGTACTTTCTCTTCTTTCTTATTTCACCCCATCTTTCCTGCTAGTCTCATTTGATTTCCCCCTTAGTTATCCTTCTAAAAAGAGACTTAAAATAAGGATAATATTGTCTTGTTGATGCTTAATTATAAGGAAGAGTTGCATCAGTATTGCAAACTCATTCTGTATTTTAGACACATTAATTTTTAGCAGAAATATTCTTAAGAAAGACCTTGTATTGTTACTGCTTTAATTTTCTTTAAGCCTAATATTCTTTCCCTATTTGTTATGTAATGGAGCTTCTGAAAATACTGGCAATATCTGTTCATTTTGCCTTGAGCTAGCATGAGATTTTTTTTTTCTTAAGAAAGTGCAGTTGCTAAGAAGAGTTAATGGACAATTCAGCAGCAATTTTGTTTCAGCAAAAGTAAAGATAAAAGGAATACATGAAGAATCTAAAGCTTAGAAAATAACAGGCAAGTGGTTACAATGTGCATTGAAATGTTCAGAATCTAAAACAGAGACAATGTAGACTTAGAAAGACATGCAGTCTCAACTTAAATATGTATTTTTAAATATTCCCGAGAGTATGTTCCTAGGTATTTACAGAGACTGCGGTTGCATTTTAACTGATCAGCTGAAAAAACTAAAAATTCCGAGATTATGAGAATCAGAAAAAAAAAACATTTTTTAACCTTTTAGCATTATTCTTATTCTGCTAAATAAAACAATAATGTGGATGATTTGGGAATATTGCAGGTAATAAATAAATAAATACAAACAGGCAAAGATAGAGAAAAAGATCATTCTGCCTATGTGGAATTTTCTACACAATACAAAGCTTCATGAATACTGTTTGCAGGCTGATATGGTTTGGATTTGTGTATCTACCCAAATCCATGCTATCATTCATTTCAGGATAATGGCAAATATGCTAATACCAGTAATTCTATGAGCATGGGCCCATTGCTATTAAGTGGATTCTTTGATCAGAAGCAATGTTGCGTGGAATACAGTAAGTCCTCACTGAATATTGTTGATAGGTTCTTTGAAACTGTGATTTTAAGTGAAACATTGTATAACAAAATTAGTTTCTTTCAAAATGCAAATTATAGCAAAATGAAGTTGAAGTCAACAGTGTTATTTGAAGATCTGTTGTAAGTTATTTCACTTAAATTTGAAGTTTCCAGGAGCCTATGGAGGAAATTCCATAAGTTCATGGGTGGAGTTTGGCAGAAATACTGAGTCAGGAAATGCACATCCAGATCCAGGGTAAAAACTACCTGTTCTTTAATGAAAGCTGTCCAATGTAATAAAACTGCCACCAGGTAGTTGGCTGACCATTTTAGGGATCTGGTTTTATTCTAGAAGACTTAGATTTAATCTCTTCTCAAAGAGTGGATAATGAGTAATGGCTGTATAGTCAGGTTAGTCTACATAATGGAAGCCCACATTGGTAAGCACAGGTATACACTCCAGCTTTGATATCATGGTCAATTTGTTCATTAGCTCATTGGTCAATGACAAGAATGGCTAGGGAAAGAAGCTTCTTATATTCATAGAATGGGTAATTGTATCTACTTGCATATTAAAATATACCTCTGTTGAGGTCATGATTTCATAAGCATTCATATAGGACACAAATATCTTCTCATTCTTTGTCCATTCAGAGAGAAATAGCCACCTCCCTCTTCCCAAGATTTCCTTATCACTAATTTTTCAATTATTTTCCTTCCAAGTTGTGACCATATGGCCAAACCGTTAGCCATGCTCATGGATTGCTACAGACTTATGTCTCTGGTCATTTCTCTTTCCAGGCAAAATGAACAAACAGGTGGACTTCTCAAAGTTTTGCCAACCGATGAGAATTTATTTCACTATTGTCTTTCAAGAATGTCTCAGAATGAGGCTATAGTACTATAGCCGTCCGCTGTCACATATCCTGGATATCATGTGGAACTCTTTCTAAACAGACCCAAGTTCTCTCTTTCTTAGTTCATATAGAATTCTCCAGGAGCTATTAGTGTGGGCTTCAAAGAATAGAAGTAACATAGCCAAAGAAGGGCCTAGGGCCTTTTGGTCCACTTCCTCACGCAAGTTACTTGAAACTTCAGGGCCTGCTGAAGCCTGATATCACACGTATCTCTTCCACCGATGATGCAGTACTGTTTTGCATGTCCACATTTATAGTTTAAAGGGTCAGAAAACACTCAGTTTATAATTGTTGAGTCCAAGAGAAACCTTCATCCCTGCCACGATGTTAATTATGTTTATGGGATTATCGAACATGGGCAAGAATGGTTGGGGAAAGAGATTGAATGATGTCGTCAAAATTAGTAATACTATCCACTTTGTTAGTAAAATCTTCTGCTGAGGTCACCATTTTGCGAGTATTCACAGGAGGAGTCTCAGGTCATCTAGCACTTTGGTGGTCTATCAGTAGGCATTTAATATGTCTTCTAAGTCCAAATAGAAAACCAAAAACTGTACAGTTTTCTGTAGAGGATGGAGGGCTTTGCTCCAGAATCTTAGGGTGATACTACAATTAGCTTATAGAGGCCTGTGAAAGGCACCAAACTTCCAGCCTTTTTTGTACGAAATGGCCCAAGTGAATAAGCAGCTTGCATAGCATTCCAGACCTGTTGCAGCACCATCTTTTCCTTGAGGCCTCGCTCATAACTAGCAGCTTTATCTGTCCCTTGGTAAATCAGTTACATTAGCACACCCGAATGAGGAAAATGTTGCCTTCTTTTTCCAAGGGGTTCATTAGGTGTTGCACTTCTTTGTTGTTGCAAAGACTAGTGGTAGCTACTTACCATGCATCTTAGAAGGGATATTTCTACATGACTATTGCTGGATCCCTGAAACTATAAATAAGGTGGGAGGTTTCTGAATTTTGTTGGATTTATTTTCTGTACTCTGACAAATAGAAATTAAGTATAGTTTCTATATTTGATATTTAATATAACAAGTATAATATCTAAGTCCTACTCCCCAATCCTATCAGCATAATATCAATATAATTAATCGGCATGATATCTTCTGGAGAGGAACAGGTGATCAAACTACCTGTAAACCAAATTATGATTCAGAGCTGGAAAGTTGATATAGAGCCATGGTAGGATAGTGCAGTAGTATTGCTAAGACCTGCCAGTGTAAAGCCATACTTTCAGCAGCCCTTACTAATGGGTGGTTAGAAAGGAGCATTTGCCAGATGAATAGCTGAATATCAATTTTAACGAATGTGCTGATTTGGTAAAGCAGTGAAACCACATGTGGAAGAATAGATGCAATTGGAGTCACCACCTGATTAAATCTGTGATAGTCAGCGGCCATTCTCTAAGATTCATCTGTTTTTCTGCACAGGGCAAATTGGTCAGCTGAATGGGAATGTGGTAGGCATCCCCACTTCTGCATTCTTTAAATCCTTGATGGTGGCACCAATCTCTGCAGTCCCACACAGAATACAGTATCGCTTTTGGGTTACTATTTTCCTTGGTAGAGGCAGTTCTACTATCTTCCACTTGGTCTTCCCACCAAAATAGCCATCAGTTAATAGCTGGAGAACAAATGTGTGGATTCTGCCAGGACTGAGTATGCCCATTTTAATTATGCATTCCAGAACTGGGGAAATAACCACAGAATGTGTTTGGTAACCAACTGCACCAACTGTAAGATGGATCTGGGCTAAAACTCTATGGATTATTTGACGTCTTCAAACACCTTCTCTGACTGGTAGACCGCAATAATATTTTGTGTTTTTAGGAATGTTTTTCAGTTCAAAAGCAATCCAGAAATAGTCTTATTCCCCTTTCTCCAGTATAATACCCCTAGTAAATGGTTATAAATCCTTTAAGAATGACTTGGAGAAATAGTAACATTATAATTTGGCAATATAGCAGTATTCTTCCTGAAAAAGAGGCTGTAGTGCACAACCTCCTGGATCAATGGGACTTGATTCTAGTTTTAGTCTAGAAGCAAATTGGGGTGATAGGGATATATCCTGAGGAGAATCAGCACTGGTTTGTCAATTACCTTATCCAGATAATCTATGATAATATCCCTTAAAGTTAACTGGTTATGGACTTTAATCTTGTCTATGAAACATCTTCATAGCACCACATAAATTTATGTTTGATTGAATAACTGGAAACCATAGTGCCCATTTATGCTTATTTTGATACGAAGTGATGATTACAGTCCCCTTCCTCTCAATGTATTCGTACAGAGGCAGACACTTTACACAAATCTAGCCACTCAGAGTTCTGAGATCCACAAGACTCTGTTTCTTTCTAATTGCTGAAGACACAACATACCCAGTTTGGGTGACAGTGTATTGTTCCTTGCTTTGTAAGCCAGAAGAGCATAAAATGACAAAATACGTAGTGAAGGAGGAATGCCTAGGTGAGCAGAAATGAACAAATATATGAATCAGCAAGTGCTTGCTGCTGGCATGGGTGTTTCTAGTTGTTCCTAAGGTCCAAGAGTATGCATAGACTTGGATTCCTTGATAAATCCCAGTTTTCCTGCCATAGGTTCCCCTTTCATTTAAGCTGATTTAAATTGAATTTCATGCATTTGCAATGAAAAAATTCTAATTTCATGAAGTTTTCAAATGATTTGGGAGAAAATAGTACTATGAAAAACGTAAAGTGATGAATAAATTGAAAAGATATTTTGACAAAAACATAAATAAGGCAATGCAGGGTATTCTAAAGCCCAAACTCTGGAGTCATATATAACTGTATATAATTGCTTTAATTCTTGCCAGCACTGTGATCTTCTATTTATTAATCAAAATATTAACTGAGCATCTAACACTCACTGTTCTTTGTATGGTACATATTGAGTACACAATCCTTACTTGTGTTGACCTTAGATTCTGACAGATATCACATACTGACTATCTCCAGGACCCTGTGTGGAGGCTAAGGTTTAGTGTTAAATTTAAGCCTTAACCAAAACCACAGCTAGATAGTAGTTATGTCACCTTCATCAGCACAGTACGAAGATGAAATAGTACATTGCATATAATGTACAACAATTGCAAGTTGTTTATCACAATATAATAAACAACAGTTGCAAGTTGTTTATCACAGTGAGTCTCTATTAAACATTAACAATAAATGGCCTGATTTCTAATACTAGAAAGTTGGTCAAAGTCATCTCCAATGTCACTTTCAGCCTAGATCATCAAGACACCAGGTTAAGAATAAAAAGTTACATGCTTATGGCAGGGAGTGGCAGATGCCTATACTATTTTTATTCTCCTTTTCTTTCGTAGTGAAATATTTACCATTTTATTCATGATGGCAATATGTCCATTAAAGAAATTGTAGTGTTTAGGTTTCTCTTGAAGGTTGGTATGGCCAAATATTTAATTATACAGATATAACTAAAAGTGTGTGTAGTTCTGCTGGGAAACTTCACCACTGAAACTGGGACAGGTTTTCTTTCACAGGACTTCTTTTGCTCTCCTCTCCGTCCTATCTGGAAATTCTGTACCATAGACGGTGCTGCAGCAACCATTTTGCAAGCTTGTGGGTAGCAATGACATATTTTTGATGACAGAGCACAAAAAAAGAAGCTTTGGTTCTAGTTGATTGCTAATCTACCAATCCAGCTGTCATAGTTGATTGCACAGAGCTACCAAGCCAACCATCAACAGCTCACCTCTGGCATTCTCTTATGTGAGAGAAGAAAGTATGTCATGTTTAATCCTTTGTAGTTTAGTGACTATCAGTATAAGAAAATATAATTTGTAACAGATATAATAATTCTTAGCAAATAACAAATTACAGTTAGTGCAAATAGAAAAAGATTTTGAAAGCCATAATGAAATAAGAAATATTAAAATTACGAATAGCTGTTGCTGTCTCTGCACTTCCCAATGCTTTCCTCTCTGTAAGTCTTGCTCCAAATTGAAAGAGGAATTTGCATTAAAAAGATGATATGCACTAAAATGATATCATATATGTTTTTAGGAACAAATATAAAGTACTCACTTAAGAACTGGAAGAAACCAGCAAGGCGAAAGAACACATGTCAATCAGAGATAAAGAGCTACTTGCGTCTAAAGGTTAAAGCATTTAAACCCTGAGCTCTGGAAATACCCTGCCAGTACTCATAGACTTCCTTGGTATTTATCTTGTCATTTAAAATCTTCACAGCTTGCAATATATTGGGCTTAGTCTTCTTACTCTATGGGAGATTGGAAGGCAGAGGGAAAAGACTAGAGAAGGATAGAGGGGAAAGAAGAGCAATAGGCTGCAGGGAGACAAGCCCTCCATGGTGGCACACAAGGAGAAGAGTTTTCGGGCACCGCTGTAGAAATATATATATATACACACACACATACACACATATTCCCACCTTTTTATGTCAATGTACTATGCTATAAAAATAGTTTGAGATACAGCCAGCTGTACTTTAAACAGATATTATACATTACCTGACTTTATGTTAGTAGAGCGTATCCTTTCCTTTGGTAGTTGTTTTTTCTACATTAAACTGTGACGATTTAGTTCACTCCACTTTCCCATTGTCCAGCTTCTGCTGCTTCATCTCTCCATGACTCCTTCTCTCCCCTCTCCTTTTCTCTGCTCCCCTTATTCCCTTCCTCACCATCCCTTTCCACACACGTCTTCTGGCGGGCTAGTGTAAATTTGCAAGTTCTTTCCAGTTTCCTGTTCTTGGCTATTTCTGTAAAAATGGCAAAAATCAACATCTTATAAAATAGATCAATGCATAAAATTATATCAGCTAAATAACATAATGCAAGTAAATTATAAAATTCAAGTAAAGCATATCTCTGATTTTAAAAATCAAAAGTAAAGAATAAAAATATGTACACTTCATACATACCCAAACTTAATTGAAATTTTAAAGCTGTAACCTCTATTTTTTTCCACACATCATAGTTGTTTTTTTTTTTTTTTTCTGTTTCAACATTGTCACTGATGATGTTCCTCTGGGATTGATGGCTTCCTGTCTCTCTACTATTGCTTCATTGGCCTATATTCCTCATGAACTTTTCCCTGAGAATTCAACAACAAAATGTCTTCTCCTTTTCTGAAGGTTAATACCAGTTACAGTCTGACACCTCCACCTACTTAGAGACAATTATTACTTAATTGTTAAGAAGCCAAGTCAGACTGTCTGGGTTCATTTCTCAGTTCAAAGATGTTCGTCAAATTATTTAAGCTTTCCAAGATTCAATATCTTTATTTGAACAATGAAGGTAATAACATTATTGTCCTCTTATCTGTGTTCCAAGGACAATAGAGAAAATACATGGATGTCACAGAAAACAGTGCCTGGCACTGAAAAAACATTTGGTGAATGCCAATTATTATTTATGCTATATAAATAGTCATGACATTAATCTAAAGCTAAATTAAGTGGCAGACTCCTTAAAGGCAGGGATCATCTGTTCTCTCAATATGTAACCTGAGATTTAGCTTTTGCCTGATGTACAGAAAGCATTCAGTATACAATTCCGGATTGATAGATGGTCAACATTTATTCTTTTATTAAAATATATTTCATAAATACCTACTTTCTGTCAGGAACAGGAATGTTGTTCCTAGAACAAGAACAGTATTATATGATGGCGTAGAATACAAAAGCTGCAGAAGCAGCTGGGTGCAGTGGCTCATGCCTGTAATCCCAGCTTTTTGGGAGGCCAAGGCAGGTCAAGAGATCAAGACCATCCTGGCCAGCATGGTGAAACCCTGTCTCTACTAAAAATAAAAAAATTTGCTGGGCGTGGTGCACTCCTGAAGTCCCAGCTACCTGGGAGCCTAAGACACGAGAATCACTTGAACCTGGGAGGTGGAGGTTGCAGTGAGCCAAGATTCCGCCACTACACTCCAGCCTGGAGTGATAAAGTGAGACTCCATCTCAAAAAAAAAAAAAAAAAAAGTGCAGAAGACATCTAAATTACACACACCCATTCCAAAACCAAAACAAGCAATTTATTACCTTTGGATTCAAATTTATCATGTCTGTTTCAATTTTGGAGAGTACAATCTCTCCAAAAGTGCTGCTTGCAATCTGCAGAAGTACAAAATAGATAATCTATCTTGTTAGAATTGCAAATAGACTGGACTAAAATATGTGTCTTTCTTGAGAACAGGCTTCAAATATCGGTGCCTGCCCAACACCATTGTATGCTGGGAGTCTTATGACAAAAATGCAAGGGTCATAATCCTAAAACTTTGTTCACATTGCATGTGGTATTACAATGCATCACAGAAAGGTTCTTGGGAGAAATCCAGAAGCTATTTATCTATGGACAAATTAATTAATTTGGACACATGAACAGAAGTATGTGTCTTTTCACCACACAGCAGGTAGAATAATTCCTTTAAAACCTGTGTTAGGTTTGATCATTTCCCTGCTCAAAAGCCTCCAATGGCTTTCCATCAGAGTTCCAATAAAATTCAAATTTGCACCAGGGTCCTTAGCTATTCCTTTAATCTCATTTCCTACCAGCCTTCTCTCTTTTCTCTCAAATATAAACTCCACAAGGGAAAGGATATTGTATTGTTTATTGCTCCCACCCCAGTTCCTGAAACACTGCTGGCAAAATATATGTAGACGTTCCTAATTTATGTTTGTTAAATAATAAATGGATGAATGTTCAAAAGAACCATCTGAGAGTTCTTTTCTGTAAAGTGAGGGTGAATCCTCAGGGCAGCCTGCATACATGGCATCAGTTGACATTAATTAGCTTCGTAGTTCCAAGAACACACTATGCACTTTGAATTTAATAGCAGTGGACTTCAAAGAGAGGTGCATTCACCAGAAGGGGTTTGTACAGCTAGTCATTATAGAGTGTTACATGTCTCCTATGGTGAAAACACCCCATCTTCCACTTAAGATTGTGTCTAGGAGAAATAGAGATTTGTGGAGCACCCTTCTGTCTGCCAGCTTGTTATAAAGCATAGTCCAGCAGAAAAACTGAGTAAGTCTGATGGCAGGCTCTATAGACTAACTGTGGCTGTACCTACGGCTAAAGGTATATATTTTCTTCCATGTCAGAAAGGCAGATTCTCCTCCTTACTGCTTAAGGAAATCTAATAACACAAAAAATTATCTGTGTATTTACACATTTCTTCACAGTGGCACAAAAAGTATAGTAACTTAAGTTTAAGTTTACGGATTAGAAATACCCGAGTTTAAATAAGAATAGACCATTAACTTGCTATATGATTTGCATGATTCAATCTGTAAAATGGGAGCAGTATGAACTTCATTTATACTTTATTTTTTTGCTGTTGTTTTGTTCATTTATAAGAAAACGAAAACAAATCTAATCATTGTGATCAACTACATGCCTGGTATATGAAAAACCTCTCAATAGATGTTAGGTAGCAATAGTTATTGCCTTACATCTGCTTACACATTGCTTGGAAGGGTCTAGGACATTTCACCTACTAGCTTTACATATATATATTGACTGAAATGCAAATATTATATATATATATGATGTAAGCAAATGTAAGGTTTTATATATATATAAAATACATCATCTTACATTTTCCTTGGAAAGGTCTAGACCATTTCATCTAGTATCTTTGCATATATACATATATATATATATATGACTGAAATGCAAATATATATACGTATAAAACTTTACATGTACAGTTATTTTTTTCCTATTGCACCTTTCATTTCTTTTTAGCAATTGCCTTTTAAAAATATGTTTTAGTAAAAGAGGTAGCTATTCTTTTTCAAATTTTGTTTTACCAAGAAAATACTGATAAAAGTTAGTTAATTTTCAACTTTAGATTTATGAAAGAGAAAAACTGGTATGCAAGAGTCTTATTGTTAAACTAGTAATTAGCAGCCAATTAATTCAGTGTTTAAACAAAGTAACGACATATTGAGATGCATTTTTTGCCTGCAAAACTGAGAAACAGATGTATGTAGCAATCACCTTTGCCATCCCTGGTCTGCCTTTAAATGTGCCTGTGTTTTCTTCTCACACATGTTGAAAAGCAAGATGCGTGCACTACAGTAGGTTCTCAGCTTTTTTTCCCCCTGTATCTTAATGTGACAGCCTATATTTCTCCTCTCCTTAAACTAGATGAAGCATTCAGTTGTGACAGGCTCTGGTTTATTTCAGCAACAATCATCTACCTGTCCTTTTGGACAGATGTTGCTGTGAATTCTGAAGATTGGCAGAAATAAAGGCACTAGCAGATTTAGAGATTAGACTTCAGTTATTAACTAAGGAATATTAAGTGTCTATCATGCACCATAAGCCAGTTGGAGTGTTGCTCAAATAAAACATGTGCAACAAAAAATTTTTTATTTCTTATTAAATAATTATATTAGGGAGCTATATATATATATATATGTTTTTCCAATTATACACACATACACACACACACAAATATATACCATAGGAATAGAAATTTGATATATTTAGGAATATGTAAAATATATTTCAATAGTTCAGTAGTTAAATTAGCAACATAAAATATATAACGTATTTTAGTAGTTAAATTAGCAACATAAAATATATAACGTATTTTAGTAGTTAAATTAGCAACAAAAAATATATAACATACTACATTATTTGATGAGCAAATTAAAAATGTATAATATACATGATGATTATATATTAAATACAATGTGCTATGATTAAATATTATATATTAGGCACACTAATTAATTTAACCTCTGTAGTTAAATTAATTAACTATAAATTTATTGAAATTAATTATTTTCATAAACTTGAAAAAGAATAGGCATACATAATTAATTTAACCTCTATAGTTAGGTTAAATATGATATAAACTTAGTTATATATTATATAATTATATATTATTTTTCTATTATTATGTTGTTATATATAAGAATAATAAAGCATTACATTCATATATAAATATGTGAAGAAGTAAATATCCTGAAGGAAATAATGGAACTAACATGTTAAGAGGTAATAGGTCTAGATTACTAGGGATACATATTTTCAAAAGCCATCACATAAAAAGTATATTTTCCAGAAATTTGTGCATAAAGTCATGTGGAAACACAGGTAATTATTAGTATCTGATCAGTTTCTATGACTATGTGGAAGTTTTATGTGTTACTCTATAGGTCCTGCCCCATAGAGTAGAGCCCCACTCCCACACACATATACATACACATGCCCCTCTCATGCCATAAGAGTCTGGTGAGTATTTTCTCTTTATCTTACTTGTATTTAAAAACATTCTACCCTTGCTAACCTAAAAGTTATCTAGCATTTGATATCTTGTGATCTGTTACTCTGAACACATATCTTTATGATAATTGCTTTGTTGAGACTACTTTCATTGCATATGTGGGAGGGAAAATACTGAAAAATATTAACTACTATGTTCATGTATACATGTGTGTACTTTATTTTCTTCTCTTCTCTCAGGCTAGACCATAACATTCTTGCTAGATAATGAAGCCACAGCAGAAGGATCATGAGAAATTAGAGAAATTAATTGTTAGCTTTAAGCATTAAAAGAGACTAAGATGCCTTAAATTTGCAAGTGTACTTGCTGAAGTACTGTTTTCTACTAAGAAGATGAGAAAACAAATGTACTTTCTAGACCAAAGTGGTAGGAATATTATTGGAAACATTTAGGGTTTAATCCTGGCATGAAGAGGAGGGTAAGGGTAGAAACTCAGGTTGGGGTTATGAAACAAGGAGGAACCAGTGGTACATTTCCAGGCAGAATGTTGTTTGATAGGCAGCAATTTCACAAAATTAGAGTCATAGGTACATGAATTACCAGGACTGGGCCACCTGTAGGCAGCCTGTGTGCCCAAGGTCACTGAAAGATATTCCCATATGATTGAAAGTGGTGTGGGTGGACACAAGAGTTACTATGACCACATAGCCTTCTATGGAAAGTAGGAAGGTTTCAGGAGTATGTTGGATTGTGCAACCAGGAACTAGAAATAAATGCAGATGCCTCAGCAGAGACTACCATAAACAATGACAAAGCCTGGGATAAATAGAAAGCTTCATCCAAGTTGAATGCCAGGAATGATAATGTCTTCGTTGCAATTTTTCAAGACCTAGAACTACAGATAACCATGTGAATGTTAGCAGTTTACTTTGGAATTAAAAAGAACACTTGTGGAGGAGTGGCGAAATGAAACCAGAAAGCAAAAAGAAGGTGCCCTGTAAACTAAGTATTATAAAGTTAGCAATTTGAACTCAATTCCACTGGGGAAACTAGCAGCTGGCCTAAGACACCTGATTCCAAATTATCCCGCCTGAGCAGCAAGAAAGGCTATTTATATACCAACTCCCATCTGTCATTGCTTCTGAGCTATTTCTACATGTCTACAAGATCCCAGCACTCCCAGTGTGTCATAGTGGCAAAATGTAAAAGCAGTCGCTGGCAGGAAGGAAACCCCTGAGCAGGAGCATGCCAGTGATGGCAGTTGGAATGATAAAGATGAGAGTTACCAAAAGGACATTGACGTCACTTGCTACACGTCACAGAGCATGTACATACCTCGTATTAAATTCAGTTCATCCTACTATTGATTCTTCCAAGGTAGCAACTACTCACAATTAACAATAAGGGAAGAAAGAACAAAAGAGAGAGATAGGGAGGGAAGGCAAATAAATAAGGAAAGAAGAAAGGAATTGAGGAAGGGAGGGATGGAATTAAAAAAAACTGACTTGCAATCAACCTTTTGCAACAATCTTCAACCAGCTATAGTGCAGTAAGTAGAAAAACTAAGAGTTGGCATTGATACAATGTTTTTGAAGTTGCAACTGGTGATTTCCAGTCTCCTTCCTCTACTACCCATTCTCCATTCCCCACATTCTTGCCTAGCTGCTCCTGGCTGCTTGCCCCAACACTCTCTCTTGTCTGACTTTAGTCACTGCAATTGTGCATTTACAATTATCAACAACCGTGGAAATATCAAGATTTACCCCAGTGATTTCTCTGAACTTCAGGGCTAATCTTGCCCTCATTAATGATAAGCAGGGCCATTATTGCCAGTGTAGTGGCATCCTTCTTCGCCTGCTTTTCTGCAGGTATTAGAGATTCAGGTGACAGGCATAATTTTACTTCTAAGTAAAATCTTATTTTGTTTCCTGCTAGAAATATCCTCCCTAGGAAATAGGTTCTAGTCCAGAAAATACTAATATTGTGAATGGGAATTAAAGAATTCTCCAGTAGGACTTATGGCAATAGGGGGCCATTGCTACATTCTTTTATTGTGTCCTGGCCATGTACCACCTATATGGTGAACTTGAAGTACATCAGTCTAAACTGCAGGGTGCCTTCCCAAAGCTGGTACATTCTCTGGAGCTGAGCACTTCTAAGCTATAACCATATCAATTGGTCAACAGTTGCATCTCTTTGCAAGTGGAAAGTTTTCCTTTGAAAGAACATTTTCACATGAAAGATGATGTTATATGGGATCATATAATGATAAATTAGGCATTTTATAAATCCTTGGATAGTCATGTAATACTAAAGCCTGAAGGCAAAAAGGCAAAGACAAACCTAGAAAAAGTCTTCATCTAAGTCAAAATGAATTCCTGACCCTAGTAAGGAAGGGATTTAACACAACCGAGTATTTGAAACAACAAGCAGAGGAAAACACTACAGAAAAAGCCTTGGTAAGAAAAATGCTTCCCATCAGAGCATGCAAAATTTTCATCCCTCATGTAATAGCTGTAACATTACCAATTTATTTTTCAGGCCTGGGATGGCTGAAGACAGTGGCTGGCTGAACTCTACCAGATGGTTTGTAGGGTATTCTATGGAAAAGATGCTCCCTGATGGGTGCTGATGAGAAATAAAACATTTTCACAGTCTGTGCTCACTCCTGTAGACCAACCACATGTTTCCTTGACAGGATCCATTGCCTTTGATTTTCCATTAGTCTTCCTTCCTAGCTCCTGACTAACCAGCCAAGATAGTTACAGCTTAGGAGTTGCCTCAAGCAATTCTCCATTAATATCAAGTTTATGCTCAGGTGTATTGCTCAGAACTCTATACACTGGGAATTTTCTCTTCAACATGGTCTTGCATGGTTACCTCTCGGTAATACTTTGGGTAGCAACAGATACTTTTTCTCTTGTAGCCTAGTATTGAGCCAAGCTGTCTCTAAACCAGACCAGACCTTTCTATCTTCTCCTTTTTCAAATATCTGGTCATATATAAGACATCGCAGACCATAATATAATCTGATTTCAGGTGGGATGTGTCACAGAGGCTGGTGACATGGGTGCACACGCCACTAGTTTGTTAACTTATGTACGCTTAACCATCACAGGACCAAATAATGTATGCACTGTTTCCTTTTTACAGTGAGTTAATGCTTTTTGCCAAAGACTTTGACTTGACTATCTTCTATACTCATTACTCAGCACATGATCAACTCTAACTGTAGTTACTTGTCTCATGTATAGGCATTCAGTTTCCACTAGAGTCCAGTCACATATTAGGAGGTGCTTGTCATATAAGAACAGTTTTCTGCTGATGATGGTTCAGACTTCCTTAGGAAATATAGTGAAAACTTATGGAAACTATGGTCCTGTTCTTCATAGGAGACTAAGCTTGCAAGGCACACAAAAAAGCATTCCTACTTAATATGGACACTGCCAGCAACTTGATATCTCCTGGGAGATATGGTTTAATTGGCAGGGCTGCAAATATCTGAAATCTCTTGCAGAATCCTTTCTTCCTCTTCACACTATGCAGAACTGACAACTTTTCCAGGCACTAATAATTAGATCAGAGTCATATTCCTGCATGTAGCATGTGCAGTCTTCAGAATTCAAAGAAATATGCCAAGTACTATACCTATTTCTTTGTAGTAGCAGATGCAAGCTACAATAACTTATTCTTTATATAGGAAACTGTGATATGACAGACCATTAAAACTGCACTTTATAAATCTATGAGGATGGCACCAACACTTGTTATCAGTCTAAATATAATATTGCTTCTGATTTATTACTTGGATCTAGGTGAAAGAAATGTAGTATTAGGGCTTCTACTTGGATCTTCCATTTTCTTTTTATTCCACTGGCCTTGGTATAAATATGAAGATTGTTCCAACTTAACATCCATCCAAATTATATATTAAGGTTTTAGATAAATGAACAGAGGATGGGTTGATGGCCCATTGGTCTCTTTGAGAGATGGACTAGACTGAGTTATCATTTATCTCTGAGGTTTCATATCCTTCTAGGCTGCCAAAAGAAACTTAGTGGTTAATCAGAATAGAAGGATAATTCATTATATATGATTAGTTCAGAGAGTCTGATATCCACAATTTGCTTTAATATCTGATTTGTGGCCATAATAATTCACTATATTATGCAAAATATCTGTCAGTGTTTTATAGCTGGTAATATGTACATGCAGATGAGAGATGAAACTCACAATAAAAATCTTAACAAATGACCTCCAAATTAGCCAATATGGCCCCAAATCACTAGAGGATCTTCTGTATACACACACACACACACACACACACACACACACACATACAGACACAAACACACACACATGCACATGCACACACACACACTCACTATTCTAAATACTTGATTATGATTCATTTAAAATAATCAATTACGATTACTTAACAAGAGCTAAAATAAAATATTATATTTAGGTCAATAAACATATACTAAAATTTAGGTTTTAAATGATCACACTACTAAAAATTACATATTTTTAAATATAGTTAACCTGATACTTTTGTCTGCAAATGAGAAACCAGTATTGCATACTCCAATCCTTCTTTTGGAAATCCTCCAAGATTTTATACAGAGATCAGTATTTATATTCCTTAGAGTAGGAATTACAGCTATAGGGCATCAACTGTGTATACTACTGTTCCTGCAGGATTATAATGAAAGAATTAGAACAATTTAAAATGCATTATGAAAGGGTAATATCCCTTAGCAATATTAAAAACTAGGTACATACCTGGATAAGTAAGTCTTACTAAGAAAGATTGTTGGCAGAAAATTGAAACACACACACACACACACACACACACACACCCCTAAATAAACAGTTGTTTCATTGTTCTAAAAATATGTAATTCACTGTCTTGATATAAGAAACAAAAAATTGAAGAAATTTACCCAGTTAAATAATAAGAGCAATAACCATGACAGCAACAAAAATCCAAGAAGCAAAAGAACTAATTTAGGGATATCAGTATTACTGAGTTATGGGATCTTCTGGCATCTGTAAGCTACTTTACTTTGGGAAATTAATTTCATGCTTGCCTACTCCTGTGAAACTCCTGACTGAAGGATCTCATGAAGTTTTGGAATGGTCACAGAAATGTCAGAAATGTTACTGAAGAAAGTCAAAGAAAAAGCTGTCACCAATTTAGCAGTCAATTATCTTTGTTTTATCATTTTTATCCCCAAAATAAACTATATATGTTCAACTAGGTGTATTAGTCAGTTCTCATGCTGATATGAAGGAATAACCAAGACTGTATAATTATATAAAGAAAAGAGTTTTAATTGATTCACAGTTCTGCATGGCTGGGGAGGCCTCAGGAAACATACAATCATGAATCACATAAAAGAAACCTATCACAGGGCGGCAGAGAGAGAATGAGTGCCAGCAGGGGAAATGCAAGATTCTTATAAAACCATCAGATCCAGATCCTGTGAGAACTCACTATCACGAAAAAAGCATGGGGGAAAATGCCCCCATGATTAAATTACCTCCCACTGTGTCCCTCCCACAACATGTGGGGATAATAGGGATTATAATTCAAGATGAGATTTCGTTAGGGACACAGCTAAACCATATCATTCAACTTCTGGCCCCTCCCAAGTCTCAGGTCCTTACATTTAAAAATAATCATGCCTTCTCAACAGTCCCTCACATCTTGCCTCCTTACAGCATTAATTCAAAAGTTCAAGTCCAAAGTCTCATCTGAGCAAAGCATTTAAAATCTAAAACAAGTTAGTTATTTCCTATATACAAAGGGTGTACAGGCATTGGTGAAATACCCCTGTTCCAAATGATTGAAACTGTCCAAAACAGGGGCTACAGGGCTCATGCAAGTTCAAAATCCTATAGGGCAGTCATTAAGCCTTAAAGTTCCCAAATGATGTCCTTTAACTTCATGTCCCACATCCAGGTCATGTAAGAAGTAGGCTCCCATGGCCTTGGGCAGTTCTGCCTCTGTGGCTTTGCAGGGTACTATCCCTCTCCCAGCAACTTTAAAGTCTGATATTGATTGTCTGTAGCTTTTCCAGCTACAGGGTGCAAGCTCTCAGTGGATATACTATTCTAGGATTTGGAGGATGGTTGCCCTCTTCTCACAGCTCTACTAGGCAGTGCTCCAGTAGGGACTCTGAGTGACAGATCTAACCCTACATTTCCCTTTTGCACTGTGCTAGGAGAGGTTCTCCATGAGGGCCTCACCCTTGCAGCAAGATTCTGCCTGGACATCCAGCCATTTCCATACATCTGCTGAAATCTAGACAGAGTTTTCAAACCAAATTCTTGTCTTCTTTGCACCTATAGGACCAACACCACGTTGAAGCTGCCAAGGCTTGGGACGTGCACCCTCTGAAGCAACAGCCTGAACTCTATGTTGGCCCTTTTTATCATGATTGGAGAGGGTGGGATGCAGTGCACCAAGTCCTGAGATTGCACACAGTAGAAAGACCCTTGGCCCAGTGAAGGAAACCATTTTTCCCTCTTAGGCCTCTGGGCCTATGATGGGAGGGGCTGCCTTGAAGACCTCTGACATGGCCTAGAGACATTTTCCCCATTGTCTTGATGATTAACATTTGGCTCCTCACTACTTTGTAAATTTCTGCAGTGGGCTTGAATTACTCCCCAGAAAATAAACATTTATTTTTTATTGCACTGTCGGGCTGAAAAATGTTTAAACATTTATGTTCTGCTTCCCTCTTAAACATAAATTCCAATTTCAGATTATGTCTCTCAAGCTCAAGGTTCCACAGATCTCTTTGCTAAAATGCCGCCAGTCTCTTTGCTAAAGCATAGCAAGAGTGACCTTTGCTCCAGTTACCAATAAATTCCTCATTTCCATCTGAGACCACCTCTGAGTGTACCTCATTGTCCATATCACTATCAGCATTTTGGTCAAAGCCATTCAACAGGTTTCTAGGAAGTTCCAAATGTTCCCAGATCTTCCTGTCTTCTTCTGGGCTTTTCAAACTGTTCCAACCTGTGCCTATTACCTAGTTCCAAAATCACTTCCACAACTTTGGGTATCTTTACAGTGGTGCCCTACTCTTGGTACCAATTTACTGTATTATTCCATTTTCATACTGCTAAAAAGAACTGCCCAAGACTGGGTAATTTCTGAAGGAAGGAGATTTAACTGACTTATAGTTCACTATGGGTGGGGAGGCCTCAGGAAATTTATAGAAGGCAAAGTAGAAGCAAGGCACCTTCTTCACAAGGTGGCAGGAAGGAGAAGTGCTGAGCAAAGGGAAAAAAACCCTTATAAAGCCTCAGATTTTGTGAGAACACACTCATTATCATGAGAGCACCATAGGGGAAACCATTCCCATGATTCAATTACCTATACCTGGTCTCTCCCTTGACACACAAGGATTGTGGGGTTTATGGGGATTATAGTTCAAGATGAAATTTAGGTGTGGACTCAGGGCCTAACCATATCACCCCCTCTTCACTATCCTGGTACTAATTGACTGTATTAGTCCATTCTCATGCTGCTATGAAGAAACAGCTGAAATTGGTTAATTTATAAAGAAAAGAAGTCTGATTGACCCACTGTTCTGCATGACTGGGGTGGCCTCAGGAAACTTACAATTATGGCGGAAGGCACCTCTTCACAGTGTGGCAAGAAAGAGAATGATTGCCAGCAGGGGAAATGCCAGATGCTTAGAAAAAACATCAGATCTCAGGATAACTCACTCACTATAATGAGAACAGCATGGCATAAATCTCCTCCATGGTTCAATTAACTCCCATGGGGTCCCTCTTTCAACATGCGCTGATTATGTGGATTATAATTCAAGATGAGATTAGGGTGAGAACAAAACCAAACCATATCACTGGATATTAACTGCCAAGGTTATGTGTAAGCGTTCATTTATTAAAATATGAAAAAAGAGAATTTCTCTCTTCTGTGGAAATAGGCCCTTATTTTGAAAAATATGCCCTTCACATTTTATTTAAAAAAATAATTTATTCAAATATAAAACCTAATGCATATAATTTTAAAGAGCTTATTTTAGCCTTAGATATCAAATTTATCAACAAAAAATTTCTCTACACCAGAATAATTGATAATATTACTATATATTTTTTCTATATAGTAAATTCTGTTATTCTTTCAAATATATTTAAATGAAAGAATGCATTATCTTTCCTAGTTTTAATTGAAAAAGTATGAGATCAAGCTTATCTATCTACATAATAAAAGGAAATAAAAGAGAAACTGCAAAAAGCGATACATACAGTTATATAGAGAGAAATAAAGAGACATTCTGGAGTGTCGGTCTAAATATTGTGTTGAAAACGTGGGCCATACATACCTGGCAGGTATTTAAAAACATATATACTTCATACATTTATTATTATGTTATCTCTCTTGGGTTTTACAAATGAAAATGAATAGTTTCCTTGAGGATATAAACAATTAAAATATAAGTACTCAAGACGTGTAGAAGTACAGCATTTGGATGAGCTTTTTCTTTTTATCAGTCATTATAGAATTCTAATATGAGAGTGAAAGTCACAGAGATGTGTTCCCAGAGCGTCCATCGACACTTCATGCCTGGCTGTGGAAGTGCAGTCACCAGTCTCCAGTTATCAGCTTCTTCAAATCTAACTTAACTGCCTTTGCCTGAGGCCTTGGTGTGTGGGGCTGAAAAGGAGGGGGAGCTACTTGTATCCACTGAAGGAGCAAGGTGGGTTATAATAGCTCAGCCATTGTAACCCCATGTTGGGCAACTCTGTTGGGCAGCACTCAATTCAAAGCTACCTACTTGGCTGGCTAAAGCTTTGTCAGAGCTACAAGTCTATTTCTCCCTCTGCTCAATCCTTTTCTCCCTCTTTATTTCACAGGTGCCAATCTTTAATAAATATTTTACACCCCAAATCCATCCCAAATCCAGCTGCTTATGGAAAATCCAACATGCCACACAAATATTCCTATATATCTCATTCTAAAGGTTCCCCTAGACCCACATTGGGTTGTGACTAAACATTTTTCCTGGGCTCCATCCCATCTCTGATGATCCATGGAAACAGCTTTGAGAAAAGAGGATTAAAAAGTGCATGATATTGCAAACACTAAAAACTTAGAGCAACAAAATGCTTGAAAGATGTAGTTTTGCACGCAATGGTTACATTCAAGCGATGCCTCATTCCGTTTATTTTTCCAGACTTCCACATCTGCTCTCAATCAGGTATTCTGTCTCTAGAACTTCTGTGGGTAGTTTGAGATTAAAATGGTGTTCAGTAGATGTATTTTTTTTTCTGGGCACCAAAAAATCAAAGATCTTTATTTTTCTGGGCACCAAAAGATCAAAGATCTTTAGGTCAGAGAAAAAAGATGAGAGGAAGCAATGGACTTTACTCGTATTTAGAATAGCTCATTCTATAGAATGCACTCAAAGCCTCTCCTTCTTAGACTTTTCCCTATAGTTTTCAGTTATCAAATCTATTCAGATCATCCAGCAGTTCTGGCCATTTGGGACAGTGTTTCTAATTGCCACGGATGCATGTCTAAGAGTTTCCATTGCATGTTTACTGCATGCTAATCACTTTGGTAAGCATTTTATCTGCAGCATCATTTTAAAATGCTGTTATTTTATTTATTTAAATATGATGTACATGCACATGATACACATTCAAAACACAACTCTTTCCCTCAGTCTCCCAGGTTGCTGGCTCAGCAGCATATACTTATTTCCCATTTTACCAATGTATTCTCATATTTCATGAGCCATTGATTTTGTTTTGACATAACAATTTTGTTATGTGTTCCCATTTTCCAGATAAGAAAACCAAATTTCTCAATGGTTGAATACATATTCCAAGGTTACACAACTAGCAGGGAAAACCAAACAAACAAAAGGAAACATTATTTGAACCAAGTCTTTCTGATTCCAAGAAGACCATGCTCTTAACCATTTTGTTGTACTTCCTGCCTAAATGTATTTGAATAAAATCAGTTCCCAGATCCCTTGCTACAATAATGAACAATGTGAGCAATCAATAGTGAGCAATCCCTTGCTACAATAGTAGCCAATGTTAACTCATATGATTCATTGTTCAGTAATTTCAAAAAGCATCTCTTCCCTGAGACACTTCCATATATCAAAACATTGTCAGAAAATATTAATTTTGGTAAAAAAAATAATATGCATGCTATCCCAAAAATTGTTCTAATAAATATGTAAACAATGATATGTATTTCGTGAATAGTTCCCCTTTGTGTTACAGAGAAGTTGGAACAGCACCATATTGCAGCCCTGATGATGGACACAAACTTTTCATTTTTAGCTGCAGCATTTAGTCAGTAAGACTGGTAGTTTCCAAAGAATAGTCAGAATGAAAGCATTTAAACAAAAAGATAGAAGAAACTTTCAACAAAGTTGCTATTTATTTAAAAGGAGATGAGTTTGCAAGGCAGTTTCTAGCACCAAAATACATGTAGTTCATGGATCCAGTTGGTAGAGAAGGTTCAGAGATAGGCAGGCAACTTCAAGACAATGTGAATAAGGATTTTTTTTTTTTCCACTAATGAGTAACTAGAGGCAATGACTTTGCAACACACATTAGAGAGAAGTTTATTCTCCTAAGAGAACAATTTCTGAAGATGCAAACCCAAAGTGAATTTTAAGCAATGTAGATATAAAAATCTACATTTTAATAAAAGAATAATAAGAATATTCATATAGGAAAGTGATATCCCAAATCTCATTAGTGTTGCAGAAGAACACAAGATCAACAAAATAGAAACAAAGCAAGAAGAGAAACCTGAATTAACCAGAACAGTAACAAAAAAGGCCAAATGCCTTTCATATGCTTTGGTAATTTATAACTGAATGTTAATGGCAATTCTCATCTAAAATTTAGTTTTCATGCTCAGTAACATATCAGATAAATAAATACATATATTTCATTCCTTGTTGGGAGTTCACGGTTTAAAACTAATATTTTTATTTTGTTCACAAAATATAAAGTTAATAAATCTCTGAGTTGTTATTGCAGAATAGAAATATGTCTGCATGGACTTCACCTGACTACTACGACAGCTGCCTTGATTCTGGAACCAAAAGTAGGCAGTTCAGGTAAGATGAGCATTATCCCATGTTTAATTCTCATTTATAACAAGATATACTTAATTTGAACAAGCTATATGTTGTACACAATTCAAAAACACATGAATTTTCTGTTTTGAATCAGGACACATTTCAGAGTAGAGGGTGGTTAGTAACAACTAATAAACATCTATCAGCTTTTAAATAACATGCCCGTGAAGACAATTCGAAAGTGAAATGCATACAACATTAAAAAGTAGGACTACGAAACCATCATGGAAAACACCGTCAGTGGCCCATCCATGTCATTCATCTCTAAATAGATAAAGCCCTGTTGTAGACTCTATTATCTGTACCTAAGTTAACAGTGGTGGAGAGAGATTATTGAACTGTCATTTCCTGATTGTATATAAGCTACTTAAAATAATTTTTTCTCTAATGACAAGGTCTTACAAGTTAATTGTGGAAAATATAGGAAACAGAGATAAACTCAACTTTCCCCATATTTTGCTACCGAGAAACAGTTAACATTTTACACTGTAATGCCTATCCCATTTAGTCTAATAGTAAATGTCATGTTTCAACTGAATTAATTCCACTAGAATTAAAACCATATTACAGATAGACATAATGTTTCATTATCATGAATATTTCATCTTCCACTTTACATATCAGTATGTCCTGTCCACTGCCTCATATTGGTCATGTATGTGTTAAAACTATGTATACCATGTGGAAAGCATTATATGAATTTGTGTCAATGTCAGTGATGGGGATCCAGGTTTAAAGTTATAGATATTCCTGAGTAAGACACAAAAAATAAAAGAACAAAAGCAACAAGCAAAGAGACGTGCACAAAAATATAATACTTTGGGAGACTAAAACAAAATAAACTGAGTCTATAATTTTTTTCACTACCATAATCCAGATAATAACAACAAGAAATTTTCCATACCTAGAAAATTCTCAAAGGATTTCTATTAATTATTCTTACTTTATAAAAGGAGATATAGGCACATGGTAAAATTCAAACAATATAAACAAATAATTACAGTATAATGTTCTCAGCCTGGACTTCCAGGTATCATGTCATCTGTAAATGTTTAGTTTGACCAGTTTTAAGATATTCATCTAGAAAGATTCTGTACATTATGATATATTTTACAGATCCATATACAAATGTGACAATAACAAAGCACTCTTCAGCACTTTATTTTACTTAAAAAATGGGGAATTGTTTTATGACAACAGATATAGATCCATCTGATTGTGAAAATTGCTTCCTGGCATTCTATTGCATTACTGTTCCATATCGAGTTAAACAGTTTTGATGCAATGTCAGCTATTCTCATATGAACACTTCTAAAGTTAACATACATCCTTTTTCATGTCTGCTTGGGTGTGGTTATATTTGTATTAAACCAAGTGGAATGAGAATTTTAATTTTCGCACATAATGTCAAATTGTTCTTCCAAGAGTCACAACAAATTGATATTTTCATGAATGGTTTATACAGGCACTCTGGTTAAACCTACATGACATTAATTTTTTTTTTATCTTTGACAATTTGACTGATGGAATGAAATGTGAACTATTTCAAAAGACACTTACTCATTTATTGCTAATTGACTGCAATTTAAGAAACTTTATATTAGGTTTCCATTGCTGCCTAAACAAATTACTACATACTTGGTTTAAACAACGCGCATTTATTATCTAATAGTTTTGTCTGTCAGAAGTCTCAGTAGGTTTATCTGAGCCCTCTGCTTAGGTTTTCACAAAGATGATATCCAAGTTTGGCAGGGATGTGTACCTTACTGGAGGCTCTGGAGAAGAATTCTACCTTCAAGCTTATCCAGGTTGTTGGCTAAATTCAGTTCTTTGTGGCTATAGGACTGCAGTGCCCATTTCCTTGCTAGCTCTCAGCTAGTGTTGGATTGTGTTTCTTCTTCTGCCACATCTTTCTGACTTTTACTTGGAGAAATCTATTTGCTTCTAACAGTTTATGTGATTAGACTAGGCCCAATTTAATAGTCCAGAACACTTTCTAACTCTTCAGGTCCTTAACCTTTATCGCATCTGTCAACTTCCTTTTTCCACGTAACGTAACATATATCCACATTACGGGAATTACAGTATTGATTTGGTTAGAGGCAATTCTCCCTATCATACTAGTTTTTTTTTTTTTTTTTTTGTAAATTACCTAATCCTACAACAGAGAATAAATATTCACCTACTCTTCTAGCCCAAGATTTCACCTATGAAATGCTGGATGACAGGGAAAATATGGTATTCTTACAAATCTTCAGTGGGGAATAATTATAACTATAAATTATGCACTTAGTATTTTAACCTCTCAGGTAGTAAATCAAGATAAATATATTCACAAATGTACAGAGATCTTAAAGAATACCACATTAAAATAAAAAATTACGGCATATTCTGAAGACTAACTTATACACAATTATGATTTCAAGAAACTGGAAATTTGTATTAGGCAAGTAATACATAATGTACGCACATGTGTTTGAAATTTTATCTACCTTCAGGTATCATATATCATAAGGAAACAATCTTAACATTAATAAAATTTATTCAGAGATGGGATAATGGCAGTATAAAACATTAGGATAGAGTTTGAAAATATCATTTCAGCCATTGTGGAAGGAAGCATAATGTGCCACTCTCCAAACATGCGCGTGTCCTAATCACCAGAGCCTATGACTATATTAGCTTTCATGGCAAAGCAGGATTAAAGTTGACCAAATTAAGGCCATTAATCATCTGATGCTAAAATTGAATTATTTTCTCCAGGTGACCTCCATGTATTTTAACAGTGAAAGATGAAGCCTGGTCACTGTGGTTCATGCCTGTAATCCCAGCACTTTGGGAGGCTGAGGCAGGCAGATCACCTGAGGTTGGGAGTTCAAGACTGGCCTGACCAAAATGGAGAAACCTCGTCTCTACCAAAAATACAAATTAGCCGGGGGTGGTGCTGCATGCCTGTAATTCCAGCTATCTGGAGGCTGAGGGAGGAGAATCGCTTTAACCCAGGAGGCTGAGGTTGCAGTGAGCTAAGATTGAGCCATTGCACTCCAGTCCAGCCTGGGCAACAAGATTGAAACTCCATCTCCAAAAAAAAAAAAAAAAAAATAGTGGAAGATGGAGACAGCAGTGTAGGTCAGGGTCATGCAATATGAGAAGGACTTAACCCACTGCTGCTAGATTTCAAGATGGGGGAAATGATAATGAGGCAAGGAATGGAGGTAGTTTCTAGAAGATGGAATAGGCAAGGAAACATTCTCCCCAGAGCCTCCAGAAATAAATTCAGCCCTGCCAACTTCTTCATTTTATCTCAGCAACATGAACTTCTGACTCTCAAAACTGTAAGATAATAAAGTCGTGTTGTTTTAAGCCACTAAATTTGTGACCTTTTGTTACAGCAGCAACAGAAAACGAATACAGGCATCAATTAAATTATATTTAGAAAGATTTTTAATGATGGAGAAACTATGTTTATGTAATCTTAAACTAAAATTCAAGAATTCAAATCAAGATAAAAATATATGTAATATTAAATTAATGTGACATTGTTCAAACTTCCTTCAGTATTGCAAATCCTTGCTATCTGAATATACTAACATTTAGTAACAGCCAAAACATAAGATTTAAAGTTAAACTTTTACTTGAATCTCATTTCTTTTATTTGTTAGCTCTTAGGGCCACAGATTAACTGTATAAGCATAATGATCTTTGGCTTAACCATCTGACCATCTGTAAAACAGGGATAATTATTTCTACTACATATGATCTTTATGAGTTTTTAGTGAGATGATACACACAGCTTAGTAAAAACTGACACATTATACACACTGGACAGATGGTTAGTTGGTGGTAAAACCACTGTTCTAATCCTTTATTCCATCCATTTCATAAGGTCAAGAAAACAGTGACATTAAACATTCTCTCCACTTTAGTATTAAAATCATTTTTAAAGGATGTGTTTAAATGAAAAGTTTTGGTAACTCTAATGCATGTGTAATTGACATACTGTCAGGCAGATTACCAGAGACGAGTGAAAGTGTTAAAGCAGGTACCATCATGCAAGCAGTATTGTGGCTCCTTAGCATCTGTTTACTTAAGCTTAATCAATTCACCCCTACTTATTTTTTTGAAACCAACTTCTTGCCTTTAATTCTGTAGCATTGTTATACCACATTCTCCAGTGGCTTCAATATCAAAGGCAGTAGAGTTTTAATGGTAAAGCCTTAGAGTTGTGTTTTGGGGAAAGTGGAATAAAGAATGAACAATTGGAAGCGAATAACTGCCCCTACATCTAAATGCCAAACAGTTAGAAACAGACTAGAGGAACTGGATATATTATACATCATCTAGTTGAACAGTATTTTATGTATAAAGATAATGAGTTCCAATATCTTAAATAACTTGCTGAAGATTATACTACTTTAAATGCTAAGAATAAATCCTAGATATTCCTTTTCCTAAAAATGCATATTTTATGTTTCAATGTTTATGTATCATTTTATAACAAAATCCCTTCCTTATGTTTATATTCTTAGTGTTGAGCTTTTTATTGAAAGCAAAAACTGCTCAATATTCTTAGAGTAGAGCTGTTTGCTGTTATTTTGCCTGTAAGGAAGAATTCTCACCCATGGGGCAGCAAGGCATACTGCTGTTGCCAACAGAGAAGGCAATGGGGCAGAAGGTGAAAAGACTGAGCAATATATAAAGATCCCTTACAGCAAAGTTCACCCAGGTGTTTCTCTCAAATTCCCAACCCACTCCCTCCCACACTTCCTTAAGAACAGGTGTGACCCCTGGAACATCAGAGAATCAGCAGGGGTAAGTGAAAGGTTATACAGAGTTGAAAAGGAGCAGAAAATTTGAAAAATAAGCATATTTAATAAATAACACCTGTCTTCTATAAAGGTTTCAATATTTACAGTTCATTTTACCTTTGGTTCTGAGAGCAAAAAGACTGACTCATCTTGATCTATAAATTTGTGACATAGATAAGCATAAATAATAAAATACAGAAATTCTAAAGGCCATAGACCTTATTATAAATAAGTTATTTTGAAATTCATATGCATTATTTTATAAAATCATAAAGGCATGGAATTGAAATATATCACCCCATCACTTAGACCAATCTCATCTGTTCTAATTATTCTATTCTCAGATTTTGGGGGCTTTTCTATTAAAAGTTCATAAGCTAGTTTTGACAGTGAATAATGAGCAATTTTGCAGAATTAGTCCATGCTGACATTTCAGTTCTCTATCTGATGATTGTTGACTTCATTAGGTGCTCTTATAAAATAGTGCTTAAAATAAAAAAGGATTGGAGACTTTAAACTACCATGTGACCTACCACTGTTAGCCTAAAGAATATTAATTGTTATGTATTAACTATATGGTGTTCCAAAAGAAAAAAAAAATTGGTTAACAGATATATTAATAGAAGTGCAGATTCTCATTTTACTGATCTTTACCAAAGTGTATTAGCCTGTTTTCACCCTGCTGTTAAGATATTACCTGAGACTGGGCAATTTATAAAGGAAAGTGGTTTAATTGACTCACAGTTCCACATGGCTGGGAAGGCTTTAGGAAACTTCCCAGTTATGACGGATGGGGAAGGGGAAGAAAGGACCTTCTTCACATGGCTGCAGGAGAAAGAAGAGTGAGGAGTGAAGGAGGAAGAGCACCTTGGAAAACCACTAGATTTAATAAGAGCTCATCACTGTCACGAGAATAGCATGGGTTGTAAAAGGCCCCATGATCTAACCACCTCCCACTGGGTTCCTCTATAGACACAGGGAATATGAGGACTACAGTTTGAGAGGAGATTTGGGTGAGGACATGGAGCCAAACCATACCACAAAGCATTGCCAGTTGATTAAAAAACATAGCATAACTGCGTGTATAGTGTTTTCAAGCAAGAGATTAGGACCTATTTCTAGAAATATAGCATATTTCATATATCTCTAACTTTTTAGTCATTATATGGTTTCTAAGTGCATGAATGATTTCATCACTATTTTTTTTTCATTTTCAGTAAATTACACGGATATTTTCCTTAGTATTGAAATCAGATAACTCTAGTTCTTTATTTGAATAAAGAATTCATAATTTTAAAATGAGACTTTTTCTAGATTACTGAAATCAATGATTTTCACATGTCAAAGCCAGCCATCTTCTTGCCTCTTTTGAATATGAATATCAAAGTCTTGTTTATGAGTTTTTTTTAAGGCCAGCTACTTTTAATAGTTACTTAAGAGTAATATATCATGGTTAGGTTTTTTTTTAATTAAAAATTTTATTTTGTGTGTGTGTATACCTATATAACAGGTATACCAGAGTTAGGTTTTAAGAGTTTCTTACCTCTTGAGTTGTGTAGATTTACTATTTGCTATAATTGCATTTACACAGCAGTACTTGCCATTGGAAAGAAAAGGAAACAGAGGGAAAATAAAGTTAAAACTGGAGGAGCAGAAGTTAGAAACTGAAACAAAAGAGATAATGTAAGAGGATAAAGCTTCTGGCATTTTCCTTCCTTACAGCTACAGAGTAGGAAAAATGAGTGGGAAATATAAGTCCATGTGTCATAGACATATGTCAATCCCTAACCAAATTTATAACCTAGAAAGACTGTGTCCAAAAAGTAAGTAAGCAATTTTAAGGTTTTCATTTTTTTGAAGAGAGTAAACTATTTTAGCCAAAAACTGACTGATTTTTGATCAATCTGGTCAAATGACTGATGACTGTTGTGCATTTTTGCATTCTTTGAGGAGCATCCTTTTATCAGATAAAGTCAATCTGAGCATCTTGTGTTTATATATCAGTTAGAAGATTGGACAATATTCTGTGGGTTAAATTGTTTTATCAAAAAATTCATATGAGAAAGTTCTAACCTCCAGTATTGCAAAATATGAATTTATTTGGAAATAGGGTTGTTATAGATGTAATAAGATGAGGTTTTATTGGAGTAGAGCAAGCCTTTAATCCAATATGACTGATGACCTTATGAAAATAAGAAATTTGAAGAGACAAACATGTATGCAAAGAGAATACCATAATAATATGAAAGAAGAGATGGGATGATGTGTCTACAAGCCCAAGAATATCAAAGATTTCTAAGCAATTAACAGAAGCTGAGGCAGGCAGATAGCAGATTCTCCCTCATATTTCTCAGAAGCAACTAAGCCTTAAGGCAACTTGATCTAGCCTCCAGAACTGTGAGATGATATTTTATCGTTTATCCAGTTTGTGGTACATTGTTATGACATCCCTAGCAAATTAATAGATAATGTCTCTGCATCACTGCTCCTGTGTATTAGCATGGATGTTTGAAAAGGTAGCATATAAATAGATACACAAGAAGAGAATGAACACAACCTTGGATTGACCTTGCACTTCGCAATAATAATTAGGTATGCGTATTGCATCAAGTTAAGTAAATAATTAGGTATGCGTATTGCATTTAGTTAAGTAAATAGTTAAAAAAATAAGCAATAGAAGGAAAGCCACAGAAGCACATTGGAAGACTTTTTCCCTAATGAAATATTTAGAAAACTGTAGAAACAAGATCATTACTGTTGTTGTGGTTTTGGCACAGAACCCATATACAGTTATAGATTCACTATTTAACTTTCATTTGGTAAATGTATATAATTAAACATTGAGTTATAATAGGCAACAGTTCAATAAAAAGTGGCAGCCATTGGCAGAATATTTTAAAATTAATGAAAGCTGTCATAAAAGTGAAGATAATGTCATACTTTAAAAAAGAACTATTTTCTAATTTTCCATCAAGTGAGCATTCTGTTTTTGTATCTAACTTTCATTTTTCTGGATTAAAAAAGGGCTTTTCTCTACCACATATAAATTATTTTTATTTCTAGGTCACTTGGAAGTAAAAACGTCAGTTAACTTAGATCAGCAGCACTGAACCTAAGTTCAGTGGAGAAAAACAAAACAACAACCCCAAAAATACCAAAGAGAAATAGCTGTCCAGGTTTAGATAAAAATGCTGGATATAAGACAAAATATTTTTTCTGGATGAAATCTAAGAGAAGCAAACAATCAAAACAAAGTATTGCAATGTAAGAATAGCAGTCATAACTAGCTGACAGTATTCAAACAAATATTTGTTGAGCATTTACTTTGTCCCTGGCATTATGCTAGCCCTTGGGAAGGTTAAGGATGAAAGATCGAAACTGACATATATTCACAGTGGTAAATGTAAAAAACAAATGTGCAGTGGAATGCATATGATGATATCAGTTTGTTACAAGCCTTTTAACCAAAACCAGAGGATGGTAGTTGCTAAGCTAAGGTCACAAAAGGGTCTTTTTGAAGAGATTTTTAAGCTGGCACACACAGGAAGATAAGAAGCTATTCATAGACAAGGGGGGAGTATTCCCAATTAAGAAAGAAGAAAAAGTTGCCATTCTATAAAGTTTTATGATTTCTGTGAATGTGGGTCCTGAAAACTCAAACTGTTTCACCTCAATGGAAATGATAATCATTTGAGTTGAGAAAACTAAGACAAAATTATTATATAATATAAAAAATATGATTTTTAAATGTTGGACAGTAGACCGTACATTTCATAACTTTTACATCTCAATTTGTCCTAGAACATGCAGTATATTACATATCACATAGGTCCACACTGAAGCAGGTCTTAAATATAACTAATTAAAATGCTTCTTTTGCTTCATAAATATACTTTAATATGTTTTGCATAATTTACCATTAACATACTATGCAGGACATTATTTTGAAAACACACAGCTTACATCTAAACAGTGCTTACTGTAGACATATTATTATTTTCATTTTGCATGTGAGGAAACTGAGGTTGACAAATATCATGGAAATTATTTCAGAGCAAAGAAGAGCTAAGAGGTGGCAACATCGAGATTTAAAACATGAAGGACTGGATTCAGAATCCATATATGTAATACTCATCTAGCTGCATTGCTTGAATTTTCATTTTGGCTTATATTTAACCAAATATAAAAAGTTCATAAAGAACATTTTTGCTTTACATATCATGTTGTATTTTGACTATAGTTTTCATCAACAAGATGAAAACTTTAAAGGAATGGTCTTCTGGTTTCCAGCCAGTTCATCTTCAATTCTCCCAAACCAAATGCAATAATTCTTACATTACACAACTTTTTAAAAATTCAAATCCTTCCAGACAAGTGAGGGCAAATTTATCTTGCAGGAAAGCAGACAGGCATTGGCTTTGATCCTTTGGAGAAAATGCAGCAGACAAAAAATTACAAGTAAAGCAATGGAGGATTTTGGAAAGTGGGCTTTATTCCACATGGATAGAGTTAAACAAAATGGTAGCATGATCCTAGGGAGGCATGCCTCTTTCATTTCCCTCCTTCTCACTCCATGATTTTAAAATTCATTTTCCAAGTTGATTTTTCTATTTGTCTTCCATAACCGTTTCTTTGCACCATTAATATTGAGCAAGACTTGAAGGTACACATTGTAAGGAAGACCTAGATGACTTCTGGAAACCATCTACATAAAGGACTATAATAGACTGAAATAGAAGGTGAAAATGAACTTTACA
The DNA here is from genome assembly GCF_049354715.1 of Callithrix jacchus. Lineage (NCBI taxonomy): Eukaryota > Metazoa > Chordata > Mammalia > Primates > Cebidae > Callithrix > Callithrix jacchus. The sequence continues at coordinate 31,693,799 of NC_133502.1, forward strand.
TGTTACTCTTTTTGTATTACATAGATGATAACAAATAAAACATAACATCACTATTGTACACATGGAAAATATCTCCTTACATTTTTTTTCACTGAAACTTAAAACTTCAGAGTAATTGTGGTCTTCTCACTGAAAGTAGATGTCATTTATAAATATGCAGAATAACTTCTAAAAAGAATTCTTAGGAATACTGTATGTCAACCTATGTCAACAAACCTTGATATGGTTTGGCTGTGTCCCCACCCAAATCTTATCTTCAATTGTAGTTTATATAATCACCGTGTGTTGTGGGAGTTAATGAACCATGCTGCTCTTGTGATAGTGAGTGAGTACTCATGAGATCTGATGGTTTTATAAGGGGCTTTTTCCACTTTGCTTGGCACCTCTCCTTCCTACCACCATGTGAAGGAGGAGGAGGACATGTTTGTTTCCCTTTCTGCCATAATTGTAAGTTTCTTGAGTCTTTCCTAGCCAAGCTGAACTCTGAGTCAATTAAACCTCTTTCGTTTATAAATTACCCAGTCTTAGGTGTGTCCTTATTAGCAGCAGGAGAAGAGACTAATACAGGCCTCATGCTTACCTCCACACACACTAACTTTAAACATTTTATCTTCATGGTAACTTTCCTTTTTCCTTATTCTTCCCACTAAATCTTTGAAAATATGAAGTCTAAATAAACTAAGAACTATGATTTAGTGTTATTTACCTTTAAAATTTTATGTAACTGCTTTGTGTATTCCACATGCAATTTACAGAATTTTTTTTTTTTTGGTATGGTTCTCTCAACATCTATGAATAAAATTTGAAGACCTATTTGCTTTTTGTTTATAGGAAACAAAATAGAACCTTATTGAATTTTACTGTTGGTATTTGAAAAAGTTAACAAGGTGAATTGATTGTGCCTCTGAAAAGATAAGATTTTATTGCTGTTAGTATAAGATTCTCTAAATTTAAATGTGTTTCTTCATCGATGATAAGTAACTATGTGGAAAGGCAAAATGTTAGCAGTGTCTTCGTTCTTTCGATTCAGAGCTGTTTCACTTAAATTTATTATGTTCAAAATAAAACAATGGATACCTAAATTTCTTAGGCTAAAAAAGAGTATAAATTTACACTTTTAAACAAATCATGTCAATGAATGTCAAAGCCTTGATTATAATTCAGCCACATTTACTGATTGCAAAGAGAAATGTTTAAAATACAATAAACACTTATATACAAACACAATATAAAAATAGCCAAAAATATTTCATCTTGCAAAAACCTAAAGCTATTTCATTCAGGCAATTTCTATTTCAATCTATTATTTACTATGTGAACCTATGCTCCAGGGAATTTTTTCCTTGTATGAATGGCATTGGGTTGGCATATACTCTTTGAATGGAGATTTATGCTACACTCATTCTGACAGCATATTGTTATTTGCAGAGAAAAGACAACAATTGTTATGCTACCTTTGATTGCATTAATATTAGAAAGAAAAAAAAATTACCACAGAAAGATGTCACATTTGAAATGAGCTTTTTGTAGTAATTGCCTAAATAGACTTTTTTTTTTTTTGAGACACAGTCTCGCTCTGTCACCCAGGCTGAAGTGCAGTGGTGTAATCTTGACTCACTGCAAGATCCGTCTCCTGGATTCAAGTTATTCTCCTGCCTTCGCCTCCCAAGTCACTGAGACCACAGGCACACACGACCATGCCTGACTAATTTTTGTATTTTTAGGAGAGATGGGGTTTCACCATGTTGGCCAGGCGGGTCTCAAACTCCTAACCTCAAGTAATCCACCCACCTTGGCCTCCCAAAGTGCTGGGAGCCACCACGACCCATCCTAAATAGATTTTAAATAAGATTTCTGGATTCACAGACTAGTAAACACAAATGCAAAAGACTTGAGTTCCAATTCGCTGTCTACCTCTAATTCAGGCAGTTATCTTGGGACAAACAACTTTTCTAGTCTTAATATTTTGATCTTCCAGATTTAAAAATAAAACCTATTACATATGTATCCATGACAAATAGTGAAATATTCCATATGCACTTCATCATTAAACATGAATTAGCCAATATTTTAATCTTTAAAATGAAATATTTAATTGATTGACTATGGATCTATGAAAAAAGTGATATATTTCATAAATGCCTTAAAAGCATATGAATGAATTAATAGTTTACTACCAAGGTAAAGAAAATCAATGTAGTATTGTTTCTTTATCTCTGGGTCACCACATTGGAGAAAAAAGATGAATATGAATTAATATTTGAATTAATGTTTCTCCTAAGTCTCTGTTAGGCAGCACATAAGGATATACTACTGGTTCCTTTTGGAAAATGTAACATTTGGTTAATACGACCTTCTCCTTACTTTCTTATGGATTCCAACTTGTTTTTGTACATTTCGTCTCTCCAGACCACACAGCTCTCTTGTGTTACTGTGAGAATTACAACACATCTGTTGCAGCATCATTAGCAAATATCCTACAGAGGAAGAGCATTGGTGACACCCAGCAAAACCTGTATATTGCTCAGCTAAAAAGAAAATAATAAAAGAGAGAATGGGGATAAAAGAAAAGTCATGTTTTCAAATGTAAGAAGACTTCATTTTTATATCACAGTTCAGACACATAATAAAGCATACCACAAATAAAGAGAATTCAATAAGGCCAGGAGCTTGCATTATAGGTAAAGAAAAAAATTTAGACTCAAAATTTATTTTCCCAGCTACTCAATCCCTTAAATGGAACTTTCACAATGGAGACATCAGTTGCAAAAGCAAACCAGTTTCAAAATATTGGTGAAAGGAGTATTGAAGATAATCTAACATACAATCACTGGAGGATAGGCTTACTGAAAAATAAAGCAGAATGCCTAATATGTTGTCACGACTGAACACTTACTATATCTATTCACCTGCCAGAAATATACAAAGCTGGATACACCTAGAGAGAAATGAGTCCTATTCCTAACCCTAATCTGTTCCATCTGTTCACTTAAGGAAATGTGTGCACCACATCACCTATAAAAGGCAGTCAGGAAAATACAACGTAGATGGCTACTCCTTCATATCTAACCATTTCATCCTCAGATACAGTGTAATGTAAGGATAACTTCTTAAATGAGTTGTTGACAAGATTAGATTTACTCGGTTGCTACCATAACCTATAGCTAGTGACCACATGGACCCTAAATAAAATCAGAATTTGTTGTCCATATTTCTTATCTCATTTACCTGTTCCTCTTTCCTAAGTTTTCCATTTACATTTTCTTATCATTGAAACATCATTAGTCACAAAAATTCGCATTGAAGACTGAATTTTGATTGATGAAGTAAACATTTTTAGATGAAAATTATAAAAATGAACAATATTCAAGAAATCAATACTTTTTCCCCAGAACACTGAAGAGGGCATTGAACTAAAATGAGTGGAGCCTAATAGAGAAGCTATGCTAGCTACTCTACTTCTAGTTAATGTCTGCATTTCACTATCTTAACAAAATTGAAGTCATTTCTTACTCATATCAAAGTACACTATGATTATTTCTGGTCAATAAGGGGAAGAGAGAGTGATGTTGCTACAAAAAATTTGAAAAAAAAAAAAAAAAAGCCGAGGACCCAGCTGACAGAAACTCTGTAAATCCACATCCAATTGGTGGAATGAGAAAGATACTGGATACTATTGCATAGATGCTTCAGCAAGACCTGGAAGCTGTACCTATCACTTCTGCCAAAATTCCATTGGCAGAAAGACTGTAACATGGTCTCTCCTAACTCCAAGGAATCCTGAGAGATAAAATGTAGCTATGTATTCAGGATAAAGAGGAGATGAATTTAAAGAGGAACAATCTGCCATTTCTTCCACACTCTGTTCTTCTGGTCAATAAAAAAAGTCATTTGCAGTCTTCCACAAACTCAAACACTATATTCTCTTGTTACCTTAAAAAAGAAAACCAATGTCTATCCCAGGTACTCCTTATGTTTCAAAGTCCAATATCTCAGTTAGAGCATACTATTTATGTTCAAAATTGGTATCACATCATCTGGAAACTTATAAACTAAAAATAAATTACCCTCTTACCCAGCTCCCACAACGTGCAATGGTAAACTAAGGACAACATAATTTTGGTTAAAAAAATAGCCTATGTTAAAATAGAAGAATAAGAGACATATAGTAGTCATACATACATATTGGTCCTTGGCAACAATAAACTCCTTTTGAGTCCCTGAGCTCGGAAAGGGGGGATTTTTTTTTATATACTGGGCTCAAGATCTCTGGCATTCTTTGTAGGCACTTGATTCCAATCTTCGTGTCACAATATCCTTGATGATTACTTCTGAATTGGGCACTGAGGAATATACCCTGTGTGGGAGAGGGTTGTTTCCTTCAGTTGCAAAGATTTAGATACATAGGAAGGTTTTAGAACTGCAGTACATTTAGATGAGGTTTTTGTTTCTTTTTTTATTTTCCTTGTTAATTTTATTCTCTGCAAAGCTTAATAGACTTCTGATCTAGTTGTTATTAGTCAATTACATGTGACTAAACATACCAAAATTTTCTTCTAGTTTAATTTTCAAGCTTGGCTCTTTCTAATCCTCATGCAAACTGAAATAATTAGCATGGATGGAAAGAAAAGTTTCCTAATTTAGTATTTACCGAATGATTGATATGCTCTCTTTAAGAAATCTTAGTGGATCTTTGCCATGCAAATCCCTTTTCTAGTAATACTTCTCACTGCTTAGTAACTGGAAGCTTTAGGCTTTCCCCGAATTGTGTGGCTTCAATCTTCTCACCACCTTTTTTTCTACCACTGTTCTGAATTAGTCAACTTTTATCCCTCTTTTAAATTTTATTTTTAATTTTATTACTTGTGCTCATTTATAAATGGGAGTTAAATAATGCATACACATGGTCATAGCATATAGAATAATAGGCTAATAATAACACCTTTCTAAATTATTTAATGTAATTTATGTTCAATTAATTAAACTTTTGTTTAATTAATGTAATGTTAACTGAATTTGCTGTCCACATTTATTATCTTATTTACTTGTTCCTCTTGCCTGAATTTTCCATTAACATTTTTTATCACTTAAAACTATCATTACTAACAACAAATTTACATTGAAGACTGAATTTTGATGCAAATATTTTAGATGAAAATTATAAAAGTGAACAATATTCAATAAATTAATACTTTTTCCCAGAATGCTACTTTTATACTGGTAAAAGAGGGCATTTTAGTTCAATATACAATAAATTAATACTTTTTCCCAGAACACTACTTTTAAATTAATTACTACAGTAATTAATGTAATGTAAACATTTACAGTAAGTAAAAGTTAACAAATGCGAACATTCTCACTTTTTCCAAACACTTTCCTAAAACTACAGACTTCAGTAGGACATGGTTTGTCTTCAGAATTATTACAGATAGCTATAGTTTTCTCAGATATTTCACCACTAAGTAATAAAAGTCTTCAACTTTTCAGTCTGAAGTTGCTAATCCCTAATCCTCTGCAACATACCTGCTAAACTGATGACACCACTGCTCCCTCCACCATTTCTTCTATATATTTATGAATTAGGTGAAAGCTATGTGATATTAAATGCCAACATTTTTGAGGCATAGCAGACTACAAACAAGTCTTTATAATAGTCTTAGAACAGTCAGTGCTGATATATATATCTGCTTGCAGATTGGCCGTTTTTTGTCCGTGCAATGCATACTTTCCTCCAGTTCCTTTTTATGGCTCCAAATCCCCTAGGTTGTGGCCTCTTCATTCTAACTATGAAACCCACAGAAAGAGATAAAGGAAACAAAGGAGGCACAGATAATTCCTTAAAACCTTGGACAGGAGTAATACTTGCCGTTTCTCATAGCATTCTTTGCTAAGGGCTAGTAATAAGGCCACACATACAGGTAAGGAAAGGTAGGCTAGATAACATGATCACTGACTGTGTCTTTGCTATAGAAAGGAATATGACTCTGGGGAACAATTGCTGCCTCCATTTTTAATGGACTGAATTATTTTTCCTCAAAATTCAAATATTGAAATACTAGTTTTGAGTACTTAGAATGTGACTGTATCTGAAGATACAAACTTTAAGAGGTAATTACGGTAAAATGAGGTCATTAGGGTGGGCTCTAATTCAGTACGACTGATGTCTTCATTAGAATAGCTAATTTAGGCACAAAAAGAGACACTCAAACAGGGAAGATGTGAAGACTCAGGGAGAAGACGGCCGTTTACATAAAGTCAAGAAGAAAGGCCTGAAACATTCTTCTTCCATAGTCTCGCATAAGGAATCAACCCTGGTGAAACCTTGATCTCAGACATCCAGCCTCAAGAACTGAGAGGAAATAAATTTCTGTTGTTTAAGCCATCCAGTGTGCGGTACTTCTTTATGATGACTCTGGCAAACTAATATGGCATTACACACCAGAGAGAAGAAAAGAATCCAAGTAAGTATATGTGTCAACTACCATAAGGACAAACTGAGTTCCTATCCTAAAGGAAAATACTACTGTTAGCTACATTTTAGAATTATATCTTATAAAGATGTAACAATGGGTACAGCTCATACATTTTCTTACTATAAACATATATATGCATTTAGAATGGAAAGGCATTATTACATACTAATTCTTGTGCTGACCCCAGAAAGTTTACCTGTAGCCCTCAAATACCTTTCACCAGAATGAAGGCAGAAGTTACATGAGTAGCACAAAGAACCCCCACTAAAGATGTAATGATACCCAAATCCCCTTTAAAGTATGTCTGTGTCTATTTTGGTTAATGTTTTCTTATCTGAAATACAAATGCCACATGTTCTCACTTATAAGTGGAAGCTAAACATTGAGTACAGACGGATACAAAAAAGAGAACAATGGATACAGGGGTCTACTTGAGGGTGGTGGGTGGGAGAAGGGTGAGGGTGGAAAAGATACATATTGGGTACTATGCTTACTACCTTGGTGATGAAATCACTTGGACGCCAAACCCTAGTGACACACAATTTACTCGTGTAGCAAACCTGCACGTAACAACCACCTCATTCTAAAAATAAAAGTGAAATAAGAAATAAAACAAACCCTGTGTTGAAATCTACCGAAGCTCTTGCATTATAGGAAAGTGACCATATTTCTCAAGTTTTATAGCAGTCATTGTCTGGGGTAAAACATTTTAAACAAATTGTTGCCAAGGGAATGTTTGCATTTAAATAGGTGATGAAGAACTTGAAAGCTATATAAGAGCTGATAAAATAATCCAGAACAAAAAAGACACAAGATCCACTAGTTTTGCCTCTTCATGAGAGGCATATGAAAATAATGGTGTTTCTGTACCCCAGAAGTCTTGATCAACTGAAAGAAGCAAGAAACACAGCAGCTTAACCTGCTGATGAGAGTGGGAGTTGAAATTATAAAGGACAAATAAAGACTGCCAGACAAGTTAGCTGATGTAAAGAGGGAATTGGGATACATTGGCGTCTAATATTTTGCTGATAACCTGCAGTAAAAAGTTGATACTGGAGTCTGCGAAATAAAACATTCAGTAGTTAAAAACTTGCCCCTCTCCATTATAACAAGCAGATTAGGGAAGAGACGAGCAAAAGTCTAACAATAGATATGCCCTTCTCTTTTATTCTTTAATATCTATGCTCATTATTTTACTCACATTAAGAAACAGTATTATTTCATTTGACATGAATCAACTATTTATCAAACAAAAAAATACATCAGCTTGCCCTTTTCTTTCCCCTCCTTCTCTTCTTTCCTTCTCCTCTTCCTCCTCCTTCTTCTTTCTTCTTTTTCTCCTTCTCTCCATTCTCCATAATGAGAACCACAAAACTCCATTAGTCATTGAAAGAATCTCAAGATCTCTAGCGCAAGGACCACATGTGTCTTATTTTCATAATCTATGAAGGTATAAAATCATAAAAATCAACTTAACTATTGACATGCAAGAATACTTTCCCAATACTGAAGGAACACAGGTGAGAGATCACAGTACCTGATTATAGCACAATAATAAGAAATTGAAGAGAGTAAGAAGGACAGTATTGCATCATATGTGTCACCCCTCCCCCAAACACAGGGAGCACAGCATGGGAAGAGGTATCATTCACTTGTGGGAGAGAGAGAGAAGCAAGCAAAGGACTTTGTTTTGGACTGGACACTAGGCCCATCACAGTAAAACCCAGCACTGGGCAGACATTCACTACCCTACGTTCCAGTTCAGTACAGATGGACTAACTGTTTAGAACTGACCTGGTGCCAGGTGGGATCACACAACCCCAGGTGCCAGACTTTTTTGGAGAACTCAGCCCCTGGACTGCACCACTGCTGAGCCAATGTCAGTGGTCCTGGGTCCCAGATAGCCCTCAGCAACAGGCAGCTCACTAAGCTTCATGACTTAGTGTCCCAGCGCCATGACTGCCTTAGTGCATCTCAGGCTTCTGGCAGTGCCATGCGGGCTGAATCTATCCTAAGCTTCTGGTCTGCCCCAGACAAAAAAACTTTGTGGAAACTGGAATAAGTATCTTCTTCTTCAAATATGCAAACATTGACAGATAGCCATGAGGATCAAGAATAGTTAGGGAAATATGATATCACCAAACCAGCAAAGTAAAGTGCAAGTTACTGAGTTAGACTCAGAGATGTAGCAACAGCTTGAAAAAGAATTTGAAATAAATACTATTAGGAAGCTCAGCAAACTTCAAGAAAACACATAAAAAAAAATTAACAAAATAAGGAAACAATGTGACCAGATTGAGAAAATTAATGGAGAGGTTGAACTAAAAACCCAAAAATGTTGGGGCTAAGAAATACAATAAATTAAATGCAAAGTTGAATAGAGAGCATCAGTAGCAAAATTTATCAAGCATGAGAAAAATATCTGTGAACCTGAAGAAAGGATGTGTGAAAATAGGAGAGACAAGAGAAAAAAAAAAAGAATAAAAAAGAATAACAAAATCTTACGGGATTAATGGGGCAGCAAAAAGAGTAATTTTTTCTGAGTCAGAGAAGTTGAAGAAGAAACAGACAAAGATGTAGAAAGCTTATTTAAGGAAATAGTTGCAGAAAATTTTCCAAACCTGGAGAAAGATGTAACTGTCCAGGGACAGGAAGCTCAAAGGTCTCTAACTCTATTCCATCCCTGTAAGAGTACTCTAAGAAATCCTATAATCAAACTGTCAAATATGAAACACAAAGAGAGGATCTGGAAATCGGTAAGACAAAAGAAGCAGATAACATGTAAGGGAGTTTCAAAATGAGTAGCTGATGATTTCTCAGCAGAAACCTTAGCAGAAACTAAGAATATTATGCTTTCCAGAAATTAAGGAGAGAGAAATAATTTACTATGAAACATAAGTTGAGAGAATTTATCACAACCAAAATTCTCTTACAAGAAATGCTAAAGGGAGTTATTCAAGCTGAAAGGAAAGGTTGCTAATGAGAAACACAAAAACATCTGAAAGCATAAAATTCACTAGTAAAAGTACACAGACAAATACAGAATTATCTAATACTGGAATTATATAAATTACTTATGTCTTTAATATTAATGCTACAAGACAAAACTGTTAAAATATTAGTTACAGTATATTTTAGGGATACGCAATATAAAAAGATGCAAAATTAATATCAAAACTTCATAATGTTATGAGGAATGAAGTAAAAGTGTAGTTTTTTTTATCAAAGCTATTATCAGCTGAAAAAAGTCTGTTATTACTATAAAATGTTTAAGACTCATGGTAACCACAAAAACAAAACCTGTAGCAGACACACACACACACACACACACACACACACACACACACACACAGAGAGAGAGATCAATCAAAACATACCACTAGAGAAAATAACTTATCTGCAAAGAAAGATAGAAAGGTAGAAAGAGTAATAAAATATACACTAAAAACTATAAAACATTGATGAAAGTAATTGAGGAAGACACAAATAAATGGAAAGATATACATTGTTCATGGATTGGAATAATTAATATTGTTAAAATCTCTGTACCACCCAAAGAAATCTACAGATTCAATAAAATCTCTCAAACTACCAATGACATTCTTCTCAGAAATGGAAATAAAAATTCTGCAATTTGTATATAACCACGAAATACCTTGAATAACCCAAATAATCTGAGCATAAAGAACAAAAATGCAGACATTATAGTACCTGTTTTTAAAATATACTACAAAATGCAGTAGCTAAACTGATATAAAAACAGACACAGAGTGACTGCCAGTGAAGTCAAGACAGTGCTGGGTCTTCCTCTCCTCTGCCTGTGGCTTTTGCAATTGACAAAGGACTCTTTCTCTGGCCCTTGCTAGGGGCTCTTACATTTGCATTATGTGCTCCAGGGCCAAAACGTGTGAAGACAACTGTCATAGGTGAGAAAGCCACTGAGAACAACAAAACAGAATAAAAAGCCTAGAAATAAATCCGCACATCTTCGGCTAACTGAATTTTGGCAAAGTAGACAGGATAATCTCTTTAATACATTGTTTTAGAAAAACTGTATATACTCATGCAGAAGAATGAAATTAGACCCTTATCTCACATAATTTACAAAAATAAACTCAAATTGATTATAAATGTAATGTAAAGGCTGAAATGATAAAATGCTAGAAGAAAACATAGAGAAAAAGCTCCATGATGACTTCTTTAATACAACCCCCAAAACACAGGCAACAGAAGCAAAAGTAAATAAATGGTATTACATCAAACTAAATATTTTCTGCATAGCAAAACAAACCAAACAAACAAAAAACAACTGAATAAAGAGACAATCTACAAAATGGCAGAAAATATTTGTGAACTCTACAACTGATAAGCAGCTAATATCCAAAATATATAAGCTATTCAAACAAATTAATAGCAAGAAAACAACCTGATTATAATATGGGCTAAAGACCTAAAAAGATAGTTCCCCAAAAAATACATATAAATGCAAAAAAGGTATATGAATAAATGCTCAACATTATTAGTCTTCAGGGTAATGGAAGTCAAAGCTGCAATGAGATGTCCTCTTATATTTATTGTCTAGTATCAAAAAGACAAAAACAAGTATTGGTGAGGACATGGAAAAATATCTTTGCACATTGTTGGTGGTAATGTAAATTAGTACAGCCATTATGAAAAGTAGTATGGAGTTTTCTCAAAAAATCAATATTAGAACTACCATATAATGCGGCAATCCCACTACTAGTAGTAGGACTTACACATATGTTTACTGCGGCACCATTCACAATTGCAAATATATGAAATTAATCAGTTTCCATAAATGAATGGAAAATGTGGTGTATATATATACATACATACATACATATACCTACATATACAATGAGATACTATTTACTATTAAGTCATGAAAAGCAAATCTTGTTGTGTTTGTCAAAATGGATGAAGCTAGAGGAACTTATGAAGCCAGTTGTAGAAGTAACACAAATATATATATGAAGAATCCAAATAAGTTGATCATAGGGGCTGAGTGTTTGGCACTGGGGGTAAAAAGATGCTGCCCAAAGGAAAATAAATATAATTAACAGGAGAAATAATTTCAAGAGATCTATTTTATAAACTGGTAATTATACTTAATAATTTTTCATATTGAAAAATAAGACAGTAAATATAAAGTGTTGTTACCACAAAAGTAACAACCATGTTACGTGCATCATGTTGTACAAGATAAATACATACATCATTATCTGTCAATGTAAAAAATAAAAAAGTAAAAGAAAAACATAGTAAAATGTTATTAGGTACAATAGTGAGATAATGAGACAACAATAGAGTTGAACTATTCCTGAGAAATGAGGATTAAGCTGGATTTCTATCCCTACCACTGTTTGTGATATAACTTTTGACTGGCATGAAAATAATAAATTTGACAGATCCCAGTAGCAACTAGGTGCCAGAAACGGGGTTGAATTACTTAGCAAGGATGCCATATTTCTGACCTCAAAGGTGGTTATAGTTATGACCTAAGATTCATCCGATTTTTCACCAAACAGATAATGTAAAAGAAGAGTGTGATAAGAAAATCATTTTTGCATCTTTCAGATTTTTAACAGCCTCGCAGATCTCTAGAAATTTCCAGGAATGTGGCATTGTTTTTGGTTTAATATTTTGGTATGCATGGGCAGTCTCATCCATACCACTGGCTCATTCAGGATGGCCCTCATTTTAAGAGTCAGAGAACCAAGCTAGAGATGATGTCATTTGACAAATGTATCTATTTTAACTTTTCCTTCAAGAACTCAAGAAATAACTTCATATAGTATTTGTGGACTTCCTGGGCCTTTTGGAAGATAAACCTGAGCCCAAACTTTATGATCTCAGCATTGTAAACTCCCTGACATGCCCAAGGAAAAAGACCCATTTAGAACTAGTATCTAAACATCTTTCCAGGATGTGTGTATATTAATTTCCTAGTACATAGTCATTCAAACAAATGGACACAGTTCTCTTTAGGGCAGGTTTTGTAAATCACACCGTTCATCCTTAAGAACAGTGGTTCTCAAACTGTAGCATACATCAGGATCACCTAAAGGGTTTTTAAAAAGATCACTGGGCCCAAACTCTGAGTTTCTGAGGTACCTGGGGTGTAATATTTCATGAGAATTTGCATTTTTTTTTTTTTTTTTGAGATGGAGTCTTGTTCTGTCACCTAGTCTGGAGTGCAGTGGCACAGTATCTGCTCACTGCAACCTCCGCCTGCCAAGTTGAAGCAATTCTCCTGCTTCAGCCTCCCAAGCAGCTGGGCTTGCAGGCGAGTGTCACCATACCCAGCTAATTTTTGTATTTTTAGTAGAGATGGGGTTTCACCATATTGGCCAGGCTTGTCTTGAACTCCTGACCTCGTGATCCATCCACCTCGGCTCCCAAAGTGCTGGGATTACAGGCCACCACGCCCGACCTGCATTTTTACTACATTTCCAAGTGATGCTGATGTTGAACAAAGGACCACACTTTCACAACAACTAAAGAAAATCAAATCTGCCTTTAGGTAGTGGGGTTCTGGGTCTATGAATTTTTTCAAATGTAGCAACTGGGAGAAAGCTGTTGGCTTTTGATTTGAAGTTTTTAAGAAGGAAGTAATTTTTTTATGTTGTATAGATAAAATATTACTTTCATAAGCTATTTTATTATCAATTTATTCAGTTATTTCAGACACTGTTTTGCCCTGTCACTCAGGCTGAAGGACTAGAATGCATTGGCATAATCACAGCTCACTTCAGCATTGAATTTCTGGGTTCAAATGACTCTCCCAAGTAGTTATGACTACAGGAATGCACCACCACACCTGGCTAATTTCTTAATTTTTATTTTTGAAGAGACCCTTTCTCACTATGTTGCCTAGGCCAGTCTCAAACTCCTGGCGTCCAGTGGTCCTGTAGCCCAAGCCTTTCAAGTTGGTGGTATTACAGGTGTGAGTCACCACACTCAGCCCATTTAAAAAATATTTCTAAGGAATATGTGACTAATAGTTTCCAATGGTGTGATCTTTGTTCACTGCAACCTCCACCTCCTGGGTTCAAGCAATTCTCCTGCTTCAGCCTCCTGAGTAGCTGGGACTATAGGCGTGTGCCACTACACCCAGCTAATTTGTATATTTTTAGTAGAGGCAGGGTTTCACCATATTGGCCAGGATGGTCTCCATCTGTTGACCTTGTGATCCACTGGCCTCAACCTTCCAAAGTGCTGGGATTGCAGGCATGAGACACCGGGCCCAACCATGTTTTTCTTTAGTTCTTCTTACTACAGAGGTATCAACTTAGCCATTGAACTTTCTTACAGCTCTGATATTTAAATTTAGCAGTACATTGGTGTTAAAACACAGTTTATCAAAAAGAGTCCAAACTATATCTAGGCAAGGTTTTGATTCATTACTAGAAAATATTCTGATTTTCCAAGCTGATATTGTTTTATTATGTAAAAAATTATGAAGCTCATAATTAATTTTGTGACATAAAAGAAAGTCAAACATTAGATAAAGCTACAATATTCCACAGATTTAGGGGGGTTAACATGAAACTTCAAATTAGATATATGCTTATAAATTAAAAAACATAAAATGAAAAAGATGAATATATAATTATTGGTCATGAAAACTGATTTGTGAAGACGTGACATTTACTTTCAACAATAATTTTTTGTAAAACTCATTTGACGTTTCTGGAGAACTACTTTATATCTGAAACAGAGAGAATTTCAGAATTTTGAAAAAGGACTTATAGTTTATTATATTTTCATAAAAATCTTAACAAAATAATCTATAGACTTTCTAATTGTTTTTAAATGAGACAATTCTATTTGTGGTTTAATGTTTCATAAATTAAGATTGGATTGCCAAAGAATATTTTAAGAACCTTTTTAAAATCTACTAAAAGAGATGATCTTTCTTTACCTATCTTCAAAACACTAAAGAGTTATAATACCCCAAGGATTGTTTGACAGATAAGTAGAACAGCTCATGGAGCGGGAGAGGGCTTCAAAATCAGGTCTTGAAAAACAATAGTTTTAAATGTACAATTCTGATATTTTTAGAAGACTCCAACCATAGGAATAGTACATGCAATACAAATTTAAACTAAAACTGAAGGTAATCAAATGTAAGTCTAATGAAATTCATTTTGGTAATGAAATGGAATGGAAAACATTAGACTGTCTAAACTACATTTGCTTCTTTGCAGTCATTCTGGAAACCATTACCTAAACCTAGGTAACCTAATGTTTCCAAAATCTAGCTACTCTTTATATGCAATATTTCAAAACACAAAACTCTTTATATGCAATATTTCAAAAAACAAAATATTTTGAGCTTAAAGCTCAAAATGTTAAAACTTGGCTTTCCAATTACTTTCATTTTCTTCAACACTAAAATCAATTTTCAAAGATGATTTGGGTGCCTGGAACTAACATATATATTTCTTTTCTTATTTCTACTAGTTTATGTAATGAGTGGTTTCTCTCTATCATTGTTACAATTTGGACGGCAATATTGATCTGGTTTCCATTCTGTGCACTGAGGATACACGGAACCCTGTGTTAAAGATTCTACTCTTCTCAGCAGGCACCACTTTCCTTATTGTTGTAAAACACCAATATTCTTTTAGGAAACTCCCCTCACTCCATACATTCTTGTTCTCCTATTGAAAGACTTGAAGTGATACGCCATCTGGCCACCTGGACAAGAGAATATAATGATCCATTTGGGCTCTTAACTGAGATTTTTCTTTTTCAGTTGAAAATCCTAATTAGAGATGAAGCTAAGGTGCTTTGTCTCTGAGATCTGCCTGCTGCCTATAATCACGTGTCCGGAAAGTCTGCTTGAAATAATGAAGACAACACATAGAGAAGTAGAGACTATAGAAAGAGAGAAAAAAACGCATGGATGTGTGTTGAATTCATGATTCCAGTCATCCCCAATTCTCAAAAGCCTGTGTCCTTTCTGAGGTTCTGCCTCAGTTAGTTTGAGTTGTATTTTACTTGCAACCAAAAATACAACTAAACAGATTCAACAGGGTTGAGATTGTCATTTAGCACTATATTAGTTTCCCATTGCTGCTCTTATAAAGTGTAATATACTTAGTTGCTTAAGAACACAAATTTATGTTCTCATAGTTCTGGAGATCAGATGTCTGAAATGGGACTCACCTTGCTAAAAATAAGGTATTGGCAATGTTGTGTTCCTTTCTGAAGGTTCTACAAAGAGTTTGTTTTCTTGCCTTTTCCAGTTACCAGATGCTGCTCACATCTCTTGGCTTGTTGCCCTGTTCCATCTTCAAAGCGAACAATGGCTGACTGAGTCTTTCTCACATAGCATCCCTTTGACACTTTAGCCTGCCTCTTCCACAATTAAGGACACGTGATTAAGTTAGGCTCACTCAGCTAATCCAGGATAATCTCCCTATTTCAAGGTCACCCAATCATTAACCTTAATTCCATCTGCTCCTTAAATTCCCCCTTGCCATGTAATATAACATTTTCAAAGTTTCCAGGGATAAGGACATAAACAACTTTTGAAGGGCACTATTCCACCTGCTATGTCACAAAGCATCAAAAAATAGAGGGAATGTAAAATAAAACACAATTTGCATATTATTAATTCTAGCCCGAACAAGAGAAATTTACTCAACATATTAATATTTAAGATAAAAAGGAAAAAGTTTTTGTAATTCATCTTATAGAACAATTGTAAGCATTCACATTAGCCATTTTTAAAAAAATAAGGTGTATGTGCATTTTGTTTTCTCTATGTCTATGCATTTTTGCTAGTGATATTTGTTTTCTTATACATAAAATGAAAGGTAGGTTGAATAAAACCCTTATTAAAAATGTCAGTCATGGAAGAAATGCTAGATATTTTCTATGACTGCTACTTATGCAATGACTGATCCCTTTAAATACACATTATTCCATACTGAATGTTTCACATATTGAATGTTTCCAGTGATGGAGAACTTTATCAAAGAGTTTAATATATAGCCAGATCTGTGGGCGTTCAAGAATGCCCTTATGACTCTGCTCCTGTTGGCTCTGCACAGTTTGTAATTTTTGCTAACAGACAGGGAAAGAGAGATCACCATTCAAAGCTTGTATTCAATTTCTCACAGTCACAGCTGACTGCAGCCCTGGAAGTCCGTGAGAAACATGGTCTCACTAAGAGGCTGCAGCATCTCTAGCTCTGCCTCTGTAATTCTTTGCTTTGGTTCAAGAGGAGAATGCAGAGTTCAGGAGTAGGCGTTCATTCTCTGCAGTACAAAGAGCTTGAATTAATAAAGCTGTGTATCACTGTGGAGTATAGGTACTCTCTTGCCCTTTTGTATTATTTGAAACAATATACCTTACACAAACACATATTTTAAAAGAAGGTCAAGGTTATATTACAACTACTGATTAATTTTGTTTCTGAGTCAGAACTTGCACAGTTACAGAAAATACCTGCTCTCTTTCAGAATGATTATACTTGCAAACACAGTCAATAAGTAAGGTACAAAGTTAGCACAAAATATTTGATTACACAAGTAGGAAGAACAAAAAGAAAAGGTTTTGTTATGCTTAAAATCATATGCTTGTGTCATTTGTATTATAAATTCAACAGTGGCTAGGTTCTAGAATGTTTATAAATGTATTCATATCTTATTGGGAATCCCAAAGTCAATAAAAACGTGCATAAATGGAAACAACGGCTTTTGATATGCTACAACGTAAAATAAGAAATATCATGACTGTATTTCAGGAAATCTTAGAAACATTGAATGTGTTTATCAAGACTTTAATGAAACAAAAATAGCTAATCTTAATACGGATATTTAGGAGATAATTTCAGGGAGTATGCCTTGACTTAGCAGCAGCAAATCCTGGATTTTAGTTGTGAATCTGCCATTTAAATGCAATACATAATCCTATGCCAATAATGGTCTTGTAGTCTAGACAACACTGGATGATTATCAAAGCTCCATTTTTTTTTCTTTCTCTTTCCTTGCCCATATAATATTTATATATTTGTGGAATGCCTCTATTCTTGCATTCAAACACGTGCATGCACACACATACACAGATACAGACAGACATTTCTATCTCAGTAACACTTATTATTAAAAACAAATGGGATTAATTTAAAATGAGTTTCTGCAAGAGATGCTAGGAGCTGCAAAAGAGAAGGCGGTGCAGGTAGGGAAGATAGGATTGGAAAAACTATCTATTGGGTACTATGTTCATTACTTGGGTAATGAGTTCACTAGAAGCCCAAACCCCAGCATTATGCAATATATGCATGTAACAAACCTGCAACACATACGTCTTGAATCTACAGTGAAAGAGAAATAGAGTTTCTTAGATGTGACACTGTTGATATTTGGGGCCAGGTAATTCTTCGATGGGGGTCGTAGTGAAGCTTTTCAGTTTATGGTAGAAAGTTTAGTAGCATTTCTGACCTCTACCCTCTAGACAGCAGTGGCAAATTCTAGCCAGTTAGTGTCTCCAGACATTGCCAAATGTCCCTGGGGGAGCAAAAATAGTTACTAATTCAAAAGCATTGTCTATAAAATATTCTGCCATAAAGGAAAAAATTAGAAACTTTATGATGAAGATAAAAAATCATAAGCCTTACAACACCTTGCACTTTAATTGCACAAATCTTTGCTAATATATTAATATATACCTGACTTACTCTTTTTCTTTTTTTCTGGTTTAGCCTTTTGTCTTTATGGAATTAAGCAGTATGACCAAATTATACCCATTTCATCAATGTTTTAAGCCTCCAATAATCAATTATCTAATCATTTATGAAACTCAAATAGCCATTCTCCCTCCTTATTTCTAGTTCTAGATAAATATGCATGTAGTTTGTGATTTTTTTTACTTCAAATATATGATATATATTGCATATTTCTTATGGGCCAGGAAATACGCTAAGAGGTTTACATGTGTTATTACATTAAAGACTCTCCATTACCACTCTTCATTAGGTCCTCTAATTTTGAAGTCCTGAAATGAATTATTTTTTATAAGGTCTCAAGGTTCTTAATGGCAGAACACAGGTTTGTACCAAAGCTGGTACAGCTGAAGAGTTGGCTACATTTTTGCCTTGAGTTTGACTGATTTTACAGTCATGTTTCTCCCTACAACAGTAAGCTTCATGAATACAGGAATGATGGATCTTTTTAATCAGTTCTGTGATCTCTCCCTCTATTGCTGCCCCTAGAAGCTTACATACAGACCCTGCTGAACTGAACTAATTTCCTCTAACCAGGAATTATTTTGCCTCTTTTGGTCTCCAGACCCCAGAAACAATATTTTCCACTGCAGCCTCCTCATGTTCCCGCACTGGAGTTAAGAGACAGAAATCACTGGATTTTGACAGCACAGCTTGGTTAAGTTGTAATTTTAATTTTGTGGTGCACCCTACTGTTGGCCTTTTTCTTCCATGCTAAAATTCTTGCTGTTTTTAATAAACTCACCTTGGTCTGCTGCTCATTTAATCAGCACATATGGAAAACACCAGGAATCTTATTTTTAAAAATCGACTTCTCTTGAAGGAAATTTAAATAACCTTGCTGAAATCATCAGTTGGAAGTATTGAGACCCTGGGGGAAAATGTACTGTAAGGTGAGCATGATAATGCTGAAATGCTAAAAGAAAGACAAAGGAACTCATGTGGCACAGGAGTAATCAGAGCGGTACCCTCCAGCTTGAAAACTATGAGACAGAATTAAGTAAAAAACATCTTGCTAGAAAGGAAAGTCATAAATCAATGAATCAGGTGCAATAAAATAATACCTTGTTGACAGTGACTTGAACAATGAAAACATGTGTGATCTCTCCTCATAAAGTATTCAGAGATAAGCAGAAGCAGGACTGGTTAAGAAGCCAAAAGATATCTTTGAGGAACATAGCTCACTTCATTTTTATTCTTTGTGCCTCCATTGTATTGGCTGTTTTTAATTCCATAATTTCAAGAAGGTGGCAGCAATTCCAAACATCACAAACTCTAGGAATGATAAAACTCACAAAACAGCATCCAAAACCAGTAATGGAAATTCTTGTAGATCCCCAGCTTTTTATCATAGAGGAAACCCTGGAATATTTCTTCTTTAATGTCACTGGCCAGAAGCACACCGGTAAGCCAGTCACTGGATAAAGGGAGTAGAATACTGCGATTGGTCTACATAATTGGTTGATTCATTGATCAATCCCAGTACCTAACTTCTCTGACAACACTATCACCTCATACATGACAAAACTGAGGTTCTGTTAGCAAAGTAGAAAAGGGAGAAATGCCTGTTGTTAGTTAATATTATTTGCCACATTTAAGAAATATAATTAATGTAATTAAACCCAAGATGTATATATATAAAATTTGTAATCATTAAATTATAACTTTAATCTGCAAACGATACCTCAAATTTGCCCTACTTTCAAAATACAGCCTGGATGCAGTTTTTGATGACAGGCCATAAAATACAGTATCTTGGGTTGATAAAATGATGGCTTTCTCAGTCACCACATTATTAAACATACCGTTGAAGCTCCCTATGCCATCAGAAGAAATATTAAATTTCTAATTGTAATCAGAAAGTGACTTTCTCTGCTTCATCCCAAATTGGACTAAATCAAAACATGAGGTGTATATCTTAGGCATTAACATTTTTTAGCATTATATTGCCAGATAATACTGTGTGGCAACCAGGTTTGGAAGCTACTCCCCTAGAGTAAAGCTGCTTAACCAGTTACTTTGGATTCGAAAACGCCAGTAAGCGCTGTAGAAAATGAAGAAATTTTATGTGGCCTCATATTTAACCACTTGCAGCCTTAGGCCACTAGAGATTGAAATGTTTCTCCTCCTGCATTTTTCCTTTTTTCTTCACCTCCCTTTAATATCCTCTTGCCCCCGCTTACCTCTTATCACAATTGCTACTGGTTGTCTGCTTTTTTCACTTTTACTATCACTATCTGACACTCCCATTGAACTCCTTATGGTAGCTTCTTAACTTCTTCCCTTACATCTCCATAGAGATCAAAGCCATTGTCACTATCAGCATGCATACTGCCCTACGCCTGGTGTTAAAAAAAATCCAAAACATGTTATAGAGACAGGAGGCAGGAAAATTCTGGGCAGAAGAGGGTGGGTCCCTGACAAAGGACTTCACCCTCAGGCCTGGAATTACAGCCCAAAGTGAGAACTTTATATCCCTGTTTTCCCACTCGCCTGTTGCCTTTTCCAAAACCATCCATGGCCTATCTCACCCCTCATCCTGTGCCTATAAAAACCCAATGCTCTGCCAGCAGAGGGAGCAGAGGAAGAAAAGAGGAAAAGCAGCTGGACATTGGAGAGTATGGTTGGATGTCCAAGAGAAGCGCTTGATTTTAGAGGGACACCTTGATGGCATGGCTTTGGAAAGGAATGTGGCCATCCCTGGCCAGACTCCAGGGGAAGATCATCTTCCTGTTCCAGTACCTTTCTAACTCCATTTCCCACCAAGGGCCACTTTCATCAGCAATAAAAACCTCTGCATTCACCATCCTTCAATTCGTTTGTGCAACCTGATTGTTCCTGGATGCTGAACAAGAGCTTGGGTACCACAAGTGTGGATGCAACAGGCTGTCACACTGACCCTCCACTGAGTTTTCAACACTTGAGCCCTCTGTGGATGGCAAAGCTAAAAGAGCACTGACCACAATACTCCTTTGGGAGCTTTGGCAGTCATGAGTACTCCTCACTAGATGCTGCTATGGGGCCCACATGGAGTTTTGCTCCTGCCAGCACTCAAAAAGGCACTCTCTCTGGCTCCTGCACTTGCTGACCTGTGTGCTCCCTCTCCTGAGGGATTGAGCACAAGAGGATCCAGCGAGTGGAGTCCACCTTTGCCAGCACAAAGTGGCTGGCTAGTTCTAGTGCCTGTGTACTCCAAGTCCTGCCTGTGAAGGGGTCAGAAAAAATTTTCTGCTTCATTTGGATCTACTTCCTTCTATGAGTCAGTTATACAATTAATACTGGGGACAGCAAAACGGAATGTATTTGAAATTAGCTACTTTATTAGAACATGTTCACACCACTATACGGAACTGCCTGAGACTGGGTGATTTATAAAGAAAAGAGGTTTAATTGACTCACAGTTCTGCATTGCTGGGGAGCCCTCAGGAAACTTAATCATGGCAGGAAGTGAAGAAGAAGTAAGCACCATCCTCAAAGCCTGCAGGAGAAGGAGAGTGAGGGGAAAGTGTCACACTTTTAAACCATCATGTCTCATGAGAACTTACTATCACAAGAACAGCTTTGGGGAAGTCTGCCACCATGATCCAGCACCTCCCACCAGGTCCCTCCTCTGACACAGGGAGATTACAATTAGGCATGAGATTTTGGTGAGGACACAGAGCCAAATCATATCAGATCTTTTATTAAATTAGAATTTTTGAAATTCCTGATTGCTTATATGAGCATTTTATTGAAAGTAAGAATTTGAGTGATTTATTTATTTGATTCCAAAATGTGTATATCAGACAGTTTAAAAAAAAATGTTTAAAGGCATAAAAACAAATATTTCTCTCCTTTGCATAACTAGCTAAACCAGAGAGGCAGTATCATATGTTTACCATGATTGGGACTACTGGGGCTTAGGTTTAAATCCCAGCTGTTTACCATCTGTTTAACCAGGGTCAAGTTAATTAACCTCTTTCACTATTTGTTTTGACAGGTGTGAAATGGGTACATCACCTTTTTCTCAAGATTATTATGCATATTAAACAAGATGATCATATAAGCACTATAAACCTTATCTAATTATTTTTATGTTTAGCCACAAAGAGGGCGTAGTCTACATAAAACAATAAATTTGAATTTTTTTAAATAGACCCATTAATTGTTTTAAGAAAATTAATATAAATGTGCCTCTGAAATACAGTTAAATAAAACATCATTAATTTTTAAATTGCAAGGAATAGATATAGTTTAAAATCTTATACAATTTATATGTGATATTTGCCATCAAATGCTTAAGTTTAAAGATAGTGAATTGACAAGATTATTTCCTCCCAGGAATCAGGTTCCTGATGTAAGTACTTGAAAACATGTGCATGTGAAGCTTTTATTTCTTAACCCAAATAATGAAACCTACTCAGGATTTAGCCCAAGCATAGAAAACTAAAATAATTCCATGCAACTCTATTTGCTAAAAAAATACAGTTCACAATTTAGCCTTATTACCCCTTCTTTATAAAAGTAGTATGTTTATATATTTGATAATTATTAGTTAATTCATAAATATTAAAAAAATTGCGATTACTCATAATTATATAATAAATGCAAGTCAGAATAAAATGGAAAGAAAGATGTAAAGAAACAGAGTAAGGAAGTGTAATAAAGTTTTGAATAGATTTCATCACTAATCAATACTTACTCTAATTTTAGTTATCCAATTTTGTTCCATGGATAAGTTTCTTCTTTTCCCTATATAAAAGCGATATGGAGTTTTTACATTCTAACATACAAAAACTACAAATTGGTATTATAGAAATTTTTCTTAATCAGATATTACCTTTAGACAAAAACATAGTATTTATGGCTTTACTTTTGTGCTGATCTTTGCAAACCCATGTTTTTATCACAAGCTAAGCAATACATATATGCCTTTCTTATGCTTAAAGAGATATTCTGTTTATCCATGTCACATCTATGAAGAAAGGAGGTAAATGAGACTTGGATTGAAATACTGATGTATGTGGGTTCTGGAAACGTGGAGATGGAATTTCAAACCCAACCACTCTGCTGTCTTTTTTTCTTCACAGCAACAGCAGCACAGGACTCTCTCTGCCTTAGGCTCTGTTATGTACTGGATGCCTCTGTCCCCCAAAATTAATATGCTGAAGCCCTAATCCTCAGCGTAATGGTATTCAAACATGGGGGACCTTGGAAGAAAGTCTAGATGAGGTCACAAGGGTGGTACTCTTATAATATGGTTTGGATCTGTGTCCCTACCCGCACCTTATATTGAAACGTAATTCTCAATATTGGAGGTGAGGCCTGGTCAGAGGTGACTGGATCATGGGGTGGATCCTACATGAATGGCATAGCACCATACTCTCAGTGCTGTTCTCCTGATAGTGCATTAACAAGATTTTACAAGATCTAGTTGTTTAAAACAATGTAGTACCTCCAGTTTCTCTCTTTTTTTCCTTCTCTGGCCATGTGAAGATGACTGCTCCCACTTTTCCTCTCACCATGATTGTAAGTTTCCTGAGGTCTCCCCAGAAGCAGATACTGCTGTGCTTCCTGTTAAACCTGTGGAACTGTGAGCCAATGAAACCTCTCTTCTTTATAAATACCCAGTCTCAGATATTTCTGTACAGTAGTGTGAGAATGAGCTACTACACTCCATAATGGGATTTGTTCCCTTATAGGATGAGGAAGAGATAGGGAGCTTCTCTCTCCATCATGTCAAGATTCCTCAAGAAGATGGTTATCTGCATGCCAGGAAGTGAGTACTTATGAAGAGCTGAATATGCTAGTATTTTGATCTTGCATTTTTCAGTCTCTGGAACTGTAAGAAATACATCTATGTTGTTGAACATACTCAGTCTATGGTACTTTATCTCAGCCAAAGTTGAGGCAGGATTATACAAATGTATAATACATTTTCTTTTCTTGCTTTTATAAGAGTAGGGGAAAATATCAGTTGTCCTTATCTAACCCGAATAACTATTTTTAGGGCCTTCCTGCAGCAAAAATCATTTGGTCATCAGTGTCTGTGGTAATTAACAATACTTTATTAAATTTCTCTGACTTGGAGGGAGAGTGGAATGACCTATTCTTCTGAAGATAGTTCTTGAAAGGCCTCAGGGTACCTTGACTGACAGAGTAGCCAAGTCCCTTGACTCTCAACCTTTTAAAATTGATGGAGAGAAGACTTTCCAAGCAATGATCAAGAAGCATGTCTTAATATGTGCCAATACCTTCCCATCAGAGCTAGTCTTTCCATCTTAATCACTGTAACTTAGGAGTCTGGTGAGTCCATGTTTTGCCATGTCTAGGGCTCTCATTGACACTTACTGGCATTCATTTATGCCACATTTCTGGGTTACTCCAGGTCCTTAGAAGTACATCTCTTGGATTAGCAAGTTGATAAGTGGAATTCAGCTTCCAAACAGTAGTGTGATCATTTATAACAGAGCATTCTGCAGCTTATTTTCTGCAGCATCCTGGCTGTACTCCAGAGATTAAGCCAGCAGTTTGTCATTAGGCAAAGAGGCTGTGTTCTATCAGGATTTGGTCTAATATACAGTCTTAGATTTTTGTGGCGTGAAAGCCTATTCCCTAAGATCTTTCCTATCAGTGCCCTTGCCTGGCAAACCTGCAACATCTGTCCTAAATGTTCTGGCTCTATCCAACCTGGACATCTCCATAATTTCATGCCTAATATCCACACATTTAAAGTAAGAATCCTGCTCAATCAAAAGTACCTTACAAATTTTGGGGAATCAAGAAACATCACTAGAAAGAGTTTAACCACAATCTTTCTATGAAAAAAACAAGGCCTTTAGAAATACAGAAAACTGTTTTGCATGTGTGGATAGCTGTATGTCCCGCAGTCCTGACTCTGGAAGCCTGTACACAAATGACTGTGACTGTAAAATAATACTGTATAAACTTGACAAGTCTTTACAGTCCACTGAAAACGTTAAAGTCCACAGAAAACTTTGTTTTCTTCCTATAAATTGTGACAACCTCTGATAATCTACTTTCCATGAAACTGTTTCAAACCAAAGAACAGCCTTGAAGAATATGTGTTGAAGAGTGTTAAAAAGATCATTTTTCACCCTTTCACCCTTTTCAAAGTCATTACACATGATTTTCTCTTCCAGAAAACAATAGTAAAATGTTATTATTTTAACTATTTCTTCCCATGATAAGCATCTTTTGATGTGAATGTATATCCTTACAAGGATGGCAAACTTTAACTGTTCTACAGGTTCTCTGTCTACCTACACAGAGGTCTTGTTTGTTTATTACTTTGTCCATCACGTGAATTAAAATGGATACCTAGCATCATTGAACTAATTTGCAATACATTTTCGAAGCCCTGGTACAAGAAAACAGATAAAAATTTCATTAACCAACTATGTGAGGAACTATTATAAATGTTTCTTCAAAATATCTCTTCATGAGGATGGGCACTGATGTTGCAGCCTTTCAATTAAGTACCCCTTCCTCAGGTTCAAAAATGTAATCTTTCACATTATGCCCAGCTTACAAAGACCCGACTTTGTATCAATTATGAAGTCCCAAGGTATAAAACTAGAATATATAGAATATACAGAAAAGGTACATTCTATACATTAAAGAACTGAAAAGGCACTGTTGTAAATGATATTGTCTTCTAAAAGAGAGATACTGTTCTTCTTTCTCAGGGGAATAAGAAAGGTATTATAACAACTCTAATTTGATCAGAAACTATGCTGGTTGAGAGCTGGATGCACTTTAGATGTGGGTTGGTTTCACTTGAATTATTCTTGTTAGTGAAGTGTGTTTCTGCAAGTCTTTCAATTGAGAGCCTGGAGGTTTCATCTACTCATTCCTGATTGATGAAGAAAATTTATTTTTGCTCTTCATGTTAACCATGTAGCTTTTGGCCCCATGCACCTTCAAAATTTGTGAATGCCATGAGACAGAAGTTGGCCCCACTTAATTCCAGTTCTATGCAATTGGTAAAATCTTTGTTAAGTTCTTATGTCATTCATAAGCTCAAGTCCAAAGTCTAAGCCTTTAGTTGTAAGGAATCCCAAGTGGGAGAGTGTTAAGTGGCTGTAAAATTTCACTGTTTATTAGATTCTCTATGATTTTCAAATCATATCTGCTTTATCTTCAGGTTTTGGTCCTTGGAAATTCTTTGTTTCCTAAATTCTTGAGACTCTAGAAGATCACATGCTACTTTAAAGAAAGTTTCACCCCAGATTCTAATGTTTTATGTAAGTCAGACATGAATAAACACTTTGTAGAGAAAATCACCATGTGTTTCAGGATTGCCAGCTCTTCATTTTTGTCACTTTAATTCTGTACAACAAATACAATATTTGCCGGTAACTTTTCTGTCAGCAGGGTGCTCGTGCTTTGCCTGAGCTGATCCTCAATTCTTAGCCTCAAACCTACACTCATAATAAGAAATACCCTGGAGAAATAGGGTCTGCAATCATTAGCTCACTTTTAAGGATTCTTTGTCTGAAATGTTGTCAACATAAACATAAAGTTCCTTGCATCTATATTTATCTGATGAATTTAATTAAATTATTTTAGTATTTTACCTAGCTTTTCCTACAGTCTTTAATGGGAATGTCAGTCTGTCACACCCTATTTGTACTAAAAGGCAGATATTCTACCAGTGAAGTAAATTTGACAACCCACTTGATTTGCAACAATCTTATTCTATATCTGTGTAATATTTGACACAAGCTAGAACCCTGCCTTGCTCTAGTGATGCCTCCATATTGTCAAAATTTTTTCCAACATTCTAACTGATTCTCCATTTCTACTTATCCAACAAAAGTTTCTATTCCACATCCTTACTAATTCTTTCTTCACACACCTATCTTTAGAGATCTCATTTTGTACCATGGCTTCAAAGTCTTTTGAGACATATATGATGCTAAATCAATGGGTTCCATCCACATATCTCTTCTTGAATTTCTCAGTTTTGCTCAAAATGTGAACTTCCAAAATCAATTCATCTTTGATCTTGAATTTATTTCTCGAATCTCATATTTCAGTGAATACTATCCCCAGAATTGTGCCTTTTTATGCTACTACATATTTCCAACCTTCAGTTATTCAAGGGCCCACAAAAAGTTGACTTTTTGATTAACTTGACACATAGGGACTAATGAGGAATCTAAGTGTATTAAATGGGACCTCAAATAATCAAAATGGAACTTAAAAGGAGTGTGTGTCCTTTACAAGGATAGGGAACACAGATTAGAGCAACTACTTGTTTTCATTTTTAAGTCTTTATCTGTATCTTAGCCAAGCCACAGGATCCTCAAAAACTTACCCTGTATTTTTATCAGATATATTTCCTGCTCCTCTCATACATGTTGAATAATCCCCTGATGCCTTCATGGGACTCGTGACTGGGTGCCTCACGAGGCACCAGTTGAGGGCAGTTATTCAGCCTACTGCCCTCAACTCCCTGCTTCAGCGTCAGTGGACTCAAGCTCCACTTGCATGGGTTTGCTGTGTTCCACCCCTCACAGGAGGGAGTGCATAGGTGAGCAGGTGCATGAGCCAGAGTGATCACTTTTAGGCACTGGCAAGAGCAAACTCCATGCAGACCCTGCAGCAGCATCCAGGAAGGGTGTCTCCGACTCCCAAAGCCCCAGAGGGTGTGTTACTGTGCTCTTTTAACTCTGTCATCTGTGGATGGCTTCAGTGTTAACAGCTCAGTGAGCCCTTTGCCTTTTCATGTGAGGTGGCCACCTCTGCCAGTGAGGGCAAAGGGCCAGTGCAACAATCTTTTGTATCCATACACGTGGCTCCCAAGCTCTTGTCCAGTATCCAGAAAAAATGAGATCACAGGAACAAATTGAAGGATGGTAAATGTGAGGGATGTTTTTGCTGATGAAAGTGGGTCTCAGCAGAAAGGGGAGCTGAAAAGGGAATGGGTGAAATGTAATCTTTCCCTGAATTTCTGCCATCTCTGGCCTGATTCTTCTCTGAAGTTATGACATCAAGCTGTCCCGGTGAAGTCAAGCCACTTCTCTCTGACATCCAGCCGTAGTCCCTCATGTCCAGTATGTTATCCTCTCTGCTGACTGAGTTTGGGGACTTTACGGGCATAGGATGGGGTGAGGTGAGGCCATGGGTTGTTTAGGAAAAGGCAACATTTGGGTAGGAAAACAGGGTTGTAAGTTCTCACTTTGGGATACAGTTTCAGGCTTTTTGGCTTGAAGGTGGAGTTTTGTCAGGGATTGCCCCTGTCTGCCTAGAATTCTTCTGCCTCCTGTCCCTATCAATGTCATATCAAGAAATCCAAGCCACCTACTATTTTTCTAAATACACATTGTGAAAAATACATGGCAACATATTTGGAAAAAGGAAGATGTTAAGAATTTTACAAACAAAAAGACGTTAAGAATTTTACAAACTAACATAGTGAATTAGAGAATAGAAAAGTTATCATAATAATAAAAGAATAAGAATATATGTACTGATGTTTTTACTATGCAAAAACTTTGGTAGTCTCCTTTTCCCAAAAGATAAACATTTATTAATATCAACATACTCAAACCTGGTGCCAGTAGTTGATTAAATTTAGATCAGCAGATGAAATATGAGTGGTCAATATTATTTTTATTAATTTACCATATTCTACTTATGCATATTATTTTTATTAATTTACCATATTCTACTTATGCATCAGTATTTTCCACTTACAAAATTTAGAAATAACTAAATGAATATGTGATAGGAATAACCTCACATACATCTTTGAATTTTCGTCGAAGTACAAATACTTACAATATCTCCAGGGTGCAGTATTTAATTTTTATTTATTATTTTCACAGTAAAATGGAGCTCTAACACTTTTCAGGTAGAACATTCAATCAAAACAACACTTGTACTATAGGGTGGAAGGCAATATGGAATTTGGCCACTTTAATTCCAATGTAATTGCAGGAGTTGGAGAAATAATCATAGTGTTTTAAAAATTCTACTGCTTCCAACATGAGTTAAATCCTGTTAGAACAGCTTTTATCACCTGGCACCCATAAACTCTTACTCAGATTGACAGATTGAAGTGGTAATTTAGGTAGAGTTCATAGAAACTAGTGTTAGATCAGAGTCAGTATTTAATAGTCTTTAAAAATTTTGATGTTTTTCTCCATTGTTTGCCTATAAATATTAAATATTGCCATAATGATTCCTTAGGAGAAAAAAAAATTCAAAATAGTGTAATGTTTCAAAGTCAGTCTGAGTCAGATTCTTGAGTGAGGGTCAGGTGCTTAAGTCATTGTGCCTGGATCTGAATTCAGAATTCACTACTTTTGCAATATTTGCCTAAGTGAAAAAACAACCCTTCTGAAAGCTGAGTTACTATTTCTATGTAATATGTTAATGCTACCTGACCAGTAAATTTTTTCAATTAATTAAAATGATCTATGTAAATATTTAACACATTAACTGATACATTCAGTACATGCTAGCAAAAATAATAGTCCTTAATAGTAAGATCAAAATATGACATCAAAATGTTAGTCAAAGATGTATCCTTCATATACGCTTTCCATTGACATTAGTCACTTTCAGCAAAAGGCTTATCCTTTTGCTTTGCTAATTTCCTCATCCTATCTTTTGTTAGAAATAAACAAGCAGTTGCCAGATGCAGTTTCTCACTTTGGGAGGCTGAGACAGGTGAATCACCTGAGGCCAGGAGTTCGAGTCTATTCTTGCCAAATGGTAAAACCCCATCTCTACTAAAATTACAAAAATTAGCTGGGCATGGTGGCAGGTGCCTGTAAACCCAGCTACTCAGGAGACTGAGGCAGGAAAATCACTTGAACCCAGGAGGCAGAGGTTGCATTGAGCTGAGATTGCACCACCGCACTACATACAGCCTGGGTGGCAGAGCCAGACTCCATCCATCTCAAAAAAAAAAAAAAAAAAAAAAAAAGAAAAGAAAAAAGAATAAAAAAGAAAAACAAAAAGAAAAGAAATAATCAAGCAGTTTCATTTTCTAGTTTTGGAAATAGTTGTTTTTTTTTTAAATGGAGGAAATTGAGCTGTAATTCTTTTAAGCACGTTTCTCTATTGTGAATGAAACAATATATTTAGTGTTCAGTTCTTCTGGGTCAATGATCTAGCTATTTCTTTCTCATCTAAATTTAGCTTTTTCAGTCCTGTTTCTCCTTTCAGTCCTCTACTCCCAAAGTGTAATTTTGTATTTTGTTATAGGCACTGTTAATGTTTTCATTTGATCTCAACACTATATTTATCTTGGGCTTTACTCGAAAATGCAGTGGACTAATTTTAGGACTCTACGGAAGGGTTGAAATGTGTTATTTCTAAATATACCTTTGCAGCAAGTTTTAATAAGTAATAGAATTTAGTATTTTTTCTCTATAGTTATAACCCTTATTAAAATACTATATCCTTTAGAAAAAATTTTACACTTAGAATGTTATATAAATTTTCTAAAAAGTGATACATACACCATTCAAATTAACTAACCTAAATCTTCCTGAAAGGACCTAGATTATCTAGTTTCATTATATTCTTAGTTTTAAAAAAATTAATATAATTTGATCTTTTGTAGAAATTATCATATTCATTCACATATAGATGCTTAACTCTAAATGTACTTTAAATGGTCTTTTGAATATTACACATAGTTATGGGCTTTTATCAACCATGAACCTTTGTCCACAGATAAATGACTTTTTTTTTCAGTTTTCTCTTTTTTCATTCTTTTGTCAAGTTCTTATATATTTGAACTTGTAATTGGAGAATTTTTCTTCAGTCAGTACATGAGCAGAGCTGTTGAAATGCATTAGAACCAGCCAATTCAAACACAAGTGAAGGGGGTACTGACATTATAAATGTGAGTCATTAGAAAAGTCATAAAAGCCTCAATTTAGGAAATTACTCATCATTAGGTATATACAAAAATGATATAATTAAAATAAGAATTACCATAATTGTTGAAAAATAGTACTGTGCCAAATGCGTACAGTTACTTTGTATTTGGCAGCACTGACATTGCAATTTGCTGGTGAAAAGATGGGCGACATTTTGTCATACACATACACACAAAGTCACATATAAAACAAACACACACCCAATGATCCCTGCCACGTATTTACAATTTGAAAGTAAAACTTTTAAAGTTTTAGTACAAAATGTAGGAAAATAGACTTACCATACTGAAGTTGCTTAAAATTTCTTCACATAACAGAAAACAGACAAGCATAAAGGAAACTATTATACATGCAACTACATTGAATTGAAATATTTCTATACATCGAAAGTCATGCTACAATACAAATTGAAAAATATTTTAATATGGAAAATTTCTAAAGATAAGAAATTAATATATATAAATTTTTCTGCATGGTAAAAAGTAAAATACTCAGTGAATATGAGAAAAAAGGGAATTAATAAAAATTATTAAAATGTTGGTGTACTTTATTATAATTAAAAGCAATGCAAAGTAAAAACACAAAAATATACTACCAGACTCATTAGTATCCCTCTTCTAAAAATAGTCATGAAGCCTACATTTTAAATTATGCCTACTTTCTTATATCACCCAATTTCTCTTCACCTTAACATCTATAAAACAATCTGGATGAAATGGTTTTTGATCTGATGTACTCATCTCAGGTAATCTTCACTCCTGAAAAATGAGTCTAAATTTAATATTTTTTTCTGAAAAAATAAGTCAGTAAGATTGAAAGTTCATGAGTATTTCAAAACTTATTATTAGCTGTCTTATGTGCTCTTTCTTGGAGAATCATCTATGAACACTCAAAATAATGTATATTTTGTGGTTGTTTTATATGTACTTTAAAAAAATTAGGTCAATTTGATCGGTAGTATTCAAATCTTCTCCTTCACTCTTCATTTATTCTCGATCTAGTTCTTCCATGAATTATTAAGACAGAACTGTAAAAATTTCTTGCTGTAATTATAAATTTTTATGTTTATCAATTTAGGTTTGTCCATTTTTATCTCAATATTTGAAAAGCTCTGTTATATACAATATTTATGACTGTAATAGCTTCCTGGTGAATCAACTCTTCATATCATTATAAAATGTCCTTTTATCATAATACACTCAATGTCCAATGTGTCTATGAATATAGCCACACCAACTTCCTTCTGCTACCCTTTTCATGACATATGTTTTCCTTATACTTTTACTTCTAGACCATCTTTGTATTAGTCTCTATAAGACAGAATATAAGTTGATCGTACTTTTTTACTTAGTGTAATAATGTTTGACTACTTAAGAATTTTTAGTACAATCACAGTTAATGTAATCATCATGGATGCCTTTTATTTTCTTTTTGTTCCATTTCTTTTTAAATTAATTTTTTCTGTTTAGTTGTTTCATTTTTATTAAATACCTTAACATTCCACTTATAATGTGATATTCATTTTATAAGACAAAATTTTCTGTATTATTAAATTAGCAATTGTTCTGTCAATTATAACATTCACACTTAAATTACTACAGCCTATTATGGTTGTAATTTTATGTACTTCTATATCCACATTAAACTCAACAACACAGTGTTATTGTTTTTGTATTAATCAGTTAGTTATTTCAAAGCGATTCTTCATCATTCCTTCCATGG
This sequence comes from Callithrix jacchus, assembly GCF_049354715.1. NCBI lineage: Eukaryota > Metazoa > Chordata > Mammalia > Primates > Cebidae > Callithrix > Callithrix jacchus. The sequence continues at coordinate 31,726,657 of NC_133502.1, forward strand.
TTCAGAAATATAATTTGATTTTACACACTTCATCCTATAGAACTTAATTCAGAATTTCTTGTGTAGATATGCAGGTGAAATCAGCTGATTTAAAACTACATATATTTTACATTCATAATTTTTACTTAACATAAAATGTTGCATTGAGTTTAGTTTATTATATAAAATATCATTGTATTACCTTTTGACATTCATTCATTTTGATGAATATCAATTGTATTTTTATTTCTTTGTCATGTAAAGAAAATATCTTTCTGTTTCTGCACATTTAGGGATTTTAAAAAGACTTTTTTTCCCTTAAACATTGGATTCTTGCATAAAGGTAAGCACTAGAGGGTAACTGTCAACCATATATGTAATGAGAACCCCAGTAAGATTGATCAAGCTCCAGAGGTGTGTGTTAACATTTTAACATAGGATGAAATTCAGGACCTATTTCTAAATTGTAAAGGTGGAAACACTAAAATTCTTTGGCCTTTCAAAAAGTATGTTTACATTGCACAAGTGTTAGAGTGATAAAATGTGATTCTTTCCATTTTATCACTCTTTTGCGATCTCAAAGGAGCAAATATTTTTTTCTTTTGTTTCAACAGGTAGGGGTACCTGTCTCTTTCTTCTATGAAAAATACCAACATTCTTTTTTTAACGTTGATCACCTGTATTACAGACTCTTTTATGTGGAGTGTGATAACTAGTTCACATTGGTTTTCTCTACGCATAAGAATCAGTGGATGGAGGGCCAGAACAATTATTATCACTAGTGATAATTCAGGTAAAAATGTACATTCAGAAAAAAATAAAGATGATTATTTAAAACTAGCAGTTCTCAATTATCTTCTGGCTGCTTAAATATTTTAGACTTATTATTATTTTTTCAATTAGCTTATGATGTGCCTAGACATAATTTCCTTTGTATTGTTAGCATTTTTGTTCTTCGGCAACATATGAACTGGTGATTTTCATTAAATTCAGAAATAAGTGTGGCCTTTTGTTTCAGATGTTTTTACTGCCCATATGATACTTTCATATTTTTCTGTAATTCAAATTCCATTAATGTTAAAGTACTTCATCTTTTCCTATAGCAAAAACATCTCTTTTCCCATTTTTTTTTCTATTTTTCTCTCTAAGTTTCATGGATAGGGTAATTTTATATTGGTCTACCTGCCAGTTAAATCACCTTTTATTTTTCTGCAGTTTTAAAGCCACTGTTAAGTTTACCTAGCAGAATTTCATCGTATGTATTATATTTTCTCCTTTAGAATTTCTAATGTTTTCCATCATTTTAATTTTTTAACTGGTCATTCATTATGACTATCTTTTTAAATCTTGAAACATAATTATACAAGCGCGCACACACACACACACACACACACACACACACACGTAGTCCCTGACTTATAATGGTTCAACTTAAAATTTATTTTATTTTTGAGACAGGGTTTGACATGGTTTGGCTGTGTCCCTACCCAAATCTCATCTTGAATTGTAACTCCCATAATTCACACCTGTTGTGGGAGGAAACTGGTGACAAGTGATTGAATGATGGGGCTGGTCATTCCTGCACTGTTCTCATGATAATGAATGAGTCTCATGAAATCTGATGGTTTTAAAAATGGGAGTTTCTCAGTACAAAGTCTCTTTTTTTTTTCCTGCTGCCATCCATGTAAGATGTGACTCGCTCCTCCTTGCCTGCCACCATGATTGTGAGGCCTCCCCAGCCATGTGAAATGATAAGTCCAATTAAACTTCTTTCTTTTATAAATTGCCCAGTCTCCGGCATGTCTTCATCAGCAGCCAGAAAACAAACTAATACAGTAAATTGGTACTAGCAGAGTGGGACATTGCTGAAAAGAAACCTGAAAATGTGGCAGTGATTTTTGAACTGAGTAACAGGTAAAGGTTGGACCAGATTGGAGGGCTCAGAAGAAGAAAGGAAAATGTGGGAAAGTTTGGAACTTCCTTGAGACTTGTTGAATGGCTTTGACAAAAATGCTAATAGTGATATGAACAATAAGGTTCAAGCTGAGGTGGACTCAGATGGAGATGTAGGGAACTGGAGCAAAGATGACTCTTGTTATGTTTTAGCAAAGACACATTTGTCCCTGCCCCAGAGATTTGTGGAACTTTGAACTTAAGAGAGGTGATTTAGGGTATCTGGTGGAAGAAATTTCTAAGCAGAAAAGCATTCAAGAGGTGACTTGGGAGCTGTTCAAACCATTCAGTTTTATAAGGTAAGCAGGGTATAAAAGTTTGGAAAATTTGCCACCCAATAATGGGATGTAAAAGAAAATACCATTTTTAGAGGAGAAATTCAAGCCAGATACAGAAATTTACATAAGCAAAGTGGTGCTAAATATTAATCCCCAAGACAATGAGGAAAATGTCTTCAGGGCATGTGAGAGGTCTTCATGGCAGCCCCTCCCATCATAGGCCCAGAGACATAGGAAGAAAAAGCGGTTCTGTGGGCTGGGCACAGGGACCTTGTGCTATGTGCAGCTTAGGGATTTGACGCCCTGTATCTCAGTTGCTCCAGCTGTAGCTGAAAGGAGCCAGTCGCTCAGGCCATGGATTCAGAGGGTGCAAGCCCAAAGCTTTGGCAGCTTCCATGTGTTGTTGGGCTTGTGAGTGCACAAAAGTCAACAAATTGAAGTTTGGGAACCTCTGCCTAGATTTCAGAGGATGTATGAAAATGCCTGGATGCCCAGGCAGAAGTTTGCTGTAGGGGTATGGACCTCATGGAAAACCTCTGCTAGTGCAGTATGAAAGGGAAATGTAGGGTCAGAGCCCTCATACAGAGTCCCTACTGGGGAACATCTTAGTGGAGCTGTGAGAAGAGGGACACTACCCTCCAGATCCTAGAATGGCTTGCACCGTGCACCTGGAAAAGCTGAGAACACTCAATGCCAGCCCATCAAAGCAGCCAGAAGGAGGCTGTGCCCAGCAAAGCCACAGGAGTGAAACTGTTTAAGACCACAGGAACCTACCCCTTGTATCAGTGTGACTTGAATGTGAGATATGGAGTCAAAGGAGATCATTTTGGACCTTTAAGATTTGACTGCCCTGCTGGATTTTAGACTTGCATGGGGCCTGTGGTCCCTTTGTTTGAGCCATTTTCTCTCATTTTGAACAGCTGTATTTACCCAGTGCTTGTTCCCCCACTGTATCAAGGAAGTAACTAACTTGCTTTGATTTTACAGGCTTATAGGCAGAAGGGACTTGGCTTGTTTTGAATGAGATTTTGGACTGTGGACTTTTGAGTTAATGCTGAAATGAGTTAAGACTTTGGGGGACTGTTGGGAAGGCATAATTGTGTTTTGAACCATGAGGACATGAGATTTGGGAGGGTCCAGGGGTCAAATGATATGGTTTAGCTTTGTACCCATTCAAATCTCATCTTGAATTGTAACTCCCACAGTTCCTGTGTGTCATGGGAGGAACCCAGTGGGTGGTGATTAAATTAAAGGGATAGGTCTTTTCTGCACTGTTCTCATGATAGTGAATGAATCTCATGAAATCTGATGGTTTTAAAAATGGGAGTTTTCCTGCACCAGCTCTTTATTTTTTGCCTGCCACCATCCATGTAAAATGTGACTTGATCCTCGTTGCCTGCTGCCATGATTGTGATGCCTCTCCAGCCATGTGGAACTGTAAGTCTATATAAACCTCTTTCTTTTTTAAATTGCCCAGTCTCTGGTATGTCTTTATCAGCAGCATGAAAATGGACCAATACAGAGTCTCATTCTGTCATTCAGGCTGGAGTGGAGTGGCATAATCCTGGCTCATTGCAGACTTTACCTCCTGGGTCCAAGCACTCCAACTCACAGAGTTGAGAAGTGAGGGTCACAGGTATGCACTACTATGCCTAGCTAATTATTAGTAGTATTATTTTTAGTAGAGACAGGGCCTTCTATCTTTCCCAGGCTCATCTTGAACACCTGGCTGAAGCAGTCCTTCTGCCTTGACTTCCTAAATTTCTGGAATTGTACTATGCTCTAGTTCCCTTAGGCATAATTGGAAAATGTTCCTGGGTAGAAGACTTGAATGTTATTGTGACTTACTTCAGATATTTTTCTTTTCTTAAGGATCAAAGATTTTCACCACCCTGCACACCATGTTTGAAAACATTTTTGTCCAGTTTCATAGATGTTTTCAGCAACAGGGCAAGTCAAGTACAATAATGGCTAAAAAAAATTTCTAGGAACTGATTTTAGAAGGAATACTAATTATTAGTACTAGATGTTCTGGCATTACCCTAAATTCCACACCTTCACTGTAATTATTCTCTTGGGGTTTGCCAGAACTCCATACAACACCTTTGTTTGCTGAAAGCACTCAAATTTAATGGAGTTTCTTACATTGTAACGAAAAATTGCAAAATGTCTCACATAACAACGTGGATTTTCTGCAGGCCCTGTTTGTTTGTTTTTAGGTCACATTCAAAAGTGACTACTTTGAATTAATCCAGTAGACGGGTCATAATAGGATGCCCAGATACAGGAAGTATTGCCTACAGAGTGGAAGGTGATACACAAAACACTGTTTTCCTTTGTATATGTGCAAGTGGAGCATCTCTTATCTCAATTAAATTAAATATTTAATTTATTTAAATTTAACATATCAGAATTTATTCTTCAATTCTGCTATTTTTGTTTTATCTGTCTTTTGCTCTTTTTTTCTTCTGTTCTGCTAGACTGATTTTATTTCATATTCACTTTGTCTCTTTTATTCACATATAACATATACATTTTGTTTTATTTATTAATTTCTAATTGGTTAGTCAGGGAATTGAAATATGCATGCTAGCCTCATCCTTTCTACCAAGAATAAAATATTTTACCACTTCACATACAATGTGATAATATAAACCCCTCATGTTCCTATTAATCCTGCTTCTTCTTTGTATAAGTTTTGTTCTACATTTTGTTTCTTCAGGTGAAATGAGCCCCAAAACTCATTGTTAGTATTTGTGCTTTAAGTAGATAATTATATTTCTGAAAACTAAGGAATTATGGTAAAATCCCTTTTGTGTTTACTCATATATTTATCACTTTTAGCGCTTTTCCTTCTTTATACACAATCAACTTTCTTTCTGTATCATGTTCCTTCATCTGAAGATAGTTCTTTAATATTTCTTAAAGGAGTAAAAATTGGCTAGTAAATTTTTTGCTAAGATTTGGTTGATGAAAATGTATTTTCCTTTTTCTTTTTTTTTGAGACGGAGTCTCGCACTGTTGCTCAGGCTGTAGGGCAGTGGGGCGATCTTGGCTCACTGCAATCTCCACCTCCTGAGTTCAAGCAATTCTCCTGCCTCAGCCTCTGAGTAGCTGGAACTACAAGTGTGCGCCACCATGCCCAGCTAATTTTAAAAATAATTTTAGACAGGATTGCACCATGTTGACCAGGATGATCTCCATCTTCTGACCTCATGATCCACCTGCCTTGGTCTCCCAAAGTGCTGAGATTACAGGTGTGAGTCACCGCACCTGGCCAATGGATTTTTATAAAACTTTCATTTTAAATGTTTACAATCCCAATTTTTTAATCCCTTGTCTGCTAATTTTAGCTTCTCTGTCATCTCTGAGTTTGATTATTGTTTTAATCTTTGTTCTGGTTGACATTCTACTTTTTTGTTGTTGTTATACTGCTGCACGTCTGGATTTTGTTGATTTGCTTTAGAATGTGATGAAATTTTGTCGGTTGTTTTCATTCTTGCTGTGCTTTTTTTCTGACAGTAAATTTACTGGTGGATCAGCTTGTTTTACTTGAGGGCTGTTTGTCCATAGTGTTTATCCATGTCTTAAATAGTCTTCATTCTAGAACTAGAATTGCCTACAAGTTGTGAAACCTCAGTTGAGTACAGCAATGCCTATATCTGCTCGGTTGAAGCTTCTACGTTTCTCAATATTACACAATCTTCAGGATATCCATTAAGCTCAGAGTTCCTTTATCTCATGAAATTTCACCCTGATCATTTAACTTGGTAAATAGCTGCATAACAGCTGCCAAAATTGTGTTGATTTGCTCCAGCAAAGGAACTAAAATTGCTGTGCACTTAATTTGCAATTATCATCTGATTAAGGTTTTGATAATTTGTTATTATCAATGACCCATTTGTCTTTTCCTCAGTCAGATGGGTTATTTTAAGGGAGAATGTTGAGAAATCACCAAACATGCTTTTAAAAATCTTTCCTGTTAGCACTAATCTCTACAATTTCTCCATGGATTTGCTGCTGTTCTGTGTTTACTCTCGATGAATCTCAAGGTGGATGGTTCCATGAGTTGTACTTCATTATTCCTTTCATATCATTCTTTGTTGTACACATTAGGAAACCCATCTAGGGAAATTGTGTGTTACTATATTTATTATTTCTACTATACATACTTGAACAAGATAAAATTTTAAAGGATTCATCCAATGACTCAAGGCACCCAATGTAAGAAAAAATAAAGTATATACTGTTTACAAAGTGATGCACATAAATATCCACATTTTCTGGTTGAGTATGGTAGAATTTCATATCCCCAGGGATTACTATCAGTTCAGAACCAGGATATAATAACTCCTAGCATATCTGGGTATATTCCTCTTCCCAGTGTATTTTTATTTCAGTAATTGAATGCAGAGCTTCCTGAGGAGGGATATCAGAGAAGATTCATGGGATATCTTTGAGGCGATTTTGCAATGGCATTTCTCTACATAACCTGGTCTCTTCCTCAGTCTGCTTTGTGTGTGTGTGTGTGTGTATGTATAAATGTGTATGTGTGTGTTTATACATATATATATGTTTGCCAATATCTCTCAAACAGTACCTTAGTAGGCTAATCATGTGTTTCATTTTCTAAGAATTCATCACCAGAGATCCTTACAGAACAAAACTCACCAGTTATCATTTTGTTCCTACATCATATTATGTTAATTGCACCCATCTATTTCAGACAGTTGTGCAGTACAATTTAGTCTCTACTCACTCTGTCAGTCTTCTATTCTATTGATGTCGAGCAGTCCATATATATTTAAGCATCCAGATTTATTTGATTATTCTTGAGCCATAGAAAACTAGCTCTCTAATAATTCTGCATTCCTCTCACCAATGCATTGGTTAATAAATCTGTGAAAATTTCTTTTGACATTTCTTTTAGATGGTTGCTAGGAAAGTTCTACATGGTAGATCCATTCCAACATTCTCATCTTTTTAAGCCATCAAGTCTTCCTGTATTGTGTCACAGGAGAAAGTAAAACTTTAAGCTCATTAACTGTGGGCCATGATGGACTCCAGGTTCATTTTCTCTCTAGCAGATTATTAAAACTATTTTCTAAGTTTCAGCTGAAATGTTAAAATTTCAATTCCTAGAAAGTCCTTTTATATTAATATAGTAATCCTTTTGAGTCTTATAATTCTCATTGTTGGTATAGAACCATTCGTATTTAGTCTGATATTTGTCGTAGTTGGTATAACACCTCTAGTATCTAATCTCAAGTTAGTCTCTTTTGCATTGCTCTAAAGAAATACTCAAGGGTGAATCATTTGTAAAGAGATGAAGCTTAATTTGGTTAATGATTATGAAGACTATTCAAGATGCATAGTACTCATATCTGCTTTTGGTGAAGACCTCAAGAAGCTTATAATTATGGCAGAAGTTGAAGAGGAAAAAGGCATGTCACATGGCAAGAGAGGGGGAAAAGAGAGAAGTACCAGGTTGTTTTAAATAAAATATATCTTGCATGAACTAATAGATTTAAAACTCATTCGTCTTGTGAGGGAGCACCAAAACATTCAGAAGAAATCCACTGCCATGACCCGAAATTTCCCTCTAGGCCTCCCTGCCAACATTTGGGATAACATTTCAACATGGGTTTGGAGGAGAAAAAATATCCAAACTGTATTATTCCACCCATTGCTCCTCAAATCTCACGTCCTTTGACATTATAACATACACTGATCCCTTCTCAATATTTTCCCAAAACTCTTAACTTGTTCTAGCCCTAACTAAAAAGTCCCAAGTTTAATATCTTATCTGAGACTCAAGTCCAGTTTCTTTCACTTATGAGATGATAAGTTAAAAAACAAGTTACTTACTTCCAAGATACAATGGCAGCAACTGAGCTTGTCATTGGAGGGGTGGCGGATTTTTTTCTATTGTATTCAACATTAACACCTGGTTCTTTTTTCAGTCATGTTAATCTCTCTAACAAGTGACTGCTCCAAAAATTGCTTTGATTTATTTCCTTTGGATTTCTCTCCTGAAAAATGCTTTTTCCTTCTCTGCCACAAGGTTGGGCTGTGAGTTTTCCAAATGCTTAATCTCTGCCTCCCTTTTAATGATAAGTTCCAACTTAAAGTCATTCTTTTACTTCCACATGTCATTATAGATTGTTGGAAGCATCTACATTACTTCTTGAATACTTTGCTGTTTATAAATTTCTTCTGCTAGATACCCTATAAGTCATCATTCTTAAGTTCAATGAATCTCTAGGGGATGGATAGAATGCATACAAGTTCTTTGCTAAGGTGTAACAAGGGTAATCTTTGCTTCAGTTCACAATATATTCCTTACTCCATCTGAGACCTTGTCAGTCTGGCCTTTACTGTCCATATTTCTATCTGCATTTTGGCCATAATCAATCAGTCTTTAAGAAGTTCCAAACTTTCTCTCATCTTTCTGCCTTTTGAATTCTCCTGACTCTCCCAACCTCTGCCCGTTACCAGTTCCAAAACCTCTTCTACATTTCCGGGTATCTTTATAACAATGCCCTACTCCTTGGTACTAATTATCTGTGTTAGTCCATTATGCATTGCTATAAAGGAATACCTGAGGCTGGCTAATTTGTAAACAAAATAGTTTTATTTTGACTCACAGTTCTGCAGACTGTACAAGAAGTATAGTATTGGCATCGGTTCCTGGTGAGGGCCCCAGAAAGCTTACAAGCAAGGTGGAAGGATAAGGGGATGCATGCATGTCACATGATGGGAGAGGGAACAAGAGAGAGGGAGGATGTCCCAGGAGATTTCAAACAACCACCTCTCATGTAAACTAATAGAGTGAAAACACACACTCATTATGTGAGCTAAGCACCAAGCTATTCATGAGAGATCTGCCCCATGACCCAAACATCTCCCACTACGATGCACCTCCAAGACTAGGGAGCCATTTCAATATGAGAGTTGGAAGGGACACACATTCAAACTGTATCACCATGTATGCTCCCTGCTTAGACAATCTGGTGAGGGCTGTCATTTTTTTTTTAGTGTCTAGTTATTATTTCTATGTGCATTCCTTGTAATTTTTGTATGGAATATGTTGGGTATCTAACTCAATTCATGGATACAGAATAAACATGGAGAGGTAGGATGTGTCCTGAGGAGAATAGTCATCACCACTAAACTTGTTGTAATATTTAAAGAGTCAAGGCTCACAAAAGTAGCTTGCCTCACATAAATTAAAAGAGCTTCCTCCCCTAATAATAGAATTTAAGGTAGGTTTGTGGTTACACTGTCTCTGTTACCTCAGTATTGATGCAGATTTTCCCATTGCATACTTCTGTGTCACACTCTTTCTCTACTAATGTGCTTCCTTACCATAGAAACCCATGAGACGTAGACCACCATCTGCAGAGGTCTCTCCTGCAGACACTGACTTAACAATGGATGAATGAATGCACTCCCACACCCTTTTAGTGATTCAAGTGGGCTAGGGTTGGTTGTCCGTTGCTTTAAGAGGGTAACTGCAGCCAATCGACGAAGAGCCCTTGTACATCCACACATTAATTCAGTGAAGATTTCATAACAGAGGTTCTAAGTCAACATACTTGTGGATAATTAACATGGTTAAAAGAGTGGTTTTATGAATGATAAAAGCTTTAGGTTTTGGGCCCATAGTAAACACTATTAACTTTGATCTCCCCCTGGGAGGACCATCCAGCACAAAGGTGACATGAGTAAACAGAGTACAGACAAAGCGAAGTGGGGTAAACAGACTTAACTGGGGAAGCCTCTTATCAGTCTCTATCTCTTTCCTATGCTAATGCAAAGGACCAGCCCTCTTCAGTCCTGACCCAATAAAGCCTTTAGGTCTTCCAAAAGGTTTGAGACTAATCTATAACCTTTCCTAATATTTTGCTAATATTTTGCCAGTCACCCCAACCTAATTCCAACAAAACCAGGAAAGGGTAAATATATATTTTGCATTAAATCTAACAAATCCTTCAAATACATATTTTGCATTAAATCTAACAAAATACATACAGTTACCTACATGTCCATATTCTGGCTACAGGTGGAGAAAGTAGAGTATAAAGAATCATTTGCCCAAAGGTTTACTGCTCAGACACAGAAATGTAGCCCATCACTTTTGTATATATAGCATTCGTGAGGACTCAGTTGCATGGCAACACCTAAGAGCAAAGGAGCTAGGGAAATGCAGTCTAACTGGCTAAATGTATGAAGAGGTATCACTCTGCTGTCACTGTGGCAGAAGGAAATCACTATTAGCCACCACAATATCACTTAAGATACAAAATATGAAATATAAATATACTTAAAATGTCACATGTATCCATCTCTAAATGTTTTTTTTTTCCCCTTCTGTCCATATATATTAAACCACTCTTCTGATTCTGGTATATATTATTTTCATAAATTTTAAATTTATAAATGTTTAGGCCAGGCACGGTGGCTCACGCCTATAATCCCAGCACTTCGGGAGGCTGAGACAGGTGGATCACGAGGTCAAGAGATCAAGACCATCCTGGTCAACATGGTGAAACCCCATCTCTACTAAAAATACAAAAAAATTTAGCTGGGCATGGTGGCGTGTGACTGTAATCCCAGCTACTCAGGAGGCTGAGGCAGGAGAATTGCCTGAACCCAGGAGGCGGAGGTTGCAGTGAGCTGAGATCGCGCCATTGCACTCCAGTGTGGGTAACAAGAGCAAAACTCCATCTCAAAAATAAATAAATAAATAAAAGTTTAAGTTTTTTATCTAAATAATTTAATGTATATTTACAAATTTGAAATGTAAATCATATATACATATTTAAATATATTTACAAAATTTAAATATTTTTTATTTATAATAATTTTTTTTTTTTTGAGATGGAGTCTTGCTCTTGTCACCCAGGCTGGAGTGACGTGGCACAATCTCGGCTTACTGCAGCATCTGCCTCCCAAGTTCAAGAGATCCCCTTGTCTCAGCCTCCATAGTGGCTGGGACTACAGGTGGCTGCCACGATGACCGGCTAATTTTAGTATTTCTAGGAGAGACGAGGTTTCAACATGTTGGCCAGGCTGGTCTTGAACTCTTGAAATTCAGCAATCCACCCATCTTGTCCTCCCAAAGTACTGGGATTACAGGCATGAGCCACAGGGCCTGGCCCAATAAAACTTTATAAATACATATTTTTACCTATAAAAATTAAAAAATATATAACATATACATTTAAATATGTACTTATATTTATTTCATATTTATACTTAATATGTATTTAAATTTATATTTATTTATATGTTATAGATAAAAATTTAAACAAAATTTGTAAATTCAAAAACTGTAAAATTTATGAAATGATTATGCTAAAATGAGAAAAGTAGCTTATATATATGGTATGAGAAAGGGGAAATCAATTAGAGATGGTTGCCAATGTTTTAAGTACATTTATGTTTCACATTTTATATCTTCGTGATATGTTCATTTCTGAATGGTTCTGTAACAAATGAAAGTTACTGGCTTAGATAACAAACATTTACTCTCTTATGTTTCTCAAGGTCAGCAGTCTAATCAAGGTTTTGACAGTGCTGTGTTTGTTCTAGAGGCTTCAGGGGTGAGTCCTAATCCATGTCTTTTCTATTTTCTAAATGCTACCTACATTTCTTGTTTTTGTTCCCACTTCCATCTCCAAAGTACATCACTCCAGCACTTCTGAATTTGATGTCCCCTTCTTTTATGATGATTATATTGGAACCACCTGTATAATTATCACAGCTCAAGATCCTTAACCTAATTACTTCAGCAGAGTCCCTTTTACTATGCAAGTTAACACATTCACAGGTTCTAGGAGTTAGTATGGATATCTTTGTGGGGTACATTTTTCATATATTTACAGACATATTCTTCTTTATTACCATGACTTTAATACAATGTAATTGTAAAGATGTCTTTAGCAGAAAATCAGAACAAGTGAGAATATATCAATGAATCCCTTTGCATAGTAAAATTAATTATGCTGGTGTCCAGTTAGTTTCATCAACATATGTGAGGTGGAGCTAAAGTTTTAAATAAATTTAATTAATTGAATAAAATTTAATATGATAAGAGGAGTTTAATGAATTTCATAGATGAAAAAAAGATATATAGTGAACATTCTGCATAGCCAAGTCATCGTAATTAAAGTTACGAGGTGTTATATGTTATAGGTTGAATTGTGTTCTCTCAAGAAGACATTGAATTCCTAATTTCAGAATATGACCTTATTTGGAAAGAGTATCTTTACAGAGGTAATGAGGATAAAATTATCATTAGGATGGACTCTAATAAAATATTAATATTATTTGCATCCTTCTATAAAAATAGAAATATAGACCCAGGGAGAGCTGTGTACAGAAGGAAGATAATATGAAGATACACAGGGAAATTTTATGTAAAAATGAAGGATTTGGGTGAATCATCTATAAGCCAAGAAACACCAAAGACTTCCTGGTAACAAGCAGAAGCCAGCAATACGAAGAGAAGAATTTTGATTCTGCTTTCACAGAGGGTACTGGCCCTATTTTGGGCTTTACACGTTGATCTTGGACTTCTAGCAACCAGGACTGTGTAACCCAAGGAAAGAAGTATTTGTAACTCAAGGAAAAAAACTGACATTTACGGCACAAAGTGCTTTTTCAAATTGAAATGAAAGTAGAAAGGCATGCAAATATGGTAAATAAATAATTACCTAATGAAGAAATATAAATATCTCATAATTATATACAATAATATGGTTAATTTTGTTCACAGTGGGGGAAATGCAAAATAGACCTGTTACTGCACCATTTTTAACTTTTCGGATTGAAAAAACTCAATATATGGTAGGATATTTTGTTAGTAGGATAAGTTGTTATCTATAGGCCACCAGGTTCATATGCCCATTGTACAGTACAGTCCAATATACCAAGATAGCAAACTTTGTGGCAAATAGTTTAATGATGGCAGGGTGGCCAAGCAGGGAGATGGGAAAGAACCCTCAAATATGCCTCCTTGGGAAATCCTGGGTTGAAGTTTTTAAGGGGATCATGGTGGATAAGGGACCAGAAAATAGGAGTAATTGACTGATTAGGGTAAGGAAAATGAAATCATCAGAATGTAGAAACACATTACTTGGTGAGTCAGCTTCTTATGGGGTCCTTCAGCCCAGCTGACATCAGTAGTTTCACTGGTATAGAGGACCTCAATAATATCTGAAATGGAAAATGTAACTTTTACAATGCTTAAGTTGTTATCTATAGAGCAGTTAAGTGGAACTATAATCTTGTAACAGGAACTGCAGGATTCTAGGGGAACGGGCAGCAGACAATCATGAGGAAGCAGGTCAGACAGTGAGCTGATCTAGTGATTAATGTGCTGTAAGCTTGGTTTATTTTCATTTCTCCCTCTTTCTTCTTTTCTAAGTTCATAAAATTTACAGGGTTGGTTTGATAGGAAAACAGGTGTCTTCACAGACTATCAGAGGAAATTCAAAGATTATAAATCTGTAGATGTTGTCTATGGCAACCTTTGTTTACCTTCCCCCTCAAAATGGCACAAACACTTTGATTAAACAATACCAGTCGTAAGAATTTATCTGACACGTCTTCCTGCACGTGTACAAAATGAGTCTTTTGAAATTTGAACATTGTGATTTTGTTTGTTACAGCAAAATATTGGTAATTATTTTAATATCTATCAGTAGAAGACTGGTTTGATGAGCTATTGTAAATCCATAAAATGATGAAATATATGGCTACAAAACAAAATCCTAAGAAATCTTCATGCATGTTGAATGTTCAATGTCCTTCACTCATATATAAGGTAAGAAAAGAAGACAAAATAATGCATGTGGTTTGCTACTTTTTATACCAAAATAAGAAGACAGTAGTTTATATATGTGTATTCTGGATTTAAATATATTTTATTGTATGTCCATAAAATTTCTCCAAAGATAAAAAATAATTCTATTGTTGGCCTATAATGAGGAATACTAAGTGGCTGAGGGACAAATGTAGGAAAAATAAAATTGCTTTTTAATTCTGTATATTTTGAATTTTCAATAGCAGTGAATTTTGGATTTTGAATAATAGTGAATTGTGTATTATTAATTTAGAAAAAAGTGAGATTTGATATAATGCAATGATATGTTATTGAGCGTGACTTTATTTAGAGTTCTTTGGTTTAATTTTATTTGTGTAACAAATACTTAAACGGCACTTGCTCTGTGCCAGTCATTATCCTGAGCCTTTCAGCCTCTTTCGGGTCTGGTGATTGGCAGTCTACCAGAATTACACATTTATCCAAAGTAATTGATGCTGAGAATTTGAAAACATGAGATTTTACTCCTAGTAGCTAGTAACTATGAGGTATAGTTCTTTACTTTAAAGGATTATAAAGTGATTAAAGCTCATTTTTATCACAAAGATCTCATAATTTAATTTCTTTCTGAAGTGACATTTGTAACTTTAGTAAAGTTTGCTCTATTCTGAACCTTTTATTTGGACTAACTAGTAACGATGTGGCCTTTATCTACTTAAAGTATACTGTTAATGTTCAAATTTTGATGGTATTGTGAGTTCTGAAAGCAATTAACATGCAGTGATACCCATAGGCTCAAAATAAATGGATAAAGAAAAATCTACCAAGGAAATGGAAGTGAGAAAAAACCAGAGGTTGCAATCCAAATTTAAAACAAAACAGACTTTACACCAACGAAGATGAAAAAATACAAAGAAGGGCATTACAAATTGGTAAAGAGTAGAATTCAACAAGAAGACTGAACTTTCCTACATATATATTCACCCAACACAGAAGCAGCTAAATTAATAAAGCAACTTCTTGGAGAACTTCAAACGGACTTAGACTGTAGCACAATCATAGTGGAAAACATCAACACTCTACTGGCAGTATTAGAGAGATCATCAATGGAGAAAATCATCATATATGCAGGACCTGAACTCAACATTAGAACAAATGGATCTAATAGACCTCTACAGAACTCTCCACTCAAAGACAAAAGCATATACATTCTTCTTATCACCACATGTCATGTATTTCAAAATGGCTATAAAACACTGCTCAGCAAATGCAAAAGAACTGAAATCATACCAAACACACTCTGGGACCAGAGCACAATAAATATAGAAATCAAGACTTAAAAAAAAATTATTAAAACCAAGCAATTACATGGAAATTAAGCAAACAACTCCTGAATGACTTTTGAGAAATTAAGACAGAAATCAAGAAGTTCTTTGAAATGAAGGAGAACCAAGACATGACATATCATAATCTCTGGGACATAGCTAAGGCCATATTAAGAGGAAATCTTATAACACTAAACACCCATATCAAAAAGTTAGAAAGCTCTCAAATTGGCCACCTAACATCACAACTAAAAGAATTAGAGAAACAAGAACAAACCAACTCCAAAACTAGCAGAATACAAGAAATAACCAAAATCAGGACTGAACTGAAGGACAGTGAGACAAAAAATGAGCAAAAAGTAAGAAAAATAATTCAAAATATCAGTGAATCCAGGAGTTGGCTTTTTGCAAAAGTAAATAAGATATATGGGCTGCTAACTAGACTAATAAAAAGAAAAAAGAGAAGATTCAAATAAACACAACCCGAAATGACAAAGGATATGTTGCCATGGATCCCACAGAAGTACAGATTACTTCTTCAGATTACTACAAACACCTCTATTTATACAAACTAGAAAACATAGAGGAGATAAATTCCTGTACACAAATATCCTCTCAAGACTAAGGCAGGAAGAAATCAAATCCATTTACAGACCAATTATGAGCTCCAAAGTTGAATCAGTAATAAATAGCCTACCAACCAAAAAAAGCCTGTGACAAGACAGATTTACAGGTGAATTTTGCCACATGTAGAGTGAACAGCTGGTACCGTTTCTACTGAAATTATTCCAAAAAACGTAAGGAGGGAACTCCTCCTCAATTCAGTCTGTGAATACCAAAATGTGGTAGTGACAGACACACACAAAGAAACTTCAGGCCACTATCTTTGATGAACATTGATGCAAAAATTCTCAACAAAATACTTGCAAACCAAATCCAGCAGCACCTCAAAAAGCTAATCTATCACAATCAAGTAGGTTTTATTTCTATGATGCAAGATTGGTACTACTTATGCAAATTAATAAATGTGATTCATCACAGAAATACAGCTAAACAATAAAACCACACAATTATCTCAATAGATGCAAGAAAGGGTTTTGAAACCTCCCTTTATATTAAAAATTTCCAATAAACTAGATATTGAAGGAACATACTTCAAAATAATAAGAGCTACCTATGACAAACCCATAGCCAGCATCTACTGAATGGACAAAACCTGGAAGCCTTCCCCTTAAAACTGGCACAAAACAAGGATGCCCTCTTTCACCACTCCTATTAAAAGTAGTATTGGAAATCTTGGCCAGTGGAATCAGGCCAGAGAAAAAGATAAAAGGCACCCAAATAGAAAGAGAGAAAATCAAATTATTTCTGTTTGCAGATGACATGTCACTATCTAGAAAACTCCATAATCTTGGCCTCAAATCTCCTTAAGCTAATAAACAACTTGAGCAAAATTTCAGTTTACAAAATCAATTTACAAATACCACTAGCATCCATAAACACCAACAACTGTCAAGCCAAGAACCAACTCAGGAACAAATCTTATTCAACTTGTCACAAAAAGAATAAAATACCTAGAAATATAGCTAACTAGGGAGGTGAAAGATCTCTATAATGAAAATGACAAAACATTGCTCAAAGAAATCAGTGATGACATAAACAAATGAATAAACATTCCATACTCATGGATCAATATAATTAAAATGGCCATACTGCCCAAAGCAATTTATAGATTTAATACTATTCCTATAAAACTACCAGTGACATTTTTTGCAAACCTATTTAAAAATCAATTTGGAACCAAAAAAGAGCTCAAATAGTCAAGAGATTCCTAAGCAAGAAGAACAAATCTGGAGGAATCACACTACCCAACTTCAAACTATACTCAGGGAGACAGTAACCAAAACAGTTTGATACTCGTGCAAAAACAGACACATGACCAACGAAACAAAATAGAGAACACAGAAAAAAGGCCACATACTTAAAGCCATCTAATCTTTGACAAAGCTGATAAAAACAAGCAATGGGGAAAGGATTCCCTATTTAATAAATGATGCTGTGATAACTAGCTAGCCATATGCAGAAGACTGAAAATAGACCCCTTCCTTGTACCACATACAAAAATCAACTCAAAATGGATTAAAGATTCAAATGTAAAATAAAAAAAGTATAAAAACCCTGTAAGACAGGCTAGGCAATACCATTCTGGACATAGGGACGGGCAAAGAAAATTGCAACAAAAGTAAAAGCTGACAAATGAAATTGAATTAAACTATAGCACCTCCACACAACAAGCAAACAACAAACTATCAACAGAGTAGACAGACAAACTACAGAATAGGAGAAAATATTTGGAAACTATGCATCCAAAGAAGTGTAACATCCAGGTCTATATACAACTTAAAGTTACAAAAATATTTGTAAAAAGGTTTTTACAAATAAAAAATTTTCAATAAATTTTAAAATAGATAAACTTTGGGACATGGAACTTTTTTCTTTTTTGATTATATTCTCTGCTTGTAGGCAGACCTGATTTTTTAAAAACCCATTTTGATGAGAGTGAAAAATATCTTGGACTGCAAGGTATCGCTATTCTTTTTATAGCAGAGGCTTACTAAAATTACATTTGAGCAACAGAGAGACAGAATCATAGACTCACCATCAGATAAATCTTTTTTTCACCAACTTTGAAGTTCTTTTACCCTATTAAAGTTCATTATTCTTGAATATTAGTAGGAAGAATTATAGTGTAATCTGGCCTCTTTTTTCCTATTTCTATAACAGGAAAACCAACCCCATTAAAAAGTGGGCAAAGCACATGAACACACACTTTTCAAAAGAGGACATACATGAGGCTAACAAATGTATGAGAAAAATGTCAGTATCACTGATTATTAGATAAATGGAAATAATTACAATGAAATACTACCTTACAGCAGTCAAATGTCTCTTATTAAAAAGTCAAAAAATAACAGATGCTGGTAAGCTTGAAGAGAAAGAAAAGAAAACACTTGTACACTATACGTGGGAGTGTAAATTAATCATTGTGGAAAACAATATGGAGATTCTTCAAAGAGCTAAAAAGAGAACCGCTGTTTGATTCAGCAATCCCATTACTGTTTATATACTCAAAGGTATATACATTGTTCTACAGTAAAGACACATGCAGGCGTCTCTATGTTCATTGTAGCACTATTCACAATAGCAAAAACATGAAATTAACCTAAATGTCCATCAATAACAGACTGGATAAAGAAAAATGAGATACATGCACACCAAGAAATACTACATAGCCATAAAAAAGAACATGCTCATGTCCTTTGCAGGAATGTGGATGGAGCTGGTGGCCATCATCCTTAACAAACTAACTCAAGAGCAGCAAACTAAATACCCCATGTTCTCATAAGTGGGAGCTAAATGATAAGAACACATGGACACAAAGAGGGGAGCAACGAACACTGGTACCTACTTGAGGGTGGAGGGTGGGAGGAGGAAGAGGAGCAGAAAAAATAACAATTGGATACTAGGCTTAGTACTTGGGTGACAAAATAATCTATACAACAAACCCACTTGAAACAACTTTACCAATATAATAAACCTGTACATATACTCCTGAACTAAAACCAAATAATTTTTTTAACTAAAAATATTCTGATTTCTATTGTGTTTTCGTATGTTTTTATTTATAAAAACACAAGAAAAATATCTCTTGTAAAACTCATATTTCATGTATATAATTATATGTATATTTTAAAAAACAACTGAAGGCTATCATTATCTAATTTCTTTTCTTGTTATAGAAATAGGAAAAGAGAGGCCAGATTATACTATAAAGCTTCCTACTAGTATTCAAGAATAATGAACTTTAATAGGGTAAAAGAACTTCAAAGTTGGTGAAAAAGAAGATTTATCTGATGGTGATTCTATGATTCTGTCTCTCTGTTGCTCAAATGTAATTTTAGTAAGCCTCTGCTATAAAAACAATAGGAATACCTTATAGTCCAAAGATATTTTTCACTCTCATCAAAATGGGTGTTTAAAAAATCAGGTCTGCCTACAAGCAGAGAATATAATCAAAAAAGAAAAAAAGTTCCATGTCCCGAAGTTTATCTATTTTAATAAAAATAATACACATATATAATATATACTTCTATTTTATATTATATATATATAGTATATATATACTTTTATTTTATATTATTGGAAGTAAAAATATAACAAAGACTAATATAATATATATTATATTATATATATACTTTTATATTATTGGAAGTTTATTTTAATAAAAATAATAATTGTATATATATACACTTTTATTTTATATTATTGGAAGCAAAACTATAACACAGACTAGAAATTTTAGATTGTTATAATCTTTAAAAATTAGCAAGAAAAGGCTGCCACTACACTTTGAACAGTTTTTTTCTCTGTGCCGTAAGTAGCACATTCCAATTAACCATTTTTAGAAAATTATCTGAATGAGCTTCTTAGTTTACTCAATATGAGTGAATACTCATTTTCTATGAATTTACCATTAACATAAATTTAAATGCTCATGTTGAGGAATGTAACTTACTTCGCTAATGTGTTTATAATCTCAAGAGATATCTGTCCTTTGGTGATAATAGTGGTTTAAATTGGGAGAGTAGTGTTCCCCAAAACATATTTGAGGGGGAAAAAACTGAAGTGAGACATTCTAGATTTATGGCTTGTCTAGTGCTGATTCAGCATCCAAGTGACAGTGTGGCATCGTAGGGGAAGAGGCTCTCTTGTTAACTGCTCTGAAACCAGGACATCTTTTTGTACCCAGGGAGTGCTATTTGTGTGACTCAGGTACCATCTTAAGCAAGAATGGGAGAGATTACTTGAAAATCACCAGAGTCTGGAAGAAGAGTGACTTTTTTTTTATAGCTTCAAGAAGAGAAGTGATTGGAGAAATAAAGGAGATAAAATACAGTAGAAAAATATGGCAGACAATCCTTGTTGAGCTGGGCATTTCTCTAGAGTTGATGGTGATTGCTGAAGTCTCCACTGAGCAAAAATTAGAGTTTTATAAAAGGCAAGGTTTAGATTTGGATAATCAACATTTATAGAGACTCTAATAGTTACTTTTTAATTTTTACATTTGTATGAACAACTTGAAACTTTCATAAAACTGGACCATAATATTATAAACCAAAATATGCATCACCAATACTTAACAATCATGAGAAGTTTTCTATATCTCCTTCATTTTTTTCCCTAAGGGGTCTCAACACAACTTTCTCCATATCTTTACATTTTACAGATACCAAGGTACGTTATCCAGGATTTGAATTTAATTGGTCTTTTCTGAGACATAGGCAAAAATACATTTTTTTAAGTTCCGCAGATTATACCAGTGTTAAACGAGAATCTACAAGAAGTATCAGAGAATTTTTATTTGTATGAGCAGATTATTAAACATGAATTAAGAATACCTAGGTTACAGTATATAATAATATTTCTATTAAAAATTTATTATTTTACACTTTCCAGCAAGTCACTTCATATCTTTGTGAGTACAATTTCTTTAGATGTAAGAAAAATAGAGTTTGATTAAAGCCTCTGTGGTCCTTTTCACTTTTGAAATTTTGATACTTCAGTCTATCAAGTAAGATCAAAGAACAATTCTATTTTACAAGGGTTTAACTTTCAGGAACACCCTTTACAGCATATTTTGTTACAATCTCATTCAATGAAATTTTATGTGACTGTAAGAATAATTACAGGAAATAACAAATACGTTTTTAAGATTTTAGAAATACTTTTCTTTGATTTCAATAGATCAAAATGAACAATTATTTTTGTTGTTGTTGTTGTTGTTTTTTTTGAGACGGAGTTTCACTCTTGTTACCCAGGCTGGAGTGCAGTGGCGCGATCTCAGCTCACCGCAACCTCCGCCTCCTGGATTCAGGCAATTCTCCTGCCTCAGCCTCCCAAGTAGTTGGGATTACAGGCACGCGCCACAGTGCCCAGCTAATTTTTTGTATTTTTAGTAGAGACAGGGTTTCACCATGTTGACCAGGATGGTCTCCATCTATTGACCTCGTGATCCATCAGCCTCGGCCTCCCAAAGTGCTGGGATTACAGGCATGAGCCACCGTGACCGGCCTATTTTTCTGTTTTTATAGTTAATGAAAACATATAAAGTTCTGGCGGTTTTTTAAGGTATTTTGATAACACACTCTTATTTTACATTTGCTCATCCCAAATACTAAGTCCTTAGTGATTTATGGATATTAATTCAGTGAACTCTCTCAGACTCTCTATGAGGCATATACTCTTGTCCACATTTTACAGATGAAATAATCTGAGTTCAGAGAAATTCATTAATTTGCTCAAGATTATAATTCTATTAACATGACATCTAGACTAAGACAGTATTAAAATTTTGGTAAAAATATATTAAGTATTGACATTTTGAATTATCTGTTACCAGTGGTTTAGTTAAAAAGTATACATATTTTTTCAAATAGTAAATTCATAAGTATAACCAAAGGATCCAAATATGATATTAGTCAAAAATTGAATGATCACTTTTATTTAATATCAATATATATTTATTCTGTGTATTTAGAAATTTGTATGATTAAGATCAGATAATTAATTTATAAAGGCATTAAACAGCAAGTACTGGAATATTATGATTTTCCAAATTCAAAAGCTACATGCTTAAAAACATGTTTGAATATTTATTCTTTTGTGGTATATAGCAATATCATCAACAATAAATGGCTTGAGAGTCCCAAGATGTTCCCTTTTGGGTTTCTAATAACAATAAATCAGGATGGATCAAAACTTCACCAACAGCTCAGAATGACTAAATTCAAAACTGGCCCTGACCACAAAAAGAGCATTCCTTTCACACAGGAAAAGGGGAAAATATCTTTGTTAATATGTTGAAAATAGAGATGACCTTTGCTAATGCAAAGTTCTGTTCCCCTCTTTTAACCAGTGAATATAAGGACATTTTTTTTTTTCTTTTTGAGTCATGGAATGCCATGAGGGTCTGGCCTTTTCAGAAAAATTCAGTTATCAGCTAATATGAGACTTGAAGCTACAATTTTAAAAATCCTTATTTTGCATTAATTTGCTTGATTGCTAATATCGTTTCTTTTGTATTGATTTAAAGCTTTATTCTGTTTTTACATAGCTATTTATTTTTATGGTTTATCAATAACAGAAATTGATAATAATTTTATAAATGTATTTAGCAAATTATATTCTGTTGTCTGGAATACAGTAAATAGCTTATTTTAACATCATCAGGTCAAATAAAGGAGTCAGCAATGACATATGTTACCAGAGTAAATTTACAGACATCCAAGTCTTTATAGCAAATCTCCTTTGGGATAATCACTTTAACAGAACTTCCTCGTGTCTGTGAAGGCAGCAGTTTCTGTAAGATATCTCCTCATGTTGGACCTGCTTTTGCAGTGGGAATCCCATCTGCTATGCTTCCCAATGGAATCCTTGACCCTTTATTGAACTCCAGTGAGTTATAGCCATCAAATGTCTGTTGTTATTTAAAACACAACATAGTGAGAATCAAGGCACTCCAAATACAAGTATCCCACAAGTATATTGAAAATAAGCTGAAGAAAGGCAAAATAGTACCGTATTAATAGAGAAAATAGAGAAATGGTTATTTTATAATCATACCATAATATCAATCTATACATTTTATGCATTAAAAATAAAATTCCAATTATAATATTCACTAGACAGTCGTTCTAGTAACTGTTATTAGGAAGATAAAACCAGTCATTTTAGGCTGACCTTCTTTTAACTAAACACTTGTTTTTTTTTGGATGGATTGTCTCACTCTGTCTCCAGGCTGGAGTGCAGTAGCAAAATCTCGATGTGAGCCACAACACCCAGTCAACTAAACACTCTTAAATTGGAGAGTCCTACTCAGCAAATTTCTCTGCACATTGATTTAGTGTTCTTAAGACTCTGTGACTAGACTATTGCTTACTGCAAGACTCCCTAACTTGTCCTAAATTATTACAATTAAGGAAGGAGTTTTAAAGCTTTCATCATCACACAAAAGCTGTATTTGGTTTCATTTTGCTTTGACATTTTAAAATTAGATAGTTTTAGGGTATTTATTTCCCCTTCAAAAATAAAACCGCACTAATTGGCCAGCAATTAAAAACTCTATTTAAGATTTTAGTCTAATCTTGGTTTATCAGAGCATTGTTATTTCATGACAAAATTCATTCAGGAATTAAAGTCAATATTTTTAGTTTCCATTTGACATTAAAACAAATTGAAATGACACATTTTATTGCATTTATAACTAGAAATGTATGATAATAGAAAAGGTGTTTTAAATGGAACATGATAAATCAAAATATTGTCATGTTTAAACAATTTGCAAAACAAAGATATACAGAGTTAAGAAAGGAAAATTTCATAACAAATCATTAAATATTTATAATTTATGACAGACAAAATTTGATCAGTGACATAGAAATTTATATTAAGGAAATAATCAGAGCAATAACCAACATTATGTGCAAAAATGTTCATAATAGAATTATGCAAACACAAAATAAAAAATAACCTAAATGTTGAAAATCAGGTAAATAAATTAAATTGTGTTATAGAACAAAAAAGGACATTATAAAAACAATAATATAATAGGAATATTCTGCAGTAAGAAAAATTATTCATATTTTTTTTAAAATTAATGTTTTACTATTATGGATACATAATAGTTGTACATATTTATGGAATACAAGTGGTATTTTGATACAAGCATACAATGCAAATAATCAACTCACCTCAAGCATTTGTTATTTCTTTGAGTTAGGAACAAGCTTCTAAATATTCAAAAGAAATAAAATGAGTGTATGGAAGAGATCTGAACTGCCATGTTTACTGCAGCACTATTCACAATAGCCAAGATATGTAATCAACCTATGTGTTCATAGTTGATGAATAGATTAAAAAGATGTGGTAAATTTGCCCAATGAAATATTATTCAACTATTAAAAATATGAAATCCAGTCATTTGCAACAACATGGATGAAGCTAGAGGAGATTATGTTTAGTGAAATAGGAATGGCACAGAAAAAAATTGATTATATCTAAAAGAGAGTAGGCAGGAAGAAAACTGCACATCAGTACCCTTCATGCATAAAGAGATGCACAAGTCTTTAGCAAAATTTTAGCAAATACAATTCAGCAATATATTAAATTAAGAATGTACTGTAATCAAATGGAGCCAAGTGAAGTTTATTAAGGAGGCAAAAGGATGGCTCAGTATTCAAAAATGAATTAATGTTACACATTATATTAACATAATGAAGAAGAAATGCAGATAATCATATCAATTTATGTAGAAAAAGCATTTAGCATAATAACTAAAGACCCATTAAAGACAAAACATAAAAAATAGGAATAGACAACCAGTTCCTCAACCTGATAAATAGCATCTACTAAAACCAAAACCAAACCAAAGCAAAAATATGAAAAATTCTGTAGTTAATATCATAGTAATGATCAAAGACAGGATGCTTTCCCACAAAGATAGAGAATAAGGCTTAGATTTCACTTCCATCTTGATATTTAAAATAATGCTGGAAATTCTAATAAGTGCAATAATGCAAAAAACAAAATTAAAAAAATATATATGGAAATAACCTAGAACACACACACACACACCCTTACATGGAAAAAACAGATAAAATTGTTTTATCCATAGATAACATGATTGTCTATATAGAAAATCTTAAGAAATATAAGGTGAAAATACAAAAGCAAAAAACCTGTAATTTGTAAGTTACTGTCAAGGTCACAGGATATAAGACCCACATTTAAAATTTCAATTGCATTTCTCTATACTCTCAATAGATATATAGTCAAGGAAGTTAGATTTATACTAAAATTCACAGTCACTTAGAAATAATGAAATGCTTATAGGTAAATTTAGCAAACATATATAGGACTTGTATGCTGAAAACTGTATAATGCAGATAAAAGAAATGGAAAAAATAGCTAAGTAACTAGAAAGGCATACTGTGTTCATGGATTGGAGGACTCAACATAGTAACGATGTAAATACTCTCCAAATTGATGTATGTTTAACGTAATTCCTAGCAAAATCTCAGAAAATCACAGTATACTTAGAGGAAATCATTCTACAATTTATATGCAAATAAAAAGGAATTTGAATAGCTAAAACCACTTTGAAATAGCAGAATAAAGTGGAAGGAATCAGTTTCAATTTCAATTTTTTGTTTAGATTGCTTTGTTGCCCAGGCTGTAGTGCAGTGACAAGATACTTCTGCTTCCCAGGTTCAAGCAATTCTTGTGCCTCAACCCTCAGAGTAGCTGGGATTACAGGCATGCACCACAACACCAAGCTAATTTTTGTGTTTTTAGTAGAGATAGGGTTTTCCCATGTTGGCCAGGCTGGTCTTGAACTCCTGGCCTCAAGAGATCCACCTGCTTTGGCCTCCCAAAGTGCAGGGATTACAGGTGTGAGCCACTGTGCTTGGCATCAATTTCAAAATTTTTATAAAGCTACATTAATTAAGACTGTGTGATATTAATGAAGGAATAGACATATACATCATTGAAATATGAAATACTATAAATAGATCCACACAAATATATCCAGCTCATTTTTGCTATACATGCAAATGCAGTTCAATGGGAGAAAGCATTTTAAACAAATGGGTTAGAGCAATGGGATATCCATAGAAAGACAAACAACGACAACAACAACAACAAAAACAAAACTTGAGCTAATTTCCTACCTGGTACAAAAATTAGGTCAAATGGACGATGTATTTAAATATAAAATATAAATCTATATATTACAGAAGAAAACCTTGGAGAAAAATTTTCAAAATTTAGGTATAGACAAAGAGTTCTTAAAATTGACACTGAAAGCATCCATAATATGGACAAAATAAGAGATGAATTGAGTTTCAACATTAAAATCTATTGTCCTGCAAAAAAACATGTAAAAGATTTCTATTTACACAAAAAGACAACTCATT
This sequence comes from Callithrix jacchus, assembly GCF_049354715.1. Classification (NCBI taxonomy): domain Eukaryota; kingdom Metazoa; phylum Chordata; class Mammalia; order Primates; family Cebidae; genus Callithrix; species Callithrix jacchus. The sequence continues at coordinate 31,753,058 of NC_133502.1, forward strand.
GAGAAAAAAAGATTTATGTTCATACAAAACCCTGTACATAATTTTTATAGCATCTCTGTTCATAATAGATTTATATTAGAAAACACCCAGCTGTTCTTCAATAACTGATTGTGGTCAATCCGTACCATGAAATACTATTCCACAACAAAAACAACAAAAATCAATAGAATATTCATAACAACCTGGAAAAATCTCTAGAGAATTATGCTGAGTAATCGCTGACAGTCCTGAAGGTTAGACAGTGTATAATTCCATTTACATAACACTCTTGAAAAGACAAAAATCTTGTAATTGGAGGACAGATTTGTTAGGTATGGCAATGGGAGAGAAGACATGTGGCTATAAAAGGCAATAGGAAGGAACATTATTGCAAAGGGAGCAAACCTTATGAATAGTGACTCTATCAATGTCGATATCCTGATTGTGGTATTGTAATCTAGAGTTTTGCAAGATGTTGGAACTAGGGAATACTGGGTAAAAGATTCACAGGATTTCCCAGTACTTATTGCAATTGCACACAAATCATTTTAGTAGCATTTTAGGAGTGAAGGCAACAGATATACTCAATTTACCATCTTTCACAAAAAACCTAGCATGTTTACATTAAAAAATCCACAGAAATTTTTTCTTGCTTTTAGAAAAATGCATGCAATGTCACACAAAGTAATGCTTAGAATAAATGCAAAATTGGTATTTGGAAACTATTATAATTAAATCTGTAGGAAGCATTTTAAAAATCCCTGAAGTGATTTTTTTGGGATGCAGATTTTCAGTAGGGCCTGCCAACTTTGGCCGGTTGAAGTGAAAATTGTCTAAATTCAACTTCTTTTGTGTGGTTTAGTCTAGCCTTCAATCCAAATGGAATCTGTCCCAAGCCACTTCACAGCTGAAGATAACACTTATTATTGCTTGATTTTTTAGAATTGCTTTATGCATTTGAATGTAAATACCATAATTCCTCCTTAGAAATTACAGAGTTATACACATCTAATCCATTTTCATTCTTAATGATATGGCAGTACACATTTGCAGGAATAATTGAACAAACTGATAAAAAATGTATCTTTTCTCTAATACTGTATAACTAGAAAATTCTCTTTATTATAGAAAATGTTAGGCAAATTTTCAAAATTAGGAATGCATTTATTCTATAACTACATATATTAGCAAAAAGTATTTTGAAGTTTGTTTCTGACTCATATTAACTCTCTTATTTTTTCTTTGCATTTTTGTTTAGTCTCCAGGATCATATTCAAAGTTATTTATGTAAGATTTGCTCAGTAGTGAATACATTCTCAAATACTCTTTTATTCAATTCTAAACTGGAACATTTAAAAGACATACAGTGCTTCAGTAACTTTTAAATCATCCCATATTACACAAGGCAATTTGAAACTATTGAAGCATTTTGTAAGGGTTTCTCTTTCAAAGTGTTCAATGTTTAGAGATTATAAAGAGTTATTTAGCTTTATTGCAATACTTTAGATTTACTAGAATCATTTTAAAAGAAGGAGGTATATAATATCACATAAATCTATCAACTAAAACAGTATAAAATATATTTAATCAGTATAAATGCCATATGGAGACATAAGTTGAATGAAAGAGGAGCAAAGGAATGAAGAGTGACAACCATAAAAAATTTTGAGGCCAGAAATTCATAGTTTATGCAGTAAGAAATTTAGGAATGATGGATTTTTAATAGCTTTAAAAATTCTATATATCCAGAATTGAAATAAAAATATAAACAAATTATTCTCGAGATAAAGAAAAATTATCCTTAGGCCAAGTATAAGATACTTAGGGATGAATGTCAATTGAAGAAAATATGTGAAAATTAATAAAACATGGTGTGGGGGCCGGGCGCGGTGGCTCAAGCCTGTAATCCCAGCACTTTGGGAGGCCGAGGCGGGTGGATCACGAGGTCAAGAGATCGAGACCATCCTGGTCAACATGGTGAAACCCCGTCTCTACTAAAAATTACAAAAAATTAGCTGGGCATGGTGGCGCGTGCCTGTAATCCCAGCTACTCAGGAGGCTGAGGCAGGAGAATTGCCTGAACCCAGTGGGCGGAGGTTGCGGTGAGCCGAGATTGCGCCATTGCACTCCAGCCTGGGTAACAAGAGCGAAACTCCGTCTCAAAAAAAAAAAAAAAAACATGGTGTGGTAGAGTTTCAGAAATGGTTCCCAACGTTCCCAACCTCCTCATGTCCATGACATGGGTAATCCCCTAACTTTGAGTGTGGGCTAGAGGCAGAGACACATTTTTCAGTAATAAGACATGGCAAAGTGATATTATTTCTGATATTGTTAAAAAAATACACTGGCTTTTTTCTTGCTCTCTCTCACTACTTGCTCTGCTGAGACAAATAATCATACTGTATGTTGCCCTAGAGAGAGGGAAACAAAGCAGGGAACTGAGGACCACTGTTGAACATACCACAAAAAACTGAATTCGGCTGACAACTGTTAGTAGACTTCACAACAGATTCTTCCATTTAATGCCTTGAGAGGAGACAGCGGGCCAGCCAACAACGGGACTTCAATCTTGTGAGAGACTTTCGGCCAGCTAAGCTACACAAGATTTCTGATCCATAGAAGTTCTAGGATAATGTTTGTGATTTACGCCACAAAGTTTGGATTAATTTGTCTACCAAAGGGTACGATATCATTAATAGATAGCTATACATAGCTGAATCTCAAAGAAAAAATAACTTTATTTTAATATAAAAGAAAAAACTTGAGTCAGTAAACTAAAATATTCAAACCAAAAAAATGACAAAAGCAAAAGTGTAAACAGAAAAATTTGGGAAAAAATCAATAATCAAAATATTAGATATAAAGGAAATAAATAGCCAGAAAGATTAATAAAATTGACAGTATGTCAAAATATGTTAGTAATTTAAATGAGGATTTAACAAGAATTATTAGAGAAAAAGAGATGTTTCAAATAAAAACGTTAAATGAAGATGGAAAATAAATACAGTTATAAGAGATTAAAGCATAATAAATATGAATATTAATGCCCCAATAAATTTGGAGAATTAGAGAAGGTATGTACATTTTTTGGAAAAAACCCAAAAACCTTGACTTGGTAAATAAAATATAAAAAACTCAAATAGTCTCAAGCATTAGAGAAATTGTAATAATGTTCAAAAGTATTTGAGCCCAGGCAATGTAATGGATGTGTTTAACAAGATTCTGAAGTACGAATATGCCCTATTTTATAAAACTAGTTGTGGAAATAAAAACAATGAAAGTTGATTAATTTTATAAGAATATGATAAACTTCATTACAAAACTGGACAAGCAAACCACAAGCAGAGATAATGTATATTATTGAAAAAATTCTGCAATAAAGTTTGTTATGTTTTAATCTCTCCCAAGATCATACCAATTTAGACATTTCATTCTTTGTTGTTATTTTTACATGAAGTATGTTTTAAAAACAGAAATTTATGTTACATTTCTGCTAAAAAAGAAGATACAACTAAGACATTAATGACATGAATAAAAAATTATAAAAATAGTTTTTGGAAGTACTAAGAAAATTTTTATGTTAATTAAATAATAATATTAAATGTGTCTACTAGGAAATAACATTTTGGAATCAAACATTAAATTTTTCAAGTGGAGAAATTATGAACTAAAACCAATTGAAAACACTTGTCCTTGAGACTATCTTGCTTAGAGAGATGGATATATTATTTGTTATGTTAAGTAAGCAGGGATATGATGGTAAATGTACTCGATAACTATTTTATAAAGATATAACATAATAAATGAAAAATTAATTATAAATTTTCTCTGGTTTTCCAGTAACTGTGTTCTATGATAATCATTGAAATAAGTCTGGGTGGGATCTATGATATTGCATTAACCCTACTTATGCAATCTCTCAGATAGTCTTTCATACAGGTATAACGAGAGATAAATTCTTCTTAGGTACAGCTTGAGACCCCAGAGTTTGTAATTATCTTGCTGTGGTTGATTCTCTTTGTATGTCTTAATATATAGCATACAAAAAGAAATTGTATGGTGCATATTTATTATATGATTGAATACTGTTTCTATTTAGTTTTAATAATAAGAAATTGTGTAGGCAAAATTTTAAAGAATTTGTCAACATCACATCATGTGAATCATTGGAATACATTATATGCAATGATTCATTCATTATAGATGGGTTAAATGGCTCCTTTTTTTGAAACCTTTTGAACAGTAAGTGACATATCTTTACAATAAGGGTGTATAATAAAAAAACAAACTTTAGGGAAATAAATAAATGAACAATATTTTAAATGCATTCAATGTCAACTCAAAACTTATTTATTTAGAGGGTCATGTGTACAAGATATAAGGTATTACTCTACTGGAAGAAGAATATTCCAAGCACAGGCAGCACCAATTCCATTAGGAGGAAGTATACCTGACATGTTAGAGATACTGCAAAAAATCACAGATGATACAAAGACAAGGACAAGAAGAACAAGTGAGGAGGTGCCATTACCTGAGACTGGATATCTGTAAAAGGAGTGGGCTTTGGAGGAAAGATCAGAAATTCAGTTTGATATATATTATGTTTGTGATGCTGAGTAGGTGCTTACATAGAAATGTAGAGTAGAAAGTGATGTATAGAAGCCTGGAGACCATGAAGTGTGGCTGGCAATGAAATTTGGGGTATTCCAAAATAACAAATGTGCTGCATTTTGATATTGATTAAGTTTGAGGACTGAACAAAATCTGTAAGGATTGGGTCTAAATATAGATATAAAAGTATTATGACTATGGTCAGAAGAAAACCTTGAGAATATTCTGCCTTAAAGTCAAATGAAGAGAGTATATCCAGGAGAAAGGAATCATCAACAGTGCAAATGCTGCTGATAGATCAGGTAAAACGAAGACCCAGAATTGACAATAAGCTTTACTTCCATGATGCCAAAGCCCCTTTCATGTTTGGGGCTTTGACGTTCATATGATTTTATAATATAAATCAATGAATTAAAACTATTTGTTTGATTCATTTCAACTGACAAAACCTACTAAAACAGATTACAGACTGCTTCAGTGAGATGGCACATAGCATGAACATTACCAATTCAGAATAAAAGATATGGTATTTTTACTAAGTAATTGCCAACAGAAATCATTGTTTTTTCTGTACATTTTTTTTTGGCTGCATGCTCACTGTTCACATATTTATATGTCAAGAAATTTGTAGTACTGTTTTTGAAGAAAATGTAAGGAGGATGGTCTTTTTCTAACTGGTTGGTCTTCATTTTTACTAGTATTATTGACCATTTCTTTTTCAAATTTGACAATAAAATTCACAGGTTTCTGTGCAGATGTAATGATTTTTGATATTAAAGTTTCTGCCAGAGGAGAAGATGGCACTGTAGGACCAATTCAGGATTGCAGCTCCCAGTGAAAGCGCAGAGGGTGAGTGGATGCTGCATTTCCAGATGGATCTTTATTGCCCACAGACCAGGAGCTTCCCAGGTATAGGAGCCCCAAGGGCTGCCAGCGCGGCTGTTTGGGCCAACATGACTGTTTGGGCTGGGGCCGCAGCGCAGCGGCACTCCGTAAAAAATACACTGGTTTGGTTGCCCTGTTAAACAGGCAATTGGAGATTTTGGAAGGCAGACTAGCACATTCATCTGATTAAATGGGACTTAAACAGAAAGCCAGGCCAGGAGACCCCTGAGCAGCAATGTTGTTCCAGCCAGCACAGTGGGTCGCTGCACAGGAAATCACACAGATCCTGGCACCCTTTCAGCAGGTGAGTGGAGCACCTGGGAGAGAGTCAACCATTTAACTTTTTTAAAAAAAAAGGGCTCTGAGGCAGGGAGCCAGGTGATCAGGCTCAGTGGGTCCCACCCCCACAAAAACAAACAAAAGAGCAATTGGAAACGCGTGGGGTTGAGAGTTTCATGGCAAGCACAGCTGAACCCAGGATGGTGCAGCTCGATGGGGGAGGGGCGTCTGCTATTACCGAGGCACTCGACCCCTACAGAGGTACTCTGCCATTGCTGATGAAGCCTTCTGTTGCTGAGGCAACCTGCCATAACAGACAGAGTCTGCCACTACAGAGGCAGGCCGCCATCACCAAGACAGCTCTAACAACAGCCATAAAAACAGGACTACAGGGAATGACACACAGCAGCAGGGAAGAGCCCATGGCAGCAGGGCGAAGCCCATGGCAACAGGGCGGAGCCCACGGCAACAGGGCAGAGCCCACGGCAGCTAAGCATAGCCACTACAGGCAGGCAGTGATTAGACTGCCTCCTTGCTGGGCAGGAAAGTGCAATGGATACTCATAAATAAAGCCCAAACTCCCCAGGACAGAGCACCTGAGGAAAAAAAGGGACTTTATGAGTTCTGCTGCAGCAGACTTAAATGTACCTGCCTAGCAGCCCTGAATGAACAACGGAGCTCACAGCTCAGCACTTGAGCTCCTATAAAGTATAGATTGTCTCCTCAAGTATAAAGTACAGATAGTCTCCTCAAGCAGCTCCCTGAGTCCCATATATCAAAAGAGTCACCTCACGAAGGACTGATCAGACTGACATTTGGCGGGCATCATTCAGGGACAAAGATAGCAAAAGAAGAAACTGTTAGCAAACCTCACGATTCTGCAGCTGCTACAGGTGTACCCCAGGCAAGCAGGGCCTGGAGTGGACTTCAACAGTCCTACAGCAGAGGGACCAGACTGTTAGAAGAAAAACTAAGAAACAGAAATACTTCATGATCAACAATCTGACCGTCCACTTAGAGACCCAATTGGAAAGTCAGCAACTACTTAGACGACACGTTCATAAATCCACAAAGATGTGAAGAAACCAGCACAAAAAGGAGGAAAACACCCGAAACCAGAACACCTCGCCTCCTGCTAGGGACCAAAACTCCTCACCAGCAAGAGAGCAAAGCTGGACGGAGAATGAGTATGATGAAATGACAGAATCAGACTTCAGATGAGAAACTTCCGTGAGCTAAAAGAACATGTTCTAACTCAATGTAAAGAAACTAAGAACCTTGAAAAAAGATTTGAGGAAATGATAACAAGAATGGACAACTTAGAGAGGAATATGAGTGAATTGAAGCAGCTGAAAAACACAACACGAGAACTTTGCGAAGCATGCACAAGGTTCAACAGCTGAATTGACCAAGCAGAAGAAAGGATATCAGAAGCTGAAGATCAACTCAATGAAATAAAACAAGATAGCAAAATTAGAGAAAAAAGCACAAAGAGGAATGAACAAATTCTCGAAGAAATGTGGGACTATGTGAAGAGACCTAATCTACATTGGATAGGTGTACCTGAATGTGATGAAGAGAATGAATTCAAGCTGGAAAATACTCTTCAGGATATTATCCAGGAAAACTTCCCCAACCTAGCAAGGCAGGCCAATATTCAAGTTCAGGAAATACAGAGAACACCACAAAGATACTCCACAAGAAGAGCTACCAAGGCACAGAATTGTCAGATTCACCAGAGTTGAAATGATAGAGAAAATGGTAAGGGCAGCCAGAAAGAAAGGTCAGGTCACTCACAAAGGGAAGCACATGAGACTCACAGCAGATCTCTCGGCAGAAACACTACAAGCCAGAAGAGAGCGGGGGCCAATATTCAACATCCTTAAAGAAAAGAACTTTCAACCCAGAATTTAATATCCAGCCAAACGGAGCATCATAAGTGAAGGAAAAATAAAATCCTTTGCGAACGAGCATGTACTCAGAGATTTTGTCACCACTAGGCCTGCTTTACAAGAGCTCCTGAAAGAGACACTACACATAGAAAGGAACAATCAGTACCATCCATTCCAAAAACATACCAAATGCTAAAGAGCATCAACAAAATGAAGAATCTGCATCAACTAACAGGCAAAACAGCCAGCTAGCATCAAAATGGCAGTATCAAATTCACACATAACAATATTAACCCTAAATGTAAATGGGCTAAATGCACCAATCAAAAGGCACATACTGGCAAATTGGATAAAAAGCCAAAATCCATCCGTGTGCTGTATCCAGGAAACCCATCTCACATGCAAGGATACACAAAGGCTCAAAAGAAAGGGATGGAGGAAGATTTACCAAGCAAATGGAGAGCAAAAAAAAGCAGGAGTTGAATTCTTGTCTCTGATAAAATAGACTTTAAAGCAACAAAGATCGAAAGAGACAAAGAAGGTCATTATATAATGGTAAAAAGATCTATACAACAAGAAGAGCTAATGATCCTAAATATATATGGACCCAATACAGGAGCACCCAGATATATAAGGCAAGTTCTTAATGACTTACAAAGAGACTTAGACTCCCACATAATAATAGTGGAAGACTTTAACATTCCACTGTCAATATTAGACAGATCAACCAGGAGGAAAATTAACAAGGATATCCAGGACTTGAACTCAGACCTGGAACAAGCAAATCTGATAGACATTTACAGAACTCTCCACCCCAAATCCACAGAATATACATTCTTCTCAGCACCACATCATACCTACTCTAAGATTGACCACATAATTGGGAGTAAATCACTCCTCAGCAAATGCAAAACAACTGAAATCATAACAAACAGTCTCTCAGACCATAGTGCAATCAAGTTAGAACTCAGAATTCAGAAACAAACTCAGAACCACACAGCTTCATGGAAACTGAACAAATGGCTTCTGAATGTTAACTGGATAGACAATGAAATGAAGGCAGAAATAAAGAAGTTCTTCAAAACCAACGAAAATGAAGACACAACATACCAGAATCTCTGGGACACATTTAAAGCAGTCTCTAGAGGAAAATATATAGCAATAAGTGCCCACATGAGAAGAGTGGAGAGATCCAAAATTGACACCCTAACGTCAAAATTGAAAGAGCTGGAGAAGCAAAATCAAAAAACCTCAAAACCTAGCAGAAGACAAGAAATAACTAAGATCAGAGCAGAACTGAAGGAGATAGAGACACGAAAAATTCTTCAAGAAATCAATAAATCCAAGAGCCGGTTTTTTGAAAAGATCAACAAAATAGGCAGACCACTAGCCAGATTAATAAAAAAGAAAAGAGAGAACAACCAAATAGATGCAATAAAAAATGATAAAAGGGAAATCACCACAGATTCCACAGAAATTCAAACCATCATCAGAGAATATTACAAACAACTCTATGCACAAAAACTAGTAAACCTGGAAGAAATGGATAAATTCCTGGACACCTGTTTCCTCCCAAGCCTAAACCAGGAGGAAGTCGAAACTGTGAATAGACCAATAACAAGGTCTGAAGTGGAGGCAACAATTAAGATCCTACCACACAGAAAAAGCCCAGGTCCAGATGGGTTCACAGCTAAATTCTACCAGACACACAAAGAGGAACTGTTACCATTCCTTCTGAAACTATTTCAAATAATCCAAAAAGAGGGAATCCTTCTCAAATAATTTTATGATACCAACATCATCCTGATACCAAAACCCGGCAGAGACTCAACAAGAAAAGAAAACTTCAGACCAATATCTATGACGAACATTGATGCAAAAATCTTCAATAAAATACTGGCAAACTGATTGCAACAGCACATCACAAAGCTTATCCACCATGATCAAGTAGGATTCACCCCAGGGATGCAAGGCTGGTTCAACATATGCAAGTCTATAAACTTAATTCACCTCATAAACAGAACCAAAAACAAAAACCACATGATTATCTCAATTGATGCAGAGAAGGCCTTTGACAAAATTCAACAGCCCTTTATGCTAAAAACCTCAATAGACTCAGTATTTATGGAATGTATCTCAAAATAATAAAAGCTATTTACAACAAACCAACAGCCAATATCATACTGAATGGTCAAAAACTGGAAGCATTCCCTTTGAAATCTGGCACTAGACAAGGATGCCCACTCTCACCACTCCTATTCAATATAGTACTGGAAGTTCTAGCCAGAGCAATCAGGCAAGAAAAAGAAATAAATTATATTGAAATAAGAAAGGAGGAAGCCAAATTGTCTCTATTTGCAGACTACATGATAGTATATCTAGAAGACCCCATTGTCTCAGCCAAAAACTCCTGAAACTGATAAGCAACTTCAGCAAAGTCTCAGGATATAAAATCAATGTGCAAAAATCACGAGCATTCCTATACATTAATAACAGACTGAAAGAGAGCCAAATCAAGAACAAACTGCCATTCACAATTGCTACAAAGAGAATAAAATACCTAGGAATACAACTAACAAGGAATGTAAGGGACCTCTTCAAAGAGAACTACAAACCACTGCTCAATGAAATAAGAGAGGACACAAACAGATGGAGAAACATTCCATGTTCATGGTTAGGAAGAATCAATATCATGAAAATGGCTATACTGCCCAAAGTAATTTACAGACTCAGTGCTATCCCCATCAAGCTACCATTGACTTTCTTCACAGAACTGGAAAAAACTACCTTGAACTTCGTGTGGAACCAAAAGAGAGCCCACATAGCCAAGTCAATTATAATCAAAAAGAACACAGCAGGAGGCATCACACTACTGGGCTTCAAACTATACTACAAAGCTACAGTAAACTATAATACAAGGCATGGTACTGGTACCACAACAGAGATATAGACCAGTGGAACAGAAAAGAGGCATCAGAGGCAACACAACATATCTACTACCATGCAATTTTGGATAAACCTGACGAAAATAAGCAATGGGGAAAGGATTCCCTGTTTAATAAATGGTGTTGGGGAAACTGGCTAGCCATGTGCAGAAAACAGAAACTGGACCCCTTCCTGACACCTTACATTAAAATTAACTCCAGATGTATTAAAGACTTAAACGTAAGACCTGGCACCATAAAAACCCTAGAAGAAAATCTAGACAAAACCATTCAGGACATAGGAGTAGGCAACGACTTCCTGACCAAAACACCAAAAGCATTGGCAGCAAAAGCCAAAATAGACAAATGGGACCTAATCAAACTCCACAGCTTCTGCACAGCAAAAGAAACAGTCACTAGAGTGAATCAGCAACCAACAGAATGGGAAAAAATTTTTTCAGTTAACCCATCTGACAAAGGGCTGATATCCAGAATTTACAAAGAACTAAAACAGATTTACAAGAATAAAACAAACAAGCCCATTCAAAAATGGGCAAAGGATATGAACAGACACTTTACAAAAGAAGACATACATGAGGCCAACAAACGTATGAAAAAATGCTCATCATCACTGGTCATCAGATAAATGCAAATCAAGACTACATTGAGATACCATCTCACGCCAGTTAGAATGGCGATCATTAAAAAATCTGGAGACAACAGATACTGGAGAGGATGTGGAGAAATAGGAACACTTTTACACTGCTGGTGGGAGTGTAAATTAGTTCAACCATTGTGGAAGACAGTGTGGAGATTCCTCAAGGCCTTAGAAATAGAAATTCCGTTTGACCCAGCAATCCCATTACTGGGTATATATCCAAAGGACTATAAATCGTTCTACTATAAGGGCACAGGCACACGAATGTTCATTGCAGCACTGTTTACAATAGCAAAGACCTGGAACCAACCCAAATGCCCATCGATGATAGACTGGACTGGGAAAATGTGGCACATATACACCATGGAATATTATGCAGCAATCAAAAACGATGAATTTATGTCCTTTGTAGGGGCATCGATGAATCTGGAGAACATCATTCTCAGCAACCTGACACAAGAACAGAAAATGAAATACCGCATATTCTCACTCATAGGTGGGTGATGAACAATGAGAACACATGGACATAGGGAGGGGAGAACTACACACTGGGGTCCATTGGGAGGAACAGGGGAGGAACAGTGTGGGGTAAGCTGGGGAGGGATAGCATGGGGAGAAATGCCAGATGTGGGTGAAGGCGAGGAAGACAGCAAATCACACTGCCATGTGTGTACCTATGCAACTATCTTCCATGTTCTGCACATGTACCCCAAAACCTAAAATGCAATAAAAAAAGGAAATATAGACTAAGACAAATACCTTAAAAAACAGAGGGGACATAGTGATAATCAAACTGTTTGAAATCTAGAGATTCTTAGTGAGGCGAATTGATCATGGTGCATCTAGAAATAAAAAAGGTAGCCAGCTCAAAAAAAAAAAAAAAGTTTCTGCCAGTCTTATTTCTTTCATTTTACATTTTTTTTTACTTCCATTAGGATTCTTTTTATCACATGTGAATTTCAATAGAATCAATTGTTCTCAATATTAATCTAGGTTGAAATATTAATTTGAAAGAGAAACAAAGTAAAAACTCAAATAACATAAATAGTCTGTTGAGTAAGTTGAGATTAGATTATTTTACAACATCTAAAGAATTATTGATAATTATTTGACTTTTTGTCTCTTGTATTCCTCAGATAATTTTTCTATGAGTAAAATGACCAGAATCTTTAGGATCCGATGTGTCCGATGTGTCAGATATGCTCACAATGTAGGGATTTATTTACTTTTTTTTTTTTTTTACCTCACACAGAGATGTATTTACAGCTTGTATTATAATCCTTCATACATGATTTCTGATAAATTTTGTTTTTCACAATTCATATGGGAAAAAAAGTATGATACATAAATACTTGTTTGCACTGGATTATCAAGTATATTTCTGACATATGAGAATAATCATTTTACTTAGGCATTGATAAGAGCTAAAACATTGCTTTCAATTTTACATATCTGATTACTGCATGAGTTTTCTACAGTCTAGCATCTAGCACTGCATATTTCAAGACCCGTATCTCCTATGCTACCTACAGAGTCCAGACATCCTGTGTTAGCCATATTCCTCATATGAAAAAACAATTAAAGTAATGGAGGCAAATGTATCTTTTATAGTAGTATCCGAGTAATGATTTTTCTCTAATTTTACCATGTATTTGTCATATAACTACTTTCTGTATTAAATATTCCAATATTTAAATTATTTCCATTTTTTAAACAAAGTAAAAACAGTCATTTTGATACTTATTGATATTAAAATAGAAACCATTTTATGTGTATAGTATGATTTCTCTTTGCTTAACACACATTTGATTTAGACACATCTGCTCAAAATATATCTGTGATTTTGAGTTAATATAACATGTATTAACTTGTATAATATACACACACAGTGCATACTATCACTTCGTTTGAACATGACATTCAAAAGTAAATATTTTGAGAGCTGTAATAGAAGTCCTTATCATGAATGCAAAACTGTATGCTATAATAAAATTTATAAATATTAATATTCTTTCACTGTCAGCACTAAAAATTATTAACATAATACTAAAAAATTAAAAATCAGAGATTAATGAATTAAAGAACTGAAGTATATAAAAACTGATCAATATAAAATTGATAAAATGTATGTTAATCATATAACAAATTCTATTAAAGTGTTTAAAAAGGTATATTAACAATACACCTTATATGATCAACTCTTTGTCAATGGCTACTGTTTCAAATACATTTTTCTCACTTTTTATCAATAATGCTATCCAATGAGTAAAACAGTCCTGAATTGTGTGTAACTTATTCAAAGAGATGACATGTGAATATAAGCCATATAAAATCTACTAGAGAGCACTGAAACAAATCATTAAAAACAGAGAATTAAAATGACAAACCATAATTTCCTCATCCTCTTTCTTAAAATTTCTTCAGTATATCTCTTAAACCTCTTCCCAAAGAAAATAAAACTTCCTTTTTTTTTTAAATAAAAAGATATTTTATATGTTTTTATTCTCAGCATTTGGCTTTAGCATATATCAAAGTATAGATGTTACACTAATGTTTATCTTCTATTGTTGATCTATCTGCTGTTGATTAAGTTTATACAAGTTGATAATGTTGACAAATTAAAAATATATTAATTTGTATGGTTTTGGTTTCTGATAGATATTCAGTGGTTCACTTAAAAAAATCTTGTCTTATACGTTGACTCAATCACTACTCATGTTTTATTCTAGAACTTTTATTAACCAATAATTGCATCAATAACAAATTTTAGCATCATGTATTTTATTCTGTTTCATTATCTTTATTCATTGGTTTAATTATTTTCAGTATAATCTGTTTCAAAAATTTTATGTACTGATATCCCTTCTGAAAATATTTTTGTATGTTTATTGATGTTATTTCTATTGCGAAGCCAAATGGTCTCCATCTTTATATTTGTGCATTTCTGAGCAATATTTAGTGCAATTGATCATCCCTTTACACTTGAAACACATTATTTATCTAGTTTGAAAAAATTTCCTAATACTTATTATCTAGCTTGCTGTGCTTTCAGGGTTCTATGGAATATCTGCTTCCTTTCCTCTATTTTGAGTTATTGCATACTGCAGAGCTCAGTCCTGGAGAATCTTTTTGCCCTCTGTCTATTCCTCATTTCCTAGATGGACTATACAAGCATAGTACATTTAAATTCAGGTTCAAAAAATTTTACAATGCCAAAAGTTTTCCAGAAATCCAAGCATAAATATTTAATTGTTTGCTTGGTATTTTCCCATGGCCATACAGTAGACACCTCAGACATAATATATTCAAAACTGGACTCTTGATTTATCTTCCTGAAAACTCTCCCATTATTAATGTTATCATCTCACTGCACATCATTCAGTCATTCCTCTCTTCCTAAACTTATTCATTCTCTTTAAATTAGTCTAATCATTATATAAGCAGTTTGAAGATTCTCAAAGATCTTAAACAGAATTACCATTTGACTTGGCAATCCCATTATTGGGCATATAACCAAAAGAATATACATCATTCCACCATAAAGACACATGCACACGTATGTCCACCACAGCACTATTTACAATAGCACAGACCTGGAATCAACCTAAATGCCCATCAATGGTAGACAGGATGAGGAAAATATGGTACATATACACCATGGAATACTACAGAGCCATAAAAAGAACAAGAATGTGTCCTTTGCAGCAACATGGATGGAGCTCGATTCCATTATCTTAAGGCAACTAATGCAAGAATAAAAAATCAAATACTGCATGTTCTCACTTATAAATGGGAACTAAATATTGAGTACAGATGGACACAAGGAAGGGAACAACAGAAACTGGGGCCTTCCTGAAGGTGGAAGATGGAAGGAGGGTGAGGATCAGAAAACTACCTATCCGGTGCTATGCTTATTACCTGTGTGGCAAAAAAAAAAAATCTGTACTCAAATCCCTATGACATATGGTGTACATATATGACAAACCAACACATGTATTCCTGAACCTAAAATAAAAGTAAAAAAAGATTACTCATTCTCTGTTTCTCACAAGGCCAAAAACTTTGGAGTTAAACTTGATAACCCTTTTCTGGCTTACCCTTCACATATATGTGTGCTATAGGGAAAGAGTATGTCCAGATTTTGATCACTTCTCACCAGTTTTTTGACCATGACTTTGGCCTAAAACACCTTCCACAGTTACCTGGGTTATTGAAATAGTTCTGCATAATCTGTTTGGCTTTTTGCCCTTTTCCTCTGGTCCTTGACAACAATTCCTATTTGGAATAGTATCATTTCATGTCAATATCATAAAAAAAACACC
Source organism: Callithrix jacchus (assembly GCF_049354715.1). NCBI lineage: Eukaryota > Metazoa > Chordata > Mammalia > Primates > Cebidae > Callithrix > Callithrix jacchus. The sequence goes on from NC_133502.1 coordinate 31,768,608, forward strand.
TCAATGACCTATGTCAGATTTTAAGGAAATGCAAAACTTTTGCCATAATCTACAGACCTGGTGGAATCTGGCATTGATTACTGTCATCTCTGGCTTTTATTCTCTTTTTATAATGTTCAGTTACACTTGTTTCCCTGTGAATCCCTGCATACACCAAGCATCCGTACAACTCAGGGATTTATTTATTTTTTTCTCTTGGAAATCTTCTCCACAAGTATCTAAGTTATTATATATTTTCCTTTCTTCAAATGATACCACATTTGAATTTTATATATATTTATTTGATTATTTTCAGCATTCAGATATAGATTGCAAACTGCATGAAGCCCGGTTCTTTATTTCCAGCACAGATAAAAGTATCAGGTACACAGGAGTATCAAGAGTGTTTATTTTCGAAGAATAAATAATGAATGGAAAACAGCCTTAAATTATAAAGAGATGCTTAATTTACATATTTGAAGCTTTTGAGGTTTCATGAGAAGATGAATAATGGTTTGTACTAGTCAGATTTTAATCAAAGAAGTAAAATTACTATGAGTGATGATACAGTAAATATTTATTACAAAGATTAGAACCCTCATGCAGTTATTGGAGTTTGTTAATCACCTCTCTTTGTGCATCCTCGTGTGGTCTTTCTGTGTGGGCAAATCTGGATTTTCTCACAGCACAGTAGCTTCAGTGAAGGAATACATTTTTAATGACAGCTAAAGATTTCAAAGTAAATATCCTAGTAAGCCAAGCAGAAGTTGCACTGCCTTTTATGACCTAGCCTTAAAAACACTCACCCTCATTTCTGTCGCATTCTGTTGGTTACGGGTGGGTCACAGGCCAAACCAAATTCAAGTACAAGGAAATTAAACTTCCCTATTAATGGCACAGTGGTAAATATTCATTATAAAACATAAAATATTTATTATAAAACATTATGTGGCCCAGGGTCTATTGTCACACCCACATTTTGAAAACATAGTGTTCCACCATACCCTCTGACCAAAATAATTTACATTCCCTTCACATGCACTGTTCATTCATCTTCTCTCCCATATCCTTCAAAATCTCATCATATTATGGAATCAGCTTGAGGTCCAGAAGTCATCCTCTAAATAAGGTCCAGATGGGCATAGCTCCTTTGGTACCATTCTTTTTCTATCATTCTTCTTATTCAGAAGACCTGGGAACTAAAAAGATGAATTATCTATCTTTCCCCCCACCCCCAACATTTAATAGTGTGGCTGGGTTAGAATAACCTTTCAGCCAGCAAAGAGTTCTCAAAGTAAGAAAGAACCTTAATGTGAAGATTAAAGCCAGAGTGGGATTGTAAAATGTTAAGACTTCAAGTGTGTGGCTTTGTTATGACTTCAAGAGTGTGGCTTTATTTCTGAATTTTCTGTTCTCTTCCTTTGGTACAGAATGGAGCCCTTCACACGTCCTCCAAAATTCACTCAAATGAAAAATAATTCATTCTTTATCACACCTCTCTCCTTACTCATTTTGTTGTAAACTTCCTTTAGGTGGTAGGCTCAACTTTATGCATAGATATCACCTTAGCAAAATCATCAGCTTCTTAGGTATATGTTCTATTTTGCATGTTACCACAGATAATTCTGGTTCTACAGCACAACTCTCCTTTCTACCAGTTTTCAATAACATTTGTCTTATTCTTCTTTAATGCCCCCAAAGCCCTTTAAACTTTTCCATATACTCCAATGAAAGCCCTACCTGTTTCAATTAATGGTCTCCTCAAGGGCCTTACAACTTTGATGTAATATTCTGTTCCAAAACCAATGCCACATTCTTTAGATTATTATTGAGGGTATGTAAAAACATATGCTTTTCTGTCATTGATTAGATTTTAGAATGAAACCCAGTTCTTGTCAATGAAATGTAAATGGAAATACACTATTGAGGTACTTGGAAAAGGTGTCTTTGTTTTGTTTTGTTTTCAATGTTATGGAGGAAAAAAGTCATTTGATTTATTTTTCTGTTGAATCTTTTAAGGGAAAAAATAAAATAACTGGAACTAAAACAGGCTTATCATAGTTTCGAAGAAAGACTGTAGAGTTTAAAAAAGAGGAAAACAATAAGGCTGTCTGGATTCCTGATAAGGTCTTTGACCTGCTTAATGAATCAGTCTTGGAATTGCTTGGAGGAACCATTAGATATTAGAGAGAAGCTAAATCTCCCCTGCCCCAGTCATTGTGTAATACACCCAGATTCTATTTTCTATGTATAAAGGGGGATAATGATTTCCAAGAAAAAGGTATTTTATAAGTAATAAAGAAGATGCTTTTCGTAAAGCACCTAGCAAATCTTACCTACTGAAAAGCTTATAATTCCCTCTCCTCTATGAAACATTTCCTCTCACTACTGGTTAAAGCTACTTAGGTCTTCACATAACATTTGGTCTCTTCTTGTAGAAAATATTCTTGGTTTTATTTGTGATTAAATTATATTCTGTTAACATTATACTTCAATAGTTAAAATACTATCTGATTCAACCTGTTTGTGCTTCATAGCCTACATTACATGTATATTTTTCATCTCCTTCAATTTTCTTATATTAATCTCAGTTTAAGGGCCATAAAATAACTTTAGAAAGTTACATAATTTGGAAAGTATCAAAATCTAGGAAGTTTGGCCATTCACTGAACTGAACAAACTGCCCTTTGAATAAATAAAGTTACCAAAAACGAGCCTAAAAATGTGTAATATTTATCTTAATGTCATCTTACTTGAAGAAAGTAGAGAAGTGATGATATACTGGCATCTTTTGTGTTCTGTTGTATATTTTTTCAGCTCAGCATTCACTCTCGCTATTGCAATGACAATCAGCTTTTTTCAGGAGTAAGTTGACTGTGCTACCTACACGTTGAACCACACATTTCTCAATTCAGCCCCGGGCATTTGCTAACACCTCATTGCATAATTAAACCCTAAAGACACCCAAATCTGCACATATTCAAGACCCCGAGTTGGTCCTGAGCAACTTACATTTACAAAAAGTCAGCCCTCCATATATGGAGGTTTCCCATCACATGAATATTGTATTTTTGAATTGCATTTGGTTAAAAAAAATTGCACATAGGTAGACCTGCACAGTTCAAAGCCATGTTGTTCAAGGATCAGCTCTACTACTATATTCCTGAGTGGTAAATTGGGTTAAGTTGCAAGAAGAAAATGAAGCATATGCTGTAGCATCATAGCTACTAATGCACACTGGCTGCAGCCTGGAAAGGGATTCAAGTGGAAAGTGAAGCATTGGTTTATACAGGAGCAGTGGCACCTGAACACGCATGTGGGGCAGCTGATAATTAAAAGCTTTGTGAGTTGACTGGCTTTTGTTAAAGAGTCTGAAAGTTATAAAAAATGGAAAAAAATCAAGCTAGTACAGTGTCAAATAAAAGAATGTTGTGAAAATCAAGGTACTTCTATGTCAGCATGTAGAAAGATACTTATCTCCTGCATTTGCAGAGGTGGACCTTCTGAAATTTTGGCTCAATTTTTTTTTTTTTTTTTTAAGATGGAGTTTCACTCTTGTTACCCAGGCTGGAGTGCAATGGCAAGATCTCGGCTCACTGCAATCTCTGCCTCCTGTGTTCAGGCAGTTCTCCTGCCTCAGCCTCCTGAGTAGCTGGGATTACAGGCACGTGCCACCATGCCCAGCTAATGTTTTGTATTTTAAGTAGAGACGGGGTTTCACCTTTTTGACCAGCAAAAGGTCTCTTGACCTCGTGATCCACCCCCCTTGGCCTCCCAAAGTGCTGGCATTACAGGCTTGAGCCACCGCGCCCGGCTTGGCTCAAGATTTAATTTTAAGGGCAAATAACAGCAAAAGGGCAAAATGCACAGTGCTCACTTGTCTCATATGTCCAAATCAGACCCGGGTGTGAAAGATGGAGGAATCCTGTGACAAAGCTATGAATGGATGGATTTCCCTAAAAGAATCTTCCGTCTTCTTTGAAACTTATAAAACAAAAGAAATGTCTTATATTTTCTTAGTCATCCTTCAAACACTACTAGGGCAATCAGCATTTATCCACTGAAGTACTAATCACTTTGCCTCAGATGAACCTGTCCTGTCATCTGTCCAGGAGCTTCCCTGACATCTTAGGGCTGGACACCCATGAGAAACGCTGGGAACTGAGCACAAACAAATTCAAAATTGTGTAAAGTTTACTACCCCATTAGGCAAATCTTGATCAATGGGAGGGGGAATCCACAGATAAAAGATCCTCTCAAAAGTGCCCTCCTCTTCTGGATTTTAGGTGGATTATTCTGAACTTCATTCTTCATGGCCTCTAAAAAGATTCCAAAAGGATTGAGACCCAGTTGCCAACACAGGTGGAACAGGTTAAAACATACTTAAATTGACTCTTTCCTTTTATCTATTATTTCCTAGTCCTCCAGTCCTATTCCCTGTGATCATTTTCCAAAATAAACAATTTCTATGCAAGGCCTTAGGTAATGGTCTGCTTCTGGGAGACACCAGGAATAAAACACGGCCAAACATTAGAAACATGTTTAAAATTTATTAACTATTTTAATCACAGGAATTTATTTACCTGTCAAAAAATAATAACTCAAATTTATAAACCCAGAAATGTCTGTCCCTCTCTCTTTTTTAATCTTGGCTCATCTATTTGGTCCTTGGTATATCAAATTAAAAAAAGTTGTTCCAGCCTCTGGTGTCTAACTTAATTACTACAGCATCTAGATGAATGCTGTGCCTGTTTGCTCAGTAAGCAGTTTTGGAAGCTCTTTTGAATAAAGATTTGTGTTGTCAATAGTTACTGTAAATTGGAAGTGTCAAAAATACAAAGTATTTTATTTAATATTGTATTACAGATCAGTTTCATGTTTTTAAGTAAAAAAAAACTGAATAAATTGAAAAAGAATCAGTAAAAGTAATAGCATTAGTTAAAAAAATTTAAAAAATGGAACATAGAGGAAAAGAACAGCAGTATTTTATATTACCATGGCAATAAGAATTAGTTAAGGTGTACTTTTTCTAAGTATATAATTTAGACGTACGATTATTGTAATTCGCTTTTTATTAGAGTTGGATTGAAAGAGACTGCAGTCCTGTTATATGCTTAACAATGAAAGCCCTTTGTCCTTAAATTTTGGTTTTTAATTTGAACTAATATTTTAAATTTTTTGACAAAATTATTAGTATGATAAAAGTGAAGTTCAGCAGAGAAAATAATCTAAAGAGCATCTTAATTTTATGATGTTGAGGCAAAATATATACTATCAAAGAAAAGTAATTAATGCTAAATCTTTAGTATTTATAATTTCTAAAGTGCAAAGTAAAAATATCCATGTTTTATGCTTTCTTATTAGATATTAAAATTTACATAAGTTCCTAATACATTGTAAAGTTAGACTTATGACATAACATATCTAATGATTGTATATTAATTAAATTGCATGGTAACAGCTCAAATTTTATTATGCAATGCAACAAATGAATTATTTTCAGAATTCCACTACAACACTGTTGAAACAGAAGCATTTGTCTGATAAATAATTTTTCATAATCACTAAAATATTGAGTATAATTAAAAATTTTAAAAATCATCAAGATTAAAATAATGTAGCATATTATTAAGGAATGTTGTCACATATGTGTGTGTGTATATATATATACAGAGAGAGAGAGAGAGAGAGAGAGCGAGAGAGAGAGACATTTTATTTCATATATCTCAAACTAAGGTGAAATCCAATGAAGCTAAAGCAATTTTAAAATATCCTGAACTAGCAAGTACAATAAGAGCCCTACAATTCTCCAGGCCCAAAATAGCATTATCATTTACATAATGTGGGGCTTTCTCTCAGACAATGTGAAGAAAATAAGATAAAGGAAGGGTTGGAGGAAAACAGGAAGGAAAAACAGCATTTCTAAAACAGATTGTGCATTGATTGTGGGAATTTTAATTACTGGGAAAATGTCTTGCATAATAGCTTTGGAGTCAATAATCTAAAAAGCATAGTTTTAAGAGGAAGATTTCCTAACACACTGTTAGATGATTTCCACATGCTATTTGTTAGGAAACGTCAACAGCAAAGTTCCCTGGTTAGAACTCAACTGAACAAAAGACGTAGCTTTCAAATTCCTAGAGTTCAGTGATCATTGGACTTTAAAAATATTTTCAGTTTTTATTAAACTATATATTGTCTGTGGTTTTTAATATACTATGTAAACTTTCACAACCTCAATTCATCGTCCTTTCTTAAGCAAAAGTCTTCAGGTTTTGGGGTCTTTTAAAGTAAAAGTATTCTAATTTATTAAATTTAACTGTCTTCAATATTATAAACCGTGTCTTCTGATTTCTTTTATTTGAATGAACTCCTACCCCACAATTATCATAAGCCAAAGTAAGATGATCATCCCATATATGTATTTGATGTATTCCTCCATCTTTCATACCCAGGTCTGATTTGGACATATGAGACAAGTCAGCACTGTGCATTCTGCACCTTTGTTGTTATTTGCCTTTAACATTAAATCTTGAGCCAAATTTTGTGAAGGTCTACTTTTGTAGATGCAGGAGATAAGGGTGCTTCTACACCCTTAGATCACTATCTATCATCTATCTATCTATCTATCTATATCTATCTATCTATCTATCTATCTATCGCTGCTGTTGTTGTTGTTTGAGACAGAGTTGAGCTCTCTCTCCCAGGCTGGAGTGCAATGTCATGATCTCAGCTCACTGCAACCTGTGCCTGCCGGGTTCAAGTGGTTCTCCTGCGTCACCCTCCCGAGTAGCAGGGACTACAGGCATGTGCCACCACACCCAGCTAAATTTTGTACTTTTTTTTTTTTTTTTTTTTTTAGTAGAGATGGGGTTTCACCATTTTGGCCAGAGTGGACTTGATCTCTTGACCTTGTGATCTGCCCACCTCAGTCTCTCAAATTTGGGGACTATAGGCATGAGTCACCAAGCCCAGCCCATTCAACTATATATATATTTAAAACATATACTTACTTGTAGAATTTCCATATTTTCTACTTTAAATTTTAAATGTATGACAACTTTAACATAACATTTTAAAAAGAAATTTTTGTTTGATTGAATGTAGCTTTTGAAACAAAACAACTCAAATTTCATTTATGCTAAATACAAACCTTCATGTCTGCTATGCTGTAGTTTGGTTATAAAAAATTTATAGCTATTCAGTTAGCCACAGCTCACCATATTATTCATGTGATGACATTATTTTATATGAAGAACCTCATTAATTTGTATAAATATATATATTTTATTGTTTTCTTATTGAAGAAAATATAAAATTTTAATTTTTATACTTTTACCTTTCAAAATCTAATAACAAATCAGGACTATTTTAATATTGTAAGCAAATATAAATGTAAAAAATAATAGTAAGATAATGTTAAGCTTAACGAAGTCTTTAATATTGGAGTTCTCTGTTATAACAACATTGTGTTACACGTGTAAAAATATTTCTATAATAATCCCTTATATAATAAAGTAAAATCAAATTAATCACACAACTGATCAGTTCATTGAAATACAAGTTTACTCTTTAACTAAATTATCTGGTCATCTTAGTATAATTGGTCTGTGGAAAAAAATACAAAAATATGTATAAATAAATTATATCCAACATTAATAATAAAATATATAAATTGAATTGTTTTTGAACTTTATATTTTGTATAAAGTATATTTTTGAACACTAAGACACATATGCACTAACATTCTTCTTTTTTTTATTTCAACTGGAGACAGGGTCTTGCTACGTTACTATGCTGGTCTCGAACTCCTGGTCTTAAACAGCTCTTCCTCCTCAACTTTCCAAAATGCTGGGATTGTTGGTATGAACCATCAAGCCTGGCTCATTCTTTTTTGCACCCTGAAGTTTGGATAAGCATTAAAGTTGTAGAATTTTGATGTTCTACTAATATGTTTTGCATATTCTAAACACTGATATAAGAACTGCAGTGGAGAATTACGTCTTAGTCTGTTTTGCGTTGCTGTAAAGGAATATCCGAGGCTGGGTGATTTATACAGAAAATGAGTTTAATTAGCTCATGGTTTGGGAGTGTGTGTTTGAAGCAAGGTATAAGAATTTGTTTCTGGTGAGGGCTTCAGGCTGCTTCTGTTCATGGCAGAAGTGGAGGGGGAGCCAGTGTGTAGAGATTACACGGCAAGAGAGGAAGCAAGAGAGAAGAAAGGGGTCAGGCTCTTTTTAACAACCAGCTCCAGGGAAAACTCATGAGTGAGAACTCATTCATCACTCCCTCCCAGGGAGAACATTAATTTGTTCATTACAGATCCAGTCCCATAACGCAAGGATCTCCCATTAAACCCCATCTTCAACACGGGAGATGGAAGTATAACATGACATTTGAAGGGGTCAAACAAACCAAACTACAGAAACTCAATATAAAAATAATTCAAGTGAAACAAAAATGTGAAAAGAAAGCTTCACATGGAATTTAATAAAGCTAAAATATCTAGTAAATGTTTAAAGGTAAGAATGGAAATAAGTCTATATGGGGAATTTTTGACTAAAGACTAGAAAATATTCTTTTTAAATGGCACTTCTTTTTCTAAAGAAATACATTACACATTTACATATAAGAAAAGATTTAACAGAGCATATTTCTCAAATACTTGGGACTTTAAATTTGGGATGGCAGCTGTTTTAAGCTTATTCGAGGAGTTAATAATGGAAGGTTTACTTGGACTGAAATCTGTTGTCTTGCTAATGAAGACGCTATTCAGTTGTGGAACTAAGAGACATGCACTAAGATTTCCTTTTTTCACTATTTTTCTTTACCACTTGTTTTCCTTTTCTTTTTGTCCACTTCTTCATTTTTGGTAACTATTTTCTATAATAAACTTCCTTACTTGATTAATATATGAGCAAAGTAACATCATCGAATTGTTTGGCTTCTGACTCCTTTGGAATTTGGTCTGAGAATTTACATTTTATGGGCTGTCATGGAAGAACAATCATAGGCATACAGAAATATGAAAAATTACAAATTGGACAAACAAAAGAAGAACCAGTAATAATCATGCATAATCAATAAGAGTAGAGCTAGGTAGATAAGAATTCTGTATTAGCATTAGACCAAAGTACAGTTCAAATCTTGACATGTCACCACCTGATAAGTGAGTATGAGAAAATTACTTAGTCTTTTTCTGCCTCAAATTTTTTATATAAGAATGTATATCATATTAAATAATAGGAATATATCATTAAGATTGATAAGAATTCAAAGAAGTAATACATGCAACAGCATAATTTAGTGCCCATTATAATATCAGCTACTCTGTTAATACATTAATTTTTAATAAAAATTGCTTTAACTGCTATTCCATCAGGCATTTGAACTTCAGTAAATCAAAAATTAGGAATACAAATTTGAAAATGAATGGCATGATAATATCTATCTGGCAAAAAAATAACAAAAAAAATTTCAATTTAAGAGAACTTTCATCAAAAGGGAAAAGACAGATAAGCCACTATAATCAAGTTATAGTGAGAATCTTGACACAAGATTTTGTGTATAACTATCTCAGACCTCTTAATAATAATGTTGATAACAGTGAGGATGATGATGATGATGAAGACGATGCTGCTGTGTCTGCTGCTGCAGAAAATGATAATAACAAAGTAATAGTAAAATTTTACCTTGCAGAAGAACATAGGTCTTCCAATATCAAGTAACAAGTAAGTGAATTAATAGCATAATGTGTTAATCTTAACGTTAGGATTCAAGAAGGTTTTCTTTGTAAGGCAAGATATATGAATGAAACTATTAAGAATGCGAAGACTGCTTTGGACTTCTAATATTAGGGGAGAAAACTAAATATTTGCTATGATGATTATAAGAGGGAGGTACAGACAGAGGGGTATGGTGTGTTATAAGGATGAACAGAACAGAATAAGCTCATTCTGTCTGCATTATTAGCTCATTGTCATCCAGAATAAGGATAAAATCGAAAAGAACAAGAACTTACTACACTTACCTTGGTAATAAATTAGTAATAATAATGGGTGATTGCTATGAATAAAGTTCAGATATTGCATTCTCTCTTCAAATTTAGGGCCAAGAAGAAAATATTATTTTCCAGGTGTAGTTTTGTCTTCAGAACAGCGTTATTAGTGTAATTTTTTGAGAGATTATATCATAAACATTGCTTAAATTCATGTTCTTGTGATATTGTTGACTCATAATCAAAATGAATGTCAACCATTCTCTGGAGTTACTCAATCAAACTTCTTCAAGTTTTACTACCAAATTTTTATTTGTGATTTCTCATCTCCGTCGTGCCATACACCATGCACTTAACAATGTTAAGGTTTTATCCTCTGTAATCCTAAAGACATTTGAATATATATACATTTATAACCCATCACAACTTATGATATATTAGCACACCCACAGAGCTACACTGTGATCATTTTTGTCAGTTCCATGTAGTCAGCTCAAAATTCATGTTTACTGAACAACAGAATGTGCATTAAAGTACTGGGTACAAGAATGTAAAAATTCGGTCAAATACAATCCTTGTAGTAAACTATGCTCAATTTTTTGAGAAAGTTATTAAAGTAGAAGAAATTTCAGTTACATAAAAGACTATTAAAATACCTGACAAAGAAATTTAACACTAATATTTATAAGTGCTGTTAACAACTGACAGTTTTATGTGATTTTAATAAAACTAAGCATCTTTAATATTATTATTATTTTGTTTTGTTTTGAGACAGGGTCTCTCTGTCTGATATCCAGGCTAGAGTGCAGTGGCATAATCATAGCTGACTGCAACTTTGAACTCCTTGGCTCAAGCAATCCTCCGGTTTCAGCCTCCCAAAATGCTGGGAGTACATGAAAGAGCCATCATGCTTGGCACCTTTTATTTAATATAATTAAGGAGTTGTAATTGTGTAAATGTATCTATTCAACCTTGAACATAATTTTGGTAATAAAGAAAATGTATTTAGAGGTACCTTATATTAATTAAACTTTTGTCTAAAATTAATACTGCCAGTTATAATAAGAGGGGTGATTACTTATTAAATATTGTATAAAATATAGCCAATTATTCAGGAGGTAATGTTTGCCCTTTTAGGAATTTATTGATAATATCACCTGATTTCCTGTACCTTTGGTATGTCAACTTGACTTTTATTGTTTAAACTCAAATTATTAAAATTTGTTGAATTTAAAGTTGTTTTTGGTTCATGAATTTTCGCTGCACGTGACCACCAGCAGTGAAAATTTTCTTGAGCTTTATAAGCAAAAAAGGTTGTTCTTTCACTTTTTAATGTAATAAGTTAAAAAAATTTTTTTTTAAATTTAATTTGAAGTTAATTGTTTTGGAACTACTATTTCCAAGACTATTCAAAATAAAATATATAATTTTTAAACCATAACTGAATTGAATAAACTTTTCTCAGGCATTAAAAAAAAGTTACAACTTCATGATGATTGCAAGTCTTAACTTCGGATTTTCACAGTGTTGGCTTGTGGAATGAACTGACTGACAGATGTGGTAATGGTCTGTGAGTTTCTTTCTAGGAACCATTCCAACAAGAATAATGCTTATATAAGCAAAACACCTGTCGTGGCTGCTCAGTGTTCAAGATTTCCAGACTGTTCCACCTTGACGCTATAATTGCTTGGAGGGAAAGACTTTCTACATAGTAGTTTTGAAAGAGAAAAATGTCCAAATTTCAAAAGGTGAAGTTTTGCCCTGGTTCCTCTGTTGATCAATACTCATTCAATAATCAAAGAACTATAGCCAAAAAGGAAGAAACCTGGCCAAATTAGTTATTCTTTCTTAACCCTATTAAAAAGCAATCTTATCAATTAGTTTAGCAAGATGTATGTCTATAAGTCTGAATAAATAGAGTATTACCAAAAAATTCTTTGTAAATTACAGACAGTATGAACCAACCAATATTTGAAAAGTTTATTTGCACCTCACATATGTCTTCACTTTACCTGTTAGGTTATGAAGAATTTTTTAAGAGTACATAAAATTTTGCAGTGTGGCTTATGATAAAACAAATAGGCAAAACATAAATAAAAGTTGGTTAAAAATGTAAAAATATGCTGGTTATTGGGCTGCTATAGTCATAGCATTTAAAAGCTAATTTTTTAGTACAATTCAAAATTGAAAAACCTTTAAAAGGATCAGTATGATTTTTAAAACTTTGTTATTAACTCTATTATTGACACAACTATTCAACAAATATTTGTTGATGTACCTTCTTGAAATTCAAATCAGTAAAGACATTTTAGACAAATGTAAACTGACATTTTACCACCAATAGATTCCTTCTATAACAAATGTGAAAGATTGTGACTGTGTTGGTTACAAAGTGGTTCTATGCTGGAGAGTCTGAGTCAATAAATAATAATCAAAACTAGTAATTATTTCTGAATAAATATAATGAATATTTACAGTATGTATTAGTTTCCTCAGGCTGATATGCCAAAGTACCACAAACTGGGTGGCTTAAAACAATGAAAATTTATTCCCTCATTTCTGAAGGTCAGAAGTCCATACTCAAGGTTTTGGCAGGGCCACATTCTCTCTGAAAGCTCTAGAGAAGCATCCTCCCTTGCCTCTGACTTCTGGTGGTTGCCAGCAGTCCTTGGTATTCCTTGACTTGAAGCTGCCTCATTTCTATTTCTGCCTCCTTGTCATGTAGCACTCTTCTCTGTGAATGTGACTGTGTCTCTGTGTCTTCTTTTAAGGACTTTGGTCAATTTGAATTTAGATCTCACCTTAATTTAGTATGACCTCATCTAACATTGCATCTCCAAATAAGATTTATTCACAAGTACCTATTATTTTTGTTTTCTTTCAAATGAGCTATATTTCAGGTAATATTTTACAGACAAAGGCCTCAGTAAACATGGCATTTACTTTGGTAGATTTGCCTTCTTTCTTAGCTTTGTAATCTTAAAAATCTCCTTGTCAGCAAGAACTTCATATTAACTAATCTTTTACATTAACTTATCTTATCAAAGCTGAAATATAAAATGATGCAAATTATAAGAGGCTATTCTAAGATCATAAATAAGAACAAATACTTAAACAACAAAATCTCTCCCTCTCTCTGTCTCTCTTAGCAAGTCAGAGAAACTTGAAAGACATCAGTAGTCCTCTTCTCTAAACACCAATTCTTTGCAATATTGATTGATGCTTACCCAGTCTTACATTGACAAAACAACCAGCTCCTTTATCTGCAAAATGGAAGCACTATCATACATGTACTTCACTAATCAATATCTCATAAAAAATTTATATAAGGAAATGACTTACATCTCAAAATATAGGCAATATTTTAATATTACACTACAGAAAAGAAGATTAAAGTTACATTATAAAAATAATTGTTAGGCAGAATCATTAGCAAATATTTTTTAAATGTGTGAATATCAACAAATACATTCCTTTGCTGTTATCACTGAGGACATTATTGCCTACAAAGCATCTGCTTATTCACAAGCATATTAAATATCTGTGACAAAAGATAATGTTTTCAACTTTTTGCCTCTTGACACTAGTTTGTAACTTAAATGTTGATAGTTTACCATGTTATTTGTGCTTTGAAGAGTTATGTAATATTGGGGTTCAAGGGTTCAGGGTGCCCTCAGCTCCTCTGAGAGGGTGTTTCTCCAGGTTCTTGGTCTCCTTCCCTCTCAAGAATGAGAGGAGACCACAGCACAGTGCACAGTAAATGCCGGACTGAAAAGTGTTTGTAGGAAGTGATTTATTTAGCGAGAGAGAGAAACAGGAGAAGGCGAGAGAAACAGCTAACTCTCACACTGAGTGAGAGAATCCAGAAAGATGGAATCCAGGAGAGGAAAGCAGCTTCCACACTGAGTGGAAGGGAATAGAGAGAGATGGGTTTAGGAGGGGAAGACGGGCTTCCATAGAGAGTGTTCGTGGAAGAGGACCCAAACATGGAGTCCAAAGGGGTGTGAAAGAAGGGGACTTTTAACCTGGGAGGAACCCCCACCTTCTCTAAGACCCCTGGCCAATGAAAGGAGTTCCTTAGAACTTCGCTGGAGTGATTGGACTCTTAGTTTCTTCCTGCCCCCGTGAAATTCAAACATAAACCATTATATCACCCAGATGGAGAGGGATGGGACAGGGGCATGGTACTGGGAAATTCTTGCCCTTAAAGCTATGCTCCCCTGTGGACCCGGAGAGAGAACACATTCCCTCAGTTACATCCCTTTCCATTTCAAATAATGCTAAATAGGCTCTCATTCTGCATTTCAAACAATATTTTGATATTCAGTATAGACTTTTTATATTTAATTTGAAGACTATAATTCTTAATTTTATATGTCCACTTGATTGAGACATGAGGTGCCAGAATAAACATTATACCTGGATTTGTTTATCTGCATATTTCTGAAAGAAATGCATGTTTGAATGAGTGGACTCAGTAAAGCAGATTACCCTCCCCAATGCAGATGATCAAATCTGTTGAGGGCTTGAATAGAACAAAAGATGAAAGGAGAGAGCATTCATTGCTTCAGCCTAAATGAGCTGAGTGATGGTTTTTGCATGCTATTGAATTGAGACTATGGGATTGGCCTCCCTGATTCACCGGCCCTCAGACTCAGACTGATATCTGTGACTATCTTAGGTCCACAACTTGCAGCTGGCAGATGGTAGGACTTCTCAGCCTCTCTATTCCTGTGAACTGATTGCTCATAATAAATATTTTATAAAAATATAAAATAATAAATACTTTTATAAATAAAATAAAACATAGTTATAAATATAATATAGATATAAATATATAGATATTTTCATATCTATATTATATAGATATACAATAGTAATATCTGCAATTACTTCTGTTTCTCTGGAGAACCCTAACGAATACAGAGACCTACGTATCCTCGTCAAAGTGTTGCTTTAAAAAGTTGATAATAAAGTATATGGTACAAATTCTATAGACATCCAATATGCATGAGCTCTCAATAATAGCTACTAGAGCAGAAAAAGATAAGACTTATAATCATCTATTGTCATGCTCTTTTAAAAGATTCTAGAGGAATTAATTGCAACTATTGGAACTGTCTACTATTGTCTATGGAATGTAGCTCATAATTGATATCTTCAAGCAGTTAACATGCATGAATATGTACATGGGCATATATACACACATATGACACATATGTTTTTACACATGCACACTCACATATACACATTTTAACATTTATTATAGAGAAGCACA
Organism: Callithrix jacchus; assembly: GCF_049354715.1. NCBI lineage: Eukaryota > Metazoa > Chordata > Mammalia > Primates > Cebidae > Callithrix > Callithrix jacchus. Next base: position 31,783,862 of record NC_133502.1, read on the forward strand.
ATGTTTTTAGCAAACCCAGGAATATAACGACTACTTACTTCATTTAAGAAATATTTTACCTTGACATATTAAGCTTTGCCCTTACCCAAAATACTTTTTAAAACAATGTTAGCAGGTACTGCATAGCTGGGCTTTGGAAACTCCTTATTTAGGCCAAGACTTCTGAATAGGCTTTATTTGCAGATTTTCTGCATTTGAAAAATTTACCCCTAAGTTGTAAAATTAATACTTAAGGATAAATTTACTTCTTAAGCATACATACTCTTGTTGGAAAGAGCATGGAGATAGCTGTGCTGAATTATCAATAATAAAGTGAATTCTGAGGTCATCTAAAAATATATGCTGGTCTCACAAAGTATCAATTTTCTGTACTTCCAAACTGTTGATTTTTTACTTTTGTAGAAAGATCTTTAAAGACAATTGAAATTTTTGCCACTTTAATCTATAAATTAAAAAAAAAGTCCAATGGTAAATATGTGGGTTACAAATTCATACAGAATTATTGGTAAGTATAATAGACTAACTAAAACCACTTGTATATATTAGAGAATATCTTCTAGTGTAGACAAGTTCTAAGACAGGATATCAGGTAATTACATATAATTAATGCTATCCTTGTTTATATGTTAGTGATACACTGAATTGGAGACCAGAATGTCAACCAAGTCTAGTTGAGCCCCTATTAGATTGCACTTACATTAAAGACCCTGAGCCAAAATCCTTCCAAATTCTTGACCCATAGGAACCACAATAGGAAATAAAATGATTATGATTGTTTTTAGTCACTAAGACTTGTAGTGCTTTCTTAAAGCTATGCAGCTGTAGATAACTGGAATTAATTAGAAATAAACCAGTGTTCTGGGTTTGTAGTGCCCACTTCCACATTGTAGAACCCACCCCATTCTCCCTCTAGCTGCTACTATGCTTTTTGGGTAGAATACGTTAATTAAGGTGAAATCTCTCTCTCTCTCTCTTTCTCCCTTACCCACGTTTCCTTCTCTCCCTCTTTCAACCCAGAATGTGCAGTTGAATTCTGGAAGACAAAGTGCCATACATTGTCCTTCCACTGTATCTCTTTTAGTTCTAATTACATGTATTAGATGTTAATCATATTAGTCATGTTTGCCCATCGGTAACTGACATGTGGAGTTATTGGGTAATTGAGACAAGCAAACAAACAAAGCAGTTTATGTGCTATGGAGATGGGATCAAATTTATAAATGTGGGACTGAAAATTCTGAGTCAATGTTCTTAATCAAGTTGCTAAGATTTCTGACACACTAGTCATTCACCCATCTTATTTATATATTTTTGACATGACTACATACCACCTTGTGTTCTCCTTTAGTTGGTAACTTTCTTAAATTGAATCACTTGAAAATTTAGTCTATTCTAAAGTACAAATATAGTGTCACAAGACTGATACATGTGTAATAAATGCTAATGAAAACTAATTACTAATAGATGTTTTCAAACATGATTGACTAATTAGTACTAGAATGACCTTTCTGATGTACTTACAAAATTTGATGAATATATGTAACAACTATTTGCATGTACTATATGATAAACAATGCAAGACCCTCATCCTTGAAAAAGGGAAACACATGAAGAAATATACATTTTTTCTGTCTTCTGCCTGAGAAAAATCTCCTTTCATTGTATGGTGAGGTAAAGAAAAGGAGAATATTCAGCTTACAGTATCCTGAGGAAGCAGGTTTCCAAGGTTGGATTTCAGGATCAGGGTCCTAAAGAAAAAAGCTGAGTAGAGCAGTTGACCAACAATTTTTGTGGAGGTTCATTATGCTTCTTCAGATGAGGCTAGGCTGCACATGCCTAGGGAGACTGTCTGAGGTGCAGCAGATTCTAATTGCTGCATGACTGAGAAGCTAATATTGATAGAATGTTTTCAGGGCTAAAGGTGTTGGAATCTTAGCCTAGGGAGAAGAACATAACCCATCAAACTCTGTTCGTTCATTTTACTAATTTAGGAGTTGGTAATATATTGTAGATGAAAAGACATGCCCTCGAGCTAAGACTACAAGTGAAATAAATTGTTCCTTAAATTAATCTTTATATAAAGAAAATGAGGCCTGGCATGGTGGCTCCCACCTGTAATCCCAGCACTTTGGGAGGCTGAGGCAGGCAGATCACGAGGTCAGGAGATGGAGATCATCCTGGCCAACATGCTGAAACCCTACCTCTACTGAAAATACAAAACTTAGCTGGGCATGGTGGTGCATACCTGTAGCCCCAGCTACTTGGGAGGTTGAGGCAGGAGAATCACTTGAACCTGAGAGGTGGAGGCTGGAGTGAGCCAAGACCATGCCACTGCACTCCATCCTGGGCAACAGAGTGAGACTCTGTCTCAGAAAAGAAAAGAAAAGAAAAGAAAAGAAAAGAAAAGAAAAGAAAAGAAAAGAAAAGAAAAGAAAAGAAAAGAAAAGAAGTGAAGAGAAGAGAAGAGAAGAGAAGAGAAAAGAAAAGAAAAGAAAAGAAAAGAAAAGAAAAGAAAAGAAAAGAAAAGAAAGAAGAGAGAGAGAGAAACTGTATAAAAGCCCAAAAAGATCTACCAGTTATTTGACAATGATAGAAATTTCATCATTCATTAAGTGAAGAAAACATAATTCAGACTCTTACAATACTACAAAATGTCATCTAACATGATCAGTATACCACTAAAAATCTACAGGTAAGAAATTTGTGAACTATTACAAAGTAACAATAGAATCAAAGATGACCTAAATGTTGCATTTGCAGACAAATGTAAAAATAAAGATAAACTATCAATCAGTAAAAAAGAATCCAGAAATTCATGAAATTTTTCTAAGCTATATAATACCTTACTAAATAATCAATGGGTCAAAACAAAAATCACAAAGAAAATTAAAATATGTTTTTAATGGAATTGCATTAAAACACATCATAATTGGAAACTTGCAGGTAAAGCAATTTTTAGATGAACATCTATAATGGTAAATGCAAGTTAAAAATGAAGAAGAAGAAGGAATAGGAGAGAAGGAGATAAAAGAGGAGAAAGAAGAGGAAAAGAAAGAAAATAAGAAAAAAGATGAGTAAAAATGATCTCACTTCCACCTCAAGAAGTTAGAAAAAGGAGAGAAAATTATACCTCAACCAGGCAGAATGAAGAAAATGATAAAAATAAGAATGAAGCAAACCCACAGAAAACAAAGATATAATACATAAAATTAACAAAACATAAAGCAGGTTTGTTGAAAAGATTGATAAATTGCTAAATCGTAGAAAATATAAATTATTAATATGAATGAAAGAGGGGACAATTCTTTAGATTTTGCAGATGTTAAAGGTACTATTATAAAACAATCTTACATCAATATATTTGCTAAATTAAATGAGATACACCAATTTCTTGAAAAATACCTTAACCATGCTAATAAAAGAAAAGATATAAAATGAAGTATGCATCATACATATTAAATACGTTAAATTTTTAATTAATGTAAAGCCTTTTTAAAAGTCCATTTGCTTTCACTGGTGAATACTATCATATATTTAAGAAAGGAATCTTTAAGTTTCATGATGTAATATGATTATATACTTTTCTTTATTTTCTTCAGTTAAAATAGTGAATTACGGCTGGGCACGAAGGTTCATGCCTGTAATCCCAACACTTTGGAGATGGAGACAGGCAGATCACATGTTCAGGAGTTGAAGACCAGCCTGGCCAATATGGTAAAACCCCACCTCTACTAAAAATCCAAAAATTAGCCAGACATGGTGGCAGGCATCTCTAGTCCCAGCTACTTGGGAGGCTGAGGCAGGAAAATTGCTTGAACCCAGGAGACAGAGATTGCAGTGAGCCGAGATTGCACCACTGCACTCCAGCTTGGTGCCTGGCAATGGAGCAAGACTCTGTCTAAAAAAAAAAAAAAAAAAAAGGAATCACTTGAACTCGGGAGGCAAAGGTTGCAGTGAGCCGACATTGTGCAACTGCACTCCAGCCTGGGCAACTGAGCAAGACTCCCTCTCAAAAAAAAAAAAAAAAAACAACTAATTAATTATTAAAAAATAGTGAATTAAATTTTTCTTTGTCAGTCATTTAAAAAAATGAAAACAACACTGCATTTCTCAAATAAACCCCAATCTTTTATGAAGTAGTATCCTTCTGTTAAAGATTTTTACACATATGTTTTTCAGATACATTTTTCTGTCACTTCTTTTATGTTCTTTTTCATTTTATTATTAGGGATGGCACAGGTTTGATAAATGAGTCTTTGAAGGCAGGCTATGACATGCTTGCTTCCACCTGAAACAAATAATTTGAATGAGGAAGAAATTCAGTATATTAAAGAAGTCAACATGGATGTCTTAAATGAAGTAGGTAGTCTTTGGACTCCGGAGTCTGCTAAACACATAGTGTTTCTCTACTGTAACTTTTTAATGGAGTGTGTGTGTGTGTGTGTGCGCATGCATGTGTGTGTGTGAATTTGTGAAAAACACAGGAATCATTATTAAAGAGTAATCTATAATACTGTGGAGTTAAACTACACTTTCAACTTGTGCATTTAATTAGTTCTTATGCAGATCATGTAATGGACATTAGTGACAACTATAAAAGATAGCTTCAAAATAGCCAGATTTTATAAACCAAGACAGTGTGCTTTATTAGATACATTCATATTCATTTATTTGATATCCAAATTAAGTTTATTCAAAACAACATTTTAAAATCAAATAACATATGCCATTGGAAAAATATAAAAGAGGTCATTCCTGTATGTTGTAGCCTGAAAGAGCTATTGTATTTCCGGTGCTGTGTGTTTTTATCAAAAATCATAAAAAGTCAACTATATGAAATCATACGATTATCTATCAGATTCAGTCAATGGAGATTCTTCTCAATTTCAATTTTGTCTTTTTTGTGTGGTTGCAGATATTTGAAAAACTTTCAAGTGAGGTATTATAAGAATATAGCTTTTACAGTTTTAAATATGCTTTTAAAAATTCCTTTCTTCACAGTTGATGCTAGTCATTGCAGCAAAATCACAACAATCTGTAGCAATTGCTAAAATCAAAGGCAATGGCAGATATATATATTTTTATGTATTCCAAACATATTTTTACTATGTATAGGCCCGAAATGAGCAAGTATAGAGCAAGAATTTAATTTTCTGCATGAGTAAGAAAGATGTTAACAAATAATTTTATGACTTTATTATTTAATTAGATTGATGTAACACTGGCAAATCTTGGGATGTAATGAAAGTGTGGTAGCTGAACATTCTTTGGATATAAGACATTCATTTCACTCCAATAATTGATTAACTGTAATTTCTTATTTTCTGTGGGGAAGTCTTACAGTTGTATGGTGGCATATGAAAGTACAAAATATAACTGTAACTACACATATATCCTCTATGTATGTAGATGTATGTATCACATATATACACATGGGTAAAATAGATACATCTATAAATGTAAGTATAGACATGTATATATAAAATACATATACACACATATACAGAACAGATAATATACATATCTAGCTATATCTTTCTATCTCCTAAATGTATGCTACATAAATATATATATAACTGTATCTGTGTATAGATATATACATAGTATATAGTAGTAAATAATATTAAATATATAGTAGTAAATATATAATACTATATCTCTTCAAAATGTATAGTATTATATATAGTATTGTACATAGCAAATATATATATTATATGTATTTGGGAGTATATATAATAATATATAGAGATACATATATAAATATATGTATTATACTATAGAGTATTATATATATAGTATTGTATATGTTAAGACATAGATCTAAATATATAATATGACATATATATATATATATATATATATATATATATATATATATATGCTCTTACATTTTCATCACATCATATCCCAAGACTTGCTGATTTGTACGTTTTACTGGAACAGACACATACAACATAGGTAGATTAAAGAATATTCATGTTTAAGCTTTTATATGTTTAATATGTATCTCTCTATATATTCCCAAGCTCTCTCCACTATGAATGACCAGAAACAGTGACACTGCAATAGCAATAATCACGATAATTATACCTTGTATACCATTTTTCAATTAAACAAACAAGGGCTTTGTGGAGAACTGGTTAGTTGTAGTGCTGGGGAAAGCAAAGTAGGAACAACTCAAACAACTAAATAAATAACGTGACATCAGATTATAATCCAAAGAAGCAAAAATATCATGAGTCCATGATATTACAAACTACTAATGGAATAAAAACTCAATAGGCATAAGAGACAATTCTTCATTATGGCAAAATATTAATTAGGAAATGTAGAATGAATGAAAGAAATAGAAAATTACTATTGAAAATGTCATATCAGAAATAATAGCTGTAGGCTGTATCTATCAAATGATAAGCTTTTCAGTAAGACTTGGGTCAGAAATATAATATTTGAATAGTCAAAGAATCTTCCTCAATATAGTTGTAATTGCAAACGGAAAAGTGGCAACAGTCTTAACAAAATGTAATATATTTATAATTACTAATGAAAAAATAAAGACTTTTCCATAGAGATTACTACCAGATATCACCTTAACTAAGTGATCAAGAACAATATCACCAGTAATACATGTTATATTAAGTACTTTCTGATAAGGAAACATTTCCTCTGTGGCTTCCTTTCCATTAATATATATGGTCAATTTAATCATAAACAAAAACAATGCAAAAGCAAATGGAGCAACTTTCAAAAAAGTAACTGACCAATACTTTATAAAGATGGCAATGTCATAAAGAAACAAACAAAATGCAAGCAAACTAAAGACAGCACGAATGTCAAAGATTAAAGGAAAACTAAAGAAACATGCTACCTTGATGAAAAATCTGGATGAGGGGTTCATGGAATTGTCTAGGGTTTTACAATTCACTTTTCATATAAAATTATAAAATTATGCTGAATTTTAAAAGTTAAAAGATTAAAAGAAATGCAAAAATTATAACTAAATAATCTTTAAACCTTTTACATTGTCACATTTTGAACAACAAAAAAGTGAGAAAAAGGTTGGAATAGCTAATTTTTATTTTTAACAACTTATAGTTTTTAATTTCTACTTTTCTTAATTATTTTAATTTCATAGATTTAGTGAGTACAAGTGCAACTCTTTACATCCATATACTCTGTAGTGGTGAAGTATGGGCTTTTACTGTACTCATCACTTGAATAGTGAATATTGTAACCAGTAGGTAATTTTTCAACCCTCACTCCTTCAACTTTCTTGCCTTTTGGTGTCTTCAACATCCACTATTCCACTCTGTATGTTGATGTACACCCACTGTTTAATTTCCCACTTGTAAGTGAGAACATGCAGTATTTGACTTTCTGTTTATGAGTCATTTTACTTAAGATAATGGCCTCCAGATCCATCCATGTTGTTGCAGAAGACATAATTTTATTCCTTTTTAATGTTTCAGTGGTATATCATGGTAGGTATATATGTGCGTGTGTGTGTGTGTACATCATGTAGAGATATTTAAATCTATGTGTGTATATCATGTAGATATATATATATAATGTGTGTGTATATATATATATATATATATATATATATGTATTAAAAAAATTTGTATCCACTCATTGGTTGATGGACACTTAGGCTGATTCCATGACGCAGCTATTGTGAACCGTGTTGCAATAAGCATACCAGTGCAATATCTTTTAATATAATTTTTTTTCTTTGAGTGTATACCCAGTAATGGAATTGCTGGATTAAATGGTAGTTCTTTTTCAAGTTCTTTGAGAAATCTCCATACTATTTTCCATAAAGATTGTACTAATTTATATTCCCACAAACAGTATATAAGCATTTTCTTTCCTCTATATCCTCACTGATATCTGTTGTTATTTGACATTTTAGTAATACCCATTCTCACTAGTATGAGATGGTATCATTGTGGTTTTGATTTGTATTTCTCTGATAATCAGTGATGTTGAGCATTAGTTCATGATTTTTTGGCTGTATGTATTCTTTTTAATAATATGTGTTTTGCACACTTTTTAATGGGGTTGTTTTTTACTTGTTGAGTTGTTTGAGTTTCTTATAGATTATCTATATTAGCCCTATGTGTATGAATAGTTTGCAAATATTTTTCCCATCCTGTAGATTGCCTTTTTACTTAATCATTTATTTTGCTGTGCAGAAGCTTTTTAATTTAATTAAATTTCATTTGTCTATTTTGGTTTTGTTGTATTTGTTTTTGAAGACTTAGTTATAAATTTTCTTTACCTAGGCCTGTGTCTAGAAGAGTTTATTCTATGTTTTCTTCCAGGAATTTCATAATTTCAGGTATTATATCTAAGTCTTTAATCTATCTTGAGTTTATATTTGATTGTGGTAAGATATATTGGTCCAGTTTTATTTTTCTGCATATAGTTATACAATTTTCCTAACACCATTTAATAAACAGTATATCTTTTTTCCAGTGCATATTTTTGTTGACTTTGTTGAAGATCAGTTAGTTGTAGTATGTGGCTTTATTTCTATGTTCTTGTTTCATTTATCCCAGGACCATGCTCTTTTTGTTACTGTAACCTTGTAGTATAAGTTTTTAAACTTTCATTTTAGGTATGGGGGCACAAATAAAGGTTTGTTACATACATAAGCACATGTCCTGGGGTGTCGTTGTCCATATTATCTCAATGTAACTTGAAATCAGGTAATTTAAAACTTTATTAAAGTGGTTAATAAAGAGTGCCTATATTAACCACTCTTATGAAATATAGTACTGGAAGTCCTAGCTAAAGCAATCAAAGGGAAAGAAATAAAGGGCACACTAATTGGAAAATAAGTCAAATTATCTATGTTTATTGATGATATAATCTTATTCCTAAAAATTCTAAAGGCTCCTCTAAAACACTTCTATATTTGATAAATTACTTCAGTAACATTTCAGGATATAAAATCAATGTACCAAATTCATTATCACTTCTATATACTAACAATGATGAATCTCAGAATCAAATAAAGAATTCAATTTTATTTATAAGAATTGCAATGAAACAGCACTTTGGGAGGCCGAGGAGGGTGGATCATGAGGTCAACAGATCGAGACCATCCTGGTCAACATGGTGAAACCCCGTCTCTACTAAAAATTACAAAAAATTAGCTGGGCACGGTGGCGCGTGCCTGTAGTCCCAGCTACTCGGGAGGCTGAGGCAGGAGAATTGCCTGAACCCAGGGGGCGGAGGTTGCGGTGAGCCGAGATTGCGCCATTGCACTCCAGCCTGGGTAACAAGAGCGAAACTCCGTCTCAAAAAAAAATTAAAAAAAAAAAGAATTCAATTTTATTTATAAGAATTGCAATGAAATTAAAATACTTGGAAAAACATTTAAATAAGGATTTCTAAAAGGAGAACTATAAAACACTAATGAAAGGCATCGTAAATGACAAAACAAATGGAAAAACATCCCATGCTCATAGATTATAAGAATCAATGTTCTCAACATGATCATGCTACATAAAATTCTATGGATTCAATACAATCCTTATCAAATTATGGACAGCATTTTCACAGAACTAAAAAGATATTCCTAAAATCAATATGGAGCCAAAAGAGCCCAAACACCAAAGATTCCTAAGCAAAAGGAAGTCTTATAATTCTTAATATTACCTTAAAAAGAAAAGAAAAAAAAAACTTCCGCTTAAATCAGAAAAACAAAAACAAAAAAATACCTGTTTATGTTCCACTTCTCAAAGGGAATGCTTTTGACTTTTTCCATTCAGTATTATGCTGGTTATGGGTTTGTCATAGATGGCTTTTATTACATTGAGGTGTGTCCCTTGTATGCTGATTTTGCTGAGGGTTTTATTATAAAAGGATTCTGGATTTTGTCAAATGCTTTTTCTGCATCTATTGAAATTATCATGTAATTTTTGTTTTTAATTCTGTTTATGTGGTGTTTCACATTTAAGGACTTGCATATGTTAAACCATCTTTGCATCCCTGGTATGAAACCCACTTGATCATGATAGATTATCTTTAGAAGTTGGGATGGATTAGTGAAAAAGGAACATGTACACACTGCTGCTGGGAATGTAAACTAGTACAAGCACTACAGAAAGCAGTGTAGAGATTCCTTAAAGAGCTAAAAGTAGAATTATCATTTGATCCAGTAATATCACTACTGGATATGTATGCAGAGGGAAAAAAGTCATCATACAAAAATAATACTTGCATACTCATGTTTATAGCAGCACAATTCACAATTGCAAAAATGTGGAACCAACCCAAATGCCCATCAATCAACAAGTGGATAAAGAAATGGCAGTATGTGTGTGTGTACACACACACACACACACACACACACACAATGGAACACTACTCAGCCATAAAAAGAAATGAATTAATGGCATTCACAGCAACCTGGATGAGATTGGAGACTATTATTCTTAGTGAAGTAACTCAGAAATGGAAAACCAAACATTGTATGTTCTGACTCCTAAGTGGGCGCTAAGCTATCAGGATGCAAAGGCATAAGAATGACAAAATGGCCTTTGGGGACTCAGATGGAAAGGTTGGGGAGCAGCTGAGAAATAAAAGACTACAAATTGGGTTCAGTGTATGCACCACTAAAGAACTTATGCATTTAGCCAACTACCACCTGTTCCCCTGTTATGCCATATTGCTTTTGAATAAGTAAATGACACTAGTAGCTGTTTTTTTAATCTTCCCTTCCATGCACCCTTCTAAATTATACTTTGCACCTTTACTGAAAAACCAGGCATGCGGCCAAGACAGGGTCAGAATATCTATTCTACCTTTCCAGCCTCAATTAATAATACACATCCACAAATTTTTCAATGAAATAATTGGATCTGGATAATACCTCTTTTTTTTTTTCCTCTCAGCTTTGTAGGATCAAAGGAAGGAAATCCAAATCAGCATGTGGAAGGAAGTACTTTTCAACCTCTGAGCTTTCTGGCATGAGTGTAATTTTATCATTCAAACACAAGTGAATCCTGCACCCCAGGATAGAATTTAGTAGTATATATTACTACTACCTCTATTTGCTCCTATTTATTGTTAGGGTGGAAGTGGAGTGGCTGGTATTGTAAGCTAATACACTTTTCCTTTTTTTTCTCCTTTGTGTTTAAATTAGTAACTCTAAAGTTGAGGTGGATTTCTGCCATTTGCTACCGTGTCCTAATATTATGCCTATGTATTAAGCTCCCTTCCACATGCTAAAACATTTGCTCATAACAGTCCCAATTTTTGCCTGCTTTCCCACGATTATCGTGCTTCTTTTAATTTCAAAAGTATCTAAGTAGGATGGATAAACCACGCAATCATGATCTTTATAGATTATGTAAAATATGATATTATCTAGAATTGTAGAATCTTAAAATGTCAAGGGCATTTATAAAAGTTATCACAGAACATATTTTGAAAGTGATGAGTCTGGTGCAATATCAAGCTTTTGGACAGGGATGGCATTCCAGATACTTAAAGTTGTTCCAAATCACTCTACTATGGTAACTTTCCAAGATCATTTTGGATATGCCAAGTTGTTAGGCTCCGATTTAATTTCTATATATACAGGAGGAGGCCATATTTCCTAGCTATGATACAGTTTCCAGTAACCAATGACTAGCCAAATTTTCAGGCCATGATGCATTTCCAAATACTTTTAGGCATGCCAAAGTTTTATACTCTGATTTAATTCTCAAATAGTTAAGAATATGCCACATTGTTGGAATATGAAATCATTGCCAGACAGTTTATTTCTTAGGGGACCAAAAGCTCATATAAACATATCACTTTAAAGTTTATATTCTTGCATGATAATTTATGCCCTATCTTTTATCCTCAAAAAACTCCTTGTTATGTCATTGTATTTATAATTATTTTGACTTTTAAAAATAATTTTAAAAACTCAGAGTTTCAATATTATGACAGTATATTTACCTAGGTTAATTATGAAGAAAAATCCAAATTCAAAATTTCAAAATTAATTTATCATTTTTCCAATTCCTATTAAATTCGCTCCATCTTGCTATTTTCTTAAATTCATAGCAATGTAGTGTTTCCAACTCCTCAGTTCAAAATATTACCTACTATTCCTCCCTGTGCTTCCTTCATATTCAATAATTTGGCACATTTCTTAGATTCTACTGTCACATGAACCAGAGATTCAAAGCATGAGTTTATGTTCCCACAATGGTCATTATCAGCCAGATTTATCCCAATGCTGTGAATTTTCACAATAGATTCTTATAAGTCATATGGATATCAGTCAGTATGTCTAGAAAATCATTATTGTAACCAGGATACAGACAGTATCTCCCTCCATTAGGAATTTTTAGGGAATCAAATTGTATTATCACAGACAAAAGATGATGATAATGATGAAGATGTATGACACAAATATAAATTATATTTTACACAATTATAAGTTATTTATTTATACATCAAATCAATTATGTAAAAATTCTTATCCTATAATAATTAAGAAGAAACAAAGTCAGTGGAAAAAAACCCAAAGGAATAGAATAGTAAATATGAAAAACATCATAACTGGCCATATCTTGGTGTGTTTCATTAAGAATAACTCTATTTTAACTAACTTACATTGATTCTCTTTTTAAGTGTTTAGACTCTTGCTTTATTATTCTCAATAATTCCATCCAATATCCCTTGATTTGTTTAGAGTTCTGTTACTTATTGAGGAGAATGTTTAGTTCGTTAATTTTCTTGTTTCTTTGAAATAGATATTAAAGCATTTGCTACTACAAAATTTTTGTCACGTCATACAAAATTCAAAAAAATGTAAAAATTAATTTTTATTGTTTTCTTAATCTAAACAAAACATAATTGCAGTTTGGAGACCAATTAAATACAATGATTAAAACGATAACTATATTAAAATCATTATCTTAAAATAAACATTCAACTGATTTGTGTTGATTAAATGTATTTTTAAAAAATTGTTTATCTTTTGTCTAAATGCCCTTAGGATGAGGGGCACTGGGCGATGATTAAGTCGTGAGATCAGAGCCCTCCTGACTGGGATTAGGACCTGAATAACATGAGCTCCAAAGGGCTAGTTTAAGCCTTCCATCATGTGAAGGCAAAGCAAGAAGGTGTCATTTGTGAGAAAGTGGACTCTAACCAGATACTGAATCTGCCTTAGTCTTGGATTCCCAGCACCTAGAAACATGAAAAATAGATTCATATCGTTTATAAGCTTCCCAGTTTATGATATTTTATTACAATATCTAGAAAGGAGTAAGACAAATACTTTTGCAGTAAGCTAAGCTTTATTTTTACTTAGATGATTTTATTTTTACTTTTAAAATAAAGTAGTTCATTATAAAATATCCCCTTTCTTCAATTTGACGCCCTGACTCTTGACCAAGAGATAAAATTTTGTTTGGAATCTTTTTTTCTCTTTCTATTAAATCTTATTCACTGCATGCATAGTATTTGTGTGGCTCCCTCATAAAAAAATTATCTGTAAGTAAAATAATTTTTGTCTTTTATTATCTATATTTTAAGGTATTTCATACATTAAACTCTTTGCTCTCTTCTCGTATGTCTTAGGAATTTTTTTTACACTCTCCTACATTTTTTATTTTTTAATCTTTCAGTGTTGATTATTTCATATTTGACTATATTAAACTTTCGCCACCTAATTATTAGCCTCATTGCTTATAATAACTTATCAAGGAATGCTTTAGACTATTACTTTGTCAACTCAATCTGCTATTCTATCATCTGATTTTTTTTTCAGTTTTATATTTTTTCAATTGTCCCATGTCCACAAAAGATTCTGTTTTAAAAAGTTCTTTTAAATTATTGTTCTTTCTCTAATAATATCTTTCAAATAAATTTTCCTGTTTCATCACAAATTTAATGTTTTTCTCATATTAAAGAGTATTTTTGAAGTTCCGTCCTTTTAAAAATTTATTTTTATCATTTAAAAGGATGAATCTATCCAGGCCTTGGTGAAATTTACCATTTATATAGATCCTTTATGAAAAATTAAACTGAATGTCTGATAAGGACAAACACATTACCATTTTTGTGTCATTGATCAACTAGAGAGCAACTATAGATAGAGGAGGCAATCTTCAGAGGAAATGCTTTGTTAACATTTTTTCTGTCTTATGGCATTTTTAAGGGGCTACTTTTTTTTTCTATATAACTTTCAATTGAATCTGGCTTCTGCTCAAGATAATTGGTATGGCTGTGTACTGCTGCCAGCTCTGTCGGAGAGAATCGTGCTCTTCTATTTCTTTTTTCTTTTAGCTATAGTTCCTAAATGAACAAGAAACAGTCTTACTGTCTGTTTTTCCTGCTCCTTATCTCTGACAACGAATGAGTCTGTGTATAAGTGGTAGGTCCATGGATGCTTCATCACGGGCAAAGTCTCCATTACTTGGAATTCCCATTAAGATACAGTTATTAGATTGCTTACTTGCTTTCTTCTTTCTTTTCTTTTCTTTCTCTTTCTTTCTTTCTTTCTTTCTTTCCTTCTTTCTCCTTCCTTCCTTCCTTCCTTCCTTCCTTCCTTCCTTCCTTCCTTCCTTCCTTCCTTCCTTCCTTCCTTCCTTCCTCTCTTTTCTTCCTTCCCTCCCTCCCTCCCTCCCTGAAGGCATGCTTTAGACCTTTCCCTCCCTACCCCTCTCCCTCCTTCTCTCACTCCCTCCCTTCCTTCCTTCCTTTCCTCCCCTTCAAAGGTGACCTCTTAATCTTCAACAATACTTCTTTTTCCATAAGAGAGAAGAAAAAATCCATCTTCTAAGCCTGTCTTCAATTGGTTTAATCCAAACTACATCTTTCAGATTTTTCTTGAGGTGGTTAGCCTGTTAATGATTCATTTCCCGAATTTACATTTTTGTGTTTTACCCCTTATATTACATTGAGGGTTTCAGTTTTTAAAATGCTGTCTGGTTTCAGAAAGCTGAAAAAAATACCATAGATTTGGTGACTTAAAAACAACAGAAATTTACTTCTCACATTTCTGCAGGCTGACATTTAAGTGGAATTAATAAGATTCTATTTCAGATTGGGAGGCGCTGTGAAGAAAAGTTTTGCATTGAAGAAAATCAGGCGAATGGCTAAATAACTGAAATAGAATGAGGAGTCATTGAGGACTTTCAAACTTAGGTGAGAGACTGTTTGCAAAATGGTAATGTATTGTCATTGATTGTAATGATTAAAGGAGGGAAGAATCTCAATATGAAGATTCTGGAGAGATAACTGATAACGGTCAAAGCAAAGTCTATGAAAAAGGCGAAGTATGTAATATTCAATGCAGAAGTGTTGGTTCAGGAAATACCAAGTCCATTGGAATAGTAAAGAATGTGAAGAATGTGAGTACAGATAGATATAGGTAGTTGGCAGAAGACAGACTGCTTCTACCAAGTAGTTGATGGAGAGCATTCTAAAACCAAACTTTCTATGTTCAAATTAAAGCTTTCTGTGCCCTAGCTTTTCACTAACTTTGTTTTTTTCCAATCATTCAACCAACACTTATTAAGCATCTACTGTTTGCTGATTACTGATTTAGCTGCTGAGGACACAGTTGAGCAGGAGAAAGATAATTTCACTCCTCAGGTATTTTATATTATATTCCCATTGCATCATACAAGAAATATCATGCAACAAATCATTGAAAGAAACATGTATGAAATAGAAATGAACATGTTGTTGTAGGTAGGTAATCAAGGAAAGCTCTCTGAGGAAGTGATATTTGAACAATGACTTCAATAAAGTGATGGAGCAAATCATGAGACTATATGAAAGAAAAGCTTTTTTGGAAGAATAAACAATAAGTAAAACAAATAAAATAACCCTAATTTGAAAAAGTGCCATACTTGAAAAACAACATATGTATATAAATGTGTGCATGTGCATGTATATATATATATAATAAAATGAGAGACTGTTGTAAGATTAAATTCTTTAACCTTTGCAAAACATTTAGAAAATATTTGAGAAATCATAAACATTCAGTAAATAATAAGAGTACATTATGAACTTAACAACTACTACCAATGCTCCACTGTGACTAGAAAATTAAAGTATATACAGCAGAATTGTGGGCTTTCTTTCAATTGTGTCTATTTAGAGGGTTTTTCATTATTACAAGAATAGTGTTGCTGGGTGTGGTAGCTCATGCCTGCAATCCCAGCACATTGGGAGGTTAAGGCAGGAGGATCACTTGAGATCGAAGTACAAGACCAGCCTGGCCAACACGGTGAAACCTTGTCTGTACTAAAAATACAAAAATCAGCTAGATGTGGTGGTAGATGCCTGTAATGCTAACTACTCAGAAGGTCGAGGCAGGAGAATTGCTTGAACCTGAGAGGCAGAGATTACAGTGAGCCAAGATCCAAGATGGCACCACTGCACTACAGCTTGGTCAAAACAGGAAGATTCCATCTCAAAAAAAAAAGCTGTTATTGCTCAAAATACTCTTAGAAAACTTTTCTGGAATTACATCCAGTATTAGTGTATGAATTGCAAATATGTAGATGCTATGAACACTTTTCCACTTTGTTCCAAATTGACTCAGAAGTTAACTTTTTTCTATCTTTTGCAAATATGTTTTTTAGTTTACAATTTACTACAGTTCAATATTTATTTTTGCCATGAATCTTAGAGGTATACGGTGAAATTTATTTTTCCAACAATTATTTATTAAACATTTAAAATATGCTATGCACTAGATGTAGGTCACATCAATGAATAAGACAGTCTTTTATTACATCAGGCTCTTGTCCTAGCTTGATGATAAACAAATACAAAAAAAAACAACTAAAACTAATATTTCGTGCTAGAAAGGACTACACATAACAGCAAACTGATAGAGTTTTTAAACAATGAAAAATGTTGTTTAACAAAAATATCAACTAATTCGATTTTCACGAGCAAAATAAAAATAGAATAACGTGGTAAAAAATGACTAAGATGGACATAATATGGGAATGAAACTTTCTAATTATATTTAATCTTTTGGCAAAAGATTATTTTTGGTCACATGGAAGTATTAAATAAAATTCATAAAAAGAAAGACTAGAAAGAAGGGAAAGAAAAGTGTCAATAAGAAGAAAATTAATGACGTATTACTATGTTAATGATATTTACCGATTCTACAATATAAGTAAAGTAAGATCTGGAACCTAGGAAATTTTGTTTTGATCATGTGTTGTGGGAGAAGAGTAATTAGCTAATCCTTAAGGGTGACTAACCAGAGATTTGTAAAAATTGTTTCCCTTTATTCCCAGGAAATTGAATTAGAATATTCACATTAAAGATGGGAGTTTCTTTTTAATTATTTTATGTTTTGACAAATCATAATTATAAAAGTTTATGGAGTCTGCAGTGATGTCATGTTGTATGTATATAGTGTGGAATGAATGAATCAAGCTAATAAACATACTCACTACCTTAAATATTTCTAACTTAATTCTTCTATCTAGTTGTAACTTTGGATCCTTTGACCAATATCTCCGCATTCCCCCAACCTCCATCCTCTAGTAAACACCATTCTACTACCATTCTACTGCTCATATGAGTTCGATGTCTCACTCTAAGCTACAGAATCATGTAAGTATATGTGAATGTCAGTAATGCTTGTTAAAATCTCGGTTAGAATATTATGTAGGAATGCTTGTGTTTGTTATTCCTATTCAGTGTCCAGCTCTGTTTTATTTAGAATATTATAGATAAAATCTATTGGGTAATAAGAATTCAGAAACATCTCAAAAATAGGATCAACTAATAATCTTCCCTCAAAATTCTTCCTGGTTTGCCTGTGGGTGATATCTGATAGTTGTACACAGGAATAAATTGATAGGAGTTTAGTTTCTGGCTTAGGAAATCATTTTAAAGATTTCTCTCTTTGAGCCAAATATGGACTCAGATTTTCACTGCATTCAATTGCTTGGGGTATAATATTTGCTGAAGTAAGACCTCTAGAGTCTGCTAGTTTTATGCTATGTGTCTTCCTTTTAAGTTTCTCTGGGACTTAAAAAATGTAATAACTTCTAGGGGAATGGCTCATGTTAATCTACAGCAAATCCCTCAACAATTTCAGATTCTCTGAATTCCACAGGACATTAAGCATTTTCAAGAGTCCCTTGTCATCTCTGTTTCCCTTTCCCTCAAAATATATTTCAAACTTTTATCTGTCTCCTGCAGCTCACTCTCTCACCACTTGATTCTCAGAAGACCCAACCTCTCATTTCATGCATATAATAGAATTTATCAGGCAGGATATATCTAAACTTTCTGCTTTCATCTACTGTCAATCATTCACATGTAAATATTATCCCCTTTTCCGCCCCCTTTCCAGTTACTGTTTTTCATTCTCTAATACGATCAATCCTTGCATGCTGAGGGAGCTCTCTATTTTTCAATTGTATCTGTTATCTAGTCCTGGGTAAAAAGTTACCCCAGAACTTATGACTTAACACAATACTCAGTTATTTCACTCATGCTTTGTAAGTAAAAAATTTGGGTCGTCTGTTTCACATGGGTAGTTGTTCTTATTTTGTCTCATCCCTTATGCATCTGTTATCATCCACAGGGTAATAATATCTGGGGCTGGCTGGTTTACGACATCTTGGTCTGGGATGGCTGGGGTAGATGAAGTCTCTCCTGTGTGTTACCTGCTAGCTGGCTTGTCTAGGGTTGTTCCCATGACATCAGAGTTCCACAAGCAGTGAGATGGCAAGCTTAACCCAGAACAATTTTCAAGCCTGTTCCTGCTTCAATTTTGCTATGGTTACCATGGACAAAGTAAGTTGTAAAGTCACCTATAAAGGGGTTAAGACGATTCCATCTTTTAATGAGAAGAGTTACAAAGTCCCATTATATATCAAGATTATAGATATAGGGAAAGTAGAAATTTTATAATAATTTATCACAATAGTTCACAACTTTTTAGTCAAATTAAGACACAACCAATTAACCAGACAAACATCTGTAAGAAATTTCACCCACTTATGGAGGAAGACTTTGACTATAGATTTAATTTGTTTAGTTTCAAATCCATGGTATAGACTCTGTACTTTATACTGAAAACTTATCATAAATATTATCATTGGGTTACTTACTCACTCTTTAGGAATTAAAAACTGTGTCTGAAACTCCTTGTGACACAGGACTTTTCTTGATCACTTTTGCCAGCCAGAGACACCTCGCTGGCAATGCCCTTGCCCCACCTTGGCTGACAGCTTTGGAACTCGCTGGACCCTACCACCGTTTCTGTCATGTGGGGCAGCTGCCCTCTACTGGCAAAGGTCAGAGAGTCATGATGTTACAGCCTTCTCTGTGCCCACATTTGGTGGGTCTCAAGCTCTTGTCCCACATCCAGGAAGAATAAGGATATACTGTTAATTGAAGAGTAAGGAAAGCAGAGAAAGACTTTATTGAGTGATGGGACAGCTCTTAGCAGAGAGGGGATGTGGGGGTGGTTCTCTATCCCCACTGTGGGGAGGTTTCTCCCTACCCTCACTGTGGGGAGATTTCTTTCTTTTTTTTTTTTTTTTTTTTTGAGATGGAGTTTCACTGTTGTTACCCAGGCTGGAGTGCAATGGCACAATCTCAGCTCACCGCAACCTCCGCCTCCTGGGCTCAAGCAGTTCTCCTGCCTTAGCCTCCCGAGTAGCTGGGACTACAGGCATGCGCCACCACGCCCATCTAATTTTTGTAATTTTAGTAGAAACGGGGTTTCACCTTGTTGACCAGGATGGTCTCTATCTCTTGACCTCGTGATCCACCCACCTTGTCCTCCCAAAGTGCTGGGATTATAGGCATGAGCCACAAGATTTCTCTTTTTTTATGGACTTAGAATAAGGGAGTGTGTGCTGATTGGTTTATGAGTGTGCAAAGAACGGCTGAAGAAAATACTTCACTCAAAGGTGAGCATGGCAGTGTAGAAAGCCAATTAGGAAAGGGTAGATATATGTAAAATAGGTGAAGGGTGGGAATCAATCAAAGAAAAGTGCACCAAATGGGAAGATAAGTTCTCAATCCCATCCATGGATTTTACTTGTAGCTTGACTTTCAGGCTTTAAACTGTCTTTGACTTGAAGGTGGGGTTTCACTGGGGACCTGCCCTTGTCTGCTTAGGCATTAATCTGCCTCCTGCTGCTGTCACTTGGTTCTTATTAAAGGGCTGGGTACAATGTAGCACTAAAGGTATAATATTTGCTGATTATTAAGGAGTAAATGAAGTCTTGCTCTTTTATAGTTATATCATATTTAAACAGTATTTTGAACTAAATCTTTCACTATACGTATGCATTTCCTTCTGTGTGATCTTTTATTATTTCTAAGATAGAGCTCCATTTTCATGAGACAAGAAGTTTAAATGGAATAGTATAGGCTTTAAGGTCAAATGGACAATGGTTGAAATCATAGATTTTTATAAGCCTTATTTGCATATGACTTTGGAAAATGACTTTTTTTAAACACTTTTCTCATGCATTAAATGAGACTAATCACACTGACATACTGGAATTGTTCTAAATATTAGAAGAATTTATGAAATGTTAATCTTTATTGTTACAGAGATATGGAGTGATGATATTTATGATGGTAAACAATTTATTTTGGAGAACCACAACATAAATATTATTGATCTTACTGAAACATTAACTTGTTTTATGCTTTAGGTGTTAAATAATTAAAATGGTATTTTAAATTTCATATATGATTATATAATGTTATAGAATGGTCATAGATTTTTTTTTAGATGAGATATTTTACCGGTGTTGATGGTCTCTTGAGACTAACTTAGCAAACATTGGGGCATGCAGACTTTTCTCCCCAAAAGAGTATTTTTTTAGAAAAAACAAAGCAGTGATATAAGTAAAGCATACAGTAGTGTCTGGTATTTTTAAAAAATCAGTATTAGGAATCTGTGACTGCTTCCCACCACTGGGACTGCTTAAAATAATGTTTCACAAGTTCTAAACAATGTTCCTTCAAATAGTTCAGTACCAGAAAACTTTTGGTTCCTTAATTCAGCCCCTTAATTCTATATATACCATGTTTTCTAAGCATGTGTAAAAATACTATAGATGGGATGGGAGCCTAATTCCAGAAAGTGAAAACGTTGAGGCTTTGTTTTGGTTACTACATCACAGAGTATAGATGTTCTTTTATGAAAACAGGTATGGGGCAGTCAAACATTTTCAGGTGTCTTGTAGTGGGTCATCTTTATTGTTAGGAGTTTCTGTTATTATTTCTACATTTTTTACATAAAAATTCAAGTAACCTTTATATATGGCTTTCCAAATACCTTTTGCTTCTTCTTTAATTCCTGAGTGTCATTGAAGCTATTTCTATACTGAGTCACACAGTTTGGAAAACCTGAATATCTGGTCATGAAAGCCATTGGCTTGTTCGTTAAAAATGGAAATCCCTATGTTCACTTTCTATTTCCAAAACCAAGTTTGTATGAACAAGAATTTGGATTGGTAAGTCTACTGTTTCTCAGAGACTCTTTTGACCACTCTACATTTGGATGTTGTAGATGAATTATCTAACTTTTCCTGGTCCATGGGCCGTGACTGGCCTAGCAGTGCTGTGGTGAACAGACTGTTCTCCCAGATCAGTTTTCTGCACTTTAAAAGTACTACTTTCTGCCTATGCACCACCTTGCTCATGACATACCATTCTTGCCCATCCTGATTCCATTCATATTACTCATAGAGCCTGTGAAGACACCACTCAGGTAGGAAGAGTGATTGGTAAGGGAGCAAGAACCATGGTATTAAAGTTCACAAAATGTCCTTGCTGGAACATTTCTGAAAAGAAAGAATGTAGGCTCTGCACAGTGTGATGCTACTTTGAAGGTTTCTCTGTCTTTTCTGTCCTTTCTGCCTGATTTTCTGAAGTCTGAACATTTCTATCAGGAAAAACTGATGGTAGGGTAGCTAATGCTATCACTGATACTTAACTCAGAATAATTGTTAGTCAGCTGATGTATGAAATGTTAAATTAATTATGGAAAGCATGTTTTAGAGGTGTTAATAAATAATTCATGAGTGTGCGAACTGCAATAAATTTGGTGTTGTTAATATCAATTTTATTCTTCCTATAGGAAAAAGTCATTTACATTTTAAATCCCTACACATTCCATTGAGATGCAAGACACATTATTTTGAAGTGACACTGCAAGAAGGCTGAAAGACTGTAGATTTATTAGATATTCCTATTCCTATGATTCCTGCTTAACTTTGCTTAAAGATTGCTCAATAAAGCAAGAATAGAGAATTCTGTTGAATCATATGGTATATTGTGAGATCTTAGACACTGCCATTCAGCAAGGAAGCAGGTGTTTTAGCCCAGTAACAGCAAGGAACCTCTGCTCACCAGTAACCTAAGAAGACAACTCTGGGACTCAGATTCTATTGCAGCCCTTGCGTGTAGTAAATGTACAAATTTTGTATCTGAGACATAAAATTACACTAATTTCTTGCACTTTTAGAAAGCCCTGGATAAAACATAAACTATAAGTAAAACGTGCCAAATCAATGTATGCTGCACATCATTGAAACAGTCTCTTGTCCCCTTGCAGGGCATGCGATGGGGGAGTGGGTCACTTCTTCAGTGTCCTGCTGCTCATACCTCTAGGGGAGCATACAGATGGACAGGTTGTGGGGCTCCGACCTCACAACAGCGCCTAGGGGTGAGTGTTTACAGCTCCTGAAGCCCAGTGCACATGTGTTACAGGGTGCTCTCTTAGTTTGCCATCTATAGGTGTCTTGTGTTAACCAGCTCAATTAGGCCCTCTACCTTGTGGCAAGGACACAATGCTTACTGTGTCCCGTGTTCTTGCCTTGGTGTACTGAAAGAATCCAATCACACGGGGATCCCATTCAGTGGTACTGCTTCTCTTCCAGTTGGATAATATTCACCCCCTTCCCTGATGCTATAGGTGATGCAGATCTCTCTGCTGTTGGCATAGCAGCCTATTTCTCAGTGTCTGTCAGGGTCTGATTCAAAAGTGACATAACGTCTCTCCAGGAGAGTTTAAATATTTGAGTGAAATTCCGGAAAGTCTCTATATATCTATCAGGATCATCTGAAAACTTGCCAAAATCCCCTTAATTTGCTTTAAATCCTGTAAGGAGAAAGGGACCCGGACCTTACCAGGTCCAAATTTACTGGGCATCTGTTGGAGAGGCAAGTGTGAGACTGGGGCTTGTCCAGAGCAAGGATTTTTAGGAGGGAGTGAGTGAGAGGCTGAAGCTGGATAGGGAGGTCAGGGTGCACTTGGAGGAGCAGAGCTGGGCGAGCTATCTTCTCTTCTGGGGATGCCTCTGGGACTCAAATCTTTAATTCCCAGGCTTGCCCCTTGCAACCTTCCCTGAGGTGGCAAATAGGAGGTCTGGATCAATCCTACATTGTCACCAAAGATCTGGATTGCCGTGCAAGGTATAAAAAACCTGCACACATGGGGCCTCAGACCATCTGTCCTCATGTTTACAGCAAACTTGCAACTGCCCAGATTGTATCAAAATACAAGATTCCTTCCTGAGGCCAAGTCAGTCCTTCCTGTAAATCATAATCTGGCCAAACCTTTGTGCAGAGGCCAATAAGATCTTTTTCCTCCAGATTCTGAGGGTCAGAGCACTCCCAGTGTTTCAAGAAACACTCCAGGGGAGTATAAGCTGGCTGTGGTGAGGAAAACTGGTTGCCCATTCTCAAAGACAGCATAGAAGTGTCCTTCATTCCCTTTCTTTTCTCAGCAAAACCTCAGGGTGTGGTGGAGAGAGAAGTGGGTGTCCTCCTTTCACTCTCCACCCCTTATTCCCTAGACCCAGCAACCTTGGCAGGTGCTGGCCATGGGTGAGTGGAACAAGAAACCTTTCTCGTTTCAGCTGGGGGCTAATCTGGTGGGGGTGACTGGATTCTTCATTGCGCCACTGCTTAAACCTCTAGTAGAGTATTCAGACATGCAGATTGTGGGGCTCTGACCCCATGACAATGTCCAGGGATGAATGTTTACAGCTCCCAAAGCCCCAGTGGACATGTATAATAGGATGCTCTCTTAGTTTGTCGTCTATAGGCAGCTGTTAACTAGTTCAATGAGACCCACCACTCTGTTGCAAGGATGAAGGGCTTTCTGTATTCCGGGTTCTTGCCTTGGTGTACCAGAAGAATCAGATCAAGATCACACGTGGTATTGGAGAATGAGTGCAGTTTTATTGAGTGGAAGTAGCTCTCCTCTGATGGGGGAGCCAGAAGGGAGAAGGGAGAAGGGAGAAGGGAGAAGGGAGAAGGGAGAAGGGAGAAGGGAGAAGGGAGAAGGGAGAAGGGAGATGGTTTTCACCTGGAGTTGGGCCACTTGGCAGCCCTGGCTTTCCTCCAAATGTCCAGGCCAAACTCTGCCTTGTCCCGTTGGTGGATGGCCTGTTGGAGTGCTGTTGTCTGTGGTGTGCTCTTGTGCAGGCGCGCTCTTGACGACCAGCTGCTTGTCTCTTCTTCTGCCTATATGCTCCTTTTGCCCGCTAGCAGCTTCTGTCTATGCCTTGCTGGGGTCTCAGGTTTTTATAGGCCCAGGATGGCAGCGTGGTGGGCCCGGGTGATCTTGGGAAATGCAACATTTGGGTGCAAAGGCAGGAGTACCCGCCCTCACCCAGGTTCGTGAGGGTAGAGCTCTAGCCAGGGTCCACGGCCTCCTTTCCCCAGCACTTCCCTTCTCCACTTCCATATCATTTAAAGGGACCATGCTGTTCCCTTCCCAGCACTCTTGTGTCACAATGAAGCATTAAAAGTATCATAAATTTCTTTTAAATGTTAGAATACCTTTTTTCATCAAATGATGTGACTTTAAAATTATGTTAACGGAGACTGTGGTCATTCTTTGTCTTTTCATTCTGTAACACAATGAAGAAGAATGAAGTTATTAAAGCCTGCTCCTAAGGTAACCATAGATACACATTTCAACCTAGGTTCATTTCGTTTTAATGAGAAATATTTTATTTATTTTTAGTACTCCCTAGGAAAACCAGCTTATAAAAAACCAACATAGAAAAAAGGCCAAATGCATTGTCTTTGCAGTGAACTTGAATACTCACTTATGACTTTACACTTAGTACATACTTTCTACTTGTAGTTGTCTGAAAGTTCGTTTGCTTTTAGTAGTCATGTATAGTTCTACCCTTTTATTTTCTGGATGTATGGTGTCTGATAACTTTGGCATGAGATCATTATGTGATTAAAAAGACATACCCAAAGCCAGGTATCAATTTTCATGATCTTCCCTTCTCTGATTTCAAAAGTACAGGAGAAGGCAGAAAAATGTGCCTTAGATTATTTCTAATATCATCCCTGTATAACCTATACCATAAAATGCTAACAAAAGCTACCTTTTAAAATAATCTAGCCCTATAGTAAGTGTGTAATTGTCTTAATTAAAATTGAATTTTAACAAAATGAGAGGACTTTTTCTAATTATTATACTTTTTACACTTTACTGTTTTATATAGTCTATTTAAAATTTTCTATTAAATATGCTAGAATATTATATTTAGCACCATGCACTATATAGTCAGCATGTTGGATTTTATTTCCCTCAAACAAGCTTAAGTTAAGAGAACCAATGATAATAGCTTTCAAGTATGTGAATCCAAATTCATTAGTGACCAGCTTCACTTACAAATACTGAAATGTACATGTAAAATAAAGGACTCTTATTTGTGAACATATTTGTATTAAAAATGGGCTCTTCAATGTAACAAATTTTATTTGGGAACTTAAATCATTTCTAGAAACAGCACAATAGGTTTGGGATATGTCTTCTTAGGGCTTCTGAGTCAGTTCTGAAAAGACCAGCCTCTTCCTTTACACGTAAGCAAAATAAAAAGAACTAGTGATGAGCACTGTGGTAGGGAGAGTTCAGAGAGGTTCTCCAGTATTCCTCCAATGCACATGCCCTGTGTAATCCTGTCACGGTGAGTGCAAGAGGATCGCTTGACTCTGGGTTGGATATTGCTCTCTTGATAAGATGCTTTATGCTCAGCATTATGGGAGAGTCACAGTAGTGATTGAAATATATTATATAGGACTAACTACATCATAGTAAACTGGAGAAAGGCTTGCTCATTGGCTTTGAAGAAGCAAACTTCCATGGGACCACACAGAAGGAAATGCGAAGTACCCTCTAGGAACTAAGAACAGCTCCCAGCGGCCACTGAGCAAGAAAGCAGGTATTTTAGCCCAGCAACAGCAAGGAACCTCTGCCTACAAACAGTAGTGTGGGACAAAGACTCTGCCCCTCAGAGAAGATTGGAGCCCTCATGGGCCTCAGAGAAGATTGGAGCCCTCGGTGGTACTGATTGCAGCCCTATCAGACCTGAGCTAAGGACACATTTATCATGCATCCGTAGATGATCTGTGGATACTCTGAGATAATAAACTTGTTTTAAATTCTGCTAAGTTTGTAATAATTTGCTATGCAACTTAGAACATAAACACAAGCATATTCCTTTTTATAAATATCATGTAAAATATGTTAATGTAGTGTTATAATAACTTGGATATCTATTTCTTTAATAAAGTGAGGGGCTGCTAAATTATTTTTACTTGAATTCCCTTTAATAACTGACTGACTTTAAATGACTCACTTATTCACTCATTTTTTTTCAAAAATATTTATTTAGTGTCTCCCTTGTTTTCAGAATTTAGGATACATCTTTACAAATGATCTTGCATTCAAAAAGCTTGCACTGGAGCCAAGCAGACAGTTGATAAAGCAGCCTGGGCTTAAAGACAAATTTAAACAAATTTTGCCATTTTATAATTCATAGTGAGAAAAACACATATTTATTGATATTTACAAACATTGGCTAATATTGAACAGAACTATTTCTACTACATCATTGTTTGTTCTCCTTTGAAGTTGTTTTCCTGCTACAAGTGATAGGCAGCTTTAATCAGTGCTTCTCAAACTTTAAAGCACATAAGAATCACCTGGGGATCTTGTTAAAGTACAGGTTCTGATACAGTCGGTCAGAAGTGGGCCCAGTATTCTAAATTTCTAACAAGCTCCTAGCCATGCCGATGCCACTGGGCTGAGGCTCACACTCTGATGTAGCAAGAGTGTACACAACCTCTGCAGGTTTCTGCTCAGATCAAGGAAGCAACCTCACTATAATTTACAGCACACTTTCATGTTGGCTAAAACTGGAGTCTCTAGTTTTGAAAAAAATACATATATAAATAAATATTTTCCTCTAGAGTAAGTGTATGTAGCTGCAGACAAATCTCTGAGAGTTTAGTTTGCTTTATTTTCCTTCTTGCCCTAAAATTAAAAACCTATACATTTTTTACTGTAAGATTTTGGACATTGGTAGAAACATGCCATGTTCTTGGGGAGGGAAAAGAAAAAGCTATAAAAATGTTAATGTACTTTAATTTGTAAAATATTTAATATATCTTCAAAATAATAAATGACATTATTTTTGAACCATAGCTAAATAATTTTGAAGATATTCAGAGGAAATAACCATCAAAAATAATACATCATCAAAATTAAGAAAAGAAGAAAATAAGTATGGCAGCCTATCTGAGCTGTCTAAAAAACCGAGAAGTTTGATTTTTTTTTAATCTCCTTCTTTGTACATCTGTCTTCAATAAAGTAATACCAAAAATGTTACAATAAAGGTGAAAACTAGTTCTAGTAATATTTACATGATCATAATACATATTTTCATTATTTTTTATCATGAAATAAATTAATCAAAATCAAATTATATAAAGATAAACCTGGGGAGAGTACTTACCTTATTCTAGATTTGAAAAGGAGGTTTTAAATATGAAAGAAACAGAATAAATTACAAGGCATGTAAAATAATTTTGGAATTCTTAGTAGAGTTTTTATTACTAGTACATAGAAATATAATTGCTATTTGCATATTGCTGTTGAACCCTGTAACCCTGTTGACCTCCTTGCTTCCAGTAGACTTTATGGCATTTACCTAGGATTTTGTTTATACAAGATCATGTGACTCACCAACACCACACCAAAGGAAAGACTGTTCTAATTATTTCCCTACAATCTGGCTGGCATTTATTTTCTCATTCGGTTTCCAGATAATGCTGGCTAAAAATTCAAATATGATGATGAGAAGTGAGAGTCAAGATATTTGCTTTCTTTCCAATCTTATGACAAAACTATCAGTCATTTACTGCTAATTTATATTATCATGAATTTTTAAAAAGAATCTGGACCGGATGCAATGGCTCATGCCTGTAATCCAGCACTTTGGGAGGCCGAGGTGTGTAGATCACGAGGTCAGGAGATCGATACCAACCTGGCCAGCACGGTAAAACCCAGTCTCTAATAAAATACAGAAAAAAAAAGGGGGGGCTGGGTGTGATGGCACACTTCCAGCTAGTTGGGAGGCTGAGGCAGGGAAATCACTTGAACCCAGGAGGTGAAGATTGCAGTGAGCCAAATCACACCGACTCCAGCCTGGTGACAGAATGAGACTCCGTCTCAAACAAAAAGAAAAAATTCTGTATTAGGATGATGAGTTATCTTTTATTCATATTTTGCTTAGCATTTTTACCATGAATTTGTGTTGACTTTTTAAAAAGATTTTATGTATCTATTGTGATAATCACACTTTTTTTGTCCTTTACTTTATCAATAGCTTATTTGAAAAAAAAAATGGCACCAGCTGAAGAGTAATAGCTTCAGAAAAGAATGAATGACACTCAAAATGATAATGTGGATAAATATAATTACATATTTCTTTTGCTGATTTTTAGTTTTTAATAGTCAACTGAATATTTAAAGCAATACATGTTAAATTATATATTCTGTGTTATGGTGTTTATAAAATATGTATACAGCTAAGTACTATAACTGAAACACAATGGAAAGAGTGGTATGCATAATAATACATAGTAAAACTATTTGCTTATGCAGGGGGTGTTACACTATACTTGACAGTAGAATGTGATAATTAATGGTAGTATTGTCATCTCTGTAAGAGCCATTAAAATATTAAAAATTGACTAAAAGCCAAGCAATTAGATAAAATAAAATACTAAATACTTAATTAAAACAAAATAATTCAGGAAAGAGCAAAAAAAGAAGTGATAAAGATTTGAGGGGACCAGTATATAAAAAAAGAGCAAGATTACAGACTTAGACTACCATAGCAATAGGTTCTGTAAACTATTTCTTTTTTTTTTTTTTTTTTTTTTTGAGATGGAGTTTCGCTCTTGTTACCCAGGCTGGAGTGCAATGGCGCGATCTCGGCTCACCGCAACCTCCGCCCCCTAGGTTCAGGCAATTCTCCTGCCTCAGCCTCCAGAGTAGCTGGGATTACAGGCACGTGCCACCATGCCCAGCTAATTTTTTGTAATTTTTAGTAGAGACGGGGTTTCACCATGTTGACCAGGATGGTCTTGATCTGTTGACCTCGTGATCCACCCACCTCGGCCTCCCAAAGTGCTGGGATTACAGGCGTGAGCCACCGCGCCGGGCAGGTTCTGTAAACTAAAGCATGAACTGTATTATATACTCCAATGAAAGGCAACGTCAACCCAAAGAGAAAGCTATGTCTTATTTATAAGAGACACACTAAATATAGAAAGTCACAAATTTTGAAAGTCAGTAGGTGGTAAGAACTATACCAAGCAAATACAATGCACAAAAAAGGCAGATAGAATTATATTATGAGCCAGTACAGACTCTAGGAACAATGGCATTTAAAGAGATAAAAAGAATATTGTACAGTAATGAGAAAATCAATTTGTAAATAAAAGATGATTGTTATCCACTCTGATGTAACTCATAACACAGCTTCAAACACCTTAAGAAATAATTAATAAACCTAAAAACACTACATCTGCTTTATTTTGTTTTATTAAGATGGAATCTCCCTTTTTCAACCAGGATGGAGTTCAGCGGCATAATCTCAGCTATCACAACCTCTGCCTCCTGGGTAAAAGCGATTCTCTTGCCTCAGCCTCCCAAGGAGCTGGGGTTACAGGTGTGTGCCACCACGTGTGTGTCATCACACCTGGCTAATTTTTTATACTTTTATCAGAGATGGGGTTTCACCATGTTGGCCAGGCTGGTCTTGAACTCCTGACCTCAAGTGATCTGCTCACTGTGACCTCCCAAATTGCTGGGATTACAGGTGTGAGCCAATATAGCTATTACATTATTTAATCAAAATCTCTATTCTTATATCTACTTACAAATTGAATTCATAATGAAAAATATTTTCAGGAAGAAAGACTATTTACAGAAGGAGGGAATATTTCCAACTCATTTTTGAGAATACCATTACCTTGATTCTGAAATCAGACAAATGCAATACAAATGTATCTCTATCAATGCATATATCAATCATTCAATTGATATCTAAAGAACACAAATGTAAACAGCCATAGAAAATATTAGAAAATTAGCCATAAAAATGCATACCCACCTGTACACACACACATATGTGTTTTCAATGTGGGACAACACAATATAAACACATTATAAAATTCAGAATATTTGAGTACATATCCAAGTCCTCCAAATTACTAGCTTCTGATATTTTCTGTATTGATGACTATTTGCCATGAATAAATTTGATCATGAATAATAATGATGACATCCCTCTTCCTCAAAGAAAGAGTGGGAGAGAACAGATTTCTATGGACATTATTTGAACATCTGACCTCAGATACGTCTAAGTCAAGAAAGACTTCATGAAATTTTCCATTAAAAACCTTAATATGTTTTCCTTTCAAACACTCTCTCGATTTTAATTTAAAACTATGACTCCAGAGAAATGCATACGATTTTCATTCATGCTCCAAATTATAAGCAACAAATATAACCATTTTCAAAATATGTTTGTAGAAGTAAATCTGATTGAAATATCTACTTTCCACATCATGATTTCCTAAAAATAATTTAAAAAGCATTTTACTCCACCACCTTGTCTACTTCACTCTCTTTTAAGTAATATCATAAAACAACACTCATCCAGGGAGAAACTTTATTGAAGGTAGGAAAATGTTCATAATTCATAAAAGTAAGTATATTTGTCTTTAACTTCAGCTTGATTTACAAGGAAATGATAAAGCTACCAACTGAAAGGGAGCAGAAGTTTATGTCTCTGTAATGAACTATAACTAACAAGGTCTCACATGTAATCATACTCACTTTCTAAAGAAAACTGTCAATTGAAAACAGCAAATCTGTTATATTGTAAATAGGAAATTGATTCCCTTTTCTCTCTCTATGCTATATAGCTTTCAGATTAATTCTCTCAGATATCCTTTATATAAAACTGAAAAGCATTTTAGGTTCTAAGCTAAACTTTTGACAGTTTTAGGTATTTTAGTATCTAGACAACTTAGAACTTCATGTTCAAATACAGTTCAAAATTTCTTTCTCAGACCCAGTTTAGGCTGAATCAAACTTTGACAGTCTGAGCACTTTTGTGGTTAAAAGAGGGTATGGTCATTTTTTAAAATTTATTTTTTATTATACTTTAGTTTCTGGGGTACATGTGTAGATCATGCAGGACTGTTGCGTAGCTACATACATGGTAATGCGGTTTGCTGCCTCCACCAACTGTATCTGGTCATTTTTTTTCTTCTTAATTTCCACTCACTGTTTTCTCTTTGCCTTCAGAGTATCAATGAGATTGATGATAGTTAGTAAGATGAATTGAAATAAAAGGTGGCAGAGGGAATTTTACTTAACTGCTCTGTGAAGTTTTTCTTTAGCTGCTAAATGACTTGCCATTTCTGGCTTCCAAATGCAAGCTCTCTCATAGGGTGCATTTGTAGTTTTATAGTGTACTCTCTGTCCCATCTAAGCTTTCTTCACAGTATTAGTTACTGATGTGTGCTGTGGAAATTAAGGCCGAATTGCGACAATTGCCCAGCTCCTTCCCTTTGTGGTACATTGCCAGTCATTTCCTGCTCCAAATAATCTCAGTGAAGTTTTTCCAAGACAGTTTAGTCCCGGATCCTCTCCACAAAGTTCTAATATACAATCTTGCTCTGCATATTAAGAAATGCTGTTTGTAAACTACCTACTACTCTCTTCCAACTACGTTGTTACAGCGAGCTTATAACCTTTACGCTTCTTTATGTGAGAAGTAGACAGTCATTTGTCCATCCCACAGAGTCCAGAAAAACAGAGAGTAGCCTCTCCTATAAATCTTTGGTGCTTCTTATCAGAATTTAGAGGAGAGATTATGCGTGTGTGCAGCTGGCGAGTTTGATGCAAGTCTGTATTTAATCAAGAACCCCTTGTCTTTTGAAATAGGGATACTTTAGGTCTTCCCCAGTTGATTTTTCAGGGACTAGGGATGCAATACCTTTCCCAGAACAGAGAAAGGCCCTCAAACTCCTATAAATTAGCATCAGAATATCTTTTTTGGTTAACCTGTAGCTAGCTGGTATGTAGCCTAGACAGAAATATGGCTAGCATGTTTATTTGTATCAATTCAAAATATATTGTACTTCAAAACGATCATATTGTTGACCTACAGTGACTTTAAAGGTAGATGTTTATTTGTTTTTATTTCCTCACCTTACAGAAAGTCTGAAGGTGACAAGTGTAGGAGAATTGCCAATGGGTGCTTTATAAAACTCTTCCCAAGGCCTTTAGTTAGAGTTGAGTGAAATAAACTATTAAATAATCATAAAGTTTCATGACCTGGTGTCATGCAGAGACACTATTTTCCATGTTATTTTGTTCAGTATATATTTGTTTGAGGTACATGATAAGAATTGAATGCTATATAATTATCGAGTTTATGAACAACCTAGGTGTACTGAAGAAAAAATTAATTAGGGAATTTTATTTTAATATAAATGTATAAAAGTCCAGATTAAATATTTAAAATAATATATGAAAATATCAGTTATTTATATATGTAATCAATTCGTTTTTCTCCTTCACTCTGACAAGAGAAAAAACAAATGTCTCTTTGTCGTAAAAACTGAAAAGTAGGACACGTTTTTAAAGAATGGGAATCAAAATAAGAGTTTCAGAGGAAATCGAGCTGATAGTCCATTCAACTGGATTATTTCTTCCATCTTGGTCCTATCTCAGTGGATATAGTTAGTTGATTTCTTTCTGATAGAAGCAGTATTTGTTTTTTATTTGTACATCTATTTGAAGCAGAAAGCTATGTCACCATGTAGTATCCATCACACTTCTCCATAAGATATATAGTTCTTTTTCTAGTGGCAAAATACAAGGTAATGTTATTATACAAAGTTGTATGAAAAACACACAAACCATAGGCTACTTCATATATAAATGATAATTTTGCTTGTCCTATTGCAACTGCCTTAATGTTTCCTTAGTTACCGAACAAAAAGGTTTGAGATCCAATTTATGATCCCCTTCATTAAATTAGCATGTATAGAATGAATAAACGCAGTGGAGGGTTCAACAATAATACAGGGTGTCCCGACGAGCAGATTCTGTGATGGAGCTGGTATGCCGCCCTCATATGTTAGGAGGGTCCTTAGGATCGATGTCTATAGAAGGAGGAGGAAAAAAGCCAACAGAGAGAAGTTGAGCTGCAGTGTCTCTTTTAATTACACAGGAAAATTCTGGAAATGAAATATCCGAATTTGTCCTGACTTGGGATAACATGTCCAGGGATTTCTACCCCTAAATAAAAAGGGGAATGCTCTTGGACAAAGACACATTTCAAGTGAGATAAACTCTGAAGTGATGGAAAGGAGAAGGCTGTTCGCTGACAGCTTTCCCAGTAGTTGTGCCAGAAGGTCCTTTGAAGGAGGATCCCGGGAGCGTATTTCAAAAGTAACTAGATTTATTATTTGATTGAGTTGGACAGCACATTCTTTTCTCCTGCTTTCCACATATCTAAAAACTGAAGATTATTAAAGTTGTTTATTTATAGTCGTAGTCCATATTCTGCTGTTTCGACAGAATACCATAGACTGGAAGATTTATAAAGAACATAGCAATAAATTTATTTCTCACAGTTTTGGGGACTAAACACTAAAGGCATTTGCACTTAGTGTTTCATGAGGGTCTTCTTGCTGTGTCCTCACAAGGCAGAAGGCCAAAAGGCAAGAGCAAGCTACCCAAGCTGCTGCCCGATGCTTATTTTATATGGGCCTTGATCCTATTAACAAGAAAGGAGCCCTCATGGCCTAATCACCCCTTAGATACTCCACCAATACTTTCACATTGGCAACACGGAAATCAACAAAGCATGGTGAAAACCCCTGGCACCATCAACAGCTGGAAGAATTACAAATCCAAGGTTTCAATGGAGAAAGTGAGGTTATGATTGAGAACAGAAGAGGTCCTGTCACCCTGAGTGGAGAATATTGTAAATACTTCACAGTGATTTATAAGGGAGGAAACTGTGGAAGGTCAACTGATCTCTCTTTTCCGCTACCTCCATCTCCTTTTAGGGCCTCCAATTCACTGAACTCAATGGAGAACCAGAGGGCAGGGAGCCCAGTGATACCAACTAAAATCATGTTCCTCAAGCTCAGAGCCTTATGGCAAGTAGAATATGAACCTGGAAGAGCAGATGCAGTAGATCTAGCACACATCTTTCTTTTTCTGAGAAATTCAAAATTCTGAGTGGATAACAGAACACATGGTCTTTGTGTCCAGAACAAGTGCAGAGCATTGAATAATAGACTTAGTAGTCAATAAATGTATTATTCATTAATCTTTAATCATTTGCTAGATAGCATTTCTTAATTTTTTATTTTCATACATTTTATGCAATTTGATATCCAGAGCATTACCTCAAATATTCTAAGAATGTTCATAGCACCACAGGAAAAGATATTTTCAAAGATTCCCTCTGGCACAACAGGAAGAAAACATGCTTTTGAATATCCCTGTAGTTGCAAACCCCATCCATCAGTTTTCTAACAAAATGTCAGTTTTTCCTTTAAACCTAAGAATATAAAATAGAAGATTTATTAAATGCATAAAAGAATAACTTTCTCAGGTATCAGGTAATCAAAGTAAATACATAGGAAACAATAATGCAGTAACATATAATTTCTATAAATTAAACAGAGGCAAACTAAGAGAGGACACACAATGGCGGGCATTAGATTTAGCAATAAGTTTATATTCATATAATTATTTTAAATACAAAAGAATAATGACTAATTACTATTATTACTACTATCATTTCTTCACTTTCTATATGTCAAAGACTGTGCTAAGCTATACATATATTATATATGTCATTATATACTATATAATAATTTCATATTTATTAAACTTTGTCTACTCCTCAGAACCACGTTTTATTTGAAATATCATTAGTATGTCTATTGTAGAAGTAAGAAAACAGAAGCACTGGGAGGCTGAGTATGTAGATAATGTTCACATATTTATTTAGCATTATGGTTTAAATCAAAGTCTGAACAAATGAGATATAGATCATTACATAAATGATATATAGATAACCAATAATTGGATAAAATCATATATAACTCATATGCATAATATGCATATATATATACATATAAAACCAATAATTAGAAGCACATTCATTCTCACTCACTGCCACAAAAACTCAAATTGCATTGCCATAGATCCTTTTCTTCCGTCATGAGACACCTGGTATATTGTGCTAAGAACTTATCAAAATAATAATTTGTATGAGTTAGTAGGGCAAGAAGTCTTACATTCTCTGGGTGTTTTTCTCAATCTCTTCTAATTTACATCATATTACACTCACTAGAGTAGAAAAATAAATAATTAAATAAACTAGAACAGATACGTTCTAGTCCTTTGTATTTTGAACTTTAAAATAATTGATAACACCAATGATGGCACACATCTTACTGTCTACTTGGAAGGGCCAATTTTATATCTGAAGGACATCGGCATTATGGACTTTAAAAACTGACATATTACCTGTGAAAGACATTTCTATATATCACTTTCCTTTTGAATGTTTCATCTCAATTTGATAATTCAAATATTGTGTCTAATTCATATATCTAGCATCAGTTTATTTACAAATTACTTCTAGGAGGTGTTTTCTAATGTATGACTTTTGGTAGGCTTGAGTATCCAATAGAGTGCACATTAATTCATTCATCAAATTGACTTTTAGTATGGGACTTTACTAGTCTAGAGGTGGGTGAGAAAATTTGCGTGACAGCTGCTGTTAGAGATTACACTCAACACCAAATCTCGCAAATAAATGTAAAGCATTAACTCCGGTAATTGCTGTAAAGGTGTGGTGAGATCACATAATACTGGGAATTCATTAACCCAGAGGGGAGGCCAATAAAGACTCGTCTTCTACTGGTGACTTTGTTGAGATCATTTTTCATTTTCTAAACTCAATTTTACTTATCTTCCTATCACATGGTCAGATTCGTGGGGATTTCAATTTGCTAGGGCTAAAAAGACCTGACTGTTTGGATTTGTTCTTCAGTTTATGACAACCCGCAATCCTTCCCTGTAAGATTTTGCTACTGATTGGAGCTACTTCCTGGGATGTAGGCAAGGAAGGGTTCTTGCTTCTATTCAGATCCTAAATCCTGTCATTCCCTATATTGATGGAAAATTTTCCAGTCTTGAGGGAAGCTGTTCCAGATTCTGATGATTTTCATCACCATTTTTTAGCCTTCAAGACCTAGAATGACTTTCTTAATATGAAAAATGTATGTTTTTCTTAAATTAGTAGGGTTTTTCACCTAAAGACACTTAATTCTACCTTGAGGACCAGGGATGCCCAAGTTGCCATGCATAACACCATGTTTGTCCTTTGAAGTAAATGGAAGAGCCACATAAGAAGCTAAAACCAGTTTTACCCCTAATTCTTTTCACACTTTCCTTCTAATTATCTGAAACAGTGGGAATGAAACATAAAGGGGCATTTCAACGAATTATCTTGTCAAATACTCATTCAGTATTAATTCTAATCATATAGTTCAATGCCTACTACGTGCTAAAATGGAATGACAGCAATTGAACCAAACCTTGGTTACAATGATGAATGAAACACAAGATTCTCTGTGGAGCTTACATATGAGTGAAAAAAATAGTTTTACCCTTTTAGAAGCTGACTAAAAGTAGAAACATTTCCCTGTTACGTTGTTTATTAGAAATATTAAGTAGCATAATGGTTACATACTTTTCAAGTATATCTTTTAAAAGTCAATGACTTGCCTGGAACAAAATTAGAAGTTAGCTTTTAAGTTATTTAAAATTTCATTTATTTAACTTCTAATTGGCTTTTTTCTAGTTTCCCTTTGTTCTTCAAACTATTAATTACCTGACTCTCCTATTTAGTTGTTTTCAAATAGTCTTCTCTTTCAATGTTTTGTTTTGTGTTTTAATTGGTTTCTTAATTCTCAAAAGATTTTAGGAGTGTTGGTTTTAATTACATGTATATTCATGTAGGAGCAGAGAAAGCTTGCTAGTAAAACGTACTCAAATTTTAATGTTAAAAATCCAAAATATTTCTGATCTATTTAAAATTTTTATTTTCCTTCAACCTCACATATAGTTGTTTTCATATTCAAGTAAATTCCCTCCTCATTTTTCTTTTCCATTTTTTGATAATATTGATAATTTATATTATTCACTACTTTATCTGGAAAGATATGAATTTATAAAATTCTTCTCGTTCATTGCCTATACAATTTTTCCTTATATGGAACCAGAACAGCCAATGTGTTGAAAAGTGTAGTCAAACAAGATGTATCAAGGCCAGTGAGTATAATTCCTATTAGGATAAGCATGGAATATCAAATAATCAATTTGACTTTTTTTTTTTTTTTTGAGACGGAGTTTCGCTCTTGTTACCCAGGCTGGAGTGCAATGGCGCGATCTCGGGTCACCGCAACCTCCGTCTCCTGGGTTCAGGCAATTCTCCTGCCTCAGCCTCCTGAGTAGCTGGGATTACAGGCACGTGCCACCATTCAATTTGACTTTTATGTGAAGTAGATCTGTGGTTTGAATTGATTGCATGTACTATAGAACTAAAGATAGTTTGAAATTTATGAGGCAGTAAGTTACCTGTAAGAGCCCAGATGAATCCAGACAACTCAAGATCAAGCATATGTAAGTTAAATGTTAATGTTGCGGTCATCTACAAAAATATTTTTGTATATTAAACCCAGCACCTTTTAGAGACAGTCTTGATTTTCACCATAAGAAGTTATTTTATTAATTTATAAGAGCTTATTTCCTTGTCTATCTGCTGTTAGACATGAACTCTATAAGGACAGAAACCATATTTTAATTTTGTTATCTTTCTACCATCAATATGTTATACATTTTCTGTTATATTGTAGGCTTTTGTTATGCCTTGCTAAATCACGGAATACTATGATAGCCTAATTGCACTGGATATAAACAAATAAAAATGTCGGCCGGGCGCGGTGGCTCACGCCTATAATCCCAGCACTTTGGGAGGCCGAGGCGGGTGGATCACGAGGTCAAGAGATCAAGACCATCCTGATCAACATGGTGAAACCCCGTCTCTACTAAAAATACAAAAATTAGCTGGGTATGGTGGCACGCGCCTGTAATTTCAGCTACTGGCAGGCTGAGGCAGGAGAATTGCTTGAACCCGGGAGGCAGAGGTTGAGGTGAGTCGAGATTGTGCCATTGCACTCCAGCCTGGGTAAGAATAGAGAAACTCTGTCTCAAAAAAAAAAAAAAGTCATTTGTAGGTGAGTTGAAGTAAAATTTAAAAACTGACTTATAGTAACTTTATCAGAAAGATAAATCAGTGTCTTCATGCCGTACCTTTTTGTGGTTTCTGGATTGCACAAATTTTACAAGGTAGTATCATTGACACAAGCAAATGGAGAAAGTCTTCCTTACTCCTCCACTAAAATGTGACTCATCTGCATATTGTGGATTGCTGGTGACATTTCTATCCTGGAAAATAGAGTTAGAGGACACTCCACCATTGAAATCTCAATTACATAAAAATACTTGAGGCATGTCTCTCTCAAATACAGAACAAACAGAACAAAATTAATTTATGCTTCTCTGAAAGTACAATGTTTTTTACACTCAGTGTAATTTGAAATATATATACATTGACATGTTTTGGGTTGAAAAAGCAAAATACACACTACAGAAGGGCCCAGAATGGCATTTAAGTGTTATTTTAGAAACAAGTATTCACAATTCTAGATGGGCCATCTTAGCCCAGTTGAATGCTTCAAGTGCCAAGGCAAGGCTTTAGTTTGTCCTTGTCTCCACTTGGAGAGGTTTGAACTGCAGAAGAGGAGAAAGTTATATCCAAAACTTGATAGGAATAACAAGGTTAATATCAATACAAAGCAATTCTCTTCTGATCCCAACACAAAGAATTCACAATGACTTTGCACTGCACTTCTGTTAGAGAAACTCCTATCCCAGTAGGATCAATTTCAAGAGGTCTAAACCAGAATGCAGCTCTTGTTCTGCCAGTGGAAGGAAAGACTCAGAAAAGTAACAGGAATCAAATGGCCTGCTTCTGTGGATCTCATCCTGCTTTGGGCAAGATAACAGGGAGAATGCTGACATCTGTCATGAAAGTCTCATGAACAAAGGCTTTCATGTGTGTGATTTATGGTAGCTGAGACTGTCACGGTGCTTGCCCTCATTCAGTCACACAACTGTAATTGGAATGCTTGATTTTTGTATTAATATTTTTGGAGACAAAAAGAATTTGAGAAAGCATATATAAAGGTATCAACTTATATAACAGAATATTTTTTATAAAGGTATCAACTTATATAGCAAAGTTTATTTAACGGAGTTAAGAGATGAGTGGCAACTTCATACAAAAATGTTCAGATTTATATCAAATGTGAGAGGAAATATACGTACTACTCCTTGTGGTTCACTCATTTCTTCAGTGAGTTTTTTAGAGAGCCACACTGGCTCCAGGAAGGAATCATTCTGTTTAGGTTTCTTCTGTGTGGTAACAGGAGCTTGTTCCTGTTGGCAAAGGCCAATAGCGGCTCAGTTGTGCAAGTGATGGGGATGAAGAGGTGGGGAATACAGAAGGGGAGGAAGTAAACCCGTATGATTCTTCTGGTTTGTTAATAGGAAGCCCATTGTGGACACATAATCAAACCATATCCTGCTAAGTGTTTATCAGAAACACAATTAATATTTTTGATGTTCATTTGCCTTTTTCTGTGTACCTTTTTCTGTGAGAGTCCTTCTGCCTCTCTCTTGTTTGAGGACTCAAGAGGAGGACTATTCATAGGTTTTCTAAGGTCTTAGTTTAAGGACAAAGGGAGACGTGAAGGTTAACATGCCACATGAAACTTGTAATTTTTATGAGTTCCTGAAACGATGCAAAGTACCAAATAAGTATGATAACACTTACACCTGTTTCTTATACCAGGGAAAGGAATCATGGGCATCAAGAATAGCACTTTGAGGATGTCAGACAAAAATATATAATATGGTCATTAAAATGGCTTGAGGACACTGAAACCTGTGAAACATGGTCACTTTAAAGCAATACAGTGATCATTTTTCTAATCATATTTCTATTAAACATTGTTAAAATATTTTATTTTGTGGCTTTCTTTTACTGTCACCAAGGTATTTATAACAATTATTAATGACAAATGAACACAATACTTATTTAAAAACAAATATTAGCTGAAGAAAAAAACACAGGAGTAAATTTTGATGATTGGTTGTTGATATGAGAATCAGGCAAATGTTACTATATGTATCATTATGCTTTGTAACATATGAACACAGAGTACTTTGTAACATACAAACACTCTATTGGCAAAAGTAAGCCAATACAGCACTTTCTCATCAATGTATCATGCTTTGCATTTTCCTTGATATTCAATGTAAAGTTGGAAGTAAGTTTCTTTTAAAACACCTTGCCCTTTTTATATTAAAAAAAAACTTTTGAAATGAGTATATTTATTATAAGAATAAAAATACAGAGTAATGTCAAATAATTTAATATAGATGGAGATGTGCATATATATAGTGATGGTAATCTACAGTATTATTTTTTGTTTGGTATAAAGTGTTAGTGTTTTCAAAATGTGGTCTTATTTTATATATATCTTATCACATTTTACAATTTTAACTTTTTTTTACATTCCAAATTTCTTCTCAATAGAAATGAGAACCTTTTCTTAATTAATGTATTTATTAAAAAATAAAAGTATCTCCACATATAATATTTCCATTACTAAAGTGTATTTTGTATTTCTCTTTGTTCTCCCATCACTAAGTGATGTACACTAAGGTATCATCAGATTCACTGTTTCTTGTGGCACTGTTTTGTGCAGTGACATCCACCCAAGAGACTGCATTTTTGACCTCCTCCTGTTTGTCATCTCTTCATATTTGAAGAATATGCTTGTTCAGTGTAAATATGTTCAACATGAAAATAGAGTTAATATTAGTCCATTTGGTGTCATCCAGATCAATTTCATTTTTGTATTTATAGAGAGACATAATTCGAGCTTTCAGGTCCACAACTGGCAAAAGAGGTAAACAAAATATTATATGATCCTCATTTACTCATTCTGAGGAAGACATTAACAAAAGCCCATGAAAATTCTGAAAGACACTATCCCAGTGGTATACCCTGAAGGCTGAACTATAGAAAGAGCAAAATCTCCAAAAATGTAATTCTGGAAAAATAATTTAAAAATTTAAAAGGATGTTTATTCACATTTATAAATAGGAAATTTCTTTGAGAAACATATAGAAACCTGACAGATTGGGCATGGTGACTCACACCTGTAATCCCAGCACTTTGGGAGGCCAAGGTGATCGAGTCACTTGAGGTTGGGAGCTCAAGATCAGACTGACCAATATGGAGAAACTCCATTTCTACTAAAATACAAAATTAGCCAAGTGTGGTGGTGCATTCCTGTAATCCCTCCCAGCTGCTCAGGAGGCTGAGGCAGGAGAATCATTTGAACCTGGACAGAGGTTGCAGTGAGCCAGGATCACACCATTGCACTCCAGCCTGGGCAACAAGAGTGAAACTCCATCTCTAAAAACAAAACAAAACAAAACAAAACAAAACAAAATGACAGAAAACCTCATAGGTCACTTACAAAATAAAATAGGGAATAATATCATACCTATTATTGCAAGGATGAACGAACATGTATGCTAATGGCAGTGCATGGGTATAACAGTTATGAATAGATGAACTATATTCATCAAACAAGAGTCAAAAAGAGAAATGTATAAATACATATCAGTATGGCTGGTAATTGCATTCACTCAGCTTTATAACTGCAATCATCTGCAAAGCTCTGATGAATAATTTGCCATTTGATGAGATTGATTAAAATTTATGGTGGGTGACCAACCTTGTATGAAGTCATCTAAAGAAGTGAGACACAAGACATTTCATCTTTCACAAATGAAGATGTGGAAAAAGGACATCTCTTCATTTATTGAAAAAGTTTCAACATTCTTATGCATGCACACAATGCTTACACACAAAGTCAACTTTGTGATAATGTACTTCCATGGAGTGAAATTTGCCAAAAAACAAATGCACAAAACAAAATCCTCTAGAAGTCTCCACACAATTTGTATCTCCATTATTGGAAATGATACAAAAATGAAATACATGGTGACGATTTTGACAAAAAATAAAAAGACAGAAAAAAGAAACCAACTAAAAAGAAAATTTGATACAAAAAAGTTTATTTCAGGAATAGATTATAGGCAACTGCACAGAGTTAGTCCATAAGAGGTGGTCAACTTTCACAACCATTGACTAGGTTTTGAAGTCTGGTATCACAATGAGTAGTTGAATTTCCTTTTCTTCTTTAAGGACATGACTATTCAGAAAATATGTTCTTATTCACTTTTTACATGATGCTGACCTTTTACAAATTATTCTGTGATTTCAGAGACCTTGACATAGATATTTCCTGTTAAATTTTTTTTCATCTCTTTTTTTTAAACCATGTTTAAATATTGTTTTGGGTGCATGGTAATCCATTCCACATACATTTATAAGCAGGGCATAGATTTGGTGGAAACAATATTGGTGATCAAAAAGGAAGACTATTGAGTAAGTGCCTTTTAAAACTATCATGAAAATAATTATTTTTGAACCTGTGAGTAACTTCATTGGCTTCTTCAAGCAAATTTGGCTTTAATTCTTTCAAAGTTCCTTGAATGTCATCAGCTGAAAGGAATGCCAATGCAGGCAAATGATACATGTCACAATTAAGGTTTTTATCTTAAAATTGAAGTTTTGCCATATTTTTTGACTAATCCACTCACCTGAATTTTCTGAGAATAAAAATAAAGATAGTAACAATGTAATCATTCTACCTAACGTGATGCAACTAACATGATGTAACTATCCTGCATACAACCAAAACCGCACTATTGTCCCCAGAATTAGGCTTTTAGGGTTTCAACATTTGGGGTTTTAATCTTTGGGGATTGTGACTTTTGGAATTTTAGTATT
Organism: Callithrix jacchus; assembly: GCF_049354715.1. NCBI lineage: Eukaryota > Metazoa > Chordata > Mammalia > Primates > Cebidae > Callithrix > Callithrix jacchus. Next base: position 31,827,331 of record NC_133502.1, read on the forward strand.
CAGAATCTCGACATTTTAAGATTTAGACTTTAGTATTTTTGATCTTTAGAGATGCAACATTCAAAATTATGACATTTGGGATTGTGCCTTTCAGAATTTTGATCCAAACCCCACATTAACATAGCTATTAGAAAGCCTGAATTTCATGAGTTCTTGTCTTTATTCATTTTCTCATCTCTAAAATGACTGGTTATAAACACATCTCTCTTTCTCTCTCTCTCACTCTCACTCTCTCGCTCTCTCTCGCTCTCTCACTATCTCTGCCAGCCAACATCTTTAGAACACCCTTCTCATGTTAACAGGTCAGGTTGCCAAGGCTGATTCCACAAACTCACTCCAGAATCATTTGCTTCCAGGAAACAGACATGTATTACAGGCTCTGTCAAGTATGTATGTGCATGAAAGATTTCATTATAAAACAAAAACTATGGGAAATAAAACCTAATCTAATCTAGGAACTCATTTTATGGCAAAATAAATAAAGCAGTCAGCTAATGTTTACAGATTCACTAGTCTTCTCATTCTCCCCAAACCCTTCAAAGTTCATACACCTGTGGGAAACAACTGAGAGGCCCTGGAATAAATGTTCTGCATCAATAAAAGCCTAGGATGATTTTTTAAGAGGTATAATATGTACTTTTGGAAAATAAGAGTTAGAAGTATAAACTGTACTTCTTATTACACCTCCTGACTCATTCATATATTACTTTTGTTTTTCACAGCCTGACCTCTACTCTATAACAATCTTTGAACACACACAAAAAAAGAAATGATTACAACAGGTTGATTTAACTTAATTATAAAACTTCAAGTAAGCCAATCCAGGTTTTTCATGTCATTGGAAAAATAGGGGAAAAAGATCAAAAAAGAGGGGTACAGTGTATTAATTGTATGATAATACTTGTTGTCACCAGAAAATATGGCATAAATATTGGGGATTAAGAAAACATGCTCAGAAAATGTATATTAAGAGACACACTCATACACACTCTTACAAGTGGATCAACTAAGAGCTTACATTTTTTAAAGAATAAAGGGCTGGGTCACACCATCAGCAACATAATTATACTAAAAAATGTGCAGTTTTAGAGGGAAGAAAACGAAGCATAGATGTATAGTAAAGAATGCCTGTAACAAGTTGCAGAAACAAGGACTATGCATCTACCCATAATTTTCTTTCTCTGTTAAGTAATTCATTTATTTAATAGATTTGCATTTTTCCTGCTTTATCTTATAGGTCTGTTAGTGGTTAATTTTGTTTATAAATTAGAGACTGAATAAGTGGTGTGTGGACATGACAGAACAAGGAATAGGCAGAGACCCTGATTCTGGACAGAGTAGCTAACCACACTGAGTTGTTATCCTTTGGGGATAGAGTAAGCATGCTCTGTTTGAACAAACTATAGCCTCATGACTTTGCAAAAACATATTGTTTACTGTTTGACACTTAAATAGGATATAGTTATTCATTCAAAAATTAGTTTTTAAATTCCACTGTGCCTGGATATACTGTATGATTTGATGTATCTTGAATTATGCTAATAGCTATTTCTGATATAAGCATGGTTACTTTACCATTATTCAAGTTGTAGAAAATGACTTCTATTGTTTTTTAATATAGAACATAGTTATATTTTAAATATTGCCTTTTCTAACACTATCTACTTTGCACTTTATATACTACTTTTAGTAATTGTTTTATAATAGGTTGGTTACAACGTTTCCCAGTATCATTTTTTAAAGTTTCCTTAGTCTAAAAAAAATATGGAGAAAACCAAGTTATCAAATTTGGCCTGGTTTATTTTCTAAAATAAGCCATATTGTCTAAGTTTTTTAAAAAAAAGAGAAAATTGCCTAAAGAGAAGTTAGGTTCTTAGATAAACCACAGATGTTATTTATTATGTTAAAACACAATTTTGCTATATTTATTATATTACTTTTAAATATATGTAACTATTATATATGAATATATAACTATTACACATTAACAAACCATCATATGTAAATATTTTATGTATATATGGGTTTACATATAAAAATAAATTTGAAATTCAAAGGAAGCATGTTTCTTTCTGACATTAGCATTAAGGAATTCAGTATTTTTGATCCATCTGTGTAATATATCAGGTATACATAATAACAATGTAAATATATTCATTATTTTTCATTTTTATATTCTATGTTTTCATATTAGAGTAGCTATGTTCACACAGTATACTGGAATATTAGGATAGGAGCTCCAGAAGAAAGAATGTTTGTACAAATATGTTTCTTTTCTTTTTTCTTTTTTTTTTTTTTTTTTGAGATGGAATCTCCCTCTTTTGCCAGGCTGGAGCACAGTGGCATGATCTCGTCTTACTGCAGTATCTGACTCCTGGGCTCAAGCGATTATCCCGCCTCAGCCTCCTGAATAGCTGGGATTACAGGCACTCGCCGCCATGTGCAGCTAATTTTTGTAGTTTTAGTAGAGACGGGGTTTCACCATGTGGGCCAGGATGGACTTGATATCCTTATCTTTTTATCCTCCCGCCTTAGCCTCCCAAAGTGCTGGGATTACAGGTGTGAGCCACTGTGCCTGGTCATATATGTTCCTTATAGCTAGCACTCATTAATTAGGACTCTTTAGTAACAATCGACTTATTGACAATTATTCATATATTTTACATTTTAGGTGAGCTTAGATAGATAGATAGATAGATAGATAGATAGATAGATAGATAGATAGATGGAATATGACTTTCAAAAAAGCCTTTATACAGTCAAAGCCTTTAAAACTTGTTAAAGATGTGATATATCTTTGATTTAAAAAAAATCTTATATTTGTTTTACCCACTCTTGTTTGAAATCCGTTTAACCCACTGATGCTCACTTTTTTTGTTTGAAGTTTCCCATCAAGAATTTACCCTGAATATAATGTGAGAATAACACAGACTTAATGTCATCAGTATGGTTCAGTAATCACAGGATCACAGAATTAGTAAATCATAGATTTAAAAATGAACCAGGCAGTCTTCTATTTTTATGCCCCAAATCAACCAATTTAAGAATATGGATGCAAATATTTTACTCTTTTTCCAGTTGTTCAGTTTAATAGGGCTTAATATTAGAGAACTGTGTAGAAATCTACTAGCTATGTTTTATTGAATGCTAATTGGTATTTCCAAACATTAAGCAGATCATCTCTACTTGTGCTTGTTGTACCCATGGTGTTGGTACAGGAGTTTAAGAGACCAGTGTCAGTTTTGTACCAGTCAGCTTGCTAAGCTGTATATGTCTGAGTTGTACTGCTTGGATGGTTTTGAATATTCAAGCTGTAAACCCTTAAGGCAAGGATTATTTCATGGGAAACTGCACCATACAGTATGCTTTACCAGCACATAATAATTAGTATCAGAATGTCCTAAAATGCAAGCCAATTTGGCTTTTGCACATCGTATTTGAGAAAACAAATATACCCCCATACATTTTTTTATTCATGATTTTTAAGGGAAAGCTATTTAAAGCGCATCTTATTGTCTGATGTAAATTCTGTTGAGACACAGGACTTTGTTATAAATTGACCTGAAATTAACTCTTATTTTTAAGTGGCCTCAGAGTAGATTATTATGTCCAAAAAACCATTTAGGAAAGAAAAATTGAGAGCTGACTAATTACTGGCTAATACTTTCTTATTCTTATCACACATGTGTGAGTCCAGAGTTCTTGAGTGATAGCCAATTATGACACATTTTCAAATCTATGAAATATGACAAAATGGCATTACTTGCAAATCTAAAAAAAAATGTGATTCAGCCTTAAGGCAATAAGTGCTATGTCAATGGCATTATGTTTTAATGTAGCCTTGCAATGAGTTCATTGCAAAAGCAAGTGAAAGTACATACTTATTAACCTCTTCTTGGACATAACTTCTAGAAATACTCTTATTATTGAGCTGCTGTTATAAATTTCAAAGAAATAAACAGCAGTGGATAGATAGAGAAGGATTGGAGAATCTCATTTACGAGAGACAAACCTAAAAGCCTAGTCACTATTGTGTTGGTTGGTAGTTTTAGTTCATTTATTTCTAAGGTTCTTTCCCTCATTTAAGCAGACACTGTATACCAGTAAGATGCAATAGTAAAATTTCAACAGGCAAAGTTTGCTTTTTTCTCTGAGCTTTTATCCTAAAGTCATGATTTTTTCTATTATCTTTTAAATAGCTAACCTCTATTAATGCCTACTCTTTCATTTCCCATGTTGTGGATGGTTAGAAAGAGGTAGGAGTAAAAGGGTGCAAGAGAATATCTCACTTCTACTCAATAATAAAATTTTTAGTTCTCAATCAGTATTGTCAAGTTTCTGGAATTCTAAAAAATACTGGATTAATAGATGATATTAAATACTAAGTTTTAATATCTCCATTAAATCTATCCCCTTTAATATCTTCGTAATATTGTTTTTAATCTCTTCTATTCACATCAGTTATCTCAGACAATGAGGCAAGTCTAAGCAAATTAATGAGTACACCTAAGAAGTGTCTTTACAAATTGATTTTATGCATGACCCATGAATATTCTCCTGTAATTGTGTTGGTCTATTCAATATATCGACACTCATTGCTGGATAACTAAGTAGTGAAAGCAGCTACCATAGAGTCTAGATTTCTATACCCCATGATATTAATTCCTGTGTCAATATTATTTGGCCTTATTGTGTAATCTTTCTTAGGAGAATGGGTAAAGGAAATAAGTGTGTGATTCTTACTTGAGGAGAGAAATCTCAATCTACCCAGATATCTCATTTATATCTTTGAAAGAATATAACTGGCTTAATTCATGTTGTTAATATTCCTTTTTAATCATTAACATAATATTCATATAACATATATTTGATATATCTTTCATAGTGCTAGTGATATTTGTTACCTATTAAAACGTTTAAAATTGAAATATATGAAAATGACACTACAGTTAAAATTTCATTTCACAAATGAGAAGGGGAAATGATGCTAACTTGTACTATCTTTTCAGAAACTCTAAGAATTTCATGTTTACTTGAGATGAATAAAACACATAGTATTTACGTTAATGTGGATTGATCTTTTAGTCCATGTAGCCAGATAGTTTCTTCTGCCATGTACACAAAATTTCTTAAAACCCACATCTGGTCCTTTCACCTCTTGTGCCTTAACAGGACTGGAAAAGACTTTGTGAGCCTACAGCTCCCACTCAATATTCATCCCAGCACAGTCTGGTATTTCAGAGCCAGGGACAGGGATTGTGCCAACCGAGTCTCACCCACTGAATCAAACCAGCTGATAGGATACATTTGAGAAATAAAGGTAAAATAACAAATTGAGTCTAAATATGCAAAACAGATGCTATTAAAATATTTTATTTAGTGAAATAATTCACATTTTTTATTTCAAATATCTAGTTATTTCGCATTATACAGGTACCAAAGTACCCAGGGAGAAAAGCACAAAATACATATTATTTTGTGGGAATTTCAACTTAGATACAGCCTTTATTTACTCTTATAAAATAGCATTTTTTTAACTTGAGAAATATATTAACATACATAAACACTGCCATCAGAAAGGTAAGCATCTGATTAACGACCTGTAGCATTCATAAAAATGAACAATGAAACAGCTTATAAAAAATCAATCACTTGCTATGGTGATATAGTAGAAATGAAGAAACATTTTAAAGGATACAGATTATAAAATTGATCATGGTTTCATGGAGCAAAACAGACATTCATCTTAAAACTCCGTAACTTTTATGGATGGAAGATATGAGTAATTGCAACACGAACAAGTTTCAAAACCACCTTAATGTTTGGTATACAAAATAAGGAATAAAAGCTGTGGAATTTGGTATGTATGTAATTTAGATCCAAAACTATGGCCAAACATTTTAAAAGTTAAAGAATATTTGTGCAGTGAAAAGTATGAGACCAAACCCTGTACTCACTACCATCAAATTCAAACACATTTTATTTTTTGCTTTTGGGCCATTCCACTTAAGTTCATCTGCTCGACATTTCTAAGACTTTGTATGACGTGTCATGCTCTTTTGTGTTTATACTACATCTTTATCTTTCTTCCTCTTGCACTTAATGAAACACAATTAAATTTGGTACAATATTTTTATATTTTCAAGAAAAGTGGGCTCCTCTCCTAAACCCCAGATGAGCAATATCCAAATTAACTAAAGAGTGTTTAGTTTATTCTTTGTCAATTATTACCTTAAGGATAAACATACAAGCCAATTCTAGTCTTGGTTCATGCCAAAAATAAAGAAATTAAACACTTACACTCTTTTATCTTTCTTCCAATTATGGTGTAAGTATTGATGCGGTAGCCTCTTGGACCACAAGACACAAGCCTAAAGACAAAAGGCCAATATGCAAGAATAGAAGAGCAAAATTAAATAAAAAACTCACATGGATCTTCACTGTTTTCTTTGAGTGACTCAATCTACCCTGGAATTGCCTATCTCAAGGCTTACTACTGAGATGACTGTTTAAACTTAATGCTTAAGCCATATGTCAAGTGTTTTTTTACTTCAAAACATCCCAACCAATGCAAACATATTTAAACATGTTTCAGAAGAAGAAAGACTAATTAGAGATATATTAAGGCTATAATGTAGTAAATTTAATTTTGCTATATTATGAAATGAAAGTAAATATAGAAAGAAGCTGAATGAGAATGAATTATTTATGATGATGATAAGAAAAGATAAACTTTAAAATACACATTAAACACATGAGTATAAATATCACTAGCATATATATCAGTAGGTGTTAGAATAAAAAGTCTGATATATAGAAGACTACTTAGTCATAAGGAAGAATGAAACCATGTGCATTCCCTTTTCAGCAACATAGATGGAAATGGAGGTCATTATCTGAAGTGAAAAACTCAGAAACAGAAATTCAAATAGTGTATATTCTTACTAAAAGTGAAAGGTAAATAATGTCTGCACATCATTTGTGTTCCACATGAAGAGTTCCACATATGTATTCCACATAAAGAGTGGAAAAGTAGACATTGGAGACTTGGAAAACTGGGAAGGTGAGAAAAAAGAACGATGAGAAATGACTTATTGGGTACAATTTACGCTATTCGGGTGATGAGTACACTAAAAGTCCAGACTTCACCACTAAGCAATATATCCATATAACAAAACGGCACTTATGTCTAACTCTATAAAATACAAAATTAAATGAATAAAAAATAAAAGTATAATTTACACCTTCTAAAATTTATGCTTTTAAAGTGTGATTCAGTGGAGTTTTTAAGGATGTTCACACATTTTTCCAACTGTCAGTAGTATCTAATTCCAAAATATTTTCATCAACCTAAAGAGAGACTCTATCCATTAGTAGTTATTTCCCATCTCCCACTTTCCCTAATCCCCGAGAACCACTAATATACTTCTTGTAGCTCTAGATTTGCCTATTCTTTACATTTCATATAAACAAAATCATACAGTCTGTGGCTATTTGTTTCTGACTTCTTCGACTTAATATATTCAAGGCTGTTGTAGATTGTATGAATATTTTCTTTTCTATATCAGAACAATATTACTGTGCATTTTGCTTATCTGTTCATCAATAAAGAGACATTCTGACTGTTTCAAATTTTTGGCTGCAGTACATAATGCTATTATAAAAATTTTGTAGAAATGTTTGTGCAGACATATAATTTAAGTTCTCTTGGGTTCATACCTTGCAATGTAGTTGGCTGGTAAGTATATGTTGAACATTTTGAGGAATTAACAATTTTTCTAGGCTACAGTATTGTACATCCCCATCAGCAATATATAAGGGTTCTAATTGCTGTTACTTTCACCAACATTTATTATTACTTAATGTTGTGGTATCATCACAAATAATGTATTTCCAAAATTTTTTCATTACCTCTCACATAGATTTTCTACTCATAAAGTAATAACTTCTACTCATTTTCCTGTCTCTATAAATTTGTATTTTCTCTAAATATTTCACATAAATGAAATTATACACTATTTGTCTTTATGTGTCTGGCTTATTTATGTTTTCAAGGTTCATCCATGTTGTACCATCTCTCAGAACTTCATTCCTTTTTTGTGCTGGATAATGTTCCAATGTATGTATCACATTTTGTTTATACATTTATTCTTTGATATATACTTATGCTACTATCATTATGTTTTAATTTGCATTTCTCTGAGGGCTAATGATACTGAGCATTCTTTCTGTATTTATGCCTATTCGCATATCTTCTCCTGAGAAATGTGTTTTTACATCTCTTGCTCATTTTCTCATTAGGTCATTTGTCTTTTTATTGCTGAGTTTTAAGTGTTCCTTATATATTATTGAAGTAATCTCTTCTTGTATATATAATTTCAAAATATTTAGTCCCATTTTGTGAGCTTCTTTCATTTTGCTGAAAGTGCTTTTTGACACACAAAGATTTTTAATTTTGATTGCCCATTGTATTTATTTATTTTGCTATGCTACTAGGACATTTAAAGCTGTTTCTTAATCTAAGAAGCTTACATTCTAGACTTGTTTGTAAACAGCTCCTGCTCATGTTTTTAGGCTTCTATCCAAATAGTCATCTTTCTAATCTCTTTGTTCTATCAATATTGATGTATTCATTCTTCCTTTCAGAGTGATTGGTATCTGCTACATCTACCTATGTTTACTATGTCATTATAATGAGAATACTAATAAGTCATAAAATGAGATGGGTTGAGTTAGTTGTTTATTCATAAATTTATTATTAATCTACTTATGAAACAGAATGGAATCACTGTATTGTCTCCATAAGACAACAATATCTCATATCTGATACACAGTATGTAAATATGTGATTTGTGAATGTTTCAAGTTGTAAAATGAGATTATGAAACAATTTGTGTTTAGCATTCCATTAATATATTTTAAAAAAACTATTTAATGATCATGTTACAGAAATCAGAATGAAGCATGTCTAAGCCTCTAAACAGCTTTCTGTGGAATCCATGCACATCACTATTGCTTCATTCAAGCTAATCCTAGATATATATCAATATAAAATGAGTTTACAAATTAACTAGATGTCTGTTAAATTAAAAAAGGAAAAAAATACCTCGGTTGTGGGAAAATACACAAGCTAAATAGCACTAACAAGGAATTATGTAGTGATGGAGGTGGCAAGGATCATTTCTAACCTGCAGAAACATTTGTAGCATCCTACTTTAACCAAAGAATGATGCAGTGCATTTCTGTTCACTACAAGTCAGGCTGCTTTTAGCAGAGTGTAAGAGTTGTGGATAATTACTTTCATTTTCTCATTATAATGTCAGTCATATCTTCTTTCTTTCATACTTTATGCAATGTAGAAGTGGCTCTCAGATCTATTGATAGCACCATCGATTAGATCACTTTTTTCCATTTCTGTAAATTCTACTAGGTTATTTGACAATTTTCTTGTCTGTTACAATTTTTCACATTGTTATTTAATTTGCTCAACATATTAAATATAATTATTTCAAAGTCCTTGTTTGATACATCAAATATCTGGATCAAAATATCTAAGTATATTGCAACTATGTGACTATGTGTACTGTTCATTTTTTGTCAATTTTGTGCATTTGCATGACTTCTTTTCCTTATTTGATGTCAGAGAATTGTGCATAATTATACAGAGACGTTTGGGTGACCAGGTCATATTTTCATCCTCTGAGAGGAATTTATTTTGCTTATGCTAGGCAGTAACAAGACAAAACACCTTAAACCAATCGGCACAGAAATGATTACTTTGGGTTTTAGGCCTGGTTGTGGTTGTTAAATTTTCTGTTCATTTTTACTTCTAACTTGTCTCAGCTGAAAACCCTAAGGTGCCATCCTTTACCTTATTTTCTAGTATCCACTTATTGAGCAAGTGACAACTATTACCACTTTCAAGGTAAGAGTTCCACTGCATGAAGAATAGCAAAGAACGTAACAATAACTACCACGACAAACAGCAGTTTCAGGATGTAAACCCATTCTATGGTTTGCAGATATGAGGATCATCAAGAATGTCACAAACCAGACAGACACTAGATGAAAAGATGCTTTATTCATATAGAGAACAGAACAAGTTTTGCTTCGATAGTGAGCTTTAGTTCTCTATGGCTAGTGGATATTGCCCTGTAGCTAAAGCAGGGAGATGGTCCACATGCACTTATTCTGTACCAGAAGTGAAGACCCTGTACTTTCCCCTTCTGGGACAGATATAGAAGTGGATTTGGCTGGGTGTAATATGATACAGACATTTAAGGAGAAACAAATACCCATCTAAACCTGAAACAGGTAAAGATATTCTCAAAAAGACAAGATGCCCAGAACAGGGTGTGATGGCTTCTTATTTTCAGGTAAGAAAATGTTCCAGGTTGGAGGCTCACTTTTATGCAACCATGCAAGGTTGGAGGCTCACTTTTATGCAACCATCCAAAATACTGCCTTTTCCAACACCACTGAAGTGACATTTTTCTTCTTAGCCTCTATAGCCTATCAAAATCAGTACTTTCAGTTCACAAATGGCTTGAGGTGAAAAACAGTGCCCAATAAATGGCCCATATCTTTGAACTTCCTTCATTTCTAGCCTCTTACCATACAAGTCCTGTTGTCACCAATTTTTTAGAGAAACTTTTATAAAGTATATTTTATGTTATTTTTTTACTCTTTATCTTTGCTATCTTCTTATTAAATATTTTTTAAAAATTTCATTAGTAGGCCAACTATTCTGACAAAACATTATCATCTCAAGTAAGAAAATTACATCTATAAATCTTTGAACATAAACATTGCAGATAATTATAGCTAAATGATATTATATCTCACAGATTTCACCTACTTTGGGAGGTTGAGAAGTTTCAGAGTTCTTGAGCTTGCTTTACATGGGTTTCGTTAAATGGAATTGACTACAACTGGACATACAGGAAATACAAAATTTTGTTAAAACAGTATTGTTGATGAAGAGCCCCAGCCTCTAATAGGGTTAAAGAATCTGAAAATTATTCAAATTGTAAAAAGAGCTCTTGGCCTTTAACTTTCTATGTATATACATTGATCTCAGAAAGATATTTATCCTTTTATGCAGGTAATATTTTCAAAGTAACCAATGAGATCAATGAATGAAAAAGAGTATCCCAGAGGGAAAAACCAAGAGTTTTATAAATCAATGGATTGGAGAGACATTTCCAGGAAGTAGAAACTGAGCCTGTTCATGTAACACTTCTTACTCTTGAGATAGACTCAGATGTAGCTTAGAATTTCTATAGATCTACAGTGATAGCATTATAGCTCCCATTTTCCTCTCTTCATGATAAACGGAAATATCTATGGTAGTTATCCTGTCTCTTCCCAGTATACTGAGGGAAGAATCATATTTTTTAAATTCATGAGCCTCCATATCAAAAGATGATAATCTGAATAATTGTGTCTGGGCTGATATTGATCATATGAATTTTGACCCTGATGTTATGACCAGATTTATCCTTGAAGCCTTTTGAGGTAAACTGAGTGTATTTTGCACGTATAAGGGGTGTGAATTGTTAGGACCATGGGGAAGAGCATGAGAAATTGTTTTTTGAAATTGTCTTTTCCTCTATCCATGCTCAGTGCAATGCTTTATGTCTTCATTTAAAGGGGTCTATTCCCCACTGCTTGAATCTAAGCTGGCCTTATGACTTGCTTTGACCAATACGATGACTAGAATGTTAGTGAGTCTGGTCAGTCTAGGCTTCAAAAGGCCTTGCACATTTTTCTTCTGTTCTCTAAGATATAGACCATGCCATGTGAACAAGACCACTTGGCTAATAGCTAGCCAACCTCCACACATAGGGTGATGTCATCCTAGATCAGCCTGCCCTCAGTATTCTTGCCAGCTTAACCCAATGCATGAGTGAGCATGGCTGATGCCAAAAGACCCATTATATCCATCCACTTTAGCTGTAGGCTCATTATTAATAATAAAAACCTTTTTTAGAGCCATGGAGTTTATCGGTGGCTTGTTATGCAGCGAAAACTACTTATCTCCCTACGTTCATGATTAGTTTAAAGGTTTTAAAATTGTTATTTTAAATGCTTGAACTATTTATCATTCAAGCTTGTCTAAGAGAAAAATCCATTGTCTTGTATCAGTCTCTCAGAGATAGCTACTAGATTAAAAACCAACTTCAGATCATTTTTATCGATGAAATAGCTGAAATATATGTGTCTTCTTATATTCCATGAGTTTTTTTCCCCCAAATCCTCTTATAAGTTCTTAAACTTCAGGAGATGATCTCAGCATGGCATTATGTGTAACATTATCATTAGTCACCTTTTCTTTTTTTCATATAAAAATGTTCTTATATGCTTCACAAACATTAGAAAATCTTATATTCATCAGCCATATTGTTGCATCTTACATGGAAGTTTAGATTAAAATCCTACTTCCTAGTCAATAACAGACCTGATTACTTAAATTTCATCTTTTCTTGATGACCATCTGTTGCTTTTCGTTCTTTTTCAGCAGTTAATTTTATACATAACGTAATCTGCGTTTGAAGATTTTATTACATGTTCTTGATGAGTCACTTCAGTTTATCCCATTGACTCCTTCCTGAAACACAAGCCATATACAATTCCCCATCACGAAGCAAAGCCTGACTCATGAAAAGTAAATAGTAAATAAATAAATAAACCCATGCTTTATAAAAATGCAGTTTCATATATAAGTACTTATAAAAGTATACAGTTACAATCTCATTTATTTTGTATAAGATATAATTTCCTAAAATGATTTCTGAAAGTTCGTGTTTACTTTCTCAAGTTTTATCTATCATAATATAATCTAATAAATTAGTTTTACAGTGGTTCCCCCTTACCTGCAGTTTCATTTTTTCCAGATTTAGTTACCCACAGTCAACTGCAGCCTGACAATATTCAGTAGAAAAGTCCGGAAACAGACAATGCTTAAGTTTTGAATAAAACACTGTTCTGAGTAGTATAATGAAATCTCATGCCACACTGATCTGTCCCGTCCAGGTTGTGAATCATCCCCTTTGTCCATCATCCTTTTATGTGTACACTTCCAGTCTATTAATCATTTCGTCATGATCTTGGTTATCAGAACAGCCATCAAGGTATTGCATGCTTGCCTTCAAGTAATACTTACTTTGCTTAATAATGGCCCCAAAAGCAAGAGTGGTGATGCTGACATATTATTTTAACTATTGTTTTTATCATTATTTTTATTAAAATATAAATGTACCTAATTGATAAATTAATTTATATTATATGTATGTATGTATGTATGTATAGAAGAAAACACCATATATAGGGTTTGGACCTATCCACTGTGGGCCTTGGAATGTATCCTCCATAGATAAAGATGTACTTACTACTTTATTATGCTATTTGGAACGTAGATTACTGATGTAGTGGATCCTAAAAACAGAGACCAAGAAAGAAGTTTGCAATAATCTCCCACCTCCATTATTTTAACGAGAAAGGGGAGTTCATTTAAAAAAATATAAAATCTCTATCTCTCTCTCACACACGCACAACAAACACACACAATGTGATAGAAACTATTTGACTCTGACTTCTGATGTTTAATGTGCCTCTAGTGAAAGCATTTTTACTTGGTAAACGGCCTTTCAAGTGATGATTGCAATAGACTTTAATCTTTTTCTTTTTGTTTTTTTTGCAGATATCTGTGAACATGTAAATAAGTTATAGGCAGTAGAGTGTCAGTTTTAATAAATGCAAATTTCACATTGGGCCCTTAAATTGTGGACATGACTTCTGACTTTGCTACCTTCGTTCTTTCTCTTACTTACTCAATTCTAACCACACACTGGCCTCTCCTCTGTTCCTTCACTCTGCCCAATGCAATCCCACCTTAGGGTCATCTCATTGACTCTTAGCTCTGACTAGAACTAACCTTTCCCCAAATCCATAGTATCAGTATCTTACTGCTTTCTAGTCATCTTTCAAATATAATCTTCCACAGGGAACTGCAGGAAAACCAATTCACAGATTTCAACAATTATTTAATTTAAATGGCTACTGCATGACAGGGAAATAATTAAGATTAATATTACAATTTTCTAGTTGGAAAGCAGTGAGACCTAGGCTGAATGCATTGGTAGTCAAGGTGAAAATAAAGCGACATATCAGAGAGATGTTAAAGATGTTTATAGCTTAGATTATAGTGACAAATTGGATTCAGAGATCTGAGCAAGATGAAAGTTTCTAGATTCATGCCTTCTATTCCAGTTCTGGTTATTCCGTTGATGGTTTTAATAATGAGAGGAATAAGTTTTAAAGGAAAACAATTTAAATGGGAAAAAATTTATTGCCTAAGTTTAACCTGTTAAAATAACATTTGACTGTCTTATTGTTATTATTATTATTTTAGTGATACAGTGTACTAGTCAGTTTTTTCACTGCTCATAGAGACATACTGAGACTGGGAAGAAAAGGAGGCTTAATTTTACTTACAGTTCCTCATGGCTGGGGAGGTCTCATAATAATGGTGGGAGGTGAAAAGCTCTTGTTACCTGGCCACTGCAAGGGAAAATGAGGCAGAAGCAAAAGCAGAAACCCCAGGTAACGACATCAGATCTCGTGAGACTTATTCACTATCACAAGAATAGCACAGGAAAGACCAACATCTATGATTCAATCACCTTCCCCATGTCTCCCTCCCACAACACATGGGAATTCTGGGAGATACAATTCAAGTTAACATTTTGGGGAGGGACACATCCAAGCCATATCATACAGTTACAGTCCCTTAATGTTTTCCCTATCACTTATACTATTAATGCTGTAATTCAAGTTTTTGCTATGTGTTTACCTACATGTACCTAAACAATGGTGATTGGATATTAGAGTTTAAATAAGAATAAAATTAATCTCATATGTGCCTTAGGAGAAAAATATGAAGTTACATTAAAAAATGAAATTTCAATACACTATAATTTTTATATCTCAAAAATTGATTAATGTTATTATACCACATTTCAACAATATACAGCAAATTAGCATAATTTCCTTGGAAAATATGTTCTTGTATTATTCAAATTACCAGCTGGAAATAGTTGGTATATTTAAATTAGTGTAACATGAACATGGTAATAAGGGGAATTATTTAGAAGAGTATCGGGAAGCAACAGAGGAAACACGTGGGATAGGGCATATTAATAACAGAGCTTATTATACACCCACAGAAAGGAAGCAGGTTGTTACCAAATCCTGAAAGGGAGAGTCAGGTAGAAATAGCTTCCTTGAGGCCTGGCGCGGTGGCTCACGCCTGTAATCCCAGCACTTTGGGAGGCCGAGGCGGGTGGATCATGAGGTCAAGAGATCGAGACCATCTTGGTCAACATGGTGAAACCCTGTCTCTATTAAAAATACAAAAAAAATTAGCTGGACACGGTGGTGCGTGCCTGTAATCCCAGCTACTCAGGAGGCTGAGGCAGGAGAATTGCCTGAACCCAGGAGGCGGAGGTTGCAGTGAGCAGAGATCGCACCATTGCACTCCAGCTTGGTTAACAAGAGTGAAACTCAGTCTCAAAAAAAAAAAAAAAAAAAAAAAGAAAGAGCTTCCTTGAGAGAAACATTAACTTTCAGATGAGAATGCAGCCAAACCAAGGCAATCCTGCGGGGGAAAGCTAAGGGAGTGTTCCGTTCACTCTCCCTCACTGTAATCTCTTAGCAGGTTTACCTTAAACAAAGTTGGAACGCAGAGAGTAAAGAAAACTATTGCTGTAACTCATATAGGACAGTTTCTCCAGACAGTGAGCAGAACGAAGGGTCGAGTGGATATGAAAGAATAAACAGAAGACGGCCAGTTGAATCTTTTTAAAGTTTAGTGACTCTGTTCCAATATAAAGAGACTACAAACTTTTGACCAAGCTAACAAAACTGGAGCCATGTGATGGTTATACATATAGTGCAAACTTATACCTACAACTGCATTTCCAAATTTTTTCAAAGGCTAACATTAATCAATAGATATATGTTTTTAAATATTAATAATGTACATGTTCTGCCTTACAATTTTCTAAATAAAATATAACTATATTTTGAAGATAAAACTAATATATTTACTGAGTTACAAACTCAGTATCAAAGTCATATAAAAACAATAGATGCCTATAATTTAGTTCAGAATTTACTAAAATATCACTAAGGAAAGAACATTTTTATTTTTATTTGCTGGAATGTGTATCTCAAAAATAATTTTATATTTTGCTGATGGAAACATAATTAAACAATGTTCATTTATTAACCAGACAAGAAGATAATATATTATAGCGTGTAAATTTTATATGGTAAGAAATCATTATGTATCCGTTAAATAGTAATTAACAGTAAATTGTATTCAGGTTGTATCAACAGAGAAAAATACAATGAAGATCATAAATGAATGACAGAGAAGGAGGTGGTCTAATTCCACGTATATACATATACTTTGGCTTTCGTAAGACACCTCTAGATTTTTGTGAATTTTGCGTGTGGCAGGTGGGGGGTCTTTATTTTATAACGATGCTGCTGAAGATTTCCTCATTAATTGCATTTTTATTTTAGTTATTCTTTCCAAGTATATTTGTAGTCTATGTTGTGCTTCTATCAGAATTTAAATTCACAAATAATATGGAATGTTACTTTTGGTGTAGCCCCAAAATCATGTATTCAAATGCAAACACTTTAATCTCTTTCATCAGTCATTTTTTCAGAATACTTGTTAAACCCATCATTTTCATTGTTACATCTTAGAATATCCCTTGTTTTGGAGTCTCTCAATGTAATTTCATGGTCTAATTTTATTTTCTTTTACTTCCCATGACTACATTCCATGTCCACAGGAAGTAAAATTACACATTTTATTGCCATAAAATGACACATTTTATTGCCAAAATATATTACAGCCTTGTTTCCCACTCTTTTGCTTTCATAACATGTTAAGAAGCTTGTTTGCTGGCTTGGAGATAGAGAAAGAGAGAGACAGAGAGAGAGATGTGTGAGAGACACACAAAGAAAGAGGGACAGAGATGAAGAGGAAGTGTTTCTCCATGTTCTGAGCCTAAGCACAGTTTTTCAGAGGCACAGGAGGAATTCAATCACAAAACTACTTCTATTTTCAATCCAAAGTTCCTTATAGATGCTGATCAGCTCCGTTGTGAGCCTGTTAGCTTACTTTCTTCTGTTCTGTGACTTCAGATATATCTAGCCATAAAATTCATTCCAATAAGTGCATTTTATTTACTTTCAGGAGATTAACTTGTTGAGTAATAACAGGGAAAATCAAACTTAAAAAACCACTCCCCAAAAACTATCAGGTATGATTTTTTAAAAATAAAATTCTTACAAACTGTGCATCATCCTATATCTTCCCTGACTTCATAACCTATAGCTGAAAGAGGCTGTCCTGCTAAGCAAATGGCTTCTAATCTCTTCAACTTCTCGGTGACTTAACTTCATGGATGCTTTCCCTCTCTTTTTCTCTCTCTCTGGTACCAAACTCTTCATCAGCATCCCTCATCTTATACAAACAAACATCATCACAAATAAAAATAACTCAACAAAAGAGATCTTTTAACACTAAGCTTTTTATTCATATCTTATTTCTTTCCAACTTCATTAGATCTTTTCCCTGCTAGTCAAACCTCTAACAATGGTGTAGTGATTATTAGCATGATCATATCAAGTTGGGACATTTTAAATTACTGAGATATTTGGGTCTGCTTCTTACCCCGGTAGAACCTAACCTACCTTTCCTGGTACAGAAATTGATTACTCAGAATTTGATTCATAAGAAAAAATGATAAACTGTATAGCATGGTTTCAATACTAGCATGCAGGCCTCAAAAAATGTTTTTAGAAGACTGATTGATGGTGATCCCATCAATTTTCAGATGAGGATGCAGCCAATCCAAGCCAATCCTGTTCGGGAAAGCTAAGGGACTGTTTCATTAACTATTAAAAGTAGTGAAAGATTGTTTAAACTGTTGATTAAGATAACCCAGAATGCAGATCATACATCCAATGAACTAACTCTTAAAGGGAAAAGAGTGTTATCATGTATTAGATGCTGGAGGCTGCATTGGATAAAATAATTCAACTAAGACATGATCTCAAAAATGAATTGGCTGATTTTCAAGCAGGAATTAAGGGTAACAGAGATAATCCAGAAATTTTGAAGTTTGGGCAGTTTTGCAACCTCAAATACCAAGATGCAACAATTTTGAAATGTAATTAAGCCTCTGCATTAGTAGCAAAAATTAAAGATTTTACTTTAATTCCTGTACCATTTTAAAACCCTTCAGCATATTATGATAATTTGAAGTTAATCCTGGCTGACCTAGAGGGTTATATTGAATGCCGCCTCTTTTTTTCTCCTAAATTAGTCTTCAACCCACTATGATCTGACCTCTTTGCCCACTGCTCTTCCACAGCAAATCTCTTCAAAATACTGATGGGTTCTTTGTTATTCTCTCTAATGGACAACTTTCAAGTTAATTCTAATTGGCCTCTTGTCATCACTGTCTATCATAATCCTGTATTTATTTACTTGAAGTCTTCTTTTGAGCTCTATGTCTCCATAATCTTCTGGTCTCTCTCTTAACTATGTTTTGCCAATTCATTTTGCTAAGTTTCTTCTTATGCAAGTTTCTCACAAACATTGAGTATTTTAGTGTTCTCTTCTAGGTTCTTTTGTATTTCTCCCTACATATAACTTATATATTCTCATATATTTGTTTATAGTAAAAGCTTTCTCAATATGTTTTGATTCATATTTTTTTGAAATTTGTAACTATTAATCCTAATATATTATGAACATTATTTTTGAATTTTAAAACACGAGTCATTCCATAGTTAAGAATGACTGTTTAGTGTGTGGTAAACTATGACATTAAAAAATACACTGTATATAAGGAAGATATTATTTATATAAATTAAATAAAATTATTGAAAGACAAATGGAATATATACAAGAAAAAAATCTCTTGGAAATTAGAATGTGATAAAAGCACAAAACTTAACCAATCTATAAAAATTATAAAATATAAAAGCACTGAACTATGGCAGTGAATGTATGTTAAGTATCGGGGTTGTACTGGAAAAATGTAGAAAATAATGGTAAATATTTAATTAACATATTAATTGCATACACATGCATTTATTAAGTCAAGAGAAATCACATTATTAGAAAAATATAGCAAATAATGGAAATTATTTTAGCAACCTATTAATGGAATACACATTCATTTATTGAGTCAAGAGAAATCACATTATTAGAAAATATAGCAAATAATGGCAAATATTTAACCAACATACTAATTGTGTCCACATTCATTTATTAAGTCAAGAGAAATCACATAAATGTGTGGGTATTTATTCTCAATACACTTTAATATTACATATGAATTTCGAGAAGTAACGAAGGACATTATTTCTTCTCAATGGCCATAGTAAGAAGTTCATTTCCAGTTCATATTTACAGGCATTATTTAAGAGAAAGCTGAAGATTCACATTTCTATCTCACATTATGTGTATTTTCCAGACATTGCCATTACTACTGTTACATAAAACTGTAGTAAGTTGATTATATGGGTATATTAACTCTTTAGTGTAATTCTCAAAATTTAAACAAGACTGCAATTCAAAAAAGATACTGAAGGAAGTTATCTTTCACTATTGCATTGAAAACATGAATTTTATGTATCAGATGAAAAATCAAATACAGTATCTACTTGAGACTATAATGAAATTAAATGTTCTTCAAAAGGAATATTTATAGATAACTGTTTCGTTTTTATGGGCCAAAAGTTTGCAAAACTACCACAGGAAATTTTTTAATGGCGTCTTTTGAAAAGTTAGACAGCTCTTCCTTCCTCAATAAAATAAACATTGCGTGTTTTTTAATAATAACTCAAGTTTGTACCAACCAATATTACTATGAGTTATGGAATTATGGTCATGCTAATGCTCATTGTTCCAAATGAGATGAATAGAATTTTCCTTGGTTTGTTTGGTTCTTGGTTTTTACTTTACAATCTACACATTATAGCAATTTTGTTTTCTAAGATAGTAGAGGTAACTTTTCTGTCTTTTTGGTTTTGTCCATGCCTTCTGAAAACAAACAGTGCTCCTCTCCAAACATTTTATATAATACATACTCTCCTACTCAGTTCCTAATGTAAAAAGGAAAGTATATTGTGTTCAAATAAATCAAGTAACTATGCTGGTTAAAACTGTAACTAATATTAGAGGGGGTGACCTTTGAAAAATATCATGTATTCAAAACATAAAGTTGTTTATGCATTTTTCTGGGATTTTTTTGTGGCATACCTTAAGCATCTGTAGTCTGTTTCTCCGTTGTTTATATTTCTTATTTATTATTGGAGAAGAGACAACCAGTATGTGAACTCTTGTTGTATTACTGCTAATGTTTGACACGTGCAGGATTAACAGTTGTGTTACTCAAAGGTGCAAGGGGAAATATTTTGTACGATTTTCCCATGATACTGTAGGTCTAACTTCTGCATAAGAAACCTATCAATGAAGTTTAACTTTGAACTAAAAAAGCGATAACACTTATAACAGCTTCCAAATCATTTCAGATCCAAAATTGGAAAAAGTAGGCTGCTCCTAGGCCAAAAATTTTATTATTGAGTGGACAGTATATGGTTTTTTATTAATGCTTTACTTTTAATTTTTTTGATATTGCCGGGCACGGTGGATCACGCCTGTAATCCAAACACTTTGGAGGCCAAAGCAGGAGGATCACCTGAGATCAGGAGTTCAAGACAAGATATTTATGTGTATGATACTTTCATAATAATACCTAAATAATAGTAAATCAAATTTTAATATACTGTAAATTGGTCATATATGCAATACATTTCAGATTTCAAAATCAGCAATGACCTTTAAAGTAGAATTCTCTAAAAATATGAAGTATCAGGTGGGAGAATAGTTTGCAGTTTATTTCCATCCTAAATATTTTAAAACCATATGACTTCGCACAACTCTGTGAAACTCTGATGTTATATAATTCAATGCAAGGTGTTTGAAGTTCAGTAAGTACTTCAACATGGCAGGTGATTTAAAATTTTTAAATCATTGTACAGCTGAGTTTTTAAAGGGTAAAATTCATCTGCACTCATATTTAATTTGAAAAAGCCATTAGAGGGCCTGGAAATTATACAATCAATTATTTTTACACTGGGAACAGTGGTTCACTCTTATAATCTCAGCATTTTGGGAGGGTGAAGTGTGACGATCACCTGATGCCATGAGTTCGAGACCATCCTGGCTAACATACTAACTATCTATCTCTACCAAAAAGGAAAAAAAAAATGGCTGCATTTGGTGGCACGTGTCTGTATTCTCAGCTACTTGGGAGGCTGAATGAAGCAGGATGATCACTTGGGCCCAGGAGTTCATAGCTGCAGTGAGCTAGGTACGTGCCACTGTACCACAGCCTGGGTGACAGAGTGAGACTCTGTCTATGAAAAAATGAAATGTTTTTGAACAAATTAATGTATGATTAATTTATAAATCATTGCAAATCAGAAAGAAAGTAAATTTTATTTTAGAAATTAAAGTAGTATTATTCCCCTTCCTTTCTCCTAAGAATGCTTTCTTTTCCATCATTAAACAATTTCAGAAACTTGATTCTTTTTTTGCCTTGAATTTTATGCACTGATAGTTCACACTTTTGGATCCATACATTTATTTCACTTTTATGCCTGGCTTCTAATATATGATTGTCTAGTAGGTCAACATTTACTTAAAAACTGTTCAGTTAGAGTTATAAACTCTAATCTAAAGACTAACATACATGACATGGAAACAATACCTAGAAGCTGTATAAAAAAAATGTAATAATAAATTATTCATTGGAAATTATGTAGTTAAATATAAAAATATAAAATGGAGTTAATAAGGGATATTTTGGTAAAAATTTGAAGTCATGGAGTGCTGCAGAGAAAGGTTAGCTGAATTTGAGCTGTTATGGTGTTTAGGGAAAGTTTCTTAGAGGTCAGCATTCATGAATTAGTCTTTTTTTTTTTTTTTTTTTTTTTTTTGAGACGGAGTTTCACGCTTGTTACCCAGGCTGGAGTGCAATGGTGCGATCTTGGCTCACAGCAACCTCCGCCTCCTGGGTTCAGGCAATTCTCCTGCCTCAGCCTCCTGAGTAGCTGGGATTACAGGCACGCGCCACCGTGCCCAGCTAATTTTTTGTATTTTTAGTAGAGACGGGGTTTCACCATGTTGACCAGGATGGTCTCGATCTCTTGATCTTGTGATCCACCCGCCTCGGCCTCCCAAAGTGCTGGGATTACAGGCTTGAGCCACCGCGCCTGGCCAAATTAGTCTTAATAATGAGCATGCCTATGGTAGGCCAAGAGTTACTTACACTTAATTACATGAGGACATTATAAGCATTGCAACTGAGAGATCAATAGCAATTAGCATATATCTATTGTAACAAATGTTGATTCTATATTAGAAAACCCTAATATGACATTCATATTAAAGAAAATCATAAATCCCCTAAATGTTAGTGACGGCAAATTTCCTTTTTCACTAACTGATGTCATTTTTTTAATGCATAATATAGAACACTTTAGAATCAGATGTGATAGAAAGTAATTCTGATTATTGATACCTTTTCTTAAATCAATAATTTAAAAGTGATACAGGATGAAAGTAATAATATGTGGTGGTTTCATATTTCATAGAAAAAAGAAAATTAAAATGAATGAATATAATTAGAATAGTTTATAAATAAATAAGAATGTCATAATAAATTGTACATAATTTACTTTTCTATAATCTGCCATAAAATTCAAAATAATTTCTACAGATTGAAAATCATACATATTTAATGTTTACTTATTTTACCTAGTTTTTGCAAAATGGGGATGTAAAGTAATATTACTCTTTTCTTTTCTTAAAATTGGTTTATTTAGAGAAGATTCATATATGCACTTAGAAAGGAAGGATTCTTAGTTAAAACCTCCCAGTAGAGAATGCTGCTTTATAGAAATGTAATGGGCTTATTATATTTTAATGTGCAAACTTAAAAAATATAATTAAATTATTAGTCATCTTATTTCTTAAAAATCTTTTTAATGCATTAAATAGGTAAGTCAAAAAGTCAAATTCTAAAATTGTTGTGTTCCATAATGAAAATGAAAAATGTGTTTGGTGAGTTATTTTTTAATTACAGATGTTAAAGAAGCATGTTCTCTTGGATTATTTTTAGAAAACTTATTCATCCATAGTTTCATTAACATACAAATTACAATTTAGGTAGATGGGTTAATCAACAATCTTTATACATTCCTGGTAAAACACAGTCCTTTTAGTTTGTAAAAGATGTCACTTGGTTTAGCTATATATTGTATTTCCCAATAAATAGAATAACATCAATGTTTTATTTCTAGAATGTTCACCTACTTTGTTAGGTCAAAATATTAAAGTAAGGAAATAAGTTTGAGAAACTAGATAAAAGATAAATTAACTTAATTATGCAGATAAATATATTTATCTATGTAAATTAAGTTCATTTTACATTTGAGTGTAACATTTCCCATTCAAAATTTTTTTACACTTTTTCAAATCTCTATATGATACACTACAAATCTGTTAAAATATACATGAATGAGTTACAATTTTATATACTGTAAACTTCATAAATAACCTATGACAATGTTCTCTGTTTTATTTTGTCTTTTGATTACTCAAGAATGAATTATAAGTTCCTGTGAATAATCCAGACTTGATGTTATTTACGTTTCATTTGGATATGATGCAGTATGAATAGTAAGAGAAACCAACAAAAACACTAGCCACATCCCCATGTGACAAAAGTGATGTGATTCTTTTTCATAATATACCACAAATCCATCATGAAAGATGTTTTTGTAAACAGAACTTCCAAAGCCTCTTCTTTTCATGTTACAGACTCCTTGTCTGCAGGCTATGAATAGGCATATTTTGGTACAATTAAATTTCACATATCTGTTCAAACCCTTTTTCCAATCCTTTTCATAGAGGTTTCAAATTTGTCAAGTTGAATGATCTTTCCCTGTCTTTTTATTTCTAATGGATACTTGGGGATTGATACTTTCATACCTTTAATGATATATGCAATGATTACTGTTTTACACTAATCAGATCTCTGCACTAATGAGGAGCTGATTTTCCTAGCTTCCTGGAGTTTTGGATGATGCTTGTTCCCACCAATTGACCTCTGTCCAAGAAGATTGCCTCAGCAAAATATCTTCCTTCCTAAGATGTAGTCCAAAACAGATGATAGGTCAGTTTGGAGGTATAAAAGCCTAGACCACATGAGTCGACTCAATATGGAATCTTTTTAAAGGGCTGTTCCAAATTCTTAGCTACTCATTGCTTTGATTACTTGTTGCAGCTGCACTGAAGCCCTTCTACTTCTTCCCAACCCTTCTCCATTCATTCTTTTGAGAGCATTGTTATTGAGAGCCTTCTTTAATAATCTTCATATAAACTGTTCCATTGCAGTCTTTTTCAGGGTCACTTGACCTAAGAAAGTATGTTTTACAGAAATACTTTGTAGCTGGGTATCTTTTTATTATTCATAATTTAGTTTTTCTTAATTTACTTTGAAATGAGATTTTTATAAGTGTGTAGAAAATTAATAAGATAACAATTCAACAAATATTTGTAATATTTAAGGCGAGTGTTTTAAAAGTAATTCAGCATGTTGTGAGGTCATTAGTAATTACCATCATTTAAGAATTTGTAAAAACTGAAGGAGCTCCGTAGTAGCAAGTAGAACATTGCTGTCTTCTCTCCAGAGAATTTGGCAAAAGTAGAACAGTGCTCACTTTAGAGATTCTCAGGATTATAGCGATGGGATGTTCTTTCTAGTAATAAAGCTAGTGGAAATTTTGCAGAAACTTTGAAAAAATATCGCTTTAAAATCAATTTTTCTTCAAACCATAGAGTTTCTCTGAACTTTACAGTTACATAGGACTAGATTCAAATTCTGATTCTTCTGCTCAAGAGTGCAATGCCCTTAGCAAAGGTGATCTTTGAAATCCATTTTTATTAACCTATAATGTGGGATTACCTTTACTAACCAGAAAACCATTAATTGGATTAGAATATTTAATTTATGTAAAACAGAGAAAAAGTGTTTAACATTCTGTAGGCACTAGAGTAACAGTAGCCTACATATTATGAGGTTATTTTTACACATTCAAAACACTTTGAATGTTATTAACCAACAAGGCGTTGCATTGTCCTGGAACAAAATCGAGTAAACTATAAATACAAAAAAGTGATGTAAAAGAAAATAAGGGGATTTAAAATGAAAAATAGAAAATCTGTTTTGGAACACTGTAAAATGGTTGACTAAAATAAGCAAACCATAAATAATTATTTTTCAGTGATGTACCTCTGGGAAAAAAGAAAAAAATATTGGCACAATTTTCTTTGCATTCAACTATTTTATTCCACAAAGAAGATGTTTATTATGTGAAAGAGAACTTCTGGCCATAAAACAATTAATTATAGAGAAATATATATTTCTAGACTATACTAGGCTCCTTACAAAGGTAAAGACAATAAATTATACTGGGCTTAGGATAGTTGGAGAATGATTATAATTCTTTCATATCACCATATTCGCAATTTAATTACATTTTCATGCAATTATGAAAGTCAATTTTTAATTCACTCTTTAGAGATTCTATTTTTTATTGAGAGCTTTGAAATGTCTATAAATATTGGACTTTTCCTACAGAATTGACATTTTCTATTGACATGAAATTATAGATGACATTTAAGTCTCTGAGGTTTTATATACTATCAGCAGTTTAAGTTTTATAAGTGTGAGAAAAATTTGTTGAAATAATATTTCACTAATCTGTCACTTCACAGATAACTTTAGATAAATCATGGAAAAACGTTTGTCTTATAGTAACTTGGCAGGAAGAAAAAATTCATTACTTCTTCTATGACTCTGAAACAAGATGCAGTTGAAAGAAAATAAGTAGATGACCTTGTTCAGATGTTTCTTGAATAACATATCAAGCCTACTCTGATGCCATTAACATTTTACTACCAATCATTATTACAGTTTACTTTGTATATAGTGGAGGTGATGATACACTTTATAGATCTAAGGAATTAAGCTGTGGTTAAAAGCAAAAGGATTGTTGGGAACTTTTTATTTTAACTCTTGGAGGCTGTTTCACAGAAATCAACCCTACCCAAAATGTCTATTTTTCATTTCTCTTTCCCTCACTTTATCTTTAGTGATGACCCATTTTTATCATATTCAGGTACAATTTGACAGTTTCATTAAAAACAGTGCATCTGAATCATATGCTTTCAAATACTTTCTTGCAAGCAAGATGTAATAAAAAGAACGCTAGGGTGGAAAACAGTTGCCTAACAGTTAACCCAGGGTAGGCATTTGCCTTCACTGCAACACATGATAAACTCAATTGTTCACTTAAAATAAGAAAAAGTAAGGTTAAAATAACATTATCATTAAAACATTATCATTATCCCGAGGAAGGGAAATTGGGTCTATGATATTGGGATATAAAATATATTTTCTCAAAATAATAAGAACACATTTTTTTCATCGCTTCACAATTATTAGCTATCTTATATCATATTTATTAATAAGGACATAAGAGAAATAAATATAAGACTTCCATAACTAAAGGAGAGTAGAATTCTCATAATGAAAGCGTGTAAGCTGAGTATATAACACTCATCATTTTATACTTTTAAGCAGGAACTGTCTCTGAAATATTTTGAAGCATGTCTCTTCAAGGTGAATTGTTGTGAAACAAAATTTTAAATTTTTTCTGTTATTTGTGATTTACTAGATCTAGCAAGTAATATACAGGAGTTTTTATCACTACCCCCACCCTAATTTTGTCTTCTGTTTTTGTTTGGATACATTCTAGTAACATGTTCTCAAGATTACTTATGTTTTACTCTGCTGAATCTAATCTTTTATATGTCTATTGAGAAAATATTCCTTTCTGATATTGTCCTTTCTTAATCTTGAGATTTTTTTCTATATATGTCATCTATCTTTTGAAGTTCATCATTTGTTGATGTGTGCTCTCCATTTTCCTACTTCGTTTTAACATATATTTATTCAAATTATATTGTTCCTTCTCTGAAAACTCCAATAACTGGATCACCTTTGTATTTCTTCTATTGACTATTTCCTCTTACGTATGGTTTAGATTTGCTTTCTTGTGTATATGCATCTTTTAATTTTTGACTATACACCAAACATTCATTTAAAAGCATAGTAGAGACTCAAGTAAATAACATGTAACCCCACAAAGAGCGTGTTCTTTATCTGTCAGGCAAATTCTATGAGGGACTCTGTGAATATAATGTTTAGTTAGGTCGAGTATAGGATTTGTTACAGCTTTAGTTATTTTTAGTTCACTGTCAGCTTCAAATCTTTTGAGAGTGGGAAGAAGATTTTCCTTCAGAGAGACCACATAGAAATATTGCAGCTTTATAGTCAATTTCTCAGCCTTCTGAACCATGTGCACGTTCTTCCTGCGTTACAACCTGCCTGTGAGCTTTTTCTACTACCAGGAAATCTTTGCTCTCCAGGTCAGCCTCTAGTTATATGTCCTCTGTGGATCTGTCTTCACCACTGCCCTTTTCTAGCTTTCAGGGTGCAGCTTCAGTGTACTTAGTGTACTCTGAGATGTCCAGACTCTCTACTCTCTTAGTGTCCCCAGCATGAGGAAGGACTGAATGCTCCAGGGAACACTTGCTGAAATCTTTTGTTCTTCCTTCAGCCTCCTGTGTACCAACACTTGCACTTGTTGCAGTCTCAGGGAAAGTGTTCACAAGTAGGTCCAGACTCAATCTATAGGTCTTTAGAAATTTTACTTTATCAAGGGTGGTTTTGTCTTTAAAAAATAGTAATTTAATTAATTTCAATTCAAGTAAAAATTGTATATATTTATTGTGTACCATATGATGTTTTGAAATATGTATGCATAGCAGAATTATGCAGTCAAGCTAGTTACCATAGTCATTACCTCAAATACCTATTTTTTTTGTATCGCGAATGAGGGAATGCCTTAAGGAAAAAAACTTCTCCTCCTGGGTGCAAGAGGGGCATGGTTTCAAATGCAGGAGTTTCCCAGCACCAAGCCTCCATCCCTGTCCCCATCCAGGAACATAGTTCTTTGTCTAGTTTCCCACCAGTCCAGAGGAACCCAGGTGGGCTTCTTAGTCCTAACAAAACGCCCACGGAAAGCTCTGGGAGGAGGGGACTTTGTTGTGGACCAAGCAGCCAATGCGGTATCAGAGTCAAAGATCAATCACTCCAGACGAAGTTTGAAAGAACCCCTCTCATTGGACAAGAACATGAAGGAGGAGGGAATAACTCCTGGATTAAAACTCCACTGCTCAAAAAAAAAGAAAAAAGAAAAAAAAGACGGCCGGGCGCGGTAGCTCTAGCCTGTAATCCCAGCACTTTGGGAGACCGAGGCGGGTGGATCATGAGGTCAAGAGATCCAGACCATCCTGGTCAACATGATGAAACCCCGTCTCTACTAAAAATGCAAAAAAAAAAAAATTAGCTGGGCATGGTGGCGTGTGCCTGTAATCCCAGCTACTCAGGAGGCTGAGGCAGGAGAATTGCCTGAACCCAGGAGGCAGAGGTTGCGGTGAGCCGAGTTCGCACCATTGCACTCCAGCCTGGGTAACAAGAGTGAAACTCCGTCTCAAAAAAAGAAAAAACTCCACTGCTCTTTACCTATATGGATCTTCCCACAACAGAATGGGCTCCTCTCCCTATCTCTCTCTCTCTCTCTCTCTCTCTCTCTCTCTCTCTCTCTCTCTCTCTCTCTCTCTCCCTCCCTCCCCCCATTTCCCCTTCCTCCCTCTCTCTCTCTCTCTCTCCCCCCCTCTTTCTGTTTCTCTTTCTTTCTTTTATTATTAGCAGATTCAGAATTGATACTGTCTAGTATCTAAAATTGCTCTTCAATGTCTCCTTTGTAATTCACATCTTCTGCCCTTCAATTTAGGTTGCCAGTTTCTAGACTTAATTACATAAACTTATTTGAATTTTTGAAAAACAGCATCTTAAAGGTAAAATAAAGCAGTTGACATTTTCTCTATGTTCTGTTGTAAGCCAAAATTTGTTAAAGTTATGCTCCTTTGTAAATTAGAATCTGCTTATCTCTCCATCTGGTATTCTTAACATCACACTTTATTTTCTTTCTTTTTTAACTTTTCATTTTTAGTTTTTGTGGGAACATAGAAGGTGTATGTATTTATAGGATACATTAAATATTTCTATACAGGTATGTAAAGAATAATAACCACATCATGGGAAATGTAGTATCTGTCCCCTCAAACATTTCCCTTTGGTTTACAAATAATCCAGTTCTGTTCTTAATATGCTGATCTGTTTGCTTGGTTTTCCAAATGTGTTATGCTGTCTTTACATGTGCTTTTTCCTCACAGATTATATTATTTAACTTAAAAGTCGACTTTTTCATTTCTTTCCTTACTTTTCACCTAAATTAAATACTTTCTTTTCCTTCATTTGTCATTTTAAAAGTGTCACATATTAACTTAATTGATACTTATTTGGGCCCAAGTAAACTGATATTTTACCACATTGTTCTATTGATGAGTAAACTGTTGCTTAAAGAAACTTAAACTCACAGAAATTTTTGTTGTTGTTGTGTTTTGTTTTATTAATTGACAGATAAAATTATGTATTTATTACATACAACACATTAAAAAACACATATGTATATTAGACTGACTAAAGCTAGCTAAATAACATGTGCATTACCTCACATAGTTTTAATTTTGGGGTTGAAAACACTTTACATCTCCTTTCAGTGGTTTTCCATAATACAATACATATATTGTTATTAACTATTGTCACAGTGTTGTATAATAGATCTTTTAAACTTATTCCTTTTAACTTTTGTGTACTTTGACTAAAATCTCCCACTTACCACCAAACCACCCCAGCCCCTGGTATTCATCATTCTATTCTCTACATCTATGAGATTAGCTATTTTAGATTCTACAGAGTGAGTGAGATCATGTGGCATTTGTCATTGTGTGCCTGGATCTTTTTACTTAAATAATATCCTTTGGGTTCATCTGTGTTGTTACAAATGATGACATATGTGCTCTTTGTTATGACCAGTAAGACTTAACGAATAGTATTTCATTGTGTGTGCGTGTGTATATATATATATATAACTTTTTTAAATCGATTCATTCATCGATAGGCATTTTTTTTCAATTTTTTATATATTGTCAATAATCCTTCAATGAACATGGGAGTGCAGATATCTCTTTGACATATTGGCATCAGTTTCTTTAGATATATACCCATTAGTGTGATTCTTGGATTATGTAGTAGTTTTGGTTTTTATTTTCATACTGTTTTCCATAATGACTACGAATTTATACTCCCACCAACAGTGTGCCAGGGTTCCTTTTTCTTCTCTTTTTGCCAAAACTTATCTTTTTTTTTTTAATAGTAGCCGTTTTTACAGGCATGAGGTAATATCTGGTTGTGGTTGCAATTTGCATTTCCCTGACAATTAGTGACACTGAGCAGTTTTTCATACACCTAATGCGTTTGCCTATCTTCGTTTTAGAAATACCTATTCATGTCCTTTGCCTATTTTTTTTTTTTTTTTTTTTTGAGACAGAGTTTCGCTCTTTTTACCCAGGCTGGAGTGCAATGGTGCGATCTCGGCTCACTGCAACTTCCGCCTCCTGGGTTCAGGCAATTCTCCTGCCTCAGCCTCCTGAGTAGCTGGGATTACAGGCACACGCCACCATGCCCAGCTAATTTTTTTGTATCTTTAGTAAAGACGGGGTTTCACCATGTTGACCAGGATGGTCTCGATATCCTGACCTCGTGATCCACCCGCCTCGGCCTCCCAAAGTGCTGGGATTACAGGCTTGAGCCACCGCGCCCGCCCCTTTGCTTATTTTTTAAGTGAATTATTTGTTTCCTTCCTATTGAGTTGTTTCAGTTCTTTACATATTTTGGATATTAATCCCCAAATTAGTCTTTTTTCCATTACTATGAAGGAATACCAGAGACTGGGTAATTTACAAAAAAAAAAAAAAAAAAAGAGGTTTATTTCCTTCACAGTTTTGCAGGCTGTATAAGAAGCATGGCACCAGCATCTGCTTCTGGGGAGGGGGAGGGGCAGGTGTGTCACATGGTGAGAGAGCAACAGCAAGAGAGACATGCTAGGCTCTTTTAAACAACCAGGTGTGCTATGAACTAACTGAACATTACTGCCATGGGGAGGGCAGCACCATGTCATTCACAATGAATTCCCTCCCCTCCCCCCCCCCCCCCCCCCCGTGACCCATAAACTTCCCAAGAGGCCCACCTCCAACACTGGGAATTGCATTTCAATAAAACATTTGGAAGGGACAAATATCTAAACAATATCAGTCCCTGCTCAAATATATAGTTGCCAGATATTTTCTCTTATTCTGTAGGCTTTTCTCTACTCTGTTTATTGCTTCGTTTGCTGTGCAGAAGAGTTTTAGTTTGATGTAAGCCCATTTGTCTATTTTCGTTGTTGTCTGTGTTTTTCAGGTCATATGCAAAAAAATTATTGCTCATACTAATGTCATGGAAATTTTTCTCTATATTTTCTTTTGGTAATTTTATGGTTAAAGGTCTTACATTTTATTCTTTAATTAATTTTGAGTTGATTTTTATGTGACGTAAGAATCTAATGTTAATCTTCTACATGTGGATATCCAGTTGTCCCACACCATATATTGAAGATTTGTTCTTTTTCTACTTTGTGTTCTTGGAAACTTTGTCAAAATTTAGTTGGCTGTAAATGCATGGATCTATCCCTGAGTTTTCTTTTCTGTTCCAATGTTCTCTGGGACTGTTTTTATGCCAGTAACATGGCATTTTGGTAATTAGAGCTTGTAGTATATTTTTAAGTCAGG
Source organism: Callithrix jacchus (assembly GCF_049354715.1). Taxonomy (NCBI): domain Eukaryota; kingdom Metazoa; phylum Chordata; class Mammalia; order Primates; family Cebidae; genus Callithrix; species Callithrix jacchus. Next base: position 31,859,357 of record NC_133502.1, read on the forward strand.
TAGTATAATGCCTCTAGCTTTCTTCTTTGTGCTCAAGAGGTTGCCCTGGGTATTTATTTTATGGTTCCGAACAAGTTTTAGGATTTTTTTCTTTTTTTTTTTTAAGCTGTGAAGAATGTCCCTGGTATTTTAATAAGGATTATATTGAATTTGTAGATCGCTTTTGGTAGTATGGACAGTTTAACAATATTAATTATTCCAACTCATGAAAATAAGATTTCTTACCTTTCATTTGTGTCTTGAATTCCTTTTGTCAATGTTTTACAGATTTCAGTTTAAAGATTATACCTCTTTGGTTAAATTTATTTCTAAGATTTCTAACTTTTGCAGTTATTATAAATAGGACGGTTTTCTTGATTTATTTTTCAAATTGTTCACTGTTAGTGTACAGAAATGCTATTGATTTTTGTATGTTGATTTTGTGTACTGAATTTTCATGGAATCTGTTTCTTACTCCTAACAGTTTTTTGGTGAAAAGTTTGGAGATTTGTTTAAATATAAGTTCATGTTGTTTGTAAGCAGGGACAACTTAACTTCTTCCTTTCCCATTTGGATGACTTTATGTCCCTTGTCTAATTTCTCTGGCTAGAACTTCAAGTATTATGTTAAAGAGAAGTGATGACAGTGAAAATCTGTTACTTGCTCAAGATCTTAAAGAAAAACCTTTCAAATTGTTCTCACTGAGTATGGAATTAGCTATGGGTTTGTCATACACAGCTTTTATTATGTTGAGGTACAATCCTCCTGTACCTAATTTGTTAAGAGCTTTTATCACAAAAAGTTGTTGAATATTGTCAAATACATTTTGTATCTATTGGAATAATTATATGATTTTTTCCCTCATTCTGTTAATGTGATTTATTACATTTATTGATTTGCATATGTGAATCATCCTTGAGTCTCTGGGATGAATTCTACTTAATCACATGGTGAATGATCTTTTTAATGTGCCATTAAATTCGATTTGCTAGTATTTTGCTGAGGTCTTTTGCAACTATGTCCATCAGAGATATTGGCGTGCTGTTTTATTTCTTGGTAATGTCCTTTTCTGGCTTTAGTATCAGGGTTAATGCTGGACTCGTAAAATGAGTTTGGAAGTTTTCTCTCTTCTTGCATTTTTTGGAGGTGACTGAGAAGAATTGTTTTTAGTTGTTCCTTAAATCTTTGGTAGAATTCAGAATTTTCATTACCTTGGAAGGCAACAGACAATAAGCTTATAACCTACAGACACATCCACACAAACACATGCACAGTCCGCTGGTAAAAATATTTAGATAAAGAAAACATAAACTAGGGAATAGTGTCAGGTGTACATACATGTTTTTGTGTATGTATGTTTGGCTTAAGTGTACCTTATTGTGTATTTGTGTGTTATTTTACTCATCCTGGTTAGGAAATGTCCCTAGTGACGTTTTCATAGAGACTTGTGGTAAGTGAAGCAAATACATATGGAGTAGATGGAAGATAAGTATTAGAAATAGAGAGATGAATACATGCCAATGCCTCAAATGCTTTGGAGTCCTGGTGGTTATAGAGATAAAGAAGGATGCCAGAGTAAGCAGAAGGCAGAAGTAGTAAGAAGGCAATCCAGAGAGACTGTGAGGAGGTTACGTCCTTTACATTGATGCTGCATGGAAAGCTACTGGAAGATTTTGCAGTGAGAAAGGGATAGGACCTCATCTACATTTAAAAAACGATATTATAATTGCACCTCAATGATAAGAGTAGCTTAGCTTGGAATGCTTTCACTGAAATCAGGAAAAGTAGTAAAAATTTGGGTATATTGTTATCTTTAATACTATTGTTTTCCATTGTTTTTGCCAAAATATCTTATTAAAAAGCATGACACTCTTTAGGTAGCAACCTCAGGGAAAGAGGGCATTTAATAATGACTTGTCATAAAAATATATAAAAACACACATCTTGGTTTCTATTAAAAATAAAGCATATTATATACCTTTACACTAACAGGAGAGAAAAATCTACTTTAATGGCTCAGATATAGCCTTACAATATTAATAAACTTCCCTTCAATTCAGAAAAAGAACTTCTCAGTGAATAACACTGACATATTTTTATCATGCTTAACAGTTGAGAAAGTGTATCACAGGCCTCTTATTTAAATGTTACAATGCTGCCAGGGAGATAGGCTAAATATTATGATCAGCATGCTGCTAATGGGGAACCTGACAGCAAGACACATTATTTATAGGCTGATATTTGCTAAGCATAGCCCCAAGTAATATTTAATATTATGATTAAAAAAAACAACATGGTTCCTACCTTCCAGTGAGATCATCACAAATACCGTCAACACAAGGATAAATGCACCTGAGGAGTATGAGGTAACTCAGAAAGACTTCTTAAAGAGTCAGTTGCATAGTAAATTAATTTAGTTAAAGAATCAGTTACATGGTAAATTGATTTAGGCTGAAGTGAGAGAGGTGCAAATCGAGGGATGAAAAGGCCTTCCAGCAAGTGCATAGCAAGGAAAAGACTGAAGTGTGGGAATGCAGAGTGTGTTACCATAAATGAAGGGTCAGTATAATGACCACACAAATGTGATAGAGCTAAAGATAAACCATTGAAAATGTATTACTGATAATCTTTCTTAAATATATGCAGGATATCTCATGGTTTTTGAAAAGTGACACAACAAGGTCAAATTTATAATTTAGGGAGATAATTCTGGTAAATAAGATATAAATTCTGTTAGAATAGCAAAATAATTGAGATATTGAAGTAAACATATTTGCAATAATCCAGTCAAGACATACAAACATTAGTACTGGCAGTTAAAGGTGATAAATAATACTAAAGCCATTACATAAGCCGCAGGATACAATTTCTTAAATTCTTGTTGGAAGTGGATAAAAGAGAGTAAATCATGGTTAGAATGGGATAGAATAAGAGCTGGAAAGGAGGAAGTCAGCTCTGCAATTAGAATAGAAAGGATTTTTGGTATGAGAACGTTTGCTTTTACTTTCATTAAGCTAAAAAGCCATAGGCATCTTGATTAGGAAGGGAACATGATTTGCTTAGGGTTTAAATCACTTGGATAGCTGTTATGCTGAGAACAGACCACGGAAGACAATAATAGAAGCAGGGAGAGATATTTATTGTTGTAATTCATCTGTGACAAGATAGTAGCTAAAACTAGGATGATTCGTGTGTAGAGGGTAGGAAGTGGCTGGATTCAAGATATATTTTATATGCAGGGCCACTATTTTATTAAATATTTTGCAGAGGATTGGAGTTAAAGAGATGATTTAAAGATGACTCCAAGGGTCTTGGTCTGAAAAGCGTGGATCCTAGACATACCAAAAGTATACTGGGGAAAAAATTGAATGTGGAACAGAGTTTTTCGCATTTAAAACTTAAGGTATTAACTATATATTCAAGTGGAGATCTCCAGTAGATATTTATGTATACAATATGAAGTAAGGGAAAATTTTTAAAATTTATATCTCAAGGCATTGAGATATAAATTTGGCACATAGACAATTTTAAAGTCATGCGATAGAATGAGATCATAAGAACAGTCAGAATAAATAGAGAAAGTCATCATCGAAATCCAAATGTTGGAGATGAAACATCCAAGGGGATTGAAGACAAACAGCTGATGAGTCAGCAGAAAAGAAAGCATAGTATCTTGGAAGTCAAGTAAATGAAGTGGTTTAAGCAAATATTAACTGTGTCAAAGAGAGGTCAACTATCAAGTAACATAATGAATAAATAGTTATCCTTGACTTTAGCAACAGGGTAGTTATTGCTGATCGTAATGAAAACAAGATCTATAGATTGCTGGAGGTAAAGGCAAATAATAGAGCTTTGCATAATAGAACATTCGAGGGAAACTGGTAGACAGAAGAACGTTTGAGGAATTCTGCAGTGAAGAGTATCATAAAAGTGGGTCATTATCAAAGAAGTGGGTATTATTTGGCATTTAGAGAAGTTTTGTTTGTTTTCCACTGATGTGGCTGACGCACAAAAGGACATCTCCTACTCCAAAGGTGTCTACAGAAACTAACATTAGCCATCTGTCAAAGTCTCCATGTCTGCCCCAAATTCCTCAGAAACAGTAATGAGTTCTAATTCTGCTCTATCTTCCTAACTGTACACAAGTGTCCTTACTTGTCACACACTAAATAAAAAATTGTATCTGAAAAGGTTCTGTGAAGCATATTTTCAAGACCTACAACACTTATGATATAATAGAGGATATCTAAATGAAAATTAGCACAGCCACTGATTTCTTGAATGTTAGTTCAGGCAAGGTAATAGTAGATTCTCACACTTTTTGTACTAAAATGTAATTTGTGTTTTTGGATTTTTAAAAATAATTCTTAATCTTTACTAGAGGGGGAAATAACAAAATGCATAAAGCTTCAATAAAGAAACAGTTCAAACTATTAGGAAAGGACAATGCAGTGTTGATGTTTTCATTATTGCAAACATATTTTATGATAAGTTCTTAAGGGTAATTTGATATTTGTAGTGACTATCATAATGCCTTTTAAAATTTTGTGGGGTTCTCTATTTTTACTTCCTTATATTCATATCATAATTATTCAATTCTAACTTCTACAATTTGAGGAATACATTTGTTATATAACAATGTATATATTTTATATTTAAATTATATTTATAAACACAAATATATATTAAATTATAATTTATATAATTTCTGTGTTGGTTGGTTAATATTTTCACATTTTCAGGAAAGACATTATAAATGTCACCACCTAAATATTATAAACATAGGCTTTTGTTTATACATATTATGGATGTATATTTCTTTTTATATATAAATGTAATATTTGGGTTATTTTCTAAAAAAAATTCTGAATATAGGTAATATAAAAATATTTTCATTAGAGATATAAGGTCTATTACTTTTTCTTATAATTCATCATTTTTTCTCTCACAAATACTCTTCTACTAAGTTTTGCCATTTTCTTCCTGAGCCTGACCATTTTTCCCTTTCTCCATATATTCATTTTGCTTTTTTCCTGTCATAAATATATTTGTATTGAACAGTTAGTTTTTTATCTAGTTTGCTTACAGAAGAGTCTGACACCTTAGTTTTATTTCCCAGTGGGTGTAATATGGTTAAAACAAATATTTCTATAAGGTTAAAAGTATAAGATTTGTTAGCTGACTAAAATGTTTTAAGTTCCTTATATTTCCTGGTAACTGGTTAAAACATTAATTTATTTAGACGTAAATATATGAAATTGTATGTTATATTTTCCAAAGCAGTCATTGAAATAAGTGGAAATATATACGAGTAAAAAATTACTAAACAAAAAATGGAATACAAATAAATCATTATTTTTAGTTGCTTTTATATCTTTTTCAGTTTAATTAATAAAATATTGTATTGTGTCAACTCCATAACTTTTATTTTCCTGTAAAAAAAACAGGATACATGTGTAGAACATGTAGGTTTGTTACATAGGCATACATGTGCCATGGTGCTTTTCTGCACCTACTGACCCATCCTCTAAGTTCCCTCCCTTCACAACTCCACCACCCAACAGGTTCTAGTGTGTGTTATTTCCGGCTCTGTGTCCAAGTGTTCCCAATGTTCAACTCCCACTTGTAAGTGAGAACATATGGAGTTTGGTTTTCTGTTCCTGTGTTAGTTTGATGAGGAGGATGGCTTCCAGCTTCATCAATGTCCCTTCAAAGGACATGATTGCATTCCTTTTTATGGTTGCATACTTTTCCATGATGTATATGTATCACTTTGTTTTTTTTATCCAATCTGTCATTGATGGGCATTTGGGTTTGTTCCATGTTTTTGCTATTGTAAATAGTGCTGCAGTAAATGTATGTGTGCATGTGTTTTTATAGTAGAATGATTTATATTCCTTTGGGTATATGCCCAGTAATCGGACTGCTGGATCAAATGGTATTTTTGGTTCTAGATCCTTGAGGAATTGCCATAATATCTTTCACAATGGTTGAAATAATTTACATTCCTACCAACGGTGTAAAAGCATTCATATTTCTCTGTAGCCTCACCAGCATCTATTGTTTCCTGACATACCATAGAAATTATTAACCCACACATACTTTCCAAAAAGAAATGAAACATGTTTACACACACACACATACAAGTTCACAAATGTATGCAAATGTTTAAACCAGTTTTAATCATACTAATGGGAAATAAACACATCACAATTGTCATAAACTATGAATTAGAAAAGAATCATGATATGTCCATACATTGGAATACTCTTCAGCAATAAAGAGATTCAAATGACTATGAACATAAAATCAATAATTCTTAAAAGCCTTAAGTTTAGTAAAAAATATCAGACTCAATATACTGTATTCTGTATAATTCTATTTATACAAATTTCAAGAAAATGCAAACTTTTTTTTTACCCGGCTATGTTTTTCCTATTTTTAGTACAGATGGGGTTTCACCATGTTGGGCAGGGTGGTCTCGAACTCTTCACCCCAGGTCTTCAGACTGCCTTGGCCTCCCAAAGTGCTGAGATTATAGGCATGAGCCACTGCCCTGTACCTGATAAAGAGGCATAATCCTAATGACATGAAAGCACCAAAAAATTGGCTGCCTAGAGCTAGAACTTAGGGAAGTAGATCGATTACTAAGGGGTACTGGAACTTTTCAAATAGATGGAAATTTTCCAATCCTGGATTATGTGGTAGGTTAAGTCATTGAATAACATTCCCCAACTCATCAAACTGGACACTTAAATCAGTGAATTTAATTGCACATAAAGCTGAGAGGAAACAAAGAACAATGAACAATATTATAAACCATTTTGTGGTAATTAACTTGAAAATCTAAATGAAATGAAAAAAATTGCTGATAGAGACTTACCTCCTGAGTTAATTTTATTCCTAAGTTTTAAAAACATTTTTATAGCTATCGTAAATGAAATTATTTTCTTAAAAATTTTTTAAGATAATTAATGTTTGTGTATAGAAACACATAGATTTCTTGTGTGTAGGTTTTACATCCTGCCAGTGGGGATATGGAAATTGAATTCATTTATAGTTTATTAATGTATAACTTCTAGCCATTTTTTTATTCTATAGTGTTTTCTACATATTGTTATTTGTGACCTGAGAAAATTTTACTATTTTCTTTAAAATTAGGTTGCCTTTTATTTATTTTTCTTGACTAATTTCTTGAGCTAGGATTTCTAATACTATTTGTAAAGACTTTATTTTTAAAAATAAAATAGACAAGCTTAAACTTTATGCAAATGAAAGTGTTCTTGATTATTCAACACAGTTTTCAAATTATTAAAACAGACTAAACACAGAAGGACTTACTTTTATTGTCTATCCTAAAGCTATTGTAATCAAGCAGCAGGTAATGGCAGAATGAGAGGTATAGAGGTCAGTAGGACAAAATTAAGAATTCAGAATGGACCCAAATGGTTTTCAGAAAAGACAGTCAAATGGGGAAAAAGTAAGATTCAATATACTATGTTCTGTATTATTCCATTTATATAGACTTTTAAAATATGAAAGTCAAAAAATAACAGACGTTGGGAAGGTTGTGTAGAAAAGGGAACACCAAGACACTCTTGGTGGAGTGTAAATTAGTTCCACTGTTGTGGAAAGCAGTATGGTGGCTCCTCAAATATAGCTAAAAGTAAAACTACCATTTAATCCAGCAATCTCATTACTAGGCATATAGTCAAAGGAACATAAATCATTCTACTATAAGACACATGCATGTGAATGCTCATTGCAGCCCTATTCACAATAGCCAATACATGAAATCAATCTAAATACCCACTAATCACACACTGAATAAAGAAAATTTTCTACACATACACCATGGAATACTATGCTGCAATCAAAATGAATAACATCATGTCTTTTGCAGGAACATGGATGGAGCTGGAGGCTATTATCTTTAGCAACCTAATGCAGGAAGAGAAAATCAAATACCACATGTTCTCACTTATAAGTGGAAGTTAAATGATAAGAACTTATGAACACAAAAAGGAAACAACAGGCAGTGGGGTCTACTTGAAAGCGGAGGGTAGAAGGAAGCAGAGGAGCAAAAAAATGACTACTGGGTACTTGGCTTAATCTCTGCATGATGAAATAATATGTACAACAAGCCCCATGACACGTTGACCTGTGTAACAAACCTTCACATATACCCCCCAAACGTCAAATAAAGGTTAAAAAAAGAAAGTATATAACAAAACTTTTTAAAAACTCAAAAATGGTTTTGTATCTAACTGTAAATGTTCTAATATAAAATTTCTAGAAGAAAACATTTAAAAATTTCATAACTTTGAAATAAGCAAAAATATTTTATATAAGAGAATAGAAGTTTGAGAGGTAAAAGAAAAAAATAAAGGTGTTAAAACTAAAATCTGTTTTGTAATCTTAGAAAGTTCAATAAGTTAATAAAAAGGCAAGGCACAAAGAGATACTTCTGTATATTAGTTACCTATGTATATGTATGCAAAATGTCTGAAATTTTTGATAAGGACTCTACCAGAAAAGGACTAGAAATGCCAAATAAGCACAGGAAAGATTACCTATAAACATGAGTCAACACAGAAATAAAATTTAAAGCCACAATGATCTTCCACTGCATATCTATCAGAAGGAGTAAAATCAAATAGCCTAATATTACAAGGTATGGGTAAGGTTTTGGAGAAATCAGAACCCCATAAGTTACTGGTGGATATCTTTTCCATACTGGCATTTTGGCATTTTATGGCATACCATTCTGTGAGATTGACAGTTACTTATAAGGAGACTCTTACACTTATCCTATGACAAGTCAGAGAGGCCTGAATAAACCTATGGGTGATGAAAATTTCCATTACATTGATTGTGGCCAAGATTCTATATCGTTGCCAGAGGGGAAAGGGACACTGGCCCTATTGCCTTTCTGATCAGGTGCACCCCAGGTTCTTGTCCTTCTCTTACCCAGGAATGGGAAAGGGGACACCTTACCAGCCATGGTGAGCACTTTGGAGTAAATAACGGACCCAGAAAGTTTTTGCAGAAAGTGATTTATTTAGGCAGAGAGAGAGAAAAAAAAGGAGAAGGGTGACAGAGAAACTGCTAGCTCTCACATTGAGCGAGGAGAAAGAAAAGCCACTCTCAGTCTCACACGGAGTGAGATGGGTTCCCAGAGGGGAAAAATCAGGGAAGTAAAACTCCTTTCACACTGAGTGAGGCTTTCTAGAAAGATGGAAACCAGAGGAGAGAAAGCAGCTTCCACGAAGTAGTGGAAGGGGACCCAAGTATGGAATCCAAGGAGGTGTGGAAGAGAGAAACTTTTAACCTGGGAGGAATTCCCATCTTCTCCAAGTCCCTGGCCAATGAAGAGTTCCTTTAAACTTCCTCTGGAGTGATTGATCTTTGATCCTTTCCACCAAAGTTAAACCAAGACCTTTAATCCCTGGACGGAGGTCGGGTGGGGAGCACGGCGCTGGGAAGATTCTTGTCCTTGAAACTACGCCCTCTTGTGGACCCAGGAAGAGAACACATTCCCTCAACATGCTCTGGCATCTCAGCACCACCTTGAGCAAGCGCACACCTGGCCAGTTCGGGACAGCGCCTCCTCTTGGCTACAACTTTGCTTTACACCAAAGTTGGGGGTTGGGAGCAGGTAGTGGCCAGGGAGCAGGAGCAGGCACTTTTGAGCCTGTGGAGGCAGCGAGCTTCCTGGCCCCCAAGAGTGCAGGGATGCCTCTGCCCAGAGTCACAGATGGGTGGCTGCAGCTGCACCCAGGAGCACAGCCAACTCAGTAGGGCACGGGACCCTTTCTGGGATAGGCTCTACCCAGGCCACACCAACGCCACGGAGCACATAGACCCGGACTGCACATCTCCCACTGCAGCTGGCATTCCTGCAGTGGCAACTCTATAGGGGGCGCTACAGCTGTCACTACTATGAATTAACTGGAGCTCCTTCAGAATCAAATATCAAATAGGACATCAGCCCATCCAATCATCAAAAGTTTGGCTGGTTCTTGTGATCTTAGCATTGTTCTTTCTTGTTTTTCTTTTCTCTTTTTTTTTTTTTTTTAATTTTTGTTGGGCTTGCTAGCCTGGTTACAAACAGTCCCTGGTAGAGGCTGGTGAAGGGCAGAGTGGATGGGGGAAGGGGAACCTTTCATGAAAGGGACAATGGTTTGATTAGATAGGAGGAATACCATTTGATGATCTGTTGCACAGCATGGTGAGTACAGTTAATAGTATTGTATTAATTATTTCAAAACACCCAAAAGGGCTTTTATTAGTTTTCACCACAAATAAATTATAAATTTTTGAGAAAATGGATATGGTAATTAGCCTGACATGTTTTGATACATGTGTCAAAACACCACATGGTACCCCGTAGATATATAAAATTGTGTATTATCAAATAAAATAAAATTTAAAAACTAAAATAAATTTTATCTATGTATTTATATATGTATGTATAAAATGTAAAAGTTTCCCATTGCTTGCTTACCTAGGAAGCGTTAATCATCTGAAGTTTGGAGTTTCTTACTCTCAATTTTTCTTGTATCCACTATTCTTCACTAATTTGAAAGAAAAGTTATTTTCTGTTGTTGTTAATTCAGTGATTTCCTGTTATCCCACAGGAAACGGATCTCCTATATCCATCCATATGTTAATCAAAGATGATCTCCCCAAATCCATTTTTTTTTGCATTCTGAAATTTACATTACCTTAAGTTACTAAAAGGAGAACAATTAGCTAGTGGAGACAAAAAAAAAAAAAAAAAACCACCATATCAAATGTCCAATTGATTTTCTCCCTCAAAATTATTTATATGAGTATTGCAATAAATTATATGTTTTATTAAATCTATACATTGGAAAGAATACACTACACAAATGGTATGTAAAAATATTCCTTGCCCCACGCTAAATTACAAATAATGTGAAAGATAGTGACAAGCTCTGGCAACAGAGTGAGATCCTGTCCTTACCAAAAATTAAAAAATTTAAAAAAAATTACCAGAGCATGGTGGCATGCATCTGTAGTTTCAGCTTCTTGGGAGGGCGATGGAAGAGGAGTGCTTGAGTCCAGAAATTCAAGGCTGCAGTGAGGTATGATTGTGCCACTGCCCTCCATCCTGGGCAATCGAGAGAGAGCATGCCTCAAGCAAAACAAAACAAAACAAAACAAAACAATCATGCACAGACACACAAAAACACACACGCACACGAAAGAGCTTACGTTGTGTGTATGTTTTCCTACAACTTGTTTGGAGGTGGCAGAGTTATTTAAAAAGAAAAATAAGTACCTTCAGAAGTACCAGCGCAGTTATTATTTTCTGGAATCTCTGCATTTGAAATTATGGATTTCCTTTTGGAAAAAACATGCAAATATAAACTAAGAATAATAACAGGTTTTAAAGTCAAAAACTGATCTATTAGAGCGTATACTTCATTCACAAATACTTTCTGGTTATAATAATAGTGAAGGAAGCTTCAAACTGTGAGTAGTATGCTGTCCTCGGCCCAAAGGGATCTGCCTCACTGTAGAGTGAAATGGGATGTGGGAATTGAGCTTTGTTGCCAGCCTTTAAGGCACTCGCTCAGGAGGCTCATCTTTAGGAGCAATACAATTAATTTCCACCTTCAGGGAGAGGCCTTTCACCTGCTATGTTAACCCAGGCAGTAGGAGGTCTAGGATCTCACCCTTGTTCTTGTCAGTAGAAAATGTGTAAAGCTGGAGGATCTACTTAATCATGTCTGTCTTTGTTGCCGTTTATCATAAAAAGCCAAAGTGAAACTTCTCCTGCTAGTCTTGCAATGCTCTTTGAAGGAGGAGCAGAAGCATATTTGATTGTTAGAGGTATTTAAACACTTCAAAATACATTATATTGGTGAGTAATATAAGAATTTCAGATGTCTTTTATCACTCCCTGCCTCATTGTGTTTCTTCAAAGATTTCTCAGATGAATCATATGTGGCTGAAGGCATGACCTCTAAAGAAGCTGAGAACATTCAAAAACAGCAAGGTAAATCATGCTACCAGTAGAAATCATCCTCCGGGCAACAAGGTAGGTGTATATTTTGTTCTGAAGTCAAGAATTCTATCATGACTTTCCAAATTTAAAAATCACTGGTGATCCTTGACATCATCAGGACAGAGCAGGGAAATTTGAACTCCTCATTTAAGACAATTCAGGCAGCAATTCTTATCTTATACTTTCCACATTATTTCTGAATCGATAGCTGTATTAAGATAGCCATCTTATTAAAACTGGAACTGACAGTTACCAGTCACACACCTCCACCTGAAAATCATGTCTTTTCATATTCTAACACTGTACTTCTTGGATTTTCATTGACTATCTCATTCTTTCATTTTAGATTTCTTTCCTGGACATTGATGGTACTGAAGTCTCTTGTTTTCTGGTTTTAAGATTTAGATGCCTTTGTGTACATATATACCTACACACACATACACACACACAGCTGCTTTTGTAAATATGTAATAAGGAGGCAGGAGATATTTTTGTTTCAATAGTAGTAACTGCTCTTTAAAATTATTAAACAGCTATTGTGTACTAGAACTTCAAACACATTTTTAAATCCAAATTTTTAGGATTAGAGATAATTAATGCCTCATTATTTGAATAAGAAAATAAAACCTGGAAATTTGATGTGTTTTACAAATTTAGAAAGCTATTATATGTCAGAGCCAGGATTCCAGACAAGTCTTTCCATTTCTGCAACCCATTTAACATAAACTTTGCTGTAGTTCAGCCCATTTTTCTTCTCAGATTAATTTATCATCATACCTGTGATGGCATCTGTTCAATTTGGATACTTGGTAAGGTTTACATAATAAATACTTTTAACAAGTAATAAATAAATAACTGTAGAGTGATGGCTCTTTCATGTTGGGTTTTTCCAAGGATCCTGAAGGTAATTAAAAACTAACCCAACTAAAATCCAAACTGAAGATTATCAGGTAAATGTTGCATTTACGCTATCACTTTTCTGTGTTGACTTCAAGAAGGAAGAACTCTTAAATCTAGGGATATTGTGGAAAATACGAGAACAAATTTGTTTATACGGAACACAATTTTAAAGATAATTCCCAAATGAGTGCTTATTATCTGAATTCAAACCTTAAAGTGTTTCACTACTACTAAACCACATTTATGATCTCAGAAAAGTGCATATCCATTGATTCTTTCCAGCAGGTTTCCCTGCATGATATGACTTGGATGATTAAAAACATCTTTCCACTGACAAAAGAGATGGGAATTGTAGCAGATGGAAATTGTAGAGATATGCCAAATAGGAAGGTCCAACAGGCTATGTCCAAGTCCATTTAAAGTATATGGCAATACCTTGGTGCCTGTTCGTGTTTTGTTCAAGACCCTCAATAAAGTCAGTAACTGTGTTACTGACTTTATTGAGTTCAGAATTAACCACTGAGAATAGCTCCATTTACGAGAGAAAAAAAACAAGATAACCAAGATCAGTCTTATTTTGTTAAAAAAAAATAAAACTGAAAACAGTCAATAACTGGGACAAGGACCAGAAAACACATGTACAGTGAATTCCCTACCTATAAGTAGACGTCCATGGGATTCCGATAATTTTGCCCAAGTGATTTTTTGTGTCTGTGGTAATCAGAGCCCTTGATAGGCAAATTAGATTAATTAAATGTTTAATGGTTTTGAGATACAATGACATAATATATTTGATTCCACAACAAACATCGATTAAATTATTGAATAAAATATGAAATGCCCATCAGGTAGTGTTTTTTCTCTCTAGGCAGAGTTTGAAAGTATGTTCACTAGTAATTCTCTTCTATAAATCACTTTCCTACCAGTAATAACAAATACAAGTACATTTTTCTAGTTGACTGTGTTCTTTTAGAAACATTATTAAATTTTGTTAGTTCAAGCTTTGCATGGTGGTTAAGTGTACTCAATTGAATTTATTAATTAGTTGATATCTTATTCATTATTTAATACAATGTCTCTTTTTTTTTTAGTGCACAAAACTATTATTATGACTATTGTTTTATTTTCCAAATAATATAATTAAGAAGACAGTAAAAAACCCCATGCAGAAAATGCACAGTGCCTACATATCAGAAATAAATACTGATTGATACTTATGAAATCTGTTCCAAATTTAAGATAAATGAAAAAAATTATTCATAAGAATATGTATATGATTATAATTATGGCAAAATAGGACTCAAGTTGAAAGCATTTTCAAAAATAGTAAAGAGTATTTAATGGGGTTATTTTAATGGAATGCAATTATAGTATTACTCAGCTTTGCTGTAATAGAGAAGAATCCTACAATTATGGTGGCTTAAAATAAGTATTTAATTATCACTGTGCACTATGTAGTTATGTGTTGGCTGTAGCTTTCCTCTAGGCAATGGCTGGGCTTCAGGCTAAGATTGTTACAGGCTGCAGCTTTGCTCCATTATTGGGTTGAGTGACATATGCCTTTGTTCCAGAACACAGGATAAAGAAGCAGCACCTGTGCATTAGATAAACATTTTGCAGTAAAATAAAAGAAAAAGAGCTGGCATAAACGTATAATACCTACAGTCTCGTATTGGCCATAACCCATTACAGGGCCAGTCTGAAGTTAGTAGAACAAGCACTTACATTTTATCTCCAGAATGGTATGAACAATAAAGAATAATGTACCATAGATATAGTATATATAAATTAAAATGTTTTAAACATAGATAAAATATACCAAATAACAATATTTATTTGCATGACAAGGTTTATAGAGATTTATTAGTAACAAATATTTTTGTTAGTGATTTTCTCTTGTTATCCCAAGCTTTGTTTAAACAGAGAATACCCTCAGTTATTCTGAAAGAAATGCTTAGAAAAAATAATCTTGATTTTTTTCATTAATATTTTGCCAAACAACAGATATTCATCTTTGTATATCATTGGCTTGACCATTGATGTGGAGCCTACATGTCTGAATGAGTTAGACATGTTCCACACCCTGAGCTGGAGGAATGAAGAAAGCTCTGACTTTTCTTTACCTTTTACCTTTCTTTTAACATATCAATCCCAACTCGTAGTATTCCCAATGTTAGGCTTCACCATTCTTAAATTATATAAAAATTACCAATTTATAAATACATTTTTGTACTGAGATATAAAAGCAACAACAAAAATAATGCCTTATAAAACCAGTTTTTGGATTTCACACTTATTTATGTTTGGAAAAGTTTAAGATGTAAATGTCTATTATATTCACAAGTAGATATGCATGTGGAAAAATTTTCTTGTATGCTTAGACACATGTGTTTTCTTTGATTTATAAACAGTTATTATGGAGTCACAATTCCTTAATTCCTACCTCATGAAGTTTTATCTTTGTGAATTTCACTTCTTAGACAAAATTATTGTATTTTGTAGATGTACTGTGATATGCTTTGGTTCTGTGTCCTCACACAAATCTCACATAGAATTGTAATCCCCAGTGTTGGGGAAAGGATCTGGTGAGAGGTGACTGGGTCATGGGGGTGAATTTTCCCCTTGCTCTTCTCGTGATAATGAGTGAGTTCTCCCGAGATCTAGTTTTTTAAAAGTGTGTAGCACTTCCCCCTTCATCTTCTCTCCCCTGCTTGCCATATACATATGTGCTTGTTTCCTCCTTGCCTTTTGCTATGATTTTAAGTTTCCCGTGGCCTCCCCAGAAGCAGAAGCTTGTTCATCCCACAGAACTGTGAACTGGTTCAATCTCTTTTCTTTATAAATCACCTAGTCTCAAGTATGTTTTTATAGAAGTGTGAGAATGGACTAATGCATAACTGTGATTTCACCCACCAGCTCTTCTGATGGAAATTTAAATTATTTCACTTCTATTGTGATTATAGGTATTGCTGTAGTTAATTTATTTCCACAATGGTTTTGGCATATCTGATGGTAAATTTTAAGATATTGCCAAATTTGTCTCTATTATGGTGACTTTTAAAAATCATTATGAGCAAAAAATGAACTTCCTGAAGTCTCTCTGAAGAACATGTGGTCACATTTTTAGGTTCTTATAAATCTAATAAGTAAAAAATAGTATTCTATATTTGTCACTTTAAAGTTTCGAAGCCGGTTTGAGCAGGTTTTCATGTATTTAAGAGCTATTTACATGTGTTTTTCTCCGATTTTTTAAATACATCACTAGCCTATTTTTAGAGGGTTATTGGTTTTTTCCTTCTCCATAGTTCTTTATATATTAAGTAATTAGTTTTTGTGGGATATGAATTTGGACATTCTTTGTTGTAAAATTTAAATCTGTGTTTTACCTGTGACAGAACTCCTAGGGCTGAAACATAGTTTACATATTTCAGTTAGGTGAAGTTTGGAACTTATTTAGTAACAATTTGCCTCTGAGATTGTAAACAAGTTAACCTTGTGTTGTTGGTTTCTTTGCCACGGGTCTCTTCCAACCCAATGATGAACTTTAGGTATTCCAGTTTCCCTGGCAGGAGCTGTCAGCTCACACTCTACCTTCTAATTCCTTCCTAGAGCCACACTCAAGCCTGGATTGCTCCTTCCTCTCTGAGGATGGCAGCAGCAGTTCTAAGGTACCATAGCCATTGAATTTCTCCATGGGTCAGCAAGTTTTTCTATCCCCTCATATGAGGATGTGCCATTACTGTTCATCTGTGTTTTGCTTTTGTTTCAAAGCTTCTGCAGATGATTTTGATTTATTAGTGTGTTCATTTATGATTTCTAGACAGTCACTGCTGTAAAGACGTTCCTGCTCCAAGTTTATAAGTATTCACCCATATTTTTTAGTATGTACAGAATATAATTTTAACATTAAACTTTTGACCTAGCTACAGTATTTAATCAATGTACATTAATGTATTTTTTCATTTATTATAAAGTTTTTTATACCTCTCTCATGTTTTTGACAGTTCCAGCATCACGTTCTAGTCTTATAGCACATCTTGTCTCTGCATTCATGTATTTCTGAATTGTTCTTTAGTTCTTACCATATTTCCTAAACAAATACTTAAGTTTTTACTTCATTTTGGAATATTAGATTACACTTCTCATCAACTATGTGAAACAATGTGACTTTTCTCATCCTCTTCCTTATCCCATCTTTACATATAGACAGTTTGTTCCTTAGTTTTGATAGTTATATTTACATTTAATACATTTTAGATTCCAGAGAAGCAGTTGTAGGAGTGATCCAGGGTGGTTCTCCAAGCTTCCTAGGTTAGAGATTTCCTTTTTGTTTCTGCAAAAATCTTAAAAACACAGCACATTTTATTCTCAGAGATCTTTTCAAAAGAATCTATAACAACAGTTTTAGCCTTTCTATATCTCATGATTTTTGCCTTACAAGTTATGTCTTCATTTATAAGAATTCTATTTGCCAAAACTCCTCAAATCTGCTAATTCTAGGAAATAAAATTCATCCCACTTTCCAACTCTTCTCTCTTTGCTGTCCTAGAAATTAACTCTCTCCAATATTGCTTCTATTTTGATGATCATCTTTTGGTGAAATCCTCTTCTACTGGGAGCAATATGATAAAGCCTTGCAATAATATGCACTGGTAATGTGAATTATAATATAATGTGACTATTAGCTCCTTTCTCTGTGGAATTCTATTCTGATTTTGAGGCACAATAACATTTGATCTCCTTTCAGGTGAAAAGGAAGGTAAACATGGAGGACATAGAGAATATTGACACTAACTGTCAGAAAACATGGGTGGTGAAGCGTATGTAGCCACAGTCCAAATACATTGCTAGTTTTATTTTCCAATGTAGCTATAAAGAATGGGTATCAACTAACTAGAAAGATTCCTGAGATAATTGACATTCTGGAATTTTCCCTATCAATATTTATAACAGAATAGACACTAACCATCGCATGATTCTGAAAACCACCTGAACCATATTGGATTCACATTGCTTGTCCAGGCTTTGTAATATTCAACTAACCACTGTGTATTTGGATCTCAGTCATGTTTTTAATTGCACAGTAAGGAAACCCAACCTTATATATATAATTTAATATTTTTCATTCCATTGGGTTTGGTGTTACTGTAACCTTAGTGATTTCTGACCTCTTGAACTAGTTTTCTTAAAAGTGCACACTTTTAATTTTGTGTTGCTTTATTTTTCTCCTTAATATTTTGTGTAATTACCCACATTTCCCTTCAGAATTGAAACTATGCTAGACATTTGCTAAAGATACTTTAAAATATAATTTCTTATCTCTAAAATTAGAAAGCCTAAGTCCCATAAAATACAATTTCAGATTCACTACTAGACTCTAACAGTATTGAATAATAAAAGAAATTCACCGAAATAATTTTTATTCATTTTACACTCTTCCTTTCCAGAGAACAGTAATTTAAAAATCCATTTCTCCAAAGTGTACCACCAAAATAGATGTTAAAAATTACATATACTCTGGTTTCAAGAAAGCATAAAGGAAACCATATCACATTTGACCTTGAGAATAATGAAGCTGAACATACATAAGCCATTTAGAACAAAATATTCAATATAGTTACATTGATGCCCTGTACAGAAAGTTATGAAGGTCTCTAATAAAGATATACTTTGGCAATGTTCGAAAATAATAGTATTTTGTCTTTGAAGAAAGATGTAATTATTTTATAAAGTGTTACATTGATCTCAACCACTTTTTCAATGCTGGACATGCTTGGATTGAAGAACAATATAAGATCAAATATTTTTTGTTCTGCTTTCACTCATGCTTGTTTCTTCTTAAATTAAACCTAATTCTAGTCGTCAGGGTCCTGTCTATTACTGTCTCATCTACTGTGACCACTTCCATCTTGATATGCAGAGGTCATTTGTATGATATTTGACTCTATTGATTCCAAAGTTATAAAACGCAACATCACATGGACTCTTTACAATCCATGATAAAAAGGAAGTTTGGGACTTCTGATATGGGGCAGAGGGCAGATAAAAAAAGAAAAAAGAAATGCCGCTTCTAGAATATAAACTTTGAGAGGAAGATAGCATTATTTCCCCAGCTTTAGAAAGCTGGAAGTAAAAAGCAAAAATGTATATATTTACAGTATACTATGTGATGTTTTCATTTAATCATTTCACAATGACAAATTATTTAATCAAGTTAATTAACATATCCATCACCTTACATACTTACCATTATTTTGTGTGTGTGGTGAGAATGATTAAGATCTAGTCTCTTAGCAAATTTTAAGTATTCAATCCATTATTATTAACTATAATCATCATGCTGTACAACATACCTCCAGAACGAATTCATCTTATTCAACTAAAACCTCATACCCTTTAGCCAACAGAAAGATAGCACTTTTGAAAGCATACTGGAGAGAGGAATTGAGCAAGACTAAAAAGTAATAAAATGGAGGAAAGGTAAAATTAAAAGTGAAAATCACTATGAAGTTAATATTGCCAAAAAAAAAAAAAAGCCAACACCAGAAAGGGAAAAAATGTGTTATTCACAGCCTCAAAGAACCCTGGGGAAAATCATGTGAATTTATGCAGCCATCATTCTTCATGCTCCCTGCTTGTACAACCCCTTTTGTACCTTTTTCCTGTGCTTGGGAGTCTTCTTCTCTTATGAGACGTGGCTACCGTAGATATAAACCAGAAAAACATGCTTGCCCGGTATGATTGCCCTTTTAATGTATCAACTTAGGAAGGCTACAGTCTCCAGTTATTCAATCAAATACTAATCTAGTTGTTACAGTGAAACTATTTTACAGCTATTATTATATTATGTAAGACCTTAATTTTAAGAAAGAGTATATTAATTTGTATAGCGCAGTTTAATCCAATATAAAACTTTAAGAGCTGATCTGAATCTTATGCAAAAAAAAAAAAAAAAAAAAAAAAAGAAAAATTCTACCTATGGACAGCAGTTTAAGCCTGTGTTCTAGAATTTCTGCTTGTTCCTCCTGGCAGCCTGCCTCATAGACTTTGGACTTGTCCAGCCCTCTCTCAAAAGCACGTAAGCCAATTCTTCATAACAAATCTCTTAGTATATATCTCCTGCTTCTACCCTCTGGCTGAACTCAACTGTTACAGATTTTCTTTCCTAAAAGTGGGCTGCTGCTCTAACAAGTACCTTAAAAATGTGGAAGTGGCTTCAGTATAGGGCCGTGCACAGAGGCTGAAAATGTTTTGAAGAGCATGGTAGAAAAATTTTAGATTGTCTTTAACGGACTAAAGTGGAAATAATGGATCCTAATGACCCTGCTGCTGAGCACTCAGAGGAAGTTAAAAGCATGGTAAAGACAGCCTAAAGCACAGAGAATATATAAATAATTAGAAACAGATTGCTAGTAAAAATATGGAGGCCAACGGTGCTAATGTTGATGGCTTGGAAAGAGATGAGGAACATGTTACTGGAAGTTTAGGAAAAAGAGAGCCCTATGATACCATGGCAGAAATTTTAGCAGGATTGTGTCTTGCAGTTATAAGGGAAACAAATCTTACAAGTGTGAAATTGAGTATTTAGTGGAGGAGATTCCCAAAATTTTGAGCCTATGGACTGATCTATTCTTGCTATTTACAGTAAAAATGTAAACTAAAAGAAATAAATTGAGGAAACAATTGTAAACAAAAGTTAATCAGGACTACCATTTGCAAGTTCCCAGCTTATTCTGACTGCAAAAATTGCTAAAACTACTCAATTTATTTTTGTTAAAGTGTACTGTAATGAAAAAAGTACTGAGCATGTGCTGTTAGTAGGGACTTGATATTACCTAAGAAAGATCAAAAGGTCAGAGTACTCAGTCACACAAAAAAATGTTTTTTGAAAAGATTAAATATGTTACTCATAGTTCACAGTCATCTAAATGGAATCAAAAAGCAGAAGTGAGAGTATGTAGGAATGACTTGTCAAATAACCTCTCATCTAATAACACATCCATGTATGTATGCATCCATCCATGTGTACACATATACTATAATGTGAGAAAACATAGGATGACATGACAGGACATTTTTGGGAGATTCCCAGAATTCCTTAGACTCATACCAACAGAGATGTGGCCAGCTTGCTTTAATGAGGGCAATGAAAGGACAGAATAAAAGCAACCTATTGGATCCTCAAACTTATCATAGAAGAAATAGGCTGAATAAAATTACTCATCTGCAAACACAGCAATCATTAGTGAAAAAGAAAAATGGCTCAGAGAATAATCTAAGAATCTCAGGAGACATTTCTAAACCTTGAAAACAAATGGAAATTTCTTAGTTCAATTTTGAAATTATTTTTGACTTGTGACTCCATTTTCCTTTTCTTTTATCTCATGTTGAAAAAGAATGTTTGTAACTGTTATTCTATGCTTATCCCACCATTTAATTTTGGTAGCAAGTAACTTGTTGCTTGAGTTTCATAGGTTCATAAATGTAGAGGTATTGTCTACAGTATGGTTTATACCCAGAGCTTCACTTATACCCAATAAAGGTGGTATAGTTTTTGAGATTTGACTGGATAAGATTTTGAAATTTGAGTTGATACTGCAATAAGTTGGGGCTTTTGCAGACATTGCAATAGAGCTAATTTATTTGGTATGTGGAAGGAACATGGATTTTGGGTGAGGGGCAGTGCAGTGTGTGAATTATGGGAATCAAAATAATAGCTATCCAAAGATGTTTATGCCTTAATTCTTAAAATCTGTGAATATGTTGAATTATTTAACAATGAGTAATTAAATTGCAAGTGGAGTTTAAGTTGCTAATCAGTTGACTTTGAAATAGAGATATAAACCTCAATTATCCAATTGGACCCATTATAATCACAAGGGTCATTAAAACTAGGCAAGAAGATTGCAAAAGGACTGGAGGGAGGTGGGGCACGGTGGCTCAAGCCTATAATCCCAGCACTTTGGGAGGCCGAGGCGGGTGGATCACGAGGTCAAGAGATCGAGACCATCTTGGTCAACATGGTGAAACCCCGTCTCTACTAAAAATACAAAAAATTAGCTGGGCATGGTGGCGTGTGCCTGTAATCCCAGCTACTCGGGAGGCTGAGGCAGGAGAATTGCCTGAACCCAGGAGGTGGAGGTTGCGGTGAGCCGAGTTCGCACCATTGCACTCCCGCCTGGGTAACAAGAGCGAAACTCTGTCTCAAAAAAAAAAAAAAAAAAAAAAACAACAACAACAAAAAAAGGACTGGAGGGATGGCAATATAAGAAGAACTTGGCCAAACTTACTGGGCCACAAACAAAAAAAAATCTCAAGACAAGAAATGTGCATGGTTTCTAGAAGCTAGAAAATACAGGAACATGGATTCTCCATTAGAACCTCAAGAAATGGAGCCCTAAAGACACTTTGATATTAGCCCAGTAAGACCGTTTTAGACTCCTCACATCTAGAATCATAAGATCATAAATTTGTGTTATTTAAGTTTGTGATAAAATTTTCTAGTAGCTATCGGAAAGTGGTATAGACAGCCTGGCCTGGAGCTAGGGATCAGGAATGTAATGTAGGCTTCAGCAAGCAGATAAACTCCATTAAGACTTCAATTTGAAGGCAAGCAAGGTGAAGAGGCAAGTCGTGTTCAGAGTCTATTTTCTGATAAGGTTGGAAGAGAAAGGAGGCTTTGGCCTTCAGAATCAGAGGTAGTGAAGACTATGGTGCCATGCCCAACCCCAGTATTGAGAGGCAGAGCACCTATGCCCAGTTTCAGAACCGTGTGATCCCTTGGAGAACAGTCTTTTGATGAGTTTGGGCATTTAGAGGTAGTAGAACTTTTTTTTTTTTTTTTTTTTTTTTTTTTTTTTTTGAGATGGAGTCTCACTCTGTCTCCAAGCTGGAGTGCAGTGGCATGATCTTGGCTCACTGCAACCTCCACCTGGGTTCCAGCGATTTTCCTTGAGGCAGTAGAACCTCTAAAGCCCCAAAGCCCAACTTGCTATCTCGCATAGATATTCTTTGACTGCCATATAGCCTTTAAAAATTCATTTGAACTAGCTGATGTCTGCTGTATTTTCCAATTAAGAGTTCTGACTTATACACAATTTATTTAGACAGAAGCTTCATTGTATTTTTGAGAAAGAAACTATGTTTTAGAATTAATGTGGAAATAAATGCTATAGAATTGAAGAAACATGGTAGAGAGCACTGTTTAATAATCTATGCCCTTCTGTTATTAACTCCTGAGACAAGGAGAATGCCAAAGCAGTGTTGCAGTGAATGAACTGGGACCTTTATTTCCTCTCTGGGCAAATGAAATGCTAATTATCTTGGTCTTTTAAATTCAAGCAGCTTATTCTTTTATTCCCATGTGGGAACTCAGGCAGGTACAATCTCATATAGGGAAATACTCTATAGTATATAAAAAGAGGATACATATTTAATGTCACCTTTTACTAGAGAAGAAAATAAAAGGCTTTCTGTCTATGAAATTATACAAAAATATATTATTTTCTCCACAGACTTTTTCATTCAGTAATTTATTTATGTTTCCAATATATTTACTGGGAATCTACTATTTGCTTAACTTTGAAGGAATAGCTATGAGTAAAATATGGTCTCTGCCTTTTGAAAAGCAGAGATTTACATTTATGCAAAAGAAAAGCCAGACATAAGGAAATGAGCATGGGTATAATAATACATATCATTCTAGAATCATCTAAAAATATATTATTAAATATCCCACAGAGACAAAGAAAGCATTCAAAGCAAAGGTGAGATTTGCCATTAGCCTTACTGGATAGAGACTAAGAGATGAGGAATTCAGAAAAAAAAGGAAATCAGAAATCAATTTCCTGGCGGAGAAATTGACATGTGAAAAGCCCAAGATACATCCATGGATGATGAGTGATCCAAGACAGATGAGATAAAGGGTATGTGTTTATGTGTATATGTATAATTTTTTGTGTGCATTTGGTGTGTGTGTGTGTGTGTGTGTGTGTACATGTGTTTGTTGGGGGTTTAGCTTTTAGGAAACATTTCTCTAAACAGGGCTGTGAGTATAAGATGTAAAAGATTAGAATTGTGTTTGGCAATGTGGAGAATATACTGAAGAGGAGAGAGAATGAAGACAGGGCGAATAGCTCGACAATGCATACAGCTCTAGTTAGAAATGCTGTTACTACAGCCAGGCTGTGGCATGAAAAGAGAAGTTTAAATTTAAAGGATTTGAACAGTTAAATGGGAAAAATTGGTGTGGGAATGAGTAGTGGTCCAGGCTTGCTGTTCATTTACTTGGTGGAACTTCTCATACCACTTTCATTAACACCTTAATGAAATAATTCAATGTTTCATCCTGTTTGCAGTAAGTCCAGCACTCCCTTGAAAAAGTCTAAGGACATTCAGTGATAATTTTCACATGTTGTGTGTCATTTTTGACCCCTACTGGTGATGTGAATTCCAGGATTCTCCTCAGTCACCATTGGCCGCATTGTCATATGATCCCTTCATGCTAACACAGCTCTCCTTGCTCCATTTCAACCAAACTCTGAACTCATTCTATACCTTACCATTATAATAGTTAAAACAGAATAGATACTAATTCAAGGTTACTAAGAAAACTGAAATTTTTTTCTATATAGTAAGTAATCAGGAACATTTTCAGTGTTCCTCAAATCCAGGAGCCATACATCTTTAGAGTGAATTTGCAAATTTTGAACATTTCCAACTGAGACTATATTCTATTTCTGATTTCAAATCTTCCCCTCATTCCTGTGACAGCAAACTGGGTCTGTTTCTTCAAAAATTTTCTAAAAATTCTTTAAAATTAGACATTTTTGGAGAGAACTTTTCTAAAATTAAAGCACATATTTAATAAGATGATAATTTATATTTCGATCTGTATTTTTTGCAGTTTACTGTTTTTTAATACTATGACAAGAATGAGTAGTGTTAACTATATTTTCATTTGTGAGGAATATGCACATTCACTAAATTAATTACGGTTAGAACAAAAAACCCAATAAGACCAATATATCTTATTGTTTTTTATTACTAAATCTACTTCTGGAGACCCAGAAAATGTTTCTGAATGCTTTGCAACAGTCATTTTGTTTCTCTTGATAAAGGCCAACAACTCAGGGAAATTTAAAATCAAGGTCCAATAATCAGGGAAGAGAGTAAGGAAGTAATAATTAGGCACATTCTAAAAACAGCAGGTTTGAGTTGTCTAATGGGCCACTACTTGAGATAACTAGTTGTAAGTTAAAAATATAAGTCAGGAGATAAATGTGGTCAAGCTGTATATTTAAGAATCATGGATTTATACATAGAATTTAAAGCTGTGAGGCCCAATAAATGTATCAGGTCAAAGACGGGTAGAAAATTTGAAATCTTAAGAGGAAAAGTTGAGAAAAACTAGAAAACTAAAGATTTGGTAAATGAGCATTGATATGCATATAAGGAAAACAGAAGAGTAAATTCTATGTAGGAATAAATTCTATGTAGCCCCAGGTGTTCCAGGAGATGGTCTCAAGGTTTGAGGAGTGATACAAATGCTCTGGAAAGTTAAAATAGGATGAGACCAGTAGAGGTATGATTGTGGTTGACAAGAGCCACTGATGCGTTTAGTCAGAATGTGGTGTTGAGTAGACAGTAATAAACAGATAAAGTGAAAGGAGAAAATGTAGATGACTCTTTAAGAAATATGACCTGAAAAGAGAGAATTGGCATGGAAGGGGTGCTGATTACTCTGTGACATAGCTGACATTTTTACCTGCAATTTAGCTCTTTAAATTCCTCTATTTAATAAACCTGAATTAGTTGTTTTACTTGAGGACTTCAATAACCAAGAAAAAATAAAAACGTCAGCTAACAATTAAATGCATAATTTAAAATAAAATTTGTGAGTTAAAATTGTGTGTAAGTGGTTTAATAAATATGTACTACACATATTACATACAAACCCTATGTAAAGTTCTTCTACTGTTTTCTCTATTTTAAGGTAAAGGTTCAGCAAGAATGTTTTATGGTGGACAGTTCTTTGTACCTGGTTCTTTCTACACTAATTGTGGGAAATTCTGAGACCTTCTGTGTGCACCCCTATCTTCAAGCTTCTGAGTTGAAGTATAGGTACATATCAGTTATAGACTATAATTTTAAAATAAACTTTTAATATGCTGCTGCTTTTATACACACACACACACAGAGAGAGAGAGAAGCATTTGATTTATCTTTTCAAAGTAAATCTTATATGTTGATATCTCACTCAAAACAGAGTATGTCTACACATTGAACTAAGATGATTTGCTTTATTGTGATATGAAAAGAGCAAAACACAATTTTATTTATATAAACAATTTTTGGAAAAAGTTGTCAATATGAGGTTTTGTTTCTGATTCATATGCCTCCCACACTGTGTATGAATAAAGTTCTGCTACTCACTCATTTCATACTTTTAAAATTTCTTAGGTTTTAAAGTGAACCAATCTTTGCTTGTATTTGTATGGAATACTATATCTGTGATAGAAAAATTAAATTATGGAAGACATCTATATTCTATTTCACTTCTTTTAAAATTTAATATGAGGTTGAATTAAGCATGTTTGAAGGTTCAGAATAATGTGCCAAATGGATAGAGAAAAAATTTAATACATATGAAAAAATAAATAAAGTTTTTAGAAACGAAGCGAGTGGATGAACTAAAAGAGATCAACTATTAAAAAGTACTGTCTACTATATGAACAGATATAATAAGGGATAGAAAGAGAGCTTATCTAAAAATACACAAATTCTTCATTAATTTTCCAATTTTACATAACTGAAGGAAAAGAAAATAAAGCATTTCAGGCCTTGTATTTTTGTTTCATAGAAAATAAGATACTGCTGTCTCCTGATTCCTCCCAAATCCAGAAATGCATTCTGATTAATAACTTAAAGATTTCTTTCTTTGGTGACTAATACTAAGAAATTGGCACTGTGAGAAGTTGTTAGTACTAGACTTTTGTCTTAGTCTGTTCAGTTTGCTATAAGAAAATACCATATATTTGGTGGCTTATAAACAGAAATGTATTTCTGACCCCTCAGAAGCAGGGAAGTCCAAGTTTAAGGAGGCAGCAGTTCCATATCTGGTGAGAGCCTGTTTCCTGATTCATAGATTGCATCTTATTACTGAGTTCGTGTAGGGTGGAAGGAACAAGGTAGCTCTCTGGGGTCTTGTTTTTTAATAAGGACACTAATCTCATTTACGAGAGTTCTGCCCTCATGCATTAATTACCCACGAAACACAAAACTGGAGTAATAAAAAGTTACAATTTTATGAAAGGCCAGCATATTTAAAATTTTTTTGCCGTTGCCTGTTTTAAGATACCATGAAAGGCCCATCAGTTATGGAGAAAATGAATATATTATGAAAAATTTTGGCAACCTCATAATTGCATTTCTATACATGCTTTAAATGCACCTTGGTTTGAAAATTAAAGACATACATCATAAATTGCAAAGAAAAAGGAATATGCCTCTTTCTGTGAAAGAAAATGAGATATGTCAATACATCTTTACTAGTGAAAAAAGTATTTCGTTTTCTTTAGGTTGTTTTCTTATGAGACCAAATGTTGCTACCATGTGAAAACCATTTATTTGTCAATGCAAAAGCTCAAAAACATTAATGTAGCTTTTAAGATATCAATTTTTTTTTTTTTTTTGAGACGGAATTTTGCACTGTCATCCAGGGTGGAGTGCAGTGGCTCAAGCCTGGCTCACTGTAACCCCGGCTTCCCGGGTTCAAGGGAGTCTCATGCCTCAGCCTCCCAAGTAGCTGGAATTACAGGTACTAGCTGCCACACCCAGCTAATTTTCTGTAATTTTTTTCTTTTTTTTAGTAGAGATGGGATTTCATCATGTTGGTCAGGTTAGTCTTGAACTCCTGACCTCGTGATTCTCCCGCCTCGGCCTCCCAAAGTGCTGAGATTACAGACGTGAGCCACCCAGCCTCAAGATATCAATTTTTTTTTCCAGACCTTTGTATGGCTTCCCTACCAAGCAAATTCATCTTCAAGAACAGCCTACCCACTCTCATTTGATGATTCTGTGCATCTTCCCCTTTCTACAACTCTGGCCTGTTGGTTTGAAATAAAACACAAATTTTATGCTTATGTACAATTTTACTCAAATCCTATTTAAATAAAAATAAATAAACAATTTTTATGTTCTTAAGGACTTTTAAGAATTAAAAATAAATAAGATTCTATTTTTATTCTGTATGTTTTAAAACTTATTTTCTTCATTGCCTAAGGATTCTATTTCTAATTTTCTATCATTCAGAGAACATATTACTAAGTTTTGCATAATGGCTATTTAATAAATATCTGTTGAATAGACTTTAAAAGAAGAGTTTAATTCAGGAAAAGTGTAAAAACCTCCTCAAAACTATAACTTTAAAACAATTGTAAAATATCGATATTTATATAATATATATTTACAATACAAATAAATACAACCTTTTACAATCTCTTATAAGTACTCTTTTACTTATATAGCATGGATATACAGTAAATAAACAAGTAAGTAAACAGGAAAAATAAGTCACCATTTCTTTCTGACATATTTAACTACATCTTTGGCCAGAAATTATATCTAAACACAGGTATAAAATTTGAATAAAACATAAATTGCAGACAGAAGTTTACAGAGAATGTTGTTGAAACAATCTTTGAGAAACTGAATACTTCAGCTTACCTTAAATGTATTCCATCTTAGTTGTAATTAATCTTATAAAATTAAATCAGAAAAGGTAGTTTATATTTGATTTTTAAGGTTCTATATTTATATCAATAATGAGGTAAACCCTTGTATTGATTTATAAGGTGTTAACAACTGTAATGGAGACTATTAACAGCCACAATGTTTAGTTTTTATTTTTGTGATGAACTATCATAAACATGTAAAAATTATGTTGTATTTTGGTGTTTTATAACCTAAAATATATCTATCAAAAATATACAAAGGTTATCTAATCCAAAGTATTCCTTAGAGCCCAATTATGTCTACCTTGACACACTGTCACTTAGGAATATTTTGAGGCTGATAACTCGTGCTCACAGCTGTGGAAATATCTTATCTCTGGCTGTTTTCATGATGTGTGTGTGTATGCAATATGTGTAAAAGTTTGTGTGGGTATCTTATGTATAAATTCTGTCTCCTATGCAATGGTTTTTGTTCATTTTCTTTCATGGAACTTCAGGCTTATTTTATAAATATCATCTAAGCCAGCAATTACACATACATATGCATAATTATTTATAAATTACAAGCATAATTATTTTATATATATATGCCTATAATTATTTTAAGAGGTTGCTTTCTCAACCTAAAGACATACATAACAATGCTTTTTTGGTTCATGAAGGATTTAAAGAATATATATTAATAATCTTATAAATAATGCAAATGAAGTATTTACAATAGTTTATTTGGGAAAGCACAAAGACAAGGAAACATAATCTACTCAATATAGTAATAAAAAGTAAGTAAATTATACTTTAAAAATCATCAAATTTACTATCTAGTTGATATATTCACTAATTTATTAAACTTGTTATTTTATAAATTATTAAAATATATAATCATAAATATATATTATTATTGTCTGGTCCTTATAACCATTTTGTGTACTGAAGAAGCACAATGAGACTGTAGTCTTTCAAGTATCAAATCTGAAAACAGGAATAATGACGTAGCAGAGCTGTTATTAGAAATTCGTGTTGCTATCATAATCCTATAAATTCATCCAAAGTTGATTTTTAGTGGTTAGATCCTTAAAGAATCTAAATGGAAATAGAGAACTTGCTCATTTTAATGTGGGGAACTTTTGTCAGAAACAGGTTGCTAACAGAAGACTTCTCGCCTTGACAGCTTTGAGGAGAGGACAGACATCTGAGAGAATTTCCTTTTCCCAAGGCAAACAGGCAGGAGTCAGAATAGACGTAAGTAAGAGGAATAAGCTGTCTTCTTACTACTGCTTCCAGAACCTGATTTTTGTGTCTCGTTTGTAAGAAAAGACAGGCTTGACTAAGATAGGACAAAAATCTGAAAGATATTTATGGACCACATCCTTACAGTCACGTAGAAAGTGGATGGATAGGCAGAAATTGAATGTATAACAGTTTATGAAAGTAGAAATTTATATATACATGTAATTGTACATATAAATATGTTTAATATTTTTAAAAGATGGATTCTTTTAACTTTGTCAATATCTTAAAATTAAAGTGTGTTGAAAGTTACTTAACACTTGATAGGCACACACAGAGTTACATATAAAAAAATTTTCTACATGATTGAACATATGAAGGGTGTGTTTCAGTGGAGAAATATTATTCTGAGGCCACATAAGCTGCGGTATTACCAAAAGATGGAAAACAGAGATGTGTGTGTGTGGACAAATTCATCTAAATGAGAAGAAAAAAACATAAGAGAAAATTTGATTCCCTAAAAAAAGAGCATAAGGCTTCCAAGTAAGAAGAACGATGAATCAACCTGATTTGTTCTTTTTCTAGTTCCTTGATGTGTAATATCCAAACTATATTCAAAGCATTGTTAACTAGAGAGTTGAAAGATTAAGACCCACTGGAAATATATTTAAAAAGTAATTTATTACTGTTGTAGGAAATTATATAGTATAAGAATGTATAATGCATATATATGTGCATATCTCACCAGTATAATTATATATCCAATTTTAATGTGTAGTTTTTCTGTAGCAATAGATTAAATCAGTATTTGTCCTGTTTCTACTAGTCCTTTCTATTGAAAAATAACCAAGGTTGATGGAAATAAAAGCCAAATATAAATGTTTATTTACAAAAGTGTGATGCCAATCTGTTGAAATATTGGTAAAGAATTATGAGTAGAATTAAAAAACTATAAAAATCCAATGATATTGATATCAGTTCTGATCTTGTTTCTCCAAAGGCAACATAATCCACTGATGACTAAGGACATCTTTGCTTCATTGCATGCTCTACAAGCACAGCAGTATTAAGAATTTAATTTCAGTGTGGAAACAACTCACAGACCTGTTAGAAAAATACAGTTACATCTAAATCTTTACAGAGAAGTTTATGGATGATATTTATCTCAACATCTATGTGCTATTCTAAAGAAATCGTTATTTTTTTACCATTCAAAAAATGAGCAATGGCTGCAATAACATTACTAAATTTGTAATTGGTATTCAGAAAAAGATATGCAGAGGGCATTTGCTACAAGGTCAGTTGAGTCAAACAGAGAAGAATATTATGGAAAAGTTGAATGTATTAAAGGATTGACATGTTTTAGTAATGAGGAATGGTTTTATTAATTGCTCCATTATAGTAAGCACAGAAAGTTCAATCAAATATTCTATATCAGTGGTTCGGAGATTTTGTAGAAAAGAGGATCTTTTTTTTTTACCCTCATTTTATTTATGAGTTTAATTTCTAAAGTCATCTGGGAGGAAGATAAAGAGCCTAATATCTGTCCTCTTATTTCTTAATAGGAAAATGGTTAATGCAAGATTATTTCTATTACCCTTGGACTCAAGATATCATAGCACTAGGATATGAATTCCACTATCATTCAAATATAAAGCAAAAGTTGGCTTACACTCTCTAAAAGAAAGTAAACAATTGCTAGTGGTCAACTGATGAAATTATTGTGCCATGGCAATGATGTAGCTACAAGTAAAATTTTCAGTTACCAAAATGTGGCATACACATTTTGGAAAAAGGGATTCCTGTATTTATAAGTGAAGAGTAATTTTAAACATGTATCAAACAGAGGAATTGGGATAGATATATTCACTATCAGATAATTAATTTAATCATCATCCTTGACAGATCCTTGTTGAGATTTTGAAGTTAGAAAAGTATATAATCTATGGCTTAGGCAAAGCAAATCCTTACAGCTTAGACTAGGAGCTACAGTATGTAATTAAGTAACATTCAGCCTATCTAGTAGAGCAGCAGAGGTTCAAAATGACTGTTATTCACTATTACTCCATTTGTATAATGCCAAACAGATGACATAAATACATAATGAATGCATACTGAATATGACAATAAATATTTAAATTATGTATAATATCAACATTTTTCTTATCTCATAATCTGTCCTATACACTTTTAAAATAATTATCATTCATCATGCCAGTATTTTTTCATCAAATAAAATTCTCTAGAAAATGTATATAGCTACTTGGGTCATCTCTCCACAATTAAATTGGATAGTACTGCATACTATCTATAGAAAATAAAATTAAGTTTCTTACTATTACACTTGAGGGACAACAACATAAACTAACCACAGTTCAAAAATCCCATTGTTTTGTTTCTTCTTCCTTCTCCTTCACTGAACCCAATGTTCTAAATAAATTCACTTACTTTATAGTTCACCAAATTAATGCTTTCTTTTTCTGCCTTCAGCAACTTTGCTTATATTGTTTCTTCATAATTACATGTTCATTTGTCATATTTCTAAGTATTCTAAACAATTTCTGTATGTTTTTCAAAAGCATGCCCATATACCACCACCCCTTTCTGATCTTCCTTGATTATTCTGGTGAGCATATATTTACCTTTTTTAAGCTATGTCGGGAAGAAAAGATTAGCAAGAGAGTGAGGGTGTCATTAGTTCAGCCCAACTGGTTTAATGAAAAGAAGCCTCAGAAGGTAGTATCTAATTCATCAAATTCACCAATGTCCACGTTTTGACCTTATAGGTTCAGAAATACAAACTTGCAATACCTCAGAGTTAATTGGATTCAGGCATATTATCCAAAACTAACAAAGCTCATAAAAATGGATTTAAAACCAGTGTTATGGTTTAATTTACTGTGTGAAATATGGTTGTTAGGTAGATAGTAATTTTGTGAATTTGTGCCTAGTATCTCCCCATAGCCCATGACATGTAAAGGTAAATTATCTGAAGGATGGGCTGGTGGGCATGTAATCAAACTGAAGTAAGTTGTATTGTTTGAATATCCACCAGTACCAGTTTCTAAAAGGCTGCTGCATTTATTATAACAAGAGGAATATGTGTAATATGAATTAAAAATCCAAGCAATCTGATTATCTAGTCTCCTCTTAGACAGATTGGCCCTTCAATGTTCCTTTCTGTGGCTTTCTATTTTTCTTTACCTTGATGACTATTTTATTTTCTAATACATATATTATTTAATTGGCAGGTTTAAAACCGTTTTTCTAAACCTTGTTCACACCATCCACATTTGAATTTCTTGAGTAGTTTGTTTAAATTGTGGATTGTTGGCTGTTGTGCAAATTTACCAGAATCTTTGCCTGTGGTGGGGTTTGGAAAGGCATGTAAATACATGTAAATATGAAAAGAAGTAATTAAACTATCTCACTTCACTTATGATATGATTCTAAACTTAGAAAACCCTAAGGGCTACACAAAAAGTCTCCTGGAATTGTTAAACAATTTTAGCAAGTATTAAGAATAAAAAATTTAATGTACAAAAATTGGTAGCATTTTCTGCACACCAATAGTGTTCAAGGTGAGAGATAAGTAAAGAATGCAACATTTACCACACACACACACACACACACAATTCCTAGGATGACATCTAACCAAAGAGGTAAAAATTATCTACATGGAGAACTGCAAAATACTGCTGAAAGAAATTAGAGATGACACAAGTAAATGGAAAAACATTCTATACTCATGCATAGGAATAATTAATATTGTTAAAATGGCCATGCTGCCATTTACAGATTAAATGTTATTTCAATCAACCTACCAACTTTATTCTTCACATAATTAGGAAAAACAGTCCTAACATTCAAAGGAAACCCCAAAAGAGCCTGAATACCCAAAGCAATTCTAAGAAAACACAAAACAAAACAACCAAAACACAAAACAAAAGCAAAGCTGAACATATCATACTATCCACTTCAAACTATAATATAAGACTACAGTAACCAAAACAGCATGGTAATGCCAGTACACAAACAGACACATAGATCAGACAGACTAGTGGAACAGAGTAGACAGCACAGAAATAAATCTGCATATCTATAACCCACTGAACTTTGAGGAGGCCAATGAAAGGAAGAGTCCCTTTTCAATAAGTGGTTGTGAGATAACTGTGTAGCCATGCGCAGAGTAATGAAATTGGTCCTTACCTTTCACCATGTACAAAAATGAACTCAACATGAATTAAAGATTTAATGTAAGACCTCAAACTATAAAAATTGTAGAAGAAAACCTAGGAAATACAGTTCTTGAAATGAGTTTTGAAAAATAATTCTTGGGTATAATGATATGGATTGGCTGTTTTCCCACCCAAATCACATCTTGAATTGTAGTTCCTATATTATCCCTACATGTCCTGGGAGGGACCCAGTGGGAGGAAATTGAATCATGGGGTGGTTACCCTTATGTTGTTCTCATGACAATGAGTAAATCTTCACAAGATCTGATGGTTTTATAGAGGCTTTTCCCCCTTTTTGCTGGGCACTTCTCCTTGTTGCCACTATGTGAAGAAGGAAATGTTTGCTTCCCCTTCCACCATAATTGTAAGTTCCTGGAGGCCTTTCCAACCATGCTGAACTGTGAGTCAATTAAACCTCTTTCTTCTATAAATTTCTCCATCCCAGGTATGTCTTTATTAGCAGGGTGATAACAGAATAATACAGGTAAGCCTCCAAAACCAATTTCAACAACAATTAAAATTGACAACTGGGGACTAATTAAACTAAAGCACTTCCGTATAGCAAAAGAAACTATCAACAGAGTAAACAGACACCCTCTAGAATGAGAGAATATATTCACAAATTATGTGTCTGACAAAGTTTTAATATACAGAATTTATAAGGAACTTAAAAAATAAATAACTCCATTAAAAATGGACAAAGAACATGTGCAGACACTTCTTAATATATACAAGAGGTCAACAAACATAAAAAATACTATCAATACTAATTATCAGTGCAAAGGAAATCAAAGTCAAATGAGCTACCATCTTGCACCAATCAGAATGACTATTATTAAAAAGTGAAAAAAATCACAGATGCTGGCAAGGCTGTGGACAAAACAGAATGCTTATATTGTGTTAGTTGAGTGTAGATTGGCTCAGCAGGTGTGGAAAGCCTTTCAGAGTTTTCTCAAAGAGCTTAAAGCAGAACTACCATTTAAACTAGCAACACCATTGCTGGGCATATACCCAATGAAAAAGAAATCATTATAACATAAAGATATATGCACTTGTATGTTCAGTGCCATGCTTTTCACACAGCACAGACATGGAATCAACCAAGGTGCCCATGAAGTGTGAATTGTATAAACAATATGTGGTTACACCATGAAACACTGCACAACCATAAACAAGAATGCAATTATGCCTTTTCAGCAATATGTTTGGAGCAGGAGGTCTTAATTCTTAAAAATGCAGGGTCAGAAAGCTAAATACTGTATATTCTCACTTTTAAGTGGGAACTATATATTGGTACACCTAAATAAAAACACAGAAACAACAGAAACTGTGGACTGAAAAGGAGGAGTGAGTTGTGGATTGAAAAACACTATTTCGGAGTCTAACTCTCTTTGTAGGTTCTTAAGAACTTGCTTTATGCATCTGGGTGATACTGTATTGGGTCCATATATATTTAGGATCCTTAGCTCCTCTTGTTGCATTGATCCTTTTACCATTATGTAATGCCCTTCTTTGTCTCTTTTGGTATTTGTTCATTTAAAGTCTATTTTATCAGAGACTGGGATTGCAACTCCTGCTTTTTTTTGCTCTCCATTTGCTTGGTAAATCTTCCTCCATCCCTTTATTTAGAGCCTATGTGTATCCTTGTATGTGAGATGAATTTTCTGGATACAGCACACAGACAGATTTTGACTTTTTATCCAACTTGCCAGTCTAAGTCTTTTCATTGGGGCATTTAGCCCATTTACATGTAAGGTTAATATGGTTATGCGTGATTTTGATCCTGCCATTTTGATGCTAGCTGGTTGTTTTGCCATTAGTTGATGCAGTTTCTTCATTGTGTTGATGTCTTTTACCATTCTTGGAGTGGCTGGTACTGGTTGTTCCTTTGTGTTTAGTGCTTCTTTCAGGAGCTCTTGTAAGGCAGGCCTGGTGGTGATGAAATCTCTGAGCAATTGCTTGTTCATAAATATTTTATTTCTCCTTTGCTTATGAAGCTTTGTTTGGCTGGATATGAAATTCTAGGTTGAAAGTTCTCTTTTTTAAGGATGTTGAATATTGGCCCCCACTCTCTTCTGGCTTGCAGGGCTTCTGCTGAGAGATCTGCTGTGAGTCTGATGGGCTTCCCTTTGTGGGTAACCTGACCTTTCCCTCTAGTTGCCCTTAGCATTTTTACCTTCATTTCAACCCTGGTGAATCTGATGATTATGTGCCTTGGGGTTGCTCTTCTTGAGGAATATCCTTTTGGTGTTCTGTGTATTTCCTGGACTTGAATATTGGCCTGACTTGCTAGGTTGGAGAAGTTCTCCTGGGTAATATCCTGAAGTGTGTTTTCCGGCTTGCATTTATTCTCTCTGTCACAGTCAGGTACACCTATCAAACACAGAATAGGTTACACCTAACAAACACAGAATCCCATATTTCTTGGAGGCTTTGTTCATTTCCTATTACTCTTTTTTTCTCTAATCTTGCCTTCTCATTTTATTTCATTGAGTTGATCTTCAATCTCTGATATCCTTTCTTCTGCTTGGTCGATTTGGCTATTGAAACTTGTGTATGCTTCTGAAAGTTCTCATGTTGTTTTTTTCAGCTCCATCAATTCATTTGTATTCTTCTCTAAGCTGTTTATTCTTGTTAGCATTTCATCAAACCTTTTTTCAAGGTTCTTAGTTTCTTTGCATTGGGTTAGAACATGTTCTTTTAGCTCAGAGAAGTTTGTCATTATGCACTTTTTGAAGCCCATTTCTGACAATTCATCAGACTCATTCTCCATCCAGCCTTGTTCTCTTGCTGGTGAGGAGTTGTGATCCCTTGGAGGAGGAGAGGCATTCTGGTTTTGGGTGTTTTCATAGGTTTTGCACAGGTTTCTTCCCATTTTTATCTACCCAAAGACCACAGATGGATTAATCTACCTGTGGTCTTTGTAGTTGGTGACTTTCAGATGAGGTCTCTGAGTGAATGTCCTTTTTGTTGATGATGAAGTTATTTCTTTCTGTTTTTTAGCTTTCCTTCTAACAGTCAGGCCCCTCTGCTGTAGGACTGCAGGAGGTCCTCTCCAGATCCTGCTTGCCTGGGGATCACCTGTGGTGGCTGCAGAACAGTAAGAGTTGCTGCCAGTTTCTTCTGTTATATTTGTCCCAGGAGGATACCTGCCAGATGCCAGCCTGAATTCTCCTTTATAGGGAGATTTTAACACTCCACTGTCCATATTAGACAGATCAACAAGACAGAAGATTAACAAGGATATCCAGGACTTGAACTCAGATCTGGACCAAGCAAACCTAATAGATATTTACAGAACTCTCCACCCCAAATCCACAGAATATACATTCTTCTCAACACCACATCGCACCTACTCTAAAATTGACCACATAATTGGAAGTAAATCACTCCTCGGCAAATGCAAAAGAAGGGAAATCATGAGAAACAGTCTCTCAGACCACAGTGCAATCAAATTAGAACTCAGGATTAAGAAACAAACTCAGAACCACACAACTTCATGGAAACTGAACAACTGGCTGTTGAATGTTAACTGGATAAACAATGAAATGAAGGAAGAAATAAAGATGTTCTTTGAAATCAACTAGAACAAAGACACAACATATCAGAATCTCTGGGACACATTTAAAGCAGTGTCTAGAGGAAAATTTATAGCAATAAATGCCCACATAAGAAGCAAGGAAAGATCTAAAATTAACATCCTATCATCAAAATTGAAAGAGCTAGAGAAGCAAGATCAAAAAAACTCAAAGGCTAGCACTAGACAAGTGGCAACCAACAGAATGGGAAAAAATTTTTGCAATCTACCCATCTGACAAAGGGCTAATATCCAGAATCTACAAATAACTAAAACAGATTTACAAGAAAAAAAACAAACAAACCCATTCAAATGTGGGCAAAGGATATGAATAGACACTTTTCAAAAGAAGACATTGATGAGGCCAACAAACATATGAAAAAATGCTCATCATCACTGGTCATCAGAGAAATGCAAATCAAAACCACATTCAGATACCATCTCACATCAGTTAAAATGGTGATCATTAAAAAGTCTGGAGACAACAGATGCTGGAGAGGATGTGGAGAAATAGGAACACTTTTACACTGTTGTTGGGAGTGTAAATTAGTTCAACCATTGTTGAAGATAGTGTGGTGATTCCTCAAGGACCTAAAAATAGAAGTACCATTTGACCCAGCAATCTCATTACTGGGTATATATCCAAAGGATTATAAATCATTTTATGAAAAAGACCCATGCACATGTATGTTCATTGCGGCTCTGTTTACAATAGCAAAGACCTGGAACCAACCCAAATGCCCATCGACAATAGACTGAACAAGAAAAATGTGGCACATATACATCATGGAATACTATGCAGCCATAAAAAACAATGAGTTCGTATCCTTTGTAGAGACATGGATGAACCTGGAAACCATCATTCTCAGCAAACAACACAAGAACAGAAAATCAAACACCACATGTTCTCACTCATAGGCAGGTGTTGAACATTGAGAACATGTGGACACAGGGAAGGGACCATCACACACTGGAGTCTGTTGAGGGGGACTAGGGGAGGGACTGTGGGGGATAGGGAGTTAGGGAGGGATAACATGGGGAGAAATGCCAGATATAGGCGATGGGGGTGGAAGCAACAAACTACATTGCCATATGTGTACCTATGCAACAATCCTGCACGTTCTTCACATGTACCCCAGAACGTATATGCAATAAAATATGTATTATAATAATAATGATTAAAAAAGAAAAACACTATTTGGTATTCTTGCCACCTGGTTACACAATACCTATGTAACAAACCTGTACTCCCTATATCTAAAGTAAACATCAAAAAGTTTAAAATAAATATAAGGAAGAGAAAATATAGAGTACTGTATTTACTGATATCATAAGTTTACATCATCTGTTTACAAGATGAATTGTATATCTGAAATAGTGGTGACCACAGCTGCAGACATCAATCTATGGTGCAAATGAAGGAATTCAACATTTTCTTGTTAAAAAAAATTACTGAAATGTATTTTTCATAATATTGTGTATGTTAAATAATGTAAACAATTGATTATTTTATTTTATTTTATTTTTGAGACGGAGTTTCGCTCTTGTTACCCAGGCTGGAGTGCAATGGCGCAATCTCGGCTCACCGCAACCTCCGCCTCCTGGGTTCAGGCAATTCACCTGCCTCAGCCTCCTAAGTAGCTGGGATTACAGGCACGCGCCACCATGCTCAGCTAATTTTTTGTATTTTTAGTAGAGACGGGGTTTACCATGTTGACCAGGATGGTCTTGATCTCTTGACCTCGTGATCCACCTGCCTCGGACTCCCAAAGTGCTGGGATTACAGGCTTGAGCCACCATGCCCGGCCTGGTCATTTTATTTTATACTGACTAATTTTACTCAAAGTCTTAATGATATTGAGATATATTAAAATATATTTGAATAATGCTAGCAGAAAAAGATACTATTAGCTAAGATACACTTCTTTGAAAAGATTGTGAGTATAAACTGTTTAGGGAAAACGATTAGAATGTTTTTGGGTATTTTAGTCTATTTGGAATAAGTTGGTATTTATTTCTTAATATAGAAAATAATATAGCTAATTCAACATCTATCATTCATTATGTGTTTTTGACTGAATTTTATAAAATAAATGTATATTATTTCAAATACTCAGAGCTTAAAGAGGATTGTTGATTGGTGTATATGTAATACAGGTGATTTGATTTGACCTAAACATTTTCTTTTCAGTTACATTCTATTTAATGTTGTTCTATAAACTATATATTTCACTTTCTCCCAAATGATGTGTGAACGTGAATATAACTATATAGTGATATGAAATATGCCTTTTTATTTTATTGTATTTTGGCAGTCCAGCATTACTGACTAAAAATCTGAATTGGATTCTTCTTTAATGTAAAATTACTGAATTAAATATTGAATTAAAGAATATTAAAGTCTGTTCAACAGTTAATTTAATGGTCCCTACTGAAATAATCAGCACTGGCTTAACATGAAAATAAATTGTTTCAGTTTTTTAAAAATAATTATAATGCCACATGAAGCTCTGATTTTTTGAAGAGATATACATTAATAGCTTGAATATATTTTTATTGTAACAAAATGCTTTTAAATTTTAATAATACACTCTCATTAAATGTATTATTCAAGTTTCTCCTTGTAAGGATGATTTTAAAGTTCCTTTTGCCTTTCATTTACTATAACTTGGATCCTGCTTTGTGAAAAGGGTTAATCTAATTTTAATTAACCTTATTTAATTAAACTTCAACCCATTTTTAATAATTGAATATTTAATGGAAGTTACAGTTGGAGAGAACCAAATCATTTTTGCAACATGTAGTTCTTAATTGGAAATAATATAACATTCCTATAATGAAACATTGTTAGAGTGATTATGTCATATGCAGCATGAAACACATTTAGATCAGATATCAAAGGAAGTTTTTACTTCTAAAAAGGAAACTGTGTGGTTCCGGAAAAAAAAATTGATTTTATTAGGATAAATTTTAATAACAAAATTTTATTTAGAAAGAAACAAAGGGAGGCAGGTGAGAAGATAGTCAAACGATGTGAGCTATTTAAAGACAACAAAATGTTACTAACATAATTCAATGCAGAGAGCTGACAAATGTTACAGAAAATTTTAAATCAAAACTTGTTTTAATGTTTAATAAGTGTAACAACTGAAAACTCACTTAATCTTTTCAACAAACTTCTTTCAGCTCAGTTTCTTAATGTGCAGATTTATCAAACCTTCCTAAATATAAGTATTGATTTGTTTCATCTTTATTCTTCTGTATGATAAAGCCAAACAACAGTATATCAACAATGATAGAATTATTTTAGTGTAGTCATTCTTCAAATCTGAGTAGATTTTATTTCACTACATATAAAACGAGGTTTGCTAATCTGAATCAGAACATCTATCTGGTTAGTTGATGCAAATGTTCAGTAGACAAAGTTTTGAGATTGTTTCCTAAATAGAAGGCATTTTGAGTTTCTTGAGGCACCACTATTTAACAAGTGGATACATTTATAGCAAGGAAGTTAATTCTCTTCCCCTGAAAACAAACATATAGTTACAAAGCTTATCTTGCCTTACAAGAAATCTCTACTTTAACAAGTCACCAGATCTCCTGATAGATAAGAATGTTCTACTACAAAACAAACCATTTGGGAGAAATGCCAGATGAGGGTGAAGGGGAGGAAGGCAGCAAATCACACTGCTATGTGTGTACCTATGCAACTACCTTGCATGTTCTGCACATGTACCCCAAAACCTAAAATGCAGTAAAAAAAAAATTATGTTAGAATTATTTTTGTAGAACTCAGGTTCTATATTTCTGACATATATAAACATCATAGTTAATCTAAGTATTCTACATGATTTAAGATATGCTATATGCATTTAGTATTAAATCTGGACTATTTTTGAATTATTCATGCCCATACGTTTTTATTATTTAAAATACAGTTTGGCCATTTAAAAGGAAAATTGGAAACCTTCATAAATGCTGGTAGTCAATATTAACGATGGGAAGACTATTACAATTGAGTTGTATACTTCATATTAATGATAATTATTGATAGGAATATGGTAGAAATCTATTTAAAATATCTGTATCACATTTGGTAGGAGATTATTATTTTTAGAATAATCATTCTTTTTTATTATAATGACAGGGTTACAATTCTAATTTTTTTCTATCTAGAAATAATGTATATTATTTTCATAATGTTACTTTTAAAGATTATAGTACATATCTATTCCAATTTTGGAATTTATAAAGTATTTCACATGGTTAAAGTAGGATACTCCATGACATTTCTGGGAAGCATATTATCATTTTAATACTGCTGATCATTCTAAGACATAAAGGTTATTGCTCTTAATTAAATTATTTTTAGTTATATGCAACTTCTTTATTATTAATGCAATCTTTATAACTTATGCATTAAAATGATATTTTGAGAGGTTAAGTGGCTTGTAAAGTATAAAAGGAACTAAATTAAATCAAGACAGAAGATAAAACTCAAGTACCAGATACTTAGGCCATTTCTCCTCTCTTACATATTTTCTCTCTCAAAGAGATAGGATGTCAATCAAGTAAAACCCAATTACTTGCTAACATAGCAACTAGACTACTGCATTTTAAATACTGTATTTGAATTTTAAAATATTTTGAAACTTAACTTGCTTTGAGAATACACTAGAACTTCAATCTAGTATGAGTTGGAGTCAATGTAATTGTTATAAGTAAACTTTAAGAGGTACTTCTTTTATTGATTTAATTTTGTCTGAATGTGGTTGAAAGTTATATTGCCATATAAATGACAAAAGATTATTAAAACTATTGAAAACCTTCTCCCCTGTTTGTAAAATGGAATCTGATAAATAATGGAGTAAATAAGACTGAACAGAACAACAGGACTTTCAATCTATGTTTCAGTCACTCTGAGGAGTGCTATAAATATCCTTACAGCAGAGATTAAATTCAGAATTTCAATCAAATACAAGCAAAAGGGATACCTACATTTTGAGAGAGACATTTCACATCTGAATGACAGAAATATGAAAGTCATAAATGAAATCATAAAAATTCTTGATAACAGGATTATTTTAGTTAATTTTTAAATAAAATATGCAATATTCACTGAATTAGAGGTTTTCATTTTAATTGACAAATAATAATTGTATATATTTATGGGGTACAACGTGATACTTTGATACAGGTATATACAGGGTGAAATGATCGAACCAAACTAATTAGCATATCTACCGCCTCAGATACTTATGTCTTTTTAGTGAGAACATTTAAAATCTACTCTTGTCGCAATTTAGAAATACATGTTATTATTAAGTATAGTCATGATGCTGTGCAATAGCTCACTGGAACATAGACACTTCTCATCCCCTTTTTTACCCCTAGGCATTTTGCAGGCTGGGAATTGGACTTTTACCTTATTCAACTATTTATTCAGCCTTTTATTATTATACATGATAATTTTGCAAATGCACATCTCTCACATAACACCCCACCCCCATCAGGCATTGAGGGGGGAAGCATAGATGAAAAAAATGGAAAATGTTGGTAAAAGGGTACAAAACTTTAAGAAATGATTACTCTGCCATATTATAATAACTATTTATATGCCCTTGAATTTGTTAAAATATTAAACTTTACCAAAGAAAATTATGGAACTATATTTGGTTTGTCATTATGCAGAGTAATCATTATAACTTAGTTTAACATATAAATATTTTAGACTTTTTTCATATTCTCTAATGATTGGAAAAGATGTAGATACAAAATGCATTGTGTTAATAATTTTGATTAAAGAACTATTTTCAAAGTTTTCAGTGGGAACCATTTCTTGATATTATAAATACTATTATTTCTCATGTTGCGATATAGTCTATTTTCTCATATACAATGTTCCAGTTCAAATAAACCTGGATGAAAAAGTGGCTGGATGTGCCATCTGGCACAAAAATGGTAACCAGTCAATCATTCAACCATCTGGGCCCAACATAGTCCTGACTGAGTTTTTGTACCTTGAACCAAAGGGGACCAGCTCAAATATTATAATTAACAGTGGGAAGAGAAGCTTGTGTTCCCATGTTGCTCCCTATTCTGGGCT
This sequence comes from Callithrix jacchus, assembly GCF_049354715.1. Taxonomy (NCBI): domain Eukaryota; kingdom Metazoa; phylum Chordata; class Mammalia; order Primates; family Cebidae; genus Callithrix; species Callithrix jacchus. The sequence goes on from NC_133502.1 coordinate 31,903,155, forward strand.
ATTGGCCATCAACCTAAAGCACAGGCTTCTTCTTCAGCTCAATTTACATTCAGAACTTCTAGCTATTCACAGATAATAGAATTTAGTTTAAGTAAATTACATCTCTGGTATTTTCAGTGTATTGTTCAATTGTGACTGCCAAACCTGGCTGTACTTGGTATTATTTTCTTTTAAGGGGAAAATCTGTAGATTTTGGCAGCCACTAGAAAACACTTAATATAGTAAAGGTATTCTGGAGATGTAGCTGCATATTTTCCAGAACAGGTACTGGCTGGAAGGCAGTCAGGTCCACCCCTTCCATCTGTGCACAGTGCAACTCTCCTATGGATTCACTCTTCAACTTTCTTTTTAAATGTGACTTTAGCATGTGGCTTTTCCAATTTTTAAAGTGATGAGGATATTTACTGACACATCCTCACACAAATTTAGTCATATTTATCTTGCATTTAGCTTTTAACATTGTGTTAATACAGAGTTTTTTTTGTGAATATTTCAGTGACCTTGAAATGGTAGAAGCTGAGAGGCTCTCATAGAATATTGAACCTATCTTATAGACACAAATGTGAATTTTTATGGCAAATATTATGTTTATTTAAAAAATGAGAGCTTCACAATCTACTGGTATTTGAATTTAAATGTTCTAATGGTGTCCAGATATCAGCAAAAAATTGAAATTTCTGATATCTATAGAATTAATCAAAGTTTTAAAGTTATTATATCTAAGAAATGTCATGGCAATAATCAAATTAATAATTTGCCCTTAAGCTTGCATTACTATATCAGATTCCTTATAAGGGTCAATATTTATCAAGGCAATAGAAAGAAATATCTAGATAAAAAAACATTTTATTTAAATTATAAGATTCTTAACTCGTAGTTGTTATTAGCATAGATATTGGAGACAGTGTGCCTGAGTTTAAATCTCAGGTCTGCTACTTACTAGTTCTGTGCCTTGAGTAAATCTCATCTCCATGCTCAATTTCCTTTTATTTAAAAATGAGAGTTATAATTATATACACCCAAGGGTTTATTATAAGAATTAAATAAATTATATGTAAAGCCATCAGAATAGATGTTTATTAATACACAGCTAGGAAACAGTAGGCACTCTTCTCAAAGGTCTCTGTAGTGAAATGCTGCCAGGGTGCAGGAATGTCAGAGAAGAGTGTAAAACCAATGATGTATAAAAGTAAAACATTTCCCAGCTGAGTTATGGTGTGCATGATGCTGAAAGAGGGAAGAAAAGTTCAGCCAAACTGGAAAGATACCTCTCAGAAATGCTGTAGGGTGTCATTCTACCTCAAAAGAGAGGTAAGACTAGTAAGTCAGTCAAGGTTCTTCAGAGAAATAGAACCAGTAGACAAATAGGAGGGGTGTGTGTGTGTGTGTGTGTGTGTCCTCTTCCTTTCGATATATATTTTCTCTCTCTATGGAGAGAAAGATTTACTGTAAGGAATTGGCTGGTGCAATTATGGAGGCTGAGAAGTCTCAAGATCTACAGTCAGTAAATAGGAGAGCAGACGTTGTATTTTCAATCTCAGTCCTATGGCCTGAGAAACAAAAGGCTGATTGTGTAAATTCCAATCTAAGTTAGAGTCTGAAGGCAGAAGAAGACCAATGTTTCAGCTCAATGACAAGCAGAAAGGCAGAAAGGTAATTTTATTTTACTCAGTTTATATTCTATTCAGGCCTTTGGTGGACTGGAAGAGCCCACCCACATTAAGAAGAGCAACCAGTCTATAAATTGAAATGTTAATCTCATACAGAAAGACCCATACAGACATACCCAGAAATAATGTTGGACAATTGTCCAAGCATCCCTTGGTCCAGTCAAGTTGGCACATACAATTAACCATCACAACCAGTATGTCTCTAAAATTTCAGTTGACACCAAGATGTAATAAAATGATTTTTTAAAAGGTAACATCTTTTGAGTTTATTTTAAATGAGTTTTAAAATTCCTTGCATTAGAGTATTTTCACAGACATATTTAATTTGATGCATTGATTTATGTGCACATTCCAACCATTTATTTCCAAATTTCAAGTTGTTCAGAATATATAGGCAATTTTTTACCTATTTTAAAGTATTTTAGCATGATATCAATAATTACAACTATCGTATTTAGAGATAAATGTTAATATGTTAGTTTACATTAAGAAAACTAGATATTTCTATACCCATTAAGAAGCGTTCATAGTTTTTTATTATTTCTTTAATATTGGCTGAAGTCAAACCTCTTTTGACATATGCTAAATGTGCACTTTTCCTGATTTATATTTACCTGTGTAAAATAAAACTTAAATCCTTATTTTCATGTGGGTATTCAGCCTAAGCATTTTGATTTGAGACAAGCACTCTGGTTAGTTTCTGGGTTATGTCACTCCAATAACTGCAGGGAAATGAACTTGAAGTCGTGCCAGTATCTTACTGGTATAATTTTTAAAAGGCAACACTTTTGAGTAATAGGTGCATGACCATGAAACTAATTCTAATTAAAGCCTTGTCAGTAACAACATGTCCTGTCCTGATCTATAGAGTCAGAAAATACAAGATTTACAAACCTGAACAAAGTCAAGAAGGTGTTAAATCCTGACTTAATATTGACCAAGATAGAGAAAGGAGCTCATTTATTTTTTGATTATATAAAAAGATCTATCTTATTAAGATACTGTATTTTCTATCATATAGTTTTAGAAAAGTAGATGGTTATCCTGGTGTCTTTTTTGTAAATTAAACCTAAAAACTTGAGATATAGCTATAGTCATTTTACCAACATGTAAAGAGGAAGTGGAAAAATAAAGAAAAATTTCTTAAAATTAAAGGTGAAAAAATATCTTTGTATATCCTGTATACTTTAAGATATAGAAATAGATATTATATGTACTTTAAATTTTAAAACTATCATAATAATTGAGCTTTAATTTTAAACAGTTCAACTTCTTTATGTTATATATATTTATGTATGAAAGCTACTCTTAGGATAAGATTCCCAGAAGGACGTGAAACACTGTTAATTTAAGGAAAGGTAGTACATAAACACCACGGAGTACTCTGCAGCCATAAAAAGCAGTGAGATCGTGACCTTTGCAGCAACGCGGATGGACCTGGAGGTCATAATCCTAAGCAAACTAATGCAGGGACAGAAAACCAGATATTGTATGTTCTTACTTACAAGTGAGACCTACACAATGGGTACACATAGACATAGAGATGGGAACAATAGACACTGGGGACTACATGGTGGGGGAAGGAAGGGGACAAGGGTTGAAAAACTAACTATTGGGTACTGTGCTGTGTGATAGGATATATAGTATCCCAAATTTTAACATCATGCAATATACCCATGTAATACATCTGCACATGTACCCCTTGAAACCAAAGTACAAGTAGTAATTATTAAATTAAAATCATGAGTAAAAATGTTATCTCTAAATTTCATTTGGTGCTATATTGTACAAAGATAGGTACTATAGTGCGCCACTCTTCCTGGGCATCGTAAGTTATTAATACTTATATGATACTTTTGGAAACTCAGATTCATGATCAATGTAAGTAATATTTACGTATGTATATGCATGATATGTGTAAGCACGTGGGAAACCTGAATATATCAAATGGCATATTTCTCCTTCCGGTTTTTGGATCTAGGATGTAAAATATAAAGAGAACACTGAAAGTCCACACTACAACAGGAAGCACTCAATCATTATTACAGGAGAATTCTCCGTTTGGGCCTCTGAATTCATAGCACCTATCCCAATACCCAACACAGCTGAGGTATTTATTGCACCTTTGTTATCTGAAGGAATTTAGTATAGTCTTTAGTATTCTTTTTTAGAATATGGTCTGGGAATGAGAATAATAAACAATTCTTGGGATATAAGATTATAATTATATTCAATTTTTTGTAATTCTACTTGCAGACTAAAAGAAGAAATAATTTTTGAGAAGCTAAAGATGCTACTGTGGTCCTTATCAATAATCAGTATGGAAATAAATTCTACAGGTGGTAAAAATAATAAACAATGAGGAGTAGATGGATAATCTATTGACCAATCTGAACTAGAGTAGAATATACAGTTTGGATATCTATCAAATTTTGGTCATAGTAGTCCCTAAGACTTTAGATTTTCAAATTCACAACATAAAATTGTTAATTTTAAAATTTAATCCATTCACAAATGAAAACTATAAGTTGTTTGTTAAAGTATTAACAGCTTTAAAAAATTATTTATAATTTATTTTATATTAAATTTATACAAACAAAAAAACTACTTGCAAATTATGATTAAATGAAAAATAGGCTATATGCTATTTTTCCCAATTTTTCAACTTTAAGCATGTTTCTTTAATTTTTTTTAATTTAAAGATACCTTTTACTGAAGATAATTGGTTAGATTTATAAATTAGTTTTAAAAATTATGAGAAAATAATTATTTTTCTAAAAAAGCATATAATTATTAATAAAGCATATTTTAATCTTAATTGCTTTTGAAATTTTGTTTTATGATTATTGGTTTAACATTGTACTACTGTAATTATTTTTGCCATGTCCTTTGCCTGCTTTTTCCATATAAATGAAAATAGTTTCTACTATTTTGAGTGATTTGAAATTTTTATCATGTCGTTTACTATTCCTAGGTTTTATTCTTTTTTTTTCCTGTATTTATGCTTAGAAGAGTTGTTCTCAACTTAGAAATTGCAAACTTTTTAACTTACTCCCTCCTGTGCTTACATATTAATGTTTATATTAGTCTTTGTAATCTAAGTTTCTGTAATAAAGTTTAGTGTAATACACTTGATTATTACATGACTAATTTCCAAATATTTAGTCAATTTTCCTACTAGCTGCTAAATTATGCATCTATTCCTTGTTAATAATTTTTCTAAAATGTTTTTCCAAAAATTATCAACCTTTAAAAAGGTATAATTTACCTATGAAAATACATCCATTTGAGTGTAAAATGCAGAGAATATGTACATCTGATGTACATATGCTTGAGACCATTACCACAATCAAGATACAGAACATTTCTATCACCTTTAAGAGTTTCATGGGTACTCCAGAAAGTAGTCTGCAGTAGACCCATGTAGTCTATTTGATGTCAAAACAATGTTTTTGGGGATAGGGAGGGATGGTCACTCCATGTTTTTTTTTTTTTCTGCTGTGATTAGTTTATATGTTTTTATTGAAGAGTAGTATTCCAATGCATGGATTTACAAAATTCTGTATATCCATTAGCTATTGATAAATATTTGACTATATCCATGTTTTGATTATTATGAATAATTCTACTCTGAACATTAGTTTAAATGTCTTTTTGTAGATATATATTTTCTTTTTTATTTAGCAATACTTATGAGTGAAATAGTTAGAATTTACTATAGATGTTGTTTTACCATTTAAGAAATTGCCAAACTGGTTTTATGAAGTAGCTAGACCTTATTTTTTGCCCTCTGTCTATGAAAGTTCCAGATCTTCCATGTCATTTCAAACAGTTGTTATTACCAGAGTTTTTACTTAGCTATTTCAATGGGAGTATAATGTCATGTCTAGTAATCTAGAACATATTTCCATGTGCTCATGAACAATTTCATATTATTTGTAATGTATCTAGTCAAAATTATAGCTCGTTTTTAAACTGGGTTATTTGTCTTATTGATTTTGAAAAGTTTTATGCAAAAGAATGGACATAATCAGTAAAATAAAAATGAAAACCACAAAGCAATATCACTTCACACCTGATGAAATGGCTATTAGCAAAAGATTGAAGATCACCCAGTGTTGGTGAGGATGTGGAGCAAAGGGAACCCTTGCACACTGTTGGTGGGAAAGTAAATGAGTACAGCTATTGTGGAACAGTATGGAAATTCCTGAAAACAATAAAAGTAAAAATATTGTATTTTGGAATGTTTAATACTATACTTGGTATACTATCTACTACTGGGTATATATATCCAAATCCACTATGGGGTATATATCCAGTGGAAAAAATATTAGAACGTTGAGATATTTGCCTTCCTATGTTGATTACAGTATTATCCACAATAACCAAGATATGGAGTCAGTCTATATTTCTACTGATGAATGAGTGGATGAAAAAATGTGGTATGTATACACAATGAAATACTATTCAGCCACAAAAAGTAATGAAGTCTTGTGGTTTGCAACAATATGCTTAAAGCTATAGAGAATTATGTTATGTAAAATAATCCAGGCATAGAAAAAAATACCTCATAATCTCACTTTAATCTCACTTACATGTAGAATTTTTAAAAGTTGAATTCATAGACATGTAGAGAGTAGAATTACAGTTATCAGGAGCTAGGCAGCAGTGATGATGTAGACGTTTGAGAAATGTTGGTGAAAAGATACACAATTTCAGTTAGACAGGAGGAATATATTCAAGAGATCTAATTTACAATATGATGACCTTGTTAATGATAATGTATTATATTCTTAAAAAATACTTAGGGTAGTCCAGGGGAGGTGACTTATGCCTATAATCCCAGCACTCTGGAAGGCTGAGTTGGGCAGATCAGTTGAGGTCAGGAGTTTCCAGAGGAGCCTGGGCAACATGGTGAAACCCCATCTCTAAAAATAAAATAAAATAAAATAAAAAGCCAGGTGTGGTGGCTTGCACCCGCTTATCATCCCAGCTATTCGAGAGGTGGTAGCAGGAGAATTCTTAAACCAGGAGGCAGCGATTGCAGTGAGCTGAGATCGAGCCACTGTACTCAAACTTGGGTGACAGAGTGAAACTCCATCTCAAAAAAAAAAAAAAAGAAAAAAAAAAATTCTGAGGGTAGATTTTAAGTGTCCTCGCAACAAAACTTGCACCGTTCAGAGATAATGTATATGTTAGTTAGCTCAATGTAGATATTATTCAATGTATATATTTCAAAACCTCATGCTGTAACTACAAATATATATAATATTTTTCTATTAAATAATAAAACACTCAAAAAATCTGATATATGTCCTTTTGCAACAGATGTATGTTAGAGTTGGTTTCTGTCTGTCTTTCCACTGCCTTTTAAATTTATATAAAAATATCTGAAAGTTGTGACTGACTTTGAAACCAAGAAATGAATGAAAATCCTTAATTGCCATGAATGGATTGTTTATTAGAAACCTGGACTTTGAGGATATTGCCAGTAAACCCTGAAAAGGAAGTTAAGAATATGTTATTGAGAAACAGAAGAAGGGATGCTTTTACATAGTAAAAGAAAATTTGCCAATACTATTTTGTTTGGTAACATGGAAAACCATATATACTTAATGAAGTTTGTTATCCAGCTAAGAAGATTTCTTAGCTAAGTTTTGAAATTGTTATTAGATTTCTTCTTTCTGCTTGTAGTGAAATGTGAAAGGAAACAGATACATTGATGTAAGACTTTTTTTTTTAAATGAACCTGGACTTGATGGTTTTGAAATTGTTGAGCCTCTCAAACAGGCAGGAGATCGTAACAGTAACAAATTGGTTCTGAGTGAAATTGAAATCCAGGTCATGGTCTGGAGAAAGAGCTCTATATTGAAGCTAAGACTGTTATTCTATAACTCTACAGTTTTTTTTTATTTTTCAGAAAAATCAAAGGTTTTATTACCAAATAACTTTGCTACAAAAAGAGACATTTGTAAAGAGTAAGGATGTGCCTCAAAGATACTCTTAGTTCAGTAATAAGGCATCTAGTAATCTTAAGGCTGTTGTCCAGTAGCCATCTCAGGAGCAGCATAAGGTAAAAGAAGGGCTTAAAGCAAAGATGTTTGTGTGAGTGTCTTTTGCCTAATTGACTCAACTTCAGTAAGATTCATAGGTGCCTTATAAAGTGTTTGTAATCATTATATTAATTAGTAGATTCTTCGTTTAGCATGAAAGTGACAGAGGCAATGTGAAATTAAGACACTATTGAGCTCTAGAAATTTTACTGGCAGAAAGCAGCCTGAGAAAATCACTTAGCTCGCAACATATACTATATTTCATAGAAAAGGAAGACTTATTCCAAAGGCAGAAAACAGAGCTCAGAACCACGGAGTGCCATGACTAGGCCTTGAGATCTTATCATGATATTTATAACATTTGCCCGAAAAGATTTCTATGAATCAATGTTGCTTTCGTGCCTTCAGTTTTCCACCTTTGGGGAAATAAATGCTTATGTTGGTCACCCTATGTCTGTTCTGACGTTGTATTTTGGTTGTGAAGATGGGTAGATAATTTGTATTTTTGGTTTCATGATAAGAGGAACTGTATCTGAAAAACTACACACAAGAAACATGCCCAGAGTGGCTGAGCATGGTGTCTTATGCCTGTAATCCCAGCACTTTGGGTGGCCGAGGCAGGTGAATCACCTGAGGTCAGGAGTTCGAGACCAACCTGGCCAACATGGTAAAACCCCCATCCTCACTAAATACCCTTAAAAATTAGCTGCGTGTGATGGTGCACACCCATGATCCAGCTACTCAGGAGGCTGAGGCAGGAGAATCTCTTGAACCTGGGAGGTGGAGGTTGCAGTGAGCTGAGGTTATGCCACTGCACTCCAGCTCTGGGTGACAGACTGACACTCTGTCTCAAAAAAAAAGAAAAAAAGAGAAAAGAAAAAGAAATATGTCCAGGGAGGCTTGACCACACCTTGATTTTATTTAGAGGTAACGATCCTCAATTTTAAACTGCAGGTGTAATTGGAAAAGATGATTAGGACCATGGGAAAGGAAGAAGTGTATTTTGTATGTGGGATACATAAATCATGGCAGGTCAGAAGATGGACTGATAGGCAACCTCTGAAATAGCTCCCAGCGATCTCTGCCTGCTATTACTCTTGAATTAGTAGGAAGCATTTCCCTCAATTGTAGGCTGGACGTAGTGAGTCATTTACAATGAAAAGAATAACATAAAATAATAAAATGTCACTTCTGAGACTAGGCTACAACAAAACTTTCTTCTCTCTTCTTCTATCTCTCTGTTTGTCTCCTTGAATGCTTAATTTGTGGGGGGAAAGCTTCTGTGTAGAACCCTCTGTAACAAGAAACTGATATCTCCAGCCAGCAAGCAAAAAGGACCTAAGACCTACCCACAGCTAACAACTTAGAAGCATATTTTAATAATATTACCATGGAAACATTATTGTCTCTTTATCATTTCATTGACTTTCACTCTTACCGTTACTCTTTTCTTTTTGTTGTTTTTGTGTATGATTCCTTTACTCTTTTTCTAATTTCAAGGATACTGATTTGAGACCTTTCTTGTTCTAGTATAAGCAAATGAAACTAAAAATTTTCTTGTAAGATTTTATCTTCTTCCCTCAAATGTTATTTATATTACATTAGAAGTTAAAATAAAAGAACGTTTTTGTTTGTTTGTTTGTTTGTTTGTTTTATTTTTCTCAGCAAGCTCTAGCTTGGTGAATAAACACCAGAGTGAATGGTCAGTCTAGAGATATTGGGAGTAGTGTGCCAGAAATTGTCAGTTAGATCAGTGTGGTTGAGAATGTTGTTAAGAATCTACAAGTATTCACTGATTTTTGTCTATTTTTTCTATGAAATGATGAGAGAGGGGTGCTATCACTTATATCATGCCTGTGAAATTCTGTTTCTTCAACGAAATCTAATTTTACTCCATGTATTTTGCAGCTGTGATATTAAACAAATACTCATTTGCAACTTTTTTCTTTCTCAGGAATTGAATATGTTCTCATTATGTATACTTCTTCTATTTCTCTAATACTTTTCCCCAAGATTATCTTTTACTGTATTAATATTAAAGATTTTATGTTCAATGCTTTATATCACATTAGCATTTACTTTCAACCTATGGAGGTCTTCATATTTACAGCACTTCTCTGTAAGCCTCAGAGAGTTCAGTTATGTTTTATTTTTTATTTAAATAATTCTGCATTTTCATTAGAGCATTCAGTTCATTAACATGTAGCGTCTGTATAGTTGTATTTTAATTTTACCATTTTTTATTGTGTTCTCTTTCTCTTTGTCTTTTGTCCCTTTTGTTGTTCCTTTTTTTCTTGCTCTCTTTTATTAATAATTGCTTTGATGTTTTTAGAATTTGCTTTTAATTATATTTTAGCTTTCATTACATTGCGATTTGTTTTTTAATTTTTATTTTTAGTGGTGTATGAAGGATTATAAAATGTATTCTTAAATGTCTCAGTCTACTAACAGTAAATATAACCGCAAAACAGTATAGGTTGGCATGTTTCCTTTACAATATCTTCCAACAAATCATCAGAGTCCTCTTTTCTTATTTTTCAATTCTTTCTATCTCTCTTTCCCTTGGCTCAGGTGATATCTACATCTATATATACCTTCATGTTCACTGATGCTTTTCATTTTTATCCCAAAGGAACTGTGTTTCAGATTTGTTTTTTATTTAAACATTTCCATTTTGGCCTGTTTTAGGGTTTCAGTTATTTCTCTGCTGAGACATATGCTTACAATTATTATGAGAATAATATGCTTTAGCTAATTGAACATATTTATAATAGCTATATTAGGTTTCTTTTTGAAAATGTCAGCATGTGGGTTATTTCATGTTTTGACCATGTTTATGGTCATTTTCTTTAAAATGAGTCACAGTTTCTTGTCTTTGCATGCCTTATTATGTTGTGCTTTCTCCTGTACATTGTGAATGCTATGAAATGGAATTCGCTCTCTCACTTTCCTCTAATGGGTATTATTTCTTTCTGTAAGTCAATGCACCTGGATAGACCCAAACATAAATTCTGTTTCTTTATAAAATAAATTTTATTGTGTATATTGAAGGTATATAATATGATGTTATAAAATACATATATACAGGAAAATGGTACTATAGCAAACCAAATTAACATATTCATTAGCTCACATAGTTACCCATTCATCCCCACACCACCACCTAACTCCCTGTCCTGTGGCAAGACAAGCTATAATCTACCCATTTAGCAAAAGTTCTGAATATGATACACTATTATTAATATAGCCCTTACGTTTTACACTGGACCTTTTGACTTGTTCATTCTACATACTTTCTACTTTGTATCGTTTGACCTACATCTGCTTATTTCTTCACTTTCTCCCTGACCCTGCTAACCACTGTTTTACTCTTTATTTCAGAAGGACAATCTTTCTTAGATATCAGTTCTATTCTTTTTCTTTTTCTCTCTCTTTCCTGAGCTATCCTGTTTGCACCCTGCTGCACACATATATTATTTAGACATGAACAGAAATCTTGCAGAGTTTATAAATAGTACTGAGGCTCATTTTCTTGGGTACTCATCCTTTGGGATTTTCCCCTCACTTCCCAGGAGCTATTGCCAGTGCAGAATCTGTTAGTATCAGGTTGTAAAAACAGCACGTTTTCTATTGGTCTTTGGTCACGATAACCTTACTGTGAACATTATCTCAAAGACAGGAATATTATTCTGTATGTGCCGGTTCCAAATTTTGGCTGTCCTCCACAATCTGTCTTTGTTCATTCCCCTGATCTTTCAAATAGTTAGGCAGCTGCCTTAGTATTTGGTCAAGAGTTTTGTTATCCATAGAAAGAGCTTCTTCAGTAATTTTTTTCTCCGAACTCTCATTATAAATACTAGTTTTTAAATTTATTAATTCTGCTTCTTAATGAAAAGTCTAATTTGTATTATATTAGCCTTCAAGGGTATACTCTTCAGTTTATTCTTCTATTAATGTTTATATAAACACTACACAGTTTAGATTACAGAAATCATAACCCTGATTTAACATCTAGTAAGAGAATTTCCTTCTTCTTTCAATTTTCTTCTTATTATCTGTAATTAGAAAGACTTTAGTTGCTCATCCGTATACTCATTTTGATGTACCACTCAATAACAAAGCCTGAGCAATGGAATGGTGTGTGTTGGGGTGTGGGTGTGTGTGGGTATGTGAGTGTGTGTGTGTGTGTGTGTGCTTGTGTATTCTGACCTCAAAATTTTCAACCTCATGCTCTGAAAATACAGATTTGATAGCTTGGATTTAGCACCTTGATTACATTATGAGGAACCATTCAAGAGAAAAGCTATAAGATGATGAAAAATTATATAAAGATGCTATATCTATAATGACCGTGGGGCTAACAAATGAACTTCAGAGCTCCTATTTTTGGAGTTAAAAAAAAACTTTAATCAATATGTGTTTCTTTCATTTTATTAAAAATAAATTGTTTAATGTGGTTAGAATCACAGTAAAACACTGATTCTTGAGTCAATTTATTTTCAATATTTGTAAAACCAGATGTGAATCTCTACTAACTCTAAGCTTCTTCCAGATCTTGGGAGCTGCTTTATTTTTTTCATATGGGCTCAGTATATTTTTTGTGATATTTATTCCTATAAGTATTATATTTGACCTAAGTTTTAAATGGGGTAATTTTTCTCCCATAGCATTGAAAACAAATGCAATCTTATCTCGTATTATGCCCATCAAACACATCCTGTATTTCTCTTTGAGGCTTTTGATTGAAATATATGTATTTTCTATATCTTATTTCTTTTCTTTTTATTTTATTTTATTTATTTACTTTTTTTATTGAGACGGAGTTTCGCTCTTGCTACCCAGGCTGGAGTGCAATGGCGCGATCTTGGCTCACCACAACCTCCGCCTCCTGGGTTCCGGCAATTCTCCTGCCTCAGCCTCCTGAGTTGCTGGGATTACAGGCATGCACCACCATGCCCAGCTAATTTTTTGCATTTTTAGTAGAGACAGGGTTTCACCATGCTGACCAGGATGGCCTCGATCTCTTGACCTCGTGATCCACCAGCCTCAGCCTCCCAAAGTGCTGGGATTACAGGCGTGAGCCACCACGCCCAGCCTCTATATCTTATTTCATATATCTACCATAGGTATACCTGTGAGGAATAAAAAATATTTTTAAAAAGATATTAAACCTTCCTCCATTTAAGGCATGTCAGTGTGATAATAGTTGTGTTTTTCAATGTAAATTATTTGTGGAGTAGCATAGATTGTAATTAAAAGTAATTGTGCACTAACATTTTTGCGTATGTCACCCACCAATGAAAAATTTAAAATATGAACCATGTATAGCGAAACTTTTTGTTCAAAAGCACCTAGTATACTACTGCGTAATTATTTCTATGTTCATACAACATACATGTAACAGTAAGACAGCCTGATAGCAAGCTATTAATCAATCTCTTTAATATTTTCTCTTTCATTCATACTAATTTATTTTAAGTGGTAACTCATTTATGTGTCCTCATCTCTCTTTCAAAAACAGAAAGAATTCTAGTTGGTCTGATGCATACTGATGATAGTTCCCTTTTGAGAATTTGAGTAGTTTTATATTCATATTTTTTTTCGGTTCCTTTTAAGTTTGGTCATATAAAATGGCTGGGTGTGACTATGATACATTTGGCAACATAGAAAATGGAGAAATATATAAAAGTCAATTGAAGAAATAAATGTATTTCAGAGCTCTGATGCTGTGTAATTTTATAAGAAAAATATCTGGCTAATGAAAGGGAATCGTTGCACATAAAACAAAATTTTTTATTTTCTCATAGTTTAATCCTTGACTTAAATTAGTGTCCTAATTTTCAATATGTATGTGTCATAGATGTATATGTTCTGTATCTCTACAAGAGCTATAAACAGGAGAAATATATGGCAGAAGTTTTGCATTTACTGAGGTAACAATCTCATTTTTTTTTTTTTTTTGAGACGGAGTTTCGCTCTTGTTACCCAGGCTGGAGTGCAATGGCGCAATCTCGGCTCACGGCAACCTCCGCCCCCTGGGTTCAGGCAATTCTCCTGCCTCAGCCTCCTGAGTAGCTGGGATTACAGGCACGCGCCACTGTGCCCAGCTAATTTTTTGTATTTTTTAGTAGAGACGGGGTTTCACCATGTTGACCAGGATGGTCTTGATCTGTTGACCTCGTGATCCACCCGCCTCGGCCTCCCAAAGTGCTGGGATTACAGGCTTGAGCCACCGCACCCGGCCAGCAATCTCATTCTTAAAAGCTATGTCAGAAATGGAGAAGTCTACAAAGATTTTCCTATAGAAAGATGTCTATGGTTACAAAGGGAAGAAAATGATTTATTGTAAATCAATATGCAAAAGGGGAGTCTTCTAAGAATTAAGCCAGCATAATTGATAACATAATACAAGCAGCAGTTATAATATTTGTAGTAACTGACCAGGCACGGTGGCTCATGCCTGTAATCCCAGCACTTTGGGAGGCTGAGGCAGGCAGGTCACCATGAGGTTGAAGCTCGAGACCAGCCTGACCAACATGGAGAAACCTTGTCTCTACTAAAAATACAAAATTAGCCAGGGTGTGGTGGTGCGTGCCTGTAATCTCAGCTACTCAGGAGGCTGAGGCAGAGAATTGCTTGAACCAGGGTGGCGGAGGTTGTGGTGAGCCGAGATTGTGCCATTGCACTCCAGCCTGAGCAAGGAAGCAAAACTCCATCTCAAAAAAAAAAAAAAAAATATATATATATATATATATATATGTATTTGTAATAACCAATATTATAATTGGTTATAATACAGTGTAATTTCTTAAATTTCAAATTTAAGAAAAAGCAAGTTAAAAATAATGTTTTTGTAGACCCCAAATTTTTATTTAATTTAGAACTTTATCTTCAGGATAAATATGTATATATATAATAATACATAAATACATAATAAATATATTATACATATAGCAATATACAGACATATTTACAATTATATTTTTTCAGGTATACCTTACAATGAAACTGTGAGATGGGCTAATTTTACCAATGTGCACAGCCAATCATTTACATTTTTAACATCTCAATCTTAAAAATATATATTCAATTTTTTTTACATATTAGATAACTGTAATAAATAAAAATGGTAATAAGATTAAAGAATAAATGTAAGATAAAATACAGTTAAGATTATATATTTTTAATTTTTAATTTGGTTTAGGCACTTAATTTATAATGTCCGGGTTTCTGTCATTATTAAACTTGATCTCACAAAAACAGTTATGCACAAGGTGTGCTAATTTATTTTTAATTATTTGCCAGACGAAGGAGTTGAAAGATTTTACAGAAATTTCAAGTTAAACTTTACAGCAGAGAAAACATTTACATTAATGCATCTATGTGCACTCTTGACACTTGCAAACATCCCAAGATGACTTCAATACTGCATGAAATTTGCACACTGCTATAAGCAGTATAACATAATGCCTAAAGGAATAGCTTATTAGCTGGTGAAATAGGTCAAGTCATTACTCATATTTAGTTAAATATGAATAGTTCAATGAAAAATAGTCCAATAATTTTATTCAAGATAAGGTGAACCTTTTACCCTTTAAACTTTTTTATTAGAAACTAAGACATATGCATCCACATTAGCTGCGGCCTACACAGGGTCAAGATCATTAATATCACTGTCTTCCGTCACCACATCTTGCCTTGTTCCACTGGATGGTTTTCAGAGGAAACAAAATGCATGGTGCTGGGAAGTCTGATATCAAGGTGCCAGTATCTTGCAAGGTCTTCTTACTATGTCACTATATGGTAGAACACAGTCTGAAGGTATTCTAGCAGTGTGTGTGTGTGTGTGTGTGTGTGTGTGCATGTGCATAAAAGGAGTACACTCTAAAGTAACAATAAAAAGTATAGTATAGTAAATTAAATGCATACTGGTAAGGATAGTCTCCTAAATATATATATATATACATCTCCACCTAAAGATATTCTATGAGTGTGTGTATATGTAAATTCATATATATATATAATCCATACATAAAAATCATAGTATAGTAAATGCACAAACCAGTAACATAGTCATTTATCATATTTATCAATATTTATGTACTTGACATAATTGTATGTGTATAATTTTGCATGACTGGCAGCACAGTAGGTTTACACTGGCATCACCACAAACACTAGATAATATGTATATGATGACATTATGATGGGTATGACATTACTAGGTGATAAAAATCCTTCAACTTCATTATAATCTTATAGGATCATCATCATATATGCACTTTTTCATTGACCAAAATGTCATTTTGTAGTACATGACTGTAATTTAAATTACTATACTAATTTTAAATATTAGATTGATTACAAGGAGAATGTTCTAGATATATGTTTAGTGTACTTTGTGTTTGCTATAGGAGAATACTACAGACTGGGTAATTTCCAATGCACAAAAAGGTATTGGGTCACATTTCTGGAGGCTAGGAAGCTCAATATCAAGGTGCCAGCATCTTGCAAAGTCTTCTAACTAAGTCATTATATGGAGAAAACCTGCGCCAGGAAAACTTGTTTTTAAAGATGTTAAAGTTACATGTAAGCACAAAGACATCACAGCCTAATAA
Organism: Callithrix jacchus; assembly: GCF_049354715.1. NCBI lineage: Eukaryota > Metazoa > Chordata > Mammalia > Primates > Cebidae > Callithrix > Callithrix jacchus. The sequence goes on from NC_133502.1 coordinate 31,919,496, forward strand.
TGTCTTTAAGGCCACACCTCCCAATACAATTACATTGGCAATTAAATTTCAATATAAGTTTTGGAGGGGAAAAGCATTCAAACCATAGCAGAGAGGATAAGAACTTTAAATAGACAGATATGGATATAAGATGCTAAGGTTTAGGTTTTTTTTTTTAACCATAAGTGATTTCAGAGCCAGTATCTAATATAACTGTTTTCCTTTTATTACCATATTTACACACACGCACACACACACACACATACATTACACGAGATGTACACATTTTATAAGAAAATATATATAATACTTTTCATCAATGATTTTATTATAATTCATACAATAAATTAAAAGTCACTACTGCTTATATACGTTGATATAAACCAATGTAAAGAAAGAGATAGGATAGTTTCAGGAATATACATAATCTGTGACTTTGTAATACTGATGGTGTTTGGTGGAGAGAATAGGAAATTGCCCTGAATTTAAACTGAAGTTAAACCCATCTAATTCATCTGAAATTAAACTCATCTAATTCATCTCAAATTTCTTTCATAATCAGTTATTCAACTGAAAATATCACTCCATTTTAGAATTTTCCACATCCTTTGTGTTCCAGATTGTTCATGATTTGTGGTAACTCATCAGGTTATGAATAACATGATGCCATGCCATATGCATAATTTTGAATATATTAAAAGGAGAAATAAGAAAGAAAAAAGAAACATTATATTTTAAATAACAATTTAAAAATACTACTGATTCATTGCTACTTTATTTTAAAAGTGCATTATTTATGACTTTCTGTATGAATTATCATTATCATTGAGAATTTTCAAAAATATTCCAAATTCTATTTTCCATTCCCTGCATGCATTGTGTACTATTTTAGTGAGCTTCACACAGCTAACCTCTGATGTGGTTGCTGTACATATGATTCTAAAATTTCCAAAAGGGTGAAAGATAATTGTGCTTAATTATTAGAGTAATAAACTCAGATGACACACACACAACTATATCCTTTGGCTCCTTTGAAATTTAAGTTAATTATGGAATTGATCTTTTTTATTTATTTTGTAATTTTTTTGGAGAAAGGGTCTTGCTCTGCTGCCCAGGCTAGGGTGCAGTGGTGCCATCTCACTCCACTGCAACTTTTGCCTCCTGGGTTCAGGGGATTCCCTCATCTCGGCCTCCTAAGTAGACTGGACTACAGATGCACTCCAACATGCCCAGCTATTTTTACTTTTATTTATTTGCTAATTTATGTGGACACAGGATCTCATTCTGTTGCTCAGGCTGGTGTCAAACTCCTGGACTCAAGTGATCAGTCCACCTACGTCTCCCAAAGTGCTAGGATTATAGGCATAAGCCACCATGCCTGGCCAGATTAATCTTTTTACATGAGATCTATGTGAGTTATAGTGATATTTTTGATTAGCTATTTAATCCCATTATTTGTGTTCTTTTTTTTTTTTAATTTTTTATTGGATTTTAGGTTTTGGGGTACATGAGCAGAGCATGCAAGACAGTTGCGTAGGTACACACATGGCAGTGTGCTTTGCTTTTCTTCTCCCCCTCACCTACATTTGGCATTTCTCCCCAGGCTATCCCTCCCCACCTCCCCCTCCCACTGACCCTCCCCTTTACCCCCCAATAGACCCCAGTGTTTAGTACTCCCCTTTCTGTGTCCATGTGTTCTCATTTTTCATCACCCGCCTATGAGTGAGAATATGCGGTGTTTCATTTTCTGTTCTTGTGTCAGTTTGCTGAGGATGATGTTCTCCAGATTCATCCATGTCCCTACAAATGACACAAACTCATCATTTCTGATTGCTGCATAATATTCCATGGTGTATATGTGCCACGGCATTTGGGTTGATTCCAGGTCTTTGCTATTGTAAACAGTGCTGCAATGAACATTCGTGTACATGTGTCCTTATAGTAGAACGATTTATAGTCTTTTGGATATATACCCAGTAATGGGATTGCTGGGTCAAATGGAATTTCTATTTCTAAGGCATTGAGGAATCGCCACACTCTCTTCCACAATGGTCGAACTAATTTACACACCCACCAACAGTGTAAAAGTGTTCCTTTTTCTCCACATCCTCTCCAGCATCTGTTGTCTCCAGATTTTTTAATGATCGCCATTCTAACTGGCTTGAGATGGTATCTCAATGTGGTTTTGATTTGCATCTCTCTGATGACCAGTGACGATGAGCATTTATTCATATGATTGTTGGCCTCATATATGTCTTCTTTCGTAAAGTATCTGTTCATATCCTTTGCCTACTTTTGAATGGGCTTGTTTTTTTCCTGTAAATCTGTTTGAGTTCTTTGTAGATTCTGGATATCAGCCCTTTGTCAGATGGGTAGACTGCGAAAATTTTTTCCCATTCTGTTGGTTGCCGATCCACTCTAGTGACTGTTTCTTTTGCCGTGCAGAAGCTGTGGAGTTTCATTAGGTCCCATTTGTCTATTTTGGCTTTTGTTGCCAATGCTTTTGGTGTTTTGTTCATGAAGTCCTTGCCTACTCCTATGTCCTGGATAGCTACCATTGACTTTCTTCACAGAACTGGAAAAAACCACCATGAACTTCATATTTGTGTTCTTAAGCTGGCAAAATAGAACAATTGAACAACAGTGTACCACTCCCTGGTTATTCAATAAACAGATTAATATGGAAAAATCACATTGCTTAGTGAATGACTAAATATTAAAGAAACCTTGATGTGCAAGTAGCAAAAACTGCAACAAACTTATCCAAAACATTTTTACTTTGCTCACATTGCTAGATGCTAGTAGATAACAGCTAGTTGTATTCTAGCAGATCAGGAAGGGGATAATCAGAATATCCCTCTGTGTGTAGCTTGGCTTTTCCCTTAAGGTCACAAAAGAGCTGCGTGGCTACAGCAACTACAAATGCTACATATCTACACCATATTTAGCACAGAGAAAGATGTCTCAGGAAGAGTAGAAGTACTCTGGCATTCTGTGTTTTTTTCAGGAAGTAAAAGTTTTCTCAAGAGCTCTTAAAAATATCTATTTAACATTTTACCCACTAGCCTGCATCAAAGACAAATTCCTATTGCAGGGTTTGGACTTTCTGAGACTAAAGTATTTCTTCTCAATATCTCAATAAAATCTCATTCCTAGTAGCATCAATAAAAGAGAGCAACCATTCTGGGACTCAGCATAGAGAGTGATATCCTAAGATATGGATATGATACCTGTCTGTGTGCTCACAAATGCATTTATAGACAGAGCCTTAGAAGCTTATGTATCATCAGTGATGTTTGTGCTAAGCCTAAAGGAGAAAGGCCGGATCTATTTAACAGAAGAAAAATGAGTGAAGATATGAATGAGCATTTTGTATTAACATTCAAGAACACTACCCACCAAATGGCAGATTTTAACTCCCTTTACAGCTATGAAATTTTTATTATAATTATAATTATTAATGTCCTCAGTCATGTAGAGACAGCCAAAGGGAAAGAAACACAAGATGATAAATATTTTAAAACCACAAATGATTATACCATTGATTTTTTCACTATGTTAGATTTCTTTGCTAAATTTGGTAGAATGTATAATAAAAAATATAGAGTCAAAATTGAGAAATAAAACAGTATGAGGTAAAAGGTGATATTTACTTAAAGTAACATATAGACAAAGAGTCTTGATGGGATTAATAACATGTAAGTTTACAATATAAAAATGAAAATGATTTTGTCAGTAATTGGAAAGAGAGGTTGTTGAGTAAATACTCTTGTCTTTCACAGTAGGGAGGCAAATGATACTCTATAGTTTTAATATTGATTTAAAATGATCTCAATACCTCTTATGTAGTCACTTTATTAGTTTTAGAAGAACTTTAAATATCTTCATTTGTTATAATATTTTGGGAAATTGTTTTTGAATTATTCTTAACAGTTTTATTTATTTGATATTTGGGTTTTAGCTAAATATACAAAATATTTTAGACAGAAAAAATTGAATAGTTTAAATAACCTTAATTAAAGAAGAAATATTTTACATGGAAAATTAAGCAAATACATGCAATATGATGTGTTTATCACATCTATTTTCACAATTCTCCCTCATCTGTCATTCAGAAGGTATTTATAATTTTAATTATAAAAATATAAAAATACAGACTTCTTGTTATCACTTTATTTTGTCATTAACTGAATAAGTAACTTGAATATTATACATACCTCTTAAAAGTATATGTAATACAGTAAGTCAAATTGTTTTTTGTCTGTGTCCCTATTTTCCAAAGAGAAGCGTAATTACCATTTTACTTTACTTTTATTGTATTTTCGGTGATATGCTGTTAAATCTATTTGCTACTTAGCATTGAAATATACTGGTGTATTAGACAGGGCTTTCTAGAAGACAGAAATAACAGGATATAACATATATATCCTATTTTCTTAATCATGGAAGCTGTTATATACTAAGCACTGAGAATGCAAAGATGAATAAAATAAGATTAGTAATGCATTCACTTGGATCATAACACTTCATATATGTATATATATGGGGAAGTTAATTAAGGCATGTTGACTCACATAATCACAAGGTGAGGTCTCACAAAAGTCCATCTGTAAGCTGAAGAGCAAGGAATCCAGTCCAAATCCCAAAGCTTAATAACTTGGAGTCTTATGTTTGAAGGCAGAAAGCATCCAACACTAGAGTAAGGTGTAGGCCAGAACACTAAGCCAGTCTATCTAGTCTTGGCATATTTTTCTGCCTGCTTTTATTCTGGCTGCACTGGGAGCTAATTAGATGGTGCCCACCAGATTGAGGGTATGTCTGCCTTTTCCATTCCACTGACTCAAATCTCCTTTGGCAACAGCCTCACAGACACACCCAGGAACAATGCTTTGATTCCATCAATTGGATCAAGTTGACACTCAATATTAACCATCACAATTGGTCAATTTTTAAAAGCATTTTATATTTTAATACACTTAGAACATGTAAGTAATTGCTTCTCTGCCTTTTGGCTAAGATCAAGTGTAGACCTTGTAAGTATAAGATTTAGAACATGTATTCCTTAGTTTATCAAGAAATACAGAACTCTCCACCCCAAATCCACAGAATATACATTCTTCTCAGCACCATATCACACCTACTCTAAAATTGACCACATAATTGGAAGTAAAGCACTCCTCAGCAAATGCAAAACAACTGAAATCAAAACAAACAGTCTCTCAGACCATAGTGCAATCAAGTTAGAACTCAGAATTAGGAAACTAACCCAGAATCGCACAGCTTCATGGAAACTAAACAACTGACTCTTGAATGTTGACTGGATAAACAATGAAATGAAGGCAGAAATAAAGAAGTTCTGCGAAACCAATGAGAACGAAGACACAACATACCAGAATCTCTGGGACACATTTAAAGCAGTCTCTAGAGGAAAATATATAGCAATAAGTGCCCATATGAGAAGAGTGGAGAGATCGAAAATTGACACCCTATTATCAAAATTGAAAGAGCTAGAGGAGCAAGATAAAAAAAAACTGAAAACCTAGCAGAAGACAAGAAATAACTAAGATCAGAGCAGAAATGAAGGAGATAGAGACATGAAAAACCCTTCAAAAAATCAATAAACCCAAGAGCTGGTTTTTTGAAAAGATCAATAAAATAGACAGACCACTAGCCAGACTGATAAAAAAGAAAAGAGAGAACAACTAAATAAATGCAAAAAAAAAAACGATAAAGGGGAAATCACCAGAGATTCCACAGAAATTCAAACCATCATCAGAGAATATTACAAACAAGTCTATGCGCATAAACTAGTAAACCTGGAAGAAATGGATAAATTCCTGGACTCCTGTGTTCTCCCAAGCCTAAACCAGGAGGAAGCTAAAACTATGAATAGACCAATAACAAGGTCTGAAGTTGAGGCAGAAATTAAGAGACTACCACACAACAAAAGTCCAGGTCCAGAAGGGTTCACAGCCGAATTCTACAAGACACACAAAGAGGAGCTGGTACCATTCCTTCTGAAACTATTCCAAATAATCCAAAAAGAGGGAATCCTTCCCAAATCATTTTATGAGACCAACATCATTCTGATACCAAAACCTGGCAGAGACCCAACAAGAAAAGAAAACCTAAGGCCAATATTCATGATGAACATAGATGCAAAAATCTTCAATAAAATACTGTCAAGGCAATTGCAACAGCACATCAAAAAACTTATCCATCATGATCAAGTAGGATTCATCCCAGGGATGCAAGGCTGGTTCAACATACGCAAGTCTATAAACGTAATTCACCACATAAACAGAACCAAAAACAACACCCACATGATTAACTCAATTGACGCAGAGAAGGCATTTGACAAAATTCAACAGCCCTTTATGCTAAAAACCCTCAATAAACTCGGTATCGGTGGAATGTATCTCAAAGTAATAAAAGCTATTTACGACAAAGCAACAGCCAATATCATACTGAATGGGCAAAAACTGGAAGCATTCCCTTTGAAATCCAGCACTAGACAAGGATACCCTCTTTCACCACTCCTATTCAATATACTACTGGAAGTTCTAGAGCAATCAGGCAAGGAAAAGAAATAAAGGGTATTCAAATAGGAAAGGTGGAAGCCAAATTGTCACTATTTGCAGACGACATGATAGTATACCTAGAAGACCCCATCGCCTCAGCCCAAAAACTCCTGAAACTGATAAGCAACTTCAGCACAGTCTCAGCATACAAAATCAATGTGAAAAAATTACAAGCATTCCTACACACCAATAACAGACTTAAAGAGAGCCAAATCAAGAACGAACTGCCATTCACGATTGCTACAAAAAGAATAAAATACCTAGGAATAAAACTTACAAGGAATGTAAGGGAACTCTTCAAGGAAAACTACAAACCACTGCTCAATGAAATAAGAGAGGACACAAACAGATGGAGAAGCATTCCATGTTCATGATTAGGAAGAATTAATATCATGAAAATGGCTATACTGCCCAAAGTAATTTACAGAATCAATGCTATACCCATCAAGTTACCATTGACTTTCTTCACAGAAATGGAAAAAAACCACCATGAACTTCATATGGAACCAAAAGAGAGCCCGCATAGCCAAGTCAATCCTAAGCAAAAAGAACACAGCGGGGGGCATCACACTACTGGATTTCAAACTATACTACAAGGCTACGGTAATCAAAACAGCATGGTACTGGTAACAAAACAGAGATAGAGACCAATGGAACAGAACATAGGCATCAGAAGCAACACAACATATCTACAACCATACAATCTTTGATAAACCTGACAAAAACAAGCAATGGGGAAAGCATTCCCTGTTTCATAAATGGTGTTGGGAAAACTGGCTAGCCATGTGCAGAAAGCAGAAACTGGACCCCTTCCTGACACCTTACTCTAAAATTAACTCCAGATGGATTAAAGACTTAAACATAAGACCTGGCACCATAAAAACTCTAGAAGAAAATCTAGGCAAAACCATTCAGGACATAGGAGTAGGCAAGGACTTCATGACTAAAACACCAAAATCATTGGCAACAAAAGCCAAAATAGACAAATGGGACCTAATGAAACTCCACAGCTTCTGCATGGCAAAAGAAACAGTCATTAAAGTGAATCGGCTACCAACAGAATGGGAAACAATTTTTTCAGTCTACCCATCTGACAAAGGGCTGATATCCAGAATTTACAAAGAACTCAAACAGATTTACAGAATAAAAACAAACAAGCCCATTCAAAAATGGGCAAAGGATATGAACAGACACTTTACAAAAGAAGACATACATGAGGCCAACAAACATATGAAAAAATGCTCATCATCACTGGTCATTACAGAGATGCAAATCAAAACTACATTGAGATACCATCTCACTCCAGTTAGAATGGCGATCACTAAAAAATCTGGAGACAAGAGATGCTGGAGAGGATGTGGAGAAATAGGAACAATTTTACACTGTTGGTGGGAGTGTACACTAGTTCAACCATTGTGGAAGACAGTGTGGCGATTCCTCAAGGCCTTAGAAATAGAAATTCCAATTGACCCAGCAATCCCATTACTGGGTATATATCCAAAGGACTATAAATCATTCTACCAGAAGAACACATGCACATGAATGTTCATTGCAGCACTGTTTACAATAGCAAAAACCTGGAACCAACCCAAATGCCCATCAATGATAGACTGGAGATTGGGAAAATGTGGCACATATACACCATGGAATATTATGCAGCAATCAAAAATGATGAGTTTGTGTCGTTTGTAGGGACATGGAAGAATCTGGACAACATCATTCTCAGCAAACTGACACAAAAACAGAAAATGAAATACCGCATATTCTCACTCATAGGTGGGTGATGAAAAATGAGAACACATGGACACAGGGAAGGGAGTACCAAACACTGGCATCTACTGGGGGGAAGAGGGGCAGGACAGCAGTGGAGGGGGGTAGCTGGGGAGGGATAGCCTGGGGAGAAATGCCAAATATGGGTGAAGGGGAGGAAGGCAGCAAAACACACTGCCATGTGTGTACCTATGCAAATGTCTTGCATGTTCTGCACATGTACCCCAAAACCTAAAATGCAATTAAAAAAAAAAGAAACAGCTGGAAGCTGTTATATATTAAGCACGAAGAATACAAAGATGAGTAAGCATAATGCATGGACCTTAAGTTGCAAATGTCTAACCTATGACTTTGGCAGTATAGTTTTATAGCTAAGAATATATGCAGTATGGTCCTCAGAAAGAGGAGGTAGTGGTTAATTTGCTGAAGATGATTAAAAATATCTTGGCTCAGGCCAGGCGCGGTGGCTCAAGCCTGTAATCCCAGCACTTTGGGAGGCCAAGGCGGGTGGATCACGAGGTCATAAGACCGAGACCATCCTGGTCAAAATGGTGAAACCCCGTCTCTACTAAAGATACAAAAAATTAGCTGGGCATGGTGGCGCATGCCTGTAATCCCTGCTACTCAGGAGGCTGAGGCAGGAGAATTGCCTGAACCCAGGAGGCGGAGGTTGCGGTGAGCCGAGATCGCACCATTGCACTCCAGCCTGGGTAACAAAAGTGAAACTCCGTCTCAAAAAATAAAAAAAAAAAAAAGAATTCAGTGTTTATTGATTAGGCTCTGAAGAGCAAAATTTGTATTAAACTAGGGTATTAAGACGGGGAATACAGTTTTTTTATAAAAGTATGGGGGATACCTTCAAGAAGAAAGAAAATGGAGATAAAACATGAGGTTACTCTAATAACCTAAGTAATAGGAGTCTGAATTAAATTTATCATGAAGAAGGAAATAATTCAGAACCTAGCAAGATTCAAGAATTAAAAAAAACAAAGATGATTACTTGGTTTCTATTTTGTGCAAATGGGTAAAAACAATAAGTGAACACAGGAAGTTGCACATCCTATTGGTGGAAATACTATTAAATATCACTTACAGAGTTTGAAAAGCAAAGAGACCAAAGATGTTTTATGAAAATGGTTGATTTTACTACAAAAATGAAATCTGAATCCCTGAGAAGACATAAACTAAGAAATTACTACCATATAAGTAGTAACCTAAAAAAAGAGTATTATGAGAAAAATGGTAACTAAGAATTCATTTGCACTATAAAATTTTATGACACAGCAAAAAAAGAACGTGGCCAGTGGAAAACTTTGCATGGGATTGACCATCAATACAGAAGAAACAGCTGAGCACAGTTTTGAAGTAAAGGAAAGAAATGATAGTAGAGAAAAAAAAATCAACAGTGTTAAATGTGAAGTCAAGTTTAAGTAAAATAAGATTAGTAATGTAGTCACTTGTTTGATCACCATACATCATTAGAGACCTTTAGCAGAGTAATTGTTTTGGGTTTAGGGGCAGATGGAATATTGCTATGAGTTGAGAAATGAACATTGCATTGGAGAGTAGACATAGCACATATAGAATGTTTAAGAAAATGCCTCTGAAGGAAAATTAAAAGAAATTGGGTTGCTAAAGATGATATGGTATTTGTCTGTGTGTATATAAAGAGAATGAATTGTTTTTGCTTAAAAATGAGTAAATCTTAAACTCATTTATAGGCAGAAATAGGAAAGGTATCCAAAATTATGCTAATATTTATTGTTAAAAGTAAATTCATATAAAAGTGAGATAATGATATCTAAAAATATCTTACTAAAATAAGTAAAAGTATTCCCAATGTTTTATTTTACAGTTTAAAGAGAATTAGACAATTTTATATCATACAAGGCATCTTCAGCTTTTAAGTACATAAGGTGATGGTAATATAACAGCTACATTTTTGTATCTTGAGAGAGTGTATAGAAGAAATATCTTATTGCCTCTGTAATTGTGGAAATTTACTAAAGTGTTTATCTCTTGAAATTCAAGTTGCTGTTGAATTTGCTTTGTTGAGCTCTCAGTGAGGTGGACTACCTCAGTGAGCACTTAGATACCATATGGTTTCATAATGTTGACACGTACAGCTGCTTGACAATTCTAATCCCAGTTCATCAAAGGAATCATAATATTATATGAAGTGAATGAATTAGGAATTTTTTATTGATTGAATGTTTAGGAAAGTTCATTTTAAGGAAAATAAACTCTAATTTGCAGTTTCATCCACAACATAACAAAATATCGAGTCATGGATAGTTGCTTTACTGGCTATCTGAATATAAAACTGTACTCTGAGGAATTACAAGTAAGATTTCTTCTTTTATTTTAATTTTATAAGTAAGTTTTATGACCTTGAAATCAAGGCCTTTCTGTTTTTATGATATATTGTGTAAATATCAGATATGTCATTTCCTTTTATTCATGAAACTTTGTGTAATCGTTAGTTCCAGCTTCCAACTAAGTCATAAACTCCAGTATCACCACCTCCAGCCTGATGACTAAACATCAGTTGGGAGATTCTCTCCAGCCTCATTTTAAAAAAAGTCTGTTTCACATATTGTTAACTAATACTTGTGCTATGAATCTGCAGGGCTTTGACTCCTGGGTACACGTATCTCATCTAAAAATGAACACTGACTCCTACTGACTGTTAAATGTCAACATTTGTATCTGGCACCAAATTCAAGTTCACCAAAGCCCCATCTTCAGACCTGGAAGATGACAGTCAAAGTAAACTGCTTTCACAGAACACTGGATCAGGCCTGTGTATGAAGAGATACTCATGTAATAGGCCAGGTACAATGCCTGATGCCCATAATCCCAGTACTTTAGGAGGCAGAGGCAGGAAAATTACTTAAGGCCAGGAGTTTGAATCAGCCCTGGCAACATAATGAGATCATGTCTCTATGAAATTTTTTTCTTTAAAATTACCCAGGTGTGGTTGTATGTGCCTGTAGTTCTGGTGACTTGAGGGGCTAAGGTGGGAGCATCACTTGAACACAGAAGGTTGAGGCTACAGTGAGCCATCATCATGCCATGGTACTCCAGCCTATGCAAAAATGCAAAACCTCATATAAAAACAAAACTAATTTAATACATTTTCTTCTATATAAAGTAATGCAATTTGTTCTATGCCTTAATACTGAATCATTTAAATATTTAGCTACCTATGACATTCCTTCTTTTTTCATGGTCAGACCTAGGCAGGGCTTATGTCCTTTTTGTTTAAAACATTGGTAATTCTGTCTGAAGCTTACAAAACCTGGACAAAACAACAAAGATTACCTTTCTCTCTCTACCTGATACCGTCAAAATTTAAAAACCATTTAGAATCGCACTGGGCCTGATCTATTTTCACTGCTAATGCCCTGCTGCAAAAACTATATAAGCAACTTCTCAGAATCAATTGCAAAAGAGGTGGGCATGTGAGATTTTAAGGGTCAATTTTGAGGGATTAAATTAATTTAGATTCTCTAAATCAAGGAGGCACACAAATGTCTAAATATAGAAATAAAATAAGGGGCTTTTCCTCCTGAGTCCTTACTTGGCTCCCAAACCCACCCCCATGATACGTAATATTTGCTAAATGGGAAAGGGCCATTTTTGTGTGGAGGGACAACAAAGTAATACAGTAGAATTCTATGAATTTTTCTCTAACAAAATCCCTTATTTTAAACTTCTATTTTAAGTTTAGGGGTACACGTGCAGGTTTGTTACATACATAATTTTGTGTCATGGGAGTTTGTTCTGCAGATTATTTCATCGCTCAAGTATTAAGCCTAGTACCCATCAGTTATTTTTCCTGATCCTCCATCTCCTCCAACCCTCCATCCTCCAAAGGTCCCAGTGTGTGTTGTTCCCCTCAATGTGTTCATGTGTTCTCATTATTTAGTTCCCACTTATAAGTGAGAGCATGCTGTGTTTGGTTTTCTGTGCCTGCATTAGTTTGTTGAGGACAATGGCTTCCAGCTCTATCCATATACCTGCAAAGGACATGCTCTTTTTCGTTTTATGGCTCCCTAGTATTCCATGGTGTATATACTTACAATCATGGTAGATTAATAAAAGCTAATGGAATATGTCAGACAAATGTGGGGTTTTTCCTCTTTGCAAGATGCAATGTATTTCAAAATACTTTATAAGACAACTGTCTAGAGACAAATGTAAATATAGAACAAACATTAGTAAGTCTAACATCTAAAAAAAATTCAAAAAGTATTTTTAATTATAAGAGGACTTTAGAAAAAAGAATAAGAAAGCTCCAAATCAGTATGAAATACCTGGTAGCAACAAAGTGGAATGAAATGTGCAGAAAGCAGAGACTGGACCCCTTCCTGACACCTTACACTAAAATTAACTCAAGATGGATTAAAGGCTTAAACATGAAACCTAACACCATAAAAGCCCTAGAAGAAAACCCAGGCAAAACCATTCAGGACACAGGCATATGCAAGGACTTCATGACTAAAACACCAAAAGCAGTGGCAACAAAAGCCAAAATAGACGAATGGGACGTAATTAAACTCCAGAGCTTCTGTACAGCTAAAGGAACAATCATTATAGTGAACCGGCAACCAACAGAATGGGAAATTTTTTTGCAACCTGCCCATCTGACAAGGGGCTAATATACAGAATCTACAAAGAACTAAAACAGCTTTACAAGAAAAATACAAACCCATTCAAAAGTGGGCAAAGGATATGAACAGACACTTTTCAAAAGAAGACATATATGAGGCTAAGAAACATATGAAAAAATGCTCATCATCACTAGTCATTAGAGAAATGCAAATCAAAACCACATTGAGATACCATCTCATGCCAGTTAGAACGGCGATCACTAAAAAATCTGGAGACAACAGATGCTGGAGAGGATGTGAAGAAATAGGAACACTTTTACACTGTCAGTGGAAGTGTAAATTATTTCAACCATTGTGGAAGAGAGTGTGGTGCTTGCTCAAGGACTTAGAAATAGAAATTCCATTTAACTCAGCAATCGTGTTACTGGGTATATACCCAAAGGATTGTAAATTGTTCTATTATAAAGACACATGCACATGTGTGTTCATTGTGGCACTGTTTACAATAGCAAAGACTTGGAACCAATCCAAATGCCAATCAATGACAGATTGGATCCAGAAAATGTGGCATGTATAAACCATGGAATACTATGCAGCCATAAAAATGATGAGTTAGTGTCCTTTGTAGGGACATGGATGAAATGGAAACCATGATTCTCAGAAAAGTGACAAAAGAACAGGAAATCAAATACTGCATGTTCTTACTCACAGGAAGGTGTTGAACAAGGAGAACACATGCAAACTGGGAAGGGAGTATCATACACTGGGGTCTGTTGGGGGAGGCAGGGCAGGGACAGTGGCAAGGTGGGGAGGTTGGGGAGGGATAACATAGGGAGAAATGCCAGATATAGGTGACAGGGGCATGGAGGCAACAATCCACATTTTCATGTATGTACCTATGCAACAATACTGCATGATCTGCAAATGTACCCCAGAACCTGAAGTACAATTAAAAAAAAAAAGAAAACAGATTATGAGGCATGTTCATTTTGTGATTCCATTTTTAATGCATCATTATCCACAATTTTTATAAAATGATGGTAAATACCCAAGTAAAAATGACTAATGTTTTGAATCCTTTGCCTTATTTATTATGGTTCACCTGGTAGATAGCTAAGTATATTAAATTCACTTGTGATGGTCTCCCATGCTAACATTGCAAAGTAGTCATTGTGACTGACAATACCTAATCTCATCACTTTTATCAGTCATATTCTGTATTAACTTTAACTTTTCTTAGAACCCAATGATTAAATTTTAAAAGTAAAAAAAAAAATACATGAAACAGTCTTATATTACCACATATAATCTAAAGGGTCTTACATGCATGTGTCCTAGAAGAAAGAATATGGCTACATTGGAACTGTTAAAGAATGTGAGTATTTACTGCAAAAGTTTCTGCATTATAAAATATGCAGTAAATGATAAGAATTTTCAGAACATAGAAAACAGCAATAACTGATTTTAAAATAGGTATTTTACTAGGAGTCTTTTTAAAACATTCTCCTTTTCATTTCTAAAATATGATTGGAGAAGAAAGAAAAATACACAGCTATTTAAGCTCCAAGGTCCACACACCCCTACCCTCACACACATGCACATATACAAACACTAGTAAATATGAAACTGAGTGCAACTCATTTACAACTAAGGCATGATATTCCACATCCAATGAAATAATTTTAGTCCCATACAAGAACCAACTATAAGCAGAACTCCCCATAGGCTTTATTAGCTGAATTCATGTCTGAATCTTCCCCTTTGCTCTTTTCTCTCTCCATGGAGCTGCTTTGATGAAGTGTTTCATTTACATAATCAAAAATTCCTGTGGCTCAGTTCTATGTTCGGAAGAGCTCTGTGGGAATGGGCTAGAAGTACAGAACGTATGAACAGGGAAACAACTAAGAATAAAAAGCAAGTTTAAACTCACCTAAAATCTGTCTTTAATGCTAATTGGAAGGAACACACACACATGCTCACATGCACACATACACGCACTCACCACACTTCTCCTCCTTCAGGCTAGGAACAGGTTTCTCACAGTAACATTTCTCATTTGATCCACAGGGAAATTGGGATTTGGTATTACCTGTCTCTACATTGGATTTGAGGAAAATAATTTTAAATCAGTATGCAAACTAACCCTGGACTCACTTTAAATAAGCCATACAGCAGGTTGTGAGATCTAATTTGTCCCTATTCTCCAGTTAATGTATCCTCTAAGGAGTTTTACAAAATGCATTTTGTTATGACATTTTATTTTGTGTGGAGTAAAGAGAGGCTTAGAGTTTTATATGGCTTCACTAAACTTTTAATGTGAAAAAATGTGAGAAAATATTACCATATCATGATCAATAATAATTTGCAACTTCGTGGCATGCATTCTATTTATTACTAAGTCATTAATATTAATACTTTATTTATATTATTAATAATAGCATAGAGAACAAAGTGTTTGCTTATGAGTGCCAGCAGTGCCTTCATTTGAAAACTGCAATCCTTTGTTAATAATGAGTCCTTTGAATGAGAACTTCCTTCTACTAGGTTAAGTAAGATTTTCTTTTTTATTTATTTCTTTTTTTTTTTTGAGAGAGGGTTTAGCTTTTGTTTCCCAGGTTGGTGTGATCTCTGTCTGCTCACTGCAACCTCTGCCTCCTGGCTTCAAGTAATTCTCCTGGTTCAGCCTCCCAAGTAACTGAGATTACAGGCATGTGCCACCATGCTCAGCTAATTTTGTATTTTTAGTAGAGATAGGGTTTCACAATGTTGGTCAGGCTGGTCTCAAACTCTTGACCTCAGGTGATCTTCCCATCTCGGCCTTCCAAATTGCTAGGTTTACAGGCATGAGTAAGATTTTCTAAGGAAGGAAATGACTCCCCTACCCTTTCTTCTGTCCACAGTCAGAACCAGTTTGGAAATGACCGCAACCAGTTCCCATTCTCCCAACTGTGAATATCATCTTCATTAGTTCTACTTGGTCAGCAGAGATCCTGCCTCAGCACAGAAAGTCCCATGTAATAATATGAATTTTGGTTATGCTTTTACTGAAAGCATAGAGAAATTTATAATCATAAAGAAAATATATTTGATTTGGTTGGATTTTTCATGTAAATACTCTGCCAGAAAAACAGGTCCAGTAACCTTCAGCATTTCACTTTTCCAGCATGAAAGGACATTTGCACTGAAAGAGTTCATGTTATGTTGTTGATTTTGTGCCAGTGAGGTTCAGATTGATCTCAGCACATTCTGTGCCTTTATCTTAACCAGCGGCAATGTTCTTTGAAAACCCCAGAATGTGTCTAAGTTACTGTGAGTCCTAAGCTTTATTCTATTAACCTTTAATGAAATCAATGAATCATAAACTTCTGAAATTATTGTCACAAAGAAACCATTGTGTAACTAAAGCTATTATGGATCCATGCATTATTCTTGTTGGCAAAGAGAAATGTAATTTTGTTTTTGTATATCCTTAGCATCTGAATATTTAATAGACACACAGGAAGATAGTTTATCATTAAGCAATCTAGATCTAAAATGTGACCTAAAATACTATTTCTTTTTCTCCCAGGGCCTCTTTTCAAGTTTTTAAAATAATTTTCCAATAATGCATTTTATCAAGCCATACTCTGAAAAACTGGTGTTTGAATCAATCTTACTTATTAAACAACCAGAGCAAAAATTAATCCATCCTTGGTATTAGAAAGTGATTTTGAAACTTAAGTTTTAAAATGTTGTTGGGCAAATATATGATACACTTATCTTATTGGAGATTGGTTCTTTTATATGGAGATCAGGTTCCTGTTCTGCTGTCTTTAGTGGTAGTTTTCTTGCTTAAGATTAAATTCTATATGTTGCAGTTTTAAGTTATTTTATATGTGTTTTATTTAAAAATTTATACATGGCTTAGGTGGGTGGTTCACACCTATAATCTCAGTACTTTGACAGGCTGAGTTGGGGGGATCACCTGAGGTCGGGAGTTAGAGACCAGACTGGCCAACATGGTGAAACCCATGTCTACTAAAAATACAAAAACTAGCTGTGCCTGGTGGCATGCCATGTAATCTCGGCTACTCGGGGGGCTGAGGCAGGAAAATAGCTTGAACCCAGGAGGCAGAGGTTGCAGTGAGTTGAAATCGTACCATTGCACTCCAGCCTGGGTGACAGAGAAAGACTCCATCTCAAAAATAAAAATATGAAAACATCTAGATCCACAATGGTTGATATTCAGCTCAACTTGCAACAAATCCTACTACTATTTATTTATACTTCCACAAAAGTTTCACCATTTTCTAAATCATCATCAATGTATCAGTGTGAGCTCAGTCAGAGAAGCAGAGACATTATAAGTAAAAATGAGAATTGTTATAGAAATTAAACATTTCATAACAAGGAGATAAACTGTGGAAAGAAAATAACTGCTATAATGAATGAAAACACATTGTGTTGTAGTATTATATAGAATAGGATTCAAATAAGTATGTTGAGTAATAAAGTGCTTATGTCAGCAATATTTAAATAAATACTGGGAGGAAATAGAGCCCGTGTAACCACTTAGATGTATACAAAATATGCTCTCATTTTTTGAGACAGAGTCTCACTCTGTTGCCCAGGCTGTAGTAGAGTGGTGTGATCTCGGTTCACCACAACCTCTGCCTCCCAGGTTCAAGCAGTTCTCCTGCCTCAGCCACCCAAGTCACTGGGATTACATG
This sequence comes from Callithrix jacchus, assembly GCF_049354715.1. NCBI lineage: Eukaryota > Metazoa > Chordata > Mammalia > Primates > Cebidae > Callithrix > Callithrix jacchus. The sequence goes on from NC_133502.1 coordinate 31,937,151, forward strand.
CATGTACCACCATAATGGGAAACTTTTTATATTTATAGTAGCGATGGGGTTTCACCATGTTGACCAGGCTGGTCTGGAACTCCTGGCCTCAAGTGATCTGCCTGCCTTGGCCCCCAAAAGTACTGAGATTACAGAAATGAGCCATTGCATCTAGTCAAAATATGCTCTCTTTCTGTTGTATTCTCTTTACAGATAACATACCAAGCAGTAGGAAGACTAGAGGAAATAAAGCCTCTACAGACAGACATTTTTTGTTGTTCTTTCTCTCATCAGTTTTGTTTCCCACCAAGAATCTCCCTACAATTTCCTTGAAGGACATGTTGGCATGCATTTTGCACATTGAAAGTTATGTGGATTTGTATTCTGCACAGATAAGATGTTAAGATTCTGCATAATAAAATGTTATTATGCATCACATCTACAAGTCAGCCTGGAGAATGCAGGGTAAAAGAATGGGGTTTGAGGTTAATTTTATTTTGTTTTGTTCTGTTCTGTTAAGTTTTTGAGGTGAGGTGAGTGTGAGGCATGAAGGTAGTTGCTTTGAATGCACTGGACCTATTGGTGAAAGTTTTACCAATATAATATTGTTAACTGCCTTAAAACATGTTGCAGGTTATTTTTTGAAGTGTAGCTGTTTGATTTTTTTAACAGTGAATTTTTTTCAGGTCAGAGGGAGTGATGGACATCATTCCTTTAATTATAGATAGCACTGTTTCCTGCACCCAGGAAATGACTTGGATATCAAAAGCAACTTCAGTATGAAGTTCAACATTTCTGTTTGCTTCTTCCTGTACATTTTTAAAGCTGGTTTCTAGGTTTCTGGAATAAAATATAAAAGTATGTCAAGGCAACAACATCCTGAGAAGCAACCTGAACTAAAGCTTCAGATGAATTCACTGAACTGTTACTTATAAAACTCACTTATACCCACATAAAACAAATATTTTACTTACTTTTTAAAATTTTCAGTTATATTTCTAATTTGAAATATAAATTATGCAACTAGATACTAATATGATGTTTCTAATCACTCTTTACTATTTGCCAGTACAAAAGAAACAATTTAAACTATTTCTGTGTCCTGAAACCTAAAAATAATACTTCCTAAGGTACATTGGTAGACTATCATTACAAAGACATCATAAAACTCTTCCCAACTCTGTGATATTAATTCATAATTATTGTCATAGTCTTATTGCCTAAATTCAGCACCATTTCATCATGGAATGACATGACATCAAAACTATAATATGGTAATATATCAAGGAAGAAAGTATAGTACAGTGATATTCACCATATGAAAGACATATCCTTCTGAATCTGTATTTATCCAAGAAGAATTAATACAAAACACATTTGATTGGAGGCATTGGGGAATTTACAGATTGAGAGAGTAGCTATTCAATGAAAGGCAGTCCTGGCGACTCATAAGATGATAAGGCATTAAAAAATTGACTATGAGCCTGTTAAGCAGCAAGGGTTTGATGAACTAATATTTTAAAGAGAAACAAAGGAAAAAGAAGTATGTTGTCCATTCTTTGCTTCTCTTATATACCAATTATTTCTGTATCCATGATCTTCCCAGAAGTGATTGCTAAGAAATGTAAAAATAAATGTAATGAAATTTTTGGAAGTCTCCCACCTTGTTGGGGAGAGAGAACAATTGAGTTCAAAAACTTCTAAAAAGCAGAAGCAGGGGTAAACACCATATATTCTCTGTTGAGATTCTTTAAAGATTACATACTATTAGTGAAGGCCAATCAGAAAAAGCATCAGTCTTTAAAAATTGAAACACGTTCAGTCTCTGACTGAATTGAGATCGGCCTGCTATTGTATATACCTATTAAAGCATGAGATTAAGAAATTGTATTGTATATACCTATTTTATATACCTGTTAAAGCATGGGGTTCTTAAGAAAAATATCCTCTACTACCTCTAAAATTTCTTACAAAAAATTTCTGGGCATTCCATTCAAAAAGTCATCAACAATCAGTAAATTCAAATTAGACAATATAAGCGGAGTTGTATAAGACCGCATTTTAAGAGTTAAGTACTTTTTTTTTTTTTTTTTTTTTTTTTTTTTTTGAGACGGAGTTTCACTCTTGTTACCCAGGCTGGAGTGCAATGGCGCGATCTCAGCTCACGGCAACCTCTGCCTCCCGGGTTCAGGCAATTTTCCTGCCTCAGCCTCCTGAGTAGCTGGGATTACAGGCACACGCCACTGTGCCCAGCTAATTTTTTGTATTTTTAGTAGAGATGGGTTTTCACCATGTTGACCAGGATGGTCTCTATCTCTTGACCTCGTGATCCACCCGCCTCGGCCTCCCAAAGCGCTGAAATTACAGGAGTGAGCCACGGCGCCCAGCCTGAGATAAGTACTTTAAAATAGCTTTGATCAACATTTTCAGGAGAAATGGAAGACAGTATAAAAATTTTCCCAGAGAACAGGCAGTTATCTGAAAATAAATCAAAGTCATTGAAATCCTAGATATTAAAAATAAAGTGATTGACATGAATTATAGAATATTTTACATAGATGAGCAGAGTATTAATTGACTAGGAAAACATTAGTGGACTGAAGCAGATATTTTTAAAAGAAGAAAAAAATCTATGAGATATAGAAATTATGCTGCAAAGATCTAATATCTATCTAATTAGAGTCCCAGAATGGGAAGAGATAAAAAGAACACTTCATAAGTATTGATGAGCTATCTTGTCAGAGATATAAAAATCACTACATCTTCATCATAAGAAAAATAGATACAAAGATAATCTCACTTAGATATTGCAATATAGCTACTTAAAATAAAAGCCAATATAAAATGCCAAACAGCACCAGAGAAAAAGACATATTAACAACAAAAGAATAAACAATTAGACTGACATTTGAATTTCAAGACTAATTATGCAAGTCAGAATATGATTAATGGCATAATTAATATAATGAAATCATTTAACTGTCCATCCATAATGCTATAAACATTGAACATGTTTCTCAAGATGGAAAAATTAACTAAATGCAGGGAAGAATTAAGAACAATAACAAGGGTAATATATAGTAAGTCTAATTCTAAAGATATTGAAGAGTTTGTAATGTTATATTATGAGACATTATTGTCCCAAAAATTTAAAATAAGTGGAAAAATACTAGTAAGAAACAGATTATCAAAAAAATCACAAAAAAGTAGAAATTCGAGTAACTATAGAAATCAAATATGTAATTAGGCATTTCTGAAATTTATCTTCCACCTTTTGGCATAAAATTGTCTAGCAAATTATATAAATTAGTGTCTCCTTCCTGCTCACTAGGTCCAGTAAGATTAATAGTATCAATGTAATGGACCAGGATGGTATTATATGAAAAAAAATTGGGGGTACCTATGGACTCGATTATAACATAAAGTTAGAGAATTGATATACTGCTAAGGTAGTAAGAGAGTGGAGATATAATGCTCGCCTTATTAGCTGAAAGTGAATTGCTTTTGGTGGTCTTTATAAAAAAGGTACAGAGAAAAAGTATTCCCCAGATCAATAACCAAGTGTCATAAGATTTATCAATTTACTCCTACAGTGATGCTTCCCTTATCTTTGGTGACTGTGATCACAGTCGGCCCTTTTTACCCAGTGATCCCATCAATAAATAATAATAGTTATTAACTTTACTAAAACATTAATGTCATATTAAAGTTTTGAAGTCCATAGCCACAGGCCATAGTTCTTTTCTGGTACTCATTGCACAAGTATGAATTTGTTTACAACAAAGAATCAAGAAGAAAAAATTCCACCTGCTTAATATTTAAGCAAAGATTCGCCCATCTGTACAATCTGGAGAAAAAAGATTTGATGCATCTTGATGAGAAACCTGAATTAAGAATCATTTTGAAAGCATATTGTTTTTATTTTTATTTTGTTTTTACTTTAAACAAAATAATTAGAAAAATCATACTACTCTGCTGATTGCTAGTGATCCTGAGTGTCTTAATTTTAGTTACAAGTAAACTGGTTTATTTTTCTATTATCAAGATCACTTTTTGTATTTTATTTTATTATCTTGTTTTCAACATGCAAATTACAAGTCATACTGCTCATACACACACACTTAAAACAACACAGAGGCAGAGGCATATGTTATAAAGGAAATGACCACCTTTAATGCAGCTTGGGAACACATGGATACATACTTTTATATAGTTAAATTATAAAAACAGAAATGTCAGTGGCTGCAACCTTAATTAAACATATGGAAATGTTGTCCTTAGAGTAAAATTTTCTACTAAAGCTGTTTTCCTGCCAACATTTTTTATGATTTACTTTTCATCAGCGTTTTGTTAAGTGAACATTTTTATTAAAATAAGTTGTAAGAATAACTCTTAAATAAATCTCTGTAGCTTTTAAGACTTTCCTAATTAACTCTGACATTTAAATTTAAAACAGTATTTTTCTGGAATTATCTAAATATATTAAACCACATTGTGATGGTTAATATTGTGTGTCAATTTGATTAGATTGATGGGTGTAAAGTATTGGTCATGGGTGTTTCTGTGAGGTTGTTGCCCAAGGAGATTAACATTGAAGTCAGTTGACTGGGAGAGGAAGACCCACCCTCAGTCTGGGTGGGCACAATCTATTCACCTGCCTGTGAGGCCAGAATAAAAACAGGCAGAAGTATCTGAAAAGACTATACTGGTTTAGTCTTCTGGCCTACATCTCTCATGCTGGTGTCTTCCTGCCCCTCAAACATGACTCCAAGTTCTTTAGCTTTGGGATTCGGACTAGCTCCCTTGCTCCTCAGCATAAACTCCCCTTATATATACATCTGTACTATTAGTTCTGTCCCTCTAGAGAACTCTAATACAAACATATATTTATCTAAATTTAAAATAACATTTTCTTGAATTATATAAAAATATATCATATATATTTATACTATAAGTGCATGTAATTTTTAAATTTAAGTTTATGCAATAAATATATTACTCATAATATTAGGTACAAATTTATCATTGAAAATATTTCTTGTGAGTAATTCAATAACTTTCACCATAGTTATTCATGACATCAAAATTGTCAGAACATTGACATTACATAGGCAAAACTTATATAATGATTAAATTGATTAAAATGCAAACTTGCAAGCTTTTATTAATGTATCCATGCAGGTAGTTCATGTAGTCACAAAGCTAAATGATACATCATTTTTATTCCCTTAAAGCATGTATTTAATATGAGACATGAGCCCCATTTTAGTCATATTCTATAGGAAACAAAGAAAGGAAAGGAAAGGAAAGGAAAGGAAAGGAAAGGAAAGGAAAGGAAAGGAAAGGAAAGGAAAGGAAAGGAAAGGAAAGGAAAGGAAAGGAAAGGAAGAAAGAGGAAGGGAGGGAGGAAGGGGAAAAGTAGGCAGAAGGAAAGAGAAAAAAAGGAAGGACAAAAGGAAGAAAGGAAATAAAGCAAGTTGTGGCATTTGCTCTTACAGGATAATATTTAAAATGTAACACTGGCTCAGTTTTCTCAGATTTTATGAGATGTTCCTGACATACAGAGGTATGCACAATTTCCTCTCCAGCACATCAAATTACAAAAACCAAAACAAAACAAAACCTGTGTTGATTTACATTGAAATAGAAATCCAAATGCAAACTCTAAAATAAAGCACTTTGAAACCATTTAAGGAAAGTCTCATTATTTTTCTTAAGTGACAATACATTTTAATATGGCCATGAATACATTAAATAGGCCATGAATACACAAATCCACACTTAACCATCAACTTGCTCAGTCAATGAGAGAAAATACATCCTAGTTACAATGTAATGCAAATCAAATACTTCCAGTATGATACAAACCCAGACAGTTTGTATATTCAGGATTGTTGAAATAGAACAAAAACAAAAACAAAAGAAGGTGTAGATCTCACAGGAGACACACACACACACACACACACACACCACTTGCAATCTCTAATTATATCACCTCAGATCTTCTCCATCAACGGTTTTAAAGTCAGTTGTCTGTTTTTGGTATTTTCATAACATTTTCTTGTGTTAATTAAAAATGGTCACGCATGACAAAATATGCAATTTTAATTTTTCAGGACTTCAAAACAACTCTCTTATTTTTTGTTATAAATGGGTGTGGTTGTTTCAAAATAACAAGAGATTAGAATATAGTGAACATAAGATAAAGGCCTGCTTCTGGGCTCAACAATTTTATCATTCTTAAAAAGTCATTTTGCCTGGTGGAACTTCAATTTCTAAATATAAAATAGGAGCAAAATTGCTTTGTAAATGTCTATCTTAAAGGGTTTCTGTGAAACTCAGTTACCGATACTGAAGACCCCAGATTTATTTCCTGGTTCATATCCCAGGACATGGTGACCAAAACACTTTTATGTGGCATTCTGAGGTCATCTTCTTAAGTCTGTGGGCTCTAATCAGCACTATTGCCTGACTTAATTCTCTCCTTTGTTTTTTTTCTGGTTACAGACATTACATCTTTTTTGCTTCCTGTTTTTCCTTAGGATCTATTTGGAGAATGTATTTTACACATAATTATGTTTTCCCAAGTACTATGTTCAGTGCATATCTTTTTACCTCTTAAGAGAATTCAGACTGTACCTTATACTCACTTTTATTCCTTGTAGCTCAAGGGTACGCTGGGCACCTACTCACAATAAATATAGACAGAACTGAATTAAATAGTGTATTTTAGTAGTAGATATTTTACACAATATGAATGCTGACATGGGTTTACATTAAAAGTATTCCATGTATTTAGTATTAATTAAAACTCATTCTGTGTACTAATATACTAAAAATATTAATACCATGCATATGTATTGCTGAAGCCTGCCTGGAGACAGTTCTGTATGGGTCTCACATTTTTGCCTATCTTGTGAGTAGAGGTACTGGCTGTGTTTTTCTGCACTATCTTCCAATGATGTTTATATAGTGAAAGCCTTTGAAGACCAAAATAAAGTTTCTCTTTGGGGAAGCATGTGTATTGCTGATCATAATTATTTTCTTTTAAATTAGGTTTTCTAAGCTTAGGTTTCTTCTTTGTCACAAAATCCCCTGTCGACTTGGTCTTCTTTGTATCACCCTGGGGAAGAATAATAAATTATCATTTGTTTCTATCCCAGGAGTCTCTTGTATTGCATCAGTATCAACAAAACTGTGACAACCTATCTCATTAGCTTATAAGTAGGCTCAAAATATGCAGACTTTCACAGCCCTTGACAAAGTCCATATTCATAAGATACTTCTTAGTAAGAAAAATCAAATATTTTTAAGCTAGGGTGGAACAATTAGAACTCAGTTTTAGAACTGCCCCATATCATAAATGAAAAAGTTGTATATTAGAACTTAACTGACTTTCTGAAGTTCACTGTATGTTAACGGAAGGGAATAGACCAAACCCTGTATTTTGTAGTTACTATAAATGGCATTTTTCCCAAATGTTACAGAATGATATCTAATAATACACATTTGAACTTCTTGAATACCACTCTATATACTAGCTTATTTCTTTTCACTTTTTCAAAATCAATTTGTGAACACTATATTAGCTTTGACCAATTGATGCTATATAACAAAAAAATCTTAACTCACTAAGCATATGTATATATATAGAGAGAGGGAGGAAGGGAAGGAGGGAGAGAGAGAGAAAGTTGAAGAAATATATATACATAATTTAATCTTCATAGCTGTAGTGGAACAGTGGTGACTCTGATGTGTTTTCCTGGCCTTCAGCCTGATTTGTCTTAGTTCAGATTTCTCAGGCTCACCTTGGTTTCTGGACTGAATTTGACGCTAGTTTTCTTGGCGAGGCTGAACTTTATGCATCTTCTCGTGTTTATTTTATGTTCCAGGCTAAAAGGGAGATCTCCATGTGAGACATGCAGTTATAATAGAGAATAAGTGAATGAGTGCCCCCAAATAAGCTATTAAAAACACATATCTTTTGTTAGAAAATGGCAAATGTCATATCTGCTTATATACTGCTGTTCAGCACAGTTCACACAGCCAAGCTGCAGAGTCAATGGGATGGGCAAGCTTACAAAGGGTAAGAAGAAACAAAAAATTGTAAAAATTATGTGGAAATAATAAAAACTACCATGTATACACCTAAGACTTCAAGTTCAATGTTACAGTGCTTACATACATATTACATATGGTATATTAATATATACAATATCTATATACACATGTGTTATATGTATAAAATAGGCCACACATATCTGCTGACCACAGTTGTCATCCAAATACAACTGAATTTTTTTTCTTCCAAAGGGTTCTGTTTTTTTTCTGAATTATCCATTCTGTGCCCTAATTATAAAACTGAGGAAATGGTTCTACAATCCTCTGAATCTTATTCATAAAAGCAATCTTTGCCAAGTGCTTTTAACCATTAGTTTATTGAGATATAATTTATGTACAGAGAAATGTGTCCATTTTGATGTATATTTACTTTAGTTTTTACAATTAGTGCACAGCGTAGGCTAAAAGCATGGAAAGTTCATTTGACTGAATTGCAAGCATATATCTTTCATGTTTCTGCATGACTTGTGATAGGAGCAGTGCCCTTCATCCTTCCAAACCATTTTTATGAGGATAATTACACAGCGAAATGTATTTGTGCATTGTCTAGTATTATAAAGATAATTACCCTCTGGGCAAATGTCAAACTGATTAACTAGTTATTATGAAAAATAAATTTTCCAAAGCATGTGATTGTACTCTTTTATTTCAGCCCTAGGCAGGTATCAGATTGTCCTATTTGCCTCACCCTGTGGATCTGTTGCATGTCGAAAAAGTACAAATACTGATATTCTGACTACTGTTATTGTTGTGACTAATAAAGTGTTGTCTGACCCAAGTTTCTCATGTTTGCTGCTATCACCTATGAAAATGTGACAGATTACCTTGTTAGTGTGAAATAAGGGTAAAATCTCAACTGCTTTGCTGTTCTTGACAACTGAAAATGTCTCTTTAAATTCATGACTCTTGTTCCTAACAATTCACTAAAAGTGTCAATGCAGTCATAGGGATGATATTATGTTCTTTCAAACGTGCACTATTTCTGAGATGCTGTACTCTCCACATAGTTAGGAATTCTTTTTTCGCCTCATTTTTATGCTCAGCAGATATGCTCACCATCTATTTTTAGAAAATATAACTACTGAAAGATTCAGTTTGCTTCTTAGTCTAAATCTATCAGCCAATCTTTTCTCTTTTCCTTCTTTTCTTTTCTATTATGTTCAAATGAAATAAATGTCTAATTTCCTCTCTTCTTCAGGTCCTCTTCCTGTTCTTTCTCAAAAGCATACACATTTTCAAAAAAACATAAATTTAGAATTCTAAATTATAGCAATTTGAACTACAGAACGAGATGGAAACATGATTCCTGAAAATTAACAACAAAAAAGTGAATTCCTGCACTTGCCATTCTAGTCACTATCCTTATTATAGAATTTTTCTTCACACTTATCAGTAGGAAAAAGTGGATTAATTTGCTTTTGAATTTTATTGTCTTTCATTGATTCTTCAATCTGCCCTCACTGTTACAAGAAAATGTCCTTTGTTAACATTAATATAGGATGCTATAACCAATTCATATTACATAATTTATAATTTTTCTTTCTATTGAACATTGACAGTTAACTACTGTGTCTTCAGAGACTTTCTATTTGCATCTTTTAGATGTCAGATCATACTCATGTCTCTGCTACCTCAGTGGCTGTTGTATCACTAGATTTGGTAATATTTTTATCTTCCTCTGTCCAACCATTTAACATAAAGATCTTCAAATCATAGTCACACTCTTGTAACTCTGTCCTCTAAAGATGTAAATATCCCAATTAAAAATAAAGATTGGGGATACAAGGCAGAGCAAGATAGTCAAATAGCACCCTCCAGTGATTCCTCCCAGCCCTCAAGAATACCAACTTGAACAACTATCCACACAAACAAGAGCACCTTCATAAGACACAAAGATCAGGTAAGTGACCACAGTACCTGGTTTTAATAACAAATCAATGAAAAAGACACCAATGAGGGTAGGAAAGACAGTCTTGAACTGCCTACACCAACCCTCCCTCGTCCTCTGGCAGCAACCATGCCATGTGGAAAGAAAATGTGTGTGCTTAGGAAAGAAAGAGCAGGGATTGTGGACTTTGCTTTAGAGTTTAGTGCTGCCTTGTAACAGCAGAAAGCAACACAGGGCAGGATTTGGCCAGTGCCCACCAAGAAAGTAATGAAAACAGCCCTAGCGGGGGAGGAATTATCCATCCCAGTAGTCAGCCATGGTAGGATCATATATGTTGAGATTAAAAAAAATAATGTACAAGTGTAAGTTCCTTAGGATGTACTTTGAAAAGACAACAAATTATCCTGGAAAGAACACTTGAGATAGAAGAGCAAGGATGAGAAAAATAAGTACACAAGCCAATAATCTTTAAACATGTGGATGAATGTAAATAAAGTAAGCTCTATCTTTACAAAACGATAATGATGATATCGATGATGCTATCTAATACATATGAGGGAAAAGTCTAATACAAAGTACTGTAAACAAACAACATGCATGTAAACTGAGGAAGACTGGTATAAACCTTTTTGATAACCTTGTGTTTCTTAGAATGATAGTTAATATAAGTTTGCATTTTTTTTACATATTATGATAGCATTTTCATAAACCCTATGGATAAATTGAAGGAGACCAAATTAACATGCAAACCATTAAAGGGAAAAATATACATTTTTAAAGAAAAAATAAATTGTATACAGAAAGATAGAATAATTAGAAGGTCAAAAAGAACATAAAAAAATAAAACATTGTATCTAATCACAACAAACATAAAGACTAACCACACCAATTAAAAATAGATTAAATGTAAAAAGTAAAAAAAAAATCATTTTAAAAGGGCACTATTAAAACACAAGTTTGTAAAGTACATTAAAGTAGTGAGGATTGAATTGGGTATTATTGTTTGGGAGCTTGTTTGCATGCATATGCAAAAGTAGACTTTGATAGTTACATATGTAACTTCAGTTACCAATTGGTCAATTCTCATTATATTTAGCTTTAAATACAAAATTCTCAATTTATGATAGGTGAAGCAGACAAAAATTTAAAAACATAGAAAACTTCAATATTGTAATCAACAAACCTTATTCACATTATATAGAACACCACAATTGATGATTTAAATGACACCTCTAATTATATATATTTTGATTTCAATTGAATACAATATTTATAAAAATGGACAGTAGAATCAGCTACACAGCAAATCGCAAAGAATTTTAAATACTAGCTATTACCTAGATATTTTTATATATTACATTTAAGTTCAAATTTCATTTAAAGACTAAAAATAACCATATATCGTCATTTGAAGGGTGTCACTTCTAAAAAATGTTAAAATCCTGACACCAGGTGTCTATGAATGTGACCACATTTAAAAGTAGGATGGAGCTGCTTTTATAGCAAGTTAAGAAGAGGTCATACTGGATTATGGTGAGCACGAATTCAATGACTGTTGTCTTTATACAAGAAAAATTTGAAAACAGACAAGCACAAAATAAGATAATGTGAAAACATAGTCACATAGCAGAAAACATGTGAAGACAGATGTAAAGATGAAAGTGACAGATCTACAAGGCAAGAAACAGCAAGCATTGTCAGCAAACCATAGGAACCAGGAGAGAGGCATGAAATAGTTTCTCCCTCAAAACTTCCAGAATAAGCCAATTCTTCTGACATTTGGATTTTGGACTTCCAGTTTTCAGGACTGTGAGAGAGATTTTTTAAAATTGTTTTAAACCACCCAGTTTGTGATAATTTGTTATGGCAGCCCTAAGAAAGTAATACACAGTACTTTTGAATATTGAAACAAAATACTGATAAACAAGTGATAGCTTGGATAAAAAAAATAGGTTTAAACACATACAACCAACAATTGTTTAATACAATTTAATTGCACAGGGAAAATTCACCAAGGAAGACAATATAGTAGAACATGAGCAGATTTCCAATAAATTATAAAGGATCTTAAAGATCCATATATCTTATCTGACCACAACTAAATTAAATAAAAATATGTAATAATAAAATATCTATGAAAACCTCCAATTTTTGAAAATTAAGGAAGTCTTTTCTAAAGAATACATCAATTACAGAATAACATGGACCATTTACTGAGTTACATTAAAAACACAGTATATCAGAATTTTTGCTCCATCTTACAATTCTGTAGAAGAAAATCTGTATTTGTAAAAGTTCATGTAACATGGGGAAAGAATCTTAACATTGGTTATCTAAATACCTCCTTAAAACATTAGAGTAAGAAAAATAAAGCAAGGAGTAAGGAGTAAGTAAGAAACAATAAAATAAAGGCAAAAAACTGACAAACATTAAAGAATGCCAACTAGCAAAAAGTTGGTTATTTGCAAAAAGAAAAAAGAACAAATTTACCATATAATGAAAGAGGAAATAACACTACATACCTTACAGGTATTAAAAGGCGAATAAGAAGAATGCGTATGTTTACAACCAATAAACTTAAAATGAGTAAATTCCTGTAAAATTCTAACTTACCAGAATTAACATTATAAAAAATGAAAGCTCTAAATAGCCCTTACTGATTCAATGAAGTGAATTTTTGTTACGAAATTTCACACAAACTAAACTACTGGCTCAAGTACTTCACTTTCGCCAGTGAATGTAATCAAATATTTTAGGAAGAAGATTGTTTAGATTTTGACATTTTCAAAAAGTTTATGAAGGATGCTGTTACATTCAAATGCTAATACTTTTGTGAGAATAATAATAGATAAGAATAAAGGCAAATGTGCTTTTTTCTCAGGAATATCTGGATGGACACAGAAAACAAGGAATGCTTCAATCCAACAATGTCGTTTAGAACATACATCTTCTTTCCCACTTGTTTAAGGATCAGGACAAACCAATAGATTAGGGGAAAAGTGAACTTAAATAATGTGATATTCAACAGAAAATAATATAAATAGCTACCATACAATAAAATTCAATTTTAAAAGTAACATTTACTTTGTATTCTTATGCCAGAAAATTTTGGATTTCTTTTTTCTCAAATACAATTTAGCCTTAAGCTGTGGGGCAGAGTAATAAGATATAGCAGAAAGCATTTGACAAAATATAATGTTATATTCCATAACAAAAGTTTTGAACTTTAGTTTTCTCATTTTGATACTCATTTTTTGCTGGATATTTGATGATTAAAATTAATTAAGATATAAAATGCAAAGCATTTAACATGTTATACAGTAGGTTATTAAGATGTATTTTTAAGTAGCTACATCTAAGAGTTTGTCAAAAGAAAAATATTTATTCTATACGAATTCTAAATCACCATCTGATGATAATTGCCTTTCCAACTATTTTACATTTTTGACTATTATTTTATTTTTGCATAAATAGTATTTTGTTGATTCTTCACATCTCGTCTTATCCAAATGCTTTTTCTGTTCCTGTTTATATTCCATCAGTATTTCTCTGACTTAAAGAAACATGTTCCAGATATCTGTCATTATTAGTAACACAATCTCACACACTATTTTTTCCTTATTATATGACACATAATATTACCTCAGATAAGTATATTTTAATGTATACTTTCAAAGGAAAAGTTAGTTCTCACAGTTCCACACCATGAACTGTTTACCTTTTGTGTTTCTGAAGGATTTTTGTGATTTTAAAGAAGTTTTTTTTTTCTTTAGATTTTCATCATGCTTTTTATCATGTTAGCATAATGTGTGACTTGCCAAGAAAAGGAATACAGATTTCAAGATTTCCAAAAATCATTTAAGCTTTAAACATTTTGCATGGAACACTCATTACAGTGTGACAGAACATTAGCATTCTTTACATGGAAATAATAATTGCAATTGCTCAGCTTTTATTTTCTATCATGAAATCATGCTATTTTTAACACTTAATTTTTTTTTTTTTTTTTACCTTGTGATCTGCCCACCTCAGCCTTCCAAAGTGCTGAGATTACAGGTGTGAGCCACCACTCTTGGCCCCCTTTTTCCTTTTCACCTTGGATGCCTTTCTGTCTTTCTCTTGCCTAATTGCTCTCACAAGATTTTCTAGCAATACGTTGAACTGGAATGGTGAGAGTGGGCATCTTTGTCGTGTTCCTGATCTTAGAGGGAAAGCTTTCAACTTTTTACATTGAGTATGATGTTAGCTGTGTGATGTCATATATGACATTTCTTATAATGTTTGCTCTAATCTTTATTATTTCCTTTTGTATGCTAAATTTGGGCTTAGCTTGTTCTTTTTCTAGTTCCCAGAGGTGTAAAGTTAGGTTGTTTATTCGAGATCTTTCTTCTTTTTTTTTTTTTTTTTAGAAAGAAAGAAAGAGAAAGGGGGAGAGAGAACAGGAGTCTTGCTCTATTGGCCAGGCTGGAATGCAATCTAAAAATAGGTATTAAATACCTCTTTTAGGCTGATACTGTGCTTAACATTGGAGACAGGAAGGAATAAGGAAAGAAAATAACAAATAAACAGCCAACCAATATTTCATTTAAATCTGTGAAATGCTATGCAAATGCTGAAGAGTGATTTGCTTCCATTTATGTGGTCGCTTTTGAAATAGGTGTAATGTGATACTGAAAAAAAATGTATGTTCTGTGGACCTGGGGTGAAGAATTCTATAAATATTCACTGAGTTTACTTGTTCCAGGTCTGAGTTCAAATCATAGATGTCCCTGTTAATTTTCTATCTCATTGATCTGTTGAATATTAACAATGTGGTGTCAAAGTCTCCTGCTATTATTGTGCGGTAGTCCAAGTCTCTTTATAAGTCATTAAGAACATGTCTTATATATCTGGGTGTTCCTATATTGGGTGCGTTTATATTTATGATCATTGACTCCTATTGTTGTATTGATCCTTTTACCATTATGTAATGTCCTTCTTTGTTTCTTTTAGTCTTTGTTACTATTAAAGTCTATTTTGTCAGAGACAAAAGTTACAACTCCTGGGTTTTTTTGTTTTGTTTTCTTCTTTTTTTTTTTTCTCCATTTGATTGGTGAGTCTTCCACCAACCCTTTGTTTTGAGTCTTTGTGTGTCCTTGCTTATGAGAGGGATCTGGATACAGCATACTGATGGGATTTGACTTTTTATTCAGTTTGTGTGTCTGTGTCTTTGATTGGGGCATTTAATCCATTTAAATTTAGGATTAATATTGATATTTGTGAGTTTAATATTGTCATCTAATGCTAGTTAGCTATTTTGCCCATTCGTTGATATAGATTCTTCATTATGAAGATACTCTTTACCTTTTGGTAAGTTTTTGGGATGACTGATACTGGTTGTTCCTTTCTGTGTGTAGTGCTTCTTTCAGAAGCTCTAGTAAAGCAGGCCTGGTGGTGACGAAATCTCTGAGTGCTTGCTTATTTGCAAAAAATTTTATTTTTCCTTCATTTATAAAGCTTAGTTTGGCTGGATACAAGATTCTGGGTTAAAAATTATTTTCTTTGAAGATATTGAATATTGACCCCCATTCTCTTCTAGTTTGTAGGGTTTCTGCTGAGAGATCTGCTGTGAGTCTGATAGACTTCCTTTTATGGGTAACCTGATCTTTCTCTCTAGCTGCCCTTAGAATTTTCTCCTTTATTTCAACCCTGGTGAATCTAACGATTATGTATCTTGGGGTTGCTCTACCTGAGGAATATCTTTGTGGTGTTCAACCTGGAGTTGAGTATTGTCCTACATTACCATGTTAGGAAAGTTTTCCTGAATAATACCCTGAAGAATATTTTCAAGCTTGGATTCATTTTCTTCATGACATTCGGGTACACCTATCAAACATAAATTAGGTCTTTTCACATAGTCCCATATTTCTTGGCGACTTTGCTCATTTCTTTTTACTTTTTCTTCTCTAATCTTGTCTTCTCGTTTCATTTCATTAAGTTGGTCTTCAACCTCTGATATCCTTTCTTCTGCTTGATCAATTCCAGTGTTAAAACCTGTGCATACTTCTCGGAGTTCTCATATTCTTCAGTTCCATTAATTCACTTATATTCCTCTCTAAATTGTCTATTCTTGTTAGGATTTCATCAAACCTTTTTTCAAGGTTCTTAGTTTCTTTACGTTGGGCTAGAACATGTTCTTTTAACTCACAGAAGTTTCTTATTATCCACCTTCCGAAGCCTAATTCTGTTATTGGAACACACTTGTTCTCCATCAGGCCCTGTCCCCTTGTTGATGAGGAACTGTGATCCTCTGTAGAAGGAGAGGCATTCTGATTTTGAGTATTCTCAGCCTTTTTATACTGGTTTCCTCCCATTACTGTAAACATACCCACCAGTCATCTTTGTAATTACCAACATTCAAATTAGGTCTCTGAGTGGACTTCCAACTTGTTGATTCCCAGCGCCAAAATCTGAGCAACCCACTGCGCTAGTTAAAACAGCGGCGTCAAGATTCTTGGTGCTTTTCTGGCTGGGAATCTGGTCTGGCTTCTCTCCTGAATCTCTTCTTCAATCAGCTGAATGGGCGACTCTGCCTTCCTGGAGCTTCAAACGTTGACCAAAAGGAAACCCAGTCCTGTTTACTCTGCAGCGAGAACTGCTGCACCGGGGTACCGGTCAAACCCCCCCACCAGCCTCAAGAGATGCGCTGGCGACCCGTGGAGCTCCTCCACTGGGAATCTCCTGGTCTGTGAGCAACAAAAATTCATCTGAAAGTGTGGCGTCCTCTTGTTCTCTGCACTTTCACTGGGAGCTACAATCCTGATCTGCTAGTGTTCGTCCATCTTGGATCTCTCTCCAACACTTAAATGTTAATGCTTTGGCAATAAACCATTTCTGCTTCATTAGAAGTTCTTCTGCAACATATTGTTACTTCCCCTTTCAAACTATTTGAGCCCTCATTGCTCATAGCAAGCCCTCCAGGACGTCTTTTTCACTTGCCTCCTGAAAATCCACCCACTAATGCATTTGTGGCTTTACCGTCTTCCTTTACCCCTTCCTCTGAATACTGAGGACTATGAACGTCTTGGGAGGAGCTCTCTGAAGTGCTTATAGAACTGTTCTATGTGTAGAGAAGGAGTTGAATTAAGAGAATTGTATCCCTTCTGGGTTCACTGGAAGAGAAATTAAAATTGATGCAACTCAGATCAGGCATCCAGAGTTGCGAGAAAGATTGGTTCTGAAAACATATCTCAAAGGATGTGAAGCCAGAAGGAAGTAAATTACTGAAACTTTACCAACTTTTCATGTTAATTGAAAAAAAAAGAAAAAGGAAAAGAAAAAATAAACTCTGTAGTACACCACTGAAATCCAAAGAAACTGTAGATACGGTAATGGTTACAGTGACATTTTATATTCTGTCATTTTCTGTTTAGGTCAAATATTTAATTGCACTGATTTTAAAAAATACATTCTGAGAGTTATTAAACAAAACATAAGTAATAATATAGGCATTTTGGAAATTACACCAAAATATATAGTGAAAATATTATTGCTGTTTTGATCTTGTGTGAAGACCTTTAAACAGTTCATGAGTAAATACATTATCTACAGTACAGTTACATTATTTACAGCTTCCAGAAATTTTACATAATGCACAGTGCCGAATAGTGGTAGATATTTGATAATTTCTACAGCCTTAGAACAAGGCATTTGTTTACCAGAATGCCTTAAGAAAAATTACTTCCTTCCCCATTTCTCTGATATACTGCCAGAGCATCTTGTGACTAAAATAAATGAGAGCCAGAAAGCATTGCAGAACTGTCAGTCCATGCTTCTGAGAACCCTGGATCAGAGTACAGATTGGAATTGGTGCAGAATTTATCTGGCGAGATAATAGCCAAATATTCAGTACAGTACTATGTAAATTTTCAGGGTCCTCTTGGGTATATTTTCTAGATTAAAAGTTTGTGTTCCAGACTGAAAGGATGACCAAAACCATATTAATGTATGCTGGTTTTCACTTAGCCATATCCTCACCTGAAAATCAAATGTTAGCCACATATACTGGTTTTTATATAAGATAGTGGAGTAAGGCCAGGCGCGGTGGCTCAAGCCTGTAATCCCAGCACTTTGGGAGGCCAAGGCAGATGGATCACGAGGTCAAGAGATCGAGACCATCCTGGACAACATGGTGAAACCCCGTCTCTACTAAAAATACAAAAAAATTAGCTGGGCGTGGTGGCGTGTGCCTGTAATCCCAGCTACTCAGGAGGCTGAGGCAGGAGAATTGCTTGAACCCAGGAGGTGGAGGTTGTGGTGAGCTGAGATTGCGCCATTGCACTCCAGCCTGGGTAACAAGAGCGAAACTCCGTCTCAAAAAAAAAAAAAAAAAAAAAGTGGAGTAAAATGGAGCTGAAAACAATCAGTGAGTAACAAAAATAAGATTATAGTTCCCGTATTGTTTCTACCCCGATGCTGGTGTAAAATTATTTGTGCCCTTTACGTGTACAAATTCCATTTTTTCTTGGCATCTCCTAACACTTTAACTGTAATATCTACTTTACTTGATCATGTGACCTAAATCCTTATCCCCACAACATCGTATTTCTTGCAATCTTGTGTCCATTGGATTTCTGGTTTTCCTTTGACTAATATTAATGAGCAAGAGTATAATAGGAGAAACTCTAGTTAATATTTGGTCACACCATTGTTACCTATACCAAAGTACAAAACTGTTGAAAATTATTCACTTCTTCCCATATGCAGATAACTTTGCATTGTAATGTTGTTGCTCCTTCCATAAACAATTTGAGTCTTTTTCTTTATCCCTTAGCTATGAGGTAGCCTCTGGATTTGCCTTGGCAATAAAACACATCGGAATTGACATTGTGTGAGGTTTGAATCCAGACTTCAATATTTATAAGTTTCTGCCCTTATTTAAGAAATTTTGTTGAGTTGCCATTTGCATGGCATTGAATGACTATCTAAGTTGCAGATAGTATACCTTAACTAATGGACTGTGCATTGGCCAAATAGATGAGTTAAAGGGAGATATGGTGGAAATTAGCAACCATGTATCTCTAAAGACTCTAATTGGTTGAGATGGGGCACATGGATTGGGTTAAGTGTACACTGCTCAGGTGATGGGTGCATCAAAATCTCAGGTGATGGGTGCATCAAAATCTCACAAATCACCTCTAAAGAACTGACCCACATAATCAAATACCACCTGTTCCCCAGAAACCCATGGATAAAAACATATAAATTTTAAAAATAAAATAAAAATAAAGACTTTAATTGGCATTGATTTCTGCAACTCCTGCACAAATGTGACATTACTTTTAGTTTACTATTTCAGCTGAAAGAAAGACAGACTCAAACATAGGACTTCCATTTGGGCACATTTGCCCATAATGTCCCTCATGCCATGGGTTAAGAAATCAATGTGAGGATTCTGTTGTACATCAATTATGTAGGTTCCAGCTATCCATTTCAGAATTGGAGAAACAATTCAAGGAAGCAATTGCTTCACTAAAACTACTTTAGATTCAGAACAAGAATTCCTTTACCAGATAACTGCTACAAATCTTTACTCTGGGTGAAAACTACAGTAGTAACCAAAAATCAGCTCCTATTTGGAGTCTATATCTAAGAACCGCTTCCTGACTATTAGACCAGCTGTTACTGTAGTCGTTGATTTTGTGCTGGGTAGATTTCAGTAGACATAAAACAGTTTTTCTACATTAAGTCAAGCAGTACTTTTGGAAGCTGAAATTCTATTTAATACTTAGGAACCCTGAGATCATTTAGTTATTGTCACAAATCATTGAGCTTAAAAAACACCTAATTAAATTTATGCTAATGTAGCTTAATTGTGGTAATTGTAACCATGCTGGCCCTGATGGTTAATTATTGACAACTTGCCTCTACATCTTTAGATCCTATTATGCCAATGACATCAGGCTACGTGTGTCCAGTGTATTATCACTCTCAGTCATCTCCGACATGCAGAGCTCTTCAAGGTCAAAATGCTCTTCTTAATATTTGGTAATGGAAAGACCTGTTGGAAGATATTCTTAGGAGCAGCTGAGCAACATGTACACAATAGACCAGCTTTAACATTTCAATATTAACTCTTCACACTCCACTCTCTTTAACATACAAGAAAATTCCAGCATTTTCATGTTATTAATTAATGTTATTTTTTTAGTATAGCTTTCAAGAGCAAAACCAGTAGATTATTATTACTGTCTGTGAATCTGGTCAATATTTTAATGTTCAAATGATATACTCTATTTTCAATATATTTGACCAAAACAGGTTTTTATGATGTCTTTTCTGATGCATCATGCTAGAATCACTTCCCTAAATGCTTCCCAGGCTTACAGGTCTTTCAATGTCAAGGCGACTTTCTCACGGCTAAAGACTTGCACTTCTTTATCAGAGCTTTGTTGTGTTTGACTCTCATTAGGAACCTGAAGGAATGAAAGGCAATGTGGGCACGTCTAAGAATATTTGACTTCGGTTTCTGAGAAAAGTGCCTGACTGTAGCCATTAAAATATTTGTATTCAGCAATCATTTCCCTGGATAGGGGTAGGAGCAAATGAAATTCAGGAAAATGTAGAGTTTCAAGGTTGTTAAACTTTTCAATATATTTCCCCTAAATCTCATCCTTTCTCTTAGTGGGGGATCCTGCTTTTGTCTCCACAAGAGTAAAGTAAGTACTTTAGCACAAAATGTCTAAAATGATAGTGCATTCAATTTTGTGCTACAGCTCTGCAAGATGTATATAGATTCTCATATTAAAAGTCTTTCCCTGTTATTACAGCAGCAGAGAATTTTTTTTTTTTTTTGAAAAGGAGCTTTGCTCTGTCACCCAGCTGGAGTGCAGTGGAGCCATCTCAGACCTCGGCTCACTGAGACCTCTACCTCTTGGGTTCAAGAGATTCTCCTGCCTCAGCCTCCTGAGTAGCTGAGACTACAGGTGCCTGCCACCATGCCTGGCTATTTTTTTTTTTTAATTAGAGACAGAGTTTCCTCATGTTGGCCAGGTTGGTCTTGAACTCCTGACCTTTTGATCCACCCTCCTTGGCCACCCAAAGTGCTGGGATTGCAGGCATGAGCCACCGAGCCAGGTCACTGAGAGAACTTTATAAAGCTTCCTTTTCTAGGTGTATGCTTAATTGGATATTGATACCCCCTTTCTTTTCTGTGTCTGTTCTCTAGAACTGTACAAAGAAAGATGATTCTAGTATCTTTGTAATCACTCTAGTTGCTATAGTAACTAAATACGGCAACCACTTTCTCTCTGAATATTATATCTTCTACCTATAATTCATTCTATGTTGCTACTGGTGACAATACGAGAAATTGTTATACCCGTTATACTATGGATTAATCCTAGGTGCCAAGAATTTGGCTTGAACATGCATTTGCCTTTAATGTTTGAGCCAACCAACCCTAAAACCCTATTATCAGTTCATATTTTCTGGAATAATTCTAATATAAGTTATCAAAGCTACAACTATATAAATGCAATATAATCAAACTAGGATAATTAGAACAATTACGAAGGACTATTTTATGAAGGTGTAGGTTAGATAAGACTAACCATAATGATTAGCACAGGAACTGTAAGCTGGAAGAGGGTAGATTATCAGCGCCTGCAAGTCTGAAGGAACAACGGGAAGGTGAGGTTCCTAGAATTCATAACAAGTCAGTAAAATAAAGTAAGCTACCTTGAGAGAAGCAATGACCTTCTGTCCAAGTGAGGACAGAAGAGAGAAATTACAAAAGAGAGAAACCTCACAAGAGAGAAATTAAGGAAATAAAAATTGGTACAAAAAAGAAAGGGGGCACAGGAGACTTCTGATGTTACTAATCATAACGGTCTCCTTTGCAAGAAGAGTAATGGAGGATGGTGGATCCAGAAGACAGAAAGGATTCAGGATGCCTTTATAATACTCTTATTCAAAATAAAATAAATAGAAACAGATCAGTCTATAGAATGATTAAGATCCTATGGGAAAATTTAGGGAGCTAGAGTTAATTGTCCTTTAGATAAAATGGAATGATCATATTTTCCATAGGCCCTATGAGATATCACACACACACACACACACACACACACACATACACACACACACAGATACACACACCCAGACATACACACCAATACACATATGTGTGCATGTGTACTTTATATCATTTATTTATTTATAAAGTTAACAAAAGATATATTTTCAGCACCCACTGCCCAGGATTAGGTTCGAGAGAGGTAACACTATTTGTTCTACCCAAAAGGCTAAGCTTGTTATAACATTAAAGGTAAGATCACAGTGTTTCTCTAAACCTATTTCCACAGCTAATCAATTGGTCTTAATGAGCAACAATGATCAGAGGCAGACAGTTGGCTAAAACATGTTCTTTATGAGACAAATACCAGAAATTTAAGGAATGTGGGAAATGTTTAAGTAAACATACATTCTACTTTTAGAGCTTCTATACCACTTCCCTATGGAGTAACATTCTCTTATGCTCTTTCAGGACTCCACTATTTTAAAGCATTTTTAGTTATCAGAGTCTGTTAAATACTACTGGTTTGCATGTTGATACACAAATATTTAAAAGGCTGGCAATCATTTAAAATCATTGCATTCTTTAGGCTTAGTACTATAAGTCCAGGAATACATTTTCAAGCTGATAGACCCTTATGCATTCAAAATATTTAATGAATAGCCATAAGCTATTTATTTATAACTCTTGTTTAGAGTTTAAAAATAATTAGGTCTGTCTCAAGATAGTAACAAAGCATGCATTTATTTATTTTGGTGATTGTCTTGTTAATTAACTTAAAATATTAGTTGAATATTTAATAATATTTAATTAACTTAAAATATTAGCTGAATATAAACGTAATTGCTACTCTTCTTGGGAATGATGAGATAATAGTGACAAAAACAGTAAAAATCACTGCCTTTGTGAAGTACACATATTCATGGGTATCTATATTCTATTGAAATGGAAGAGAATCTGATACTAAAATAGCTACACATACATTGTCAGCTGGGGCACTTCACATGAAGAAGGTATCCAAACAACTACTGGGCAATGGAGAGTAATGGAGAGGAGGCATCAATGGTGTAATGTGAAATTAAGTTTCTACCAAAAAGCACATAGAAATTAGAGAAGCAGCATTTAATAATAGAAAATAATTAGAAATGTACAGTAAAATACTGTTTTAAAATATTCTACTTGTCCACACTCAAATATTGATCTATTCTTATTTACATTTTTAATTTCTATATATCTATATTATGTAGTTTTATAAATATACATTATTTTCTTAACTTATCTCTTGTGAGTAACATTTTGATATGTTTTGTCACTTGGACAGAAGATTTCTCTTGCTCTCAAGGTAGCTTACTTCACATACACATATACATATATTAGAATATATTATATAGATACATAGCAACTCATCCAATTATATATGCAGTAGAGATACATACCTTGTCAACAAATGGCAAACTGACATCAGAATATGAACAAAAGATACAGAAATAGCACCATCAAAATTTCTTCCTCAGGACTTTGCTTTCAAATCAAACTGGAAGAATTACCTTTTAATTAATTCTCACTCTTACAGTGAATATTTTATAGCCGTTTTAGCTGCTTCCATTTGTAGCACTGACTTTTCCGAGGGTCACTGAGTTTCCTCAGAACGTTACATTTATTTAAATGATAGGAAAATGCTAAATAAGCACTTCAATTTGTCTCTTCATTGAGATGATAATTTAAAGGTAGTAAACACTACTTACTTGTGATAAGCCTTCGAAGTTGTATTTTTAAAGCCTTAGTTATTTCCTTGCTAAAATAATTCATCATGATGGGAAAGAAAATGAGACTCGGAAAGTTAAGTAATTTACTCATCTGATGTTCATCAAGGAGAAGTGGAAGACTGACTTAATTTTGATGTTGGTGCCTGTGCTCAGTCCTCTTAATTCCATCCATGTTTAATGCTATGGTTTTTAAGGAAGCAAAAACAAAACTGTATACATTACTACTAATTATTATTATTTTACATCTCACAAGACTGTACATTAAATGAGAGGAGAAATGACTACTGAACTCACAAAGCTTTGAACAGTACTTGGTACATATTACTGAGCAACTTGAACCAAAACTATTTATTGAAATGACCCTCCAATACACATTGCAGCGTTAACCAATGTAAATAATAGGAAGTTTTCTTTAGAATGAAATTGAGTTTGTGTCTATGTTTATGTGTAAATGATACACAATTGCACTCAGAAGGCCTGAGTTAAAGCTACAGCCCTTATAAGCTTCAAATTACATGAACCTGGTGGAACAATAATGTTTTTCACCTTAGCAATAAAATAATAGCAATAAATCATTTAAGAGTGTAGTTGAGAATAGCAAAGTGGGATAATGGGAACCAAAGTGGTTGATAAAATGTTAATTAATCTATATTTTGGTGTAATTATGGCTATATCTGTGTTTAAAAAAAAATGTAGCCAGTGAATCATCCCAAAGGTGACAAGAGTTGTATTTGTCTGGAATAAAGGGCCGTTTAAGCGGGAGTGGGAAGAGTCTCTCTGTAGGGAATTTTCAGCAGTGCTAGAAGATAACATCTGTCTAATATTCAGAAGAGTCATACAGCCTGGCAGAGAATAGCAAAATGAATGAGTTTGCTAATTAGCACTAATTAACCTGTTTGGGTGGAAAATTTGGTTTAATTCAGCGGATCTACCACATGCTGATATCAGGCTGAATTTTAACACCAAGTATGACTCTTGCTAATTTAATTGATCAAAGTTTGAATCTCTAAGCATTTATTTGATCATATATATACAAATTCAATAACGAGCTACAGTTCTAAAAAATCAGGAAAAATAATTTTATTGTTGCTGTAGTTATTGTCAATACACATGGTAAAAACATTTATTTTTACAATTTATAAGGACTACTAAAATTCAATTCAAATAATTCCTGAAAAAATGAAAGTTGTTGTTAATTCTATCCTCACAGATATAAACTATACTAGCAATTAAGTACACGTATTCAGGCATATTAATTTTATACACTTAATGCAATGCAACTGTGTTACAAAGTAAATCATCTACTTAGCTTTGTGAGTTTTTAAAACTTACAAAATATACACTGAACGGCAGTTTTAAGGTACCCATAATTCAATATCTTAATATAAAATGCACATTAAGAACTTGTCTCAGTTCATGCGGGCAGCTATCATAAAGCAATAATACCTTAGACTAGGTATTATATAAATAATAGAGATTTCTTTATCACAGTCCTGAATGCTTGGGAGTCCACTTCAAGGTACCAGTAGACCTGGTGAAACCTCACTGTCTGCTTTGTAGTTAGTGCTTTGCTGCTGTGTCCTCATGTGGTGGAAGGACAAAAAGGAGCCAAACACATTCCCTCAACCCCTTTTATAAGGACAGAGATTCATGACTTTATCATCTCCTCTAAGTGCCTCTTTGTACTACTGTTGCATTGGGGATTAAATTTCTACATGAATTTTGGAGGAACACAAATATTCAAACCATTGTACTACTCCTACAGGTAAGTACCAGCAGAAATTATTACAATAATACATCCTTACTCAATTTTCTCTAAATTTATAACAAAAGGCACCAATTAGTTTAAAACAAGAAAGCAACCATAGATCAAAAGTTTAAATTTGATCTTGTGCAAACATACATGAGAATCTTACTGTACATCTCATAGAAAAAAATAGTTTGTTTTTAAAATCTTTTAAATTCAGGAATACATGTACAGGGTTTTTATGTAGGTAAATCTGTGTCATGGGGGTTTGTTGTACAGATTATTTCACTACCTAGCTATTAAGCCTAGTACAAATTAGTTATTTTTCCTGATTCTTTCCCTCCTCCAGCCTCCACCCTCAAAAAGGCCCCAGTGTGTTCTGTTCCCCTTTGTGTTTGTGTGTTCTTATCGTTTATCTCCCACTTGTAAGTGAGAACATGCAGTATTTGGTTTTCTGATCCCATGTTTGTTTGTTGAGGATAATGCCCTCCAGTTCCATCCATGTTCCCCCAAGAGACAAGATCTCATTTTTTGTGGCTGCATAGTATTATATGGTGTATATGTACCACATTTTTCTTATCCTCTACCTCTGATGGGCATTTAGGTTGCCTGCATCTCTTTGCTATTGCAAATAGTGCTGCAACGAACATTCGTATGTATGTATCTTTATGTTAGAATGATTTATATTCCTCTGGGTATATACTCAGTAATGGGGTTGCTGGGATAAATGGTAGTTCTGTTTTTAGGTCTTTGAGGAATTGCCACACTGCTTCCCGCAATGATTCAACTAATTTACAATCCCACCAGCAGTGAAAAAGTGTTCCCTTTTCTACACAACCTCACCAGCATCTGTTAATTTTCGGATTTTTAATAATAGCTATTCTGACTGGTGTAGATGGTATACCACTGTGGTTTTGATGTGCATTTCTTTAAGGATCTGTGATGTTGAGCTTTTTTCATATGCTTGTTGGCTTCAATCCTTATTCAGCAAGGGAGGTATAATTCAAATTCATTGTTCAGAGCTTTTATCTTTTGTTTTTACTCAGGATTATAAACTTGTTGGGGATGCAAGCAGTCCTTGCTTATAAAGACACCAAGTATCCTTCCTTTCATCCTTTGGGTTTAGAATTTTTTTCTATTTTAATGAAAATCGGGTACATAGAAAACATTCTGTAGCTGACATGTCGATCTGACAATGGAAACTTAAATTGCTGAGGGTCTTAAGGTATTATAAATGTGTATATATATATATATATATTCCTTCCTCGCTCCCTCCCTCCCTCCCTCCCTCCCTCCCTCCCTTCCTTCCTTGTTTCAAAACATTTACTCTGACATAATAGGAAATTAAGCTAATATGACTGAGAGGGATAGTCACCGTTCATAACTTTTACTCTAAGTTGCAAAAAATTCTGTCATTGAGAAGATAATATTTACAAATTCTGAGAAATTCAAGAAACTATGGATATCTCCTTATCCCAGCTATGAATTGTCTATATTTTGCTCTCTGATTTACATTCCCAAGAGATTAATAGTGAAAAAAAGCTCTCCAATACTTTAGAACAACATCACAATTTTCCAAAGAGAAGGCATAAATGAGAATGCTATTCATTAACTAGTTTCCTATACTTGTCTCTCTTACAACACAAGGCTACATCAATTTTTGTCTTATTTCATAGTTGATGATACACAATACTCTAAAATGCAGTTATCAGTAATTATTATGTTCTAGAATTCCACAACATTTTCACAATATCATATCTAAATGTTCTTTATTTTCATCACTAAATATAATAGTGTCCTACTTTTGTTTTTTATTTTATGACAACCACTAACTACAGCATTTTGAGTCCATTCTTCTCTTTATTGAGTTTTTTTTTTTCTTTTCACTGCACAAACCCCCACTTAGTTTCAAATTTGCACAGGTTTTTGGGTAGAAGGTATAGTTGACTAAGAAATATAATTCAACAGAAATGATTTAGTGAATTCTTAAACTCTAATTACCTTTGAGGTATATACTTATTTAAAATAGAATCTGATAGTTATTAATCTTTGTTGTGTCAAACTGCTGTATAATAAATAATAGTGCTCCTATATTTTCTTGGGGATACAAGGAGCCATTTAATTTCCTGTGTGAACATTCTAGATGTCCAGGAGCAAATTAAGAATTTTTAATCTAGGAGCTAGAGTCAATTAAATAAATTTGAATTTCTCAGGGGCTGACTCAAACTCCATCATTTGATATGAATCACATCCAGCCAAAATTTCATCTTACTCACTGCCTAAGCGGTGACATTATTCCAGTCCCAGAGATTTGCTTTCCTGCCACACACAATTTGAAAACTCAAAATAGGTATTGTAATTTGTATTTGTTTTTAAGTGTGTTTGTTTTTAACTGTACTCATCATCTTGGTAGCTAACTTCCTGTTGCTTTGCCTATAATATTTGATGATGTTGCTGTTCTTGCTCTTGGTTTTGCCATTAACTGGGGGGAGTTGTGACTAAGTTAGACACATTAGAATTTTTTTTTCCAGCATTCTCATAAACTTCCACATGAACAGATATAGTGCTTTCTTTTTGTCTTTTATGCGTCACAACATTTTAAAAACAATTTTATAATTTATTCACATATTACTTCATAGAGTGCTCATGTGTATATTTTGACAGAAGGGGGTCTGAAATTATTGTATTGACAAAACACTTTAAGTCTCTTTATGCAATTTAAAAAATAAAGTATATATTTCAATTCAAAAATATAATTCAGACAAAAGTTTCTATACTGTAATTGTAGAGCTAAATATTTACATTTTAATAACACTTTGTATAGCTCTACTCCATTATTCAGATGACAAAATATGTCCATTTTATGTCTTAAATATCAATATCTGGTAAGACTAGTTACATAAAGAAAATTATTTTTAAATAAGCATATATACAATTTTAGATTTATGTTTTAAGAATTGTTTTTGTTTAGAAATGTCAGTTTTTGTTTTCCTTGATACGGTATTATTTGTTGCCATTAGATAACTAAAGGAAACAATAATTCTGCCTCATTTGAACATTTTAGGAGTAATTAACGTTTTTAAAATATAATTGTTTTAGATGTCTAAAAAATCTTTACAAGGTGTTTTTTCTCTTATAATTGCTGCCATGTTTCAATTTTACAAGAAATATAAATTGTTTCTTACAATATTTTTCATAATTTCTAAATAAAGTAAATACATTATATGCTTATCCTTTGTTTTAAAAAATGGAGTTCTCTAAAGCAAGCAGAATTTGTTATCACCTTTTCTTGGGTTTCTATGATAATAGCTTTTTATTTGTTAAGTAGTAATATATGCAGATTTTGGAATTTGCAAGAAAGTTTGGTTGCTCCCGGGCTGAGAAACTTTTTAACTCCCCACCTTAGTTACATTTTAAATATTCTGTATTTGAAATGTCTGACTTAACCTCTTTTTTGTCTTTTTGTGTAAATGGCCTTTTGATTATTTTAATAAATTCTTATGTTATTCTATAACAAACACTCTTATTTCCACTTGTATCCACTGCCTAGATCAGTAAGCGGCATGTACCATCCACTTTAGAATTTATTTTGATTTTTTTTATATCCTTCCCTCCCCTCATAAAGAAATTTTTTATTTGCATTTGTGTAGTTTTAAATTTCTCAGATATTACGATTAGGCACTATAGTTTTGCCTATTTTTTTAAAGTAGGTATTTTACATTCCTTTTAATCTGTGGCACCCTATTCTCCTTCTTTTTTTTTAAAATCAATCTAATGATTTTAAGAAATTTGTATTATAGTATTCTCTGCACTCCACGTTTTGCTGATTGAGTTTATTATTGCAGCTCAATATATTTCTTTTTTTTCTGTATTTCCCAGCAAACTGGCACCTGCTTCCAGAGGATATATCACTCTTAGGTTTAATATTCTTGGCAGGACTGGAACTTTGACTATACATGGCCATGTGAGACATAGTACATGCATGTTTATGTATTACATACATATGTGTATCCATACATATGCATATGTGTATGTACGTATGTGTGCATCACATACATTATATATATGAATCACCTATATATGTGGTACATACAGTGTCACATATATAGGTGATACATGGTAGGACATACGTAGATGATACATAGTAGGACAACAAAAGGCAATGCCTAACTTTCTCTAATCTGTGATGTTAGGAGCCATTGATGCTTAATACTTATTTCAATTTATTAATATGTAGTTTGTATCTATTTAATGTATTCACTATGATAGTGTTATGATTTTATAATTTTTTAAATTCATTTATTAGTTGAGATTTTGCTATAAAGAGATGCTTCCTTCATGTAAAATTTGTTTTCAGGTATTATTTGGTACAGTTTATGCAGGAAAGTCAAGACAAATGCTTGCTCTTTATTCTTTTTTTTTTTTTTTTTTTAATTTTTTATTGGATTTTAGGTTGTGGGGTACATGAGCAGAGCATGCAAGACAGTTGCGTAGGTACACACATGGCAGTGTGCTTTGCTTTTCTTCTCCCCTTCACCCACATTTGGCATTTCTCCCCAGGCTATCCCTCCCCACCTCCCCCTCCCACTGGCCCTCCCCTTTTCCCCCCAATAGACCCCAGTGTTTAGTACTCCCCTTTCTGTGTCCATGTGTTCTCATTTTTCATCACCCACCTATGAGTGAGAATATGCGGTGTTTCATTTTCTGTTCTTGTGTCAGTTTGCTGAGGATGATGTTCTCCAGATTCATCCATGTCCCTACAAACGACACAAACTCATCATTTCTGATTGCTGCATAATATTCCATGGTGTATATGTGCCACATTTTTCCAATCTTTATTCTATTTATTAGTTTGCAAGATGTTGATTTACTATCATTTCCCAAAGGTGACCACATTATTTTAATTTTTTTTTTTTTTTTGAGACAGAGTCTCACTCTGTTGCCAAGCACCAGGCTGGAGTGCAGTGGCACGATCTCGGCTCACTGCAACCTCTGCCTCCAGTGTTCAAGCAATTCTTCTGCCTCAGCCTCCCGAACAGCTGGGACTACAGGTGTGGGCCACCATGCCCAGCTAGCTTTAATATTTTTAGTAGAGATGGGGTATCACCATATTGGCCAGGATGATCTCGATCTCTTGACCTCATGATCTGCCTGCCCAGGCCTCCCAAAGTGCTGGGATTCCAGGCGTGAGCCACTGCGCTCAGCTGATTTTAAATATTTTTATAAACTTATTAATTGAACTGTATTGTTAGGTCCAATCCATTATAACTGTTGTCAAAATTGAAGCTCAAAACTTCATATCTCTACCTAGTGGAAACCTTCTAGGTACCTTCAACAATATCCCTAGATGTCTGCAAAATATCTCTTGAGATATAATATGACATAATCTTGTATATTTTCTTCTTAATGCCTGAAATAAGATATTTCCCCAAGATGCGTGAAATCTTCTAGTGAAGAAAGTCTTTGCAACACCACAGTCTTGAGCGTGGATGCTCATTTTTGGTGAGAAACTACTTCTAGAACTTTTTGAGACAACTAATTGATTCAAATGATGTTTAATTCAAGTTGAAGACAACAAGACGTTCATTAAAACATAATATACCACTGTCTCTTTTCTTTCATACCAACATTCCCTGATTCTCAGCGATACAGGGATAATAAAAGTATATCATTCTATGATTATATACTATTTTTTTCTACCTTCAATGCTCATTTCCACAGCAGGCAAAGGGCCTGAGTGAAAGTTTCTCTAATTCATATTGATTATTTAAATTATATTCATTAGTAAATTTCTCAGGAAGAGCCCATGCATAAAATCAAAGCTTTTGCTTTTTGGTTGAATTAGCTGAAAGTCAGTTTGGCAGGATATATAATCATTGCCTTATATAGTTGTTCTACCATAAAGTATTCTCACGGATACTTTTGAGATTTATCTAATTTTTATTTCTCTTATAAATATTGCTGTTTTCTCCTGTATATACTTACAGATTGTGACACTAGGACTGGCATAATTCATGAGGCCTGTTGCAAAAATGAAAATGTGGAAACAATTATTCAAAAAGAATTAAGAATTAAAGATAGTGATGGCAGAGCATTAAGCCAATTCTGGGGCAAGCAAAAAGTAACATGTCCTTGACGCAATCTCTGTCTGATGACATGTAGGTCTTACTCTCTTGGTTTGTCCTCACTCACTGGTGTTCTGTCTTTCACAGGAACATCATTAGTTAATTTTCTTTTAAGTTTTGCCCATGGAATTTAGCCTTGTTATGTTTTGTCTTTTGTAATGTAAAAATTATTCTGGATTGAAAAACTATGGTCACTGTCATCTTCTTACACACCTTCTATTTAAAAATAAATAAATAAAATAAAAAATCCTGCTAAAAATATTTATTGAATATTAAAGCCATATTTTACCTGATAATTAAAATTGTCTATAAGATTTAAATGAATACTGGAATGTTTCCTTTTGAATAACCAAGTTTACATTCTACATTATTTTATGAAAAAAGTTGGTCCACCATTTTAAGAATCATCAGTGCATCTAAAATATAGAAGTGTTTTAGTTTATACTAGTATGCTACACATCTTTGTAACTAGAGTTTAATAGTTCATATCTTTAGCATAAAACATCCAATTTTCAGTAGCAGAACAAAATTGAATCTTACTTCTTGCTAAGGTTACAGTTAAATGCAGTTAGTTTGCTCAGCAGTTTAAGTGGCTAGAGTCAATAGAAACTGTGAGGGGCTTGAGCTAAGAGAGGACCTTCTCCAGTAAGTGTCTCACACGATTGCCCTGCAAGCTTATAAAGCCAGAACAGGAAAGAACATAAAAAACTGAGTGTGTGTGTGTGTGTGTGTGTGTGTGTATGTATGTATGTATGTGTGTATCTATACATATATGTATAGCCTTCTGATATATATATGTGTGTGTGTGTGTGTGTGTAAAATATATCCTTCTGATCACCTGACACTCATTACTTATGTCACTTAGCTGTAACACTAAGCTGTAACTCTGCTAAAACAAAGACAGTCTGATAATTTTTGTCCAACTGCATGTCCCCACCCCCCACCAAATTACACAGATTTAATGAAAAGTCAATGTTTTAATTTTCTAGAGTTGCCAGAACATATTACCACAAACAGAGTGGATTTACAAACATAAATTTATTCTCTCATAATTCTGGAGGCTAGAAGTTTGAAATCATGGGGTCACCAGGACCATGTTCATTCTTCAGGCTTTAGGGAAAATCCTTCCTTGTTTCTTCTAGCTTCTGATTGTTGCCCATGGTTTTTGGCATTCCTTGGTTTGTGAAAGCATAACTCTAAATTCTGCCTCTTTCCTTATAAGGCCTCTTCTGTGAAACTCTGTGTCCCTGTGTCCCCAAAACTCTCTCAAGGACACTAGCCACTAGAATCAGGGTCCACCCTAATCCAGTATGATCTCATCTTTATTAAATCTGCAAAGTCCCTATTTACAAATAAAGTCTCATTCAGAGGTACTGGGAATTAGGAACTAAACATTATCATTTGTGCAGGACACAATTCAACCCTCACCAGTCAGATAATCTCTGCCCCATTCAGTTGTGACTTCAACTTTAAGGCCTTTTCACATGAATAACATAAACTCTTTTCAATTTAAAAAGAGAAAACAAAGATATTACTTGAATAATATCCTAAAACATTTTTGGTTGTAGATATTATCTTCAGTATACTGAAGTTGTGATTTTATCTTTTTATAAAGACCATGTTGGCACATTTTGTAATCTCATGATGTCTAAATAGTATGTGATAAGCTCTTTTCCTTGTCCATTAATGTCCTGCCAAGAGAATATGAATATTTCAAAAGTTGAAAATTAAAAGAGAAATCAATAGAAACAGTATTTGTTTACTGATAAAGTGATATCATCAAAGGACATCTTGAAGTCTAGCATCACACGTCTGAGTTTAGCACTCTGATTTGAAAAAAAATAGTTTTAAATTTTTGGTAGACAATAACCAAGTATTATGCTGGATATCTGAGGAATTGCATTACTGAAAATGGTTCCACCAGGCAGCTATTCACCAGGTAACGCCTTTTTCTTTGGTATTTATTTATTTATTTATTTATTTATTTTTGAGACAGAGTTTCACTCTTTTTACTCAGGCTGGAGTGCAATGGCGTGATCTTGGCTCACTGCAACCTCCGTCTCCTGGGTTCAGGCAATTCTCCTGCCTCAGCCTCCTGAGTGGCTGGGATTACAGGTAGGCGCCACTGTGCCCAGCTAATTTTTTGTATTTTTAGTAGAGACGGGGTTTCACCATGTTGAGCAGGATGGTCTCGATCTCTTGACCTCGTGATCCATCTGCCTCGGCCTCCCAAAGTGTTGGGATTACAGTCATGAGCCACCACGCCCGGCCTTCTTTGGTCTTTAAATAAACCTTTAATAACATGACACCATGTGTACAGTAAGTAGTCTTTTCTTACACTCCAGATTAACTAGGTTAATCTTTTGTCTTTAATTTTTAAACACAATGTATTATCTTATTCTTACCAGTTATAGAGCAATTACCAGATGAAAAACTTTAAAAGCAGTTATTAATATGGGTTTTTAGGAATACTTCTCAAGTGGCCTGTAAACAGACAAGAGTAACATTAAAATAAAAAATTTCTAAAATATCAATTTTTGTATACTTCATATATTATACCTTATGTGTTAAAATGTATATGCCAGATAGTAAATTCGTATTTAAGGTGCTGTATGGCCTCTTTCTCCACTTTGTATAAATAAGCATCTGCCATTATCCGTAACAAAATCATCAACTACTCTGAATCTCGCTGAAATGAACTGTACCTGGCAGAGAACAAAGAACATTTAAATACTGGTTGTCATATTTAAAAAGTTACAACATTAATTGACTGAGTAAACCCACCTGTTTGTACTTAATGCGTTTTCCAGTTACTTACTTTCAAAAATCCTGAAGAAAGATATAAGTTGTAAAATAATGAATAATTTAAAAAATACAGTTGACTATATAATTTTTTGCCCAGAATTTGAAAGGAGTTCAAGGAAACAAATTTCATTCTTTTTTTTTTTTTTGAGACGGAGTTTCGCTCTTGTTACACAGGCTGGAGTGCAATGGCGCGATCTCGGCTCACCGCAACCTCCGCCTCCTGGGTCCAGGCAATTCTCCTGCCTCTGCCTCCTGAGTAGCCAGGAATACAGGCACGCGCCACCACACCCAGCTAATTTTTTTTTGTATTTTTAGTAGAGACGGGGTTTCACCATATTGACCAGGATGGTCTCAATTTCTTGACCTCGTGATCCACCCGCCTCGGTCTCCCAAAGTGCTGGGATTACAGGCTTGAGACACCGCGCCCGGCCCACAAATTTCAATTTTAAAACATCTTCTATT
The DNA here is from genome assembly GCF_049354715.1 of Callithrix jacchus. Taxonomy (NCBI): domain Eukaryota; kingdom Metazoa; phylum Chordata; class Mammalia; order Primates; family Cebidae; genus Callithrix; species Callithrix jacchus. The sequence continues at coordinate 31,972,099 of NC_133502.1, forward strand.
CTTATGCTCTTATTTATTTGAGCAAAGGTTTTCAGAATTTGTACTTACTAAAACTGAAAATGAAGAATTAAGTGTATACTAAAAAACTGCTGCATTCTAAATTTTAAGACATAGTAAGAGTCTGAAATTTACAAAGTATTAAACTGAATAAAGCAAACCTCAAATTTTCACCTAATGTGGATGTGGGCTGCAAATAAGAAACAGGGATATCTATTTTTATGTTGATTTTACAGTCTGCACCAGGATAATCTGGTCTGGATTTGTCATCTGTAAAGGTGAGTATTACCGGACATCAGTGAAAATGATGGAGTAAAAACTACACCTCCCCATAAAAGCAATTTAAAAATGGGCAAAAATCAGTGAGAATCAAGTTTTTAGAGAACTAGAAAATAATCAAAAGTATGGACTCAGTGTAGGAGGACTTTTTCAAGAAAAGAGTTAAATTTCTGTTTAAAAAAACAGCAGGTGTTACGGTATTTTAACTTACCAAAGTCCCATTTTCCACTTTCCAGCTCAGTAGTAGCTGTGAAGGAACAGCCTGCTCTTCCAGCAGCAGTATCAGATGAAACATAATGGACCTCATTTCAAAGAATTGCAATTTCTGTTTTGACCTGTTTGGTGACTCCTTGGAAGACTGGCTGAAAATGCATGTATTTGTCTTGTCATAGTAGAACAGGCCCGGTGATGAAGCTTCTACCCAGTGGGTAATTGAAGAAAACATATGTAGGCAAATGCTTTAGTCCTGTCTAAGGCAAAGGATTATAGTTGTGGCAAACAGCAGAATAAACAAAAAGCTTAAGAGGAGAGGTTGAAGAATGAGATGCTTTAGGGAATAAGGGCTTTGAGAAGATCTGACGTATTCTCGAGAATTTATAAGGCCAAGTGCATGCCCAGAATTGTGCACATGCAGAGGAGAGACTGGAGGAAGCACTAAAGTCTAACTTCTTCTTCTTCTTCTTCTTTTTTTTTTTTTTAACCTTTAGTCTCTGTGAAAGTGGGAAATAGGGGTAAAGTGAGGCTATAAATGATGTGGCTTCATGCTGGAGGTATTTCCAAGCTACCACAGTCACTCTGCGGAAGTGGGGAGATTTTATTGTTGTCCAAACACCAAAGGAAATTTCTGTCCAGTCGTTAGATGATCAGTAAGCTGACAGAAAAAAGATACCTGTAACCACATGCAACACATCCCAAGCAAGTATATCCCAAGCCAGTGGCCTGTGGGATAAAATATTTAAATTTCAGAAGGAAATATACCTGCACAATTTCAACTAATAATTCTATTTTTTGCAAAACCACTTTTTGAAAATGGAGGAGATAATACTCATCCCTTTGAATATAGGTGGAAACTGTGAATATAATGAGATCTTACTCTTGTGATTACATTACATTGTGTAATACAGTTGACTTTAAAAAAGGGAAATTATTGAGGTGGACCTATCCTAATCAGCAACAATACAGCTAACATAATCCCACAACTACAAGGAACTGAATGCTCCCAACATTCCAAATGGTCTTAGAAGTGATCTTGCCAATGTAGAACCTCCAGATAAAATGGCACAATCACTCAACGTCTTGATTTCAGCATTATGAAATTCTGAACAGAGAACCCAGTTAAAGCATGCCAGACACCTGACACGAGGGAAATGTAAGATAATAAGCATGTGTTGTCTTGAGCTGCTAAGTTTGTGTTTGTTGTTGTTATACAGCAATAGAAAATTAAAATACCATGTTTTATGCGTTCTTCTTGGGATTAGGTCATTATAATTGATAGAGCCTTTAGTCCCCTGAACTCCAAGGGATTTATTTCTCAGGTCCACACTTTGACCCAAGCATGGACAGAAGACCATGATTGGGTTTTTTTTTTTTTTTTTTGGAGACGGAGTTTTGCTCTTGTTACCCAGGCTGGAGTGCAATGGCGCGATCTCGGCTCACCGCAACCTCCGCCTCCTGGGTTCAGGCAATTCTCCTGCCTCAGCCTCCCAATTAGCTGGGATTATAGGTGTGTGCCACCATGCCCAGCTAATTTTTGTATTTTTAGTAGAGAAGGGATTTCACCATGTTGACCAGGATGGTCTCGATCTCTTGACCTTGTGATCCACCCACCTCAGCCTCCCAAAGTGCTGGCTTTATAGGCGTGGGCCACTGGGCCAGGCCTCATCCTTGGTTAATAAATGTTGAGACTATTTAGCATACATATATATATATATATATATATATATATATATATATATATATATATATTTGTATGTATTTAGGGAGGATACTTTTTAATCTAAGTTTGCAAATATGTAATTTAGTTGAGCCTAGGTATCCTGGGGTTTTGGTTTCAGGAACTCCTGTGGATACACGAATCCATGGATATAAAAAAAAAATGGTGCTGTATTTGTTTATAACCTCTAAACGTCCTTCCCTACACTTTAAATTACTTACAATACTTAGTTATACTGTATTAGGGAATAATGACAATGAAAAAATGTCAGTACGTGTTTAGTACAGACACAGTCATCGTTTTATCTTCCTAAATATTTTTGACGTGTAATTGATTGAATGCATGGAAGAAGAACCCAACATAGAAAAGGTTGATTATACATATATATGGGTCAGAAATAAAAATATTTGACAATATATTTAGTGAGAACTTTCCCAGCCATTGTTATCATCATCTGCACTGTTCTAATCTGTCTCCTCTTCAAATAACCAGTGCTTTCAGTTTATGTTATTCTTCTAGAGTTATTTTAAAATGGATACATGTGAGAAACACTGTTAATTATTACCAGTATTCATTCTCCTCTTCTTAAAAAATAGTAGAATTTTTGATTGGGCACATGACTGAAAGGAGTAAAAACTACAGTCTTACAGCTACATTACAGGTCGAATATAAACAGAAGCTTATGTGGCAGCTTCCAAGAACGTTCCTTGACATACACCCTTTGCCTCTTCTGTTTCTCCATCCGGCTTTCTGGAAAGTAGACGGCAGCTTGGATCAGAGGACAAGACCATATTCTAATGATGAGCTGGTGAATTTGAAGCAAACTGGCTCCGGAAAGTCTCATAGAACAGACCCGAAAAACCTATCATAGTCTACCTGCCCCCAGACATTTACAAAGGGAAACAAACCTATGATTAAAAAAAAGAGAAAGTAAGACTTCTCTAGATATGCAAAAACTGAGATAGTTTATCACTGGACGACCTGCACTACAAGACAAGCTAAAGGGAGTTATTTAGGCTGAAATTTAACTTTATGCTACGTAAAAACGTCCAGATGCACAAGGTCACAGATTGTGTGATTCCATTTATATAAAATTTTAAAAATAGACAAATTCATAGGGACAGAGAGAGTCTATCAGCGGTTTCCAGAGGATGAAGTGAGAGGGAAATTAGAAGTGCAGTTTCCTTTTGGAGTGATGAAATTGGTCTAGAATTAGTAATGATGGGTGCACAAGATTGTATGAAGATAGTATAAAAAATACTAAGTTATAGATTTTAAATGTTTTAAATGGTAAATTTTATGGTATGTAAATTGTTAAGTAAATTAAAAATTGGCACTATTAACTTCCTTATCTATATTCAATGTCTATGCGTGATGTGAAGATAATACACACAAATCGCTAATGATAACAAAATAGATCATGTTTAAAATAACGTATCTCTAACCATTGTAAATCTGCTAACTATGGAATTTTCTGTAATATGGGAATATTTGTTGTGAAGATGTTTTCTTTCAATTACTATTTCTTTTTTAAGGAAATTCATGGAAGGATAGAAAAAAATAGAAAATAAAATATTTGAAGTCATCAGATTCTTCTTTTTTTTTTTGAGACGGAGTTTCGCTCTTGTTACCCAGGCTGGAGTGCGAAATCTCGGCTGACCGCAACCTCCGCCTCCTGGGTTCAAGCAATTCTCCTTTCTTAGCCTCCTGAGTAGCTGGGATTACAGGCACACGCCACCATGCCCAGCTAATTTTTTTGTATTTTTAGTAGAGACGGGGTTTCACCATGTTGACCAAGATGGTCTTGATCTCTTGACCTCGTGATCCACCCGCCTCGGCCACCCAAAGTGCTGGGATTAGTTTTTAAGGCGTGAGCCACCGCGCCCGGCCGTCTATTATCTTTTATGGGTCAGAAAATATTTCAGGACTTTTGAATACATCAACAAACAGGCATAGATTCCCTGTCCTCAGTAATCTGATAAAGAAAACAAGAAACAACGCCATAATATGACACAACATGTAAGGTGTAGAATTGAATAAACTGATAATTGCTCTGGAATAAAAGAGAAAAATAAAATGTGTATGGATACTGTGAAAACTGGCTTAGTAGATAAATTATGCAAGGGAGAAGCATGAAATTTTGTACTTTGTTTCTGTGTGGTATGGTCACTCACATAAGCCTCAACAGTGTCCTCTTCTGGTATACCTTATATTCTTTCCCCAGCTCATTGCTCAAGGATGTTGACACCAATATCTAAGTTCTAGTTTATCAAGTTTGATATGTTGATGTCACAATTGATTCTTCATTGTCTCTCTGCAGCCAAGTATTTACTATACCCTCCATACCATGTGTATATATGCCTGTTACCTCTTACTTTATTCGAGTAACAGAAGATGTGCAAGAACATCCTGAAATGTCTTCCTGTCTCTAGGCTCAATGCTTGTTTTGTTTCTCTGTCTGTATCTTGCAGTCAGATTGAATAAAAAAAGACAACTTTTATCTGACAGTGTCTATTTAGTTAAAAAGCATCCAGTGGTTCTAAATCACCCAGATCAATTTTTAAGTGGCTCCACACAGCACCTGTGGCTTTACTTCATTTTTTGTCACAACATATTTCAAACTCTCTTTCATTTACCTCGTGCTACAGCCACATCAAATCCTGTTATTTAATCTGTAACAAAGTCTCTTTTGTCTCATTTTAGTACCAGGAAATGTGTTTTTTCTTATACTTACAATGATGTATTTTTTTCTCTACTTTTGCTTGGTGTTGTAACTAAGGTCACATTCATTCATATGAAAGGGCCACTTTAAATATAAGTTGTAGCTAAAATCATTATATAGTCCCCTCTCAATTCAAGAAATAAAATGTCAAAATGTAAATAAATAAATAAATCTCAGAAGTTCTCGGTGTTTGGTTCCCTTGTCACAAACTCAACTCTTTCACTCAGATAAAAACTATTTTAATGTTTTAATCGTCTTGATATATATGTAACATCCCTATACAGTATGGCCTGACGTTGCTTATTGTTGGATAATGTATACATACAAATCCTATTGTGTGCATCTTTTTACAAAATGTCATTCTTATCCAATTATGTGTTTGTGAGAGACATCTGTGTTTTTACATGTAACTGTTGTTCATTTATTTTATCTAATATTGAATCACTATGAATATGTCCACATTTATTCTTCTGTTTAATCTTGATAAACAATTGAGCTGCTTCTCTTTTTTGCTTATTATGAACCATGTTAATATCAATTTCTTTATTAAATATATTATAGAATCCTAGAGATATTTGCATCTGTTTCTCTAGGTTATATACCTAGCAGTAGAATTTCTGGGTTATAAAGTTTGTGTATAATTAAGGGTTTTCCAAAGTGGATGGACCTGTCTATATTACAGACCACAAGGAATAGAAGATCTCATTGTATTTGCATTCCTACCAGAGCTGTTGTTAGCCATCACTGGCATTTTCTACACTCTGGATTTGTGATAGTATTGTGCCATGGTTTTTAAACTGCTTTATTGGTATGTAATCTACATACTGTATGATTAAGTCATTTATAGTATACAATTCAATGGTCTTTGTTACAGGTATGTGCGACCATCACCACAACTTTAGAACATTTTCATCACCTCAAAATAAACTTAGCACCTCTTAGCTATCACAGTCCTAATGCCCCTAATAATTCTAAATTCAGCCTGAAGCGGCTAATAATCTATTTTCTGCCTTTATAGTTTTCCCTATTCTGGACTTTTATCTGAATGCAGTCATAGAATATGTGGGCTTTTGTGGCTATTTAAAAAATCTAGAATAATATTCTCAAAGTTTCTCCACATTTAAAGCATATTGTAGGATGATTATTTTTGTGGCTAAATAATATTCTGTATGATGGAGCTATCTCATGCACACATTCATGGGTGTTTGAACCATTTCCAATTTGTAACTATTATGGATAATGCTGCTATTAATATTGATTTACAAGTTTTTATAAGAGTATATGATTTTATTTCTCTCAGGTATATATCTAAAAGTGAATTTCTGGGTCATAAAGTAACTCTTTAATTATTTGATGAACTACTAGAGTTTTTTTCTACACAGCTACAACATTTTCATTCTCACCAATACTACATGAGGGTTCCAATTTTTTTACAGTTAAACTAGTGGAAATGATACCCAAACTAGTTGTTATCATTTATTTTAATTCTAATTATGATACAAGGTGTAAAGTGGTATCTCATTGGAATTTTATTTTTTATTTCTCTGATAACTATGACATTGAACATATTTTTACGTACATATTGGCAATTTGTTTATCTTTCTTGGAGGAATATCTATTCAGAATTCTAATTTTCACTTGAAATGTTTCTCTTTTTATTCTGAATGGAAAGATGTAAAGATCTTAGATCTGCATATTCTAGATACAAGTCACTCATCAGACACATAATTTGCAAAGATTTTTTTTCATCCTGTGTGCTATCTTTTTCCTTTCATTTTTATTGATATAAAATAATTATACATATTTAATAGGAATACATATGATATTTTAAAAGATGCATAAGATATGTAATGATCAAATTGGGTATTTTGGGTATTTGTTTTTTCATCATTTGTGTTACAAACATTTAAAAAATTCTCTTCTAGCTATTTTGAAACAGAAAATAATTATTGTTAACTGTAGTCATTCTTATTGCTATTGAATGGTAGAACTTATTGTTTCAATCTAACTTTATTTTTGTGCCCTTAATCAATCTTTCTTCATCTTCCAATCTTTCCTAGTCTCTAGTATCCATCATTCTACTCTACCTTCATGGAATCAACTTATTTAGCTCCTACCAATGAGTTAGAACATGCAATGTTTGTCTTTCTGGGTCTGGCTTATTTCACTTAACATAACACCTCCAGTTCCATTCATATTGCTGCAAATGATAATATTTCATTTTTATTTACAGCAGAATAGTATTATATTGAGTATATATATTTATTTTCTTTATCCATTCATTCATCTGATGGACAGTTAGGTTCCATATCTTGTTCATTGTGAACAGCACTGCAATAAATATGGAAGTGGAAGTATCTCTTTGATATACTGATTTCCTTTCCTTTGGTTAAATTCCCAGTAGTTAGATCGCTAGGTCATATGGTAGTTCTGTGAAACACCTCCATACTGTTTTCCATGTGGTTGTACTAATTTGCTTTCTCACCAACAGTGTATTAGAGATCCCTTCCCTCTGAATCCTCACCAGCATTTGTTAGTTTTTGTCATTTTGATAAGAGCCATTCTAACTTGGGTGAGACAGTATCTTATCACGGTTTTGATTTGCATGCTCTTGATGATTAGAAATGTTGAGTTTTTTTTTTTTTTATGTACCTGTGGGCCATTTCTATGTATTCTTTTGAGAAATGTCTATTAGTGTTCTTTGACCACATTTTAATGAAATACTTTATTTATTTTTTTGCTGTTTCTTTGCTTGAGTTCCTTAGATATTCTGAATATTAGTTTCTTACTGGGTGAATGGATAAAAAATATTTTCTACCTTTATAGGTGGTCTTTTCACCTGTGAACTGTTTTCTTTCCTGTGCAGAAAGTTTTTATCTTAATACAGTTCCTCTTGTTTATTTCTTAAAATTTTAATTTAGAGACATGATCTCTCTTTGTTTCTCAGTCTGGAGTACAGAGGTGCAATCATATAGCTAACTGCAGGCTTGAACTCGTGGGCTCAAGTGGTTTTCTTGTCCCAGCCTTTCAATTAACGAGGGCTACAGGCTTGTGCCACCATGCCAGGCAAAGTTTCCAATTATTTTATAGATATGATTTTGCTGTGTTGCCCAGGCTGGTCTCAAACTCCTGGCCTCAACCCCGCTCCTTGGCCTCCCGAAACATTGAGATTACAGTTGTAAATCATCATGCCTGGCCCCCATTTGTCTATTTTTGTTTTTGTGGCCTGTGCTTTTGAAGTCTTAGCTGCAAAATCTGCCTAGACCAATGTCCTTAATAAGCCAATCAGTGTTTCCTTCTGGGAGTTTTATTGTTTCAAGTCTTAAGTATGAGCCTTTAATTTATTTTGAGTTCATTATTATATATGGTTGCAGATAAAAATCTAGTTACAATCTTTTACTTATGGATATCTAGTTTGCCCAGCACGATTTATTGAAAAGGGTGTCATTTCCCCAATGTATGTTCTTGACACCTTTGTCTAGAATCACTTGGCTACAAATATGTTGATGTATGTTTGAGTTATCTATTCTGTTCCATTGGTCTTTGGTGTTTGGTTTTTATTTTAATACTATGCTATTTTGGTTACTATAGCTTTGTGGTATATTTTGAAGTCAGGTAGCATGATGCTTTCAGCTTTGTTCTTTTTGCTTAGGATTGCTTTAGTGATTTGGGGATTTTTGTGGATCTATATAAATTTTAGATTTTTTTTCTATTTTTGTGAAAAAAATGTCATTAGTGGGATTGCATTAAATCTGTAAATTACCTTGGGTAATTGTAAATTATTATTTATTAAGTAAGTGTAAATTACCTCGGATAGTATATTCAATATTAATTTTTTCAATCCATGAGCATGGGATATCCTTATATTTGTTTGTATCCTCCTCTGTTTCTTTGTAAGTGTTTCATAGTTTCATCATAAAGGTCTTTCACTATCTTGGTTAGATTTACTCCTGGGTATTTTATTTTTGTGGAGCTACTCTACATGAGTGTGCTTTCTTGATTTTTTTTTTTTCAGCTAGTTTGTTATTGGTGTATAGAAAGGCCATTACTCTTTGTATATTGGTTTTGTGTGCTAAAACTTAACTGAATTCATATATTAGTTCTAAGAGCTTTTTGGTGGAGTATTTAGGGTTTTCTGAATAAAAAATTATGCCATGTGCAAAGTGAGGTTATTTGGCATTCTGTTTTCAAATTTGGAAGATTTGTATTTATTTCTCTATCCTGATTGCTCTGGCCAGGACTTCCAGTATTTTGTTGAATGGTAGTTAAAGTGCACATCCTTGTCTTGTTCCAGTTCTTAAAAAATGAAAAATTCTCAGTTTTTCCCCATTCAGAATTATGTAAATTATTGGTCTGTCTGTCATATGTGGCCTTTATTATTTTGATATCCTCCTTCTTTGACCAGTTGATTTTATTGAGGGATGTTAAATGTTATCAAATACTTTTTCAGTATGTCTTGAAAAAAGTCATATGTTTTTGTCTTTCATTCTGTTGGTGTGATTATTATGTTTATTGATTTACATATGATGAAACGTCATTGCATACTTGGAAAAAATCCCAGCAATGGGATTCGATTGTGAAACAATGGGCTTTAATACTTGATAATGGGGAATTATCTTTTTGATGTCTTGTTGAATTTGGTTTGTGGGTAAAACTTGGAGCGTTTTTGCACCTATGTGTATCAGAGATATTGGCCTGTAGCATTCTAGTATTCTCTTTTTGTTGTTGTTGTATCTTTGTCTGATTTTGGTATTAGGTTAATTTTGACCTCATAAATGAGTAAGTAAGAATTCCTCCCTCTTCAATTTTTTACAATAGTTTAGAAGAATTTGCACTAGTTCCGCCTTGTAAGTTTGGTAGAATTCAGCAGTAGCTTCATCCAGTCCTCGGCTTTTTTTGGTGGATACTTTTTTATACTTTTTATTACTGAATCAAACATATTACTTTTATTGGTCTATTCAGGTTTTATATTTCTTTCTGGTTTAATTGTGCTAAGTTGTTGATTTACAAAAATGTATGCATTTTCTCTTGTTTTTCAAATTTGCTAGCAAATAACAGTCTTTTAATGGTCCTTTGTGTTATATCTTATCATCTGTAATGCCTCCTTTTTTCTTACCTATATTATTTATTTGGGTCTTCACACATTTTTTTGGATCCAGCTTGTGTCATGACACTGCAGCCCTCTGAGTGGGCATGAGAAAAAGTAATTGGGGATCTAGAGATGTAGAGATGCAGGGGCTGTTGGGACCCAGAGCAGGGTGTATTCTGGTAGGTTCTCAAAATGATCTTATGCTTCAGCTTCTTGGGTCTTAGGAGGGTGTGCGGGCCTCAATGGGAACACGCTTTCTGGAACAATGCTGTGAACTCTAGGCAGCACTCTATGCTAGTCACAGGGCCCCAAGGGACAAGGGACTCTTCCATGGCTGGGACTGCAGGAATCTGCAGTGATAATGTGAACAATCTCTCACTTACCTTTTTACTGCAATGGGGAGTGCTACCTGGCTTTAAGCCCTTCCTGACCCAACTGAATGCTTTGCTTACCTCTCCTGTTCATCAGGGGTTCCTTGTCACTTTCTTTTTTTTTTTTTTTTTTTTTTTGTTTTGAGACGGAGTTTCTCTCTTGTTACCCAGGCTGGAGTGCAATGGCGCGATCTCAGCTCACTGCAACCTCCACCTCCTGGGTTCAGGCAATTCTCCTGACTTAGCCTCCCTAGTAGCTGGGATTACAGGCACGCACCACCATGCCCAGCTAATTTTTTGTATTTTTAGTAGAGACGGGGTTTTACCATGTTGACTAGGATGGTCTCGATCTCTTGACCTCGTGATCCACCCACCTCGGCCTCCCAAAGTGCTGGGATTACAGGCATGAGCCACTGCGCCCGGCCTCTTGTCACTTTCATGCTGAATTCCAGTGTTTTCTCTTAGAAGACCTATTTGATGGCTAGTTATCTGCTCATTGGTTTGGTCCTTCATTATGGAGGAGGAAAGTGTCAGGTGCCTCTAGTTTGCCATCTTAAATGTCTTTTACCATTCTTAATAGTGTCCTTTAAAGGACAAGCCTTTGTAATTTTGAGGAAGTCCTGTTTATTCACTTTTTGTTTCTCATGCTTTTGATGTTATATCTAACAATCAACCTTTGTTTTAGGAGAAATGTTTAAAGTAATCTAGGTGTTGTGTATAAAATAATTAATGGTCAAGAATATGCATTCAATATTTTATATTTTATTGCTACTTAAAATAAACTGTGAAACTAATTTATTTCTATTTTTATTCTTACTTTGTGAAACAAGATCTGGCTCTATCTCCCAGACTGGTATGTAGTAATACAATCTTAGCTCACTGAAACGTCTGCCTTTCTGGCTCAAGTCATGCTCCCACCTCAGCCTCCAGATTAGCGGGAATACAGGTGGGTGCCACCATGCCCAACTAACTTTTGTGTTTTTTGTAGAGATGTGATTTTGCCATGTTGCACAGGCTGGGTTTCAAATTCATAAGTTCAAGTGAACAGCTCGTCTTGGCTGGGAGCTGGGATTACAGGCGTGAACCACTGTGCTAGGCTCTAAATTTTACTGACGTAATAAAACATGTTCCTTTTCTTCTTTGCTCTGTCATTGTACAATGCCCATGAAATGATAATTACCATGATAGTCTAATCATCTCCAGGCAGTCAGACCAGTGCAACGGTTGAAAACTTAAATCTGACAATATTCCAATAATTCCAACATTAATTGTTTTATAGACAACACCTAGATTTAAAAGTTTTATATGCTGAGTCTCCCTCTTATGAGATCTTGAGCAAACAACTTAATCCAAGTCTCAATTTCTCCATATACAAAGTGGAGATAAGAATATTGAATAGCATAATAAAAGTCAAGAACTCCATGAGGTCTTACCAAGTAGTACCTGCTCAACAAATCATCATCATCATTATAAACGTCACCATCACCATAATCCATCTTTTCAGGAATTAATAAAACATCAAGAATTAACACAAATGACATATTCCATTTTTAAAATTGACATTCCAGAGAAATGCAGTTAGCTTTCTGTAAAATTCTTAGTGTTGGCTTTCTTTCAATAAAATAAATACTAATAAATGGCCCACATACAGGAAGTCACAGTCTATTTCTTTATCTACTTTTCTAAGACTTTGCTGCCGTACTTTCTTTATTATTATTGTATGTGACTTTTTGTAATACTATTCCATATAATTGAGAAACAAAGTTATCCTTTAAACTTATATTTGTAATCTTTATATATTCTTGAATTAGATATATTTCTTGCAGGTTATGCCTTCCCTTTCCACAGTGTTTTGGCTAACTTTTAATACTGTCTCACATCTTATCAAGATTATTTTGTTTAATCATTTATGTTAATATAATATTGCTTTTAAGTTATAATTTAAAGTTATTCATATTATAATTTTATATTAACTTCCTGATTCCTTTTACCTGCCTTATATTTTCTTCTGATGAGCTTCGTGTTTACTATTGCACAGAGTGTTGCGTTTTTTACTCTGTAGTGCCGTTTTCAACAAACCAAAAGGTCAGAGCCAGATATCTTTTTTATTTTATTGTTTGCATATCACATAGGTTACATATAGATCACTTTGTAGCAGAATGAACTAATTAGTACTTACCCTTTATTTTATGTAGGAAAAATAAAACAAAACAAGTGTTGTACTTTGCAATTGTATACAAATATCAAATCCACAGAAGTAAATTGGACTAAGCCAGAAGACAATGTGTTTAAGTTACTGAGATTCAGTGGAATCTATTTTATTTCCTGGTTTAATTAAAGTAACATAGATTCAAAGTTTGAGTTTATTTTCTTCAGAAAAACATTGAGCATTCAGTGATTGCATAAAGAATGATTCTCTTCTGACCACAAGACATCAACTGACTCCTCTATAGAGAAATATAGTTAAAAGCATGACTCTATAACTAGACATTATCATAATATTAATTTAATTTTATTGGGTATTATAAAGATTAATTCTTATAAAGCTCTACTTTTTTTAGAAAATGTATGAACATTGTTATGCTCATATTATCAAAGACAAAAGTATACAAAATAGAATTGGAAAACAGGATGTAATTTTAGGTAGCATCTTAAGCAAACATATAGAATTTTGTTTTGAAATTTATGATCACTTAAGAAACATCATTTGAGTATTAGGAAAAGAACATTGAAGATTTATTATTTGATTTGCTTGAATACTTCTTTTCATGAGGCACTACTACACATCTGTTAAAATGACTAAAAGATAGAAATTGGCAATTCCTGTTGCTGCCGATGACATTAGCCATAGGAACTCTTGTTCATAGCTGGTGGGAATGCAAAATGGTGCATCCATTTTATAAGATACTTTGATAGTTTCTAACACAGCTAAAATGTCTTGCCACACAATCCAGCAATCACACTCTTAGGTGATTTATCTTTTTGGAAAACTTATTTCTACATGAAAACCTGAAAATAAATGTTTATTGCCGTTTTAATCATAATCACTCAAAATTGTAAGCAACCAATATGTCCTTTAAAAAGTGAATGTGTTAACAAAAAACATGGTACATTCACACAATAGAATAACATTCAGCACTAACATGAAATGAGCTATGTAGTTATGCAAATACCTGCATAAATGCATGCATATTGCTAAATAAAAGGAATCGTGAAAAAGCTACATATTGTGTGATTCCAATCATATAGCATTCTATAAAAGGCCAAACTATAAATATAACAAACACATTGATGTTGCCATGGGACATGTTTGTGTGTATTTGGCAGGGGGAGTTTGAGTAGGTAAAAAAGTGAATTTTAGGTTAGATGAAACTATTCCATATCTTTCTGTAATGATGATTACACTGCATTCATCAAGACCATTGTATTTTATAGCAAAAGGGTGAACTGTAAAGTGTGTGTATATATATACACACACACATACACATGCATGTAAGTATATAATATATAATATACATATATAGTATATAATGCATACACATACATACATACCTTTGTATATATATGTATATACATACCCATGTATGCAATATATGTATGTATATTCATAAATATATGTGTACATATATATGTGTGTATACACTTTTTTTAAACTTGTACTTTAAGTACTTGGGTGCATGTGCAGTTTTGTCACGTTGGTAAACCTGCATCAGGGGTGTTTGTTGCACAGATTATTTCATCACCTAGATATTAGGCCTAGAACCCATTAGCTATTTTTCCTGATTCTCTTCCTCCTCCCACCCTCCACCCTCCAAAGGCACCAGTGTGTGTTGTTCCTCTTTGTGTGTCTGACTTTTCATCATTTAGCTCCCATTTATAAGTAAAAATATGTGGTATTTGGTTTTCTCTCCCTGCCTTAGTTTGCTAAGAGTAATGGCCTCCTGGTCCATCCATGTCTCTGCAATGTACATGATCTTGTTCTTTATTATAGTTCCATAATATTTCATCTTGTGTATGTACCATATTTTTTTATCCAGTCTATTGTTGATGGGCAATTAAGTTGATACTGCATCTTTGCTATTGTGAATAGTGCTGCAGTGCATAGATGCATGCACGTCATGTGTCTTTAAATATAACATTTTGTATTAGTCTGAGTATATACCCAGTAATGGGATTTCTGGGTCAAATGGCATTTCTATCTTTAGGTCTCTGAAGAATCACCACACTCTTCCACAATGGTTGAACTAATTTACAGTCCGACCAACAGTGAATAAACACTCCTTTTTCTCCACAACCTCACCAGCATCTGTAATTTTTTGACTTTTTAATTATAACCATTCTAACTGACGGGAGATCATCTCATTGTGGTTTTGATTTGCATTTCTTTAATGATCAGTGATGCTGAGCATTTTCTCATATGATTGTTGGTCACATGTATGTTATCTTTTGAGGGCTGTCATGTTCTTTGACCACTTTTTAAAGGAGTTTAAGAAATCAAGGAATCCTAGGGTAGAATACAGAGTATGACAAGATAATCTGCATTTTAAATGTATTAAACAATCTTATTGAGGAAAGACGGCAAGGAGCAGTGCCGACCTAAGTTATTTTCTAAATGGATACTCTAACACTAAAGGTAAAACAAACTGTACAAATTATCTTACTCTGATTGATAGTGTTGTTTCCCGCAGAAGTACAATAGATGACAATAATACTGCTCTACATGTATAAAACGAACTAAATTAATTACAAATGTTAAGAAACAATTCCTTATATTTACAGTGGGATATTACAGATAATCAATGAGAGAATGGATAAGCCATGTTGTAATGGATTAAAGAAATATCAGTATGAACTCATGTTTTGCTTAGTGTAGATATGGATAATTATATAGACATATTTTTAGGTGTGCATTCATACACAATTTAGTATACACACATATACTTCTTTTTTGTGAGTTAAAATGGTCTGGAAGTGATAGCATTTGTTATGGTTAGGCTTTGTGTCCAAACTCAAACCTCATCTTGAATTATAATCCCCATTATCGCCATGTGTCCAGAGAGACCATGCAGAGGTAATTAAATCATGGAGGCAGTTTTCCTCATGCTTTTCTTGTGATAGTAAGTTCTCATGATATCTGATTGTTTTATAAAGGGCCCTTTCCCCTTCACTTGGTGCTTCTCCTTCCTGCTGCCTTGTGAAGAAGTTGCCTTGCTTCCTCTTCACCTTCTCCCATGATTGTAAGTTTTCTGAAGCCTCTCCAGCCATCCTGAACTGTGAGTCAACTTCATCTCTTTCCTTTATAAACTATACAGGCTCAGATAGTTCTTTATAGCCATATAAAAACAGACTAATTCAGTAAATTGGAACCGAAGTAGTGGGGCATTGCTCTAAGGATTCCTGAAAATGTGAAAGTGACTTTGAAACTGGGCTACAGGCAGAGGTTGAAACAGTTTGAAAGACTCAGAAGAGAAACAAAGATATGGGAAAGTTTGGAACTTCCTAGAGACTGATTGAATGGCTTTGACTGAAATGCTGATAGAGACATAGAAAATAAAGTCCCGATGGGAGTGGTCTTAGATGGTGATGAGAAACTTGTTGGTAACTGGAGTAAAGGTTGCACCTGCTTTGCTTCAGCAAAAAGACTGGCTGCATTTTGCCCCTTCCCTAGATATCTGTGGAACTTTGGAACTTTGTGCCAGAGAGCTATGTTTTAGCCTATCTGGCAGAAGAAATTTCTAAGTAATTTTTAAGAGCATTCTTATACGCTTTTAACAGCATTAACAGGTGCTCTTAACAGCATTCAGTTTTATGCATTCACAAAGAGATTGTTTGGAATTAAAACTTATATTTAAAAGGGAAGCAGAGCACAATATTTTGGAAAATTTGTTGTCTGACTATGTGATCGAAAAGAAGAACCCATTTTCTAAGAAGAAATTCAAGCCAGCTGCAGTAATTTGCATACAAATCCAGGAGCCAAATGTTAATCATCAAGACAATGGGGAAAATGTCTCAAGGTCTTCATGGCAGCTCCTCCCATCACAGGTTAGTGGACAAGAAGGGATAAATGGTTTCCTACACCGGGACCAGGGCCTTGCTGCTTTGTTCAGTCTCGGAATTTGTTGGCTCGTGAATGGGCCGAAGTACAGCTCAGGCCATTGCTTTGGAGGGTGCCAGCCCCAAGCCTTGGCGGCTTACACATGGTGTTGGGCCTGTGAGTACACAGAAGTCAAGAATTGAGATTTGGGAACCTCTGTCTAGATTTAGAGGATGTATGGAAATGCCTGGATACCCATACAGAACTTTGTTTGAGGGGTGAAACCCTCATGAAGAACCTCTGCTAGGGCAGTGCCGAAGGAAAATGTGGTGTTGAAGCCCCCATACCGAGTCCCCACTTGGGCACTGTCTAGTGAAGCTGTCAGAAGAGGGCCACTGTCCTCCAGACCTCAGGATGGTAGATCCACAGACAGATGCACCATGTACCTGGAAAAGCTGCAGACACCCAACACCAGCCCATGCAAATAGCTAGGATGGGGGTTGTACTCTGCAAAGCCACAGGGGTGGAGCTTCCTAAGATCATGAGAACCCACCTCTTACATCAGTGTGACCTAGATATAAGACATATACGGATATAAGACAAATAATCAAGGGAGATCCTTTTGGAGCTTTAAGAGTTGACTGCCCTGCTAGATTTTGGAGGCTCATAGGCAGAAGGAACTTACTTTGTCTCAGATGAGACGTTAGACTTGGACTTTTGGGTTAATGCTGGAATGAATTAAGACCCTCAGGTACTATTGGGAAGGCATGATTGGTTTTGAAGTGTGACAGTGACATAAGATATTGAAGGCAACAGGGGCAGAATGATATGGTTAGGCTTCATGTCCCCACCCAAATCTAATATTGGATTAAAAGCTTCATACTCCCTACATGCCAGTGGAGAGTCCAAGTGATTGATGAGTTTCCCCCATGCTGTTCTCATGACAGTGAGTGAGTTCTCATGAGATCTGGTAGGTATATAAGGTGCCCTTCCCACTTCGCTTGACACCTCTCCCTCCTGCCACTTTGTGAAGAAAGTGCCCTGTTTCCCTTTTCCTTCCACCATGATTGTTTCCTGAGGCCTCCCAAGACATGCTGAACTGTGAGTCAATTAAACCTCTTTCTTTTATCAATTATCTAGTCTCAGGCAGTTATTTTTGGTGTTATAAAAATGGACTAATAATACTTATTGTAATGGGAACATCTAGCAGCAAGACTTTGGTTTTGAATCTATTATTCAATAAAATAAAGTTTTTGAAGAAATGGCTGAATCTATCACAGGGGAAGGAATCTACAGGATTAGCCTGAAGTATCTAATAGTTGTAGAAGTTAACAAAGTGCACAACACACACACACAGAGTCTGTCTCTCTGTATCTTTTTCTTCTCTCTCTCTTACACACACACACACACACATGCACACACAGACTCTGTCTCTGTATCTTTCTTTTTCTTTCTTGTTTCTCTCTTACACACACACACATACACACACACACACACACAGACTCTCTGTCTCTGTATCTTTCTTTTTCTTTCTTCTCTTTCTCTCTTACACACACACACAGACTCTCTGTCTCTATATCTTTCTTCTTTCTTTTTCTTCTCTCTTTCTCTCTTACACACACACACACACACACACACAGAATATGTCAAAAGGACATCTGTCAACTGAAAGATTTTTCAATAACAAAAATTTCTGGACCAAATTGAGCAGAAAATACATATTTTGGCACTGGAATATAGACCTACATTTAAAATAACTACCCCAAATCCACACAGATATAAAATAAATGACTGAAAAATAAGTAAATAGAATACTCAAATCCCATTTCCAGAAAATTCCAAATAATTTTTGTAGATTCTTCTTCAGTGTGGTACAATATAACGTCCCTATCTTCAAGTGTGATTGCCAACATAATGACATACTACTGAAGAGCTTTCTTTCATTTGCAGTTGGTGATTGTGTGTGTAATTGTGTACTTTGACAACATAACAGAATTACAGAAATTTTAAATAGAAATCATTCTCCATAATTTATGGACTTTATGGTTTTATTGAAATTATACATTGCTTCCCATTTCCTTTGTCACTAAGGAATTTTCTCGCAATTTAAAAGAACATTCTTGCCTACAGTGTGAAAGTTCAAATAATATAGCAGTTGTTTCATTTTTTATTTGAATTTATGTTCCAGGGTGTTCAAAAATGTTTAAATGTGTCACTTATCTTTATCAAATTATTATTGAACAAATAAACAGAACAACTGATAATGCTACTTGCCTATCTTTGATTTTTTTTCTTACTCTTTATATCTTTATTATTCTGAAGAGTAAGAGATAGAAGGAAGAAAGGAAGGAAGGAAGGAATAAAGGATTTTTTTTCACTCATGTCTTCCAAATTCTGCCCTTCCTTTTCTATCTGCTGAATTATTATAAAAATATTTCAATCAATTCTTTATGTTTGGTGTAAAGAAAATTCACATAAGGTGATGTTCATGGAATTATTTAACAGATTTTTTTTCTCCATTGAAAGCTAAGGAGTTAAATGGTGCTAACTTATGTATAAATATATCTTAGTTTAGAGATACCAGCACAATGCTGAACATTCAAACACAACAAAGCAAATAAATCACACACTTTTAATACCTCCATGATATACAGTGTTCCCATGATAATTCATAGAAAATTAAAGGATATGCTCTCAGTGTCTAGCTTTCTTTATTGCCTAAGTTCCTAATGCTACTGTCACAAATGTTAAGACTTATGAAGTCTCTTGACTTTAAATGTACCTGTGATCTTTTCACAGGCAGAAGTAAAATGAATTCCAAGGACTTTTTCCCTTGCATGATCTATCAAAGACCAGTAATAACTGCCAAAAATTAATTCCCATTATTCTGATCTAATCTTTGTATAATTAATTGCTTCTAAATCATTGAATACATCCGTACTCCTTACTCATCATTAAAATAGACATTTTGTAATAGAACAAAACATTGACCTCTCCTTTCATATCTTAATTGAAATTCTAGTATATTTTGGAAAATGTATCAAATGCTAGGAGTGGAAGGAAAAAGGGCCCATATGAATTTCTGAAATATAAATGATTAAGTCATTTTAATTCTATGGAATGATGTGACCATATCACAAATATTCTACAGAGTCACATAATTGATGTCCTTGCTCATGCAAAAATGCAAATTTCTGAAGTGCCAGTCTAATGTTCTACCCACTGTATTAAATTCTCATTGTATTATTTACATTAGTATACCTGTTTCAGATTTATTAATATTACATCTTCTGATTATATGCTCTTAGGGAAAAAATAAATAACAAACATATAGGTAATTTTTCTAAACAGCCAAATGCTTAGCTATGGGTCTTTGTAGAAATTGAAAAATTCAGGCTACTACTAATGTATGGAGAACAAATATCTAAAATCAAAATTAGGTCTATTGACTCATGTTATATTGATGGAATTTGGAAATAAAATAATTGTTTTAATTAGTATACATAAACTTTTGTTTTGACAAAATCATAAGATTATTCCCATGCTTTTAATAGGAGGTATTTGTATCCTTGTCATCCTGTGTGTGATCAGAAACTAAGGACTTTACATTGGTATCTTCTTCTCTGTCATTTTTCTGTAATGTATCCCCCCCTTTTTTTTTGAGATGGAGTTTCACTCTTGTTACCCAGGCTGGAGTGCAATGGCGTGATCTTGGCTCACCTCAACCTCTGCCTCCTGGGTTCAGGCAATTCTCCTGCCTCAGCCTCCTGAGTAGATGTATCCCTTTTATCTCTGCTAGAATGGTTAAGTTTTCTCTCACACATGCTGGTTTTTTTTTTGGTTTCTGACATGAGTCTTATTTTGCATGTCTACAGGGCACTGAAAGACATTTTAAAATAATATCTATAAAAGAGTTTAATTCCAATGCTTATCTTTACCCATCAAGATGGTAGACACTCTACTAGTTTCAAAAAATGACATTCATAAAAGATGACTTTTATTTCATTCCATGTGTTCCTTCAAGCTAGAAGAAATATGTTAATATTTGTTTAATGCTTTAAGAAGGGTTTGAGTAAGATTTAATATCTAGGGAATATCCATAGATAAGAAACTAATCAGGGCCTTCAAAGATTCTACATGTTTTAAGTGCATTTTAAATACAAATATTTCATAGAGAGAGGATAATATCTGCAGTTATTTTTTTCCAATAACAGAAAATGTGGTACTTCAGTGAAAAATAAACATAAAATTGATACTTTTTTCTTTCTGTCCCATGTTATTTTTGTTCTTGTTTTCTTTCTACCAATATTGCATGGAATCACTAATTTTGAGATATCATTTGATTTAACACTTGACAAAGGAAAATAAGATACAAATGCAAATAAAACAGCATATTATCAAAATAATTTTAAAATTCATATATTTTATAGTATTTTTGAATAATTTTTAAATAATTGGATATTTCCTAATGTATAAATACAATTGAAATCATAAAGTCTAAAAAAGAATTCATCCTTAGGTAGCAAGCATATACAGGACTAAAACTTCAAATCATATCATATATAAATTTTTACAATAAAACTCCTATCATACAATTCAAATAAATAATATGTATTCATTCCATTTATTACTGTGGTTGGCACCACGAAAAGTTCCAAATATATTGGAACAATATTTCTGGAGTCATATTCTAATAATGTTTTCAATACCCTAAGCTTAGTATTAAATTATTTATGGCAATCCTTCAGTCAGGTTCAATAGATATGTGAGCTCAAATTAGTTTAAATGTTACTTGCACAGTTTTACTGGCAACAAGAAATTCCATAATACTACATAATTCATACTGTTTCTAAAAGCAAACGAAGCTGCATTTTATAGTGGAGTTGGAAATGTGGTTTCTGTTCATTGCATGGTTCAAGGAGTGGTGTTGTTTTGCAACATTAGTATTGATTCAAGATAACACATTCTTGATGGATGCAAATCCTAAATCCATGTCACTTGCATATTGACTGTTCTGGCTATAACTTCATATTGGTTTAAACCATTGGTGCAGGTTTTAAAGGGGAGTTTTTCGTGTTAATGAGATTATTGTAAAAATATATGTAAAAATACTTCATTGTTTTTTACAGTCTGATTTTTTACAGTCTGAAATATAAAAAAAAATTCATTCTTTTTTACAGTCTAAATTTTCTACCTGAAAATTCATTTTATTAGGTAGTAATATTTTTTAAATTGTGCTAATAGTAAAATAGATGCTTTTCTTTTTTTTGCAATAGTATATTCATAACATTTTATCTCCTTGCTATTTCATGAAATGAGGAGATAAAGTTTAGTGTCAAGTATAACAATAGTCTTTGGGTAATATATTAGCAAATATTTTGTCTTATCTTTTATCTTAAAAATTTATGTTTATATTTCTTTAATTTTGGGATAAAAAGAAAATCCTATTCTACATATGACATTTGCATTTAAGGAAGTAGAGAAATTATGAATTTATAATTATGGTTTTATTTATCATCAATTAGATTAATGGAGATAAAAACTATTACTTCCGTTTCAGATCTGACTTAGAGACATAGTGCAATCAGTTTTTTTGGGAATACCTAATCATGGAAAGATTGGTATATCACATTATACACTAATTTTTGACAATCAATGGTCTGTTTAATATAACACATATTAAAAGTTATAACAATGTATTTCAGGTCCAGAAAAGTCCTAAAGTCCACACACTTTAAGCTTCGTTGCCATTTAATACTATCGTTTTCTCTCCCCATATTTCAAATCTAAATTAGTTAAATTATTTCAATTAATTGAAAATGGTTTAACTTGTTGCCCAAGTTCATTGACAAGTCAACTTAATCAAATAAATGTAACAATTTGCAACTAGTCTCTGACTAGTCACTTGGTAAAAAAAAAAATAATAATTAGTTTTTGTATTGACTAAGAATTTGTATTTTTCCAGAAACTAAACTGGAATATATAAATACTTAAGTCTACTCTAAAAACGTAAATAAGGAGAATCAAGTTTCTGTGGTTTGAAAGTGCCTCCCAAATTCTATGTGTTAAAAACTTAATTGTAATTGTAACAGTGTTAAGCAGTGAAGATCTAATAAGCGAAGTGATTGAGCAATGAAGGTGAAGCCTTCAAGAATGGATTAATGTTGTTACAAGAGTAGACGAGTTACTGTGAGAGTGTGTTATAAAGCAGGTTTGGCCACTGGTACTTCTCTCTGTCCTTTATGCTTGCTTTTGCCTTCTGCCTTTCCACCATGGAAAGATCATTACTGAATGCCACTGCCATGCTCTTGAACTTCTCAGCCTCCAGAACCATAAACAAAATAAGCTTCTATAATAAATTACCTAGTCTGTTACATTCTCTTAAAGCAACAGAAAACAGAAAAAGATGTACAGTTTATTTATTTCCATTACATTAAAGTTTTGACTTGAGTAGGTTTGGGACTACAAAAATTTCCTTCATTATTCACTTTAAAATTATACCAAAGATCAGGTTTCCGAAACAACCAAATGTTATTTCTGAGCACTCATAATACCTTATAGAAGTAAATAATAATGTGTATGGTGCATGGAATTTTTAAAAGCAAGGGAAGAAAATAATATAGAATAGATTAACATCAACTTTCTCCTTCTGTCCTTACTCTTTCATATGATCAGGAATTAAATCAATATTGAAAGTTTTAGCTGTGCTCTTTTATATTACTTGCTGAGCCCATACATTAATTTTTATGTGTTTACAGGTAAACAGAAAGTCATTCTTTGATGTTATTATTTCCAAAAATATAACTTACTACACACTTTTTAAAAATCCTCCTTTTCTCATCCAGCAATGCGTTGTCAAATTATCCCTAATATACTAGTGATAATAATGACTAATAATAAACTAGTCTACTTAATGACCATAATATTTCATGACAAATAAGTAGCATACTTTAACAGCTTTTTAAAATATTGATTTTCATTTTTGGCCTTTATATAAAAAGTATTTTAATAAATTACCCAATGAGTCTATTCTGGTAACATTTGTTTGCTACATAATAAAACATATGTAATCTTAGAATGTAAGAACAGAATGATATTGATGAGTTGTTGAAATATTTTTAAATTTTAACACTGGTTTGCCTATAGCTTTCTAAATTTGTTAATAACTGGTGCCATTTCATTCAACAATGTATAAGATTACCCTTTACTCCTGCCAAAAAATATACCTCTATGTAATTTATTACAGTTATATTATAATTTGATACTTGTATTAGTCCAAAATTATATATTATTATTAATCTAATTTGCATTCCTTATCAGTAAATTTGACCATGTTTCCATGTTTGTATTGACTGTTTGAATTTGCTCCACAGTAAGATTCCTCTTCATATTTTTCTCTATTTTTCCATTGGATTTGGCTATTTTGTTTCTGTCAATATTCAAATAGTTTAATTGCCTACACTTTGTGATCTCTATTAGAATACAAAATCTAAAATTTATCTCTTTACCTTTTATGTAAAACTGAGTTTTAAATAACATATTTTACTTTTCCATAGTTGACATCCTAAGGGGTATGTATAATGACTATTTTATTGTTTCACCCACTCTTTTTACAAATTTTGAAAATGAGAGAAATCATCTCCTCTTGTAATGTCATCTCCAACCAAGGATTGCCACATAGCCTGCAATGTTGACTATTTACTCTAGGAATATGTCTTAAAGTCAAACAGATGTTGACTCTAATTGAACATGTTGTAAGATAGATTAGCTCATTCTCTGCATCACAGATTAAAAAATATTTTTAATATGTGCCTCTGGTTTTTGTTCTCTCCATTAATCACAAAAATGTCTTAGTTATCTGATATTCTTTATCCTTAATCCAGGGAATAGCTCTCAGGGTCTCATATTAGCATGCGAAATTCAGGTCTCTGCAATTGATGTGCTTCATTATTTTCAAAAGATCAGTTGAATGATCTCAAAGATGACACAGTCTATTAAAATAATTTTAATTTGCATAGCATTTTAAAAAGTGTTTTTAAATTACATTTTTTGTTGCTATAAACATAAATTTGCTAAACTATGGATGGTCATCACTTCTTTTTTTTTTTTTAAACAGACAAACAAACAAACATAATACAGGGAGATCCTGTGTACTGTCTACGAAGCTTCCCCCCAAGGTACAGTAATAGCCTGCATCACTGCAGTAGGAGATCACAGCCTGGATATGGACACTGATACACTCTACCAATCTTTTTTTTTTTTTTTTTTTTTTTTTTACAATGAGTATATTTATTTATTTTTTTTTTAAATTTTTTATTGGATTATAGGTTTTGGGGTACCTGAGCAGAGCATGCAAGACAGTTGCGTAGGTACACACATGGCAGTGTGCTTTGCTTTTCTTCTCCCCTTCACCCACATTTGGCATTTCTCCCCAGGCTATCCCTCCCCACCTCCCCCTCCCACTGGCCCTCCCCTTATCCCCTCAATAGACCCCAGTGTTTAGTACTCCCCTTTCTGTGTCCATGTGTTCTCATTATTCATCACCCACCTATGAGTGAGAATATGCGGTGTTTCATTTTCTGTTCTTGTGTCAGTTTGCTGAGGATGATGTTCTCCAGATTCATCCATGTCCCTACAAATGACACGAACTCATCATTTCTGATTGCTGCATAATATTCCATGGTGTATATGTGCCACATTTTTCCAATCCAGTCTATTATCGATGGGCATTTGGGTTGATTCCAGGTCTTTGCTATTGTAAACAGTGTTGCAATGAACATTCGTGTACATGTGTCCTTATAGTAGAACGATTTATAGTTTTTTGGATATATACCCAGTAATGGGATTGCTGGGTCAAATGGAATTTCTATTTCTAAGACCTTGAGGAATCGCCACACTGTCTTCCACAATGGTTGAACTAATTTACGCTCCCACCAACAGTGTAAAAGTGTTCCTTTTTCTCCACATCCTCTCCAGCATCTGTTGTCTCCAGATTTTTTAATGATCGCCATTCTAACTGGCGTGAGATGGTATCTCAATGTGGTTTTGATTTGCATCTCTCTGATGACCAGTGACGATGAGCATTTTTTCATATGACTGTTGGCCTCATATATGTCTTCTTTCGTAAAGTATCTGTTCATATCCTTTGCCCACTTTTGAATGGGCTTGTTTGTTTTTTTCCTGTAAATCTGTTTGAGTTCTTTGTAAATTCTGGATATCAGCCCTTTGTCAGATGGGTAGACTGCGAAAATTTTTTCCCATTCTGTTGGTTGCCGATCCACTCTAGTGACAGTTTCTTTTGCCGTGCAGAAGCTGTGGAGTTTCATTAGGTCCCATTTGTCTATTTTGGCTTTTGTTGCCAATGCTTTTGGTGTTTTGTTCATGAAGTCCTTGCCTACTCCTATGTCCTGGATAGTTTTGCCTAGATTTCCTTCTAGGGTTTTTATGGTGCCAGGTCTTATGTTTAAGTCTTTAATCCATCTGGAGTTAATTTTGGTGTAAGGTGTCAGGAAGGGGTCCAGTTTCTGCTTTCTGCACATGGCTAGCCAGTTTTCCCAACACCATTTGTTAAACATGGAATCCTTGCCCCATTGCTTGTTTTTGTCAGGTTTATCAAAGATTGTATAGTTGTATGTATGTTGTGTTGCCTCCGGTGCCTCTGTTTTGTTCCATTGGTCTATATCTCTGTTTTGGTACCAGTACCATGCTGTTTTGATTACTGTAGCCTTGTAGTATAGTTTGAAATCCGGTAGTGTGATGCCCCCCGCTGTGTTCTTTTTGCTTAGAATTGACTTGGCTATGTGGGCTCTCTTTTGGTTCCATATGAAGTTCATGGTGGTTTTTTCCAGTTCTGTGAAGAAAGTCAATGGTAGCTTGATGGGGATAGCGTTGATTCTGTAAATTACTTTGGGCAGTATAGCCATTTTCACGATATTAATTCTTCCTAACCATGAACATGGAATGTTTCTCCATCTGTTTGTGTCCTCTCTGATTTCGTTGAGCAGTGGTTTGTAGTTCTCCTTGAAGAGGTCCCTTACGTTCCTTGTGAGTTGTATTCCAAGGTATTTTATTCTTTTTGTAGCAATTGCGAATGGCAGTTCGCTCTTGATTTGGCTTTCTTTAAGTCTGTTATTGGTGTAGACGAATGCTTGTGATTTTTGCACATTGATTTTATATCCTGAGACTTTGCTGAAGTTGTTTATCAGTTTCAGGAGTTTTTGGGCTGAGGCAATGGGGTCTTCTAGGTATACTATCATGTCGTCTGCAAATAGAGACAATTTGGCTTCCACCTTTCCTATTTGAATACCCTTTATTTCTTTTTCTTGCCTGATTGCTCTGGCTAGAACTTCCAGTACTATATTGAATAGGAGTGGTGAGAGAGGGCATCCTTGTCTAGTGCCAGATTTCAACAGGAATGCTTCCAGTTTTTGCCCATTCAGTATGATATTGGCTGTTGGTTTGTCATAAATAGCTTTTATTACTTTGAGATACGTTCCATCGATACCGAGTTTATTGAGGGTTTTTAGCATAAAGGGCTGTTGAATTTTGTCAAATGCCTTCTCTGCGTCAATTGAGATAATCATGTGGTTTTTGTTTTTGGTTCTGTTTATGTGGTGAATTACGTTGATAGACTTGCATATGTTGAACCAGCCTTGCATCCCCGGGATGAATCCTACTTGATCATGATGAATAAGTTTTTTGATTTGCTGTTGCAATCGGCTTGCCAATATTTTATTGAAGATTTTTGCATCTATGTTCATCATGAATATTGGCCTGAAGTTTTCTTTTCTCATTGGGTCTCTGCCGGGTTTTGGTATCAGGATGATGTTGGTCTCATAAAATGATTTGGGAAGGATTCCCTCTTTTTGGATTGTTTGAAATAGTTTTAGAAGGAATGGTACCAGCTCCTCCTTGTGTGTCTGGTAGAATTCGGCTGTGAACCCGTCTGGACCTGGGCTTTTTTTGTGTGGTAGGCTCTTAATTGCTGCCTCAACTTCAGACCTTGTTATTGGTCTATTCATAGTTTCAGCTTCCTCCTGGTTTAGGCTTGGGAGGACACAGGAGTCCAGGAATTTATCCATTTCTTCCAGGTTTACTAGTTTATGCGCATAGAGTTGTTTGTAATATTCTCTGATGATGGTTTGAATTTCTGTGGAATCTGTGGTGATTTCCCCTTTATCATTCTTTATTGCATCTATTTGGTTGTTCTCTCTTTTATTTTTAATCAATCTGGCTAGTGGTCTGTCTATTTTGTTGATCTTTTCAAAAAACCAGCTCTTGGATTTATTGATGTTTTGAAGGGTTTTTCGTGTCTCAATCTCCTTCAGCTCAGCTCTGATCTTAGTAATTTCTTGTCTTCTGCTGGGTTTTGAGTTTTTTTGATCTTGCTCCTCTAGCTCTTTCAATTTTGATGATAGGGTGTCAATTTTGGATCTCTCCATTCTCCTCATATGGGCACTTATTGCTATATACTTTCCTCTAGAGACTGCTTTAAATGTGTCCCAGAGGTTCTGGCACGTTGTGTCTTCGTTCTCATTGGTTTCGAAGAACTTCTTTATTTCTGCTTTCATTTCGTTGTTTACCCAGTCAACATTCAAGAGCCGGTTGTTCAGTTTCCATGAAGCTGTGTGTTTCTGGGTCGGTTTCTGAATTCTGAGTTCTAACTTGATTGCACTATGGTCTGAGAGGCTGTTTGTTATGATTTCTGTTGTTTTGCATTTGTTGAGCAGTGCTTTACTTCCAATTATGTGATCAATTTTAGAGTAGGTGTGATGTGGTGCTGAGAAGAATGTGTATTCTGTGGATTTGGGGTGGAGAGTTCTGTAAATGTCCACCAGGTTTGCTTGCTCCAGGTCTGAGTTCAAGCCCTGGGTATCCTTGTTGATTTTCTGTCTGGTTGATCTGTCTAGTATTGACAGTGGAGTGTTAAAGTCTCCCACTATTATTGTGTGGGAGTCTAAGTCCTTTTGTAAGTCATTAAGAACTTGCCTTATGTATCTGGGTGCTCCTGTGTTGGGTCCATATATGTTTAGGATCGTTAGCTCTTCTTGTTGTATCGATCCTTTTACCACTATGTAATGGCCTTCTTTGTCTCTTTTGATCTTTGTTACTTTAAAGTCTATTTTATCAGAGATGAGAATTGCAACTCCTGCTTTTTTTTGCTTTCCATTAGCTTGGTAAATCTTCCTCCATCCCTTTATTTTGAGCCTTTGTGTATCCTTGCATGTGAGATGGGTTTCCTGGATACAGCACACTGATGGGTTTTGGCTTTTTATCCAATTTGCCAGTCTGTGTCTTTTGATTGGTGCATTTAGTCCATTTACATTTAGGGTTAATATTGTTATGTGTGAATTTGATACTGCCATTTTGATGCTAAGTGGCTGTTTTGCCTGTTAGTTGTTGTAGATTCTTCATTATGTTGAAGCTCTTTAGCATTCAGTGTGATTTTGGAATGGCTGGTACTGGTTGATCCTTTCTATGTGTAGTGCCTCTTCTAGGAGCTCTTGTAAAGCAGGCCTGGTGGTGACAAAATCTCTGAGTACTTGCTTGTTCGCAAAGGATTTTATTCTTCCTTCACTTCTGAAGCTCAGTTTGGCTGGATATGAAATTCTGGGTTGAAAGTTCTTTTCTTTAAGAATGTTGAATATTGGCCCCCACTCTCTTCTGGCTTGTAGTGTTTCTGCCGAGAGATCTGCTGTGAGTCTGATGGGCTTCCCTTTGTGGGTGACCTGACCTTTCTCTCTGGCTGCCCTTAGTATTCTCTCCTTTATTTCAACCCTGTTGAATCTGACGATTATGTGCCTTGGGGTTGCTATTCTTGCGTAAAATCTTTGTGGTGTTCTCTGTATTTCCTGCAATTGAGTGTTGGCTTGTCTTGCTAGGTGGGGGAAATTTTCCTGGATGATGTCCTGAAGAGTATTTTCCAGCTGGGATTCATTCTCTTCGTCCCCTTCTGGTACACCTATCAAACGTAGGTTAGGTCTTTCCACATAGTCCCACATTTCTTGGAGACTTTGTTCATTCCTTTTTGCGCTTTTTTCTCTGATCTTGGTTTCTCGTTTTATTTCATTGAGTTGGTCTTCCACTTCAGATATTCTTTCTTCTGCTTGGTCAATTCGGCTATTGAAACTTGTGTTTGTTTCGCGAAGTTCTTGTATTGTGTTTTTCAGCTCCTTTAATTCATTCATATTCCTCTCTAAGGTATCCATTCTTGTTATCATTTCCTCGAATCTTTTTTCAAATCTTTTTTCAAGGTTCTTAGTTTCTTTGCATTGATTTAATACATGATCTTTTAGCTCACAAAAGTTTCTCATTATCCATCTTCTGAAGTCTAATTCCGTCATTTCGTCACAGTCATTCTCCGTCCAGCTTTGCTCCCTTGCTGGTGAGGAGTTTTGGTCCTTTCTAGGAGGCGAGGTGTTCTGGTTTCGGGTGTTTTCCTCCTTTTTGCACTGGTTTCTTCCCATCTTTGTGGATTTGTCCGCTGGTCGTCTGCGTAGTTGCTGACTTTTCGTTTGGGTCTCTGAGTGGACACCCAGAATGTTGATGATGAAGTATTTCTGTTGCTTGGTTTTCCTTCTACAAGTCTAGCCCCTTCGCTGTACGACTGCTGAGGTCCGCTCCAGACCCTGCTTGTCTGGGGTGCACCTCTAGTAGCTGTGGCACAGCGAGGGATGCTACCAGTTTCTTTTTCTGCTCTCTTTGTCCCAGGATGATGCCTGCCTAATGTCAGTCTTTTGGATATAGAGGGGTCAGGGAGCTGCTTGAGGAGACAGTTTGTACTTTATAGGGGTTTAATTGCTGAGCTGTGCACTCTGTTGTTCATTCAGGGCTGTTAGGCTGCTATGTTTGATTCTGCTGCAACTGAGCTCATTAAAAAACCCCCCTTTTTTTTTTTTCCCAAATGCTCTGTGTTGAGGGGTTTGGGCTTTATTTTTGGATGTCCGATCAGGTGTCCTGCCCAGCTAGAAGGCAGACTAGCCACTGTTTGGCTGCCGAGGCTCCGCCCTGCTGTTGTGTGATTCGTGCTGTTCCTGCCGGCTCTGCTGTGGTCTCCGCCACGCCCTGCGGCGGAGTCTCTTTGTTGTAGCGTGTTGCCTCAGCAACGGCAGGCTGTGTCAGCAATGGGCGTGTATCTCCGTTGGGGTGGGTTGCCTCAGCAACGGCTGGCTGCGTCAGCAGTGGGCGTGTATCTCAGTTGGGGGGGGTTGCCTCAGTAGTGGTGGACGCCCCTCCCCCACAGAGCGTCTGGGACCGTCTGCTCGGGTTAGTTTGAAATCGCGGTTTTGTTCGTCCCACTGGGTATCCCAATTCCTGCAATCCCCTGGGCTGGGCTACTGTCCAAGTCTCATTCAGTCTCAAGTCCAGCCCTCTCAAGTCTCAGGTTGCCGGTTCAACAGGGCACCGGGACAAGGGCGCCCTGTGGGGATTGCTGGGTAGGGCCGGCCGCCGCCACCCCGGCTGCCGGCTTTGCCAGGCAGACCTACTGCCTGTCGTCCCGTGTCTTTTTTATACTTGGGAGTTTCCCTGTTCTGTGGGCAACAAAGATCAGTCTGGAAATGCAGCACTGACTCATCGTTTGCAGATTCAACGAGAAGAGCTCCAATCCTGGGTTGTTCTCACAGCGCCATCTTGAGTCCTCCCCCGGTCATCACTTCTTATAGGAAGACCCATGTTAAAAGCACTTAATTATTTATTTTCTGTATTTACATAATAAAATTTAAATTTTTGAATATGATTTTTGGAAATCCTTGCAGACAGTTGTTTGGCCAAATGTACTTAAAAGTACATAGTTGTGTTTCAATAAAGAAATATTAGCCCAATATGAAAACACATAACATACCAATATATCCCCCCATGAGTGAGATGTCAGAATTAAGATAGAGCTGTGCAAGTAAAAAGCTGTTTTGTCATACACAGAAACCCAATATAAATTGAGAAAAATTATTAGTGTGAATAATTTTCACACTAATAATTCAAAAATTAATATGTTAATTTTTTTAAGTTTAAAAGTATTGAACTCCATGGACACCATAATATATTTGCAAACTTAACCTCTAAAAGAAAATATATTTAAACATGATATGATATGTGTCAAACTGAAGATAACAAGCAATATTGTCTGTATGAAATAAGAATGTCTCAAATACACATACACAAAAAAATAAAGACACATTATATTTATGCATTACATATATTTATTTAATTTATTGAGTAATGCAGTACTTTTAGAAATAAGTTAACAAATTTAGAGTGGTTTCAGATTTAAACAATTATTTTTATTTCCTGAATTTTACTTACGTACTAATATGCATAACAGACAAAAAGTCGCCAGAGATTTACTTCCAGGCATGGAATTATATGGGTGTTTTTCTACAAAACTGTAATAATCTAATCCAACAGATTAGTTATGAAAATTAATTCAAGTAGATAAAACATTAGTGAAGTATTAATTTTTTATTTTGAAAATAAGTCTTATTAAAATTTAAAACAAAAATACATTCTGATTCCAATACATCTAAAATTTAAAATAAATTTTTATTTCAGGAAATGTAAATAAATTATGGATAATTATCTATATAGAGTTACCTTATATAATTAATTTATATAGATAATTATGGAAAATTATATAGTTATTCATAAACTAATTGTATATATAGGTAATTATATACATAATTATGGATAACTATATAATTATTTACAATTATCTATATAAACTAATTATATATAGGTAACTCTATATAGATAGGGTTACATTTTCAAAAAAATGTAAATATAAATGTTGTGTCCAATGTTCTTCTAATTATTTAATCACTGTATAAATGGAAATTTAACCTCCTTTATAATTAGCTATAATATAAATAAGTTATATCAAAAATAAATAAAATTTCAAATTGTAGTCTACTTTTGTATAAAATCAGAGCCTTTAACAATAACAACCAAAGAATATAAGAATATTTTCAGAGTAGTTATATATTTCCCTTAAATCTCTGGAGTAGAAATAGAGGACACAGGTGTCACTCTGGGAACAATTCTGTCAACCGGATAGTGAAAGTGGCTAATGCTAGTGCCAATCAAGTTTAATCTTATACAAGCAGAATTTAATCGTATCAACACACTGTGTTTCAAAAGTCATCTGTCAGGTAAATCCTTTCAATTAAAATCAAATAGAGACACTGAAACAGACTCCTGGTAATGGCAATTAAAAATGTATAGTCATGTTTAGCTTCTGATCCATAGATACAGTTTTTCATGAAATATAAATACTCTCATATATCATCTATTCTGAAACAATTTTGAATGTCTGCAAGCATCTGAGAACCAAGATATGGTAAATACATACGTGTCAGAACTGTGCTTAGGGATATACACACCTAAATTTCATGAGCATCTATTGTTGCCATTGTGCTGTCTGTATTATATGTGTATGTTTGTATATGTGTGTATGTAAATTTACCACAGCTGTTACACAATATACTAATATATTATATTTAGCTTATTTTAACAGATGAGGAATCCCTGGCTCAGAGTCAAAGTAAATTCTACAAGAATACATAACTTGTAAGAACTAGGGTCAGGATTTAAACTCTTCTTCCCACCTGCGGTGATGGCTTCTTTTTTTTTTTTTTTTGCATTGCAATAAAACACAAAATAAGTGGAAAAAAATATGAGAAAGGTGAATAAAATGCATTTGACAATCTTAAATGCAATTTCACCACTTTCCAAAAAAGAAAAACTTACACACACTTATTTATGTATCCTACAAATAAATCTAGAATAGCAAACTATTCCTCATGGATGATGATACGTTTATATCATGATTATTTACTATTTAAGTAAATGTTTTATTTTTTTCTCAACTCCCACCTAAAATACATTACTACGTTTTCACATGCATTTCTAATCTTCTGTCTCTAAATCTTGAAGAGAGATAAAAACTTTCCTATGATAGCACACTAGCTCACATATCAGCATTTCTCATATGTTGGGTTTTTCTCATATGTGATAGATATTTGCATCTATCACAATTCCCATTGTAGGCATCTCCTTCATGAGAAATACACTGAAATAACACTATACACTATATAAATATGCAAATGATTAACTGATTTGTAAATTTACCAAACAAAACAACATTACATTTTTATAGGTTTTATTACATACATTTAGATCCTGTATTTTTTAAAATGGTGTCTTTTCAAGAAATTATCTGTTACATACCTGTCTTAAAATCTCTGACCTAGAAACCACAGCTAAGAATTGAAAGAATAAATCAGCTTGTGCATACATCACTTCAAAGATAAATTCTATCAGGAAAAAATGTCTTTCATTTATGCAACCCTCCAGCTCACTATGTGTGGCATTCTCAAATACCTACATTGTAAAATGGCTGTAAAAGAAAAACCTGAAGATTTAATATAGGGCACTGGCAATTTGCATAAGAGACAAAATTATGTGCTTATGTAGCATTAGGATGAGGATTGAGTGACTTTGCAGAGAGGCTGAAAAATCTGCTCTGATTTCCCCTCACTGGGAGACTACACAGTAACTTGTTCAATTCTGATATCTGTCTGGGAATTTTCAATATCTACATCCTCCGTGGAATTAAAAAAAATCTGCTTTAGCAAAATAGACTCTTTTCCCTATTTACATTCCTTAATTTTCAAACCATTTCTGACAATTAAGGATGACTAGTAAATAAAACAGATAAATGTAATTCTTGTGACTTGTTGAAACCACATTTTATTTTCTCAACTATAACTCATGACAACTAGATTATGAATTGTTCTGTTTCATAAAGATTCATCTTTCATTGCCAGAACTGATGGTACAATATTAAGTAGCATAGTTTTAGAAAAGTAATACCTAGAAGGTAATAAAATCAAAATTCTGAAATGTAAATCTGAATGAAATCTTGAAGATATCTAGTCTATTATTCATTTTAAACATAAATAAGTCAAATTTACTTGCTTGGTAAATCTGACTACTAGAACACATACTTGTTTATATAAATGTCGTTATTCTTTCTTCTTATTTAGTCTAACTGCTGAAGTGTTAATATTATCTTAGAAATGACTGAGGTATTTTTTTTAACTATGGGTTTATTTTGAGAAAAAAGAAACTATTAATAGGAATATTTATACTATCATTCAGCAAGCACACGACTTTAAATTTTTCTCAGGAATGTGAGTAAGACTATTTTTTTAGGGATTCTTATAATAAAGTAATATAGTCCTTCAGGAAAATAAATCCGCAAAGCACACTAACAATATTTCTGAATTACATATCAACTTGAGTAAATGAACTAAGGCGTATGTTATTATGAAACATTATGTGAAACAAAGTTCTTCTATAATAAGAATTATAAGAGAATTGTAAGAGTTAAAACTAGCGTGTAGTTGTGCCATTTTTTTTTCTATTAAATCTTTTGCTTCTTTGAAAATCAGTGTCTCCAAGAGTTTTATGAGAGTTAGATTAGATGATACATGCCCAGTGTGGTAGAAACTCAGTGCCTGTGGGCTCCACCAGAGAGAGAAGTCAAGAGGCTGCTGAATCAACATAGAGCATTTCAATTCTACTTGTCATTTGAGGATTTATTTGCAGGCTTAGATTACTTCATATTTCACTTCTCTGGCTTTCCATATTATGGGAGGAAAAAAGTCAAGAACTACATCTTATTGTATTGTTCAAATATATTACCAAGTAAAACCAAAAGAAAATGTCATTCAAATAAAAAATGAGAATGCATTTGCAGAAGCTATCAACTAAGATAAAATATTAATGATTTTGAGAAAACAGAATAGGATTAAATCCATAATACATTTCTCCCATGAATCTACGGACATATTTGGATAAGTAAAATCATTGATAATTGACATAGTCCACATGATTCTGCCAACACAAAGTGAGGAACTCAGGTAACAGGTATTAATGGACAGTGAGAATTTTTATACTATCTCAGGCCATTACGGAGTAATACATTTCATAATTCCATCCTGTGAGTATTCTGGACTTAATTTATAAACCCCTCAATGTATCAATATAATGTTTTACCACCAGTGATAGATGCAAAATTAAAATTTTAACACCAAAGTCACTCATTTACTTGTTTTTGAGCTAGTTTAGTTGATTCTAGGAAACGAAAAATAACTCAATAACTTTAAATAAGAATAGGGATTTCCTACTTGAGGATAAGTTCAACTAACAGACATTAATCACACTATTTGAGAGGAAATGTAATTGTTAAGTATGAATCTAAAACTGATAATTTTGAGAATACCTAATACATCACGACAGTCTCTGGGGAAAATCTCTGAAAGGTGGAACCTAAATGGGATGATGACCTTCTTAACCGAACCTGATATTTTCTTCTCTGAAAAAAGATTGTGAATTGCATGAGGTGGCAGTGAGTGAGCATAACAAAATGAAGCTATTCAGTCTTTTGTTAGCATTAGATTTCTGACACTATTAAATGAAAACATTTTCTGGCTCATGTGGTCAGTAATTATAGTCTCTGGGGCTGGGCATGGTGGCTCATGCCTGTAAGTAATCTCAGTACTTTGAGAGGCTGAGGCAGGTGGATCACCTGGTGTCAGGAGTTCAAGACCAGCCTGACCAACATGGTAAATCCACACCTCTTCTAAAAATACATTAGCCAGGCATAGTGGTTCATGCCTGTAATTCCAGATACTTGGGAGGCTGAGGCAGGACAGTTGCTTGAACCAGGAAGGCAGAAGTTGCAGTGGGACAAGATAGCACTACTGCACTGAAACCTGGGCAACAAGAGCAAAACTCTGTCTCAAAATAATAATAATAACAATGGTCTCTGGAATGGTCATATTTCTTCTGTAGAGCAGACTGTATCAGGATATTGTAAGTTGATTATACTGGTTGATTGACTCAATACAGACAAGAAATTGGTCTAAGCAGTTTTAACCTCTAGAACAACTGCATATGTAGATACTACTGTAATCATCATTGTGCAGCTGAAAAATATAAAACACTGGACAGTGAAGTAACCTACCCTAGGTGATAATAGTAGTTCATGCTGGAGTCAGGATTTGCATTCATTGTGACTGGTTCAGTGTTTGTGACCTTCAGCCATTAGGTGTATTGCATCTATAACTGCTTCTCACCCTTTTGAATCACACCACTCTCCTCTCTCATTTTAAATTAATGATTATCTAGTATTCTTTTATTCCAGTGTGACTTATAGTATATCTATAATTCCAATTTAAATGTCCTGGTCATTGTGATATTTGCATTCATTTAATTTATAATTTGGAGATAAGGTAATAAGTAGCATTACTGATTTACTGCACCAGCACATTAAAGTGGATATCCCAATTTCTTTAGTTAAATAAACCAAACAATCAATATTTGGATGGGCAAAACATAAAGTGAAAGGGAATTAAGAATATTATAATTGGCCAAGGTGCATGCCCCTTCTCTCTCTGTCTGCCAACTTCTTGAATTTAATATTGACTAGATTAATTATATGTTTTTCACTGCTTCAAGGGAGTAATCAAATATTTTAAAAGTTAAACATCTAGTTTTTATAAAGTGAATGGCATCTTTTGGATGGACATATATATTAACTTTAAAAGTATATATCTGTTCAGCTAATTAGTTATTGAGAAAGACCTAATGTTTTATTGCTTTTAACTCACTTTTCCGTATTTATTCTAGTAATGTGTTTTCCATACATGTTAAGATGGCAACCACTCTACGAAAATTTTATTTTTTAAAATTTTTTATTTTATAATGGTGGACAATTGTCTGAATGGTCATTTCAATGTGAGATGCATTAAAGAGAGAGAATGTGTACAGGTTCTTACACACATATCATGGTTGTCTTATCCTTCTACACTTCCTGGAGTCAAATATATTAAAGTCAGGAAAAAAAAGTATCAAAACATGTCCCAACCTGGGCAAGGATGGCAGAAATTTCTGAGGCTTCCTTAGCTTGGGAACTAGGAAAAATATTAAGGAGTTCAATTCTGGCACAACAAAACTATAATGGAATTTAAAGACTGAAAGATGGAATTAAACATAGGACTTAGAAGAGGCTGATTCAAAACAGTGAGAGAAATGGAGTATAAAAACAGGAGACAAAATGTCTAAGAAAGTGAATTTTGCTCTTGGGAAGACTTTCATAAAAAACTACTGGGCCGGGTACAGTGGCTCAAGCCTGTTATCCCAGGGCTTTGGGAGGACGAGGTGGGCAGAACACCTGAGGTCAGGAGTTCGAGACCAGCGGGACCAACATGGTGAAAACCTGTCTCTATTAAAAACACAAGGATTAGCTAGGTATGGTGTGTCAGGTGCTTGTAATCCCTGCTACTCAGGAGGTTGAAGTAGAATTGCTTGAATCCAGGAGTGGAGGATGCAGTGGACTGAGATCATGCCACTGAACTCCATTCTGGGTGGCAGGGCAAGACTCCATCTCAAAAATAAATAAATACAATAAATACACAAATAAATAAAAACATATATAAAACAGCAACCACCAGACAGATGGTATATTATGAAGATAAAGATCCTATGACTATTGTACAATTCTTCAGATGCACTCACTATGATAAATAGCATAGTATAACTATTTTCTTAAACTCATTTTCTTGTGGAATCTGCAATGCTTGGAAACTTCATCAAATCTCCAGATTTAAAGACAATTTTGCATATTTTTTGAGTGTGTGTGTGTTTGTGTGTGTGTGTGTGTGTCTTACAGAAAGATCATTTATGATTAGGGACACCACCCTTCCCTGACACTAGGTTATATCACATTGCAGTACTTTCAGAAGGAAGCTGGGCTTTTTGCCAAAGGACTATTAATGGCACAAATAATCAGCCAAACTGGATACATTTCCGATAATGATTGGAATCTCCTGATCATTCAAGATAAGAGAACATTACTAATGTAGTACAAAATTATTCTGAAATTTCGCAGTTTTTATGAAAAAAAGTCTGAAATTTATCACAGAGATTAAAAGTGAGATACAGGTTAAGGGTAACGAGAATCGTTTTGAGAATATTTGTTAAGTGCATAATAAAAATTCTATGATTCTCTTCTCACTCAACCTTCATCACAATCTCGGATAAAAATTTGGACTTTATTCTGTTAATTTGCAATCTGTACTATTGTTATAAGTGATCATATATTCTACAGCATGGACGTTGTAGTATGAAGAAAATGTTCCATACATTCTCACTGTGCCCTTCTTTCTTCCCTTCCTAGTCTTAGCACTGCCTGTGCTACGATTTTCCCAAATGCTCAGATCTTTACATTGTCATGAGCTTTTATTTCCAATTTGAACTATTTTTGTAATTATGTAATTATCTACAAAGGACGAAATGGTCTTGTGTAAGAATTGCCATTAGCAGCTATTTTCAAAATAATACGCTGCAGAAAAAGAAGAGGAAGACAATAGTGACCTTTGAAAGAGCTTAACTGTTTTTTTTCCATTTTTTTCCTATGAATATCACATATATTTTTTCAATCAATGAACATGTAAGGAAATTAGGTAATTAGTTCAGCTTGTCTTTATATTTAGTGATAAATTGAAAAGGAAAATATGTACAGCTTTCTTGCAATAAACAGACCTCTACAAATTCTGGCTTATTAGATCAGCTTGTTTATTCTCTTTTATTTTGTTTTCTTGATCCTGTATTGCTGGTAGGTAAAGATAGGGAAGACTTTTAAAAAACTTTTATTTTGTTTGGGAGGTCAATCAACCTGTATTCTGTCTTTGTCCATATAATAGTGTGAACCTTGTTATAATCATGAATGAATGATAGATAGCTACAAATAGCCACAGGATAAGTTGAAGGAACATATTTGCTTATTCTTGCTCTTTGATTAGTTCATTTTTCGGTGACACCATTTGGTTTGTCTTTGATAAATGTTTACTATAATTGCCATGGCAAGTCATGAAAACTCTGATCTTTATAAAGAAACAATTAACCCATTTATTCCTGAGGTTGCAATTTTTTTTGTGGGAAAAGTCAGAACTTGGCGATGACCTTGAGCAGTAGGATAGAAATAAAACTCCCACGTGCTATTTTCTTGTTTCTTTTCAGATCATAAATAAAACTCCTACATGTTTAGCATTACAATAATGGAACACTAAGCATTAATGTACTAAATACCTGCAGGTAAACCCTACAATATTGGAAATCAGGTGAAATCAAGTAACTAAGTAAACAAGAAAAAGAACAACTGTTTGGACACAGTAACAGCAACATCTACACGTTATTTTACATAGGCAGTGGAGGCTACTTTATCATCATTTGTCAAAAAAAAGCCTATTTTATTTTATTTTTAACTTTTAAATTCAGGGCTACGTGTGCAGGATGTGCAGACTTGTTATATAGGTTAACCTGTGTCATGTAGATTTGTTGTATAGACTATTTCAGCACCCAGGTATTCAGCCTAGTATCCATTGGTTATTTTTTGTAATTTACTTCCTCCTTCCACCTTACACCCTTGGGTAGGTCCCAGTGTGTGCTGTTCCCTCTGTGTGCCCATATGTTCTCATCCTTTTGCTTCCACGTATAAATGAGAACTTGTGGTGTTTAGTTTTCTGTTCTTGTGTTAATTTGCTAAGGGTAATGACTTGTAACTCCATCCATTTTCAGGCAAAGGAAATGATCTCAGTCTTTTTCGTGGCTGCATAGTATTTCATGGTGTATATGTACCATGTTTTCTTTAGCTAGTCTATCATTGATGGGCATTTAGGTTGGTTCCATATAATTGCTATTGCAAATAATACTGCAATAAACATACATGTCCATGTGTCTTTGTAGTAGAATAATTCATATTCCTTTGGGTATATACCCAGCAATGTGATTTCTGGGTCAAATGGTATTTCTGCCTCCAGGTCTTTTTGGAATCATCACCATTGCTTTCCACAGTGGTTGAACTAATTTATACTCACACTAAGAGTGTAAAAGCATTCTTTTTTCTCTACAAGCTCATCAGCTTCTATAATTTTTTTGACTTTTCAGTAATAGCCATTCTGACTGGTGTGAGATGATATATTGTTGTGCTTTTGATTTGCCTTTCTCTAATTATCAGTGAGGTTGATCCTTTTTTCCTATGATTGTTGACATAGAACATAAGGACATAGGACTTGTTTTTTGAGAAGTGTCTGTTTATGTCCTTTGCCCACTTGCTTTATAATAAATTTGTTTAAGCTCTTTATAGTGGTTGAATAGTAAACCATTGCAGAGATTGCAAAAGTTTTCTCCCATTCTGTAGGCTGTTTACTCTGTTGATAATTTCTTTTGTTGTGCAGAAGCTCTTTAATTAGATTCTATTTGTCAATTTTTGCTTTTGTTGCAATTCCTTTTGACATCTTCATCATGAAATCTTTGACTGTGCCTATGTCCTCAATGGTATTGCCTACATTTTCTTCTTCATAAATTATCAATTAAAATAATAAAATAATATAATAATAAAAGAGGTATAGCTAATAAGGCAATAGAAGGCATAGAAGAGAATCCTAAATATATTAAGGCAGAAAATGAGGAACATAAAGAGATAGAAAATATCAAAGTAAACAGCAAGGTGGTACACTAAAAGCCAGCCCTACCTATAATTGTGTTACATATGAAATAATTTTTTTAATTAAAAGATGGATATTATCTTGACTTGGTATTACAAAAAAAACCTCAAAGCTCTAAGTATATGATGTTTTCAACAGATGCAATGCAAATGTAAAATTAAAGATGACATAAAAGTGAAATGATGAAAAAAGATATGTTATAAGTTACATAAAAATATTTGAATCATAAATGCTAATCATAAGAAAGTTCAAGTCATTATATTATTATTACAGATAGTATGATTGATGGTTATATATAATGAATACGGTAGAATATTTCATAATTAGGGAAAGTTTAACTTATCTGTAAGACATAAAATTTCTTAATATGTGTGTATCTGATCATGGAAGTTCAAAATACTTAAGCCAGTCTTAAGTGACCTAGAGTATAAAAATACAAATTTACAATTACAGTTAGAAATTGTAACATTCTCAATAACTGATAGAGCAAATCTGTAAGTTTTATTCTAGCTAGTAATTAATAGATTTACACACACATATTTGTGTACATACATATCCATCTATCCTACCACACACACACACACACACACACACATACATACCAAGTATACAAAAATCTGAATGTTATCAAACAACTTACCTTAATTGACACTTATGAAACACTACCTCAACTACACCAACATACACATTAGTTCAAAGTTTACATAGAGCAAATAACAATATTTAGCATAGATTGTAACTACCATTAAAAAAATCAATACATTCCAGAATATTGACATAATTCATAGTCTATTCCCTGACCACCACAGAATAAATTTTAAAATGATAACAAAAAGTTACATAAAAATATTTGAAGCTAGCTTAAGTCCAGTATTTTTCTACCCTCATTCTTCCTTTTTATCTGTCTGCAACCTAGGAGAGATAGGTAGGCTCACTTAAGCATCCTGGTCTAAAACACCTGTTCAAAACAAACTGCCAAAACACCTACTAGTCATGAGGCAGATATCTCACTTGCCTAAGGGTAAATATAATTTCACATTTTCTTTAGTGATTACCTTTGTGTGCACAACTCTCTTAGTTAGAAAACTTGGGGAAATATAGTAGAATTCAGGTATGAAACCCACGCGGAATTAGCTCCTAGATTTTATTACCAAATCAGTTTTTCAAAAATTTAAAATTAATATCTTCTGCATCTCCCTATCTGACTTCAAACTATACTACAAGGTTGAAGTAATCAAAACAACATGGTACTGGTACCAAAACAGAGATATAAACCAATGGAACAGAACAGAGGCCTCAGAAGTAATGCCATACATCTACAACCATTTGATCTTTGACAAACCTGACAAAAACA
This sequence comes from Callithrix jacchus, assembly GCF_049354715.1. Classification (NCBI taxonomy): domain Eukaryota; kingdom Metazoa; phylum Chordata; class Mammalia; order Primates; family Cebidae; genus Callithrix; species Callithrix jacchus. The sequence goes on from NC_133502.1 coordinate 32,014,444, forward strand.
AGCAATGGGTAAAGGATTCCCTGTTTAACAAATGATGTTGGGAAAACTGACTAGCCATATGCAGATAGCTGAAACTGGATCCCTTCCTTCCACCTTATACAAAAATTAACTCCAAATGAATTAAAATTTTAAACATAAGACCTAACACCATAAAAACCCTAGAAGACAACCTAGGCAATACCATTCAGGACATAGGCATAGGCAAGGACTTCATGACTAAAACACCAAAAACAATGGCAACAAAAGCCAAAATAGACAAATGGGATCTAATTAAGAGCTTTTAGATGGCAAAAGAACCAGCAACCAACAGAAATAGAGTAACCAACAGAATTAGAGCAAACTGGCAGCCAACAGAATGGGAAAAAATTTTTGCAATCTACCCATCTGACAAAGGGCTAAGATTCAGAATCTACAAAGAACTTAAACAAATTTACAAGAAAATAACAACCCCATCAAAAAATGGGCAAAGGATATGAACAGACAGATACTTTTCAGAAGAAGACATGTATACAGCCAACAAATGAAACATATGAAAAAAAGCTTATCATCACTGATCATTAGAGAAATACAAATCTAGTTAGAATGGAGATTGTTAAAAAATCAGGAGACAACAGATGCTGGAGAGGATGTGGAGAAATAGGAACACTTTTACACTGTTGGGGAGAGTGTAAACTAGTTCAACCATTGTGGAAGACAGTGTGGTGATTCCTCAAGGATCTAGAAATAGAAATACCATTTGACCCAGCAATTTTATTACTAGGTATATACCCAAAGGATTATAAAACTTTCAATTATAAAGACACATGCACATGTATATTTATTGTGGCATTGTTTACAGTCGCAAAGACTTGGAACCAACCCAAATGCCCATCAATGATAAACTGCATAAAGAAACTGTGGCACATATCCACCATGGAATACTATGCAGCATAGCATTGGATAAGTCCATGTCCTTTGCAAGGACACAAATGAAGCTTGAAACCATCATTCTCTACAAACTGACACAAGAACAGAAAACCAAACACTGCATGTTCTCTCTCATAAGTGGGTGTTGAACAATGAGAACACATGGACACAGGGAGGGGAACATCACACACTGGGGACTGTTGGAGGGTTGGGGGGCTAGCGGAGGGATAGCAGGGGGTGGGTCATTAGGGAAGGCTAACATTAGGAGAAATACTGAATATAGATGAATGGGGGATGGAGGCAGCAAACCACCATGGCACATATGTACCTATGTAACAAACCTGCACTTTCTGCACATGAACTCCAGAACTTAAAGTCTATTAAAAAAAAAAAAAAAAAGCAATATCAGATTTGGTTGAGTCTAGGAAAAAAATTTAAAAGATAATATTTGGCAATTCTTGTAATATAAATTTTGTCCCAGCAATTTGTTTTTCTTCTTTCTTGGTCCTTAAACAGATTAGTCGATAGTCCTATAGTAATTTATGTAATTGGATAATGATATTTTTTTTTAGCTATAATTTTATCATCAAATATTCCTTAAGTGTTATAATGAAAAACTCAATACTTCCAAAGGTAGATAAAATCTTTTTATATAAATAACAGATGAAAATGTCAATTGGATTTTTCAACTGCTAGAAAAAAACATATGGCATCCTATTAAAAATTAACCCAAATTAAAGACATATTTATTTATTTTTAATAGATTTCAAAGCTTATTAAGCTGTATTACAGGGAGGATCAAGGGAACATAAAAATTAATACAAAAGGACAGTATGCTGCCTATTTGTTTTATTATTTATTTTCCCTTAAGAAGTTAATTTGAAAGTAATACTTCTTCCTTTTCAGTTAAAAATAAAATATATGCAAATTATTAAAATAGGTAAGCTATTGCCTATACATTCTTTATTATTTAGTACTATTTTAACAAAATGTTTTTAAAATTTTGTTAAAGTTGTTAAATGTTTAGATGTCTAACAAATAAGAAATGTTATTCAATTTGTTTACCATGTTTCTTCAAAAGAAGTACAATAGAACTTTCTTTGCCAACATAAAATTATAGTTATTTATGATGTGGCCTAAGAAATGATAAGAAGTCAGGGAAATAAAATAAGTCATTGCTTGCATAATAAGAATTCAGTATCTGCTTTGGTAAAAATAGAGACTGATAAAATGCTTTGATTTAGGGCTTGGCTGTGATGTCAAGTTCAGACAATAAGTTAAGAGGGAATCTTATAAAAATAAAGAGATAAATAGAAAAAGTCCTAGAAAGATAAATGGAGTCATAGAAGATGCTATTAAAATCCCATTTTACAAATCCATTATTTCTATAAGATTTTTGCAATAATATATTTCATAAAACTCATAAGCAGAGAAGAAAAATTGTGGATTGTTTATATAGTTTCTGAATCTTTCTACATGTATTGAAATAGGTAGCTATGGTCATATGTACTTGGCTACCTTGATGTAGTCCCATCATTACACTGAGCTACAGTATTTTCTAGAAAAAGGCATGGCCATTTTACCATCTCAATATTTATGAAACCTCTAGTTAACATTGCAGTTTCTAGAATGGTGCTCTTCAACTCAATATAAGCCTGGAATGAAATAAACATTTCCTCTAATTCACTTGAAATGTTGTTCTTAATTATAATAGGGATATGGAAAATTACTTTCATGGAAGAGAGTAACAGTGCCTGAGAATGCCAGTGCAGTTGGCTTTCCCAACTGGAAGAAATCCAATTGTACACAGTAAATCACAATTATAGACAAACATAAACCAGAAGCCAATGTGAGCCACAATCCTGTACCTAGCTTGACTGAAAGATCACTTAGAATTTATTTTATTCCATTTGAGTATGTTCTCTTAAGCCACTCAATGGCCAAATATTGTATATTTACTCATTTTTAAAATGTATTTAGTTGTAAAGCACATATTTGCTTTTCCTGTGCTTTATGTTTCAAGATAGAAATTTCATATTAAAATAAGTATAATTTAAGAATAGAACATGACATAAAATTGCTATTGCAGAAAGAATTATTTGTGACAGAGGGAATATAAGTAATATACTACATTTATCGAGTGAAAATGAAAGATTTAAAGAAAAAATTTTAAAAGAAATTGTTACAGATCAACAAGACAAAAAGCAGCAACTTGGTGTAGGGAGAGAGAGACAGAGAGAGAGAGAGAGTGTGACAGAGAGAGAGAGAGAGAGAGAATAAGACTGAATGGGGAAACTAGGAAGAGGTGTGGAGTCGTTTAGATTGTTTTGTTTTTACCACACAAATGTGGGTTGCTAAGGTCCTAACATTATTTCTATCAGATAGAATTAAAGCCTGGGCCAAGCTGCCATATTTTACTTCTTAATGTTTTAGCAATAAAAACTACACTTGGTGATAATAAAATTACAATGTAAAAAACTGCACACACAAAAAATGAAAAGACAACTGTAATTTGATCATTAGCTACATATAACCTGGTGAGTTACACAATAATAGAACATATGAAAAGAAATGGTACAGTGGAGTTTTTCTGCATAATCTGATGCCCTTCTATAACGTAGGAAAAGGACTTATGTTCTTAGATATGTTGGTTTGAACCTGTGGGCCAAGAGAGATCTTCTAAGTCAGGCTGTTCCCACTCTTCTCCTGCCTTGTCAGGGCTTTAATCAGTGCGCTAGGTTTCTCATGTTTCTTTCCCCATAAATAAAATCTCGGTTTTTTTTTTTTTTTTTTTTTTTTTCAGAGTCTCGCTCTGTCACCAGGCTGGAGTGCAGTGGCCTGCTCTTGGCTCACTGCAACCTCCGTCTCCCAGTTTAAGCGATTCCCCTGTGTCAGTCTCCTGAATAGCTGGGACTACAGGTGTGCACCACCAAGCCCTGCTAGTGTTCTGTATTTAGTAGAAACGGGGTTTCACCATGTTGGCCAGGATGGTCTTGATCTCCTGACCTTGTGATCCACCCACCTCAGCCTCTCAAAGTGCTGGGATTATAGACCTGAGCCACCACACCCAACCAAAACCTCAGTGTTTTAGTCGCTTTGTGCTCCCGGAATAAAACATGACTGAAGCAATTTATAAATAATAGAAATTAATGTCTCACAGCTTTAGAAACTGGGAATTCTAAGATCAAGTCATTGCCAGGTTCAATGTCTGGTGAGAGCTCCATTGGTGATTCCAGAGTGGCACCTCTTGTTGCATCTTCATGGGGCAGAAGAGACAGAAGGGCAATGGGGCAGGCGTGGAGAACAGCTACCTCACACCTCTTTTTTACGGGAACTAACCGCATTCACGAGGTCTATAGTCCTCCTAAGGGTTCTACCTCTTAATACTATCACATTGGGATCAAATATGCACATTTTGGATCACAATACTCAGATATCAGATATGCACAATGAGAAATTATGGATGTTCCCTCTTCCAATATATTCTGTAAGGCAGGAGTCGCATAGCCCTAGGCCACAGACTGGTCGCAGTCCCTGGCCTGTTATTAACAGGGCTGCACCACAGAAGGTGAACAACAGGCAAGCAAGGGAAGTTTCACATGTATTCACAGTGGCACCCCACTGATCAAACTACCACCTGAGCTCTCCCTCTTCCTGTCAGATGAGCAGCGGCATTAGATTCTCAAAGGAGTGAAAATCCTATTGTGAACTGTGAATGTGAGGGATCTATGCTGCACACTCCTTATGAGGATCTAATGCTTGAACAAGCCCAGGCCTCCCAGTGATTCTAGGTTATGGTGAGTTGTATAATTATTTTATTGTATATTACAATGTAATAATGATAGAGATAACATGCATAGTAAATGTAATGCACTTAAATCATCTCCCACTATTCCCCAGCCACTGGTCCATGAAAAAACTGTCTTCCACAAAACTGGTCCCTGGTGCCAAAAAGCTTGGGGACTGCTGCTCTATGGGGCTCAGAGTAATGTAGATAGCCTTTAACTCAGAAAATTCTTCTGCTTTTACCTTTACTTTAGAGGGATGTGCCTGGTCATAAAGAAGGTGTAAATAGGGAGTCAATAGCGTTAGGGAAGTCCACAAACATGTGATGATCTAGGATCTGCGGAGCCAGAAAACCAACCTGTGCTGATGTCCATATAAATGTACTCTGTCAGTGCACAGCATGATTTCCTGGGGTGTAATTTCATTATATTGTGCACCTAGGTCCAAAACTTCTTATTTTATTGCAGAAGTGTTTTAGAAATAACAGAGATCCTTGTCTCTCAAGGAAATATAGGGAAGAGGTGGCGAGTTAGTAAAGAGAAAAAGAATTTCATCAGAGGAGAAAAATACATCTCAAAAGTGTGGGTATCATGAAACAGTTTCTTACAGAAGATACAACCATCATGATATCTCAAAAGACAAAGCGAAAAATAGAAATGGAGATGATATCTATAAGACATGAAGATGGTACAGCCAGGGGCTGAGAGATAGGATAAAACAATTTTTAAAAATCTTGTCTCTCTTGGGAGGCCAAGGCAGGTGGATCACGAGGTCAACAGATCGAGACCATCCTGGTCAACATGGTGAAACCCCGTCTCTACTAAAAATACAAAAAATTAGCTGGGCATGGTGGCGCGTGCCTGTAATCCCAGCTACTCAGGAGGCTGAGGCAGGAGAATTCCCTGAACCTAGGAGGTGGAGGTTGCGGTGAGCCGAGATTGTGCCATTGCATTCCAGCCTGGGTAACGAGCGAAACTCCGTCTCAAAAAAAAAAAAAAAAAAAAAAAAAAAAACTTGTCTCTCTAGCACCTAGAATAGGTATAATACAATAAAATAGGAGGTTCTTAACAAGTGTTTGTACTGAAGAGAATAATGGGACAAAAAACATCTTTTGTTTCTATTTTCCCCTGATTTTGTAGTTTACTAAATTATATAGGATAGTCTTCATTTACTGTGTTTTTAATTTGCATAATGTTTATGGTTATAATGTGAATTTAGTAAGTGAGCTGAACAGAATGCTTGCTTTGTGCTGATTTTATTTCTTAACAATATGTTTTAGTAGTCACTAAACTTTATCTCTTAACAGTCTTTCCATATAAAAGACTTTTTCCCTGAACAGCACTTTCCTCTCAATGTTTCTCATAGTAAAAATAGTGGTATCAATATTAAGAATAATTATAAATTATATGAGAAGATATGAGTATACATAGTAGAAATAAAATTTTATATTTTCAAAAGTTATTTTTCAAATATAACATAACCATTATAAAGTACACATATCTTAAGAATGCAGTAAAACAAATTTTACAAACCTAAGGCACTCGTGCACACCTATTGTATTTCTATTCACCCTGTGTTTGTTAACGTTTCCCCTCTTAGTCATCACCTACCCTCGATGTCATTATCTTATTTCGTTGTAAATCTAGTAACCCCAAGATATTCCTTTGTGTGTGGTGTTGCTCAGGCAATATTATGTGTGAGATTCATCCAACATTTTTTTAATATATCAGAACAACATATAATTATAGGAATAAACCTGTTATTGTTTTCTTTTTCTATTCTGAGGTTGATAGGAATTTGAATTGAGTCCAGTTTGAGGCCTTCATCTGTATTCACAGATGTGAGTATTGCTGTTAACATTCCTGTACATGTCTTTTCTGCACATATTTATGAACCTATCTTACATATGTCTCTGGGAGTGATTTTTGTTGGCGATAGGTTATAAATATGCTAGCTTTCAATAGTTACTGCAAAATGGCTTTCCAATGTCTTTAACAGTTATATTCCCAGAACAGTTAAGACGATAATCAAACTATTTTTGTATTTTTCAACCCGTTATTCAGAGTTGCATATTAATTTTAGCCATTCTGGTGGGTTTTTATTGATAATAAATTTTGAAGCTTGTAAAATAAGATACATGAAGAATATAAATAGTTCCTGTATTCTAAAATAGATATTGAGATTTGTCTACAAGGCATAATTTTTCCCTCAGTAAATGTGATTTGCTGGGCTGCTAATAATGAAGAGCAAGTCATATGGAAGTCATAAGTCATAAATACGGAGATATGATAAAATTTTAGTGCTTCAGAATGAGGTGTTTTTCAATATTCTATTTTGTAATATTATTTGAAAAATAAACAAAAACAACAGTATACTCTGAAAAGTAGGAGAATCTCTTCTGCTTAAAAATAATTTATTATGTATGTACATATATTATATATATATGTCCTAGAACAACCACTAAATGTATATGTGTGTTTGTATATATATATACTGCTAAAATTAATATACAACTCTCTAATAACTTAATACTTGAAATAGCTGGATTACCATTTTAAGGGTTCCAGGAATATTGTTAAAGGTACATAGGAAACCCATTTGTCAGTTGCTATTAAATATATATATATATAATATATATTTACATATACACATACATAGTTGTTGCTCTAGGGCTTATCATGTACGTCTTAACACAATCTAGTTTCATATTACAAGCAATTCCACAGAAATGAAAAGTTTTTCAGAGACTGTTATGAACACAAATTAGAAAATCTAGAGAAAATGTATAAATTCCTAGAAACAAAATCTTTCAAGATTGAATTAAGAAGAAATTGAAACACTGAGGAGACCAATATTGAATTCTGAAATTTAATCAATGATTTAAAAAATACATCAACAACAAAAAAAGACAAAGATGGATTCACAGTCAAATTCTACCAGACTTACAAAGAAGACCTGGCACCAACTCTACTGAAACTACTCTAAAGAACTAAGGAGGAGAGACTCCTCTCTAATTCATTCTAGAAAGCAAGCGTCACCCTGATACCAAAACCTGGCAAACACACACAAAAAAGTTAGAAAATTACAGGCAAATATCTCCGATTAACATAGATACAAAAAATTCTCTACAAAATAACTAGCAAATCAAATTCAAACAACATATCAAAATTTATTCACCAAGAACAAGTAGGTTTCATTCCTGAGATGCATATTTGGTTTAACATACAGAAATCAATAAATGTGATTCACCACATAAACACAATTATAAGCAAAAAACATATGATCACCTCAACAGACACAGAAAACAAAAGTTATTATAAAATCCAACATTCCTAATGATAAAAACTCTCAACAGACTAGACATCCAAGAAACATACTTTAAAGTGAGTCTTCTATGATGAAACCACAGCCACATCAGACTGAACAGGCAAAATTGGGAAGCATTTCTCTCGAGGATTGAAAAAAGACAAGGGTGTCCATCTCATCACTTCTATTTAACATAGTACTGGGTGAGCAATAAAGCAAGAAAAAGAAATAAAAGGCATTGAAATAGGAAAAGAAGAAGTCAAAGTGTCCCTGTTCATGGATTAAATGATTCTGGGCCTAGAAAATCCTAACAGCTCCATCAAAAGACTCCTGAAAGTGATAAACAACTTTAGTAAAGTTTCAGGATATAAAACCAATGTGTAAAACTTAGCTTTTCTATACACCAACAGTATTCAAACTGAGAGCCAAGTCAGTAACACAGTCTCATTTACAATAGCCACACACAAAAAATAAAATACCTCCTAATACATCTAAACAAGGTGGTAAAACACTTGACGAGGATAGCTACAAAACACTGCTAAAAGGAATCCAAAATAATATAAACAAAAACAAAATCATTCTATCCTAATGGATTGGAAGAAACAGTGTCATTAAAATAGTTACACTGCCCAAATGAATCTACAGATATGAAGCTATTCTTATCAAAATACCAAAATCATTTTCACAAAATTAGGAAAAACTATTTTAAAGTTCATATGAAATCAAAAATTATCTCAAATAGTCAATGTCAACCTAAGTAAAAAGAACAACGTTGGAATCATCACGTTACCTGACTTCAAACTACATCTTAAGGCAACATTAACCCAAACAGCATGGCACTGGTACAAAAACAGAATCATAGACCAATAGAACAGAATAGAGAACCCAGAAATAAAGCCACACATCTATAGCCCCCTGATTTTTAACAAAGCTAACAAAAATAAGCAACAGGGAAAGTATTTTCTATTCAATAAGTGTTGCTGGGTCAGCTGGCTAGCCATATACAGTGGAATGAAACTAGACCCCTTCTTTTTACCATATATAAAAATTAATTCATCTTGAATTAATTTTTAAAATGTAAGATCTCAAGCTCTAAGAATCCTACAAGAAAATCCAAGGAAAATATCATTCTAGACATAGGCCTTGAGAAAGAATTTATGACTAATTCCTCAAAACCAATTGCAACAAAAACAAAAATTGACAAGAAGGACCCAATTAAACTAAAAAGCTTCTGCACAGCAAGGGAAGTTTTCAGCAGAGTAAACACACAACCTAGAAGAGTGAAAAAAAAAAAAATACTTGCAAAATACACATTCAACCCAGGCCTATATCCACAATCTGTAAGTAACCAACAAGCAAAACCCAAATAACTCCATTTAAAAAATGAACAAAAAAACTGAACACTTTTCAAAGGAAGGCAAGTGGCCAACAAATATGAAAAATACTCCATATCGCTAATTGTCAAAAATCTCAATTCAAAAACCACAGTGAGAGACCGTGTCATGCCAGTCAGAATGGCTATTACTAAAGAGTTAAGAAACAGCAGATGCTGGCAATGCTGTGGAGTAAAGGAAATGCTTATATACTGCTAATGGGAAGGTAAATTACTCCAGCCATTTTGAAAAGCAGTTTGGACATTTCTCAAAAAGTTAAAACAGAACTACTGTTTAACGCAGCAATCTCATTACTGAATATATAGCCAAAATAAAACACACCTTTCTAACAAAAAAACCCCATACTCACGTGTTCATCACAATAACAAAGACATGAAATCAAACTTGATGCCAACAAACAGAGGATTATGAAAAGTAAATATGATACATATTATCACGTGATACTATGCAGTCATAAAAAGGAATGAAATTATATTCTTTCCAGCAACATGGATGCAACTGGAGACCATTATCCTAAGCATATTAGCACAAGAACAGAAAACCAAATACTGCATGTTCTCATAAGTTAGAGCTAAAGACTGAAAACTCATCTACATAAGGGTGGGAACAATAGAAGTTGAGGGTTATAAAGGACAGAGGGGAAAGAGAGGACAAAAGGCTTAAAAAACTGTCATCTATTGATTTGTATTTTCAGTACCTAGGTGACAAGGTTATTTGTGTCCTAAACTCAGCATTATGCAATATAACCAGGTAAACAACGAGTGTATGTACCACCTCAATCTAAAATGCAATTTAAGAAAAAAGGAATTATAATTAATCTACTCTGCCTGCGCTCTAAAATGGAACAGCACATTGATCTACAGCATGGTTGACTCAGTATTTTGAGACCTGCTGCCCAAAATAAAAGATTCCTTTCAAAATATTATTGTTCATTGACATCATCTGGTCATGTAACTGCTGTGATGGGGATGTACAAAGAGATCAATGCTGTTTTCATGCCAGCTCCCACAACCAGTTATGCCATAGTCCATGGATCAAGGAGTAATTTTGATGTTCAAGCATTATTTTAGAAAGACATTTTGTGTGCCTGTGAGGGCCATAGGTAGTGATTCTGCTGACATAACCAGGCAAAGTAAATTAAAAATTTTCTGGAAAAGATTCACCATTCTAGATTCCATTAAGAACACTGGTGATTCATTGATATAATTCAAAATATCAATATTGACAGGAATTTGGAAGAAGTTGATTCCAACCCTCATGGATGACTTTGGGGTATTCAGGCTTCAGTGGAGAAAGTGACTGCAGATGTGGTAGAAATAGCAAGAAAACCAGAATTAAGAATTAGATTCTGAAAATGAGCCGCATTGGCAGCAATCTCATTATAAAACTTGAAATGACAAGGAGCTGCATCTCAAGGGTGAGCAAAGAAAGTTAATTTCTTGAGATGGAATCATCCCGGTAAAGACTTTGTGAACCTTATTAAAATAACAACAAATGATTTAGAGTATTACATAAACGTCATTGATGAAACAGTGCAGGGTTTGAGAGGATTGATTCCAACTTTCAAAGAAGTTCTACTGTGGGTAAAATGCTATCAAATAGCAGTGCATGATAATTTTCATGAAATGAAGAGTCAGTCAATGGGGCAAACTTCACTGTTTTAAAAACTGCCTCAGCCATTTCAACCTTCAGCAACCACCATCCTTATTAGATAGCAGTTATCAACACTGAGGCAAGTGCTACACCAGCGAAAATTCAGTACTCACTGAAGGCTCAGATGACCATGCTTGTTTAGCATATTTTTAGCCATAAAGTAATTCTATTGCACACTTAATAGACTACAGTATATGAAACCTAAGTTTCATATACACTGAGAAACAAAAAAACTGTGACTATCATTATTGCAATATTTGTTTTACTACTTTATCTACAGTCATACTTCAGAGACACTGCATCCAGAACCATATCTGAAGTAAGACTGTAGTTTTCCATTTGTTTTCCTCGTCTTTATTTCAAGAAGCTAGCACTGAGAAATTCAAACTCAAACAGTTCCTTTTTTATGTATATGTATATTTTATACCAAAAGGATCTCCAAAAACATCAAACAGATAAACCTCAAGGACTATATATTTTACCTAAAGAAGATAATTATCTGTTCAAAGTTGGAATAAGAATTTTAAGGTCTAATCTGGGTCCTAGTCCTCCAGGGACCTCGAAACACACTTCTTCACCTTCTTTTTCTTTCCCGGAAGACCAGATATACATCAGTGCAACTGCGAGCACCAAGAAGAAAGCAAGGTATGCTGAACTCTTCCTCCAGTGTCAAGAATTAGACACTTTATGTTTTGAGAATTGGTCCACCCACTGGCAGGCGAGCTCTTGGTCCTATCTGATACTCCGGGTGAGAAGGAATGGTTCTCTGTCCAAGCTGGTGTGTGTCAATGTTGCTCTAAAAATAGGTGACTCATGAGACCTGTTAGCAGTGTCCCAATAGGGGGCCCAGACCTTAGGCAAGGCTTTCCTCTTACCTCAACTTCCCCAGTCTCTCTGGCCCTGTTTGGATCCCCAGCCATGGGCAGCTAAGTTTTCCAGTTGAGTTGTGAACCTGATGTCTCTACAGTTTTGCTCTTTATCTCTTTCTCTTTGCATTAAAAACAAATTTCTGAGAGTGGAAAAAAAGTAAAAGAATTTTAAGGCCTAGTTTATGTCTGACAATGATGATGTTCATTAAGCACTTTGAGAGAGGAAGAAGAAATTGCAGGAAAATCAGTACAAATTAGTGTTTATACTATCAGGATAGGAGATATAATTCCTATATAAAAGAAGAAAATTGGAGAAGAAATTCAAATATAAGGTTTTCTTGAGGTTAGAAGAACAGATGAGATTGCTCTATGCCCAGCGACAGGCTTATCTTCTCAACTGTTTCATGATAATCACATGATAATTAGTTCTAGATTCTTGTAATTCTCTACAAAATTCTGTTACTCATCCACATGTTATTTTGTTAAGCAAAGTACATTATTTGCTTACAGTATTTTGACTAAAAAATGTAAATCACCCAAGTTCTTAGCATAATTGCTGAGCAGGAAGCAATTGACTTTGAATTTGGGGGAAAACATGCTGCCTGTTTGAAACAAATGCTGTTTAGTTTTTAAACTTTAGGGTTCTTTTTTTTTCCCATTGTGCTTACATCTGTATAAATCATTGTTGTATAGAGAATGAAAGAATGTAAGTGGCAAGGTAATTTTTTTTCAATTCTTCCAAATAAATGTCTTCATTACAAACATTGTAATATATTGAAAGAAGAAAAAACTAATGGAAAAAAAGGAAGCCACTGGTGCTACCTGAGAGTAAAAGTAACTAACTGGATTCTTTCTTCAGCAACATTTAGTACAATTATTAATATAATTGGATATAGGTCTATCTTTTTAGTATTTGTGTGTTCTATTTATTCACTCTAATTTTTATTCTTTTACTTACCTGTCTCTTTTGAATTAAATGATTTTCTTAGAATTTAATTTTAATATATTTATTGTTTTAGTTATATAAGCTTACATATTTTTGTGATGCTGTAGACATATCGATCTGCATTTATAATTTTTTTTTTTTTTGAGATGGAATTTCACTCTTGTTGCCCAGGCTGGAATGCAATGGCACAATCTTGGATCACCACAACCTCTACCTCCCAGGTTCAAGCGATTCCCTTGCCTCAGCCTCCAGAGTAGCTGGGATTACAGGCATGCGTCACTACACCCGGCTAATTTTGTATTTTTAGTAAAGACATGGTTTCTACATGTTGTTCACACTGGTCTCAAACTCCTGACCTCAGGTGATCCACCCGCCTTGGCCTTCTGAAGTGCTGGGATTACAGGCATGAGCCACCACACCCAACTGCATGCATAACTTTTTACAGTCTACTTAGAGTTAGTATTGTATCACTTCACTTAAAACAGAATACTTTCCATCATTCCATTTCCCATGGTTTTAAAAATGTATTAACATAAGCTTGTTTTGGATATATGTGTTTCAAATATTTTCTCTGTCTTTATTACTCTGTTTTGTATAACTTTGGTTGCTAATGTGATATTTCAATAATAATTTCTTAAGTTTAATATGCCAGACTTTTAAATTATTTCATCTGTAGTATACTTTGTGTTCTATTTAAGAATCATTCTTAACACAGATGTCATTGTTATACCCTCACCTATTATCCACCACATATTTGCTTCTTTCTTCCTTTCACATAAACATCTACACTCTGCAAGTCTGTTTATGGTTCTTGACTTTGTGATGAAAGAAAGGTCATATTTTTTCATGTTTTTTTTATATAGATATTCAACTCTTTATTAAACTTTTATTGAGCCAGAATTCTTAATTGGAAAGAATAATGTTAACTTTGTTCTGAAAGTCTGGCTTACTTTAAATAATTAGGTATATTTACTTTGTTCTGCTTTAAGACTCATCTTTGTTTCATTGTCTTTTTGTTTATCCTTGTATCAATGCCAATTGTCTGAACTTATTTAATACATGTCTTAGAATAAGGTAAAGTATGTTCAACTACCATGTGCTTTTCCAAGATTGCCTTGGCTATATCTGGCACTTTGTATTTCCATATTTATTTTAGAACCAACTTATGCATTTTTACAAAAACACTTGCTGGGATTTTAATTGTGGCTGCATCATATTTATATACAAATTTGCGGAAATTTTCAACTTTGCATATTGATGTTCTAATCAATAAACAGTGTACGCCTATAGGTGTACACTCTGGTATTCAACAGCTACTCTTAATAGCTTTAAAATTTACTTTGTAGTGATCTTACACAGATTTTATTAAATTTGTTTTCAGTCGTGATTATAATGTTTCAGTCATGTGGTGATTTAAATATTATTGTTTTAAGCTTTATTTTTGAGTGATTTATATTTGCTTTATAAAAATAAAATTAAATTTACAAAGTAAGCTTACATCCATTACAGCTGCAAAGTTTTAAAAAATTCTAGCAGCTAAATTGTAATCTTATCAAGTTTACTTACTTTAATTAACAATGAACAATTATAAACCTCTACTCATTCTGTTACTCATGTCTGATGTATTTATTTTAATCCCTGTGCCATCATTCCAGTTGAAACCATTTACATATTATCTCATCTTTTCAACTGCACTAGGATAATTCTACATTCTCTGATTTCTTCTAATTTCTCAGCAATGTGGCAAACAGGCTTATTTTTTTCAAATCATCTGATTCTTTTTTGTTTTCGTTTAAAATATTTAATGGTATCTATCACTGTGTTCAGTTGAATATGTTTTCTTTCTGGATGTGTCCCTGCACAACTTCACATCTGGTTGGACGAGTTGTAATGGCTTTTCCTTCATTGCCATACTAGTAGGGTTACCATACAATATACAAGATGTCCAGGTAAATTTGAACAGTAAATATTTTCATATACTATTCCATGGGCCATGATTATATTTTAAAGTATTTGTTGTTTATCTGAAATAAAAGTGCAACTAGGTATCTTTTCCCCCTAAATATGACAATTCTACCCCAAAGTAATCTCATGGAGTCCAGTAACAAATCCGATGAACTTGCCCACTTGAAACCAATTATTGATGCAGAAATAGCCCTGTGCCCTATGATGGGACCAGATTTACCCTGGACATATTCCTACCTCTGTCTATACCATATGTACTTTTTTCTCTGCAGTTTCCTTCTGTAGCATGGTATAAACCTTGATTTGCTGGTATAAACCTTATGAAAGAAAATACAATAGAGGCAAGTTGATCTGGAAGATAGAGAGAGAGAGAGAGAAGGAGCAAGAGATGACGAATAGCTTCTGTGAGGCTTTGAATTTAGTTGTGGAAATAAAGACCAACCAAATGAGAACAAAACCAAAGCTATTTATTTTGAAATTGTCGTAGCAACGTAGTCAGCACCTTCACTTGCATTTCAGCAGAGACTCGAAGGTAGGTAGAGAAGTGGGAAAGTTTTATAATAGGAAAAAAGAGAAGACTTTAGTATGCCCAAGTTGGCGGCTGTTGGCATGGGAAAATGTAGGCAGACTAATAGCAGAGAATTCTTTTTGTTAGAGTATTCATTGAAGTGAATGTTTAAAGTTCCCTAATTGTTTTTAAATTGGAAGCAGGGACAAAAATTAGGGAAGTTGCTAGTGATTCACGAAATCTTGACTATTTGGAGCACGTTGTTACAGGGATTATTTTTTGGCTTCCTAGATTGTCAGTAGAGTTGAGAATATGACTCTCTGCAAAACTTATTGCAGGCTGGCCTCCTGGGCTGGTGCCTTTAAATAGAGGATTTCCTGGATAGGTAGACGCAGGTTATAGGGCAGAGTTCTATTTTTATATATGTTCTGGCTATTGTCTATTTGTATATTCAATCTATCTCAATAAAATATTAATCATAGGCTTTTCAGTATGTGAGTCTATAAAATCTCTGTACACTTAGTTTGAGGGGAGTTTGAGTCAGCTGCCTGAAGAAGTCTGACTAGTATGAAATCGTCCCTCACATTGTTCTTAGCATAAAGCGCAAATTATCAACATGCCCTGTGGTCCCTTGAATAATGAGCTTCTGTTTCTCTAGTCTATTCCAGCATCACACTATCAGCAACTCACAGGCATTCAACTGTCATCTTGACTTTCATTCAATTCCTGTAATAAACAGAGTATTTTTCTTCCTCAGGGATTTTGCTTTCCAACTTTGTTTTTCCAGGATTGTTGTACACACATCTGCTTCCCTTACCCAATTAATCACTATAATTTTTTAAGTTAACTCTTTCACTCTCTTGAGCTTTCAGAGTAAATCAACTTTTCTTAAGAGAGCTTTTCATTGACCTTTAGGATAACTTCAGATCCCTATTATACACTGTTTCATGAACTTAAACTTTTCTGATAAATACCACATCAGACTTGTAATCAAAATGAAAATGTTTAATTGATTATTAAATATTTATCCATCCTGCTAGGGGTGAGGCATCTTGACATGTTGTTAACGCTATCCATTACATAAAACTTGGCCAAAGATGGTGATTATTCGGTATTCCTTCAATAGATGAATGTAAGTTTTTCCATGTATTTTCCTAAAGTACATAGATTATATAATATGTCCCAAAATGTTTAACTATATACTGGACTATAACTATATACTTAGTGCCTATAATTCCAATTAAATATCAGACTATCAGCTGTAAAATGCATATTTTCCTTATATATAACTTGTTA
The DNA here is from genome assembly GCF_049354715.1 of Callithrix jacchus. Taxonomy (NCBI): domain Eukaryota; kingdom Metazoa; phylum Chordata; class Mammalia; order Primates; family Cebidae; genus Callithrix; species Callithrix jacchus. Next base: position 32,031,073 of record NC_133502.1, read on the forward strand.
AGTTGACAATGTGGAGTTTTTGATATAAATTAAAATAATATTTAACAGAGAACTGAAGTATGTTCTGACTTTGGCCTTTCTATTATTTATATATATGGTGCTTCTCTATAAATCAGTTACCTGGGGATTCTCCTATATGTTTAGCAGTACAACAGAATCTCATACTTTGTTTTTCACATGTATTTCACATTCAATTTTAAGTTGAAATGTCTCTTCAGATTATCAAATATGTGTGAAATTGCATGGCTCTTTCCTATCACATTTCTATACTATCTTATTTTATATTTTATTTTTGACAATTAACCCCTGTATATTTTTCTAGCTCGTTACCAAAATTCAATAATTAAGCATTTTGATGTTACATTGAAAGAAGAAAATGGGCAGAGAAAGAAAAAGAAACAGAAACAAATAGATAAATCTACCATTTTTGTACTGAGTTAGGTTGAATTATAATTTACAATAGAGCCAGGGAATGTATCCAATTATGCATGTGGAGGAAGATAATATAAATTCTGCTTATGCAACTTCTTGTCTGTTATTTAGTTCTGTGGTATGAGACTTATGGTGCTGTCTTATGTCCTATAATCTTTTCTAATTCATAAACATAGTCATTTTCATTAAGTTTAAGGAAACTGCTGCTAGAGTGATAAAAAGGACATCTTATACTTTTCTCTATTTTATATAATGGAGAAAAATAATTATTTGTATTAGAACTTGCACTAATCTTGACTCATAAGAAGTGATACTATGTCCAGTGGCAAAATAGTCACTAGCTATTGAATTTCCTAGTTCCTGTCTTTAGTCATAAAGCAGTTAGTAAGCTAATTGCAACAGAGATCAATTAATAGCAACAATTATAATTTATATGAAGATCCAGACTTCTCTTGACAAATTCCCTTTGATGATAAAAAAGAATAAAGTACTTGACATTTTGCCACAGAAAAGTTAATTGCTCTCCAGTTCCAATTAGAATGGCACATAATTTGAACTGAATTGCTTAATGGGTTGTTCTAAAAAAATACAAAGACATATAACCTAAAGTGACCATGATTTAGTAGTTCAGAGCCACAATCCACAGAGAGGGCAGTAAAACTAGAAATTTCCTGCCTGATATGACTAGTGATGTCATCCAGGGTAAATTATCAATTTCTTCTGATACCAAAGTTCAAGAAGCACCATGTGTTCTAGTGTTGACTAATTAGTATTAGTTTGGGGGATCTTTCCTAATTAAAGGCTCAGACAGTGAGCCTTAACAGTTAGCAATAATAATAATGACAGCCCTAAGAAAGGAGAGGAACATATAAAATGTGATTTCATTATTTTTCACAAGATTTATTCTTAATGATTCTTACCTTATCTAATTACAAAATATATTCAAAGATAGCAGCAAGGGCTATAAAAAAAACAACTAAGAAAAAGATCAGCATAGGCTGACACATGAGAAAACAAGAATTTGACCTGGAAATTGAATGATAAAAGAAAACAAAATTACAGCAAGGCTTATTGAGTGAAAATGGCAAATGGAAAAAAATAATAGCATACTGATCCTTAGTAACAATTATAAAAATTAATCACATAAAGAAAGTTTTATAATTTTTATAATTGAGATTTTATGTTCCACAAAAAGAACTGATAGCACTTCATTGAAACTGATATGGAAACTTTATTTTTATTTTATATATATACATATATTGTAGATGTGTTTTCATATTATCTGCTTACATAGATAGTACCAATCCAATAGTAAGTAAAACAGCTGGCAGAATAGAAGAAAGGGTGAGGCAGAAATTTACAGAAGAGGGACCACACATGGAACTCCTAGACTTCTACTGTACAAAGAGATAGGACAGGTGGCCCTTTGAATCTCACAGGCCCAGCTGCTCAGGACCTGATGGAGCAAGAGAGTGGCAGTGGGACAGTGGGAAGGAAGAGGCCTCATCTCTTCAGCTCACTCTTGAAAGCCAGTGGCATGGATCTTTTCACACAATCCATAGCAAAGAGTGTTGGCCCTGGATTAGCAACAAAGCTAGGGAGAGTATCCTAAAGAGCATCCTCTGAATGACTCAGTCACCTTTCCATCAGAAAGCATGTATGACAGAAGCTGGAATATGTCTCATTGGGTAAAGCTACTACCTAAGACAGGCATGGAGTCACACTGGGTAGAATGACACAGAACAGTTCTAGCATCATCAGAAACCAGATGCAGAATTGGCAAAAGGGCAAAGTGGGCAAGAACAGGAGTGGATGGTGGACAAGCGGGCACATTTCTATGGTGAGAGGCCTCAGACTACTGGCTGCTCAATCTTTCTCACTACCTTTCCCCTGCAGATCATCAACATATACATAATGAACATCTGAAAAGGCAATACTCAGTAAAAAGTGGGTTCATCCCCAAGTCCTTTCATCCAGGGCGGTGGGGCAGATTTGCCATGGCTCTCTGTGCTGTATTAAGTTTTTCAAAAGCAAAGCTTAATTCAACTTTTAATTATAATAGCATTTTTATATTTTTAATACATTTCAAATAATGTCTATCTCTGAAGAGGTGTTGTGAATCTGACAAAAATAATCTTGTATATATATATGTTGGAATAATTTTTGTGTTTTATGGAAAGTAAAATATTACATCCAAAAGATGCATTTTGACATTAAAAGATTGTAAGTATAAATATGTTAAAAGTTCTAATGCTGTCGTGTTATCTTTGGAGTTATTGTCCATGAGAAAATTATTTTGAAAATGATTTCTTTAACAAAAACTTGAATTTTTTTTTTGAGATGGAGTCTCTCTCTGCCACCCAGGTTAGAGTGAAGTGGTGTGATCTCAGCTTACTGCAACCTCCACCTCCCAGATTCAAGTCTCCTTAGTAGCTGGGACTACAGGTATGTGTCACCATGGCCAGCTAATTTTTGTATCTTTAGTAGAGATCGGATTTTACCATATTGGCTAGGCTGGTCTTGAACTCCTGACCTTGTGATCTGCCTGCCTTAGCCTCCCAAAGTAATGGGCTTACAGGCATGAGCAACCGAGCCCGACCACAAGTACTTTCTGCTTATGGTTTTGTACTTTTTTTAAGGAAATTAACATATACAAATTTATGTAAACAAAAGTTTTGCTGAGTTTATTAGTTAAATAACCTCTGAGCAACTTCAAATAAGTAGTCAATCCCTCAACTCATTGATAATTACTTTTTATTAGATTGAATAAGTTAAACACATGGTTTTGTAAATCTTATTCAAAGGACATGGCACAAAAACAATCCTACTTTAACCTTTCCTGTGTTACCATTTTCCTGTTCACTGTTACTTTTCAAAGTAAATCCAAAAACAAGTTTCGAGTTCTAACGTGTACAAAATAAATTAATGTAAGAAAAGTGTTTTTTAAATTTTCATGCCAGGAGTAGTGGCTCACGCCTATAATCCCAGCACTTTGGGAGGCGGAGGCGGGTGGATCACGAGGTCAAGAGATTGAGACCATCCTGGTCAACATGGTGAAACCCCATCTCTACTAAAAATACAAAAATTAGCTGGGCATGGTGGCACACGCCTGTAGTCCCAGCTACTTAGGAGGCTGAGGCAGGAGAATTGCTTGAACCCAGGAGGCGGAGGTTGCGGTGAGCCGAGATGGCCCCATTGCACTCCAGCCTGGGTAACAAGAGGGAAACTCCGTCTCAAAACAAAAAACAAACAACAACAACAACAAAAGAAACATTTTCATTGAGCATATTAATATGTTAGCTGAAAATGCTAAGATTGGCATAAAACATCAGATTCACTATTCAAGCTGTAAACAGATCCATCTCGGATTGCTGGACATTATTGCCTCTGATTTAAAGAGGTAAGCTGCAAATTATATAGTTACTATATCAAATTAATGAGGTAAGAGAGAAGAACAAGAGAAGGGAAAACATTAGAATACAACTTAGAAAGGTTGTGTTTGTGGCAGAGTGGGAAGGTATGTGTATAAGAAAGAGAGAGAACTGGTTTACAATATACTGGGTTTCATTTGTTTTGTTGTTGTTGTTGTCATTGTTCTATTTTGATTTAATGTAAGCTTTGGTGGAAATATTTTGAAAGCCTATGATATAAAGTGGTTTACAAATATGAATCATAGAAATTCCTCAGGGATTATCCTTCAGAAACGAGATTTGTTGGTTTATTCTTCTCCAGAGATGTTTTCTTTAAAAGAATGCGGATAATTTTGTGCCTATATTGTTGATGAGACCTACCTCTTTGTCATAGGCAGGTAAGTTTGGTGACCTTTCACAGACCTTTTACTATTTTTTTCTACTATACTAATTTAGTATTTACATTAGAAGAATACTGTATATTCACATAATTATATACTTAAAATTAGGTCCTGCTCCCAATTCCCCAATTGGAGGTTCATGACCTTTCTTACCCAGAATAATGGGGAAAGGGGCCCCAGAGGCACAGTGAGTTTGCCATTCAAATAAATATGGTGGACCCAAAGAGTTTTTCAGAGAGCAATTTATTAGACAGAGAGAGAGAGAGAGAGACAGCCCCCACTCTGCCATGGGAGGGGATCCAGAGAAGGATTCTGCATTGAAAGGGAACAGTGGGATTTTAACCCTCGATTTATTCCCTCCCCTTTCATGTTCTCATCCAATGAGAAGACTTCTTTTAAATTTCCTCCGGAGTGATTGATTTTTGACTCTGATACCAGCTTGGCTGCTTGGTTCATAACAAAGCCCCCTCCTCAGAGAGCTTGCTCTGGGCTTTTTGGACAAAGAAGCCCACCTGGAATTTTCCTCCTAGCCCACGCAAGAAACATAGACAAAGAACTTTACACTTGAAACCCCTCTGGTTTCCGGATGGAGGGTTGGAGCTGGGAAACTCATGCCCCTGGTGGACCCAGGAAGAGAAGTTTTTCTTTAACACAGTCCCTCAATAGGAAAGAAGTCAAGAAAAATTGGCATTTATTTTTCAGCAATACATGATTCAAATAAATGGTAAATACATTAACATTAAAAGGAAAAATTTATTCACATTTGGGAGTATGTTTTTATCTCAGTGGTCCCATGTTAGTCAAATGGCACCACAGTAACAACACAGTGGCACAACTTCCGCAATGAAGAGCAGAGTGCCTTGCTATTCAAAATGGTTTAGTTTTTACACAGGAACATAATTCTGGATTTTGTCTTTTATTTAGAAAATGTAATAATTTAGTAAACATTTTTCAATCATCTGAAATGTAGGTTCTAACAATGAGATTATTTGGCTGTAATATGCCTTTATTTTTCCAAAGAAAGTGAAAAAACATAATATTTAATTGTCTTGTTCAAAATCTGTACATTCAGAATTATTTCAATATTTTAGTGCATCTCCTGGGAAATTATTAATATTTTACAGCTTCTAAATATTATTATGTTTTTGTAATGTTTAAAATATTTTTATGTTTAGTAGAACAAAGTAAACTTTAAACTCTTAAAATAATGTGGGCAAATAAAACATGTTTGGAAGGATGCAAATTCTTGAGTAAGTAATTAAAGACTAGAAAGCAAAAGAGATACAAAGAATAGTAATAGAATAGAATATACAAGGCCACAAAAAATATATTTGCTAAAAATCCAAGTTAGACAAGTGTGGTTGACTAAATAGCAGCCCTGAAAACCAGAACTCTGCAAAAATAACTAATTAATGCTCAGTACAAATTAACTAACTCTAATGTTCAGTATAGTTAGAGGAAACCAAAGTGAATATTTCCTCCAGGAAATCACACTTTGGAACCACACTTTTGTAAGAAAGCTTTCTCCTTTTAGGGCTAGCTCTAAACATTGAGTAGTAAGAATTATAAAAGCCCTTCTTTGATATCTGTACATTCAGAATTATTTCAATATTTTAGTTCAATATTTCATGTTCTGTTCTATATAAAATGGGGATAAAAATATACTAATTATTGTACATGGGAGCTCAGTTAAATGATACACCTACAAAGTCCCTAGTAAAGATACTGACATAAAGTAACAACTTGTCTGCACCTGAAATATACTACTGCAAGTGATTTGCATTTCTAATGTTCCTGTTCTTTGCTATTCAACCCTTCAATAAATCAATATTCTGCCTAGGTTGTCAGTGTTACTCTCTTTCTTTTTTCTTTTTTGTTCCCAACAATCCCAAGAGATGGCATTATTAAGAAAATAAGCCTGATACAATTAGAACATTGTCAATTTCCTGTTTAGAGTAAAAAAGTAAACTACAAATTAGAAATTTCTAGATGGAAATTAGATTAAAAGTATTTGTCAAAGAAACTGAAGAATAAAGCTGTTTTTATAAGATTTATCCCAAGATTGCAATTTTTTCATAAAATTTACCACTATGGAATGCTATTCTGGGAGCTTAAAAATGTGTGACTGATCTTTATGTGCAATATGGGAAATATAAAAAATAAGACAGAAACCTAGACAGCCAAATGAAAAGATTCTTTTCCTTGAAAGTTATAGAAAAGTTTCTCTTTTCTGGCTTATGAAGACATTTGTACTCCCTTATCTTTATTCATTTATATTTGACTCCCAACATGTGGCTTCACAGTATGCTTGTTAGTGTAGAAAGATGTCTGATAAACCGTTTCTGGGGTACGAGGGGAGAATCTTTAATTAAGAACCAAATATAAACAGTCTGTCTGTCAATATTTGAGGTGCACTATTCAAAACAGTTCATAATTAGTTCCCTGGGGAATACGAAGCATTATGCCATTATTTTCCTAAAACATTATATTCATCCAAATTTTCTGTCCATTTTTAGTATTTTTATTATTTTGCATGATGGAACACAGAACGTTTGACATTTTCAGCCCTTTCTAAAACTTTGCCTTTTGTGTTTTCTCTTTTCATTGCAAGTGTTCCTCTGTGAAAAAACGTATAATCCTCTCCAGTTAGTAAACAACTCCCCTCTACTTTCCTGGATTAAAGAGAAAGCTGATAAACCTCAGCATAAAATACCCATACATTTTATTCACAATTTTTGGTCATATTTAATACAGTTTAATGATACAATCTTTGTTAAAATAGCATGTCAACATAGTCTGAATTGAACCAATTTATTTTAAAAGCAGTTTATATTAGAAGTTCAAAAGCTGCAATAAAATTCAGGCTGAAATTCTCATTTAAACTGTATTTTTTTCCTCTAAGTTTTTTTTTGTAATTGCATGGGTGTCACTCCCAATATAATGCTTAAAAATGTTATTGCTTCTGGGAACAACAGTGTAAATGCTGATGACCCACAATTCCTCAAGCCATTTCTCTTATGCAGCTGTTGCTAGTTCAGCAAAGTTTGAAAATATGTTTCTATTAATTCAATTCCACATTTGTTTACATCACATGCTTGGGGATATTGGCTGGGATAACACTTCTGATTAACACATTTCTGTGTTCACAATATAAAATTAGAGTCGTCCAAAATATGGCCACTATAAACCTGAAGAATATGCCATATACTTTCTACACATTTCCCTCATCTGTGTTTCTTAATTTTATTCCCCAAATGTCTAACATATTTTATTATGAGAATCATTTTTTTTGTGAGATGCAAGTAAAATTGTCTTCATAAAACCTCAACTGAAATACACAGTAGAAATTTGCTTTTCATTTTTTAGCTAAGAAACCCAACGACCTTTCCTCATCCTAACCTTCCTGAATTTTGTGTATATTTCCATCAACAAACAATTTCCAAATTCAGTAAATAATTTTTTCTGTCTGCTTTTCTTCATCTTTATCTTTTTTATTTCTTTGTCAGTTGACTAACTGACTTCTCAGACTTTTCATTCCTCTCTTCTTCCATCATAATTATTTTTATTCTCTGTATGATTGTGTCCTGTGTCTGTTTTATTACTACATCTCATGTTAATGTCCCACATTACCACAATGCTGATTTTCAACACAGAGCATCTACATCCCAAGGTTTATCATCATCTTTAGAAAATTTCTTATATTCAAATTCTGCATTCCCAAATCTCTTGTGATAATCTGTGTGATTTTATTTGATAGGATATCACTTTAGCCATATGGAGAGAAATCTGAGAGTCACCTTTATATTTCACTTTCCTTAGACCTTACATAAATTACTAATAAGTACTTTCTGCTAAATCTATCCTTTTTAGTGGTTCCTACATTTTCTCTCTTGTATTCCCACTGTAACCATCTTCAGTCAAGTCGTCAGTTTTTTTTTCTCCTGTATTGTTGTTTTTATAGGCATATATTATACTTAACTTCAAAATGTAATGGCAAAATTTACTTCCACTTCGTTTCTCAAATCGTGGACATGCTTATTCTCTGTCCCACTCTTGGCTCTGAGTGAGAAACGATTCTCCTGAGGATATGATTATGGGAGAAAGTGGATTCCTAGGAAAAATAAAAAGTAAAAAAACAAAAAATAAAACAAATTTTGTTATAAAGCAAAAGGGACAGTAAATGAACCCTAATTAGCAATTAATGGTGGATAATATTGCTGTCTATTTCCCTATCATGATTAGAAAATTTAATTTAACCAAATTAATTAAACTAAACATCAAAATGACCAATTATATTTTTCTGACTTTGTAAGTCTTCTGAGGGATGAGTATGATTTTTAATAATGATTAATATTGAGGGAAAATTTGGTGTAATATTTTTTGTATCTGTGACTTTTTTATAGGAAAAATATACAATTTACATGTAGATATATGTGAAATTTTACCTCCTTAAAGATTTCTGCTTCTACCTTCTGAGAGCATTGACTTGAAGAAATATAGTTGGAAAGAAGTTGGAAAGATGTGCATAGCATATTCTTCCACTCTGGCTTTCCCATATGCATATAGTATTTGATATTAGTGATGTAGTATCTTTTGTTCCTTGGTTCAGCTAAAATCCAGGTTCTTGTCTCATGACAAGGAATAATTAGGCAAGCAGATACGCTGAAAGATGAGGAGGACAGATTTTATTAAACAAAAGGAAAGCTCTCATCAAAAAGAGTTTCTGTAACAGATTTTCCTCCTCACAAAGCTGAATACCAGAACACTAAACACGAGCTGAAGAGGCTAGGCTCCTGCCCAGCATAAGGCATGAATTCCCTATGACTTTACCCCATTCTTCCAGAGCACATTTGGGCTTTTACTCTGAACTCTCCACATTGATTTAATTCCCTTACTGTACTTGTGTTAAGTATAAAATTTTTCACCATGGGCATGTTCAGGCAAGCCCCCTGTGCACAATGACCTGGGCGGTTGGAGGTTCTCCAGGGACCCTTCCTTATCTGCGTAAACATTTGGCTGTCTCCTGCCTCTATCATTCCCCACTCTGAATTAGTACATCTAATTCCCTTTAGGATAAGAATAAGGATAGAGACAAAAGGATAAGGATAAGAATAAGGACTATGCTTATCTTAACTGCTTCCTGCTGACAGGGGTGCTGTTTAGTAAAATGACAGTCAGATCTCCCTCAGAGGCCTATCTAAGGGTCCCTGGTTAAAGGAGCTAATTATTAGAGGCTCTGGTTGCATGACTGTTTGGATTTCAATGACATAAACGTGAGAAGACACAACTGCGTTATTAGAATAAATGTGTCAAAAAGAAACAAGGGGTGGGTGGGTAAGGATAGTTCAGAAATCCCGAGGCTGCCATCACATCCAGATAATCTGGTGGCTATACTTGGCTATACTTTTGCTAAGATTAGTGTCCATGGGACTTGGCTCTTGTTAGCTCTCTTGGTCTTATTTTCTCAACAAATAAACCTCTGGGTTATGTTCACCATATTTATTCCTATCACCTGGCAGAGTTTGTAGGATAATTGTCCAGAACTAGAATATTGATCCAAATTTTACATTACCCATCCCATTTGTTTCTTCTGAGCTGCAGTCAGAGATCACTGGTTGGTTCACAGGAATAAACAGGATAAGTCTAAAATGTAGGACAGAAACTTAAAAACAACTGAGTCTAGAATTTAATGACAAATGTGTAAGTTTTGAAACATAATTTCTCTCTCTCCAGTCCTCATTTTTTTAAATAACAAATCAAGATATCAGTGAGTTGTCTGCAAAATAAACTTTAGTCTTATACTTAGCGTGCTTATTTGCATAAAGTACAGCAAGAATAATTATTTTTACATAGGCCATTAAATTAACTTTGATGGAAGTCTTTTCCACAAGGAATGTTAGATAAGATATTTTAAAGCCAAGCCCCATGGGATTGTACCCTCAAATACCTATGAGTTGAGTAAACTCTTCTTTTTGAGGTCCCAAGAACATGCGATTCCTGGGCCTGTTAGTCACATTCTTTACTCATACAGATTAGAAACCTTATACAGAGACTGTGTAAACAATGTATGAGGTCAGTTTTCCCAAGAGGCTTTTATTGGCTCTGCAAATCAGATTCCTTAAAGGAAAACACACCCTTCTAGTCAAAGCCTTGGTAAAACAACAAGTTTCTCCAATTGTATCCTGCTGCCAAAGAAAATGAATTCTTATTGCACTGATGCAAATAACTGCATTGCCATAAGTTTAGAATACTCAATGATAGTTTCCAAATTCTAATGGAAGCTGGCATAGAGAAGCAAACATGCTCAAACTTTTGTTTAAAGGAATATACCTTACTCAGTTATTAAGGACTGGAAATAACTCAAAATAAAAGTTGTCTTGGCTCTGAAAAGCAAAACAAGGATTAGCAATGTTTTAAGCAAAAGTTAAAAAAAGATTATCTCAGTTTTCTATTAGTTCACTCCATTCAGTCAACTCTTGTTGTGCTTGATATTTATGAAAATTTCAGCTCTTCATGAGTCCTGCCTGTTTTTCTTTTATTCCAATGTCAAAATCTCTAAAGTTATCAGAAACCTGCATTTGAGAGTACCTGTCAAAGTTCTATAGCTGATTATAAACCATTTTTTGAAGAGGATAAAAACAAGACAACAATTGTTTGCAAATAAAAAAAATGTCCAATGTTGTTACAATCAAAAACACAATTGACAAAGACATTTGGTTATCTCTGTGGTTTACAATAACTTAACACCCTTAATTGTGATTGATAGCATATGCTCAGACATTAGAATTTTAGAAATCCCATACATTTTGTAATATATATATATATTTTACTAAAATATAGCCTGAAGAATATTAAACATCATTCTGGCAATCCAAGCACCTGAACACATCAGGTAATCTTAGTTTACCTCTTTTCTGTATGTTCCAGGTGTTCAAGATGCATTTGAAAGGGGGACAGATTGCTCATAAATGGCTACTCATCTAGAAAGAGGGGAGCCAAGAATCCCTGTTTCCTTTCTCTTCCTAGTGAATGCCCAGAGTACGTGAGGGGGAGAACGAAAAGACATCCTCTTTCCTTCCTCCATTCTTATATCCTTGAGTCTCAGTGAAATCAACAGGGTGTTGCCCATGGGTGCCCATGCAGCTTTCACCCAGGCTAACAGGGGGCCTAGAGGGTGCAATTATTCACTCTTACCCATGTGCTGCCTTTCTTCCTGCTGCCAATAGCTTTCTAGTTTCCTAGACCTCATTTATGCCACAGATAGGATACTAGCATGACCTTTATCCATGAAATGGGAGGCTTGGCTTAATCCGCAGGAATTAGCCATGCTCAGCTGTGCTGTACCTATTAATTTCTGTTGTCTGCCTCTGGATCTGTCAGATCCAGTTTTCTTTCACAGGGCTTCTACCTGAAGCTTGGAATTTAGTTTGGGATAAAACAACTGCCTCAGGGGGGTGCATGGACTGGTCAAGCCCCAGGTGTCTCTCAGCAAACTGAAGCCAGCAGCCAGTGGGGTTGCTCCTTCCCCGCCTCCTAAACACTGGAGAGAAAGGGTGTCTTGTGAATAGGTGTCGTAGCCTAATAAGACACATTCCAAAAGAAAAGAAGGAGAAACAAAAGCCTCCAGCATAGTGAAGAGGGCTGTGTTATTATGTTGGTGCAAGAGTAATCGAGGTCCCTGCCATTCTTATTAATACGAAGAAAGACAACTACTTTCTACGTATTCAATGACTCCCTGACCTGGTGAAGAAAAAAAAAAAAACAACTTAAATGCAGGGCTGTATTAACTCCTGACAGGATGGAGAAAATAAAACAAGCAAACAAAAAAAAAAAAAACAGCTTAAGTACAGAGCTGTGTTAATTGCTGACAGATTGGAGAGGGAAAAAAAAAAGATGCCTAGAAAAGAAATCTCTTATTCTTATGCAAATGGGCTTCTCCAACAGGAAGAGAAACTTTTAATTGCTGTCAGACTGAGCTGGATTCTGGATCTTTCAGCTGGAAAAGGGGGAAAACACTGTAGACAATGGCAAGGAACAGTGGCCAGCCGGCTATGTGCAGCATGCGTCCCCAAGGCCAGCTGGAAAAGGGGGAAAACACTGTAGACAATGGCAAGGAACAGTGGCCAGCCGGCCATGTGGAGCATGTGTCCCCAAGGCCATCCTGGGGTCTGGGCAGTGGCTGTGGCTCATTCCTGCCCTGTGTAGCCATTGGACACTGCATGCACATGTGGCAGGAACAGCCCTGTTCCACAGCTGGGAGGAAAAGGGGGTGGGGAGCTGACCCTTGCCCATCCATCCACCATATGCACTTGTCATTGCGGTTGGGGTGGAACACCCAAAATACTGTAAAAGAAAACACAGGTGCCATTATATTCCCCTAAAAGAAGGAAAATGCCATATAAAAGACTGGGTTGGATCAAGGCCAACATTCTCAGCCTCTGAGAGGGACAGTGGTGGGGGGGTACAGTTTACCCAACCCTCAGAAAATGTCTGTGAATGAGAAAGCTCAGAAGCAAAAGGGAAAGAGATTTTGGGGTCCACATTTTACTCACCCTTCCTCATGTCCCCATACAAGCCAACAAAATGATGCAAGATTTTTTTGCTCCTTAGGTTCAGCTAAAATCTGGATTCTTGTCTCATGACCAGGAAAAATTAGGCATGTGGATACCTTGAAAGAGGAGGAGGGCGGAATTTATTAAGTGAAATGCACACTATCAACAAAAAGAGGGATCGTGCACGCAGGTTATCCACTTCACGAAACTACCACACATGAGCTGAAGAGGCTAGGCTCCTCCCCAGCATAAGGTGGAATTCCTGGTGGTTACACCCCATTCTTCCAGTGTGCATGTGGGCCGTGAGTTTGAGCCATTACTGCACATGTGTTAAGGAACAGAAGTTTTCACTGTGAGCATGTTTAGGCAAGCCCTGTGTGCACCATAACCTGGACAACATTTGGCTGTCTCCTGCCCCTTATCACTAGTGCAACTCTTCCTTTCCTGAACTCTCTACAGGAATTACTCTGTGCAGTCACCCAGTTAATTCTAGTTATTGCTGGTCATTTAAAGACTTAAGAATGGGATTTAGAGAGTATGTATAGTCAGGGGTCTTGGCACTGTGGTCCCGCTACTCAGGAGGCAGAGGCAGGACAATTATCTCACCTCCACCAGGAGGTGGAGGTCGAAGTGAGCTGAGATCATGCCACTACACTCCAGCAGCCTGAGCAACAGAGTAAGACTCTGTCTCAGAAAAGAAAAACAAAACAAAACAAAAAAAAGGAGTATTTTATTTCAGCCAGGAACTCAGTTATAAAACTTAGGTAGTGCCTGGAGTGTACAATATTGAAAAATATGTTAGTCCTTTCTTTCCTGGGATTTTTTGCTCCTGGTTTTACCCCAGCCATATCAGTACTTTGTCACTTTGTCACCACTGTCATTCCTAAAGCACCCACTTCATATTCCTCTGGAATAAATAATGTTTTCAACATACCTTGGACTGTCACTGTAGTTTGCTGATTAGCAATTTCTTCACTTCCTAATATTGTGGCTTCTGTAAAGGTATTTTTAGTAGGTCTTGCAGTTATATCTAAGATAAATATATAAAAGTGATAGCTTTAAATTATTAATTTTCTTTTGGGTTTTATTTGTATGAGTTAAAAAGTCAAGCCTAAATTCTTGCATAAATCATACCATGTTTCAGTAAGGTATTTAGTGGCTATTCATTTTTTTCATTCATAATATATACTTAGTAAGCTATATTAAATAAAAAAACATTTTACGATATAAAAGTAAAAATGAAATTAGGTGAGCATGGTGGCGCTCACCTGTAGTCCCAGGTACTCGGAGGCTGAGGCAGGAGAATTGCTTGAACCCGGGAGACAGAGGTTGCGGTGAGCCAAGACTGCTCTATTGCATTCCAACCTGGGTAACAAGAGCGAAACTCCATCTCAAAAAAAAAAAGTAAAAATGAGTATATCTATCTATCTATATATAGATATAATAAACTGAAATAAACTAAAAATAAAAAACTATATATACACCCATTTGTGTATATATGTATACTCACCATTATATATAATTATAAATACTATATGAGTGTGTATATATAGTATATATATTTTTTATTTTTAGTTTATTTCAGTTTAGTGTGTAGATATATGCTAGAATTATTTAGTTTATTTTACTTCATTATAGTGTATATATTGAAGTGGAGGTATACACACACCAAATGTCTATATCAATGTGTGTGTATATGCGTGTGTGTATACACACACACATACACAAATATATATATATATTTATTTATTTAGTAATAGCTAAGTGCAAGGGCCTCTCTAGTCACTTTTTCTCTTGACAATTGATTAACAATAAGCCCAATGAGGGTAAAAATCATTTTAAGGCTCATTTATGGTGCAAAGTTGAGTTCATAACAGACCGTTGCCAGTGTTGAGATTATAATATAATGGAAGAGACTAATACTCATAAAAAATAAACTTAAAAAAGTGTTATTTCAAGGAAGTTCATAATGCAGTAAAGCCTCTTTTAGGGGAAATTGATTCAGTCAAGGAGGATAAAACAGTCTTTCCTGAAAATGAGATGGTATATCATGCAATGAAGATGGATATGTTTTAATTTAGATGAAAGGAAAGATAGTTCTTGAGGCAATTTAGAAATGTGCTGGAGATTGGGAGACTGAAGGTTTTTGGCAGACTAGATAGCAGGTTAAGGGAGATATCTACCTGACAAATGACAATAGTTCAGACCAACAGAGGATGGTGTGGAAAACTTTGAGGTATAGTTGAGTGTGAAAGGTAATTTGGAGGCTCAGATGGTAGGGATTTCATGGTTGTCAAAAGTAGAAAAGCACCTCCCAATCTCCTTGACTCAGTCTTTGGGAACTGATAAATAAATGTCTCTTTCCTGTTAGCTAGTTATTCTTTCTTTCTCATCTCCGTACCTATCAACTAATTTAAAGGGTGGCATTCCACTGTGAATTGTTTGCTTTATGATATTCTTTTTTTCCTTAGAGCGTCATGTGTCTTATTCTTGTTAAGTGCTCAATGTTCATTGAACTAAATTTAATTTACTTTATTTTTTATCAAAACATCATTATTACTATTGGCCAAAAAGCATGGTTTGCAAGAATCTGATAATTGTTCTCTTATCTCTTGAGTCCTGTGGGTTATGTCACAAATACAAATGAGGAGGAATCTGTGATTATGAATACAGAATACATATTTTGATAAACTATCTATCTAAACCTTTAAGCTGTACTAGGACTTGGAATCAGTCTAAGGGCATTCAGCAAATTATCTAGACATGAGATGGCTTGACCATCTTGAATGTTTCATAGCATAATCACATCATATTAAACCACAAGATAGTTGTTAGTTCTTCTTTTTACATATATTCAATTGAAAACATTCCTGTATTATCTTTAAAATAATGCTTTCATAATTCATGTTTAATCATGTGCCACTATCTTTTACAACATTGCCAAAGGAGATACTAATGGAAATACCAAATCTACAATTATACGGTGGATGAGTAGATGAGTTCTTATGGATCCTGCCACAAGAAAATCCAGCAATAAGAAAATGCTAGGTAGTATGTTAGCTGCTTTTTTGGTATCAGGCCACATTATATTTAATCTACTACTAAAATTTAGACCTAAAAAAAAATCGATTCAAATATATGGGCCAAATGTGTATTTAAAAAAAAGCATACTTTTTTTCTGGCATAAAAAAATATAGGAATACTTTTTTTCTAGGTATTAATGGCTTTCTATATATGTAGAGGAAAAGTAATATCACAGTTTGAACAATGTTTTCATTTGCTAAGATCTTTCTCATCAAAATTTTAGTCTTGAGTACTTAATATATGAACTCATCTACTAGACAATTGCAGATTTGGTACTTCCATTAGTACACATACACACACACACACACAAATGAAATAAGCTAAAAATAAAAAAATATATATCTATATATACACAATCACATAGTGTATATAATTATATGTAATATAGTGTATGTACATATACACACACACTAATGGGTGCATATATGTAGTTCTTAATTAGTATGGCATCTTAAGAATACCAATTAAGAAGAAATCAATATGGTGTCTTAGGTATTCTGGGCCTTTTCATAATTCACATAGAAAGCCCAAGATTATTCCCTGCTAAATTGAAGATAAGGAAGAATAGTGTTTATTTAATGAGTATTAACAGAATAAAATGACTTTGAAAATTTTAATTGAAACACTCATTATAGCAATTTAAGTTTTGTGAAGTGTTTGGAAACCAATATGTGGGATATTTATTTGTTGTCTCTAAAACAGCTTTAAAATATATATTTTTTTACTGATAACAATATTGGCAATTTCCCAAATGTTTGCATATTGTATAATTGTGTTATCAGTAATAAAATATAGCAGCCAAATTCAAAAGTTTTATGCTGTAGCACAATTTCTGATCTCCAAAATACACCATATTAAACCGAAGTGTTTAATCAGGCTATTAATTTTCTGTTTTAAATTCTGCTTTTAAGCTAATTCTCAATAGCAAACAAATGATTTCACTCCCATTTTTTACTTCTATTATATGCTTTCAACATAAAGTATTTTAAGAATAAAAGGTTTTAACTATGCAGATAGATAATATCTACTTGCATGCATATAAATAATAAATGTTAGCTACCTATTTTTCTAATGCGACACACTTAGTTTTCTCAATCTTGTTTGATATCTTCACTATTCAGTTATTTTCCTGTAATCTTAACTTCTTAGACATTTGATGAAAATGATTAACTTTTCCTTGACTAATCCAGAAACACAATAATATTTTCATCAATACTCAACCCCAAATTCGAAATTTAATGTTTCTCTCGTTTCTAAATGAATAATAGGAGATAACAGGTTCTGATAGAATTCACAGTCTGATAAATATCTTTACTATTTTTCCTAAATATGAAGCATCTGAATTTACTTGGTTATTTTTTCTTCTCTCAGTTTTTGGTTTTAAGCTTTCAAGCCATACATGAGAAATGAAAAAGGGGAGGGGGTCAAGGGATGGTGGTTACCTCTTAGATATTGAAGTCCAACTGGCTAAAGATACATCCTTTCTTGCCAATACTAGCTGTTTAAAATTGGGGAACTATTTCTGTTTAACACTTCAGTATTTCTCTCTAAGATGCAGAAAATATCTGGCTTGAAGTATTGTTTTGAGGATTAGAGGTAATTTATTCTCATATACTTAGCAAAATGCTTGGTTAAGAGAAAGGGCTCAATAAATGCTTGTTTTCTGTGTGTGTTTGTTTCCTTAAGGAGTTCTTCCACCTTGGAAATCACTCACAGTTTTATTGCCATTTTGGAGCAAATTTAATAATATATGTATATGATGAAAGAATCTACTTTAACAGCTGTCTTCCTTTTAAGTACAACTAATTGGGAAAGGTCATGAATAATATTGCTAGTCAGAAAGCAGTGTGTTAATGCTGCTGTATGTATGCTGTAGTGGCAGAATGGTATTTAGTATTCAGTGTGGGGACGACAGCTGGGTGGATTGCTGATAAAAGGTTTTTTTGAAGTTACTGTTTCCATGTAAGGCAAGATAATTATTCCCAAGTCTTAAGTACCTTTGAAATAGAATTTTTAAAAACACATTCATTATTTTGAACGTAAGAGCTTTTATTTTACTTTTCTAAAATATTAAATTATACTATTATATACTTTATTGTCATTTATTTAAAAATATTTTGGACATTTGTTTGAATAAAATACCGCAAAATTAAATAATTTTAAAAATGGAAAGACTGATATAATAAACAATCATGGTTATAATTCAATTTCAAAATTTGTTCTTGTTTGGATTAATACTTTTTTTACTTACCACCTTCAGTGCAAAAATAACTTTTCATTTCTAAAGGTTTTAAGTTGGTTTTCAAAAGACAGTGACAAACTTCCCTCTTGGTTATTGAATTTCGGAGACCATCCAAACTGAAAACAAAGAACTATAGCTTAGACATTATAAGTAAAATGAATGGAACAGTATTCTGTTTGAAAATAAAACTAATCCCTTTGTTTTGCCTTTCAGCAGAAGAACATGTTTCCTCCTAAGAATTTGATGTACTTTGACATATATTTTGAAATGATAATTTATGTTTCTTTAAATCAATATGCTTACTAAAATTGTCACACATTTTAAGGAAATGTTTTGAATTATATACAAATATGATGAAATTGCTGTTTTATAATTTGTTACCATTGACTATTTTCATATTTATTATTTTTAAGGACATTGAAGTTTCAAAGCTCATTTTGGCTATTTATTTTAAAGTTATATATTTGGAGAAAGGGAGAAGAGAAATCTGATTAAAGAGTCTGTAACACTTTACTCATCTTATTACTCCTTTACTCAATCAAAGTTCCAATTTATATTTTTAGTGTTCGCATAAGTGTGCTTAAACAATTCCTGTGTTCATGTTCAATTCCTCACACTGAATTGCATGGTCGTTAATTTTCTCTCTCTGAATGTGGTTTGTAATCATAGCGATTAAATATTGTTGACATGGTAACACATTCAATAACTATCGTTTTTTTCACTACTAATTCCAAAAGTAATCTAGACATAGTATTTGTTATTTTTACTTTTTAATTTTTTTCTTTGTGAAATATCATTATTGAAATATAACTTACATAAGATGTACTTGTTTTAATTGTGGAGTCCCATTTGTTTTTGACAATTGCTTTGGGTAAATAACCTTTAATCACCACAATAATAAAGATACAGGATATTTTCACTATCACCAAAAGTTTACTTTCGAGTCAGTCCTCCACATCTCAGGCTCAAGCCACCAAATAACTGCTTTTTGTTAATTTATCATAATTTTGACTATTCTAACGTTTCATACAAATGGAATAAATAAGTATTTGTTAATTTGCATAAGGATCCTTCGATTCAGAATAATGCTGTTGAGATTAATTCATGTTGTTGAATAGATCTCTAATTTATTTTTTTTAAATGCTTAGTTTTGTTCCATATTGTGAATACATAGGATGACGATCTCTCATTCATCAATTGATGAAGATATAGTTTGTCTTTCCCCAGTTTGGGGCTATGATTATGAACACCTGTGAGTTAATGATTCTTATTTTTAAATGACAAAGGTTTTTTTGTAGTCTAATTTCTTTTATTTTTGTTTCCAATTGACACAACATTATACATATGAATGGGGCACATTGTGGTGTTTTGATATGTATGATCAAATCAAGGTCTTTAGCATATTCATACAAATATGATTTCTTTGAGGTGATAATATGCAAAACACTCTCTTCTAGCTATTTTGAAATGCACAGTACATTATTATTATTATTATTATTATTTTGAGACAGAGTTTCGCTCTTGTTATCCAGGCTGGAGTGCAATGGCGCGATCTCGGCTCACCGCAACCTCCGCCTCCTGGGTTCAGGCAATTCTCCTGCCTCAGCCTCCTGAGTAGCTGGGATTACAGGCACGCACCACCATGCCCAGCTAATTTTTTGTATTTTTAGTAGAGATGGGGTTTCACCATGTTGACCAGGATGGTCTCGATATCTTGACCTCGTGATCCACCTGCCTCGGCCTCCCAAAGTGCTGGGATTAGAGGCTTGAGCCACCGCGCCTGGCCAGTACAATATTATTAACAACTGTCACCCTACTGAGCAATTGAACACCAGAGTCTATTCATCCTATCTAACTGTAACTTTGTACCTGGTAACCAATCTCTTCCTCTCCCATCCTGTCCTCTACCATTCTCAGCCTCTTGTAATCACTGTTCTACTCTCTCTTTCTATGGATTCAAGTTCTTTAGATTCCATATATGTGTGGGATCATTTAGTATCTGTCTTTCTCTGTCTGACTAATTTCATTTAACATAATGTCCTCCAAGTTCATTAATGTCGCCCAAAATGAGAACTTTTGTTTATTTTTATGACTGAATAGTAGTCCTTTGTGCATGCTTACCACATTTTCTTTATCATGTTGATATTTAGGTTGATTTAATATCTTCGCTATTGTGAATAGTTCTGCAGTGAACATGGAAATGCAGATATCTCTTTGACACACTGATACCATCTCCTTTGAATATGTAGTGGGATTGCTGCATCATATGGCAGTTCTATTTTTAATTTTAGAGAAACTTCCTTACTGTTTTCCATAATGGCTGTACTAATTTATGTCTCCATCAAAAGTGTACAATAATTTATCTTTCTCCACATTTGTGCCAGTATTTGATTTGAACAATTTTAAGTGCATTTTTTGAAGAATATATTTTAATTTTAAGAAAATACGTGTATAATTTTGAATTTCCCACACAGAATTGGAGGATATATTGATAATACATGTATCTGAAAAAAATTGGTCTTAGAATATATAGAGAAATCATACCACTAAATTATAAATCATCAATAAAGCCATAATGCACCTTTACATTTTCTTAGCTCTTTCAAAGAGCAGAAGGTTCTTTCTGTATGCATGTAATATCATAAAGCTTTGCTCATTTTAAGGTAACTAAAATTTTCTCCTATGCCAGATTCTAGAAAGTAAACATTTTCAACATTTTCATTTAGATTTATAAATAATATCTTATTAATTTTGTATATTATAAGTAAAAACAGTTGACATTCATTTTGTTCCAAGTGGATATTGATTTGCTCTGGCAATATTTGTTTAAAATGCTTACCTTAGTACTTCCATTAATTAAAAGTTGACTATATTTTTGGGGTCTATTTCTGCATCATTTATCCTGTTATGCTATCTTATGCATATGATTATACCAAAAACATACTGCCTTGAATACTAAAACTTCAAGTCTTAAAACTAAGTAATTACTCCAACTTTGTCCTTTTTTCTAAAAGTTTTTGACTACTTTAGTCGTTTTTATTATACACAGTACTTTTAGAATCAATTTGTCAAACTCCACAAAATTAAGTTGGAGCAGATATTACTGACATCTAAACTATGGATTTAATCTTGGAG
Source organism: Callithrix jacchus (assembly GCF_049354715.1). Lineage (NCBI taxonomy): Eukaryota > Metazoa > Chordata > Mammalia > Primates > Cebidae > Callithrix > Callithrix jacchus. The sequence goes on from NC_133502.1 coordinate 32,052,329, forward strand.
AATGCATTGTAGATAGGTGGCATGAGAAGTGGCATCTAACCTCTCCCCAACCAAACAACCATCACTACACATGAATATAACAATAAAACAAAATAAAATATCTGGAAATCCTATTGTTCCACAGAAAATGAGAAACATTTATTCAAGAATGTACACTAAATTGGGAAAGAGCATCCAAAGTCTATGTCACTTGAGACAAGACCTGTTCTCTTTTGCCACAGCTCAGTGTGATGAACTTCCTCTATGGGTTGATGCAGATAGGAACAAAGGCCTCACTCTGTTCACAGGTTTCATTCTAGCAGTACGACATGTCCCTGGGAAAGATGCGCCACCAAGATTTCTCACATTCCCCTTGTTTTAAATTTCAAAACCTTTATTGCTGGAAAAAAACAGCTGGGATTTCTGGGGCTTACTTCCTCTATCCAGCCCCGCTTTCTCCATAAAAGCTCTGTCCCAGGCATGGTAGACAAATAATACTAGAGTGCTAATTGTCCTCTCACATTCTCATTTTAAAGGTGAAAGTCTCATGCCCAAATAGAAAAGCCAAGAGTTAAAAGGCCGCTGCTTCAATTCAGCACTCTGCTTATAAAACAGGGTTGTCACTCTGAGATAAGTATGCCACTACCCTCATACTCAGCTCTGGAATGGTGGTACAGAGGTTTTGCTCAGGGGAGGGGAAACATGAAAACCATAAGCTCCAAAGTCCTCAGTGAAGGAACTGTGTTTATTTGAAGATCATGGAGAAATTCACACCTACCTAAGTGTGGTGTGGAAAACAGTAAGTGTTTTGTTGAGAATCAACTAAAAGGAGGCTTATAGCAAAATGAGAGTTAGAAGCTAAACCCTAAACTGTTTAGACACTTAACAGAAAAGCCCTGCTGGGATCTGAAAGAGAATAGACCTAATATTTATCTCTGCAAAGAGGACTGCATTTAATTGGAACAGACTGATGGGAAATTTATTCCCCCAGATTATTATTATTAGTAGTAAAAACATTGGAATACTCAACTGGAAATGGCTCTCAGTTGGGTGTGATAGCAATAGGAGAGACACTGTTACAAATAAAATCAGAGAAACAAACAAACCAAGAGTTCTGCTAAGACCACTGTCATCTCAAGGAAATTGTACACATGCTCAAGACTGTGCCTTTAAGAACATCAGAGTCTGCATAGTCTGGAGAAATCACTGATACAGTCCCTCCAAGAAACTGAAACTATAAACGGTCACCAAAAATAATAAGATGTCTTGGAGAAAAGAGGATCAGTATACAGAGTAGCTACAAAGCAGTATTTAAAGGGCCAATTGTCAACACAAATTTATAACAAGTCCAAAAAGAAAAAACCTAAAAAGTATAAACCATACACAAAGAAAATGATACAGTCAACCCTATGACTGAGAAGTCCTAGTTGTCAAATTTAACAGATAAATGAATATCTCAGAAAGCTATTATGTGTAAGTTAACTAAAAGGAGACCGACTTAAAGAAGAGGTACAATGGCAATGTGCAATTAAATGGAGTATATTACCAAAAAAGATGGGAATGATAAAGAAAAACTAAAACTCCAGAGTAATAAAATTTAAAAAATTTAAAAAATGAGAGAGGATTAACAGTAGAATGCACTGGCAGAAGAAAAAACCAGCAAAGATTAAGACAGATTAATAGAAACTATACAATCTTGACAACAAAGAGAAAAGTAAATCAAGGAGTATGAAACAGAGCCTTTGCAAAATGTGGTACTTTATTAAGCACACTAATATAACTGTTCTTGGAGTTTCATGAAAAATGAAGAGAGCAATTGATTAGAAAAGTATTCAAACAAATAGACAGAAAATGAACATCTGATGAAAAACATTCATCTGCATACCTAAGAAGTTCAGTGATCTCCAAGAAAAGCAAAAAGATCCAAACTCAGATATATCTGAATGTGGAAATGTTAAAAGTGAAAGGCAAAGAAAAAAATCTTGGAAGCATGAAGTCAACAGTCACTGATGGCATAAAACTTAGGCCAGTAAAACTTACAAGTAACATCTCATCAGAAACAATGGAAGCTACAAAAGGTAAGTTGACACACACAGAGTTTGAAAGCAAACAAACAAATAAACAAAAAACCCTAGAAAAACTATATTTCAAAAATGGGAGCAAAATAAAAGCACAACCAAATTTTGTTGCTGGGAGATATCCCTTACAAAAAATACTTGACAAAATTCTTCAGGCTAAAATAAAATTATTCACGGCTGATCAATTCCATATAATAAAAGACACATAGCATAACACTAGTGAAGACAATTTTGTAATAATGAAAGATGGCATAAAGGTATATTTCTTCTATCTTTAATGTATTTGGAAAGCAATTGTATAAAATAATTTACACTGAATGTATTATTAAGTCTATAATGTGTAGACACACAATATATTTAGCAAAAACAGTACAAAGAAGGTGGTGGGAATAAAACTGAATTAAAAAAATGACAATGTTTGAGATATTGACTCAAATATGCATGAAGAAATTAAGAGAAATTAAGAGAAAAAAGTAAATATTAAAAGTGAATTTAAAAAATATTGTTTCTAATTTGAGCTTCTTTAAATGGCATAAAATTTTACAAAGTAATAATCATACTGTAGTTTTGAATTTGCCATGACTATGCAAGTTTTATATATTTATAAATAACTTTGTTATTAATAGAGGAAAAAAGACATAGAGCTATATAGAATTAACATTTATACATTTCACTGGAATTACGTTAGTATAAAACAGAAGCTGATAATTTACAATGTATATTTTAAGCTAAAGATCAACCACTAAGTAAAAGATTCAAACAAAGATAGTGAAATATAATTTAAGAAATTATAATGATACAACAGAATATATTATTTTAAGGAATAATAAAGCAGTAAAATAATAGAAAAACAAACATGATATAAAGATACCACCAAAAGTCAATCCTGATATAAACTTAGGGCTTTGGGTGATAATTGTGTGTTTATGTATATTCATCAATTTTAAACAATTGTACTACTCTGGTGAAAGATATTTATAATGGTAGAGGTATGCATGTGTGGGAGTATATGGGGCATCTCTTTACGCTCCTCTCAATTTTGCTGTGAAACCTACAATTGCTGTAAAAAAAATAAAGTCTTATGAAAATAATATGATGTATAGAGAAATCAAAGATAAAAATAGCAAACTAAACTCACATATATCAATAATATTAAATGCAAATGGTTTAAGAAATATAACAAAAAGTAGAGATTTTGAAATTGTTTCAAACAACAAATAAAGACTAGAATATGTTTCAACCATATGCTACAGGAGCCACATTTCAGATTTAATGAAACAAATATGTTCTAGGTGAAAGGATAGAAAAATGCATAACATGCAACATGGAACCAAAATAAACAAAGGCTGTGCACAGTGGCTCATGCATGTGATCCATGTACTTTGGGAAGCCAAGGTACATGAATCACATGAGCTCGCCAATTAGAGATCAGCCTGGGCAATATGGCAACAACCTGTCTCTACCAAAAATACAACAAAATTAGCCAGGATGGTGGTGCATGCATGTAGTTTCAGCTACTTGGGAGGCTGAGGTGGTGGGATCGCTTGAGCCGTGGAGGTGGAGGTTGCGGGAGCTGAGATTGCACCACTGCACTTCAGCCTGAGTGACAGAGCACGATCCAGTCTCAAAAAGTAAAAAAGAGTAAATAAGAAACCCAAAGAAACCTGGAATGGCTGTATTTATATCAGAGCCTTAAAGATGAATATTGTTACTCGAACAAAGAAAAACATCTTAAAATGAAAAATGATATATTTTCCAACAAACTTACATGTATCTAGCAATAGAACTCCATAATACATAAAGCAAAACTGACATAAATAAAGGGTGAAAAGAACAAGGCAACAATAGTAATTACAGCCTTCAATAATAATACAGGCATACCTCCGCTTATTAAATTTGATTAACTGTGCTTCATAGATATTGCATTTATTAAAAATTGTTTCGCAGCAACTCCTGCATCAAGCAAGACTATTGGAGCCGATTTTCAACAACATGTGCTCATTTCCTATATGTATTAGCCTATTTCCACACTGCTAATAAAGACATAGCTGAGACTGAATAATTTACAAAGAAAAGAGGCTGAATTGACTTACAGCTCCACAGGGTTGGGGAGGGCGCACAAAACTTCCTATCATGATGGAAGGGAAACTAAAGACGTCCTTCTTCACGTGGTGGCTGGAAGGAGAAGTGCTAAGCCAAAAGGGAGAAAAGCCCCTTATAAAAGCATCGGATCTACGAGACCTCACTCACTATCATGAAATCAGCATGAGGATAACTGCTTCCAAGATTAAATTGCCTCCTACCAGTTTCCTCCTGCAAAATGTGGGGATTATGGGCATTAAAATTCAAGAAGACATTTGAGAAGGGACGAAGCCAAATCCCATCACTATGCCTCTGGCCCCTTTCAAATCTCCTGTTTTCACATTTAAAAATACAATTATGCTCTTCCAACAGTCCCCCAAAATCTTAACTCATTCTAGCATTAACTCAAAAGTTTAACCCGAAATTCTCATGTGAGACAACGTGGGTCTGAAACCCTATAGGGCAGTCATTAAATTTTAAAGTTACAAAATAATCTCCTTTGACTTCATGTCTCAAATCCAGGTCATGCTGATGCAAGAGTTGGGCTCCCACAGCCTTGGACAGCTCTGCCCTTGTGGTTTTGCAGGGTACAGGTCTTCTGCTGGCTGCCTTCATGGCCGGTGTTATCTGCAGCTTTTCCATGCACATGGTGCAAGCTGTTGATGGATCTGCCATTTTTGGGTCTGGAGGATGGTGGCCTTCTTTTCACAGCTTCTCTAGGAAGTGTCCCAGTGGGGACTCTGTGTGGGACTCCATCCCCATATATCCCTTCCACACTGCCTTAGCAGAGGTTTGCCATGAGGGCTCTACCCCTGCAGTACATTTCTGCCTGGACATTCAGGTGTTTCCATACGTTATCTGATCTAGGCACAGGTTCCCAAACCTCAGTTCTAGTCTTTTGTACACCTGCAGACCCAACACTTTGTGGAAGCTGCCAAGGCTTGGGGCTTTCACCCTCTGAAATAATGACATTAGCTGTACCTTGGCCCCTTTTAGTCATGGCTGGAGTTGAAGCAATGGGATGCAGAGTACCATGTGGTGAGGCTGCAGAGAGCATGGTGGGGAAGCCCTGGACCTGGTTCACCTCACAAAACCATTTTTTCCTTCTAGGCCTCTGGATCTATGATGGGATGGGCTCCCATGAAAGTCTCTGATATGTCCTGGAGACATTTTCCCATTGTCTTGGCGATTAAAATTTGGCTCCTCATTACTTATAGAAATTTCTGCAGTCAGCTTGAATTTCTCCCCAGAAAGTGATTTTTGTTTTTTCCTATTGCGTCATCAGGCTGCAACATTTCCAGACTTATTTTTCCCTGCTTTCTCTTGAAAATTTTGCCACTTAGAAATTTCTTCCACCAGATAACCTAAATCATCTCTCTCAGGTTCAAAGTTCCACAAATATCTAGGATAGAGGCAAAATGCCACATTTCTCTTCATATAACAAGAGCGACCTTTATTCCAGTTTCCAAAAAGTGCCTCCTTTTTATCTGAGACACCTCAGCCTGGACTTCATTGTCCATATTACTGTCAGCATTTTGTTTAAAGCCATCTAACAAGTCTCTAGGAAGGTCCAAACTTTCCTACATATTCCTTTTTCCTTAGCCTTCCAAGTCTCTAGGAAGGTCCAAACATTCCTGCATTTTTCTCTCTTCTTCTGAGACCTCTAAACTGTTTCAACCTTTGCCTATTCCAAAGTTGCTTCCACATTTTCAGGTATTCTTACAGCAGCACCCCACTCTATCAGTACCAATTTATTGATTTATTCTGTTCTCAGGCTTCCAATAAAGACATATAAAAGACTGGGTAACTGTTAAAGGAAAGAGGTTTGTCTCACCATTCAGTATGACTGCAGAGGCTTCAGGAAACTAAAAATCATGGCAGAAGCAGAAGCAAACATGTCCTTTTTTACAAGGTGACAAGAAGTAGAATTGCTTTACTGAAAGGGGGAAAAGCCTTTTATAAAACCATCAGATCTTGTGAGAACTCACTCACTATCATGAGAACAGCATGAGGGCAACTCCTCCCATAATTAAATTGTTTCCCACTGGGTCTTTCCCCACAACATGTGGGGATTACGGACATTACAGTTCAAGATGAGATTTGGGTGGGGATACAGCCAAGCCATATCACTAGTTGTGTGACACATTTTGTAATTCTTGAAATAGTTTGAACTTTTAAATTATTATATCTGGGATGATGATCTGTGATCAGTGATCTTTAATGTTACTACTGTAATTGTTTTGGGAAGCCTCAAACCATGTCCATAAATTTAATAACAAGGCAAGATTGTCTCTGCTTTCACAAGTGTTAGCCAAAATTTCTTTGGAGGTTTTCAACAAGGCAATTCAGTAAAAAGATGAACTAAAAGTCATATAGATTGTAAAGACACAAAATAGCTCCTCTATTTCCAGATAACATAATCTTGGATGTAGAGAATGTTAAATATCAACTAAAATTCTATTGGACTTATACATGAGTTTAGAAAAGGTCTCAAGGTACATGGTCAATATAAATAAGCCAACTGTATTTCTACATACAATGAACAATCTGAAAAAAAATTAAGAAAACAATTTTCTTATAATAGCAGGACAAAGAGTAAAGTAACTGTGGATGCATTTAACCAAAGAAGTGCAAAACATATAATCTGCAAAATAGAAACACTGTGTAAAGAAATTAAAAAGATATTAGCTATCAAGGAAATGCAAAGCAAAATCAAAACCACAGTAAGATACCACCTCATATGCACAGAGATGGCTATTAGCAAACGAAAAGATGTGAAATCCTGTCTGTACTAAAAATACAAAAATTAGCTGGGCATGGTGGCGGGTGCCTCTAATCCCAGCTACTTGGAAGGCTGAGGCAGGAGAATCACTTGAAACCAGAAGGTGGAGGTTACAGTGTGTGGATATTGTGCCATGTGCCACTGCACGCCAGCCTGGGTGAAAGAGTGAAACTCCATCTCAAAAAAAAAAAAAAAAAAGAAAAGAAAAAGAAAACTATTGCTGAGGAAGTAGTTACACTGAAACTCTTATACACTATTGGTGGTAATACCAAATGATGCATTCACTTTGGTAAAATAATTCTGGCAACAAATCAAAGGCTAAACTTAAGTTAATATATCATCCAGCAATTCCACTCCTAGGCGTATACCCAAGATAATTGGAAAAAGCTACCCTTGACATTTGTACATGAATAATCATGGCAACACCATTTCTAATAGTTAAGTGAATAAATACATAAAATGTAGCATATCCATACAATTGAATATTTTTTAGAAATAAAAAAATGAAGTACTGTTATAAGAAACTACATGGATGAACCTTGAAAACATTGATTAACAAATATCCAGTCACACAAAAAAATCAAATATTGTATTTCATTTACATGAAATGTACAGAATAGACAAAATTATAGAGAAAGAGAGAAATTAGTAGATTAGATTAGATTAGATTACTGGGACTATAAAAGGGGGTAAGGAACAGTTGGGGTTATGAAAAGTACAGAATTATTGCTAATTAATGTGAGATGAAAAAATAATCTAAAATTACTTATGGTGGTATATTTACAAGTCTATGAAAATTTGGGAAACCAGCAGATTGTACTTTGTAAATGTGTCAGTTCTATGGTATGGAAATATACCTCAATGAAGTTGTTAAAAATAAGCCTTCTAATTAATTAGCATTGTATATCTCTTCAATTATAATCTTCAGTTTCTTTCAGCAGTGTCCTGTAGTTTTCAATGTATAGAACTTGTACACAGTTTGTGTGTGTGTTTCCATTCTCAATATTATTTCAGTAGCAGACTTTGTTTCAATTTCCAATTAATTACCAGCATATGGAAGTGCAATTGACATTTTAGTGTTCACCTTTTACGTTGAATATGTCCTAAATTCACCTTTCAGTCACTTCTTTGCTTATTAGTTTTTTTCTACAAAATATATTATTATATGTAGACACACTTTAAACAATTATTGTAAATGTGTATGTAGTGCATTTATTTTCATTACCTTATTTCACTTTCAAGGACCTGCAGTACAAAACTGAACAGGATATTGAAAGCAGGCAAGTTGTCTATTTTTAAATTTTAGTGGAAAAGTGATAAACCTCTCAACATTGTATTTTTAATCAAATTGGGGAAATTTCTTATTGGATACTTTAGAATCTGACTTTTAAATTTCTTCAGGTGTAGTTAGAATAGGTTTACCTTTTTATTGTGGAAATTACATTTAACATGAGATATATTATCTTTAGAAAATCTAAGTTTACAATAGAGTTCTCTCTCTGTTGTTTTATTTTATAATTGACATATAATAATTGTATATAATTATGAGGTATTTTTCATATTTCAATATATGCATTTATTGTTTAAAAATCAAATAAGGGTAATTAGCATATCTATCACCTTAATCATTTATCATTTATTGATAGTGAGAACATTCCAGAACCTCTCTTAAAGCTATTTCGAAATATACAAATAGCTGTTTAGTATTCTATAATTATATTGTATGAGTATATACAATATAATTAAATCATGTGTATAAGTATACAATATAATTAAATCATGTGTATGAGTATCCAATATGATTATACAATACTAAATTGTATGACTGGATGGTTGTACAATACTAAAATTGTGTTGTATGTTGTCTGTTTTATTATATATTGTATTGTATATTGCATGATTTTACAAAACTAACATACAATATATCACATTATTTACTCTAGTCATCCTGCTATGGAATGGAACACCAAGACTTATTTTTCATGTCCAACTGTAGCTTTTCGTGATGACCAATCTCTCCTCTTTCCCTTCTCCTCCCCATCCTCTGGTAATCACTATTCTGCTCTTTACTTTTTTGAATTCAACTTACTTAGATTTCACATATAAATAAGATCACGTGGTATTTCTTCCTCTGTGCCTGGCTTATTTCACTTAACACAATGTCCTTCAGGTTCATTTATGTTCCCACAAATGCCAAGATTTCATTTATTTTTGTGGCTGAATAGTATTCAATAGTGTAAATATACCATGTTTTCTTTATTCATTTGTTGATGGACTCTTAGGTTGATTCCATATCTTGGCCAATGTGAAAAGTGCTGTAATAAATATAGGAGTGAAAATATCTTTTCCATATAGTGATTGTGTTTCCTTTGGAGAGATACTGAGAAGTAGGATTGCTGGATCACATAGTAGTTCTATATTTAATTTTTTGAAGAAGCTACATAGTTTTTTCCATCATGGTTATACTTATTTTCATTCCTACAAGCAGGCAGTGAGTAAGGGTTCCCTTTGTTAGTATGTCCTCTCCAACACATTTTTTTTTTTATTTTTCAAAAGTAGTCATTCTAACTAAGATAAGGTGATACCTTGTTATAGTTTTGATTTGCATATCTCTAATTATTAGTGATATTGGGCATTCTTTTTTTCATATATCCATTGGCCATTTGTATGTCTTCTCTTAGATGTATCTATTTGAGTCTTTTGCCCATTTATAATTGGATTGTTTTGTTGTCGTTGTTTTGCTGCTTACCTATTTTGAATATTAACTACTTATCAGATATAAAGTTGACAAATATATTCTCCCATTCTACAGGTTGTCTCTTTGCTCTGTTGAGTGTTTCATTTGCTGATGTAACACCATTTGTCTATATTTGCTTTTATTGCACCTGCTTTTGGAGTTTTATCCAAATAAGTATTTGCCTAGACCAATTCATGGAACTTTTCCACTATGTTCTTGTCTAATAGTTATGTAGTTGTTGATCTTACAGTTAAATCGTTATTCCATTTTTGTTGACTTTCATGTAGTAAGAAAACAGGGTCTAATCTAATTCTATTTTTCTGCATGTGGATATACAGTTTTCTCACCATCATTTATTGAAGTGGTTTTTCTCTCTCAATTCTGTATATTTAACACTTTTACCTAAACTCAGTTGCCTGTAAATGCATTGATATATTTAAAGATTTTCTGTTGGTCTATGTATCTCTTTCTCTGGAAGTACCATTTGCTTTTGTTGTGATGGCTTTGTAGTACGTTTTAAAATCTGGTAGAGTGATGGCAACAATTTTGTTATTATTGCTTAAGATTGCTTTGGGTATTTGGGGTCTTTTGTGGTTCCCTATAATTTTAGTTTTCATTTTCTATTTCTGTGAAGACTGTCATTGGTACTTTGATAGGAATAGCATTAACACTAGATCATTTTGTTGACTTTTTTATATAATTGGAACCATTCACATATGTGTGGATAAATCGCCCCTTTATTCTTCTGTGACTTGTATTACTTTGCATACTGCCCCCAAAGTTCATCCATGTTGTAGCATATGGCACAATTTTTTCATTTTAAGGCTTAATAACATTTCAATGTATTTACATACTACTTTTATTTATCCATTCACCCAGCAATGGACATTTTGGATGTTTCTGTATCTTTGTTGCTGGCAATAATGCTGCCATAATATGGGAGTACAGATATCTCTTTGAGATCCTGATTTTAATTGTTTTGAATTATTGCCCATAAGTGGGATGCCTGGATCATAAAGAAGTTTATTTATAATTTTTTAGGAACCTCCATACTATTTTACATAGGGGCAGTGCCATTTTGCATTTCCAACAACCATATACAGTAGTTCTGAATTTTATATATCCTCATAAACACTTTTTATCTCTCTCTCTTTCTTATTTTAAAATAATAGCTAGCTTAACAAGTTTGAGCTGATATCTGATTATGGTTTCTATTTGCATTACCCTGATGATTAGTGAGGCTGAACTTCTTTTCATACACATGTTGTCCATTTACGTGTCTTATTTGAAGTAAGTCCTTTGCCCATTTATTACAAAAAAATAGATGATTTTTTATTTTACTGTTGATTTAGAAGAGTTCTTTATATATTTTAGATATCAAATACTCATCAGATATATGGTTTACAGATATTTTCTACAATTCCATATGTTCCCTTTTCATTATTTTGATTGTTTCATTTTCTGTGCAGAAGCTTTCTATTTTGATGTACTCTCTCTTGTTTATTTTTGCTTTTGTTGTCTGTGCTTTTGGTATTGTATCGAAAAAATCATAGCCAAGACCAACATCAAGAAGCTTTTTTCCTATATTGTTTTTCTAGGAGTACTATATTTTAAGGTCATGCAAGTAATTAATCCATTTTGAGTTGATTTTAGAGTATAGTATAAGCTAAGTATTTGCTTTCATTCTTTTGCATGCAGACATTAAAGTTTTCCAACATCATTCATTGTAGAAACTATCCTTTCTCCATCCATAGTGTGTCTTGACAGCCTTGGCAAAGGCCAGCTGTCTGTATTTGTGTGGGGTTATCTTTTGAAATCATGGAGTATAATGCCTCTGGCTTTGTTCTTAAGAACAAAGTTTAATCATAATTATTATTTTGATGCTCTTGTAAATGAAATTGTTTTCTTTCTGCATAATTCACTGCTAGGGTATATAAACTCAACTAATTATTGTATGCTGATTTTGTATTCTGTAATGCTACTGAATTTGTTTATTACCTCTAACAAATAAAAGATACACAAATTGGAAATGAAGAAGTAAAATTATGGATGCATTCAGATGACATTATCACATATTTAGAAAACCTGAAGCACCTATGTAATAGCCTTAAATTTAAGTCTAATTAACCTCTACTATAAGTGTGACCTTTTTCAGTTCTCTACTAAAACTTCCAGGTTTTAACAAATCTCTCCATGCTGCATAGTCAGAACTTGTTTGTCTCCCTGTCCTACAAGGTATTGGAATTTTTTTTTAGCTTTTCCTCACTGGTACTCATTCTTCCCCCATTGCTGTTTTTGCCTGGCCTCGTAAAATACCACCTTACATAGTTCCATTTTCTATGAGCCAGAGACACAAGCTGTCCTCTATGCAGATGTCTCAAGTTCTTTCTCAGAGTAGCTCCCTCCTGTCTGGCATTCTGCCTTCAATTTTCAGCCACCTTAGATCCCTTGAATTCTGACCTCTGCATCTCCTCATCCAAACTATGCTGCTCTGCTCAAGTTCCCATCTGTGCACTGAAATCGGAAGAGTGTCCTCAGGAAGAAAGCCAGAGTGACTCTATAACTAACCCTGTTTGATTATTCTTTTTATGGATCTCACAACTGATCCTTTTTCCCTAATGCGTGTAAAAATTGTTTCATATATTTTGTCCAGGATTTTTGTTGTTGTTGTTGTTGCATATGGTGGGATGACAGTCTAGATTTCATTATTCTACAATGGCTGGAAACAAAAGTATTTTCCATACCCAGAGTTTGTTGTCTAAAGATTCTTATAACTTTGCCCAGACATGTTTATATAGAAGTATCAAAAGGACTTACCCTTAAGTCAAAATAGTGACAATGTAAAATGTATTAGAGGGAAATATAGATTCACAATCTATCCCTGAAGCTATTTTATTTATTGAGTCTTACAATGTTCTACAAATAGTTGCTCTATAGCTTTTAATCTGCAAATATACCTAGAATTATTATTTTTTCAACATGATAAGCAGCAATCTATAGGATACCACATACATTTTCAAGATTGAAAATATATCTAAGCACAAGAAGCATGAAGGAGTTAAACAAAGCACTCATAATAAAGTGAGGAGTCATATATGATTCTTCTTTCAATTATGATAAAACATTCATGTTTATGTGTTATACATGTGCAATCATATGCACAAAATATTTCACTTATTAATATCCTGTGCAAAAAATAAATAAATAATCAGAGTTCTTAGTTTTCTATTATCATTTTCTTATTTGCTCAGTAAAATTATTCAAATGGTAATTATTCTATCAACACATTTTACTGTCAATCTGGAACATTTCTCCAATGACACTGATTTTCAAACAAAGCCATCTGCATTTCCATCTACCAGGATGCATATTTCATCAGAATTATTTTAGTATAAAGTTTCAATAATAACAAGGCTTAGCATGATGCATCTATATATCCAGTTTTGTGTTGGCTTTGGTTCTTACCCAGTGTGGTCCTTGTGGTGGTGACCAAGAGGTTGCTTGTCTCACCCCTTGCACAACCCCAAGCAGTTCAGCATGGGGAGAGAGACTCCATTTATTTGGGGGAGAGTAAAAAAAAGAAAAAAAGAAATGGATTTTCCTTCATTTAATAAGATGGCAAGCAAAAATAAGCAGAACCTATGAAGAAGAAGCTGGACAAGCAAGGGGAAAATGACCAGTGGAGTCAACAGGAATAGGGGCTTTTTGTGGCCAGCCGATTCTTAGAGAAAGCTGATAAGGGAGACATATTTCAGTTTTTGTAAATCTGCTCAATCTTGGTTTAGATGCTTATAGGAAAGACAGAGGCTGAGTAAAGTTTGGTCAAGACAACCTAGTTGGTAGGAAATGGACAACTGTGAGTACCTGGGCAATGTGTTGCTTGAGAAATTTGATAATATGGCTATGTAATGCAACATCACTAGAATTATATCTAAAGGAAAAAAGAGGAGGAGATCTAGCTTAGAAAAATAAAGGATGACCTTTGCAAGAAGCCAGTTCATTTCATATAGGAAAAGAGTTTTTTGTTTTTATTTTTCTTATTAAATATAGCTGTGATTCCCTTTCTTTCTGAAATGTACTTTGTTGAATTACCTACATTTTTTCATGAGAGCTAGTGTTAAGTATTTATATCATAAGCCCTAAGTGATCTTTTACCCTTATTTCCCAAAATGATTTTTAATATTCTCTATGTTTTTATTTTGATGTGCAAATATAGTGATTTTTCTTAGTTACAAAAATGCTCCTTTAGGTACTTCATTCTCAGATGAAGAAATTTATAATATTCAATCTCATTGTATGTTTAAGAAGAAAAAAAGAAAAACAATTTGAACATTTAGTTCATTTACATATTTAGGCCTTTTTAAAAAATTTTCTAAAGAGGTATTACAGTTTACTTTTGATATCGCTAATATCTCATTGTTTTCAGCTTTGTGAACAACCATTTATGTTTACTGATAAAGTATATATATTAGTATCATAAAATAATTAAAAATGTCTTATAAGTCTACTATTTTGTTAAAAATGTCCTATCATCTAACTAATTTAGATAGAAACAGACATGTAAATGGAAAATAATGTTTCTCTCCATTAAAGTGCTATTTCAACTTTAATAAAATCTTATTTGCTCCTCTAGTATTTTTAAGATAAAGTAAAATATAATAGCTGATGTAACTCCTTTTGTGAGACTTTATTTTTTCACTTAGTAATTGTTTTCCTTTTTCCAGCCCACTTCCGGTTTTGCCATTTTATTTGTGGGTTTGACAATTATAATTTGCCTCTTTGTCTCAGATTCACTTATGTAATTCACACACAATTGAACATATTAGTTTAATATTGTAGTCAATGTAATTAGTCTAAAGGTATGCCTCTCTCTGGGGATTGTGCATAGAGGAATCAGTGACTAACATGGGTGTATAAATCACCAAGTGGAAAAAGTGGAGCAATAAGAGAAAATGAATGCAGGGCAAAGATGGAAACTGTTTCTACTTTTTTTTTTCTTAGTTATGTTAATCAAAATTTTAAAATTAGGTTTATTTTGTTTGCATTTGTTCTTTTCAGTTGATTGAATTATTATTAAGCCAACATTTTGTATATATTGTTTTTTCTATTTGTAGAACTCTACTTGGACGATAATCAAAATCTTGGTTTGGTCACTGATCTTGTTTGAAACAAATGAATATATGGAGTAAAAGTATATATTTACATTAAGGACTATCCCATAGTTAACTAAAGTTAACCATATTTCAACAAATTAGTTGAGGTGTTCAAGATAGCAAGGTTTCTGGATATATTAGCAGTTTTTCAATTTAGTCAGACATGTTGTCTAAATATTTTATTGTATTTCTTTTCCTATTACTGAGGAATACTTCCTATTATTTTCTGCTTATTTTAAACCCAAAACACTAATTCAAAGTCAGTCTTTTAATTTCAGCTTTTTTGAAGTAAGTTTTACAATTGGGTTGATTATTTGGCAAAGATAATCAAAGCTAGCAGTTGAAAATCCATTCAAAACAATCTCTCTGTAATATGCTTGTAGCTATATTCATAAGGAAAGAAGACACAGTCATCTTGCAACTTATAAGCACATTAACAAAGTGTGGCAATGTTAAAAGCCCTAGTCAAGGTCATTTCAATTTTCATAGTAGTAACACAATTTCAAAGATCAGACTCTTTTCTTCAGTGTTATTAGACTTTACAACATAGCATGGCAAATATCCTTGTTTGTGAGTCTATCACATCTATATATTCTAACACATTACTAATAGTGAAAGAAAAGGAAGTTGACTCTATTCTAGATCGTCTAACTTATGTTTAGACTAATATGTTCATGATTTCTGTGACTTTTTTCCTTCTAGGAAGATTTGGGAAGACATGTTTACACCAAATAAGTGTATCACTAAAAGATAAATTTAACTGTAAAGTTGAGTTGTTTGGATAAATATATACACATATTCTATAGACATATATAATAGTTATTTTCATATTGGATATAATGTAATAATTGAATCATTAAGAGTATTCAGAATGAACCTAAAAGAAGTGATAATATTTAAACTTTACAATACAGAATGAAGTGACTAACTATATATATATTCAATTTCATAGTCCAAAACATGGAGAAAGATTTCTAGAGAGTGCCTGGAGGAATCCGCTTCTAAGAGTAACATATTTCATAGTTTTATTTGCTAAAGAAGCATAGATGGATTCACGATTCTAGTAACAGAACTCACAGGCTCTTTCTTTCCTAGAAGTCTGTAAAATGCTATTTGTTTTTATATAACTATTTAATTATTGCCTTTATAATGGTTCTTCTGGTCATTTTGTTTCTGTACTCAACAAACTGTAATTATATTATTTTTCAGACTTGCTAAGAGCAAGCCTTAATCCCATTTTAACAAATACTGTATTAATGCCTGATCTTTTGTTAGTTAAGAAGGTGTTTTAGATATATCCATTTGTTGTTTGAAGTTCTGAGGAATTTCTATGGTTATACAATTCTAACTGCACTTTGATAAGATTTTTATTCTTATTGGACTTCCCACATTTCCATTTTTACTGAAATAGTAAGCTTTTACTCATCGCATATGTTACAGTTCTGGTTTTTACATAATTATTTCTGAGAGCCAATTACAATTTAATTGACCAGTTTGATCCATTGTCACAGCAGAAAATAATAGCAGTAAAAAATTTGTAAAATAAATATTGTTAAAAATTAGAATAGTAATACTAATGGTGATTCTTAAATATTCTTACAGTAGAATGATAGTTTAGAAAATCCATAGACCAAGAAAAATTCTGAAATTCTGAAATTTTTAAAATTTCAGTGAGGAAAGAAAGCGTTGCTTAAAACATTACTTTTAAAAATAAGACATGGACACAGGGAGGGGAACATCACACACTGGGGTCTGTAGTGGGGAACTAGGAGAGGGACAGTGGGGGGTTGGGAGTTGGGGAGGGATAACATGGGGAAAAATGCCAGATATAGGTGACGGGGGATGGAGGCAGCAAACCACATTGTCATGTATGTACCTATGCAGCAATCCTGCATGCTCTGCACATGTACCCCAGAACCTAAAGTACAATTAAAAAAAAAAAAAAATATATATATATATATATGTAAAGACAGTTTCAAAGGAACTTAAAGCAAATTTAATGTCCGCTAATATCATAAATTAAACAGTATCCTCTGTCATTTTCAGCAGAAAATTATACATATTACATATATATATTTGTTTGTATTATGGTAATTATTATGATATATAATTAGCCTTTTAACATTATAATGATTAAAATAAATCTTTTTATTTTCTAAAGTCATGCCCCATATCTTACATTTGGTTCACATTCACACTGTTTTGGTTACATTTTCTTTTCTGAGTATAAAAAGGTTTTAACTGCTTCCAAAGATCATGAAAAAGCTAAATGTGACATCAAATAATGACTCCAGGTTTTTTTGATGTGTATGACAGCAATCTGAGTATTATTTAACAACAACATCTATAGCATGGTAGCTTAATTAGCTATACATTAACTTATTTTGGAATTTCTTTAAATATTTATCTAGCTATCTTTATGTCATTAACTTTAAGGAAGTGATTTTTTCCAACTTCCTAGGAGCATAAGGGTCATACTGCAGCAATTCTAATTGATTTAAACACACTTCTTTTTTAAACCTGTGCCAATTTCTTCTCATGATTTTCACCCTGTTTTTTAAAAATAAAGTGTGAAACTTTTCATTGTACAGTGTGACCAAAAAAATAAGAAAAATAGATATATTTTTTCCAAACTGTATATGAACCATAATCTGTTTGGACACCAGGGCCAAGGTTTGTTGATACTTCAGTCTCCTCTTCCGCTTGCAAAACTCTTAGCAATACTCCTTATTTAGGCCTACTAGAGAAACAGATGGAATCATGTTTATGAAAGAAGAGATTACAGGCGTGAGCCACCGCACCCGCAAGAAAGAAGCTCTTATAGAAAGATGTGGCTCAAGCCGGGCACGGTGGCTCAAGCCTGTAATCCCAGCACTTTGGGAGGCCGAGGCGGGTGGATCACGAGGTCAAGAGATCGAGACCATCCTGGTCAACATGGTGAAACCCTGTCCCTATTAATAATACAAAAAATTAGCTAGGCATAGTGGTGCGTGCCTGTAATCCCAGCTACTCAGGAGGCTGAGGCAGGAGAATTGCCTGAACCCAGGTGGCGGAGGTTGCGGTGAACCGAGATCGCGCCATTGCACTCCAGCCTGGGTAACAAGAGCGAAACTCCGTCTCAAAAAAAAAAAAAAAAAGAAAGAAAAGAAAAAAGAAAGATGTGGCTCACTGATCTTGTTTGAAACAAATGTATAAGAATAATATATGTACATTAATGCATATATTAATGGGGATACAAATGGTGTCTTCATGGTGTTTATTTTTCTCCCAGAAAACTGTAACTGTAAGAGAAAGATGTTTTACATAACTATCAATACCATTGTCAATTACAGGTTTAACAATTATTGAGAACTTAATTACCTGCAAAGTACAGTTTGAATCACTTATATGCATATTAACTCAAGCATGAGATTCTATGAGGTAGGTACTATTATTATTGTAATGGTATAATTAAGATAATTGAGCCACAGAGAAGATTAATTATGTGCCCATATTCACAAAGCTGAGGTAAGAAGCCAGAATTGTAATTGCAGTGTGTGCCAGAGACTGTGCCATCAAAGATAAAAAATTGTAAGCATTTGTATCTCAAGTTAATGTTTTTTTAAAAAAATTGTTAATGTTGGACTTTTTGAAATAAGCTATTTGAAATAGCCCCCAAGTTCTGTAAAGCTTAAAAAGAATACTCCTAAACTCCAATTTTTCTCATTTAAATTTCCTCCTTAGAGTCATGCACTTTCAGCCACTTATGCTGTTTTGTCTACCTCCATCTGTAGCTACTATTGCTTTCATGTTCAATGTGAAGTAAATTAATTGGCTTTCCATCCTTTTTCCTCAGAAAATTTTCCTTATATTTTCCTACTTTGCATGACTAGCATGCAATTTAATCTGCATGCTATTTACATTCTTTCTAAAAGTCAAATGACTGAAGGGTTAGACTTAATAATACTGGTTAGAATCAAGTGTCATAATTACAATTATACTTTCAACCTGTAAAATTACAAACCCATGTGTCCACTGACATCTGATAGTGTGAAGTCAGTTGAGTTGGAGGCACTGAGACTGTTTTACTGTCTGTATTTCTTAGTAATTTGTCATTGCAGCATTATTTCTATCATTGCATATGACAAGACAGTACTGAATATATTAGTGTCTAGGCTTAGAAATCTGCTTTATATGATCTAATGACTAACCAACTAAAAAGTTCCTATACTTTGCCCATAAAAGTATTTTCTCATATTTTCAAAAAATTTTTGTTGCTACATTTGTGGAAGGTCAATGTTTAAGCGACTGAAACCTCTTTCATGGACCTGCATGTAAATTATTCTCCTAAAATTGTCAAATAATAATGTATGTTACAACATTTTAGACATTACAAATAGTTCCCATGTAGTTAATAAAGCTTATCCCAGATAGGAATAATTCATCAGTTTTCATGATTGCTTCAGGACTACTTATGAAGATGATATATTATCTATATTTATTTATTGGCTTAACAATGCTCCACCATCTTGAAAATGTGACCTCCAAAGTTGCTCTGTGAATGAGACAACAAATAAAGGCATGGAAGCTTTTTGATAACAGGGCTGGAAACTGAAATACATCATTCCTGCCCACATTCCATTGCCCATCAATTGGTCATAACATTAACCACACCCGTAAGAGTTATAGAACAGGTAAGACTGGAGAGGGGCTAGCTGTCTCTGTTACATGACTCAAACTTCTTTTTTTAAATATTACTTACTCGTTTCTATGTATATGACATAATAATTGTACTGGGGCATATTATATCACATTATGCCTTTTATTTCTCTTGTACTGTTTTTCTCAAAGTCTGTGACTTGATCTCTTTGTTTTTTTCTGAAACATAGTCATTTATTTCTGTATTTACTAAGGTTTATATTTTTGTTTTTGTGTTTTATTATAAAGTTCTATAATACCTTTAATATTATGTTTATAAAGGCATAATCTATAATTATCCCTGAAGATCATTATATTCTTTTCCATTACCTATGTTTTGTCAATAATAATATATTTGTTTTTCTTTCCATGGTTCTATATGGTAATACTGATACTTTATTTGTCAGCTTTAATACTTTTGATACTCCGTTATTACAAAGCAGGCAGTTATAAAACTTATTATAGTTGCCAAGTTATTTTCTCTTCTTCAATAAAGGGTTTTACTGAGTTTTCAAAAAAATTAGAGTTTAAATATTTACATTTTTGCTCAGTAATTTTAACTCCCACATTACTATACTTAAGTATTGTATTTAAATTTTATTATACTTAAATATTATACTTAAATATACTTGATTAAACATATACAGGGTTCAAAGCCAGTATTTCTGTCATGGTATCCTAGTAACTACTTGGTTGCCTAAACTATATCTGAAATAATTTCTTCAAAAAGAGTTAATAGGTAAAATATTCTTGACGTGTTCTATGAAAGAAGAAATGTAAATTATAAGCCATTTTCTTTTAGCATATTAAAGATTTCATTTCATTGTTTAAGAACTTCCATTATGTGGTAGTTAGGAGAAATTATTCCCATTAATTCACATGCTTTCTCTGTAGAATTATACATCCACGAGTTTTTGCCTGTGACTTTACAATTTCCCCCAACTACAGTAGGCAAAGTATACTTTCCCAACTATTTAATGTAGGTCTGCTTTAGCCAATCGAATGTCAGCCAGTAAGACTACAAGTTAAGCTTTAAATACTTGTGTGATTTGGCTTGCCTCAATGGTCCATCATAAGAAAAATCTGTTCCCTGTAGCTGCTGTTGCTTCTTACAAGGCTCCAGAAAGAACACAGGGCGTAGATCTTACCTGTCTGCAAGTCTTCAGTCCACACTGGTCCAACAGATAAGCCCTGCTGAGATTAGGTGAACTGTAGCTGATTTACAAGACACATGAAATGAACAAATAAAGAATGGTTGCAATAAACCACTGATTTTATGAAATGGTTACATACCAATATTTCAAGGAAAAAACTAATATATATTTTTAAAGTTTAGCTTCCTGTTCTATAGTCCTTTAAGGATTTTTTTTTCTGACTATAAGATTTTTTCATTGTAAATATCAAAATAATTAACCATTTTCTGTCATATGTCTATGAGTTATTCTCTTTATATTTATCCTTACTAAGGCAAGGGAGTATAGGATTTGTTGACAGATGATTTTCACTAGTATTGAAAATTTACACCCAGGATCTCTTTGGCTACTTGATACTTCCCCATTCTTTTTTTTTTTTTTCTCTGTAGCGTTCAATAGAAATATATTAATCATCTTTCATCATGTTTTATATTTTTCTTTTTTACATTTGTTCTATTATAATACTACTCTATGCTTAAATCTGGATTTTTTTCTTGACCTGTATTCCATATCACTAACTTTCTTTAAATTATTTTCTAAGTGTTGCCGATTCCATTCAAATAATGCTGAATTGCCATTTTTAAACATTGATTCTTACAGAATCTCCTGTAATTGTTTATGATATCTAATGTGTCTTTTTAAAAAATGTTTCATTCACAGTTATTTTAATCTACATGTCTGGCCACTCCAATATCTACATCTTCTATGGTTTTTAGTTTTATGCTAATCTCTGAAATTTTTTATTAATTGCTGCTTCTTTTATGCTTACCTACTTTTGCTTTGAGTGCCAGACATTCCATGTGAACATTTGCAGAGATAAGTTAATGCATAACATGAATCTGTGTGTGTGAGGGTGAATGTGTGAGTGTGTGTGTGAGAGTGTGTGTGTGTATGAGAGTGTGTGTGTGTGTGTGTGTGTGTGTACCTGGTGGTGCTGTTGGGATTGTCCTTGACCTTCATCGCCTCCTTGCTCTTTCCTCTTCTTCCTCGTCTTTCTGAAGAACTCTCTTCCCTGTACCCTTCCTCTTCTCTCTTCTGTTTTTTTCTTGTTGCTCATTTTTGTTTACTTTGTTTTCAACAAGAATATTTCTCTTTTACAAACCACTCCACTGCTTGAAGTAAAGCTTCTCTTTAATTCTATTTCACAATTTCACTTAGTCCATTTATTTAAATTGTTCTCTTTTATATTTTCATTTCTCACAGTATATTTCTCTACCTACATTTTGTCTTGCCCTTCTTATGATTAACAATATTTTTTCTAATGCCACTTAATTCTGTGTACTCACTTCTAATCCCCTTTGTCTCACTAATTTTTTGCTACATTCATGTTAGTCTGCTTTGTAATTTTTCAGAGAGAACATTACATCATTAACTTTAATCAACATTAATGGCAACCTATTTCAGCAAAACTACCATTTTGTGGTAATAGTTCAGCATTTTTCTACTGTGTGTGCATGATTTACAGGTATGATTTAAAATTTGTTTTTCCTTATAATGTTACTGTATCGATGTGTACTAGTTTATCTTACTTTTTACTAATAAATACATAAAATAGATTCTTTTCAAAGTAGATATTTGAAGGCAATTTGGGATAATCATGAAGAGGAAGAGGCAGAGTAGCCTTTCAGTATTAATAATCCAAAGGCAAACTTCTTTCAAATTACAGAGTCAAACAGATTACTTTTATTTGAGCTACCTTGTCTGAGTCATTATTAGTATAAGGCTGAACCATTTGTTATCTAACCAAAGAAGGTCCCAGGAACATTCTGACAGTGCTCAAATTCACATCGCTTTTCAACTTGCTTTGAAAAGAGGGATTAAAAGGTCATTTCATGACAAGATTTTACCTTCATAAAGTATATTTTTTCTGGTTCTTTCTAAAATTCATTACCTTTGGGTTTTTTAAACACTTTAGCATGTTTTCTTTACTTCTTTCTGAAGTTCTACCTGATCTTAGTTCTTTCAATAATCTACCAAAATTTGGAGTATTTGATTTGTCTGTGTTCTGAAAATGTTCTTTTAGTTTATTTCGTCATTTTCCTTGTTGCTTTTGTAATGGTATAAGGTGGTGACTGAAAGATTGTATTCAAATCAGAAATCCTGTTAACAACCACTATTAGAGCTTCAAGAATTTTTTTCTACTCTATGGTTAAGTCTGGATTAAATACACATTAAACCAGCTAATTAAAAGTACGGAACTAAAATTTTAATAGAAGTCTGAATGAGTTTTGAAGTCAAAGGCCATAGAACTTATTAAAACATATATAATTTACACATTTCTTACCCTCAACATTACATTTTTGTAATTCTATGCAAGCAAAAGGCACACTTCTCTTCTTGATGGACATTTTAATTGATATATAATAGACATATATTTTTGGTGTACATGTGATATTTTTCTACATTCACATAATGTGAAGGGGAATATATGTTGAGGCTACTAAGGGAAATAATGCAGTGAAGAAATCTTTCTCCGGTGCCAGCTTCAGATATCCTGGGTAACTGAATTTCTCCTTACAATGCCCCGTCAATAATATGCCATAATTGAGATGTAGTTTATTCAGACCTCCGCTTCTCTTCTCCACAATTCAACTACTGATGCCTTTCCTACTCTTTGTTTTACCTAGGAATGTCTGATTACTGAGGATTCTGACTACAATTTCTCTCTCACTGTCATGTTGCTTCCCGTCTCCTGGCTTCTAACCTTCTGCTGCCTCAATTTCCTGCAGTATATCGCCTATTAAGAAGTTCTCCAAAAATTGTTGTTATCAATTATCTTATTCAAATGTTGTCATTACTCTTTAAGAGACAAAAAACAGACATTTTTGTCCTCTACTTACAGATGAAAAATAAACTCATAATTATAACCCTAGAATGTAGTAACCTAAAATTGAATTTTGGCTTTGTTAACATTAGCCTTATAACCTTTAGCCTTCTATGCTATATACTCTAAGGTCGTCTATTTTAGTGCAAGAATCATACAGTTTGCAAAACTTAAAATGTATATATTGAAAGAATGTGACGAACTTTCATTTTATAAGCTGTAAGATCACATTGAACAATTCAGAGGTACAAATACAAAAATGTAGCATTTATCATTTTCTTTAACTTCTTAAAACATTCCAGGTATACTAAGTTATATGAAGTATTTAATATTAACCAGTAAAAGTACAAGCTCAGCTACACCATAAAGATATTACCTCCCTTCAATGATTGGAAAGAATGATGACCAGTACTTGGATTAATTGTTTTTGCTCTAACTTACTACACATAAGGTGACAAGCACTTTAGAAATGTATGACAAAGGTATATAGACAATTGAGTGGACTAAGTTTGTGCTTTTTTTTCCTAAGTATGTTTCATTTTAATGACTATTGCAGTCTATAGGGAGTGAGAAAACCCAAGGTGAGAAAGGCTGATACCAGAGGCTTCTGCTTATTCTGCGGTGTTAAATTGAGGTGGGAGCACAGAATCCCTCAAGAATCCACCTGTGTTTATGCAGCTCCAATACTGCACCAGTTAAATGATTCTAGATTTGATTTCTTTGTATTAACAAATGTACAGCAGTTGTGGCCAAGACTTAGCATAATGCATCCCCATCTCTGTCAAATAAACAGAATCTCTTTAAGGTAAGTTAAGTGTGATACAGAAACTAATGAACAAAGAATATGCCTTGACATAATCTGTGTTTGAAAAATGTCTATATGTCTTCATGATAGCAGTTTTGAGGAGAAGGATCTTTTTTGTTTATGCTCATTTCTCCTGATGTTGTCTGGTCTTTGGTTGTGCTGCCTTGTCATCCTTGTTTCTCTGAGCTTTAACCTATGTCTTAATTGAGTTCACTGGTGATCATAGCAGGTTCCATTCAGCATCTGTATATGTACCTGTATCTCCTGTTCTCTCAGCCTGAGTTCTTGGTGGTGAGATTTCACTTTCTGGATCCCCCATTTTTGGATCCCAGCCTTGTTTATTTGTCTCTTAGCTCTCTGATAACCCCCTGTGGGTATGTAAGAAAATACTGGTCTCACGCACAATAACAGCAGAATTATCCTGTTTTGTAGAAATCTCTCTTGATTGGTGCCATTCTATTGTGTTTATGATGGATGTTTGAGTATTAGGTGCACAGAGAGCTAAACTGACCTGAGTGTTTCTACAAGTGCCCCTTACCTTGCCTCCTCCTGTGATTCTTACCCTGTTTTTCCTTTGCACCCATCACCTCATCAGAAGGGGTATGTTGTCTTCTTATGAGAGGGAATGCTTTATTTCATATTCTAGATTTTTCTGCCTTTTGCCCATTATGACACTCTATTAACCAAGTTGTCCAAGTGTATCCAGTAATATAAAAGGAGTTGTTGAAATTTAGAAAATCAATTTCTCCAGTTCTAGTTGTCTACTGCTGTATAACAGTTTACCCTAAAATTAAGTAGGCTAAGACAAGAACTACTTATTATGGATGACTCTGTAGGTTAATTAGCCCCACTTAAGCAATTCTTCTGCTCCAAGTGTTATTCAATGAGGCTGCAATCGTCTGGAGGCTCAACTGTGCTAGAATGATCAAGATAACTTTGAATATCACTGTCAGGTGTTGCTAACCACAGGCCAGGAACTGAGCTAGAGCTGTTGACGAGAGATCCTTGTTGTTTTCCTTGCGGCCTACCATGTCTTTTATGCTTTTCCTAGCTTTAAAGGTGGGTTCCAAACATGCAAAAGTGGAAGCCTCATCTTTCTTAATGGTTCAGAAGTTAAACAGTTTCACTTTCGATATATTCAGTTAGTCAAAGTATGTTACAAGTCCGGCCTAGATTTAAGGAAAGCAAAAATATTTTTCATTTCTTGATGAGAGAAGTGACAAATAATTTGTTTTCGTCTTTAATTCCCAACCCCCCTAGTAAAACATATCTGCAAAGACTGCTGAATCAGCCTGGACCATCCCCAAAGCTAATCTCCCAGTCAACACTCAGCAACAAGACTGTGGTTTAAATCTACTTTTTTGAGAAGCTGTAATATTTTAGTTCAGTATATTTGTATCAAGATGTAGGAGTCATAAAACATGTCTGTGTATTCTTCAAACATATTATCTGGTTGGAAAAAAATTAAAATTAAAATTATATTTTTGGAATAAGAGAGTTGACACAACTAAAATTTAATTAGAAGAGATGTAGTTATTCTGAGACTTCCTAAAACTAATAATATCCAATCATTATTCAAGGTTGTCTGTGATGACGTTCCACTGATAATCAGGCAGAGTAATTTAGAATGTTCCTTCTAATTTCACACTCAATAGGAAATTGTGTGAGCAAAAAAAGTCAACGTTTCCCATCTGTCTTTTGAAAACATTCAGGGAAGCTCTCTTTATGAAATCCAAATTATTGGAAGGACAAAAGCAGAAAAGAATAATGACAATGTAATTTAAAAATAATAATTAAGTCTATTTCTAATATTGATCTTTGAAAATAACATTTTATATTTATTTTATTAAATAGAAGTTAATTTTAGAAATTATGAGTGAATATTAATTAATATAAGCATCATATGACATAAATCTCTTGAAAATGGGCTGAGTGCAGAGGCTCACACTTGTAATTCCAGTGCTTTGGGAGACAGAGGCAGGAGGATTGCATGAGGCCAGGAGTTCAAGAACTACAGGTAGCAAAGCAAGACCCCATCTCTGCCGAAAATTAAAAAAAAAAAAAAAGTAAGTGAGGCATGGTGGTGAATAGATCACTGGAAATCTTAATATTGAGGAAGGTTTTTCTGCTACAAACCTCAGAACTACTTACAATACCATTGCTACACCTATACTACTTCTAGGTTTACATAAGCATTATCTGCTTTTTAAAAATCTTAAAAATATATTACACTTTTCTAAAACCTTCAAATTAACTTCTTAGGTTCTTATTTATACTATAATTTTAAAAAATTCATGTAAATGAAATTATACACTATGTAACATTCTGGTATTAAACTTTTTCACCAGCATAATTCTCTGACGAGTCATTCACGTAGAGTACAAATTATAGCCAGTTCCTGTATTGTTATTGAGATGTATTTCATGTTATAGATTTTCAGCCGTTTGTTTAGGCATTCACCTGTTGAAAAGACATTAGGACTGATTTCAGTTTTTGGTTTTTATGAATAAAGCTGCTATGGACATTTGTGTACAGGTATTTGTATGAACATGAGTCTTTATTTCTTTAGGATAGACATGCAAGAGCGCAAATTTGAATTAAGTATTTTCAAAAATGTTGAATGTGATGGGTGATTTGCTTTGACATGATAATCATTGAGTTTGTAGATAATTGTAATGAGGATTCTTAGGACATTTGAACTTATTTGATATATTTGTCATTGCATTGATTTATGGCATAGAATATTTTGCTAAGAAATTTTAAATAATTATGCCATCTAAAATATTTTTGTACAGTAATCAAAATGGATTCTTGAAGGTCAATAATATTTATCATTACTTTCTTTATATAAAATGACTTAGAAACAAAAAAGTAATTTCTGTAATAATTAGGTTGACCTTGATCAGGGAATAGGGGTCATATTATTTAGAAAGATGCAAAAGGTAATTGTATAACCATTTATATATTAAAGCCTTAATTATAATTAGAGTTGATTCAAAAACATAAATAATGATGCACACAATTCTTCCAAAAAGCTTACGTGTTCTTTACAGGTAAAGATAGATCAAGTAGAATTTTTTAAAATACAAATTTAATTATAGAAGCATTATTCTTAGCAAATAAAATGTAATCAAGAAATCAGACTCAAGCTGAAATAATTATAAATTTAATTTTCTTTGTGAATTATTTAATTGTATTTCCAATGTTTACTGTATGTTTTTCCAGTCTGCAATAGATAATCAATGTAGCTATATATTTTTGAATTTCAATGGGTGCCTACAAATAATTAATGATTAAATTATATGATGACATATCTTGTAAAAAGTGTAAATATATCTGTCAGAAATGTAATAATACCTAGCTAAGAAGAGACTATATGTTTCATGTGATAGCTGGTTTTAAAATATAATTTCAAAGGACTCAAAACTAAAGGTACACACTAAAATTGGCTAAATTCTACCATCTTTTATAAATATATATGCCTATAATTATATGTAAAGTTTTTTTAAATGTAAGTGGTTTTATTCTGCTAACCAAAACTGTGTGTGTGTATACACATACTCACATGCTTATGTATGTGCCTGTGTACACACTCCAGCTACTCTTTGGCTGTGAGTAATAAATAGTCTTTTATCTTCTATAGTGGTCTTGTGTTTCTATAAAAAACAAACATTTTATTACACAGAGCACAAAAAGAAGACAGGGTAGTATTTGTCATTAGTTCCCCACACCCAATTTCCAACAGAGTAACAGTGAGGGTGAGTGGATGTTCAGCACATGTATTGGGTTTGTACATAAAGGAGGAACTCCAAAATCATGAGATTCAGAGCTAACATAGGGGCTGCTGGCATTTCTGTCACCGTTTTCTCTGGAAATATATGAAAACCTTATCTTTACTTCTATAAACTAAACAATTTCTCTTTGATGAGTCTAGGGGGAGGTCTCTAGTTTCTTACAATCCTGAAATGCAGTTCCAAAGAGTGTGTGGGTAGATGTTTTCTATCTTTACTATAGTTTGTCAATTTCCTCTGCCCAGAATGCATGGAATATGAGAAACCCAAGAAGAATTTTCTCTCCAAATGTCCACTTCCTGGTTTTACAATGCCCTGGTTTTACAATGCCCTGGTTCATGGCAAATTTTTCTAATTATTTCCCTCTCTCTCTACTACTCTAGTATAATTTGCCCTGGCTGGTACCAAATCTGCTCATCAGCTTGTCTTGTGTAACACTTATTTAAGACTAGTGTCAAACGTATACTATTGAACTCAACCATGTCAAGGGGCCTTGATATAGACAGATGAACAAATACCATACACCTTCAGGGTCAACTTCAGAAAGCCAGGTAGTTTTCCATATGGATTTCTGTAATGAGTTTTCCAACTTGTTTGAGGCATTAACAAAGTCATAGCATGATAGCTACTTCCCTCTTGATCATTTTGGTGGAAGGTGAGAATACTGATATCATTCATAATATTTCTGTCCAATGAGTTGAAGATGGTTTAAATGCCTTCCATGGCTAGGAGGGTGTCATCGATCATTTTACCTAAGTCACAGACATATTTTATGATATCCTTATAACTGAATGATTCCCATCGTAGTTAAAACTGCCCACATAGTACAAGTAATGAGTCTGGTACTATGTGGGGAGTTCCCAGAATATCTGAGCGTAGCTTCATTTTTGAGAGACCTCTTCAGTTATCCGTAGGCTACATGATCCATTTGTACATTTTCTTTAAATAATCCAATGTCACTAACATGCCCTAACATACAAATCACCATATCTCTTGTGAGAGAAGCAAGTCAATACTGACTCTCATACAAGAAGGGCAATCCCAAGGATATATGTGGTGGCTCTAGAAATAATTATTCTTTATAACTGTCTCCTCCTTCTTTCCAAGTGAAATATACATCAGTCCATATCCACAGCTTCACAGTGCCATTCTCATGCTTCCAGTGGGGTTTTTTTTAAGCAGGGTATCATCTAAAAGCAGTCAGTTCAATGTGTCCTTCTTGTCCAGTACACCAACTTATTGACCCACATGGAATAACTAAGCATGAATATAGGAACAACGTAGAGATACTGTTTGTGCAGGACAGGCTATTTTGTTATCAGCGGCATCTGGTTATGAATGAGAAACTCAGTGGAGAGTTTAATCCACAGGTCTCCACAACAGTTTGCAAGAGTCCCACCACACTGTTTTCCTTTGAGAAGAAGGATCCAGAGGGGGTTTTAAAAGATTAAAAGAATTAATTTCTCCCCTTCCCCATAATTCAAAAATCTATGATAATCCTTCCCCAGCTGCAAAGGATTTTTCTGCACTTCTATCTGTACAAATTCTGTTGGTATCATTTTAGTAACTACACCTGCTCCTCTTTTAGAATCATCCCAAACTTTTACCTAGACCTTTCATCTGGAATAGCTGAATAGAAGAGGACCAAAAATATTTTTAGATGATTTAACTGGAATTAGGTTTAAATCCACTAAGCCCTTTTTAGTCAAGCTACCAAATAGCTAGGTTTAGATTTGCCTCTAAGATAAGAAATGGCAAATGATGCTCTGGAATGGTTAGGACTAAATTCTGAATTTTCACATAAGTCATTATAAATCAGACTTTTATGATCCTGATTATTAGTCAGTAAACAGCTTAGAAAAGATCACCTCCTTTGGGGGACGATTTCATTTAATGACTAAGTTGCCTTAATTTAGTCTGTGTTTACCAGGAAAATGCATAGTAAGTATAGACAGAAATAATATTGGGTGAAATTTTGAGGCAGCATTCCAATGCTCAATAATATCTTATGTCTGTGAATAGTAATGAACCCAGAATATCTATTGAATACCTTGACTTTCAGCCTAAGGTCTTGAGTGGCTTTTGTTATAAAATAAACATTATTGACAGACTTCCAAGAGTTTAGAAAGCTAAACTCAGATAGTTTCCAGAGCTGCAATAGTGCAACTATAAGTCATGTGTCTGGAGTAGGACAGCAATTTCACAATCCAAAAAGGTGTTAATAACAGCAACATACCACCAATAGCCCTGAGATGGAAACAATCTGATGTAAGTTGTCTGCTCAAAATAAGCGTGTGTGTTAGCGGGTAGTCACACTATCTGGAATGTGGCCTCTCCAACCTTGAGATAACCAGGCAAATTGTTGGCAGGAGACACAATTCTGCCAGGCAGTGGTAGCCTCTGCATCAGAAACATAGAGTCTATGATGGTGGAGAGGTTGCCATGTCTAGTACAGTGATTAATCCATGGAATGATCATGACAGTCTGGACAGCACAGGCTGAAAGCTATCAATTCCACTCAATCTCATCAGAGAATGGGCCCTTCCCATGGTCATTTACAAGAGTAACCCAGATAGTCCGATCAGCAATCATGATGTCTCATGGTTCATAGTGTAAGGAAGGGGTGTCTATAATTTTCAGTAATATTACTGCCTGAGTTCTTCCAATTGGGAATTACAATGACTGCCCTCTTACATCCCAGCATAACTGGTGATGAGGCTGAAACAGCTACAGCAGACACCACTGGGCTTTCATTTAGCTTAACATCCTTAAACAAAACACAGGTATGAAAGGCACCCTTCGGTGAACCTAACTTCTTATTGAGCCAGTGGTTTTGCTTTAGACAGTGAATTGGGAGTCATGTTTTACCCGCAGAAATAGCTGCCATTTTTTCTCGCAAAGTCATCATTTCCCTGAGGATTAGGTAGCCACATTACTCAGTTATTCATGTCCATTTGACAAATGAGGCTTTTGGGGCTGTTCCTGTTTTACTAGTCATGAAGTCCTAACTAAAGTCACCCCCAAGTTGTCAGGCCTCTGTAAGTCAAGCACTGCTTTTCAACAAGAGCACTGTAGAAAGTGAGGAGCTGCTTTTAAAGTAGCAGATCTAGTAGCCATATCAAAAGTAGCCTAAGTTCCAAAAGTCCAAGAAATTTTTTCTCTGAAAGCTATCTTGTTTGTTCAGAGATAAAAATCAACAAAATATATCATCAGTTAAAAGAAAGTTGCTGGATCTCCAATACCCCAATAATTCAATAAGGTCCTAAGCCTCCTTTTTAATAAAGGAACAAAGGCACAGCAGTATTTTCTTGACTTGCAAGAACATCAGTGACTTGAGTCAACTGTTGTAAATATAAATTGTCTCACCAGTGGGAAACTGCTGGGAAATCTGTCCTAGGAACAGAGTTCCCTACCTGTAGCCTTTTTTCATTGGGATAATTCCCTGAGAAACTTATGAGAAGAGGAATTAATAGCACTTATCATCCATTTCTACCTTAGATTTAAATGTAGAAGCAAATAAGGACCCAATGCATTAAATCAGCCTAAAGGACTTTGATCACAAAATAACTTTAACCATTTTGTTTTCATTCACTCCAAGTTTTGCTGAAGCCCTAGTAGCTGAATTCGGCATTTCAAGGGCTCTCTATCATCACGGCTGCCAGAAGATCCCAGTGTTCTCCCTCATCTGGGGCTTTGAGGCGAAAACAGACACAGAGTGATAAGGCTAAGAGATGAGACTGTGGGAGGAAGACCAAGAACAGTTTTTTCTATATTTTGTTCTCTATTTTCTTCGGCCATTTGGGCTTGTGTAGTTGGTGGGGGCCTCTCAGGGTGAGAGACTCTTCCTTTCTGTCCTTTACCTGCCAACAGTGACTTGCTATACATTCTTTCACATCTTCATTCACCCATATACTCAGCAGCCTCCCCAACAAAATTTGACCTGATGGTGATATAGGCACATGTTTGCAATACAGTTATAAAAGTTTGAGTCCCTCCTGTCCCTCAGTTCCACAATATTTTCAGATGGGTGGAAAAGCTTCCAGTTTTCCTTTGCTATAGTGAGACTAGGAAATCACCACAAATCCTTCAGGCAATTGAGGCTTGAATAGAGGGGGAAGAAAGGAACGGGTAAATGCATAAAAGAGTCTTCATGCTAATAAGTAAGTTACGTGAGAGCAGTGCAATGACTTTTTTACGGTTCAACTACCAATGTTCTTGGATAGTCTTCAGCTATACGAGAGCTCTGGAAGCTAATTATCTCTTTCTGTTCTTGTATGGTAAAGAGAGCAACGAACAAAATAATTTCTCAGCAAAAGCCTTATACAAGCTTTGGTTCCTTGACCTTTTCTCCCCCTGATGATTAGGGCTTCCCATTCACCTATTTCAATCCTACCTCTGGACCTGGGCCTTCAGTAACCTTTCCTTATTAATGGACAGCAAAGAGAAAGACTGGTTTTACCTAACTGAACCTACATTTGGTCAACCTGTCTGCTGCTGATTCTCATTGACTTGTCTGGTTCTTGTCTTACTCTACAAAGGTCTCCAATGTTGTATCGTCCTTGGTTTCGAAAATTTTTGACTGAAATTGTGAAGGATCTGAGATTTTACCCCACTTACAAGCTAGCAAGTTAGCCTGCCAGTTTTGTACCACATATGTTGGGAGAAATACCATACCCCTGGATCAGAGAATCAACTGTTCATAACTCACAGGAAAACAAAAACAGATAAAACATCCACTGTAGTATGTTGCATTGTTTCACCACACTCTAATTTCAACAGGGGAACTGAAAACCAATTTTCATGTGTACGTGCACATAAGAAAATGAAGATAAATTTTAGTTATTTATTTAGAGGCAGGGTCTCACTCTGTTCCCAAGGCCAGAGTACAGTGGCATGATTATGGCTCACTGCAGCCTCAACCACCTGGGCTCAAACAATCCTCCAGTCTCAGCCTCCTAGAAGAACAGGAAGCACAGGCACATTCCACGGTGCCCAGGATTTTTTTTTCTTTTTTGTAGAGTTGGCATCTCACTGTGTTGCCCAGGCTGGTTTTAATCTTGGCCTCAAGCAATCCTTCTGCATGGGGTTCCCAAAGAGTTGGGATTACAAGTGTGAGCCACTATGCCTGGCTGAGAAATTTCTTAATACAGTATATTATAAAATGCTGTCAGATATCTAGACCAATTTTCACTTAAATTATCTTTTATAGCTCTTTTAATTTTATTATTTCTCAAAATCTAATCAAGTTTATTCATGTTATCTTTTTAATTTATTGTCAACCTTTTTTCCCCATAATGGCAAATTTTTAGAGTAAACAAGCAGGGTGACATATAGAATATATAGGTCATATATGACATATAGATTACATCAGCATATACTAATCACTAGTCTCTTTAATTTTCTTAGACTTTTACTTTCTGATTAAAACTGATTAAATCTCTGGCTAAACAAGGTGACGCCCAGCACTTTGGGAGGCCAAGGTGAGAAGATTGCTTGAGCTCAGGAGTTTAAGAACAGTCTGAAAAACCGACTGAGATCTCATCTCTACAAAATAAAAGCTGAAAAATTAGTAGTGTATAGAGGTACACACCTCTAGACCAAGCTACTCAGGAGACTGAGGTGGGAGAATCACTTGAATCTGGAAGGTTGAGGCTGTAGTGAGCCATGATCACACCACTGGACTCCAATCTAGATGACAGAGCAAGACCGTGTCTCAAAAAACAAAACAAAACAAAAAGCTGGTTAAAATTCATGATTCATGCTCATTGGATGTATTTTTATTAGACATCTTCACTTAAATAGTAATGAAGTAATTTGAAAAATGACTTACTTTACGACTTTATTTTCTTTAAAAGGTTATATGACATTTAATGGGTATAAAAATAAAATAGAGAATGAGAAAAGGTAGGATATCATGTAGAAATCATGAGATTGGTTTGCTAATTTAACAGCTAACTGCTCAGATATTGGTAACATACTTTTATCTAGCAAAAATACAAAATTTAACATATTTCAAAATTTGTTCCTAAATGTCGAGAATTATGGGTGTTGAATGTGGGATTTTCAAGAGTGTGTATTGTAAAAATGCTCAAACAAAGATCTTAACATTGTTTCATGTATTTAGTCACAAATGATTGTTCATCAAGACAGACATTTTCCCACCCTCAAGATTTACTTATCACTAAAATGTTTATCAGGAATAAAGCACTGAAACTTTCAGATGACTTATAGGGGAATTGAAATGTGAAGGAAAAGAGAAACAGATGGAGATTTTAAATCTGTATCACCTTTAGTATCTAAACAGTAATTCATTGATCACAAGGCAGTAATTAGTTGCATAGTAAAATGCATAACAAGTTGACACAAGACAGTGAGATTTTACAATTTAAAACAAGCATGAAAATGTTCAGAAAATATGTT
The DNA here is from genome assembly GCF_049354715.1 of Callithrix jacchus. Lineage (NCBI taxonomy): Eukaryota > Metazoa > Chordata > Mammalia > Primates > Cebidae > Callithrix > Callithrix jacchus. The sequence continues at coordinate 32,086,850 of NC_133502.1, forward strand.
CTACCAGAAGAAGGCTAAATTGGGTGGAGAGTACAGTGACTGCAGCACAGAGGAATGAACTTGTATAGAGCTAGAAAAACGAACCAGAAAGGAGAGGAACCATCACTGTCAATCTCAATCGCTGAAAAATTTAAGTGGCCCTGAAAGTGCCTGTTGCCCAAATGATAAACTGAAAAACAATGTGATATTCCTAGAGATATTTTTATACAACTAAGTTACTATATACTCAGAAAAATTAGCAAATTTGGTTTGGTTGTTGCTTCTGTAGAATCAATTTTTCTCTTCATTTTCTGGATAAGAATGGGATGATATATATAATAGTAGGTGACTTCAAAACAGGATAAAAAAAGTAAAAGAGTTGTAGAATGTCAGGAAGTTCTGGGACCGAGGAAATATTGAATTAATTGGTATAATATATAAATGATAAAGACATAGATCTCTTATTTTAAATTATTTAATAAGAAGTTTAATGAAAACTCAACTGGTAAATGATTTCTTCAAGTATAACTGAGTGTGCAGAATGACAAGTTAAAGAGGAAAAGGGAATAACTAAAGGTACTTCATGACAAAATCGATCTAGAAACACGATCAAAATTTTTTCTTCTTCTTCTGCAAAATTAATTCTTTAAACAGCATAAGATTTGCTTGAGAAAAAATGTGCTATTGTATAATAAAATATGGGTTCTGAGCAATGAATCAGATGAAAATTATTTTTCATAATGGGGACTATTAGAAAATACACAAATAATACTAAGCTATTATTAACACTGGATGAGCAACATTTCCTCCTAAGTTTGCAAACATATTGCTGGATTTTTCAGTAATACTTATTTAAGCTGAATGTATTCATATTATGCAGAAAAAACCTCTACTATTTTTAATAAATGGAAATGAAATAGGCTTTCCCAAATTGAAGCCAAAAGAGAGCTAAGCAGCACTTTTGTAATTTGCTCCTTTTTAAACTCCATTGTTAAGCAGTATGTACTTCAGTGACCTCACCCCTCACCCTTACATTTTATGTTATTATATTTTAGGCTTTTTAAAACAGATTATTTCATTAGTTTTAATTATGTGTAGTTTTCTATTTCATAAGTTTATTTTTCAAAATGAGACAGAGGAGTGCTGTTTTGCCTACATCTAGATTACTCCTACGAAGAATACCAGCTGACAAATTTTTAAATACAAGCTCCTTTAATGTTATATATTCAACCACTTAGTTTTTCTTTATTTTGTTCTCATTGCTGCCTGTCATCAATTCACCTTGCAGAAATAAAATTGATAAATTGTTTTGAAATATTATAATTTTTAAAAACTCTTTGTTTTTGACAGTGATTAATGCAAATTAAATCATAAAAAGTAGCATTAGCAACACCTCAGTGTAGGCAGATGAGAGTGATAGTTTTTCTAATAGGATTTGTCTGTGTCCCAGAGTATCATAAGATATTTAAATAAAAAGCTTTGTCAAATATTATCATAAATAAAAAAATGGGATTATGGTGAAAACAATTTTTCATGTTATTGTACAGCTTTACTTTCCCAGAACACAGTCTGCACATTTGTCATCAGGCAAATTCCTTCCTATTTTTAAGAATCAATTCATACATAACAAACACACGTTGCGAAATTTTTCCTGATTATATCGAGTTGATCTTTCTATTCCTGCTTTGTCATCCAATCCAAGACCTGTCACATTCACCTTTGCATCTCAAACATTTGCTGAATGAAACAGATATGAGTTAATAAAAGAGGTAAATGGAATGGCATTTGTTTAATTTAAGAGTACTTTGTTATTATACATAAGATCTTCAGTGAAGGGAATAAAATAAAAAGAAAATTCTACTTTATTAATATAATATGAAAAAACATTGAATATAAGAAAAACTCAAACATATAATAAAAGCGCAAATGCTTGACATAATAATGCAATTGGATGATCTGAACTGCAAATATCCTAAGTTAAACACATAGTACAATGATACAATATAAGTGGTAGCTCTTTCAAACACCTTTTCTGCATTCCCAGACTGACTATGTAGTCTCAGACTCTATAACAGTTTTTAAATATTTTCATCCTAACATATATAACAAAATACTGTAATTTTTTCTTCTTTTCTTCTACATTTGGAGATAAAGTCTTAAAACAATGGGGCACTTCAAACTTATGTTTTTTTTTTATTTCTAGAATAAATCTACTTATTTCGTACCCACAATGCTGAATGAATGAAATAATAAACTGATACATTTATATTATTGCTAAGTAACAATTACTTCTACAGACATTAAACTGTAGAGTTTCTTATGAGAATTCCTATTTGAAAAGGTGAGAACTCAAAATCCAGAACATCAACAACACCATAGGCTGATGAGATTGTGGAGCAAGAGGAAGTCTACGTTGCTGCTGGTGGGAATGCAAAATGGCAGAGTCATTTTGGAGGACAGTCTGGTGGATTGTTGCGTAACTAAACATCTTTACTGCATGATCTAGCAAGCATGATTTTTGGTATTTACTGAAAGGATTTTAAAAGTTATATCCATACAAACCTGCACAGAGATGTTGATAGGAGCTTTATTTAATCATCTAGTATGTCCGTATATGAATGGATAAATTGACTGCCATACATTTAGACAAATGCCATATTATTCAGCACAAAAAATAAAAGAGTTATCAAGCCATGTAAAGACATGGAGAAAATTTAAATGCGTATTACTAAGTGAAAGAAGACAATGTGGAAAGGCTATGTGCTGTATAATTTCAACTATGTGATATTTTTCAAAGGCCAAAATAATGAAATAAAAAGATTAGTAGTTGCTGGATTTTTGATGGTGGAGGACACAATGATGAGTCAGAACACAAAGGAGGTTAGGTCCACAAAAATGCTAAAAGGAAAATTCCGTACCCTGTAAACTAGTGCAACACTGGATCTAGGTTGCCATAAATTTGTCTAATAACATGGAATGTACAATCGTTAAGAGTGAATCCTAATGTAAACTGTGAAATTTTGGTGTAGGCTCATCAATGTAACACTCTGGCGGGGGGTGGTGAGGGAGGGTTGGTAGTGGGGAAAGCTATGTAACTATGGTTATAGGAAGTATTCATACATGGGAAAACTCTACACCCCTTTCTTCATTTTGCTTTGAATGTAAAACTGCTCTAAAAAACTATTTTATAAAAAAGATGAAAAGCCAAATAAATTGACCTTTGTCAGCCCACTTAAACAAACATGGTGTTTTAAATCAATGTTTAAACACTTTTAAAATAAACTTTAATAATAAACACTAATTTAATAAACTACATGAATCATGGGTTTAGGATAAAATCATTTGAGTTATACAGAATATACTTGTGTGCATATGTGTGTGTGTATTTATAAAGAAAAAGTAAAAGCAGCATTTTGCAGCTTCTGAGAAGAGTTATGATTCTTTATAAAATGATGGGTAAAAATTTTTTTCTGTGTTAGTTTATATGTGACTATTATACATTTTATCACTGAATATATTCCTTGTTTTCTTTCACGACCAGATAGTTAACATGTAAATATTGCCTCAACACTAGGAATTATAAATTAATGTGGACTGAGAATGCTTTTACCAAGATCTTTTTTTTTTCTTTCTTAAGCATGTAGTCTTTTAACCCATAACTCTACTCCTGATTATTATTCTTAGTTTTTAATTGTATGTCTCTTTCTATGCCAATGTAGATCGTTTAGAATCCAAGTTAGTTATGTGAAGGTGAGAGTAGGTTTTCTTAGCCAATATGTTCTGTTTAAAGCTCATAACTGTAAAGTGTACAGTAAAATATCAATATATTCTTTGAAGTTGTTGTAGTGTCTGTTGGCACACATAGGAATACTTCTTGTTTCCTTCTAGGTTTAGAATCTCAACTTCCTTTGTCACAAATGCAAGACATTTTCCGGGTCCTTTCTCAGTAATACATGAAGAAACCATTTACCTTGCCAGTTTTTCACTTCCTGGTATAGAAGAACTCTAGATGAATTTGCCAATGAGAAATCTGCTTAGTCATCTAATACAGGCATCTGTATTCTTGGACCCGAACTAAGACTTATTTTTGGCTGTTCAGAAATTTTGCCAAACTGATGAGTAATTTGCTGTCTCATTCTTCTGTGATTATTTTCCCTTGGCAAAAGTGACTTCCTATTGCTTTAACATTGAAAACGTTTCCAGGAAAGGGTCTTAAAGTATAAGTGAAATAATTAAATGGATGGTGGTTTACATGGGGCCTATTTGTTGACACTTCATTCATCACCGTACCACAACATTTCATTAGTCCCTTACATGAGATATAACTTATAGTTTTCACCACTAAATGACCACAAGCATGTATTTTTTTGCCCTAATGGCCTGATATAAAAGCCTGTTAATAAGGCAAAATAACCTTGGCACAGAAACTTCGGAGATAGCCGAAAAATTTTTTAAAGCAATTCTGTGTAAAACATGAATTTGATAGTATTCACTGAACCCTTCTGTGACTTGGGTAATGACTGTGTTCTTTAGATTAGTTGTGCATCCTGGATGAGTTTAGAAATAGCACCTGAATCTGGTCATTAGGTGAAGCCTGTGTGCCATGTGTGTTAATTTCCTCAAATCTGTTGCCTTCAAAACTTCAGCAGCCCAAATCCCAGACTCCATACATAGTTTTTAAATCCAAACATTCACCCAGTTGATAGCTATGCAGAGACCTCTGGGTCTTCCCCACTTGATAGCAGCTGAAAAGTAGCTGTGAGACCTGATTTCCAGCCAAAGAAGGAGAAACTTCGGGTTATCTTGAGAAGCAGTGTCAATTACATAGGAGCTGCATGTTGAGATTTAGAAAACTTCATTGGATTCACCTGATTAGGACACTGAGGCAGATAAGCTACTTAATAAGAGTGATCCAACTTTTGAAACTTCATCCATGCCACTAGGAAGACATAAATATCTATGCTCTGAGTGACTGCACAGCTCTGAGAGATACTGAAGAGAAGGTGGCATTATCACAGCCAGACAGCTGGGGTGATTTCTCACAATTAAGATGTAGTGGTTCTTGTTTAATTGTATCTAATTCTGCTAGATTTCTATATGTGGCAGATGTTTGAAACGGTTACTTTGGTTTACTCAAATCTACATGATCAGATATAGAGAAATAACTACTTTTAAGGAGCGAGAACTGCAGCAGGGAAGTTTGAGAGACACAGCTGACAAATACCAGAATCAGGGTTTACATGTAGGGCTGTCTGGCTTGAAATTTTATGCCCTTTCTATATATATTTTTTAATTTTTCTGATATATTGTCATGCTAATGTATTCCCATGCCTAAAGTCTATAATTTTGACACTGCCAGATATTACACAACTCTGTGAGACTGTAAGGCCTATTTGACAAGAGGGATGATTCTGGAATGGTTATTTTTCAAATAAGATATTGTTGCCTCTTTTGTAAAAAACAAAAGTAGAAGTGTGTATTTAGTGTGTGTGAGCGTGTGAAAATAATTAGGAAATAAAATGGGAGCCATTATATTTCTAGATGTAATACAAACAGGGTTCTTTTAATATTAAACCTTTTGTTTCTGATACCATCTCTGACATCAACTAAAAATTTAGAACCAACAAGATAAAAGAGCTGGGGGCTAGTAAGACAGTGGATCTTATTTCTGCAAGATTCTATTTAGAAATCTGTCCTAAAATAAGCCACTGAATGTGACTCAACACAGCTAGATCACGGAGTGGCGCAACTATAGGTTCATCCTGTTATTGCCATATTTGCATATACAGAAAGAAAAACTTCACAAAGGCACTTGAAACTGAGACCTGAAAGGAAGAGGGTAGTAGATAAGAGTTAGTTCCATAGAGACACATCTATGTCTAATCATGAAATTCCAGACTCTTAAGACTAGGTTGAATATTTATGTGATTTTTGTCTTTCATCTCTCAAAAAGGGTTTGCATGAATTTTGTGTGGAGAAGGGAAATAACATGAAGATGGTATGATAGTGAAAATCTGTTTTGCCCCACACTGTATGTAATCCTAATTGAAATTAAATAGGGTCATGTGAATTAAGGAGTGCAGGTGTTTCCTATTGAACTAAGAAGTGGTCATGTGACTTGCTTTGGTCAATTAAATGTGAGCACTTCTATGCCAGATTTAACAGGCCAAGTTTAGTTTTGCCAAGTTATTTTCTCTTTGCCACAAGATCAGTCTGAACCAAATTGGGACTTTTCTGTTAAACTAATACTCAGTGTAAACACACAATACAGAGACATTCTTGACCCTCAACAGACATGTAACTTGAGTGGGAAATAAATTTTTATTTCATAAGCCACTGCTACAGTAGGGTCATTTGTTGAAGGATAACTTAAGCTGAATGAAAGAATAGTGAAAGATGAATAATAAGAATACCAAATATATAAAAATAGTATAAAAACTGCTATATAAACACAGCCACAGAAGAAAAACACTTTAATAAAAATTCTTATTAGTAAATAAAAAATAGTTTAGTTTTGGGTTTGTACATTATACATAGAAAGTATTGAATTGAGATTGTAAGAAATAAAATCATTTTTTTTGCAGCTAAAATTAGTAGCATTGCCTAACTCTATAACTAAATATATGTTTATCCTTAATGTTGATTAATACAGTTTAATAAACCCATGAAAGACATAAGACAGACAAGCACATTATTAAAAAATATGTTAGTTAATTCGATCTGCATATTATGTGATTTCATGTAGGTTCTTGTATATATGAACGTATTTAACTCATGATTAATTTAATATGGCAGTTAACATATCTATAACTAATGCAATGCCATTACTTTTTAAAGTGTTATATTCTAAAAATAACCTTTAAATTTTATTTCTGTATGTGAAACCTGCATGTAGAATATGATTTTTCCATAAAATATGATAATAATCATAACAATAAATGAATATAAAAATTTCTAAGAGCTTCCTCTGTTGCAGTTTGTGTTCTGTGAGTCCCAAATGAAAAATTATGATTATCATTTTTTAACAAAAGTGAAACTGGGTCAGGAGATTACAGAGTCTAAAAGACAGTGTAGGGATCTGGACTTAAGTAGTTTTATTCCAGGTTAATATTTACTGAGTATTCTCTCCCCCCACACATATGTAGAAAACTAATATAATTTTAGCTATGCGAGTGTATGCATATACATACACATACATACATATAACTAATCAATCTAATTTTAGCCTTCAAGAGACAAGGATATTTTCCTAGCCAGGATTATTCATTCCCTGCATTCTCTAAGAAACAGATTCTGAATGAAAATTTTATGTGCTACCACTTTCTATAACCAGCGCTTTACCTTCACGAAATAGTGTAAGCTATTGTGAGGGCTCTTCAAGTCTGGATTCAGGGCAAGTGGTGAAAACCTGTATCATCTTTTATGACTGAGCATAGAAAATCACAGAGTGTTATTTCCAACACATTCTATTTATAGAAGTAGTTACAAAGGCACATCCATATTAAAAAAATAGAGGACCTAGATTCCGTTTTCTCAGTAAACTACGGCAGTGGCTGGAAAAGCATGTGCAATTGAAAATAGTTTTATAGTCATTTTGAAAATTAGACTTGCCAATGTCTTGGTCAATTTTATGCTGCTATACCAGAATGCCTGAGACCAGGTAATTCATAAAGAACAAAGATTTACTTCTTACACTTCTGGATGGAAGTCCAAGGTCTATCTGGTGAGGACCGTCTTGCTACATCATCCGGTGGTGGAAAATAGAAGGAAGAGAGCAAGAGAACACAGCAAGTGAGAGGTGGCCAAAATCAGTATTATAACAAACCCATTCTTGCGATAATGAACCAACTTCTGCAATAATGACATTAACTCATGAATGGGAGCAGGTCCCTCATCACCTAATTACCTTTTATTAGGCCCACATTCCACCACTGTTGCTTTGGAGAGTAAGTTTCCAATGCACAAACTTCGGAGAACACATTCACATCGTATCAGTCACTGTCTTCTGGACACACCAAAAACAAAAAACACATTTCTTATATTTGCAAAATAATAATACAAATTAGTATTTGTTCCCAACCCCATCAATGTTTTACCCTGTGACATCATTGGATTAGCTTAGCGGCTTGAGAATTTGTTATCTATATAAGATCCAGGTATAGATGATTCTTCTCAGTCTCATATTATGATGTCTCAGTGCAACTCCTTTAGTTTGTCAACCTTCTCATTCAGAAAACATGCAATATAACAAAACAAGAGTTTTCCATACACACTCCCACCATATGCTGTTGGACTAGGTATAGGATACCTGCCATATACTTCCCAACATAAAGGAAAAATATAACAGAAACACTATAGTCAGTGGCTTGACCATGACAGTTCTGAAATTCAGTCAGATATATGCTGTCAGTTCCTTGATTACTGTATAGTGCTGTGGAGAATTACAGCATTGGAAATATTCTCGAAATTCTTGACTCAACCCTCTGGACCTCTCTTTTATCTTCTCAGTTACTCTTTATTTTATGTAAAATTATTCCCTAGTTCGTGGTCCATTAGTTGTATCATCCTTCTTGTTGCCCACAGAAATTGGAGAGTCCAAAATCTTCTCCCCATTTTGTGCTGTACTGGTCCTGTTAAGTCTAAATAATACAATTCATTTGAAAACTGTTTGAGTTATGAATGAGTGAATAATCTGTAAAAGGAGTTAGCACTTTTTTCTGTAAAGGTCAGAAAAGAAATATTTCTCTTTTGCAGCCACATGGTCTCTGACACAATTATTCAGTTCTGTGGTTTTAGCACAAAAACGACCATAAACAGCATGTAAATGAAGGTGTGTGGCAATGTGTGAATGAATTTTTACCTACAGAAATATTCAGTGAGCTTGACCTGGACTTTTGTTTATAGTTTGCTGATGCCCTCCTCCACCCCTAGCAGTTGCATTGGACGTAAGTCATTTCCACTGATTTCTTTTCTTGTTGACATCCCTGTTAAACTGCTGTATAGCAATGCCCTTAAATACAAAGGAGCTCTTTTATTTAAAAGAGAGGATTTGCAAAGAACAAACCTGTGATTCTCAGAAGGCCTTTGGTCTGTTTGGAAGAGTCTTTTGTATATTTATAAGACGTCTATGAACCACTGCCTTAAATATTTCCGAGTTCCTGGCTAAAGGTTTTTGAGCAGTAACCTTGGCTTCATTTGTCTGTACCACTCAAATCAACTAGAGGGAGCATGGCCTTGGATTTGGTTTTGTGTAAAAGTAATTTCTTTCCTATAGCATCATTTGCCTTTTTGAAAGGCAGGAATTGCATTAAGTGTTTACTTTTCTATCCTAGCAACTTTGAGTTCCTTTATATTTAATAGTTTTATCTTCAACATACTTTTATTTCCTGGTTTTGTTTGCCTTGAAAGCCAGTCAACATATGGTATAAGTTTTGAGGCTACATTGAGAAGTCACATCATGGTGTTTTCAGTGACAGCTTCAGCTAATGTCCCTACTGACAACATCAAATCCCTGGCCAAGTGATTAAATAATTCTGGTCCCTGGCCTTTGAGGCCTCCAGCTTTTGCTGAATAGAGTAATGATAAGCCATCGCTACTGAATTCCTCCCAAATTGCATATTCATTAGTAAAATAAATGTTTATGTCATTAAACTTTGGTGTTGTATTTTTAAGCTGCAATAGATAAGTAGACCAATATCTACCATAAAACATCTGTAAAGATCTCCTCATCAACTTCTCCGAATGAATTAATATTGACAAGCTGTAAAAAAATGAAGTTTCCTAAAGCACAAATTCTTCAGGCAATTAATCATTACAATACAAAAAGTTACATCTTCTAAGAAAATATGCTTCCATGTGGAAACTGGAATATTCTTTTATTAGCTCGCAGGAAATTATGCATGATTCACTCACTCAGTAATGTGATATCAACTGACTGAGAGATTTTAATAGTTTCTTGATTGTAACATATTGAGCACTATCATGGGCCTTAAACATTTTAAAGTTAACTTTGTGCTTTATAGATGATATGTTCCTAAATTTTGAAAGAGTTTTCTCCAATGGGTAATTTAGCTAGCTTATTATTTTTTACTGTTTAAACTTGTAAATCTGTAAATTGTTACTCTGTAGGGTAGTTATTTCTGAAACTGAAATAAACCTATGTCCTCTCCAAGGAAATTTTGTTCCTCACAGAAAGAATATGTTAGAGTAAAATGATCCTCTAACCTTTGCCAAATTGTATCAGGAAAACTATCTGCACTGATTTGTTTTTTACGTTTTTACATTTCCATGGTGGTTGAGATTTTCTGTTTGATTTACAAGATATTATACAAAGTAGAATTTCTTTCCATTACTCAATTTAATTCAGAAACTAAAAAGAACAGGACCAGGAATGAATCACAAATAATAATTATTGAAAACAATTATAAAGTCCTCATTTTTTCCTGGGATTATTCTGAGTCCTTTATATCTATTTAGAATATTTAATCCTCAGCAGTTGCTTACGAGATTGGTTGACTCATGATCCCCATCTGACTGAGGAGGAAACACACACACACACACACACACACACACACACACACACATATATATTTCCTCACTTGCCACTTCCTAGTCAAGTGACCTTTTATGTGTTTCTTGGTATGTGTGTGTGTGTGTGTGTGTGTGTGTGTGTATATATATATATATATATGGTGGGAAAAACAATGTTAAGACCACATTTTCACTGATTTGGGGGTTCATGATCTTAATCACCTAAACCTGCTTCAGTAATAGTTCTTGTACTTGCATCTATATTATGTGATATGGATTGGGTATGTCCCCATCCAAATCTCATTTTGAACTGTAGCTCCCAAAATTCTCATGTATCATAGTAGAGACCCAGTGGGAGGTAGTTGAATCATGGGGGCAGGTCTTTCCTGTGCTGTTCTTGTGATAGTTAAGTCTCATGAGATCTGTTGGTTTTATAAAGGGGAGTTTCTCTCCACAAGTTCCCTCTCTCTTGTCTGCTGCCATGTGAGATGTGCCTTTCCTATTTCACCATAATTGTGAGTCCTTGGCAGTTAATGGAACTGCGAGCCCATTCACCTTTTTATTCATAAATAATCCAGTTCAGGTATGTCTTTATCAGCAGCGTGAGAATGGACTATTACATTGTGGTTTGCATTCTTTAAAGATTTCTCATTACTTATTTTATTTAATATTTTTAAAATAATCAATCTCTAGTTATAACTTGAAAATTCCAATATCTTATCTGTGGGATAATATGGAAATTCAGGCTCACAGTGAAGTTTTCACAGCATTGAATAGTGAATCTTGCCTGTCAAACCAGTTCCTGGTTTAGCCATGTCTTCTTTTAACACATTCTCAGATCTGAGATTATCATGTGATTCTTTATTCAGATTATTGTTAAGCATTACTTTCCTTCTTCTTACAAACCATACTAAATATACTAACATCACTTACTTGCACATGCACAATGCATTTCATGAGCTTTTAAAAGAGAAACATTTTTCTTATTACAAAAGTCATGATGAATCACAAAATGCCTTTGGCATTTATTATCAAAACTCATCTTTATGACGCTTTCTTGTATTCACTTGACTCTCATACAGAAGGGGCACCATGTGTTTGCTACTTAATCAGTTATAAATAATCTCATAAAAATCTCCTTCTAGCTGTCTGCATATTTCATTTATGAGATGATCTTTGAGTTACACATTTTGTCATGCTACTATTTATTCAATGTTGGTTAAATTAGAAAATATTAATGATTTGTACATATCATAAAATTATTTATTTAATAGCTTACATTTAAAAGACACATGAAAATGTTTTGGCTGACAGCCATAGTTAATGTCCCTACTGACAGTGAGGACCAACTTTCTGACCAAGAGTTGAGATGATTCCAGCCTCTGGCTGTTCTGGTGTGGGCTCAGACAGGAAGGAGAAGAACTGGAGAGAAAGCTTTCATCTTCTTAGAGAATATTTAAGTTATCATGAGCAGACTGTTGATAGAAATATAGACATTTAAGCCCATTTTGGTGATATAAATGCAGGAAATGAAGAACATGTTAGTAGACAAAAGTCACTTCCACTGATCTCTTTGAAATGAGTCACTTCTTATTTGCATCCCTGTCAAGATGCTGTAGGGCAATGTCCTTAGATCCAAAGGACGCCTATTATTTGAAAAAGAAAATTTGCAAAGAACAGGCTTAAGATTCTTAGAGAGCTTTTTGTCTGTTTGTGACAGTCCTTTCTCTATGTGATATGGTCTATGAAGCATTGCCTTAAATAAATATTTCTGAACTGTTGGCTAAAGATTAAACAGTAATAACCTTGGCTTCATATTTGTACCACCAAATCAAGGTGAGAAAACAGTGCCTTGGATTACATTTTGTTTAAAAGTATTTTTTTTTTTAACAATAACATCATTCGCCTTTTTAGAGGTAAGAAAAAGAGTTAACTTTTCCATCCCAGCAATTTTTGACTCCCTTATATGTAATAGTTCTGTCTTTAACTTACCTTTATTTTTTTTTTTTTTTGCCTTCAAAACCCACTTAACATATTGTGAGAGAAATTTGAGGATACACTGAGAATTTTTTTAAAAAACACGTATTGGAATTATGGTAGAAATATGGACATTGAAAGCTAATCTGAGGAGATTATAAATGGCAATTAAAAACATGTTATTGGAAACTAGTGAAACAGTGACCTTTGTTATGAAATTACAAAGAACTAGACTGATTTGTGTTTATGTTCTAGCGTTTTGTGGAAGGCAGAACATGTGAGGAATTAAATATTAGCTGAGGAAATTCTAAAATAAGTGCTTCAGAAATGGCTTGGTTTCTTTTGACTGCTAGTAGTAAAATGTGAGAAGAGAGAGGTGAAGTGGCTCTATTTTTTTTTCCTTATTTTTTTATTGCATTTTAGGTTTTGGGGTACATGTGCAGAGCATGCAATACAGTTGCATAGGTACACACATGGCAGTGTGTTCTGTTTGCTCTATTTTAAGTTATTTGAGAAGTCTGCTATAAGGTGATACCTTATTCTGGTTGTGATTGGCATTTCTCTAATGATTAATGACATTGAGTACTTTTTCATGTGTTTCGTGGCCATCTAAATGCTTTTTATTGAGATGTGTTTCTCATGTTCTTTGCCCATTTAAGAGAGTGGTTAGCTTATTAATTGTTTAGGTCCCTAATAGATTTTGAGTATTAGACCTTTGTTAAAGTATAGTTTGCAAATATTTTCTCCCATTCTATAAGTTGTCTGTTTATTCTGCTGATAGTTTATTTTGCTGTGCAGAAACTCTGTAATCAGATCACACTTGTCAAGTTTTGTTTGTTTTACAGTTGCTTTTGGAGTCTTAATAGATCATAAAATCTTTGCTAGGGCCCACATCCTAAATAATATTTCCTAGGTTTTCTTATAGGATTTTTATAGTTTTAGGTTTTACAGTTAAGTTTCTAATGCATCATAAGTTGACTGTTGTATATTATAAAAAGGAGTCCAGGTTCAAACTTCGGTATATATCTAACCCATTATCCCCGCAGAATTTATCGAACAGAGAACCTGTTACCCATTGCTTGATACTATCGATTTTGTAAAAGATCAGGTGGTTGTAGGTGCATGACTTTATTTTTGGAATGTCTATCCAGTTTCATTGGTCTATGTATGTTTTTGTACCAGTACAATAATGTTTTGGTTATTATCGCTGTGTATTTTAGTTTGAAGTAGAGTTGTGTGATGACTAGCTTTTTGATTTCTATTTATGATTGTATTGGCTCTTTGGGACCTTTTGTTATTCCAAATGAATTTTGGAATCATTTTTCCCAATTTTGTGAAAATATCATTGGTAGTTTGATAGCAATATCATTAAATCGTTAAACTGCCTTGGGCAGTGTAACCATTATAACAATATTGATTCTTCCTATTAATGAGCATGGAATACTATTTCATTTGCTTGTGTTGTCTCTGATTTTCTAAAATTATTATTAGTGTTTTCTAACTCTCATTGCAGATATATATCATCTCCCTGGTCAGGTATGTTCCTATGTCTTTTATTCTTTTTGTGACTATAGGGAATGAAATTGTGTTTTTCATTTGGCTCTCAACTTGGATGTTCTTGGTGTATAGAAATGGTATTGATCTTTTACATTGATTTTGTGTACACTAAAACTTTGCTGAATTTTTTTTTTCTTTTTTAAATTAGGCTTGGGAATTTTTTGAAGACTATGCACTTTTCAGGTGTAAAATCATACTGTTTACAAATAGAAGTTTGATTTTTTTTTTTCCTTCTATTTGGATACCTTCTATTCCTTTCTTTTTACAAATTGCTCCGGCTAGAACTTCCAGTACTACATTGAATAGGAATGATAAGAGTGAGCATCGTTCTCTTGTTTCAGTTCTCAAATGGAATGCTTCTAGCTTTTGGTCATTCAATATGACATTGGCTGTGTCATAGATGGCACTTATTATTTTTAGGTACATTCCTTCAATGCCTCGTTTGTTAAGGATTTTTAATATAAAAGGACATTAAATTTTATTTAAACTATATTTTGAGTCCACTGAGATAATCATGTCAGTTGTATTTTTAGTTCTGTTTATGTGATAAATCACATTTATTGATTTGTGTATGTTGCACCTACCTTGCATCCCAGGAATAAAGCCTACTTGACTGTGATGGATTACCTTTGTGATGTGCTGCTGGATTTGGTGTGCTAGTCTGTCTTTGAGAATTTTTTCATCTATATATTTCAGGGATATTGGCCTGAAGATTTTATTTTTATTTTTATTATGTCTCTGTTAGGTTTTGGAATTCAAATGATGCTGGCCTCAGAATGATTAGGAAAACCCACTCCTCATTTTTTTGGAATAGTTTCAGTGGGATAGGTACCTGTTCTTTTTATACAACTGTTTAAGTTCAGCTGTGAATCCCTGTGGTCCAGAGCTTTTTCAGGTTGGAATTTTTTTTTTCTGATTCAATTTTGGAATTCATTATTGGTCTGTTCAGGTTTACTATCTTTTTCCTGGTTGAATATAATATACTCTTCTTCTTATTTTTGGAGACTGAGTCTCACTCTGTCACCCAGGCTGGAGTGCCATCTCATCTCACTGCAACCTCCTCTGCCTCCTGGGTTCAAGTGATTCTCATGCCTCAGTCTCCTGAGTAGCTGGAATTACAGGCATGCACCATCATGCCCAGCTAATTTTTATTATTTTCAGTAGACATGAGGTTTCACCATGTTGCCCAGGCTGGTCTGAAACTCTTGGCCTCAACTGATTCACCCATATTAGCCCCCTAAAATGCTGGGATTACAGGTATGAGCCATCATGCCTGGTGCAATCTACTTCTATGCTCTTAAAGGACAATTTTGCTGGGCAAAGTTGTCTTAGTTGGCAAGACTTTTTAATTTAAATTTTAGTGCTTTGAATATATTAACCCACTCTCTCCTGGCCTGCAAGATTTCTGCTGACAAATTACTGAGAGTCTAATAGACATTACTTTGTATATAACATGTCATTTTTATCTCACTACTTTCAAAATTATCTCTTTGATTTTAAAAATTTAGTAATAACATGTTTCAGTGTAGACTTTTTTTGGGGGTTCAACTTATTTGTAGATATTTGGGCTTACTAATATTTTGATATCCATTTATTTGCCTCGATTGAGATATTTTCAGTCATTATTTCTCTACATGCATTTTCCTCCTTCTCTCATTTACTTTTGGGACTTCTATAATGTTATATTAGTCTGCTTTATGATGTCCAATAAGTACCATAGCTTTCTTTACTTTTTTGAATTCCTTTTGTCTCTCTTTTTCTAATTGAGTAATTTGAAAAGATCTGTGTTTGATTTTGTTGCTTTTTTCTTCTGCTTAATAAGCTCTTCTATTGAAACTCTCTTGAATTTTCTAGTTTAGTCATTGTATTCTTTCATTCCTGAATTTCTGTTTTTTTTTTTTCTTCTGATTTCTATTTCTTCCTGAATGTTCAATTTGTTCATGTATCTTTTACAAAATTTTCAGTTGTCTGCATTCTCTTGCAGCTCATTAAACTTCATTAAGATGATTATTTTTAAGTACTTCACAGGTAACCATTTCTTTTTTCTTTTTTTCTTTTTTTTTTTTGAGATGGAGTTTCCCTCTTGTTACCCAGGCTGGAGTGCAACAGCGCGATCTCGGCTCACCGCAACCTCCACCTCCTGGGTTCAGGCAATTCTCCTGCCTCAGCCTCCTGAGTAGCTGGAATTACAGGCATGCGCCACCATGCCCAACTAATTTTTTGTATTTTTAATAGAGATGGGGTTTCACCATGTTGACCAGGATGGTCTCGATCTCTTGACCTTGTGATCCACCTGCCTCGGCCTCCCAAAGTGCTGGGATTACAGGCATGAGCCACCATGCCCGGCAGGTAACCATTTCTTTAAGGATCAGTTCTTGCAGATTAATTCGTTTTCATTGGGGTATTGTGTTTTATTGACTCTTAATGATTCTTGCATTGTTTCTGTAAATTTAAAGGAAAAAACTTTTCTTTCGGTTCTTATAGACTGGTTTTGGCAGGAGAGGATCTTCTGCATTAAAGTAAGGCTGGCCCTGGTCATGGAACTCTAGTAGGTCTGCAGTGGGTGAGCCTGTTGCATGGGGTATAAATAGATGAGGTTTCTGCCATGTCCAGTTTGCACAGTACTTCCTCTGGGACCATAGCTATTTGGAATTGGAGCTGAACCCACAAGCAGAATAGAGATGCTTCCAGCTTTGGAGCCAAGTCCCTGGTGGTTGACTTGCTACTGAGGCATAAACTTGGCTTCTTAAGAAACTTTTCTTGGTCTTGAACTTCAGTGGGTTTTGACTACCTCTTAGTTAGGTCAGAAAACTTTCAAAAGTTTCTCCTTTTGTCTGTGGATAGTTGCCAAATTGTTGTTTTTGTAGGTTGGTAATAACCTGGCTTGTTATCTGTCATCTTGCTGACTTATTCTCATTTTTGAAGATTATTGGTTTTTAAGCTATTTGTGGGGTGTGTATAAGGACTTCAAGTGCTTGTAATATGTCTTGTGTGGCACCAGGGATACTAGAAAAAATTCTAGATATTTAAGAATTCTCCAAGTTAATGTCAATATTAGAAAGCTAAATAATGAACATTGTCAGCAATTAACGACAAATGCTAAATATGAGGGTATGCATGGGTGTTGACTAATTTTTTCCAAAAAAATTGAGGAAAAATTCAGAAACAATGTAACATTGAAAATTGCACTGATATGTTTTTAATAGACTTTCAGGTTGAAAGAATAACATTCCTTCAAGACCAAAAATATTAATGGATTAAAGTGAATGGCTTTTTGTAGTATCATAAGATAAATTAAATATGGATTAGATGAAAAGAAAGAGTAATTTATGTAGCAAGTTTTGTTTTAAGAGAAACTATATAGCATCTTTCATTAGTTTTGAGTATTTTGTTTGTAAAACTCAGCTTGAAGAAGGATCCAAATTCTAGAAACTTGTTACAATAAATTGAAATTATGTCTTAGAATGTCACCAGGGTTTCCTTTTTCACTTTTTCTCTCCTTTCTTTTTGTTCCAAGTTTTCATCATTGTCTTCAAATATGAATATTTGTGATTTAAACTGCAGAAAATTTGATTCTGTAGTGTGAAGTGAAGTTATCATGATCATTTTGGTAGACAAAATAATGTCCCAGCAATGATTTTCATGTCCTGTACCCTTCCACCTGTGTCTGCATTACCTTACTTAGTCAAATGACTTTGCATACATGGTTTAGTACCTTTAGATAGGAAAATTGTTCTGGGATATCTGAATAGACCCAATGTAACCAAAAAGGTCATTATAAAAGGTAAGAAAAATGGGCAGAGTTAGAAAAAAAATAATTTAATTAACCAAGTAGGATAAATTTGGAGATTCTACACTGCTGGGTTTGAAGATGAAAGAACACGTAACAAGGAAAATAGGTGGCCTTTAGAAGCTAGGAAAAGCATGATTCTCTCCTAATGCCTCCATTAAAATAATACCTAACCAGCCAACACCTTGATTTAAAAAATATGAATTTCATAATTTAAAAATTATGTATTTGTGTTATTTTAACCCAATGATCTTGTTATACTTTATTTCAGCAACAATTACAAACTCATATAATAATTATTTTTAATAAGTCCAACCCCATGTGATCCTTATGTATGTGCTCTAAAGATCATTCTAAGAATCAGTAAAAAAGAATAAAACATTCTCATAGGTCAGAAAATCAATTCCCAGAGACTGGTCCCACTGGAATCAATAGTAAGCATGCTAAACACAGGGTTTCCAATACAGCACCAAAGATTTATAAACAAATTTGAATAGTTAAAAGAATTATTGAATCTTGAATATTTATATGCAAAAATTAATAATTAAATCAAAAATTAGTTCTTGTTTGATTAATATGAAGCTAGCAATCAAAGCTAGATATAGATTAAAAGCTGGAAATGGTAGAAGGTAAGGCACTATTAGAGTTCAAGAAGGCCTAAGGCTAGCATTAGTGACAAGTATAAGTTAGATAGAATGCATTTGAGGCTGGGTATGGTGGCTCATGCCTGTAATCTCAGCACTTTGGGAGGCCAAAACGGGCAGATGGCGAGGTCAGGTTGAGACCATCCTGGCTAATTCGGTGAAACCCCGTCTCTACTAAAAATACAAAAAATTAGCCAGGCATGGTGGCAAGTGCCTGTAATCCTAGCTATTCTGGAGGCTGAGGCAGGAGAATCGCCTGAATCTGGGACGCAGAGGTTGCAGTGAGCCAAGATCATGCCACTGCTCTCCAGCCTGGGAAACAGAGTGAGACTCTCTCTCAAAAAAAAAAAAAAAAATGCATTTGATCAAACATTCTAAATTTCTATTCAGCCCTGGATCAATTAATTGGTTGAATAAAATGTAATCAAGAGAAACAGAAATGACTTTTAGCTTTGTGGTTGCAATTACTGTATAGCTAGTGAAGGTTTTGACAGAGAAAGTATATGTGGAAGAAAAATTAGTCTTTTAATTTTTATTTTTTGTATTTTATTAGGTAAAGGTATAATTTAATCAAATAACGTGCATGAAAAATTTTAATTGCCTAATGTTATAAAAATCTTAGTGTCTATTTAAAAATCAGAACCAGTGAACCCCAGAAGAGAGTTCTGGAGTTAAACATTTAAGAGTTTGTTTGGCAAAATATTGATTGCCCTTTAGTAAGTTACAAATATTACTTTATCTCTTATACCTTTACAGTTTTGGATAAACAGATGGTGAGGAGGAATCTGGCTGAATCTGGCAATACAAAAAAAAAGATGCGGGGAAATGATTACTTGGGGCATATTTAGTAAGAAAAACATGTATTATGTAGGCTCATTTCTAAGATGGAAAAATATTTAACAACATACACAGTGTAAGTCAAAATATAACAATGAATTATATGGAAGTATAAACATTTTAATTGCACACTAATTAATTCAACAATATAATTAGGAGACCTTGAAATGTTTTGGCTAACCATTTGTTATTGATCCAGAGAAAGATAAATGGAGATGTATATTCCCTCAAAGCATTCAACATTTATTATCACTTTAGCTGACAAAGAGTATGCTTAATTTGCAAGGCATCAGAGTTCAAAATTAGTCATATATTTTTATCTATACATTATATTAATGTTTATTGGCATTGCACATATTGACCTTGAAGATTAAAGAAAACTCCATATGTTTTTACATAATTTAACGGATATGAGTGAAGGAACTGAATACAAATAATTGCATATAACAGAAAGCAGCTGCATTAATTCAAGATAATGTCTGTGATTCACTCTGCATTATCAGTTTCCATGCTTGTCAACAGAGCAAATTATAGGCCTGAGGCCAATTCATGGTTATGCATTACTTTCCATACTATTATTAATGCAGAATTCCATAGTGCACATAATACAGATTTTGTTATTAATGGAAGAGAATAAAATAAAGACATTTCTGGTAATTTATATGATTATGACTTATAGCATATATTTTTAAGTTTATGTTGATGGGAACTACTACAAACTCATGGGAATTTTAGTGGTGCTATCTCTTATACAAGTAGTAACTAATGTAGATCACATATTTTATTCTTTATATTCCCAGTGCCTAGTCTTTAATTTCAGAGATAGTAAGTGCTTAATAAATGTTTGTTTAATGTATGCATTTACTCTAACAGGAGATTGAAAATGTGTAATTTTTAAAATCCTTTGGCACTTCCTGAGAAAATGATACAAATTTTCATTACTCTCCCTTTCTGTCTAAACAATCTTTATTTCTCAGATGATTGCTTTAGACATGACTGGAATTAGGGGTATGATATGAACGCTGATCTGAATCCCTAATTTGTACCTCAGCAACCCTCCTGTATCAGTTAAGTGTCTCTCATATCTTTAAAAATAAAAGCTTAGCCTGCTCTGATTGCCACTTCTCCAGTATTTTTCATCCTTGCAGACATGTCCTATCTCTACTCTTTAATAGTTCTGTCAGTGCTGCACCAAACTTCTACAATGCTCTCCTTGACTTATGACTACCTAGTACATTGGCCTTCATTCCATTTTTTTTTTTTTTTTTTTTTTTTTTTGAGATAGATTTCGCTCCTGTCTGCCAGGCTGGAGTGCAGTGGCGCGATCTCGGCTCATGGAAACCTTTGCCTCCTGAGTTCAAGCGATATGCCTGCCTCAGCCTTTGGGTAGCTGAGATTACAGGTGCCTGCTACCATACCTGGATAATTTTTGTACTTTTAGTAGAGACAGGTTTCACCACATTGGCCAGGCTGGTCTCGAACTCCTGACTTCAGATGATTCACCCACCTCAGCCTGCCAAAGCACTGGGATTACAGCCATGAGCCACTGCTCTTGGCCCATTTCATTTCTAAAACCACCAAGCTCAGGAACATTGCATGTACTGATTACACAGGTGGAAACGTTCTCCCTACAGCTCATTCCATGTTTGCCTTCAATGCTATATTTTAATTTTCAAGCTGTGTCATTGTTTTCTGTGGTGTGAATGTGTCCCTTGAAAATCATGTGTTGGAAGCATAAGGACTCTACTGTGAATAAAATAATGCCATTATCTTCAGTTAGGATTCCTTATAAAACAGTGAGTTTGGTTTCCTTTTCTGTCTTTCCCTCTCTTACCTTTTCACTTTCTGCTATGGAATGCCACAGCAAAAAGGCCCTTACAAAGTGCTGGCCTCTCAATCTTGGACTTCCCAGACTTTAGAACTGTGGTAAATTTCATCTCCATATACATTACAGAATAACAGCTGTATTCTGTTATGGCAGCATAAATCGGATGAAAATAATGTTCCAGAGAGATTTATGTTAACCATCCATATAAAGGTAGAATTTAATTTCTTAAGTTTTGCGTCCTGTTCTTTCCATATGCTTTAGATTATGTGTTAATATCCAAGGTATGCTATTAATTTGTGATTTGACCAATGTATTTTCTGATAGCTCCCAACTTTCATGTAAATTCCATTAAACTACATTTATTATTCATATTGTTTGCCACTGAATCCGCAATTTTTTAATAGAATCTCACTAAAAGTAGTTCTACAGTAAATATTTCTGGAATGAATACACCTCAGGAAGACATCATGAATCTTGCTACATATTCACATTTCTGCCTTATTTGTTTAATGCATAGGAATCATACAGTAGTAAGATAAGAAAATGTTTATAAGACCATGTATTGGAAAATCCAAATATGTTTGGATCAATCCTCTGTCTTACTTATTCATCAGTGGTCATTCACATTCTACATGGCTAAATCATGTGCCTAGAAACTCACAACTTTATGAAAATATTCCTTTCATCACTGTTCACAAATCTCTTTGAAGAATAGAGGTAATCTACTCCTAGAGATCTCACTTTTCACCTCCCCCAAATACTAGAAAAAGAAAAAAAAAGGAACCTCTCACAACATATTCATGTTTCACATTACTCTTGCAGCACAAGTCATGTTAATAAAGCCTTTTTACCCCAGGTCTTGCAATCATTTTCATTTAAATAATTTTTTTCTCAAATCTAGGTGTTTTCAAAGATACTCTCCCCTTTCCACTTCTATTTTTTTTTTGTTTGTTTGTTTGCAGACAGCTGTACTTTTTGTGGCTATCTTGTCCACTTCTATCGCTGACCACTGTCACTTTACAAATAATTTAACAGTTAATACATCTTTTGAGCTTTCCTCATGAAATTCTTTTAAGTTTTCTTATATAATAGATTTTTTGGAATTCCAACTTAAATGTCCTTCTAGCATCGTCCAAAATTCTTAGTAAAATAGCTCCAGGATTATTAGAACAAATAAATTGAAGATGGCAGAGCATAAGGTTAACTACTTTTGTATTTGGAAAACCTAGTCAGAATTTAACAATAACAAATGGAATTTAAATGGGTATAATTGCCAATTATGAATAACTATGTAGTATATGCCCTGAACTCTGTCAATAACTTTATATGAATCAAGGAATTCAACTCATTAGAGACTCTGGTATCACACTAATAAACCTTGGTATTCATTAGATATCAGAGTGGAGTAATATAAACAGTCAAATTGCCCCGCCATAAGTTTCCCTCTGTGTATCCATCAACCTTGACTTCCTCCTATGTATTTGTTAAAATAGAATTTAATTTACCAATATTTCTGAAGTGGATGCTTCTTTTTGTGATGTAAAAGGGTGAGAATTATAAAAACACTATGTTTTCTAAAAGTTATGAATCTTAAAAATAGTTTGATTTATGTTTCAGAAAACTGATTTCGCTGATTTTGTTTTAAAAGTGATTTGACAGCAATGAAGAAAGAAAAAAATAGATCAGGAGAGAAACATGTGCTGAGAGACACAGGATAAAAAGTTATGCTTAAAGAACCTTTAGAAGTAGTTTATTTTCATAGAGTGATTTCCTTTCTTTTGTTAACTCAAAAAATATTCAAGTTTTCTGGTATTAATGAGTGTTTAGAGATTTTGTTAGGCAAGAACAGACCTCAAAATGGCCCAGTATTATTCCAGTTACTTTTGAGTCACTCTTAGTTCCAGAACCACCACCTCATGAAAGCCATCGTTATCACTACCTCCTTCATCTGTTGCAATTCCAGTTTCCCTGTACCCAGCATCTTTTCTCCAACTCCCCATAAATAAATAAATAAACATATATATGGGTGTATATATACATTTATATATGGATATATATTTGGCTTAATGTTCTTTAAGTGCTATAACATACTTTATTCTCCTGCCCAAGCTGTTGATTCATTACTTCATTTATTTTCTTACCTAATTATGTCACTTTTAAGCCAGATACTCGGAACAATACATAATACATCAACATCCCAGTATTATTTCCTGCTATTCCTCTGTGGATAACACATCACTCATAGCAAGCTAGTTACGATTACATAGGTTGCTAATTCTTTCAGCACATTTGACAGTCTAGTATTTCCTACTTTTTTTTGTTTGTTTGTTTCTGTAAGGTCTTCAATTACATCTGAAATACCATTTCCTTATTAACTCAAGTACATATGAATTCTGTACATTTTGAAAACATAACAGAAAATTTTGTAATTTTTATAAGAACTATCAAAAGTTTCCTGATGTAAGTTTATTTCTATATGTATTTTCTTTAATAGGTTGTAAGCTACTTGGGATAAGTAATTAACTAAAGTGCATTTATTCAAAATATTTATCCATAACTCAATGTGAGCAGAAAACTATAAAACACATTTAAGTAATAATTTCGTATGAAAGGCTTCTTTATCACATAGTTTACCAACCATTTTTGGAGCTTATAATGAATATGTGAGTCCATTGTAACATCAGATACAATGTCATAAGCACAGTGAACATTATTACATGTATTATTTTGAATTTTTTGTTTTAATTTATAAATTAAAATTGAAAAATAATTTGGATTGCAGAATTTTCCATTTCCATAATTTTATTTTCTGCCTTACTTCAGTGTGTACTTAGCTTTTAAAAAAATCATTTATTTCCAAATAAAATATTCATATTGTAGAATACAAGAAAATTATCCAGTAAAGCAAAGTTGTATAACAAAATTAATTAACCCCTCACATGTAGCAACTATGTTTAAGAAATTTGCTAAGTTCAAAATATTTATGGATTTTCCTGTCTGAGTTAGGCTTTAAACCTATTCCTTCTCATTCATAAATTTTATTCATGGCATTTCAGAAGAGATTTTTGTTTTCAAATTGCAGTATTAAACCTAGGTAAGCGCATACTGTTTAGAAAAATGGATTATGCGTAGAAGTGTTCAGATAACACATACTTCTTCAAAAATGATAATTTACGGAGTTTTGGGCAATCCTCATATTTTCAGCTGGTCTATGACTCTGCTGCCAAGTCATCAGTAGTGTAACCTCATGGAGAGTTAAAAGGTAGGAGAAATGGCACTGAGGTGTGTACTAAAAGAAGCTGTTTCTCCTTTGGCAGGCACGTTGTAAAACTGTGCCAAGCACAGATGGTAAAGATGTTCCTGGCTTCTACCCACTATCCTGACAGTCCAAACGCAGTCAGAGATCAGTGGAAAAGGGTAAATGCCGCACCTCCCAGCTGAGGCAGCAAAACCTCCAGCCGCTTCCTAAATGCTTTCTTCAGAACATCAGGTTCTTGTCCATTTGATTTTTGTTAACTTGCTGACAGAATAAATTGAACAGAAGTCTCTGAGTAGGATGAAAAGAAGGTGGGAGAATAATCTCAACACTCTTAGCAACAATTGTGTTGTAAAAATCACCATGGTATCTTGGCACATTCGTATAGCTGAGGGAATTATTTATTTTGAATGTACATTTTATTCCATTCTCTGTCCAGTCCTCAGCAAGATAGATTAAAAATAAGCTTTATAAATTAATACTATGCTTCTTATTATACTAAAGAAGTTTATCTCTTTAACCAAATAAATTATATCCAAATAACAGCATTCAAAACTGACACGCTAAGGTTACATTAAATCAGAAACAAAGTGTGGTATCTAATTTACTCCCCAAAGAGATGAGACAAGCAGAAGAATGGCAGAAAAAAAAGAATTGTTTTTCTTAATTTTCAAAACAGTAGCCACAACTCAATATAAAATAATTTTATAAGAGGACAGATTTAATGAAGATCAAAGAGTTCTGGATTAGTAGGGTTAATTATAGTTCCTAATTCAAAATTATTTTTAATCAAATAAGATAAAATGGAACACATGTAATAAGTAGTCTCAATATAATATAGTCTGTTTATCTATTGGAGTTTTTCTAACTATATTTCAGTCTAAATTAAACTTTATTGAATTAGCTCTTAATATAAACATCTTAATGCCTTTGATATTTTATTTGGGGATGCAACTGTTTTAACTTGGTAGGCAATAACACACCTTCTCTGATGTTTCTGCCAACCAAGGAAATTTGAAGGATATTTTTGACTCAATTTTCATTATTCTATGTATTCAAATTGATTGATTAAAACTTTTAACTCTTATCTCTCCACCAGTTTACACATGTAAGTCCTTGTATAAGCGTATTTCACATTTGTATTACTAAAATTCTTTTCTGCCAAAATCTCCCACTAAAAGCCCTTTAACAAATTGTGAATGCACAAAATTATCTTTTGTGTCTATTAATTTCATTGCCCAAAGTCACAGTCATTGAATATATTTCTAAAATGACACTCCACACTATTTCATAATAGGAATTTTGTGGACAGAGAAATGCACTGGTTGGCTTATTCTGATTTTGAAACAGGAGGGTTCCCTCATGCTTCTTGCAGGGCATGAGACAGGGGTGTGACTTGCTTATTCAGTCTTTGCCACTGCTCACACCCCTTGCAGGAGTGGGGGAATGCAGATGGGCAGGTTCAGAGGCTGGGGCAAGCGCTTTGGGCTCCAGCCCCATGGCATGGTAGTGTCTACGATTGGGTGCCTGCAACCCCAGTGTTACAATGCTCTCTTAGCCTTGTCATCTGTAGATAGCTTTAAGTGTTAATCAGCTCAACGAATGCTCTGCCATTTTGCAAAGGCAGAGGGCTAGTGTTGACAGATTTCTGTCTCTTGAGCTCTTGCCCAGCATCCAAAAGAATAGGGTCACACAGGGGCTTGAAGGATGAATGTGAGATTTTATTACATGGTGGAGATGGATCTCAAAGGGATGGATGGGGAGCTAGAAGCTGGATGGAGTGGGAAGATGATCCTCCTGTGGAGCTGGGCAGTCCAGTGACCAAACTCCTCTCAGACTATACCCAGCCGAACTCTTCTCAGTGTTCAGACATTCCCCCTCTTCTCTCTTTCTCTGCCATGTTGTTCTGCCATTTGTCTGCTTGTCTCATCTCCTCATCCGCTGGTTTGCTCTGGAGCCTGGTGTTTGAGGTTTATACGGGTACAAGTTAGGAGGCACATAGGCCAAAAGGAAACTTTTTGGGCTTAAAAAAGTAGTGCCTGTTCTCATTTAGGGCCGCAGCTATCCAGGTTGAGAGTGGGGCCTTTCCTGGGGAACTACCCTCTTCTATAAAGTGTTCCTGTCTCCTGTCCATATCAATTTGACAACCCAAACACCTTATTTTTAATAAGAAAACGTCTGCTGGGATATATTAAATTATCTTTAGATTACTTATTATTTGAGTTTTTACATTATATATTAAGTTCACAGTTACTTTCATACATTACATTAGCAGTAAGAGCTATATTTGCAGTCCTCCATGAGTTATCTACTCTATACCACAAACGTCTCTTTTCAAAAGTTCATATGACCCTAACAATAACTTCCAATTAATAGTAATAAATACTATTTACAGCAATTACAGAAGAACAGTTATTGCATTAACAAATCAGTTACAACAATGTAGTTCATTGAATCCATCATAACTACTTCTATTTGACCAGTTATTTAAGGTCAGATTCCAAATAGGTAAACACAAAAAATCACCTGCAGCTGGAATTCATATAATAGGTCTTTTATCCTGAGGAATTACTTTATTAATCCAGATTTAATGAGTGAATAGAAAAATGAATTCCTAAAGGATCTGAAATTTATTTTTCTGAAACTGAAACTTTGCAGTTGAGATGAGGAGGAGATTGAAGAGGAGGGAAATGATTTGGTGATACCCACTTTCATATTCATAGCTTATCCTACAGTATTGACAAGGAGTAATTAGTGAAGAACAAAATCTAATTTTATAAATTACAAGAAGCCTTTCTCTCATGCCTTCTTTTCCTATGTGCTAGGAAACTGTACAATTTTTGCAACCTCCATCAATCCTGTTGGATATCTGTTGTTAATGTTTATCACAAGCAAACAATTCAAAGGTGATTTTGGAAAAGAAGGTTATTCTTCAACTGTGCTGAGTGAAATAATAGAGGGTAGCAATATCAAACACAGTTTTTTACTCTTTGAGCTCATTTCTATTCATTTATCCTGGTCAAAAAACTTTAAAAAAAAACTATATTTGTACTGAAAATAAATGGTAAACCTCAATATAAATCAGAAGGTGCAATATGGTAATATACTTATGGAATAAAATATAAATAATTTGAAATGACTGAGAATTTTGTGTACTCATGTATAGATTATTAGGCATATTTGTGAAAACAAAGCAATTTTCAAATTACTTTAGAATCATTATGCACAAATGTTTTATCTTCATTTTGGAAGATTATACACAAACATTCAGACATATACAGACACATACATGTATACATGTATAAATATTTATGAGTATATATAACATTAAATGTTTCATATTACTTTATACTGTATGCATGTGTATAGAAGTGCATGAACACACACACACACACACACACATTCTTTGAGCTTATCCATTAAAAAAAGATAAAGGTTGGTAGTTAAAAGCAGATTTGATTTTTAACTGTAATTTTTTTATTCTAAAAGGTGAAATGTATTTGTTAATTATTAGTGTGTGCATGTAAAAATTAACCAAATTATTAACTAAGATTTTATATATATATATATATAGAGAATTAATTAATACAGGATTGGTACCAAATCATTAGTAGTATTATTTGAGGAAAGTGTATGATAAAGTCCTTAAAAATATTTATCTTCTTTTACACAACTCTTTAAAAAAAAAGTTTTTTTTCTTTTTGAGAGGTCACTGTCTTTAACCCAGGCTGGAGTGCAGTGGAACAATCTCTGCTCACTATAACCTCAGCCTCCCAGGTTGAAGCAATTTTGGTGTATCAGCCAACAGTGTAGGTGAATTACAGTCCCATCCTACCACACCCGGCTAATTTTTGTATTTTTAGTAGAGACGGGGTTTCACCATGTTGGCCAGGCTGCTCTTGAACTCCTGACCTCAAGTGATCAACCCGCCTTGGCCTTCCCTCAAATTCTGGGGCGATCCACCATGCCTGGCCTCTTAAAAGTATTTAAACCACCATACAGTTTCAATTTTTCCTAAATACTAAAATTAACACTTCATCTACGTTTTGAGTTATATTAGAGTAATATTTTACATTTAAGTTACTGCAGTTTTTATAGGTCATTAACACACTAATCTGTATCCAGATATAAATGGTCTAGAAACCACATTATAAAATAATAAAGCTGAAGAACATTTAATGTTGACAACTAAGGCTGATTAGATCAGATATAGATACAAGTGTGTCCATACATTTAGTTGAAGGGAAATATGGAAGAGAAATAAGATGTAGTTTGCATGTTTAAAAACTATATATAAGTCCAAGTTGAAGTTACCCAGGAAAAAAAACCTGGGTATTTTCTATAATTCCCCCTCACATCCAATTAATCAAGCTTTTCATCATTCTTGTAAATATTTCTCAAAAATCTGGATGTCTATTTATCCTTTCTTCAAATACACTCATTTCAGCTACCACAGTCACCCTATTTACTAATTTTACCCAAGCCCTGTCCTGCTTCTCTCCTGTCGGTTTTCCACACTGCAGCTAAAGTAATGTTCCAAACAGTGATTTTCATTATTTCATTGTGTTGCTCAGTGTCTTTTAAAGTCCTGATAGTTTTCTTAGAATAAAGCCCAAATAGTCTAACATTGCCCACAAGAGCATTTCAAACACAAATGCTGAATGATGCATCCTGATATTCTTTTTTAATTAAAATTAAAATTAAATTAAATTAAATTTTTATTTCTTTTTTTTTTTAATTTAACTTTAAGTTCTGGGATACATTTGCAGAATGTGCAGGTTTGTTACAAAAATATACATGTGCCATATTGCCCATCATCAGGGTTTTAAGCCCCCCATGCATTAGGTATTTGTTCTAATGCTATCCCTCTCCTTGCCCCTACCCCTGACAGGCCCCAGTGTGTATTGTTCCCCTTCCTGTGTCCATGTGTTCTCATTGTTCAACTCCCTTTTATGAGTTAGAACATGCAGTGCTCGGTTTTCAGTTCCTGTGTTAGTGTGCTGAGAATGATGTCTTCCAGCTTCATCCATGTCCCTGCAAAGGACAGGAACTCATTCCTTGTTATTGCTGCATAGGCATAGGCAAAGACTTCATGACCAAAACACCAAAAGAGATTACAACAAAAGCCAAATAGACAGATGGGATCTAATCAAACTAAAGAGTTTCTGCATACCAAAAGAAACTATCATCAGAGTGAACAGGCAACCTAGGGAATGGGAGAAAATTTTTGCAATCTATGCATCAGACAAAGGTCTAATATCGAGGATCTACAAGGAACTTAAGCAAATTTATAAGAATAAAAACAGACAACCCCATCAATAGTGGGCAAAGTATATGAACAGATACTTCTCAAAAGAAGACATTTATGTGGCCAACAAGCATCCTCATATTTTTATGAATGATAAACACTCTGGCTGTCCTGAGTCTTTTACTTCTTACTTATCTATGAGTTGTTTGACTTTGGCCCTTTGTGGATCTCGTTCTCTTTACATTTTTTCTTCACCTGAATGAGCCATAGTCTTCATTTGAAGTCTGCTTTTCCAGAATAGTTTATGAGTTAGTTGGTGAGTTTTTGTTATTAAGTGTTCCTATGTCATTATGTATTTCTGTTATAGCCTTTATCTCATTATTGACATATACTTTTCTTCATTCCCTATAATGCAAAAGTTATATCTTTGTCACTAATATATTTCAGACATAATACACCATGACACGAAACAAGGGCTTAGTACTATAGCTTGGCAAAATAGAAGCATACAAAAGGGATTAATTAACAAATCAATCAATCAAGTTACGGTAACAAGGTAACAAACCTTAAAAGGAAATAAAACTTTCTATCAATTACACATGCACAATTGCTTTCAATGAAGTAGTGAGTTTTATGCTACCTTTAGTGTCCAAACAAAGGCAGCTGTCAAATTATGTAATTTTTTTCCAGCCTACATTAATTTATTAGTATTTTGAATAACTTAGAGTCAAACGAATTGTTTCTTTTCAGTGGTGAATACCTTAATTGGTACTAAAAACATTATATATTTTATTGAGTATGATTATTTTCTTTGTTAAAATTTAACTCTAATGATTTCATATAGTTTTGTTAGTGTTTATACATATTATGGCTTTTTTGTTTTGTATAATGATGTCGGAGTTGGAATGAGGCTTACATTTTAATATTATGTCAATTAAAGCATTTGAGCAAAATGAGGTTATTGCTTGGATAAAGTAATAGTAAAATGCAATGGCCAAAACCAAAAACAGCTGAGCAGGATAATATATAGATGAGGAAAACTTTCTATGATAAGGTGAAAGCAGGGCGTTAAAAGTAGCGTGTGATGTTCAAATGTGTTTTATTGAACCTAAGAGGACCATTAATATTCCACCATTGTCCATATAAAATGTTATGACGTTGCAACATTTTATTTTTAAAAATTGAAATGTGTCTGTGGTACAATTTGATGCTTTGATACATATGTTGCATAATGATCAAATCAGGGTATTAAGCGTATTTATCACCTCATACATGTTTCCTTTTCTACAGTAAAAAACATTCAAAATTCTCTCTTCCAGCTATTTTGTGATATACAATGCTTACTGTTATTGATCACCTGCTGTTGAAAAGGCACCAGATTTTACTCATCCCATCTAATTGTTTTGAATGACTTGGTACCAACTGACCAACCTCTCCCCACTCTTCCTACCCTTCTCCCCTCCCCAGACTCCAGACCATTGTTCTAATATCTGCTTCTATGATATCAACCCTTTATTCTTTTTATAATTCCACATGATTAAAATCATTTGGTATTTGTTTTTCTGTATCTGGTTATTTCACATAACATGATGCCCTATAGGTCCAACTATGTTGCTGTAAATTGCAGAATTTTATTATTTTTTAATGCTGAATAGTATTCCATTGTGTTAAATATATTACATTTTCTTTATACTTTTATAATTGTTGGACATGGGTTGATTTCATATCTTAGTTATTGTAAATAGTACTACAGTAAACATATTAGTGCAGATATCTCTTTGACATACTGGGTTTTTTTTTTTTTTTCCTTTTGGTTATATATCCAGTAGTGGATTGTTGGATCATATAGCAATCCTCTCTGTAATTTTTATTAGGAATCTCTATGCTGTTTTTAGTAGTTGCTGTACTAATTTACTATCCCACCAACAGTGTGTAAGTGTCCTTCTTCCTCCATATACTCACCAATACTTGCTTTCTTTCATCTTTTGATAAATAGCCATTCAAACTGGAGGGAAGTGAGATCTCATTGTGATTTTAATTTGCATTTCCTTGATCATAAGTGATGTTAAACATTTTTCCATTAACCTGTTGGCAATTTACATGTCTTCTTTGGAGAAATGTCTCTTTTGTCCACATCCTCACTCATGTCTGTTAGTTTTTGACTTGTTAGTAATAGCCATTTTGACTGGAGTATAATGGTATCAGTGTGGTTTTAATTGAATTTCTCTATTAATATTGAACATTTTTTTCATATGCTTTCTGGCCATTTGTATGCCTTCTTTTGAAAAATGTCTACTTGTGATTTTTGTGCATTTTTAATGATGATTTTTATTACTGTTTAATTGTTTTAGTTTCTTGTAGATCCTGGAAACTAGTACTTTGTTGGACGCATAGTTCACAAGTATTTTCTCCCATTCTGTAGGTTATCTGTTTTCCCCACTGATCATTTCTTTTGCTGTGCAGAAGCTTTTCAGTTTAGTTCAGTCTCATTTATTTGTTTTTGTTTTGTTGCATTTGCTTTTGAGGTCTTATTCATGAAATCTTTGCTTAGGCCAATGTCCAGGAGTCTATCTTAAAATTTTTACAGCATTTTAATAATTCCAGGTATAATATTTAAGTTTTTAACCCATAATGGGTTACTTTTTGTATATGGTGGGAGGTATGAGACCACTTTAATTCTTCTGCATATGGCTATGCAATTTTCTCAGCCCCACTTTTTGAATAGGGTATTCTTTCTCCAGAGATAATTTGATTTCCACTTTTCCAATTTGGATGCCTTGTATTTCTTTCTCTTGCCTGATTACTGTGTCCAGGACTGCCAGTTGACTGGGAGTAATGAAAGTGGCAGTGATGAAAGTGGAAGTCTTGTTTTCAATTCTTAGGAAGAATGATTTTAACTTTTTCCCATTCAGGAGGCTGTTAGCTGTGGGTTTGTTTTATGTGGCTTTCATTATATTGAGATATTTTTCTTCTATGACTAGTTTGTTGAGGCTTTTCTTCATGAAAGAATTCTAAATTATATCAGATGCTGTTTCTGCATCTACTGAGGTGATCATCTGAATTCTAGTTTTTAATTCTGTTTAGGTGGTGCATCACGTTTATTTATTTGTGTATGTGTTGAACCATCCTTGTATCTTTGAAATAAAATCCAGTTGAGTCTAGTATACTATCCTTTTGATGTGCTGTTAGATTTTTGTTTAATGTCAACCAGTTTGGGTTCAGAAAGTAGTTCCCTTTCCAAGTTGGGTAACTTGAGTCAAGTTATTTAATTCCTCTAAGTCTCAGTTTCTAATGAAGAAAATAAAAGCTTGTAATTCAAATTCATCAGGTTTCCAGGAAGAATAATTGAGTCAATATATATAAAATTCAGGTAAATAAGAATTTAATACATGTTTGCATTGAAACTGAATTGCACTGAACATTAAGTTTATCCATTTGTCTTAACTAAAATTTCTGAACAAATAAATAACTCTTCTTAAATTGTATAAACATCTTAACTTGAAATTATGACATTAAAAGTAATGTATTTTATTACCACTTCAGACTTATGACACTAGTTACACAAAGGCAGTTTAATATTACTATGAAAATTTTTCTATTAAAGTCCATGGGCCAACATTTAAAATATTTAAATTATCAACATTATAGAAGTTAATTAAAAATAACTATTACATAAGTTTAAATTTTGAAGCAAAATAAAATGTACATATTTATTCATTTTGCATCATTTCCAGAAATAATCACTTCTTTTTAATATTGTTTACCACAAAAATTACTTTAATTGTACTTTCGTTTTCAAGAACTTCCTTTAAGTATAATTTATTTACCAAAAAGGCATATTTAAGGTAATAGCATTGACTTTCTGGAAAAATGTAATATGGTTAGCTTTTACATAATGAAATATTTTAGAGTGCTTCGGAAAAGACACCAAGATATTTTTGCAATTTAGCTACTGAACCAATTTACCCAAAATAATAGATATGTTATTTCTATAAATCAGTCAGATGCTGCCTTAATTTTAAAATTTCACCAACAAATAATTAAATTCATGGAAGTTTTAAAAATACATACTTTAGACATAAACTTCAAATAACGTTTAATACCACAGAGGATAAATTTGGGTACAGTTACTTTGTTTAAATATTTTAAATTGAGGTATAGCAAACATAAAAAAGTGCACAAATCTTATGTGAGAAGCTCAGTGAATTATCAAAAAGTTAATATAACTATGTAACCACAACATAAATTTAGAGAAAATAACAATATTAAGACTATACATAAATAATCACATTTTCTCAATATAACTATAAAACTTAATTATACTTATATGGGCTCATTTTCATTCTTTTGAACTTTATGTGACTGGAAAATCTAGTATCTAATTTTTGCTTATGGTATGTTTTAATTAATATTATGTTGTTTCATATAGCAATATTCCATTTATTTTCAGTGTAATATAAAATTATATAAGTATAAGGCAATGCCTTTTTTTTTCAATTTCCTTTTGACTATTTGACTAGTTTCCATTTATAGTATGATTAAACACATCTACACATTACTTTTAATGCATTGATATAAAAGTTACTGTTACATGTATGCCTATGAATGGGGGCATTTTGATCAGTTATGTAGACTCAAAGTAATATACCCTAAACAAGAGAGTTACAATATTACCATTATTTCATGTCTGTGCAACCATTTTTAAGTCATTCTAGTGTATTTTCATTGAGATATTAATTTTATCTTCTTAAGAATTAATATGTGAGAACTTTTAATATATTCTACTTAATTGTATTATTTGTGACATCTCTGGTGTTGTCTTTTGCCCATTATACTCTTAGACCTCTGTTTTTGTTATGCATTTATAGGGGTTCTTCATATCTCAGAATAAACTCACTGTAAATTGTAACAATTGCAAATGTCTTCTTACATTCCAGGGTTGTACTTTTAGTTCCTCAATGGTTTCAGTCGACAGATACTAAGGTCACTTCCAATGATCATTTAACTTCCTGGTGTCCCTGCCTTTGGGTTACCTTACCCCTAACTTATTTTTAACAGGTAGAAAATAGTAAAGCAGAAGAAATGTTACTTATTTGATTAGGTTATATTGCATGGCAAAGAATTGAGATCTCTCTCCTATGATTAAGTTGATCTCTCTCCTATGATATAAGACCCTTTGATCAAAGTGGAATAAAAAATTCTTATTAGCTTGATGAAGTGAGCAGCCATGTTAAAGAAGCCCACAGTGCAAGGAACAGTAGGCGGCTTTTGTGACTTGAGAGAAGTTTTTATGAGTTATCCAGAGAAAAGCCAGAGCTCTCAGCCATGTGGTAGAAATGATTAATTTTGACAACAACCTGAATGAGCTTGAGAGTGGATTCTTCGAACTTCTTCGTATGCCAGCAGCCCAACTAATGTATTGATTGCAGCCTTGCGAGTCGCTGAGCACAGCAGTTAAACTATGCCTGAACTTCTCATCCACAGAGATTATAAATATGCATTTCGTTAAGTCATAAGGATTTAGTAATTTATCATATAATGATAAAAAACTAATACAATTGTGTTTTATAAATACTAGTAATTCTTATTTTTAATTCAGGTCAATATATCTATAGTGCTTCCATTATTTTTCATGTTCTGTGACCTATTTAAGACATTATTGGCTATTTCAAGATCCTGATTATTTTTTTCCTGCTATTTCTAGGATCTGTATTCTTTTGTCTTCTATTTTAAAATTACAGTCTATTCAGAATTGGTTTGGTGTATGGTTGTTGGTAGCATTTATAATTTATTTTTTTTTATATAGCTGTAGATTTGATTGAACACCATGACTTTAGAAGACTGTATATTTTAAAGGGCTAACTTTTCAATACATGAAGATCCATTTTATATAGGTCTCCTTTTGGAATTCCAAATTTATTTTATTGATTAAATTGTGTATTCTTGGACCTATAGCACTCTGGTTAATTCAGTATCTGTGTATTAATTATAAATTAATATATAGTGGACATTCTTCTTTATACTTGTTTTGGCTATTTCACTAACTTCCATTTCTATGTAAATTTTAGATTCATCTTATGAACTTTCACAATCATATACACACAATATGTACACTTATACATGATACGGATACAGCTATTTCCAATATGTTATGCATCCATTGTAATGGGAAATGCATGTTCACTTTTCATAACATACAGCAATTTGTTCTTAGTCATAGATACAAAGTTAGTCATCGTTCCAACTGAAGGGTTTTTGATAAAACAGAAACCTCAAACAACAATAACAACAACAAAACTCAAAAAATATATGGAAAGAATAAATTAAGTAGAATAAAAAATAATGAACTTTATATATCATATTTTGTTCTAAAGCAGAGAAAAAAATAGAAAATAGCTTCAAAATGACTAAGCGACACAACTGAAATTTCTGTAACAAGTCAAAGTGTGGTTTATTCAGTCTAAGAATCTAGCTGTTGACACTAAGTTGAAACAAAGATATTGTTTCTCTAATATTCACCAGGTTTTATTCACAGCCATTGATTCTTTTATGTTTTATACCTAGAAATTCCTACTTTGATGTGTCTGAGAAGTATTCAAAGGTTCACCAAGGGGGCAGAGTAGAACAATTTTCTTAAGGGCACTGCCATGGATTGATGTTAGTGATCTAATTTAGAGAGTAGAGGGAGCAAAATAGATGTGCTAAATAATACTTCTGTTCAGCCTAACATTCTTCTATTTGGGAATAAAACTGTTTTATTTGAAGTCAGTCTGATTGTAAATTAATTTTGTTTTTATTACTGTATTATCAGTATGACTCTGGGGAGATTACTAATATTCTTGCACTGGAGGTTGAACCTGTGCTTTCTTCTGAATCTGAGTGGGACCTTATGGCTGCTTTGACCAACAGAATATGAATGAAGTTTTAATTTTGTCAGTTTTGTGGCCCAGAACTTAGGAGAATGGCAATGTGCACTTTCCTGTGTGTCGAAACAGCCTCTCTGCTCTGAGAAGTCCATATATACCAGTGAAGATTCTTTTGGGTTTTCTGGTGATGTCTGAGTTGGTAACCAATGCAAACCTGCCAGCCACTGAATGGTTGGTAAACTGCCTTCAATGCCCACCCTCCAGCTTCAGTCAGCCTTCTCACCTGATGTCACAAAAAGAAAGGAAAGGAGTCTAATGTAATATTTGTTAAAATTTTGACCCCTATAACTGCTACTTTAAGCCACTAAGTCTTGGCATAATTTTTAACACAGCAAAAAGCAAAACAATTAATAGTATAGAATTTTCTAATTAAAGTGGAGGATATTCATTGTTGCAAATAATTGGACTACTAATGGGGAACAATCAGTCTATACTATCATTTATGGCATAAGGATAATTTACTACTCTCAAAAATATGTGCAAATATTTTATACAATATGCTTTAAGGTATTGGGGATATTTATTATTAATTGAGAAACAATAATAAATATAAATTTGTGTGTTAGTCTGTTTTCACAGTGCTGATAAAGACAAGGCTGACACTGGGCAATTTAAGAAAGAGGTATATAATGGACTTACATCCACATGGCTGGGGAAGCCTTACAATCATGGCAGAAAGTAAAAGGCACATCTTACATGGCAGCAGACAAAAGAAGAAACATTGTGCAGGGAAACTCCACCTGCCCTTTATTTTTAACATTTAATTCCATAGGTCTTTTTTAATGGTTTTTTAAACATTATTATTATTGTTATATTTTAAGTTCTGGGGTACATATGCAGATTGTGCAGGATTGTTACATAGGTTTGCTGCATCCATCCCCCTGTTATCTACATTAGGTATTTGTCCTAATGTTATCCTTCCCCTATCCCCCAACCGTCTAATCTCCTTCCCCTAAATCTGCAACCAGTCATGGTGCATGATGTTCCCCTCCCTGTGTCCTTGTGTTCTCATTGTTCAACACCTCCTTATGAGTGAGAACATGCAGTGTTTGGTTTTCTGTTCTTGTGTCAGTTTGCTGAGAATGATGGTTTCCAGATTCATCCATGTCCCTGCAAAGAACATGAACTCATCCTTTTTTATGGCTGCATAGTATTCCATGGTGTATATGTGTCACAGTTTCTTTAACCAGTCTATCATTGATGTGCATTTGGGTTGGTTCCAAGTCTTTGCTATTGTAAACAGTACCTCAATGAACATATGTGTGCATGTGTCTTTATGGTAGAACAATTTATAATCCTTTGGGTATACACCCAGTAATGGGATTGCTGAGTCAAATGTTATTTCTATTTCTAGGTCCTTGAGGAATCACCACACTGTCTTCCACAATGGTTGAACTGATTTACACTTCCACCAACAGTGTAAAAGCATTCCTATTTCTCCACATCCTCTCCAGCATCTGTTGTGTCCAGAGTTTTTGACGATCACTGTTCTAACTGGCATGAGATGGTATCTCAACGTGGTTTTGATTTACATTTCTCTAATCACCAATGATGATGAGCTTTTTTTCATGTTTGTTGGCTGCATAAATGTCTTCTTTGAAAAGTGTCTGTTCATGTCCTTTGCCCATTTTCAATGGGCTTGTTTTTTTCTTGTAAATCTGTTTTAGTTCTTTGTAGATTCTGGATATTAGCCCTTTGTCAGATAGGTAGGTGGTAAAAATTTTTTCCCGTTGTGTTGTTTGTCAATTCACTCTAATGATAGTTTCTTTTGCTGTGCAGAAGCTCTTAGGTTTAAACTCCCCTTTTTAAAACCAACAGATTTTATAAGACTCATTCACTATCAGGAGAACAGTACAGGAAAGATCCACCCTATAATTCACTCACATCTCACAACATGTGGGAATTGTGGAAGTTACAATACAAGATGAAATTTGGGTAGGGACACAGCCAAACCACATCATTCCACCCCTGGCCCCTCTCAAATCAAAACCTGTCATGCCTTTTCAACAGTCCCCCAAAGTCTTAACTCATTTGAGCATTAACTCAAAAGTGCACAGTCCAATGTCTCATCTGAGACAAGACAAGTACCTTGCACCTATGAGCCTGTAAAATAAAAAGCAAGTTTTTACTTCCTAGATTCAATAGGGTAGAGGCGGTTAAAAACACCTGTTACAAATGGAAGAAATTGGCCAAAACAAAGGGGCTATAGACCCTATGCAAGTCAGAAATCCAGCAGGGCAGTCAAAGATTAAAGCTACAAAACTATCATCTTTGACTCCATGTTTTGTATCTGGGTCACACTAATGCAAGAGGTGGGTTACCATGGTCTTGGTAAGCTCTACCCCTTGGCTCTGCAGGGTACAGCCTCCCTCCTGTCTGCTTTCACAGGTTGGTGTTGAGTGTTCATGGATTTCCCAGGCATAAAGTGCAAGCTTTCAGTGGATCTACCATTCTGGGATCTGGAGGACAGTGACCCTCTTCTCACAGATCCACTAGGCAGTGCCCCAGTAGGAACTCTTTGTGAGGACTCTGACACTGAATGACCCCACATTTCCCTTCTGCACTGCCCTAGAAGAAGTTCTCCATGAAAGCCCTGCCCCCTACAACAAACTTCTGCCTGGGCATTGAGGCATTTCCACACATTTTCTGAAACCTAGGAGGAGGAGGTTCCCAAACCCCAATTCTTCTATGTGCTCACAGGCTCAACACCACATGAAAACTACCAAGGCTTGGGGCTTGCACCCTCTAAAGCCATGGCCCAAACTTCATGTTGGCCCCTTTCTGCCGTGGCTGGAGTGGCTGGGATGCAGGGCACCAAGTCCCTAGCTTGCACACAGGATGAGGAACCTTTGCCTGGCCCACAAAACCAATTTTTCCTCCAAGGGTTCCAGACCTGTGACATGCCCTGAAGACATTTTCCCCATTGTCTTGAGGATTTATATTTAGATTCTCATTATTTATGCAAATTTCTGCAGCTTATTTGAATTTAACCTCAGAAAATGGGATTTTTCTTTTCCATCACACTGTCAGGCAGGCTACAGATTTTCTGAACATTATGCTCTACTTCCTTTATAAAATAGAATGCCTTTAACAGCACCCAAGTCACATCTTGAATGCTTTGCTGCTTAGAAATTTCCTTCTGCCAGATATCCTAATTCATCTCTTTCAAGTTCAAAGTTCCACAAATCTCCAGGGTCAGATCAAAATGCCACCAGTCCTTTTGCTAAAACATAACAAGAGTCACCTTTGCTCCATTTCCCAACAACGTTTTCATCTCCATCTGAGACCACCTTAGCCTGGACCCTAATGTCCATATTGATATCAGGCTTTTGGTCAAAGCCATTCAGCAAGTCTCTAGGAAGTTCCAAACTTTCCCACATTTTCTTGTCTTCTTCTGAGCCTTCCAAATTGTTCAAACCTCTGCTTGTTACGCAGTTTCAAAGTCACTTCCACGTTTTAGGTATTTTTTCATCCCACCCGACTTCTGGTACCATTAGTCTGTTTTCACACTGCTGATAAATGCATAACTGAGACTGGGCAATTTACAAAAGATGTTTATAATGTAGTTACAGTTCCATGTGGATGGGCAAGCCTCACAATCATGGCGGAAGGTAAAAGGCTCATCTCACATGGTAGCAGACGAGAAGAGAGCTTGTACAGAGAAACTCCCCTTTTTAAAACCATCAGATCTTATGAGTCTCATTCACTATCAGGAGAACAGCACAGGAAAGACGCAACCCTATAATTCCATCACCTCCCACAACATGTGGGAATTGTGGTAGTTACAATTCAAGATGAGACATAGCCAAACCATATAAATCTGCATTATGGTAACTTTAAAAATATTAATTAGAGAAATTTTAGAATATTTTAAGCCTGGAGTATAAGAAAAGAATAAAAAATTGGCCTTATTCCTAGGAATTCATTAAAAGTTAAATAAAATATAGATGAATAACATAACACTGTGAACTATTTGTATTGCTAAGATGAATTTTGATAGGATGGCAGAAAAATAAACATTATCTTTGGGAGAATATAATAGGTAAATTTCAGCAAATTCCCAAATTTTCTATAGTAAAAATTTCTTTAGAAACAAATTTTTTTCATCAAAAAGCAATTTATTATTTGAATGGAAGAAAAGTATAAGGTCAGCTATTGCTTAGTTACATTGTCCTTTAATTTTGAGAATAACAACAGGTATTGTTGGAAACCACATTCTTTACCCTTGTTAAGGAGATAACACACGTTTTCTTTGACACCTCTGTCTTTAGTGACAAATTTTCTCTCTGGCTCTGAAAGAGTGATACCAGATTCTTTCATTTTTCTGAAACGGCTAACAACTTCATTCTGTCAAAATGCTTTTATTCTTCTATGATTTTATTTACATTAAAGGTCATATATTTCCATGTCTTTTCTTTGGGTGTCACAACTCAACATTAGATTCCATGAATACAGATATTTCTATTAATGCTGTGGGTATTCCTTGCACTTAATCCATGTTATGTGTCTAGTAAACACTAATGTTAATTTGCTCACAATTTATAATTTGGTTACTCATTTGGCTTTCCTAATATAAATAAGATGATTTTTGCTTTAAAAGTTATCATTGCCATATTTACAAAGTATATAATTCATATAGTTCTGTTTTCTGAGATGTTAACAAGAAATAGAATAAAAGTTATTTATAAAATAAAAAATAACTTTATTTTAAGCAAATTCTTTATTCTTTAAACAGTTTGAAGACAGTACATATTCCTTGCAATAATAACAGTATTGCTCAAAATATTTTAGATCTACTATTTTAGAAATGTTTCTTTTCTTTTTCTGAGCCTTCCAAATTGTTCAGACCTCTGCCTGCTACCCAGTTCCAAAGTCACTTCCACATTTTTAGGTACTTTTTCATCTCACCCAACTTTTGGTACCATTAGTCTGTTTCACACTGCTGATAAAGGCACTGAAGACTTTAAGAATGTTTTTATTTATATGCAGGCCACACTGGACAATAACAGTAATGGCTAAACATGAACAGTGATTATAGCAACAGGAAGCTTTTATTGGTGATGCTGAAGACAATTCAAAAGTGCAGGTGTTCGTTTATAATTTATAGAAAAATTGTCTACTTTACATGAATATAATTTGTTAAAGAAGAAAACTATATGTAGGAGAATGATACAAAATTATCCTTTTAAGTGCAAGCAATGGTAGCAACATTTTTCACATTCAAGCTTACACTTTCTGAAAGCTAGCTAAAATAAAATAAACAGGTTCTTCGAAAGGATAAAAATGAAATAATGTCTTTTTTTTCCAATCCGTTTTTTTTTCAATTAAAAGTTTTTATTTTCTTCCAATTGATTTTAGATGAACAGAAAGCACATAGATACCTGATGTTTCTGAGGATTATCAATCCCCAAATGGGATCTAAAACTGCGCTCTGAATAGCAGGTTTAACTTAAGTGCCAGACTCAGATCTTTCATTTGAAAATCCCTTTGGCTGAATCTAAAGGTAGTGGCTGTCATGTGAAACTGATGTTTGAAAAATGCATTAAAATTCTGCCTGCAGATATTCTCTTTAAAAACTCTTATATCCATATTTCACAAGAAATGTCCTATTGCCTCATGAATATTTTTTAAATGAATAATATTCTTTGCTTAACTATCTGTTTATTTGGAGATAAAGTTTAACTTCCAAAAAAGAAAATCTGGGGATGTTTGAATGTAATTAAAACCGTTTCTATGTACAAATACAAATTATAATTAAGTAGATGGTCTTAAAATAATTTTAGACGTGCACATCACATACTTGTGAAAAAATTTTGCTACTATAAAATTCTATACCATATGTATGACTTTCATATCTCTTTCAATATTAAATCAGAAATATATTCCTCGAAACATAATGCCTCATAATTTAAGAATTTAGAAACCAAATTTATTATAAAACAAGAAAGGTGGATGGGATATTGTTAACAAAACTAAAGAATATGCACCTAATTAATTGATACTCTACTGGGTATATGAGTGCTTAAGATCTTGTCCCATGTATCAACTTATCAAATTAAATAAACTATCAATCACAATTCAAACAATTAAGAATGGAATTGTTTTCTAACCACATTTTACCAGTAAAAAAATTATTTTGAGATTAGGAAGAAAGTATTAGTATTTATGGGTAAATAATAACATTTTAATATCAAATATGATGATGGAACATATTTTTCAAATCCTCTCAATTTAACCTCCTAGTTAATGTATACTTTTGATGGCAGTGGTAGCGTGTCTGGAGCAGCCACTGTGAGAATGCTGCCTGAAGCAGGTAGGGCGTGGCCAGGGCTGCATGCTTTGCAGAGCCAACGGGAGCCAGGAATTGGTGAGAGCCCTGACCCCTACCGAGTTGGCAGGGTAGGAACCCATGCTCCTGGGGGCACAGCCACAGCTGCCCAGCCGGGGCTCCAGATCCCAGCATCCCTGTGCTCTCAGAAGCCCAGAAAGCCCTACCCCCACAGGCTTGAAAGTACCTGCTCCCACTCCCTGGCCTCTGCCTGATCCCAGCACTGGCTCCAGGGTGAAGCAAAGTTGTGGCAGAGCCAGGGCACTGTTGCAACCTGACCAGGTGTACATGCACTTGGGGTGTCACTCACATGCCAGCCTGTACCGTCTCAACCCTCTGTGGACTTTAGACAATGACAAGCATTGGGAGGGAGCAACATGGTTTCCAGCTGGAGAAAAGATACCCTAAGGATTCTGTGACACTTTCATAGTCATTAGATCATTCAATCAGTGAAATGCTGTCACTCATTAGATAACATACATGAACACAAACACGCACACACATATATGTAAGCACTTTTGTAACAAGTAAAATAAAGTTCCTGTATCTGATAAACTGATAAACCAATGTAATTATTTTATTTTTGTTTTAGTATGGACACAGTTGTAAAGTAGAACGTGTCAGTTACATCCAACATACCATATGAGAAAAAGTTTTAACAAAGACTATGTATAAAGAAAATAATCACCACAAAAGAAATGAAAATGAAACATCATTTGTTCAAAGAATACAAATTTGCCACACCCCTGCCCCTTGAAATTAAGGCGTATATACCAGGAATAAGAGACAGCATTAGCAAAGATACAGATAAATTAAAAGAATTACCTACTCAGTG
Organism: Callithrix jacchus; assembly: GCF_049354715.1. Classification (NCBI taxonomy): domain Eukaryota; kingdom Metazoa; phylum Chordata; class Mammalia; order Primates; family Cebidae; genus Callithrix; species Callithrix jacchus. The sequence goes on from NC_133502.1 coordinate 32,130,585, forward strand.
ATCCGAAAGTATGCTGATGTGATGAGGATAAGAACACACTTGAAGAAGTGTCAGGAAGTCATTTCATTTATTAAGAGCCCATTATGAATTAGACTAGTTAGTCTTTCACATGAATAACTTAATTTAATCTTCATAAAACTTTATTTGGAGATAGACATGAAAATCTTTCAAAAAGTAGAAGAAAAAAATCAGAGGTGTTGGGTGACTGGAGAGTAGTCATTTTCTCAGGTAAGTTTTAATTATTGGTACGCCTGGATAAACTCTCCTTTCTACAACTCAGTGCTTCCTCCAAAGAGATCAACATGCAAATTTGAGGCCTGAGCACAAATGCCGTTCTTGCCTGGCAAAGGAATGGGCTTGAGTGTACTGAACAAGCTACATTTTACAAGACAAGTTGGCAGTTGGAGAGTAACTGTCCTAAATTCAAAGAAGGGTAAAAAGGCATTCAGAGAAAGAAATGAGTTGAGAGTCAGTAAACCTTGAATAATGGCAAAGACAGTGATGTTGGCTAGGAAGCTAGAGTTCCAGATAATTAGATGGAAAAAGAAAAGTATTTTCCTACTTGTCTGTAAAGATGCAAGATAATAAAACTAAAGGATAAAATAGGATTTTTAGATTAGTCAAAAATACTATAAGGAAAACAAGGGCACATCTAGCGAGATGTGATTTATTTTAAGTCTGGGTAATTTCACATAAGTTGGATAATTATATATATATATATATATATATATATATATATATATTTAGCAAGGATTAAATTTTTATTGTTTACCCATTAATATTCAGATGTTGTTTGCTAGTGCACAATAAGCCTAGGCCTACCTGACTGATACAGAAATAGATATAAATGGCTGTAAAAATGTGTGCATGTATGGTTTATAAATTGCACTGTAAGTCTAAAGAAAAAAAAATGACCTTTATATGATTTTTTTCCTAGTATAAAAAGGTATTTTCAAAGGAGTAATTTATTTTATAAATAACATGGTATTGCTGTTGCTTCAATTTTAAAAGCAATATTATAGATAAATCCATTTTTAAAATAGGTATGGAAAGATTAGCAAAATGTTAGTAAAATAATTCCTGTGATAAGGAAGCAAAGATGAAATATCAATATAATGTGAAGTGAAGTTTATGTTAGTTTCCAAATCAGATTAAAATTTCAAAATAAATTAAGGTAAGAAAAGTCATATCATCATCTCAATAGATACATAAGAATCGTGATAAAAATCTCTTAGAAAACTCAATACAAGTTTATAATTTTAGCAAACATCCTACAAAGTAATCATCAAAACCTTTTCTTCTTATTGTAAATAAGGCAGGGATGTTTGCTTTCAGAACTCCTGGAGCACAGTACTATAAGTCTTATAAGGAGGAACAGACAGAAGAAAATAATAGGCATAATGCTTTAGAGGGACTAACAAGCATCATTTTTCACAAATAAGATGAGAGTATACTTAAAAAAATTGAAAAGAATAAATTAAATGCGTAAAATTAACTAAATGAAGAAATATACTATGTGAATAAAGTAAAACATTGAATGCCATTGACATGTTATTTCTCCCTAAATTAATCTATACATTCCATACAATTTAAATCAAAATGTATAAAAATTGATAAAGTGATTTATATGGACAAAGAAAGAACCAGCATTCATTGAGGCAGTTTTAATAAAGAAGATTAAGCTGTAGGTTACTAGATTTCAAAAATAATTTTAATACTATATTAATTAAGACATTGTGGGTTGGTGTGAGGATCTAGGAAACACAAAAGAATCCGAAGACAGGCTCATACATACACAATCACTGGATCATGACAAAGGTACCAACGGATTTGTGTGGAGGGAGGATGTATTTTTTAAAACATGGCTGTGGATTAATTAGACATCCATATAAAAATAAAATGATTTATTTCTACTTCACTCCATAATGTACTATATTCTTGATAGATTTTGATTATTATTGTGAGAACTAAATCAATAAAGATTTTAGAGGATAATGTAAGGGAACATAGTTGCTAACTTATCAATGATTTCTTAATTGAGACACAGGAACCACTAACCAGAAATAAAATATTGAAACTTTGCAGTATTATAATTAAAATCTGTTTTTCAAAAAATAGGTTTAAGAGAGTGAAAAGTTGATGGTATCACAGACACGTAGACACACATAGTACAGCATAATTAAAAATCAGAAAACAGTAATAAATACTCAAAATAGTATTCTAGTGGCCATTTCACAAAAAATATGCTTAAACTCAGTTGTAAGGGAAACATAAATTTAGACACAGAGTACCATTACTCTTTTTACCCAGAATGAAAAATAAGGGCTAAATATGTCCAGTGTTTACCAGTAAGTAGACCTACTAGAACTTTCATACACTGCCAGTGAGAGTGTACATGGTACAATCACTTTGGAAAATTGTTTTTAGTAGATATTAATGCTGAATAAATACATTCTCTGTAACCCAGGAACTCCTATCCTTAGAAGATGAGCTATAGAAAAAAAAAGTTATGTGCAAGAATGCTTATGGCAAGTCTAATAAAATAGTAAAAATTCAGAATATCCAATATGCATCAGCATTGAAAGGGATAAACTGTGATAGACAATACAATAAGCTATTATTTAGCAATGAGAATGAATAGTTTAATCTACATCCAGTAATATGAATAAATCTTCCAAGATAGTGTTGAGCAAAAGAAACCAAATACAAATGAGTACATATTTTAGGATTTTCTTTACATGAAATATAAAAGCATGTAGGACTGTTCTACAACATTTAAAGTCAGTACTGACGTCATTGAAGGAATGTTAGGGGCTGGGTGCCAGAGGGCAGGTGGGATGGATGTATAGCGCTGGGAGTATTGTTTATTTATCTGGGTGCTGACAACAGTGGTATGTTTAGTTTATGTAAATCTACAGAACCGAACATTAATTATATGTGTAATTTTCTTTATGTTTCTTAGATTTCAAAACAAAGTTGAAAAATTACAAAATAAAGAAATGTCATGGCGATTCATATGTAAAACTTTAACCCAGCTATTTGAGTGATGTTCTTTCTGTGACTAATAATTATAAAACCATGAAGTTAACTAAAGAAAAGAAGAAACTCAGAATAAAAAGACTATATATACGTAAGTGGAGGATGGCGTTTATTGCCTTCAGATAAATTCACATCTGTATTTTGTTTGTAGGCGTTTGACAGAATCTTGTTTAAAAGAGAAAAGTTGTCACATATTCTATGGTGCTATGTATGTGAGATATGTACTGAATGTAAACTTGAATTAGGTTTTACTCAGAGGTTTATAGTCATAACATATCTTCTGTACAAGAGTAAATGTATATAAAAATGATAAATTACAATAGTTTCTTAAAGATGACACACATAAAAAACATTTACTTTATTCAGTCTATTTAAAAAGCTACTTCACAGTGGTAAAAAATATTTTGGTTCTAAAACGTTGCTATAATATCTCAGGTTACAGTCATATTTATACAACAAATACTATATTATATTATCAAATAATTAAAAGTTGATTTTATCTTCTATATAACTGATGCTGATATTTAAATAAAAGTAGAAAAATAAGAATAATTTTTTCATAAAATGCATGTTGCAGTAGCTAACTATGGCATGTATTCTTGATACACTCAGTTGACACTCCCTCTTCTTGATCTGCTCAACAAATCATCGAAAAGTTTTTCCCCACAATATGCTGCTATAAGCTATTTACCTGAAGAAATCTGCTTCCAGACTCAAATAGAGTAAGTATAGAAATGAGCGTGATAAATCCATAAATACAAACTCTTTCCTGTACTTCTTTTCTCTAAGTGATATGAAGAGAAGACTTCCAGAGACAAGCTAATCTTAACATACCACAAGAATTGCTGATGGCATTTCTACTCCCCTCACCTTTATTTCCCCATCCAAGAAGTGCCTTCCCCTTAATACTTATATGTATTGTCCATGAAGTTCATAACTTCCCTTATTAGAATTTTCTGAACTTTTTGTAAAACCACGTCTTGCTTTCATAGGTATCTTGATCACTGTCAGCCTATTTTACCATTTAAATATATATGTATGTATTTTTCTATTTCTATTTTTGCTATTATTATGTTTTCCTTCAAATCTATATCAAATAGGAAAATAAAAGTTGGGAAAAGTAATCAAGTAACTTAAATAATTAAATGCCATGCATTTTCTTGCCAGTATTTGTATCTCCTATATTATTAAATTATATTTTTACATAAAATTTCTCAGTGATTTATATTTCATAAGAGGTCTATATTCTAAAATGTTTGATTGTGCATAATTTGATAAAATATTATGAATTCTAAGCTAAAAGTGTCTTAGACAATATTAATCTTGAAATAATTGTGTAAATAATAATTGTGGGCAGATACAGTGATCTACATTTCTTTTTAACCTTTAAGTTGGAAATAGCCCAGTTTTACTAACATGGATTTGCCATATAATATGCTCTTTTATAAGGATGAATATTATCTTAAATATTAGTCCATGTAAGTCAAGGAATAACTATCAGAGAATGCCTATGCAATTCATGAGTTTGTGTGTAGAAGGTATGGTTTTACTTTGGACTCACGTCTTTAAACTGAATTTTGTTATAGCAAAATATGATCACTAATGAGAGTTGGAAGACATTGATGCCAACCCTCCTGGATAACTATCGTTTAGTTTTTGTTTTTATTTTGCTTTTGAGATGGAGTCTCACTCTGTTGCCCAGGTTGGAGTGCAGTGGCATGATCTTGGCTCCCTATAACCTCCTTCTCCCTGGTTCAAGTGATTCTCCCGCCTAGGCATCCAGAGTAGCTGGGGTTATAGGTGTACACCACCAAACCCAGCTATTTTTTGTATTTTTTAGTAGAAACAGGGTTTCACCCTGTTGGCCATGTTGGTCTCAAACTCCTGACCTGAGGTGATATGCCAACCTTGGCTCCCAAAGTGCAAGTATTACAGGCTATTGTTTAGCTTTTATTCCCCTACTCCTCATAATCATGTTTTCCCTTAAAATGTTGATCTTTATACCATATCTAAATGGTGTTTGAAGGAATATACTTGCAACAGTACTAGAACTTACCTTGTTTCGTTCATTTTACTCATGAATCAGTCCTGGGCTAGCTGCTTACCAATATCTAAAACACTTTTTTAAAATATATGTTTTCAGTTTCCTTCCTATTTAAAAAGGAGATGGAATATCTGGTATCAGTTACTGCAACGTGGTTGGAAATATGAGTTTATACTAGCCTATCTAGTTTTGAAAATTTGCTATGGTACTTTTATGGTTTCTAATATATTTTATATTTTACCACCAAAAGCAATAATATACAATGATAATGTGAAATTTAGTAGGCTATTGATTATGTATGATATGTCTTAATTGCTTATATATAAGCATATATATACATATGTATAAGTATATAATTATACATATATAATTGCTTATATATAAGCAGAATATACACATAAGTAATTATACATATATTCTGCTTATACATTATAAATAGTCTGTGGCTTTACTAAAGTCAAACATGTAGCAAAGTACTGCTTTTCCAGCACAGATTTTCACTCTGGAGCATATAAATAATATTACAGGATAATCACACCATCCATATTCCATTAGAATACAGTCCTACAAGAAATATTTATTTTGCGCCTCAGGTATTTCTTCTTTTACTCTCTAATTCCCATGTAAGCCAAATCCTTATAATTGTTTTCAGTATTGGAATACTGAGTTTAATCCACTATCAACATGAACTGAACAATTTTATTTTTAGCATCACATGAGGAATTGCTTTTGGTGAAAGTAATTCTAAACAGTAAGTATTCCATAGGGAAAAGGGTTTGAAAGGAGGAAAACTTACTTGGTTATATACAGAAGAAGAAGACTATGTTGGACTTTTAGTCTGTCATCATTCAAATGAATCAAACCATTAGAACCACACTTATAAATCTTGGAAGAAGTAACAGAAGGAAGATCTTCTATAGCTCATGCCAGTAAGTTAGCATTTCCTTAGCAGCAAATTTTTGTTACGCTCCACTACTTAAGATATTGTTAGGAAATGTTAAAAGAATTTGCCATGATAAATCCACATGGTTAGAACTATGGAATACAGAAATAGCATATCCTAGAAACCATTTTTTTCAAAGTCTTTCTTAGGTTTATAAAACCATATAACAGGACATAAAACAAGGAAGCAAGTCACCACTAAAATTTAAATTGCCTATTCCATCTCTAGGTATAAAACGAAGGTTGGTTTATTAACCTATATTACAAAATAAATGAAAACAGTAAATTAAGCTATAAATCATATGTGTTTAATTCAATATGTTTATGATAAATTTTTATTTATACAATATCTGAATCTATTATATTGTGCATAGATGAAATGCTAGAAAATTATTTATACTGTTATTTGTTGTCACAAAATATAGTAAGTTCATTAAATTTAAAATATATTTTTGGGACTGGTTTAATAATATTTAAAAAATTATTTCAAAACATGACTAATTGTATACTAAAAAAACCTCAAAATCCAATTGAATTTAGTATAGATGCTCTTCTATTTATGATGTGGTACTTGTCAATAAACCTACCATATATTGAAAATATTATATATAAAAAACACATCTACCAAACATCATGGCTTAGTCTGTACCATAAATATGCTCAGAACACTTACATCAGCCTACAGCTGGGCCAAATCATCTGGCAACACAGTACATAGTAAAGAATGAGTGGTTTATCTGCATGATCCCATGGCTGATGGAAGCCTCAGCTTTCTGTTGCTGCCCAGTACTAGTAGAGTGTCTCTAACCTCTAGAAAGATCAAAATTAAAAATTTTAAGTATGATTTCTATTGAATAAGTATCATTTTTGCACCATCATGAATTCTAAAAATTAGCAATCAAACCATAATAAATTAAGACCATTTGCATTTACATTTAGATAATTTGAAAATATATTCATTTGGTGAATTAGGTAAACCCCAATTTTAACCCAGACTCTATTAATAACTTTGTAACTAATTTCACTAGTGGGCTACTTGTGTCATTTGTAAATAGGTTCACTTAAAACTCTAACATTTATTTCATACTGAACAAAATACTGATGGCAATTACTTGAGAATTTAGGGTTTATTTAAGTTCAGCTTATAGCAGTCAGAAAGCACAATACATTGCACATGCCCTTAATTTGTCTTTCTTAAGATTACAAGACAGTCAAGTTATAAATAAATCCCACTTTGTATAAACAAAACATATATAAAAAGGACAGATACACTTTATACATGAATTAGCTGACAGTTTATGTAAACAATATATATTTTTTTTTTTGAGACGGAGTTTCCCTCTTGTTACCCAGGCTGGAGTGCAATGGCGCGATCTCGGCTCACCGCAACCTCCGCCTTCTGGGTTCAGGCAATTCTGCCTCAGCCTCCTGAGTAGCTGGAATTACAGGCACGCGCCACCCTGCCCAGCTAATCTTTTGTATTTTTAGTAGATACAGGGTTGCACCAAGTTGACCAGGATGGTCTCGATCTCTTGACCTCGTGATCCACCCGCCTCGGCCTCCCAAAGTGCTGGGATTACAGGCATGAGCCACCGCGCCCGGCCTGTAAACAAATTTTTTAATGAACTTCATCCCATCGTCTCTTGTCCAAGTTCTACCCTCCTCAGTAAATTTCACTTAACGTCATTGCACGAATAAAATTTTGTTGTGACTTTTGGCTTTGACCTCAATCCTTTTACACACCAACCTTTTGATCACATCAGAATAAACCTCAAATTCTTACTCTCATATAAAAATACAAAACAAAAACCTACATTAACTACCCCACAGTTTTGCTCTAAGTGAATTCCTGCCATATTACCCCTAGCCCACTCTACTTTAGGAAAATTTATGTCTTTGCTCTTTTTTGTAATTACAATTTAATTATCATATCAATAAAGTTTTTCTTTTCTCTATGCTAAGAATGATCTCTGTAGTTATTTCTTATAATTTTATGCTGCCTTGGCATTAATTTTGATTGTAAGTTAAACTTGCTCGTACCAGAAGCCAGGCCTTGTTATTCTTGATACAGTTCCAGTTTTTTGTATTCTTCCATTTCCTCAGTATGTTTAATCCAGATGTCTACCTTATACAGCAATCCATATATGTACCTTACACAACCATCTCCTGGTGACCAGTTTCCTATGAGACAGCTAAGTACAACCTCTTTGACTTCTACTGACCCCACACACCACATGGACTGCACAGTTATGCCACCATGACTACTTCTCAGTCATGTGATCCCATGGAACTCATACCTGCTTGCTCTAAACCGGCCAATTGCAACTCCCCATAGGAAACCTGACTAGGTAACACCCTGGACTCCATAAAGGCTTTGACTTACAGGTCCCTCACTCTCTTTCTTGCTCTCCATCTGCTGGTTGTGCACACGTGTTCCAGACAGCTCCCCATTTCCCATTGGCCCTACAAGGTGTGCTGTTCTCTTCTTTCTGGGATTTACAAGTGATACATTGTTTCTGTTATTTCATGTGTCTTGAGTTGCCTCTTCTGTTTCTCACCTAACACACTAGAATCTTAACTTCTTTCCTGTTCAGTGCTCTCCTAGAGAGTGACTGTCTTGGCAGGAATAAACTGGATACAGGCCAAACAAATGCCACAAGGACGTCTGCTGGTGTAAACAATTATTCTGTGCCAGGGACACCTGAACACAGGTCGGACATGGTGGCATTAGGCTGTCCACAAGGATCAAGCAGTGTCTTGCGAAAGGCAAACAGTAAACATGTAGGACCAAACTCCGAGTCTCATCAGGGTAGGGCTAGAGATTATAGCCACTCCTTGGAGGGAGCCCTCAAGACTAAATTAGAAAGAAAAAAGGAAAACAATTTCCTCTTCTCACTTCATTCAGAGCCTGCTCAAATGCCACTGCCTTCCTGGACTGTCCTTATAAAACGAGTCTCATCACTTATCCCTCTTTATCTTCTTATCCTGTCCCATTACTTCTGAAATTATATTACGTTGGTTTGTTTACTTATTAATGACACTCCCTACTAGAATGTAAGCTCCACAAGAGCAAGGATTTTATCAGCTTTTTCTTGGCACATAGAAGGTGTTTCTTTAAAATGTTGAAAGTCAGTGAATATATCAATGCAGAGCAAAGGGAATTCTCCTCTAAGTATTTAAGACTAATTTTACCAGAAAGCTTACAACTAACTATCTGGGCAATCTACGAGATAATGGCTCATAAATAGTTTGCTTGGAAAGAAAGTTGGTAGAAACAAATAGTTGTAACAATTCAATGTGGAAAGATAAAAATTTACTTGTAATGCAGTGTTATTATCTCCATATTTTAAGTATGTATTTTTAAGAAAAAGATACTTCTGAATATTTACAGTTATGTATTTTATTTGATTTACAAAGAGCTGTTTTAATGTAATCTAAAAGGGTGGAGAGAAGCCAAAGCCTGCCCATCTCTTCAATTAATCAAAACTACGTATTTGGGGCCGGGCGCGGTGGCTCAAGCCTGTAATCCTAGCACTTTGGGAGGCCGAGGCGGGTAGATCACGAGGTCAAGAGATCGAGACCATCCTGGTCAACATGGTGGAACCCCATCTCTACTAAAAATACAAAAAATTAGCTGGGCATGGTGGCACGTGCCTGTAATCCCAGCTACTCAGGAGGCTGAGGGAGGAGAATTTCCTGAACCCAGGAGGCGGAGGCTGCAGTGAGCTGAGATCGCGCCATTGCATTCCAGCCTGGGTAACAAGAGTGAAAACTCCGTCTCAAAAACAAAAAACAAAACAAAAAAATCTATGTATTTGGTAGCAGAAGGTCTGATTGAAATCCTTTATATAAATAAAAAGAAAAAAACATACAGTTCTATTTGATCTGTAGAGATGTTCAATACCTGTGTTTTATAAAACTATATTCATTTGGTGCAAAAGTAATTGTGGCTTTTGTTATTACATCATATGGTTAAAAAAAATTTAGTAAGGTTTTTGTGACACAAATACATAAGACTTCCAGAAAGGTAATTAAGAGAGATATAATTAGAAATTTCTAAATAGTGAAGATATATTCAAGCGAACATGATTGAAATAATATATTCCTAATAATTAGGGTAATTTTCATATAATTTCATTCACAGGACGCCATTTGAGTGATACTCTGGCAGCATTGTTTGTTGAAAGAACCCAGTAACAGAACAGCATCTTTAGTTTGACTTTAACCTTGTTACATTACACATGGCATGTTGTCCTGTGAACTTTATCACTCTATTAAAATTGATTTATTACATTAATTTGCAACTGTGCCACTGACACTTGTGCAGACAACTTTTGATTCAATTCATCAATCCCTTCTTCCAAAGGATTAATTACTTTATTATATTTCTTAGTCCATTACCTGGTATTAAAATAAGTCTAACAAGATAATTACTTAGGTTGTCCTCTCCACTACTTTTAAATCTGAGTTTATTAAACTTTTTTAAGCCAAAAATAAACAGACGTTCTAGAGATTTATTGACAACTCTTGTCAATATTTTCACCACCTGTCGCAGACTATTTTTCTTTCCTAAGCCTTTTGTAATCATACACTGTCTCCTTTTAATATATGATTAAGTATCTTTTGAGCTTGTATCACTATTTTATCTGAAACATAGCCGATTAAATACATTTCAACATGCCTCACTTAGAAGCATGAAAATATTGTTAAAAAGAGGTGAAATAGCTTTTATAAGAATAGTCTGGAAACAAGATAAAAATTAGTCCACTATATTCTGATAATAGCAAATAATGATAAGAAGTCTTTCTGATGGTAAGGATTTTTTTTTCCTTCTTCATTTGCAAGATTTCTGTTTACACTGGTCTTGTGTTATCTGAAAGTACCAGTCTGCTGACCATACTATATGCTATTACTCAGTTTTTCTTTAACGATTTCTGACATATGAATTCTAAATCTAAGATGAAAATTTGATTGCTTTAGGAAAAAGGTTATTACAATGAAGCTAATATTGTATCCACTAAATATTTTAAAAGATAATCACATGCAAAATGTGAGCATAAGGGATTTTCTTATAATATTAAACAAATTTTTAGCATTCTTTTATAAGAAGAGCTATGGAAATAATGAATAGATGTTTGGTACTTTTATATTATTATTGAAGACCTAGTCAGTGCAGGTAAACAGTGAATCAAATAAGAAGTGTAAGTATTGAAACAGAAAAACAAAGAAAAAAATTGTGATTGTATGCCAATGAAATATAATATGTGAAAGCCCGTGGTAAAGCAGTAAGATATTTTTGAAATATTAGAGATTGCTATGAATTGCCTAATGACATAATCAACAGAGACAAGAAGAGTTTTCTATGTCAAAAATTAAGTGAGCAGAAAATAAAACAGAAAACAGACACCAAAAACAGTCAGTATGTTAGAAAAAACAAAATGAGAGACAAAAGAGTACAAAAACTGTTTTACTAAAAGACAAAAGAAACCTCCACGATATTTTACTTTTGGAAAGAAAATTCATATTCAGCAGAATCTTATTACTGTTGTTAACAAATTGTTTTATGCATTATTTTGGGGTGTTTGTTTTGACTATTATAAAATATCCATTTATTTTGATCCAGGAATTCTACTTCTATGGATTTGCCTACAAATATTGTTACAAAAATGAAAAAAAAATTAATCCATAAAGTATCTCAAAATCTTCGATTAGTAAAATTTTGAAGACATTTTAAATATCTAGTAAGAGAACATGTTATGTAAATTATACTATACACAAAGCATTCCCTCAGTTATTAAGTACTATAGTATAATGAGATGATTTTAAAATAATTATTTATATGTATACAAATACTACATATAGAGAAAAAGTCACATGTAATATTATCTCCATTATGAAAAATTATATGAAAACAAGTACATATGAGCATTTAGTGAAATCTGGAATAAAGTTCAAAAAAGGTCATACGATATTATCTTTGAAAGTTGAATTTCACATAATGAATACATTCCTCTTTTTTACTGTGTGATTTACACCGCAGATGCTTATACATTTATCATTAAAAAAATCTGCTTGTTAAAAAGTGAAAAATAAAAAAGAGATAAGAATATACTTTTGTTTATATGGTTATGCATCAGTTCAGAAATAATAATCAGAAAAATATAGTACAATATGGTCTTAACATGAGTATGTAAAATAGATGATGCATTACTTTTAAAGTTATTACTAGAAATTTAAGAGTATTTATTTGCCAGATATTATATTTACATTTGAAGCTATTTACTGAGTTATTAACAATGTTGTACAATGCATACTTCTTTAAAAGACACACACAAATTATAGTAATGTTGGGAAATCATTTTCAAATGTATCAGAAAAAAATAAAACCTATTGTGAAAAGACCATGGATATTTTTTATTGCTGGCATGAAAGGGCCAGATATTAACTGTAGTTCTTAAAACTTTGGCAAAAGTCTTGATTTAAAAATGAGCATTTATAATATTAAAATGTGTATAACTGAAATAAAAATCAATGCCTGTGTAACTATGTAACTGTAGAGTAAGATAAGATTTCCTATTTTTTTCTGCTTATGTTTTATTCTCTAATTATAAACTAAGCTTGAACTTTTGTTTTGCAAATCAATGACTACTCATATCATAAAAGAAATAGAATATTTCAGTTATTATTCTGCTTTCTGTAGTTTTAACTTAATCTCTGCCTTATAAAAGTCATACTTTGTCCCTTTCCTTCACATAAAATAACTTTAGACTCATAATTCAAAAAATATTCATTCATTTAAACGTTCAGTGAACATTTATTTGCACCATCAGCATACCAAATACTACTCTAGGCACAATGGTCTGTAAGAAAACAGAAGCACTGAAAATTCCTGACTCTGAGACAGTCTGTAATCCAGTAATTACAAGAAAAGGTAATAGATATTTTAATACCATAATATACGATTGTTATTGTTATATATTACAAAGCTCATGATGGAGAGTTACAGCGCTATCATTACATGGAAGGAAAAATAAGTACTCCTATAGAAATTATTTACAATGTTTTTGCAAAGGTTTAAAGATCCAACATTTGCCTCTAATTCATAGAAAACATATGATGTAACTATTATACTAATTCAGGTAAGAGCTTTGTAATTTCAGTGTTTTGGAAGATAACTAACTTTGAGTTACAAGTAGAGAGCTTAGTGAAAAAGTTCTGGTCTTTCAAGTTGTATCTCTCTAAACCTGTGACAAAGATTTGAAAACCGCCCTCTGGTGACGTCTTAGGACTTCCTCTGCACCATCTGTGCTTTTGAAATGTCAGCACTATAAGTATCTGATACTGAGAACAAGCTGCAAGGAGCTCACAGAAATAGGACTACTAACTTTTATCAGATTCAGCCCACTGCTTGCCATAGATGGCAACAGAAACAATCTGATGTCCTTTACTTGATGAAAATGGTCTTTACCAGAAACTGTTAGAAGTGTAGGTATTCCTAAGAAATTTATTGACACAAGTTTAAAAGATTTTAGAGAAGAAATTGTATGTGATAAATAAAAATGTTATGACTTTTTTGGCTGAAATACTATAAGGAATTCAATACATTTGAATATATCTAATGTTCATTAAACTTTGAAATATTTGTTTTGACCAAAGACGGTTATTTGCCTGTACTTGAATCAAATAATATTGATAAACGTTTAATCAACAAAATGATATTAATTATATTGTGTGTATTACTGATTTAAAAAGGAATAAAAAGTAAGTAAAAAGAAAACCCTCAATTTTATTTTGGTTGAATCCCAATTTTATCTGCAATCAAAATTTGGAAAACATTTGAGTTAACCACATTGCAGGAGGTTATAAAATAATATTCATTTCTATAAACATGTTCAAATAGATTTTTTAAACCTATCCTATAAATATCTCAAAATAAAAATATGTAAGCTAAAGTGTGAAGATCAGTGTGGTTTCATTTTATAACCAGCCATGTAGAAGTAATTCTATTATCAATTTAAAATGTTATGGACTTTTTAAATAATGTTTTTAGCATGTACACTATGGTACAGTGTACATTGCTTAACAAAAGGTCACATTCTGAGAAAGGTGTTGTGAGATGATTTTGTCACTGTGTGAATATCATAGCGTGTACTTACCAAAACCTGTTGGATATAGCCTACCATATACCTAAACTATATGGTATAGCCTATTGCTCATTGGCTAGAAACTGTGCAGTATGTCACTTTTCTGAATACTATAGGCAGTTCTAACTCAATGGTACTTATGTATCTAAACATTTTAAATGAATAGAAAAACTGTAATATTATAATCTTATGGGATCAGCACCATATATGCAGTCTGTCATTAAGCAAAATTTTATGGAGTGCATAAAAGTAAAGTTAATATTAGTATATCTGTTAACTAACTTAATTTAGATAGTGTAACTATTAACTAACTTAACTTAATTCATCTCCAATAGCCAAAATTTCATGTCAAAATGTAGAAACATTAGAATATTCTTCAGCTACTGAAAGGAAACCTGTCATATACTACAACAGGGATCCCCAACCTTTTTGGCACCAGGGACCAGTTTTGTGGAAGACAGTTTTTCCATGGGAGGGGTTTGGGGAGGGATGGTTTGCAGATGAAACTGTTCCAACTCAGATTACCAGACATTAGATTCTCATACGGAGCATGCAACCTAGATTCCTTGAGTGCAAAGTTCACAGTAGGGTTCATGCTACTGTAAGAATGTCACACTGCCGCTGATCTGAGAGGAAGTGGAGCTCAGGCAGTAATGCTTTCTTGCTTACTGCTCACCTCCTGCTGTACTGCCTGGTTCCTAATAAGCCTCGAACTGGTACTGGTCCCTGGCCCAGGTATTGGAGACCCCTGTGCTACAACATAAATAAACCTCGAGGACACTATGATAAGTGAAATAAACCAGTCAAAAATCACAATGTACCATCATTCCACTGATATAAGGTATTTAACGTAGTCAAACTCATTGAAGTAGAAAGTAAAATGGTGGTTGACAAGGGCAGTGTTGGTGGAGTGAGGAGGACTTGCTGTTCTTTGAGTATAAAATTTCAGTTATGTAAGATGAAAACGTTGTAGAGAACTGCCGCATATTGCAGTTATAGTTCATAATATTTTACTGTACACTTAAAATTTGTTAAGAGGGTAGATCTTATATGGTTTTATCACAATAAAAGAAAGAGAAGTTGTTAATTTTGCTTTTGTGTAGACTTAACAAGTGTTTCCAAATATCAGCGCAAAGAGTTGTATAACATACCAATGGGCGCATAATCAAATTGTGAGATGCAAAGTAGTCAGTTACAGTAGAAAGAGCAGCACTGCCTGCATAAATAATCAGTTTATGTTCTTTTTTTCTTTTTAAACCTGTCAACCATGACTAATACGTCTTTTTTTGGTGCATTACCCAATTTAAGGATTTGTTGGTATGTTCTTGAGCAGCTTTTGCTTCTTGTATAGCTTTGAAATATGAATTAAAGTTGTGTGGTGCATATGAATACACAACTAATGAGAATATCCTTCAGTTGCTTCCTTTACCCTGGAGGACAATAATTATCACCTAAAAATCAGGAAACATTAATAAAAATATATACATTATATATAAATTTTTGCATTATAAAAATAAATCTTAAGCAAGAATTATGAAAAATAAATGTTGATCAGGCATAAACATAATATTTATATTAACAAATTCTAATTTTATTAAACGATATGTCTATATAGACACCAGTTATGTAGAAATGAAGTTTCAATAAACGTTATTTCCTGATAGAAATTACATTGCATAATTTATAAAACAAGCATTTATAAAATGTTCAATAATGTTTTAAATTTTTTTCTGAGACAGAATTTTGCTCTCATTGCCCGGGCTGGAGTGTAATGGCATGGTCTTAGCTCACTGCCACCTCCACCTCTCAGGCTCTTTTGATTCTCCTGCTCAGCCTCTTGAGTAGCTGGGATTACAGGCACATACCAACAGGACTTGCTAATTTTGTATTTTTAGTAGAGATGGGATTTCTTCATGTTGGTCAAGCTGGTGTCGAACACCCAACCTCAGATGATTTGCCCACTTTGGCCTCCCAAATTTCTGGGATTACAGGCACAGAGCCCAACCATGTTCAATAATTTTTATCTTAACTAATTTACATTGTGTATAATCAAAGTTTGAATACTTTGAATTTATATATTTCTAACATTTGGTGCAAACTAGTGTTGACATTTTGGACCTTTTAGATATAAGCATTAAATGACATTAAAAATAGAAATGTGTAGAGTTATTAAAAGAGTTTAAGGGTTGATCATAATACAAAATTTGAAACAAATTTAGTTTTTAATATCTTCAACTATTTTATATTTTAGAGACAGATATATTTTATAAGTACTTGAAAATTGGTAATAACCTTTTTTCCAAAAGAGTCATAATATATTTTTCTTTATTTTCCAATACCTAGGAACATATTATATATATTCTTTAAGTATAATTCGCCAATCTATAAATATAAACATACAATTTCTGTAAATATAGGTTCCCTGTAGCTTACATAAAAGTACCTTAGGTCACTTCTCAGTAGCAGACTTACTTCTCCCTCCTCCTGACTAGGTAACACCAAGCTAATTAATGTTCACTTTACTGATTTCTTTGCAACACTTTGTCACACAACAATGCAGAAAGAAACATATCTGTTTATATAATTATATATTATTTGATACCAATGGAAACAAATGTAATTGACACAATAATAAGTGTGCAGATAATGATTTAACTTCAAAACCATTAACAAGCTGATATGGAAATTTTTATATGGTTGTCATCACTAGTTTTTCTACATAAGGGGTTTCACTTTTTTTCTTTCAGCCAAGGTGCTAAGACAAATGCCTATCAGGTAACTCAGGGTAAAAGAAACAATTGCAACTCATCAAGAAAATTAAGAAATATTGAATATTGTATTTTCAGAGAGCACCACTTTTAATATGAGAGTAATTTTCTAAGGGACAAATCTTTAGAAGAAAAATGATAAACTCTGGACAAAATACATAACACAAATTATAAATTAAGAAAAACTGCCTGAAGTCTACGTAGAGTGAACAAAGGAAAGCAGTCTTTAAACGGAGTTGAAACTTCCAAGAAAGCAGAGGATAAATTACTAAATTAGAAGGCTTTGGATCAAGGATGTGGTGGAGGGCAGGGTAATGTTTGGTGGTAAAAGCCCCAATAAATAACCTGCCATTATTTGGGCTCAAATGACAGAGCAAAGTCTGCCCACTGCAGCAGAAATCTAAGATGAAAATCCAGAAAGAGGAAACCCCAGTGTACCTATTTAAACTTTGCCAAGTCACTGGCTAAACCTCGTATTCATAGGTTGCCACCAAGCTAAGGCTCAAATAATTAAACTGAGGTAAGCTTGTTTTTAATTAATAATAGATCAATTTAATTTTTTACTTAACAAAAACATTGCCACTATCGAGGAGAACGTAACAAAACTGAGAGGCTATAAAGTTAACATCACAATGTTCAGGATACAAAACAAAGAAAGAAAGAAAAAGTGACACATGCAGATCCTGGAAAAGGCAGCACAGATCATCATCCAGATGTTGGGATTTTTAGGCAAAGACTTGAAAGCAGCTATTACATCTATGTACAATGATATAAAAAACATCTTGGAATAAACAAAATTTTAAGAAATATAATAGATGTGTGAGTCCATGTTTATAGTCCTCTAAATCCATACCTGAGACTGGGTAATTGATAAAGAAAATAAGTTTAATCCATTCAGTTACACATGACTTAGGAGGCCTCAGGGGACTTACAATCCTGGTGGAAGGGGAAGCAGGCATGTCTTACATGACAGTAGGCAAGAGAGAGCAAGTGCAAGAGAGAGCAGGGAAAATTCTCTTACAAAACCCATAAGATCTCATAAGAACTCACTCATTATCACAAGATCAGCATGAAAGAAACTGCCTGCATGACCCATTCACCTCCCACTGTAACCGGGTTTTTCTTGGATGCCGGTGATTGGTGATCCTTGTGGGTTCTTGGCTCCCAACCTCTTAAGGAATAAGTGGTGGCCACTGCAGGTGGACCGCATGCTCCTAAAGAGAATATCGGACCCAAAAATGTTGCAGAAACGTGATTTTATTTGGGTAGAGAAAAAGAGAAGGAAAGGAGAAGAAGAGAAAGGATTCCACGAAGGAATGTGGAAGGGGATTCCAGAGGGAGAATTCCGGAGGGAGCTCCCACCGTGTGGAAGGAATTCCAGAAAGTTGGAAATCTGGCACAGGTGAGGGAGCACGGACTTTTATCCTGGGAGAAACCCCCACCTTCTCCAATACCCTGGGCCAATGAAAGGAGTTCCTTAGAACTTCCGCTGTAGTGATTGACTTTTAGTTTCTTCCCCTGCCGGTGAAATTCAAACCTAAACCTAAACCGTTGAATCTCCCGGATGGAGAGAGATGGGAGGGGGGCATGGCACCTGGAAATTCTTGCCTTTAAAGCTACACCCCTCATGGACCTGGGAAGAGAACACGTTCCCTCACCACCAGGTCTCTCCCTCAACATCTAAGGATGACAATTCAAAATGGAACTTGGGTAGGGTTATAAAGCCTAACCATATCAGTAGATAAATAGAAAATATTTTTTAAAAGAGGCAAATGAGAATTTGTAATTGTAAAATATAGCATTAGTAATAAAAACTTCACTGTAGGATTTCTAGTTTTAGCTCCAATATCTGACGGGCTTGTAAATTTTGTTCTCCTTTCACAAAACGGAAAGGCGGGACAAATTAAATTCACTGGTTTTTCTTCAATTCATTCGAGAACTGAAGTCATGAGACTTTCTGCCCTTAAATCTGGGCAGAAAGTCATACCCAGAGAGTTGCAACAGGCAAGATCTACTTATTTGTAACGTAAGTCACCGGAACTATAAAGTGGCATAAACACTGAAGTGGTAATATGGATAATATATTGAAAAATATGAGAAAATTCAAGAGACTAGATGTGGGCTATTGTGAGATTGAGGCACTCCTGAGGACTACTTCTAATAAGAGATCCACGTTTTCATGGGGATTCTTTTCAAGAATCCCGTCAGATTCCTTCCCCCACCATCTGTACTGAGGTGTAATTGACAAAATTGTATAACTTTAAAGTGTACATGTGATGACTTGATATGTCTGAAATATAAAAGAATTATTTCCTGTTTTCCACTTTTGTTTTTGTGAATTAGATTTAAATATGGAATTTATTAGAAAGATATCCTAATAGACTATATAGAAATGAATAATCATTTTAAAATTTTGATTTGCAGGTACTTATGTTATAGTACCACTGCCATTTATTGATTAATTTATGCTTCTTCCTTCACACATGAGATAAGTCACTCATGTAAGTAAGTCTGTGTCTGGGTTATTCTTTTGACAGTAAATATCTTAATATTTCTCTTGAATCACACTATCTTATTTAAGACTTTCAGGTATGACTATGATATGCTTTAATATGTTGTAGGCTAAACCTATTTTTAGTTCTTTCTAAAATGCATTACTGGCCATATTGTTTGGTAAATTTCTTATACAAACATTAAAACACCGTGCTCGCTTCGGCAGCACATATACTAAAATTAGAACGATACAGAGAAGATTAGCATGCCCGCTGCGCAAGGATGACATGCAAATTCGTGAAGCGTTCCATATTTAAAAAACAAAACAAAAAAACTTCAGCTTTTAAATATTTTTTCTCTTCTTCAGAAAAGTCTTAGGGTTATCTTTCTATTTATTTATACATTTATCATGTATTTTTGGTATGTTTCTTTTATTGTTGTTGTTATTGTGATAACTTGATGTTTTTGTGTCTATGAATTGCATTAAATGCCAGATGTTTCGTTGAATCTCACTAATTACCAAACCTTCTGTTGTTTGAAACAGTATTCATTTATTTTATTTTACAGAAATATCATATGTAAGTATTATTGTTTGTTCATTTTAACTTATGTATTTATATTTCTTTTTTATTAAAATTCTGTAGTACTAACTCATGGCAGTGATGGGAAAAACTGCTCTTCCTCTCTAAAATTTCTGAGGCTATTTCAATTTGGGTCTCTATCAAACGTGATGATAGCTTTTGGGTGGAAATAGTCACATTTTTAAAAATAGCTTGTATCATCTATTCTTTTTTAATAAGAGTTTATTAATTTAATTTAACTTTTTAAAGCCAAGGTCTTTGTCACCCAGGCTGGAGTGTAGTGGTGCAGTCTTAGCTTACTGCTGCTTCAAACTACTAAACTCAAGAGATCTTCCTGCCTCAGCCACTCCACGAAAGTAGCTGAAACTACAAGCACATGCCACCAAGCCCATCTGAGAATTTATTTTTGATTAAGAAATGATGTGTTGGCTGGGCACGGTGGCTTATGCCTGTAATCCTAGCATTTTGGGAGACTGAGTCTGGAGGATCACCTGAGGTCAGGAGTTCGAGACCAGCCTGGAAAACATGGTCAGACCTTGTCTCTACTAAAAAAATACAATAAAATTTGCCAGGCATAGTGGCAGCTGCCTGTAATCTCAGCCACTTGGGAGGCAGAGACAGGAGAGTCACTTGAACCCGGGAGACTGAGGTTACAGTCAGCCGAGATCATGCCATTGTACTCCAGCCTGGGCCACAAGAGCAAAACTCTGTCAAAAAAGAAAGAAAGAAAGGAAAGAAAGAAAGAGAGAGAGAGAAGGAAAGAAAGAAAAAAGAAAGGAAGGAAGGGAGGAAGAAGGAAGGAAGGAAGGAAGGAAGGAAGGAAGGAAGGAAGGAAGGAAGGAAGGAAGGAGGGAAGGAAGGGGAAAAGGAAAAGGAAAGAAAAGATGTGTTCTATATTAAATGTATATTTGGTATCTTCACAGAGAAATATGTATTTATTTCTTCTTTCATCTATTGATTTGTAGAATTATTTAATAGAATGCCTCTAAAATATCCATGTTCACATTGCTAAGATAATGTTTATTTGTTCTTGAGGGATTATCTGTTTAAAATGCTGCACGGTTTTGTTTCTTAAAATTTTTGCACATTATGAAGTGAGTAATCTTTAGATTTATTGTCAATGTTATATTCTTCTCATAAAAATAACTCAGATAATTTCCTTATTTCTTCCTGGTCTAAAAAATTTGTATTACTCTTGGAATCATCTAGTCTATGAAGACTTAGACTAAATTTTTTTGTAAATATATCTGTGTATGTTGCATTGTAAGGGGCAACAAACATTCTTTCATATAACTGTATGTATTTTGTAAAGATGCTCTATTAGATATTTTATTCCTCCTGCAGTCAGTTGTAGTAAATTAGATCTTTCTGTTAAGAAAGTATTTAATCCAGTTATTAAATATTGATTTGAGCCAAAAACGTTATCAGTCTTTTAATTTTCTCTTCATCTGTAATTATTTCTTGCAATCCATTTCTGTTTCTGGTCTAGAAACCAGCAATTGATGCCATGAGTGCACTTTTACAGTAAGAGAAAAACAAGGACCCTTTAAATTGGAATTGTTCAGGATTCAGCAGAGGTTTCACACACTGGAACTAAGACCCTGTTTCAAAGATCTTTTCACCTCTGTTAGCAGCAGTCAAGAGGTAACTCCCGCTTCTATCTGTCACTACATACAGAACATTATCAGTTTTACATTACTGAATACCTTGAAATCACAATATATAAAGTTATGCTCTACCGTAGTTTTCCCAGGTGCCACCTGTTGTCTTGGAGTCTAATCTTTACATGTACTTTCTATTCTGTTTCTTTCACCTACCCCCTGCTTCTTATCCACTTTCTGCTCTGTCCTCTGAAATTTATGGTTCATATTTAATGAAACCTCCTGTATCCCCAGACTTTTCTTTGTTCATAACATAATGATATCCAGATTGTCTCTGGAGACTATTGATTTTCCTACATGTTTTTAATGTTTAGCTATTTAGTATTTTCCTACTAAAATAAAAGTACTAATTCTAAAATAAAATAGAAGTATGAAAATACTAAATAGCTAAACATTTAGTTTAGCATTTTCTTCCAGAGCTCTCATACTGGTCCTGGAAGTGGTATTAATAGCTTCCTTCTTTTCTTGGCCATATTTAAACTGTTTTCCCCCTTATGTCCAATGTTAACCAACTTTGAATGTCATGTCATCAAAATATAAGCTAGCTTCCCTTATGTTGTTAAGTACTTTACTCCAGAGATATTTCCTCTCATTTCTCAATGATTTTATTTTATGGCTCTATTGTTCTACAGATCCTTTCAATTCCATGACTTTAAAGCCTAGGTAGATTGCAATTGATATTGTCAATAACAGCAATACTTGAATAAACTCCATTTATTGGAACAAGCTTTCTGACTAGCATGTCCTGTCTTTTCAGCTTTTCACTCCCTTTAGTGCTCCCAATTCAATTATTTAGGATCACAGATACTCTCAAAGCTCTTGATATCCTCTTTGCTGTCACGTTTTTGCTTAGCTTCTGTGATCACTTGAGATCAGTATCAACTAGAATCGTAAAACAACAACCAAAAGAAAAGCTCTTGAAACTTGAATATTTCTTTTTCACAACAAATAATTATGATGATAAATAACTGTAGGTCCATATGGGAAGAAATGGAGAATACATGCATAGATACACACACACACACACACGCATACATAGATAGACTCACACACACACAGACACACACTTGCAAGGTCATCACTAAGTCTTTCCTCGAGGAATCCCATCCTCCACTGAATTTGGTAGGCATTGAGAGTCATAAATAATCTTAAGCTAACAATTTTTTACATAGGGGTGTCTCTTGTCAGCCTTCAGCTCACCAAATATTGGTTTACTTTTTGTTGGTGTGGTCACGCGGGCTTCTGTTACTAATACTCTTCTACTGTGTTCCTCTGTTCTACTTTCCCTGGAAACCTGGTGACCCATTAGCAATTTTCACAGATTCTGGAAGGTCAAGGTACCTTAATTTCCACTCTGGTCTTATTTCCCATTGTGGCAATTTTGATCATTCATCTGTTGTTGAGGACCACCATCTAATATCTGCCTTTCTAGAATCTTGTTATACTTCCTTATACAAGGGAAAACATTTTCATGACAGCACGTCCTGCAGCACATCATTGTCTACAGAAGACAGCAACCTTCAAATGTTCAGAAAATTAAATGTAACCTTCACCAGAACATTTTTCATCTACTTGGTAAAACGGTGGTCTCTTCTGCCCTCCAGGAAACATATACAAGTATAGTGGGATCTCTGGTCTTATAATCAATCCAGTCTAACATTCCCATCATACTTGTACATGTGTCCTCACTCCTTCTATCATTGTAGGTGATGGTAGTGATGGGAGTTTTGGTAGTTGTTTATACCCCTAAAGTCAATGTCTAATTAGATGTCCAACTGGGGAATGAGATGGTAGAGATGGTACTGCTCTCTTAATATCTTATCTCCCCCTCTTCTTCCTCCTTCACCTCCACGGTCTTCTCTTTCTGATGTTACACTCTCATCCCCACAAAGGCATGAATGAAAGAGAAAAGGAAAAAAGAGGCCCTGAGAAAAATGTGAGTCTTTCAAAAGTACAGAAAGAAGAGAGAGATTATTTTATAAACGATCTTAAAGCTAAGAAAAATTCTGAAACAAATTTAGCATCCTTTGAAGAACTAAAACGTTATGTGAATATGGACGAAAATGTATTAAGAAAAAATTTTTATAAGTGTATTATTTTATCTTTTGTCATTTGCAACAAAATAACAAAGTGAGGACTATTAATTAGCACCATATTTGAGAAATAATAAGTATGTTTAATGTATATTTGTTGGACTCATTAATGCAAAGGCATTTTAATATCATTAAACACATAAACCAATTTATCAAACATGGACATAAACATAAAACAAATTTATAAAGCTATTAAATACATTATTAAGCTTTATCTTTATAAAGTGAGATGAAAATAATTTAATTATTTACTTTTATTAATTGACTTTTTAACTTTCATAGTAATTATCTAATACAGTTTCAATTGTAAAAAATTATAAGACAAAATTGCACAAATGTTTCAGACTAACAAATAGGATATATCTATTTTAATAAAAATTTTATTAATTTTATAAAATAAAATTATTTGCAATAAAAATTAGATTCTTTCCATTTTGAAGGAGAATGTGGGATAGGCGGCAAGATCCTGTAATACCACTTGACATTAAGGGATATTCATGCTTCTGAAGAACAGAAGAACTAAAAAACTTCCAGAACATCAAAGGAAAAAAGCAAATTCATTTTTATTCCACTAATCATCAGCTATGGTGAAATAACAAAAACCAATTTTCCACAGAGATCATCTTAGAGATTAGTTATGAGCTACCACCATTCTTGGCTTACCTACACTGATATGTTTTAAACAACAACATTTGATTTTTATTGGGGAATGTTCCTGTTTAGGTTAATTAGTAGGTGTATATATAGTCCTCTAAGTTTATTATTTCTCCCAAGGTTGCTGTGTTGCATCATTCATAATTGTCTTTGACCCAAACAATTTGGGGTCTTATTTTTCTCAGATCACAAGGTGTCCAGATGGAGGCAGTCTACAGCCATGGCACACATTCAGAGAAATTTTCCAAGCACTAAGTACTTTTGGCTGCATTTTATATCATTCTAATGAGTATCTTTTATGCTCATGGTAGCCAGATGTCTGCTCCTTTCTGGGCATTCATTTGTTTCAAGCTGGAAGAAGTAGGGAGGAGACACAAATGAAAGACAAAAGGGGCATGCCAGCTGAGCCTGTGCATTTACATATTTTTCCAATAATCCTCATTCAATACCTCAACTGGACAGAGGTGCATTGTTCATGTACATCATTTTTTACCTGCATGGGAATTGTTGGAACTTATTATTTAAGTTGATCTGAATGCTGCCACACTGAATATTATCAGTTTTCTCTTTGTAAAGAAAGGAAACATGAACAGAGAACACACAGATAGCATTGTCTGCCTGGATACAAAACTGACACATACTCATATCTGATACTTTAGTTCACTGCTTGGGGGAATATCAAGGTTGTGTAATACGTTAAATACAGCTAGAGGGAACCTGTGAATTTTACTAAGGCAATTCATAATTTAAGTATAAAATGTTCTTAAAATTGACATGGTAAAACATTGTAAGAATAAACAAGGAAGGGCTTGGTGGCTCGTACCTGTAATCCTAGCATTTTGGGAGGCTGAGATGAAAGTACTGCTTGAGGTCATGAGTTAGAGACAAGCCTTGGCAACATAAGTAGACCCCTCGAATCTTTATAAATTAAAAAAAAGATCAGCCGGCATGGTGGCTCAGGCCTGTTATCCTAGCTATACAGCAGGCTAAGGTGGAAGGATCGCTTGAGCCCAGCTCAAGGCTGCAGTGAGCCATAATTGGGCTACTGCACCCCAGCCTGGGTGACAGAATGAGACTCTGTTTTGTGTTATGATTAATTCACTGTTCTTTCTTAATATGCCTAGTTAAATCTTCCTTTTCAATTTTCTCACCTGCCCATTCACTAAAGAAGTATTATATTCCATCTTCTACAGAAGATCACAATAAGTTATATTAATGGTAATCATCATTGACATCAATATCATCATTTTTGGAACCCTTGAATAAGTTTCTATTAAAACGTGAAGTACTATGCATGAATAAATAATATACATATGTAGTATTAATATGTATGAATATTCACATAATCACTTGTTTCCTAATAATTACCTTTCATTTATTTTTCTACTTGCAATAATATTTTATAAAACACTGGTTTCTTTTAAATATTGGTATTGTATACAATTTTGCTTGTATTTGCATTTTTACAACACATACTTTAAGATATTCACTCTAGACCTTTAGAAAGAAATCAAGCATAAGAATCCTTGAGGCACAAAAATTTATTACCTCTTCTTTGCAAAATCACAGTGCAAGATGACAAATGGGCCCCATGCAAAGAAAACATATATTTGAAATAAACTTTTTAATTGAATTAGTTCATGGTTCCAAATAAACCATTTTATTTGAAATATGATCACAATTACCCTAGCACTAAGTTCTTAATATATCATCAAACAGTCAAGTGAGAGAGTAAATAGCATGGTACTGAAAGTATTTAATTATTTTCATTTAATGAAACTTCTGTAATGGGACCCTGTGGAATCTATTCTTGTTATCTCTGCCAGTTCTTATATTGGTTCAAAATGAATATATGAGAGAGTGAGAGGATTTGATTTAATTTGGAGGTACTGGTAAGCCTAACAGTGAACATTATGAAAATACCCCCTGACATATGTGATGTGAGGACAAGTTGACCATGTCATCCATTATAGTGCTTCACTGATGTGGCTGGCTAAATGCCACTTCTACAATCCCCACTCCATTTGCTTCTCTCATAAAATGAAATATTTAATTTGACATGATCACCTCAGCCAGAAGACGATGTGATGTGTTTGCCCAGTTAGAATCTTCCAGCAGAAGTAACATATCTGACCTTAGAGAATATTGTCTGTGACTTCTGGAACATTCCTCAAGTGAAATTTGAAAAGGTATTATCAGAGACCGTCCATTTAGAAAACATAGAATTGTTTCCCTTTCATCTTACTCTTCCTTGTGCAATCCGATGCCAGAGGAAACATATTTTAAGTCAAATAATAATAAATGCCTCAATTCGTATTTCTGTTCTCAAAGCATCATTTTATACCTTTTTTGTTAGCATAATTACATATATATTCACTAGGCCTCTAAAACAAGTAAGAGGAAACATGTCTGTACAAATCGAATGTTACATTTTATAAACTTATTGCCACTATCAAAGTCAGTTTTCTTAAGCAACAACATTAGAGTGTTAGAATTTTAAAAAGCTACATAGTGTTCAAAAGAAATGACAGACATAGAGTTCTCTCTTTGTAGTAAACCCTTCTCTCACCCCACAGACATCTTTAACCTTAGTGTTTCTGATGCTATTAACAGAATCTTAAGAATAGAAAATTTTTTTCAAAGCTTTTTGGTAGAAACTCTGACACAAGACAGAGATAATGATACTGTCATCAATAATGGGTGTAAGGTTCCTGCTTAATTGTAGTTATTGGAGATTCTTCATCACTTGCAATGCAAATGTTTTTCCTTTGATCTCTACCTGCTAATCCTCATTCCTCCTTTTACACTGTATGTGAATAACCAGACTTGACCTTCTCTTTCTAGAAAAATAGTACAGATATTCAAATACAGCCAAATTGTTGACACAGCATTTAAAAATTCAGTTGGCTCTAGGTTACTTGATTTGTTGTTGTTGCTGTTGTTGTTACTGTTGAGTTTTATGTATCAGAGTTCTCTATATAATCTAGATAACAGCCTTTAATAAATATATACATTCTCCAAAGGAGATATAAAATGTCCAATGAGCACATAAAAAGATGTTTGACTTCACTATCATTAGGAAAATGCAATGCAGATGAAAATTACAATGATATACTGCTCCGCATCCAGTAGGATGGTTGCTATATAAAAACCAGAAATTAACAGATAGTGATAAGGATGTGGAGAAATTGGAACTCTTGTTAGCGAGAACGTAAAATGGCATTGCCACTATGGGAAACAGTATGGGAGTTTCTCAAAAAATTAAAACTAGAATTACCATGTGATCCCACAGTTCCAACTCTGGGCATATACTCAAAGTGATTGAAAGCAGAGTCTCAAAGAGATATCTGTACATCTATGTCCATAGCATTATTCATAATAGTGAAAAGAAGAAGCAACCCAAGTGTCTATCATGAATGAATAAGCAAAAATGTGAAATATACATATGAAAAATTATTCAGCCTTTAGAAGAAGAAAATTCTAACATATGCTACAACAACATGGATAAACCTTGAGACCATTATCCTAAGCGAAATAAGCCATTCACAAAAAGACATATACTGTATGCTTCCAGTTCAATACTGCAATCAAAATCATAGAGACAGAAAGTAGAATGTGATTGCCAGCTGGTGGGAGGGAGAAATAGAGAGTTATAGTTAATGGGTACAGATTCCAATTTTGCAAGATAAAAAGTTATAAAGATGCATGGTGATCATTGGACCTTATGAATATATTTAATTAAACTGTACAATTAAAAATGGTTAAGATGGTAAGTTTTATGTTGTACATTTTTCCAAAATAAAACTATTGAAAAAGTTATGTTTGCCAACTCACAAAACATATCTATCCTCATCTTTCACATGTACCGCTCTGTGATTTCAAAATAGGGTATTGGAAACAAGTTAACATTCAATTTTAAAGTGAAGGAGATTATCAGAAGTATGGAAACGTTTCTTTACTTGAAAACCCGTAAAGCTTAATTTAAAAATACTGCAATAATACCATCTCAAGATCTGGAATTTATGTGGTTTCATAAGATATTATAAAATTGCACATGGAAAAAATTATTTTTTCTTTTAATAACATTATATTGAGAGTTTTCAAATGTGGGTTATTTATACTCTAGGTAGGTATATGTACATCCACCACCTATCAAGAGAAATTACACTTCTATGTGTATTCATCCATAGAATATTGCATTGCCTTTAATTTGATGGAATGACTGAAATGAATGTGGCATATACATTAGCCCTTGTCACTGATCACAACTGATGATTAAATTATACTAACTGCAAGCTGTCATAGCACCAATATATTTTGTACAAGATGTCTATTAAACAAAGTGAAATTTAGAATTAATTGTTCCAAAGTATAGTATTTAGATAGTTACAAGAAGATTAATTATCACTCTGAAGATTGTCTTAAAGAAAAATTCCTTATGTGTTCTGGTTATTAATTCTTCATCAGACAAGTAGTTTGCAAATATTTCCTCCCCTTCTGTAGTTTCTCTCTTTATTTTGTTTTCTTTTTCTTTACTGTGCCAAAGCTTTTTAGCTTGATATGAGTTCATTTGTTATTTTTTGCTTAGGTTGCCTGTGCTATTGAGGTCTTACTCAACAAATCTATGTCCAGACCCATGTCCTGGGTGTTTCTGCAATATTGTCTTCTTATAGTTTCATAATTTTAGGTTTTACATTCAAGTATTTAATCCATTCTTATTTGGTTTTTGTATACGACAAGAGACAGGGTCTAGTTTCTGTCTTCTACACATAGGTATCCAGTTTCCCAGCATCATTATTAAATAACCAATCCTTTCTTTAATTTATATTCTTAATGTCTCCTTCAAAAATGACTGGATCCAGCAATCTCACTGCTGGATATATATACAAAGGAAGAAACTCAGTAGGTGAAAAAGATCTGTACTGTCATGTCTACTGCTGCATTATTCACAATAGCCAAGATTTTGAATCATCCTAAGTCAGTGTCCATCAGGATATCAATGGAGAAAGAAAATGCGGTACACATATACAGTGAAATATTATTCAGCCATAAAAAGAATGATATACTGTTATTTGCAACCATAACATAAAATGAACCAGAAAACATTTTGGCAAGTGAAATAAGGCAGGCACGGAAAAACAAAGTTTACATGTTTGTACTCACATGTGGGAGATTTTTTTAAAAAAAGATCTTTTGGAGATAGTAAGAATCAATCATGGTTAACA
The DNA here is from genome assembly GCF_049354715.1 of Callithrix jacchus. Lineage (NCBI taxonomy): Eukaryota > Metazoa > Chordata > Mammalia > Primates > Cebidae > Callithrix > Callithrix jacchus. The sequence continues at coordinate 32,160,229 of NC_133502.1, forward strand.
GAGGCTCAGAAGGGTAGTGGCAGAGGATAAGAAGGGAATGGTTATTGGGTACAAAATGTAGTTAGCTAGAAGGAATGCAATTCAGTTTTGGGTAGTACAATTCAGTGACTGCATAACAATAGTTTACTGTGCATTTCAACAGAACTAGAAGAATGGAACTGGAATGCTCCTATCACAAAGAAATAATCAAAGCTTGAGGTTATGGATATTCCAGTTAGTTACCCTTATTTGATCATTATATTATATGTTTACATCAAAATATCACATGTACTCCACAATATGTACAACTGTTAATGTATGTATAAAAATTTAAAAATAAAAATAATGTGTCATATAAATTGACTAAATAGAACAGAGTTAATTTATTTTTCTCATCTATACATAGATCCTCTTGTTATATAAGATTAATTATAGAGTAATTTAAAATTATGCTTTCTAGGCACATCAGCATTAGAGTGGAAAGTAAATTTTACAACTCTATTGCATCACACTATATATCAAGTTTAATGATAATAAATCAAATTGTACATTTAGAGCTTAAATGTTATGTATGGAAAACTGAAGAACATGATTATTAAAATTGCTTTAAAAACAGCAATTCATTCCATTAGAAAAGTTAATATAAATGTTATATTTATTCTCTAATTCATTGTGTCTCTGGTAATGTCTTTATGGTCTCTGGAGCTAATATGTGTCTTTGTTTTCACCAAAATAAACTAATAACTTAAATTTTTTGTATTGCTGAATTTAGTCACTTACAAATAGAGTTTCTATTCCAACCTCAACTAAAGAAGAAGGAAATTGCATTTGTATTACATATATATTTCTGTATGAATATTCTTATTTAAATCTGTAAAAATATTGACATCATAAAACAGAAATTACAAAGGAAACTAAAATGCGAAAAGTGATCCACAATTATTTTAAACAAAAATATTTTATTCAAATACAGAGGGTAATAAGATTTAAATACCTTCTTATGTAAGTATGTGATGCCTTAATGTATTTGCAGAGTTGTGTTAGGATTATACTTTCTGATTTATTAAACTTACATGAATACTTCTAAGCTAATATATTCTTTTCATGTCAATTTTACCAGGCACAAATATGAGAAGATAAGAATGTTCTTTCACTTGCGTGTTTAATTTTAATGCTTTCATAAGCAAACAAGAATTGAAAAAGTCTTTTGTTAGTTTAAGGTAAATGTTGCAATGACCTTAAAAAATGTCAATGTTAGAAAAGTCAACATATATTATTAAGTGAATTCCTTTAACCCTGGAGGCGGGCATTGCTCTGAGCCGAGATCACACCACTGCACTCCAGCCTGGGCGACAGAGTGAGATACTGTCTCAAAAAAAAAAAAAAGTTAATATGTAAGACGCAGAATACAATACAAAACTTGCAACACATTATTAAAAAAAAAACTTTTATTAAGACAATATTTGAAAAAAAAACTGCAAATCAATAATAAGGGAGAGACAACTTTTTGGAAACATAGGCAAAAAGCAACACAATTTCTTTGTAAAGATTCTTGTGAAAATGATCAATATCGTTACAAAAGAATATTTAAAATTATTTGCATCAGGAATTATAAATCACTGTAAAGTTAGAGGACTAGCTGTGCCACGTTAAATTATATTGCACTGCCTGATATTATATCACCTTATATATTATATTAATAATTATATCTTATTTATGTTATAAATATAATTGTATGTTATTTAGAAGTTTATGCAATGATGTTGAGCAAATTTAACTCTTGTTCATTATTAGTGAATGTACAATTATGTAGAATTTGGGCAGAAACGTAACGACAGTTTTATTAAAATTTATTACAAACTTTTACATGACTGGAACCAATATACATTTATAGAAGTGTTAATAGTAGTTAATAGTCAATAATGAGAAATAACCCAAGATCCCATTAACAGTGCAGTAGAAAAATCAAGTTGCTTAAAATACATATTTATGGAATTTTAATTTTAATTCATTAAATGATGATAAATGTTCTATTTGCTATATGCAAGTATAAATGTTTTTCTACTTTATTTGCATAGGCACTTATTACTTTCCGGCTGCTTATGGAGTTCCAGCTGGCAAGAAATGGAATTTTCCACGTGCATTTGTCACAGGTATTGAAAACAGGTGCAAACCTCACCTGAGCACTAACACTACTCAAACTTCCAGATTGACTCAGACAATTAACATTATTTACTCACACTCTTTGCAGGAATCTATCTTTATGGCTAGTCAAAGTCTAAGACAAATACATTTGTCTGCCTGAGGAAGTCAACTGGAAATAGTCTACCCTCTTTTCCTGAGCTTTTGGCAGTTTGCTTAATGAAAACTGTATATGCAAAGCAAATCTATGCCTCACAAGAGAATCATATAGTAGGCTTGAAAAGAAAGAAAATTGTCCCAGTTATGTTGATTTTCCTATTGCACCATATAAGCTAAAAATTAAAGAGATGTTTTTAAAGATTTGTAGTACATTATTATTATTATCATCAAAATAACTTTCTATGAACAAGCATATACTGTAACATCTGTTTTTATTGTTCAGAATTCCTGATTGCTCAAAACAGAATTCTCTCTGAGTTACTTAACCAGAAATGTAATTCATTAAAAGACAGTTGGAAACTTAAAAAATCTGTTAAAACCAAAGAGCCAGGCAGAGGCAGCTACAATGCCCTACATCACAGAGGTTTTTCTGACTTAAAATGATTGTCATTATTTGTTGACTTCTAAGGCATTCAGGAATTAACCACAGGAACTCTTGCTTCCACCCTTAAGAAACAGAGCACCCTCATAAAAGTAGTTGACAAAAAACTGATCTTCTGTTAGATGTTGATCACTGCTATATCCAAGACTTGCTTGGTTCATTTCACTAGAGAAACTTATATTAAATGCTTATAGTCTACTTAGAAGAAATCCTGTGGATGGATGCTTTCTGGATTCTGTTTGGGGGGGTAGAACTTACAGTGTGGAAAATTGTCAAGGTGAAAAAAGAGAATGCAAAACACAAATTGGGTGGCTTTAAGTAACAGATGGCATCAACAGGGTAGAAAATAATATTATAAAAGGATGGATTTGACTTTCAGGAATACATGCTTTTTAAACAAAACAATGAATGATTCTTTATAACACTGAGAGATTTATTTTGATTGTGTATCTAGCTATTAAATGATCATATATTTATCAACTGTGTCATTGTAATGGGTACTAGTACCAAAAATATGTATAGATACCCTTCTGAACAATATACAATAGAGAATAGATATATGATTTTATGCTTGCAAAGTAAGGCAATTTTTAATGTCAGTACAGACATGAAAAATCAGAGAGGAAATTTCTCAAGTCTTCTTGGAATGCTAGAACTATCTACAAAAAGTTAATATTTGCAAACCTGGATTCTTGTGACAATACAAAAGGAACTGTTCTCATTGTTGACACAGGGACAAAAAGTATGTTTTACTCAAGAGAAACATCATGCAGTTGAAATTAGAAAGTATCTAATTATGCCAGAAGCTCAGCATTCCTGCAATACACATGCATTTGGACATGTTACATGATCTCAGACTAGAAAAATAATGTGACTTGATCCTGAGCTGTATTTTACATGATAAAAATCAGTATGACAAATATTTTGAAATATCAATAAAATTAAAGTCAACTCAGTAATGTTATATTATTGAAGAATTAAATTAGTCAGTCAAATATGACTTTAATGCATATATAATTCAATAAGTATACATACAATTCATTCAGGAAATTAAAAGTTTAAATTTTGACATCCTCAACTAATGATTAAAGACTGGTTAAACTCAGTAAATTACATTTCCTCACCCTTAGAATTGTAATAATAAAACTTCTATCACAGGACAGTGTCTGACTTTAATAGAAAAAATTCAGTGAAATTATTTAAGACCTGATCCTTTCTTTCATGTGCTCTTCAATTCACTACTGTCTGGATACAGTCCTATTAAATCTATTCTTGTCAAGGATACCAGTAACTCCAAAATGATTAAATAAATATTCATCTATGCATTTCCAAGTAGTACATTCTGTCCAGTTGTGTATTTTTGCAGTCGTGCTTAAAATCAATTTAAATAGCAGTGTGTTTTTCTCCTCTTCCATCTTACTGATTGGTCACTAGGTTCAGGAGATGCCTAGTTGACTTTTTGTAATGAAAGAATGATACAAGATATTTGGTCCCATATTGACTTACGTATTGATTTATCTGATATATTTTCCCCACTGTCTGAGCCCTGCACTATCATACATTCACAAGATCTAGAGGTTTTCTATCCCAAAGCTGGAGATTTACACCACTTTCTCTGTGATGAGTATGAGATCTCTCAGACCTGCTGGACAGTTTTTGTTTTTTTGCCAATCCCTGAGCCTTTTTGAGAGCAGAAAACTTGGCTTCTTTATTTAAAACCATCCTGGGTGGAAGGATATGAAGCGTTGTTTCAGGAACATCTGCTAAAGCAGTTTGCATGGCCTCTGACACATCACGTTCTCAGTGCTTATCAGTCCTTTGCTCCAGTTCAGCTTTGGAGGTAACATTCTTTTTCATCTCAAGGAAAATCAGATGAGCAGGTGAAATCCTACCCAATAGGAAAACTCTAACCACAAAATCGCCAAGTGTGTCCAGATGCATATCTTTCAAAGTGTTTACTTCTCTCAAATACATTTCCAGCAGAGTAAGATTGCTTCCAACTTGTTTCTCTTTCCCAAGGTGATTACACAAATCATAGAAAAATGTTCCCAATTTTAGTCCCAAAGGCTCAGTTGCTGTCTCAAATTACAACGTAGAGAAGATAAGCCCAATAAATCAGAATATTTTTTCTGATAGTCGGTTAATCAGCACAAATGTATTTTTGATTCACATTGTTTCCTGAAATCAGCATATACTAAATTGTTTTCTTTTCTCTCTAAGAGCGATATATATTTCTCTCTCTCCCTCTCTCTCTCTCTCTCCCCGCCCCCGTCTATGTGTGTGCGTTTGTGTTTGTGTACATATGTGTGTGTGTGTGCATGTGCCTGTGTGTATGTTTGGATAGATAGATGAACAGATAGAGAAATAAACAGGTACCACTTAGGTTGGTCATGTCAGTAAAGCCAATTGGTTTCTGCTACTGATGGGATGGTGGTGGGGGCTATGTATTTAAATGAATGACAAGGCAGAAGAAGTTAGGATGCTCCAGATATTGCAGATATGCTAGAAAAATATATTTAAAATATTGTAGAAGAACAGCTACAAAAAGTGGAAAATGAGTGGCCCCTAAAGTAGGAGAAATATCTATAAAAATAATGTTTCATACAGATTAATCATATCGAAAACAGCTGGGTACAAGAAAATTGATGGGTGAAACCTGATTATTTTTAAAGTTATTAATAACTTTAACATAATTGATTGAATAGAATTGTAAAGGTCAATGCCATGTTTCAATAAATTTTGTAATGGGCCCAAAGTGGAAAAAAAAAGTTTACAAAGAATGGTGATGAATGGGTAGAAAGATACTTAACTGCAGGGGAGGAAGGGATAAAGACAAAGTTGCTATTTGTTTTTAGAATGCCCATGTAAAGCCATTGAAAGATCAGCTACAGACTTGAAGAAAACAGCCTGAAACCACATAGGCAAAAATGAATAGTATAGAATATATGAGAAATTCTCCAATCTCAAAACAACAACAATATATGCAAAATATATGAACAGACATTTCAGTGAATAGGAAATACAGATTTAAGAAAAAGTGATGAGAAGGTATTCAACATCATTTGACATTAGGTAAAAGTAAAGGAAAACCAAAATGAAATTAATCTACCTGTTAAGATGAGAAAATAAAACATGATGGAAATCATAGTATGTTTAATTTTTGTCAATTAAAATAAATTAATACATTTTAAAATTTGGTGACAGCAACAAATTCAGGAGAAGGAGAAGCTAGATCTCTCCTACTTTGATGGTGGAAATGTAAAATGATGTAGACACTCTGAGAAACAATTTGTCAATTTCTTATCAGAATAAACATGCAATTACCATATGACCCGAAAATTGCACTTTTGGGAATCTATCCCAGATAAACAAACACAATGTTTATAGCAGCTGTATTTATAATAGCAAAGAATTGGAATCAGTTCAGATATCCTTCAAAAGGTGACACGATTAGGCAATCTCTATTAGGTACATACTATGAAATGCTAAACAATAATAACAAGGAGCACACGTACACATGCAGAGATCCAAATATATATTTGTATTTGTTCATTACATATGTGGTTTATCTTCATCAATAAATTAATTAAATTTATAATAAAAATCACAATAAAAGTTGAGAAAGAAAAGTAAGTGGCATACAAATGTATAGAAAGTTAAATGTGATCTAATGGAGAAATGGCTTCAACTAGATTAATCACAAAAGTAATTACCATAGAATGAAGTGTTGAGATAGGACTTGACAAATGAAAACAAAAATCTGAAAACAGACTGAGTCTTGATGCATTTGTTTCCCAGGATCACGTTGCCCAGTTACTGAAGGTTTGCAGTTTTCTCATTTTTAAATTAAAATCTGAATCAAAAATAATCTGAAAAGTCCTATTCTGAACAGTAGAGAGGGGAGCAACTGCAGCTGATGCAGACATGAAAACATTACAAACCTTTCCAGCCAATAGCAATGATTGTGCACATACTCTGGATCAGACATTGGGCCTGCTTTTAGGGAGAGGAAATAAATGTGGTTAATATTTTCTCTGCTATCATAATTTTACAAACTAGATTTAAAAATATGTACTGCATTATATAAATTACAAGACACAGAGGTTATGACTTTTGTTCCTGAACAAAGAAGCAAAATAGTACACCAGTACACCACAATCAGGATTCTAGCAATTAGACCTCTGTATTGGATGACGAAATAAATTAGAATATTGTGGATTTCCCTCTCTCTTACTCTCTCTGTATCTCTCTCTCTCTGTCTCATGGTGCATATACATATGTATATCTATATATATACATATATAATATATGTGTATAATATATACATATATAATACGTACATTATATATGTACATGACACATATATACATATGCATACACAGAGAGAGTACATATATACTTCTCACTCTTTCTGTATATATATATGTATATATATATACATATATATACACACAGATACATCTCTCAGAGTGTATACATATATACATACACACACTGTGAGAGAGATGTGAACGTATGAATACATATGTGAGTATATACAGTGTATATGAATATATATGTATATATATACACTGTATATATTCACTCTTTGTGTACATATACAGATACAGAGACATACAGAGAGTGTATCTCTCTCTCAGTATATATATGTACATCTTTCAGTGTGTATATATATATGTATATATGCACATATGTCCACACACATATAGACACATTCATTGCCTATATCCATCCTCCCTAAACCCTTACTCTGATTTTGTATATATCTGACTTTATTGAAAAGATAGAAGCCAGCAAGATAAACTCCATCCAGTTTGCATGACCAATTTTACCCCTATATGTACCCATTTGTTAAAGTTTATTTTTCTGTTTCATCATTATGCAAGTGTTCTCCTTCATCCAAACTAAGTTCAATTCTTAACACTAGGTGTTTCAAAGTCCTGAACTTCACTGATGTCCCTTTTGCCTAGTTTTCCAATTTCTTTGGTAAAATTTAATTTATTAATTTGTAAATGATTCATGGAATTCTCTAGTAAAACCATCTGGGCCTAGAGATTTCCAGGCACTTGTTTAATTTTTATTATAGTGTTGTTTGTTCTTTTCTTTTAAAAATAAACTTTTAAAATATAGAACAGTTATAGTTTACAGAGAAATTGCACCATACTCAAAAAGTACTAAGGGTTCACCATGGTTTCTCCTATAATTAACATTATTATGATATGCTTGTCAGAATTAGCAAGCCAATATTAATACATTATTAAATTTCATACTTTAGTAAAATTGTTCTAGTTTTTGCCTACTGTCCATTCTCCATTTTAGGGTGGCTTGCTGTATACTAGATGATGTTTACTCATGGTGCCCCCTTAGGCTGTACCATTTCTCAGACTTTCCTAATTTGTAATATTCCTGAAACTTCTGTGAAGTACTACTTAGATATTTCGTAAAATATCCTCATTTGGGATTTATCCTTTGTTTATTCTCATGATCTGGCTATTGTTATTTGTTTTGGGGCAAAAGGCCATTCTCATCATATCACATCTAAAGTATTAATACATTATATTAACATTGCATGTCACCTGTGGTAGACAGAATAATGGAATCCAGATAAGTGTTAATCTCCTAAATCATGACTATATTTTCTTTCTTGGAAAAGGAGGCAAATATGATTGAGTCAAATATCTTAAAAGAGGATGATTTTCCTGGATTATCCAGATGGGTTTAATGTAATCACGAGGTCCTTGGAAAACAGAATAGTCAGAAGAGCTATGATGAGGGAAGCAGAGTTTCGAACCATATGAGACTGTGAGCTTTGAAGATGCAAGGGGGCCAGGAGCCAAGGAAGCACTAGAGTTTCCAGAAGACATTCAGCACTGCCAACAACTAGATTTTTATCCCCATAAGACACATTTTGGAATTCAGACCTTCAGAATGGCAAAATAATAAATTTGTGTTGTTTGAAGCAAGAGCGCAACAGTTTGTCTGGGTCTTCACGGATACACCTGCATTAAGTCCAATCGAAATCTCTTCCAACCAAGTTATGACAGTAAACTGGTAAGTTTAGATAAACCCTGTGACAGTAGAGTAAACGTAAATCGGAATCTGTCACACATGAAACTGCTGTTGGTACTTTTCAGGGATGAAGACACAGAAGAAAGCATTTGTGAGATAATTTACTAAGCAGTAGTGTTTTTTAACATCTTGTAGTTACTGCATTATGGCAACCATGTTTGGGATTGCTGAGGTAATGTCAGGTACAACTTAAGTTACACCTCGTTAGTCTTTTAGTCTCCATGAGACATTCATTTCTTTTTTTTTTCTTTCTTTTCGTTTTTTTACAGGCCATACAAGTGCTGTTATACAGAAAATGTATTGTTACCAGCATTTCAGCTTCTAGAATGTTGCATTAGTCAGGGTTCACTAGAGAAACAGAATCAACAGGACATATGTATATAGTATTCATAGATATATGAGTGGATTTACTATGAGAATTGGCTTGTATTGTTGTGGAGCCTGAGAAGGCCCACAGGATGCTCTCTGCAAACTACAGAACCAAGGAAGTTGGTGGTGTAGTTCAGTCTGTTTCCAAAGGCCTTAGAACCAGGGAAGCTCTCATATCTGAGGGCAAGAGAAAATATCGATTCACAACTCCATAAAGAAAGCACATTTACCCTCCCTCTTTCTTTTCATTTTTCAGACCCTCGGTGAATTGAATGAAGCCTGATCACATTGGTGAGAGCAGATTTTCTTTATTTAGTAACTGATTGAAAAACTAAGTACTTGCAGAAACACAACACACCTAGAAGTAACACTTTATCAGCGTCAAGGTATTCCTCAACCTAGTCAAGTGACACATAAAAGTAACCATCACTCATGTCATTAATTTAAATGGTATATTTTATTGCCCACTAGGTATCTTATATTGTTTTAAATTAACAACTTCTATGGACTCTGGCAGTTCTCCTTGTTCCCAGATAGCTTGTTCAATTAAGACTAGTCAGAGAGGATTTTCATGCCTTCTATTTTACAGTATTAGGTAGGAAAAGAAATACCCAGTGTAACATAGTCTCTATTCCAATAATACATTCAGGCAAAGGATATGTGACAAAACTCACAATTTTTATCCAAAGTTTTGCTCTGATCTCATTAATCATTACACCTCCATAGCCTTCCAATCTAACCTTAGTCACCATTAAAACTTCACTAGCGGTTTTCATAATCACAGTGCATTTGGTTCCGGGAAGTAAATGTTACTAAGCAATCCAGTCTAAGGTGTTTGGTTACAGCACCCCAAATGCAGAAAGACAGTGCATTTGGGTTGAGGACCAGACATATTCAGTGGGTGAATATCCCAGCTGTTATAAAGCCAGTCCCACATAGATTGCATAGAAAGTATATCAACTGTTTTGTCTGTAGAGTTTGACCTGGCATTTACAGATAAATTTGAAAAGTCCTTTTTATCTGGTCCACAAGCCTGGATGTTCCCTTGGGAATAACTTCCTGTGTAACTGAATCACATAGAGCTATGTGTAATTATTCTAGTGAATTGAAAGTCTTGTGTCAACCCAAATATGCTGTTCCACTCTGAAGCATTTAAAACCAAACACACGAATTCCAAATTGGCCATTCTCAAAATCAATTTCAGTAAAGGTTCTTCAGGAAGCTAATGATACTGACTTACAATACGGGACAACTCCTTTAACTGGTTTCAGTAATTTCTTAGTTTAGATTTTCCCTCCCCTCATGTGGATCATCTTCTTGGTCACTAGAAGTTTTAGAGGCACTATCTGTTGTTATGGCATAAATTCCCCTTTTGTAGGCAGCATTAATGCTACTGGCTGAAACCCAGACTCACAGAAGTCTGAGCTCCTTTGAGCATCAAGCCGTGACCCAGAACTTTCTTCATCTTAGCCATCATAATCAAGGGATTGTATGTTTAGCATGTTTCTTATTATTTTGTATTTCCTTAGTTATCTAATGAGCTGACTTCTTGATAAGTGGGCCTACCACCAATTCTAACTGTGGTGGTAACTTTTACCTTTAGTAAGTCATGGCAGCATAGCTGCAATTTATACCACAGGTGACTAAGTAGGCATCTAGAGATCAAAGTTCCTCAGTTCTCCATCTTTTCATTCCTTCTCCTCACAGCGTATCTCACAAACTGTGTTAGCACATCTCACTTCTCTGACACCAACTAAAAGAAAAGCCGCTTCTCTACTTGAAACACTTACGACATCAAATGTGTATGTTTTCCACACCAAGCAATTCTTCAGTTTTCTGTGTACACCGACTGGATGCTCTACAGCTTGATTCAACTGTGAGACTAACTACTCAGAGTTGACACAGAACCCACAGGTTAAGGGGTCAGTCATACAAAACAACCCCCACTTCAAATGCCAATCATAAGTCTTGACCTCCTGTATTTCTGACAGACTGGCAAGTCAAGAGTTCCCATGACTTCCTTCTTGGTTCTATAGCTTGCTAGGATAGCTCACAGCATTCAGGGATTAGAGGTTACTTTGTATTAATGGTTTTCTTATAAAGGACATTATAAGGCATACAAATGAATTGCCAGATGAAGAGGTGCATAGGGTAAGGTTCAGAAGGACCCCAAATGGAGGAGTGTCTCTGTCTCTTGGTGTTGGATTTGACCACCCTCCCTTCACATGGATGTGTTCACCAATCTGGAATGTGTCTGAACACCAGAGTTTAGGCACTTCATGCAGGGTTCATCATATATGCACTATTGATAATTAATTTAATCTTCAACCTCAATGGACAGGGACTGGGGATAACAAAGTGCCAAGCTTCTAATCATGGTTTGGCCTTTCTACTGACCAGCCTCTGTTGAAAAATTGTACATAGCCTCACCAAGAGAAACCTCATTAAAAAAGACACTCCTATTACTTGAAATTCCAAGAGATTTAGGAGTTCTGTGTCAGGTACTGGGAGCAGAGACTAAATACATGTGTTTCTAAACAAATTTTGTTGCAATGTAAGCTCAAAATTGCCTTATTTGAGTAGTAGGACCCAAGATGCCCTGTCTCTGTGCTTTTTGTCTAGTACTGAGATCCCAAATTAGCTTATTTTTTTCTTACTACATTTTAGAGTCGTCTTTTGATTATTTCTTGTACCATTTCCAGGGATGATCATGGTAGTTAGTGAGGAGAAGCCAGGAAAAAAACTGTTTTATGTCACCTAGTTTGAATCAGAAATTGCCCAAGTTGCCTTTTCTCTCTTTAAATAGAAAAAAAAAATTAGTCTTTACAAAAATCTACTAATGTTCCCAAAATGTATAATATGCCATCTGTACAACATACCACAATGTACTACTTTTAGGAAAACTCATTCAATTTCTCATGAAAAATGTAAAAAAAAATCAATGTCTACTAAATTATGAATCATGTTTGATATTTCAAATGCACAACTCTGGAGCTTGAAGCTGTTTTTCAATATTGGTATCACTTTCAACTTAAGAATTTACCCTGTGATGAAAGTTATATAAGCCAAGTGTAAAACTACTATGAAAAGACAAAATATACATATGTATGTATGTATGTCTTTGTAATCTGTAAAAGCAGTTAGCTAGTTGAGTGGACAAATAATTGTATCAGACAGAATTTAAGGGACAAACAAGTACTGATCTGTAAAGAGGTTGTGTGTTTAAATATTGATATTCACCTTATTAAGGCATTATATTTCGAAAAATTTCATTAACACTGTCAATTAATAGTGGGACAATTTTATATTTTACTTATACTTAAACAAGATGGGTACTTAGAACTCAGAGAGAACTGAGTCCTACTGCTAAATAGGGCTCACATGTATACAAGAACTCTTGGAATTATTTGTTTAATACAAATGAAGATTTGAAGTACCTCCTGAAAGTGAGATTGTACTCTTATTCAAAGTCAGTTATGCTATTCTAGTGTATGGAATAGAAAAAAAAATACCCAGTAGTTTAGATACAAGTGTATATTTCTATATGTGAAATAACAATTAGACAATCACTAATAAATGGTGTAGTATTTATAAAATAAAAAATTGTTCAAAGATCTCAATAATTTTTCATTGAGGAGAAGACAGAGTGGACTTTAATATGAAAATGTTCACTTAAATCCTTACAAAATTTTCTTTGTCAGTTCAAATTCAGAAAGCTTAAAAAAGAAATAAATAATAATTATGTTGATAGAAAACTCTTACTAGAATTGTCTGCCTTACAAATCTGGAGCCATATATTTAATATTCATTTATTAACTTGGGTTTTAATAATTCTACTTAAAAATATATTCAAATATTTATGAATAAACTGATTAGTGTGTATTACCAAATATATTGCATTTCCATGAAATAGCATTTAATGAAGTTATTTATTTAAATTTGGAGATATAGTATGTGACATAAAGTGAGAAGTAAAGCTTTGTATCCATAAATAACTATTTTTTAATAATTTATCCTCGTCCAAACCATGTATATATGTATACAAACTTACAGCAACTACCTGAACTCTATCATGAGAAGTTAGAAAAAAAAAATCAAAAGCATGGTTTACAGAATTAATATCTTTGAATCACCTGGGGAGTTCTTTGGAATATATGTTCTTTAGCAAAATTAGATTCACCATAAAGCTAACAAAGTTTCATGGTAATCTTAACATATTATCCACCATCCACCACTGAGTATATAAAAGAAATGAAATACATATCTCAAAGAGATATCTGAACTCTTATGTTTCCTGCAGCATTATTCACAATAGCCAAGATACGAATCAACCTAGGTGTCCGTAAGTGGATAAAGAAAATAAAGTATATATACACAAGGCAATACTATTCAGCCATCTATAGAAGGAATTCCTGTCATTTTATTGACAATATGAATGAACCTGGAAGTCATTAAGTAAAATAAGCCAGGCTCAGAAAGAAAAAAATTTATAAAATTTAACTTATATTTGGAATCTTAAAAGTTAAACCTATAGAAACAGATAACAAAATGGCAGTAACCCAAAGTGAGAGGCTGGGGAGATGTGGATCAAATTATACAAATTTTTGGTTAAACATGGAGAATAAGTTCGAGAGACATATTATACCTCATAAGGTAAGAGTAGTTCATAACAATGTATTTTATCTCAGAAAATTGCTAAGATGATAGATTTTAAGTATTTTTATCTCAAAAGTGGTAAGATAATGAATATACTAATTAGTTTAATTTAGCCATGTTACAATGTATACATTTATCAAAGCATTATGTTGTAAACCACAAACATATACAATTTTGTCAATTTATATGTGCATGTATGTATCTCAAAGCTATTTTTGTTAAAACACATTTGACTATATCAAAGATAAAGCCACCTTTAGAATAAAAGACCCAAGTACAGAAAGACAGCATACTCTCCAGGTAAACTAATAGTAGTGTAAAACTCTTTGTAGAGTCATGAAGCTGGGAGGATGAATGACAGTTTAATGGCATTGGGGACCAGCAGCCTTGACAGATCCTCCGAGTTCCTCAATCAGGGATGAGCAGACAGTGTTAAGATCTAAGGGTCATGAGAATAAACAAAACAAAGTAGAGAGAGTTTTGTCTCAGGAGAAGAAAAAAGGCTACTGAAATACACCAGTCACTAAAAGAAGTGGCCATAGATGAGTAAAACATCATCTCATAATAAATGCAGGAGTAACCTAGTAAGTTATTAAACTGAGTACGTTGTTAGATGTTCCCAGATTGTAGAAAGTCATTTATCTTCACAGAAGAATGTCTATGATTAAAATTCAGCAGATAGAATTCCCAAGACGGGAGAAATTTCTGTTTTTATGTATAAAAAGTAGGAAGGGTACTTCTGCATCCAGTTGAAAAACAATTATTCCTGTCTTTTGCCACTTCATTTCACTGAGAACAATGGCTTCGAATGTAGTTAAAATACAAAAGAGAAAACATTTCTCCACAACTCAAAGCAAAAATACCTAAACTTTGAAACATGGTCAGTATTCAAATGAAGATGTTTCCAATGCTCTATTATAGCTTTGTTTTGGAATCTACCCTTTATTTGAAATGTTTTTTTTTCTGTGTAAAGTTTCATTTAAAATGTCTAGATATTTTAGAAATTTGATTCGAGTGATTTCAATTTGTATCAAAATTGGACACAGACATAATGGAATTTAGAAATTTACACAAGCTAGAAGCATTCCCCCTTACTAAATTTCTTCCAAGAAAAACTATGTTAAAATCTTTTTAACATAGTTAAATTTAAACTATGTTAACTATGTAACTCGGAGGCCGAGGCAGGTGGATCACGAGGTCAAGAGATAAAGACCATCCTGGTCAACAAGGTGAAACCCCGTCTCTACTAAAAATACAAAAATTAGCTGGGCATGGTGGTGCATGCCTGTAGTCCCAGCTACTTGGGAGGCTGAGGCAGGAGAATTGCTTGAACCCAGAAGGTGGAGGTTGCGGTGAGCCGAGATCGTGCCATTGCACTCATTCCAGTCTGGGTAACAACAGCGAAACTCGGTCTCAGAAAAAACAAACAAACAAAAAAACCAAAAATGTGTTCTTAACATAGCAAAATTTGTGGAGGAAAAGTAATTTGCTTTCGTTTACTTACAAGATCTGTATAGCAATGGAAAAAAAAAGATCTTCTATGATTTAAATCAATTATATTTGGATTTATGAATAATAGTTTACAAATAAAAACATAATATTAATAAAAAGTATCTGAAATATTTTAAAGATATAATATAAAAAGCCTTTGAAATAAATTTGAAAACAATATTAAGACAGAAGTCATGATACTTTAACAAATACAGTGCTTAATTGCAGACTCAGAAAGTAATGAATACATTAGCATTTTAGCTCCTAGAGTTATGTTTAAAATTAAACTACTCACAAACGAAAAGAGTAAAGATAGTGCTGACACATCACTATTTTTCTATTAATAATTTATATCAATATAATTATTATTTTCTTAATCCTGACGTGACCCTTTGTCTTAGAATTGACAGACAGTATTTAGTAATGCTTCTTAACCTTCTTGATACCCTTATGGTGATTGATTTAGTAGCAAATGCAAAATGTAAATAATACAGGCTCTATGTGTTTTCAAGGAAAAAATTAGTATTTAAAAGCAAACTAAAATGCTTCTGCACAGCAAAGGAAGCAAACAACAGAGTGAAAATATAGCCTATAGAGTGAAATTTACTTCTTTGAGTTTTTTTTACTATCTATCTATCTATCTATCTATCTATCTATCTATCTATCTATCTACTGTATATCCCAGTGCCCAGAATAGTGCCTAAATCACAGTGGATTCTCAATAAATATTTTTAATGTAATAATCTGTACAAGAAGCTTTCATATCTGAAATTCAAAACCTCCTTTATGTTATAATTCTAAAAAACTATTATTAACCATTTACTGGCATAGAAATATAAATTTATTTATATATTCAGTGATTTACTTATTTATTAAAATGTATATATTATTTATAGAAATTATTAATTATGATCATTAGATATTTAAAGAAATAATTACTAGTCAGCAATTGATTGGTAATAATGGCCACTCTTCATAATTTATTTATGTTTCTTTATAAATCATTTACTGTAGAGATAAGACTTTCTAAAATATGATTCATTAATTGGAGTCCCATGTATACCTTCTAACCATGTTCTAGATGCATTATGTTTGAGTTCATCACTAAATTTCTTTAAAGGGGAGTCAGTCATCTTCTCATTACACATTTTGCAGTGTTTTCTGCCACATAGAAATTAGGGCTATGGCCTAGTTAGTGTTTTCTTAATATTTTCTGAGCCATATTGTCCAAAGGCTTATTTGGAGAAAACAATATCAGAATACAACAATCAGTAGTGTTTCTATACACTAAAAGCAAATTATCTGAAAGTTATATTAAGAAAACAATTCTATTTACAATCGCAATACAAATTAAATATTTAGGAATAAATTTAACTAAGAAAATCAAAGATCTGTATACTGAAAAATAAAACATTCATTAACAAAATGAGACACAAATACATGTAAAAATATGATATGCTTTATTTATTATAAGAATTGATGTTAAAATGTTCATACTACCCAAAATGATGAAAAATTCAACACAATTTCTATCAAAATACCAAGATAATCTTCATAGAAATATAAAATGCAAGCTAAAATTTGTATGAAACTGGATAAGACACCAAATATCCAAACCAATCTTAAGCTGAAAGAATAAAGCTAGAGGTATCACATTACCAGACTTAAAAAGGTACCATAGTTATCATAGGCTATAGTAATCAAAGCAGAATGGCATCAGCATAAAAATAGACACACAGGTCTTTGGAAAGAATAAAGAGCTCAGATATGAATATCCACTTATAAAATCAGTATTATTATCATTATTATTTAATTTTTTTGAGGTAGGGTGTTGCTCTGTTGCCAGGCTGGAATGCAGTGGCTTGATCTTGGCTCACTGCAACCTAAGCCTCCCAGGTTCAGGTGACTCTCCTGCCTCAAATTCCAGAGGAGCTGGGATTAGAGGGGCGTGCCACTATGCCCAGCTAATTATTGTATTTTTAGTAAAGACAGGGTTTCACCACGTTGGCCAGGATGGTCTCTGTTTCCTCATGATCCACCTGCCTCGACCTCTCAAAGTGCTGGGATTACAAGTGCGAGCCTCTCCCGGCCATTATTTTTAATTTTGAGACAAGAGTTTTGCTCTGTTGCCCAGGCTGGACTGCAGTGGCATCATCTCGACTCACTGCAACCTCCGCCTCCCAGGTTGAAGTGATTTTCCTGCCTCAGCCTCCCAAGTAGCTGGATCTACAGGCAGGTACCACCATGCTTGGCAAATTTTTTTGTCCTTTTTTTAGTAGAGATGACGTTTTACCATTTTGGCCAAGCTCATCTCGAACTCCTGACTTCAAGTGATCCACCTACCTCAGCCTCCCAAAGCCCTGGGATTATAGGCACAAACCATGCTCTAGACCCAATAAATGTTACTGGCAAAACTGGATATCCTCATACAGAGGGATAACATTACACCTGTATTTCATGCCATATTAAAAAATCAACTCCAAATAGATGAAAGACAAGTATATGCCCTGCACCTATGAAACTTCTAAAATAAAACATGGAAAAATATCCATGATATTAATCTGGCCAGTGTTTTTGTGGATATGTTCCCTAAAGTACAGGCAACTGTAACAAAAATAGACAAATGGGATTACATGACACTAAAAGATTCTGCATAGCAAAGGAAACAACTAACAGAGTGAAAAGACAGGGTAGATAGTGAGGGAAAAATATATATGCACATCTGATAAAAGGTTAATATCCAAGATACATGAGAGACTCATCTTACTTGTATGAAAACAAATACACCAATTTAAAAATAGACAAATATTATAAATAAAAAATTTTCAAAGTAAGACATACTAATGATCAGAAGGTACAATAAAAATACTCAACATCACTAATAATTAGGGAAATGCAAATTAAAGCCACAATGATATAATATGGCACACATATTAGAATGGCTATGATCAAATAGATGAACAGTAAGTATTGGCAGAGATGTAGAGAGAAGGGTATCCTTGCAGACTGTTGGTAGAAATGTAAATTAGTACAGCCATTATAAAAAAAAATGTATGGCAGTTCCTCAAAATATTAAAAGTAGAACTAGCATATGATCTCATAATCCCACTACTAGGTGTATATCCAAAGGAAATGTAATCGTGACTAAAGAGATATATGCACTCTCCTGTTCCTCTCAGCATTATTCACAATAACCAAGATATGGAATCAACCTAAGTGTCCATCATTGAATGATGGGATAAAGAAAACGTGGTCCATATACACACTGAAATGCTCTTTAGCTTTTAAAAATATTAAATCCTGACATTTGCAACATCACTGATGAACCTAGCAGACATTATGTAAATTGCAGTAATCCAGGCACAGAAAGGCAAGCACTGCATGAAATCACAAAAATTAGATTTTAGAGAAGTAGAGTAGAATGGGTATTGCCAGGGGCCAGGGTGATTAAGAGAGTGTTTGGGGAGATGTTGAACAAAGGACACAAAATTTCAGTTTCCTACAAGAAAAAAGTTCAAGAGATCTTTTGTGCAGCATGACTATAGTTAAAAGTATATTATATTTTGAAAACTGCTGAGAGGATGGATGTAAAGTATTCACACCACAAAAATGGTAATTACATAAGAAAATGTATGTTTATTAGCTAGATTTAGTCACTCCACAATGGAAATATACTTCAAAGTAATGTTCTACATAGTAAATATATACCATTTGATTTGTTGATTAAAAAAATATGTAAGTATGGCTCAAAAAAAAATGTAAGTAAATAAATAGTTAAGATAGGCCCCAAGGGCAGAAAATGTGTAAATTTCTTAGAAACAGGTGAGGATGTTTGCCATGAGGATATTAAATAGTAAAATAAATTCCTACAGATAACCTTTAATTATTGCCTACAGATAACCTTTAATATTTTTAATTTTTAAAAAAATTTTTGAGACAGTTTTACTTTGTTGACCAGGCTGGAGTACAGTGGCACGATCTCAGTTCACTGCAAACTCTGCCTCCCCAGTTCAAATGATTCTCCTGCCTCAGCCTCCCAAGACGCTGAGATTCCAGGAGCCTACACCTGGCTAAATTTTGTATTTTTAGTAGAGATGGCGTTTCACCGTCTTGGCCAGGCTGATCTCGAACTCCTGACCTCAACTGATCCACCTGCCTTGACCTCCCAAAGTTCTGGAATTACAGGCTAATTCTTACTTACTTAATAATATCATTAAGGTTGCATGTGTTAACTATATTTTGGGAAATGAATCATGGTATATTATCTGGTTAAAAAAAATATATATATATATATGCATAGGAAGTAACTTGGAAATTGTTAAACTCTAAAATCTCCAATATTATATAAAAAGAAGAATAGGGCCGGGCATGGTGGCTCACACCTGTAATCCCAGCACTTTGGGAGGCCGAGGCGGGTGAATCATGAGGTCAAGAGATCGATCGAGACCATCCTGGTCAACATGGTGAAACCCCGACTCTACTAAAAATACAAAAAATTAGCTGGGCACGGTGGTGCATGCCTGTAATCCCAGCTACTCAGGAGGCTGAGGCAGAATTGCCTGAACCCAGGAGGCGGAGGTTGCGGTGAGCCGAGATTGTGCCATTGCACTCCAGCCTGGGTAACAAGAGCGAAACTCCATCTCAAAAAAAAAAAAGAATAGTATCATTTCTGTTTTTCTTTACTTTTTCTTCTTTCCTTCCTATTTATTTCTATTCATATTATTTCTTGAACTTCTATTTACACTATACATCTTAGTTTAGTCTAAGGCCCTAATAGTGAAGTACTTTAAATTCAGAGAGATATAAGTTAGTTATATTATTGACAGTAATTATAATGGTTGGATCAACCAAAAACACTCCTTTCTTATGAATTGTTATTACATACAGTAATGTTTTCCACTGAATTAAATTATTTTATTTATAATAGTATCTAGTTAATTAATGCAATTAAAAAAATAACTCTGGTCTCAATGAAGTTTTCACTTAGGCCAAGAAATAGTTTTCAGATAGAAAAAATTACAAATTATCTGTGTAAACACATACAGGTTACTCACTCAAGGTAAGAAAAATAAAGATAGACATATCATAAATTTATATTCTTTTTAAAATTGTGCTGTAGATATCAATTATATACCAAATAGCATTCCAAATAGTCACATTTTATATTAGCATTTACATTCAAAATGTAATATTGCATTTAGCTGTCAATTGTTTTGAGTACTTGCTTTGCTTTCTGATAATGTTTTGATATATGATTGGAAAAATTTTTATCAGTGTGTGTTTGCTTTTAATTAGACAACTTATTTATGTGGATAGACTGTTCTTTAGAAGGGCAAAATATCTGATTCACAGAGAATAAATTATTTGTTTAAAAATAACTATTCTTATTTAATTTACCTTCACTTTACAATATTAGTTTTTATATCTGTTTTGTGTTTTGTTTATCCTATGCCAGTAAACTTTAAACTAGTCAATCAACTATGATTTCATTGGCCTTGTTTTTTAACATGTATTTTAATATTACCAGAACCATAATTCTAGCAAATAGAAATATCTCAATAAATGATTGTTGACAAAATACATTGAATACATTGATTTTTTTACTTTTCCCACTTTTTTTCCATAACTTTCAACTTCTGTAACTGTCTCCCATAGAATGCTCTATTTCTTTGTTGTCTCCCAAGTTGCTGAATTTTCCAATATATCAATTTGTAGAAAAACTTGAAGGATCTGTGGGGATCACTCCTATTTGAGGCCCCTAGGAAATGGGCCTCGCCATATGGTGAGCTTGAGCCCGGACACAGATCTCCGGTTGGGGGAGTCTAGCTGAGGGAAAGCAGGAACCGAGAGAGGGACTATGCTATTCAAAATAATTAACAGACATTACTTTATGGATATGAGGACTTGGGAGGCATTGTGTCCACTTTTGGCTCCTTATGGTTTATTGCTTGATTGTGTTCATTTTGGACCCTTGTTACCTTCATTGTAAAATATTAACTTAAGTATTTACACTTGGTAACTTACTGCAACTTACTGGGTGTAACTGTAACTTATTTACCATAACTTACTGGGGGTAACTGTAACTTACTGGGCGAAACTGACTTACTGGGATTAACTTACTTACTGGGCGTAACTTAGTGGGTGTAACTTGCTTGCTGTAACTTAAGTATGTTGATCTGGTGTAAACAACATTAACTTCAGAAAAGTATATAATGGAACATAGTGCAAAAATAAAATTGCTGCTTGGACATAGCCTAAGCCAGCCCTCCAGACTCCGCTTTTCTTTTTTCTTTCACTTCTGCGCACTCTCTCCCTCAGGTTGAATGCGACATCTACGTTGGTGGTCTCGGGGACTCCCGCAGGTTGGTAGCCCCCTGGCAGACATGCCAGACCCTGACAAAACTAAGTGTACTATGCAAATTTTCACCACCTAGAACACTGCCATTTCTTCAGCAAAATAAGTGTCGCAAATTTATCTTTTAACTATGAGTTTTGACAAATGTCTGTTTTTTCATGAAGAATAAGTGATAAAAGATTCTATTGATGAATCTTTGGAACTGGCAACATAATATAAGAAATTTTACTTCATTTCAAATTATACCTTGTCCCTACTTTGTTTTTTCCCCCAAACAAATATGCCAATGTAGTGAATGTCTTCATATCATGACATTCAGATGTGATTTCAATGTACTGAGTTTATTTTTATGATTGCATTAGATCAGGTTTATTTTCAAGTTCACAAGAGGTCCTGAGTCAATTCTAAGGCCATGAAGTGTTCAGGCGCTCACCACATTAAGATTACAATATTTTAAGCCTGTAATCCCAGCACTTTGGGAGGCCGAGGTGGGCGGATCACGAGGTCAAGAGATCGAGACCATCCTGGTGAAACCCCATCTCTACTAAAAAAAAAACACAAAATATTAGCTGGGCATGGTGGTGCGTGCCTGTAATCCCACTACTCAAGAGGCTGAGGCAGGAGAATTGCCTGAACCCAGGAGGCTGAGGGTGCGGTGAGCTGAGATTGCGCCATTGCACTCCAGCCTGGGTAACAAAAGCGAAACTCCGTCTCAAAAAAAAAAATTACAGTATTTTATTGCTGAAAATGTATTAATTATCTATTTTTATTGTCATTTTACAAGTACATTAAGACAGACTGCTGAAGTGATGTAGTAAACAGTGCATTCATAGTTATAAAGAAATCTAAAATAATATTATTTTTTTCTAATTTCTGTCTACTGTTCAATTTTACTCAGTAAGATAGGAGTGCATAATTTATGCTTATAGAATTTGATGTAAAAGTAAATGATCAAAGATTACTATTTTCTCCTCGGTGAGAGGACAGAGTCTCACTCTTGTCGCCCAGGCTGGAATGCAATGGCATGATCTCGGCTCACTGCAATCTCCGTCTCTTAGGTTTAAGCGACCCTCCTGCCTCAGTCTCCTGAGTAGCTGGGATTACAGGCATGCACCACTACCCCCAGCCAATTTTTTTGTAGTTTTAGTAGAGACAGGGTTTCAGCATGTTGGCCAGGCTGGTCTCAAACTCCTGACCTCAGATGATCCGTCTGCCTCAGTCTCCCAAAGTGTTGGGATTACAGGCATGAGCCACCACGCCTGGCCTGATCAAAGGTGTTTTAATCCTAGGTTTATTAGCTAGTGATATTCCTGTTAAGCGAATTTCAAAGTATATTATTTTTTGAAAACATGGCAGGTCTCTGGTTTTCCAAAATTTGTGAATCCATTCTAATGTAATCATTTATAAGCAAAACGTACATTTTAGAATACATTTCAGCATCATGGTTTGATAGGTAATGCTTTTTCTCCTGAGGACAATTCACTTCCCAGTAATTATTGAGTGTCAACAAATTTAAAATATTATGTATTTTGTGTTTTTCTTTCAATGTAATGGGGCACTGTTCTTACTTGATCACCACTATAAAAGAGGGTGAAGTCTAGGTAGAGTCAGGAATTAGTGAATTAAATACTTTAGCATTCAGGGGAATGGCTATACTTGCCTTGTATACAATACTAGATATAATGCGCTTACATACACATTCATCTAAACCTTTAAATAATTATCCAGTATTGTCATAACTACTTTCAATATAAAATGAATATATTATTTATATGTTTATTTTAAAACTCTTTTAAATTATACAAAATAGCCTTTATGAGAGAGTTGTCCATCCTCTCATATATACTCTTCTAAAACTTACTTTAGAAAAAAAAATTTCCCTTGGCTAAACCTAAAGTTTAATTACAAAAAATATAAAAATGTTGCTTTAATAGAAGGCATGCTTATTAATGTATATATAAAACAATATACTCCTAAATTCTTATTAATTCTTTACTCATGTCATTTGCAGAACTTAAGAATCAGAAAATCAAACACATGAACGGAAAACAAAACTACAAGTGTACTTGAAAGCATTTTATTAAAAAATATATCAAAGGATAAAGAGCTTAAAAATGCCTAATTTTCATGTATTTTAATTGTTTTGCTATTTTTTCTTTATGCTCTAGATCTTGCATTTTTCTTTCATCTTAAAGAAATTACTTAATGAATTGCTGTGTCAATTCTTACTTTCTTTCTTTTGTTATTATCCTTTGAATAGTGTTATTCATGTAAGTTTGTTATTTTTGTTGCAGTTTTAGTATGTTTTGTTTGCTTTTTGAAAGCAGCAAGTTTCTGCTTAAATACCTAAATACTTAAATATCAAAAACAGTGAAAGACATTTTATTGGAACATATTTGTTTTGAATACAACTTTGAAATAATTACTTCTTATATGATTTATTGAAGAGAAAAATGAAGCTTCTTCAACTAATCCAGTATTTAAAACTGGGCCTTCATTTTATATCATCCTAAATAATCGCTGCAATTGTGATTTATTACATCAAGAAAAGAAAAACATTTGTGTATATATAAAGAAGCACATTTTATGTTTTGTTTGCTTTTTGTGCCGTTAAACCTATTCACAAACTTGCAAACAAAAGAGCCAGAAATTCATATTCAAAATAAAATTTATAAAAATATAGAAACATATGTATCCATGAGTAAATTTAATCTGAAGGTTATAGAAAATTAGATCTTTTGGTGTTTTCTTAACCCTTTATTCTCCTAAAAAGTATATTTTTCACATATAATTTGTTAAAGTTTGATATAGACAAAAATGTGATTGGAAAGCACAGTTTAGATACTTTCTTACTTTTCTCTATGAAATGATAAAACATTTTCTAAACTTATATTTACACATGTTGAATAAAAATTTGTCTTTCATTTAATTATAGACATTTGACTTTTCAAGCAGATTAGCAATGTGAGATATTGTCAAATAAAATTCATTTGTTTATGAAAATATCAGAAAAATATGAATTACCATGGTCTATTTTAAAAATTTTTAATGTAAAAGAGGCTTTATCATCATCCAAAAATGTGATTCCTCACCATACATAAATACTTGTTTGGATTTACTAAGTAACCTTAATATGAAAAAGTATATCTTAATGTCTTTAAACAGTTTTGTTTTCCATTATGTCCTCTAAAGAAAGATGAAAACAAAAATTAATGAGATAAATTAAATGCTAGAATAAGATTATTTTTTCAGGTGTTTTTGAGTTTTGGAGAACCACAAAATATTGTATTACATGATGTTTTTGGCCCCCAGGAGCAAACTTTTACCCTTTTGTTTGATATTGCCCTGCTCAGAATTGCTGATATATTCTGAGTATTCCCCTTCGGTGTTGTATTTTCTGGATGTAAGAAGTTTTCCTCAATGATGCATTCAGTTAGTACTTAACAAATGTATTAGTCCAGTTTCATGCTGCTGATAAAGACATATGTGAGACTGGGAAGAAAACAAATTTTTTTTATTGAATTTTAGGTTTAGGGGTACATGTGAAGAACATGCAAGATAGTTGCATAGGTACACACTTGGCAGTGTGTTTCACTGCCTTCCTCCCCTTCACCTATATCTGGCAGACACAAGAACAGAAAACAAATTTTAATTGGACTTAGAATTCCACGTGGCAAGAGGCAATAGGCACTTCTTACATGGTGGTGGCAAGAGAAAATGAGGAAGATGCAAAAGCAGAAACCCTTGGTGAAACCACCAGATCTCATAAGACTTATTCACTATCATGAGAATAGCATGGGAAAGACAGGCCCCCATGATTCAATTACCTGCCCCTGGGCCCTCACATAAAGTGGGAATTCTGGGAGATACAATTCAAGTTGAGATTTGGGTGGAGACAAAGTCAAACCGTATCATTCTGCCCTTGGCCCCTTCAAATCTCATGTCCTCACATTTCAAAACCAATCATGCCTTCCCAACAGTTCCCCAGAGTCTTAACTCATTTCAGCATTAACCCTAAAGTCCACAGTCCAGTCACATCTGAGACAAGGCAAATCCCTTCAGCCTATGAGCTTGTCAAATCAAAAGAAAGCCAGTTACTTCCTAGATACAATAAGGATACAGGAATTAGGTAAAGCATCCATTCTAAATGGGAGAAATTGGCCAAAACAAAGTGGTTACAGGCCCTATGCAAGCCCAAATCCAGTGGAGTAGTCAAATTTGAAGGCTCCAAAATGATCTTCTTTGACTCCCAGTATTGCATCCAGGTCATGCTGATGAAAAAGGTGGATTCCCATGGTCTTGGGCAGCTCTGCTCCTGTGGCTTTGCAGGAAACAGCCTCTATCATTGGTGCTATCATGGACTGGTGTTGCATATCTGTGGCTTTTCCAGGCACATGGTGAAAGCTGCCAGTGGATCTACAATTCTGGGGTCTGGAGAACAGTAGCCCTCTTCTCACAGCTCCACTAGGCAGTGCCCCATTAGGGACTATTTGTGGGGACTCCAATCCCACATTTCTCTTCTGCATTGCTCTAGTAGAGGTTCTCCATGAGGGCCCTGCCCCTGCAGCATACTTTTGCCTAGGCATCCAGGTGTTTCCATATATCTGATATCTAATCTGAGGTCCACATACCTAAAATTCTTGACTTCTGTGAATCTGGAGTCTCAATTCCACAGGGAAGCTGCCAAGGCTTGGGGCTTCCACCCTCTGAAGTCACAGCCCGAACTCTACATTGGCCTCTTTCAGCCATGGCTAGAGTGGCTGGGACACAGGGCATCAAGTCCCCAAGCTGCATATAGCACACAGACCCTGGGACAAGCTCACAAAACCACTTCTTCCCTCTGAGCTTCCAGGCTGTGATGGGAGTGGCTGCCATTAAGGTCTCTGACATGGCCTGGAGACATTTACCCCATGTTCTTGAGGATTACTATCAGACTCCTTGTTACTTATGCAAATTTCAGCAGCCAGCTTGAATTTCTCCTCAAAACATGGGCTTTTCTTTTCTACTGCATTGACAGCAGCCAAGTCATATACTGAATGCTTTGCTGCTTAGAAATTTCTTCCACTAGGTACCCTAAATCATCTCTCTCAAGTTCTAGGTTCTAAAAATCTCTAGGGCAGGGGCAAAATGCTGCCAGTTTCTTTGCTAGAACCTAACAAGAGTCATCATTGCTCCAGTTCCCAACAAGTTCCTCATCTTCATCTGAGACCACCTCAGCCTGGACCTTACCATCAATATCACTATCAGCATTTTGGGCAAAGTCATTCAATGAGTCTCTAGGATGTTCCAAGCATTCCCACATTTTCTTGTCTTTTCTTGATCCCTCCACACTGTTCCAATTTCTGCCTGCTACCCAGTCTCAAAGTCACTTCAACATTTTTGGGTACCTTTTCAGCAGTGCCCTACTTCACTGTTTCCAATTAACTGTATTAGTTTGTTTTCATGCTGCTGATAAAGACATACTTGAGACTGGGAAGAAAAAGGTTCACTTGGACTTATAATTCCACATGGCTGGGGAGGCCTCAGAATCATGGTGGGAGACAAAAGACCTTTCTTTTGTCTTACATGGTGGCAGCAAGAGAAAATTAGGGAAATGTAAAAGTGGAAACCACTAATAAATCTATCAGATGTTTTGAGTCTTATTCATTATCATGAGAATAGCATGGAAAAGACTTGCCCCATGATTCAATTAGTTTCCCCTAGGTCCCTCCAACAACACTTGGGAATTCTGGGTGATACAATTCAAATTGAGGTTTGGGTGGGGACAAAGACAAACCATATCAACAAAGTAGAAGTACTTAACTAAGGGCATTCCTAATAATGGATAAATAAAACTAATCAATATGCAGAACTACTACAATGTCTTAACTACTGCCTAGTGAACTCTAGTCCCTCAAGCAAGGGAGAGAAGAATTGTTAAGCTTTTGCTAGAAGACACATTATTTACTTGTCAAAACAATTTATCATCTATTTATAAATGTATACTGTATATGTTTACTTCTTAAGTGGATTGTGGTCTACCTCAGTTCTGCTATTGACGTCTATAGAATGCAACAAATCTCCTTCTCTGTAAACATAATTTAAATTGCCACATGTACTGTACTTTAATTACTAACTTTTAAACGACATTTAAAGCAGTTATACATATTCTAATAAATTAAAATACTCCTGACGAGCATTAAATTTATTAACATATTATATAATGATAAGAAATTTGGTATAAGGAAGAACAACTTATGCATCATATTTCAGTGGGTTAAGCAGTTTTCCTGCTGTGATGCAATTTCAGGAGTTCACAAAATCACATTTAAGATATCATATTAGAATTTAAAACATTATCAGTGGGAGCAAGTTCAGCATTTTTAATTAAACTTTTTTTCTACAATGAAAATTATTTGGTTTGGGGATTGTCCATTATCAATCTTATAATCCAGTACTAAAACATTAATGTCATCTCAAAACTGTGAAAAACTACACCAGAATGTCATACTTATTAAGATTAAGAATAGAGATCACATTTGTCAACATGATTTAGTTCATTTCCTATGACCTTTACCCAGAATAGATAATGCTTTACAAATCTACACATAACTTTATTTTTTGTTTCAGGAATCTCATGCGGAGTAGTCTGCTTGTCCAGAAAAGTAGTTCATTTATCACACAATAATTTACTTACCAATATTTATTTCAAGACCATCACTATTATAATCCACCACTCTAAACTACTGTCAGAACAATGGCTAATCCTACACTGATAGATCCAAGTTAAACCATTTAATCCGAAATCTCCAAATCCTATAAATATTGCCCTCTGATTTCTCTGTTTTGAAATAGTGCTAAAACTTTCAGGATAATGTGCTCTTACTGCAATGAGTTCTAGGGAAAGCAATCTCAATGTTGGTAAATGTTTCTATCACATTGTTTTTCTATTCCAAGGCCACAAAAAGACTGCTGTAGATTAGTGAAATTCAAAGCACTATTACAGTTGAGACTGAAGATTCAGCCAAGCAGTATAAATGAATCTGGGTCTGGGCGATATGACTTTTTGGATGCTGAGACAGACAGCTTGCCCAGGAAGATGCACTGGTCACTCTTCTATTTCATCCATGTTTAGTCCGGAGATTGCTTTCATTTGGGAATTGATACTAGGTCTGCTTTTTTCTGTGGCTGGGGCAAACTTTCAGCTATGTGCTATTTTGCTAGTTTCTCACTAGGCTAGCCTTTCCACATCAATTGAATGGCAATATGGAAGATGTTGATTTGGTTTTGGAGGAAAAGATATAAGATACTCTTTGTCTGCCTCTGACTCCATAGCCTATTGACAAAGGGAAAAAGTCCTCACCATGTCAGCTAGCTAACATTATATAGGGGACTTCATTGAGGTTGGAATTTACATTCTAGTTTTTTTTGTAAATCTCTTTTTTTGCCATCCTTCTTCCTTTCTTCCCCTTCCTCCTTTTCCTTTCTAATGCTCTTTTACACCTAAGATAAGGGTGGATATTGCAAGATGGTGATCAAAGATTAAAGATGCTTTCACTTGTTATCTCTTCCCCCATTTCTTTGTATTTCTATCCATTGCAAGGAAAATTTTAGTCAACCCTTTATCTGAAGTAGAAGGTTAAAAATAAGCAATCTTGCATGTTCTGTTTACATTAAAAAGTCTTACATAATCAACCTAGATTCATTCTTGACAGAGCCCTGCAAATTATGTACACCAAGCTTTAACAACATTTTAATGTATAAGTATTACATAAAAGAAGGGCATGTATTGACAAGACTAATTTAGACTATTCTTTTAAAACAGATAATTAAAAGTATTTGAGGATTTCACCCTGAAGTAATATTCAGTCACTGAAAACTTCGATGCTTTGCACAAAAGCATACATGCTGATAGGTATTATGCTAAAAAATAGACTATTTGTTAAACAGATGATTACTTGATTTTTTTTAATGTACACATTAGTTTTCTCCTTTCTATACTTTATTCCCTGTCAAAAATTCCATTTTGTTTCTTCTACTTTAATGAATATGTGATTATGACTTGTTTATTTGATCAAGTTTACTTCATAGCAATTGTTCTAGAAAATTTTTTATTTCTTTTCAGTAAATCACAGTCGGTAATTTTAGGAACAATTTACTGGTTTTAAAAAATACTCACTGTTCTAAATACCTTTGACAAAATATATCAGGGCTTGGAAATATCTATGTTGTTAAATTTATATCAATATGCATGTGAGACTTCTACATGGAAATAAAACAATGTAATTTAAAGTGTTACTGCCTAGGAGGTAAGTAAAAGAAATGTTATTTTTACCTTTTAAATGAATCTTTTAAATAAATCATTTCATGATTTTTGAAATTTATACACTTGATTAGATGCCCACCATGTAAAATAAAAAGGTTTTTTAAATTAAGCAATAGATATAATAGAGAATTCACAGTTAAAGTGTACTTTGTACTTTCAAATATAATCACAATTTGTACTGATGTATTTGCTATTTTATTTACACAGATTTCCTGAGCTCCCATTGGTTTTTTTAAGACCCAAGTAAGTATCTGCTTGTAATAATCTACTTTGAAATGTAAATGTTAATTTAATAGATGATAGTCAATTATAACACACTATATACTGTTATATTGTAAATACACAGTCATCCCTTGCCATCTACAAGGTATTGGTTCCAGATCACCTCCCTGTCCACCCACCAAAATCTGCAAATGCTCAATCAGAACCCATGAATACCAGAAGTCCCCCCTCCATATCTGCCGATCTGTGCATTCTTTAAATACTGTATTTTCAATCCTGGTTGGTTGACTCCTAGGATGTGCAACCCACAAATGGAATAGGCTGACTGTGTAATTATATAATTTTTTTTATTCAGAGGCTATATATTTTCATTTAATTTATAATTAATATATAATTGCACATATTTATGAGATACAATATGATATTTCAACACATGTATATTCAGAGGTTATGTAGTTTTCTGAACATTATGTGTTTTGTTGTTTTTTACAATCTGCTCATATTTAAATAACCAACTAAACTCACAAAAGGGGACAATTAAGGGGAATATCTATTGGTTTGGTCACTTTGAGTAGTTTTTGTCAGTAACCACAGTTACAATTATATTAATACTATTTTTCAATAAATTTGTAAATGGGATTCTAAAAATATTGTATATGTCTGAAGCGAATTCTGTGTCTTTAACTCTTCTTAAGTCCCTACTCGTGAAGAAAATGATAGAAAGCAATAAACCAGATTTGAAATTCAGAGTGAAAAATCTAAGATCACTAAGCACACCAATGTAACTCTGCTTTTATTCCTATATTTTTACTAGCAGCAGGTCTCTCCCAGGCTCAGCCTAAAGGATACAACCTTTTATGGATGCCATTCTAAGGAACTACTTTAAACTTGAAAGTTCCAGAGCAGGTTAAGGTGATCTATAAACTAGAAAGTCAGTCCCTGAAATGTTTTGTTTTATGGAAGTTCTCAGGTTGCCAAGTCTTTCTAAGACTTTAGGAAAATTGAGATCATATAGACTTATCCCTTTAAAAAGGCATCTCCTTAGCCTTTGGGGAAAAAATATATAGACAGAAGGAATCCCCTCCTTTATACAATGGAGCCTAAGGACTTTTCTCCTAAGAGCTAGGAAGGTTTCACTATATCTCATAAAGAATGCATGAGAGAAATATACACATTTTTCTAGATATATGAGGCTATTATATTATGTAGAATAAATAAATAAATAATAAATAAATTCACGTTTATCCGAATGCAAATGTGGGCATTTGTATTCTACATAGGGCAAAGTAAATCAAATCTAGGTTCCCATTTATCCAAATGTGAATTTCCTACTTGACATATTTAAGGATAAGTTCATTTTTAATGCACACATTTTAATAAGGTCACAAAAACTTTGAGCATTATTTCATAGAGAACTTGAAAACATATTTTATTTTATGTAGCCTATTTTATGTAGCCATCAAATATACTGTTAATTAGTCTTAAGTTTTAAGACTTTTTCTTAAAGAAAAAAATGCTTTTTTTTCTCTCTTATCAGCTTAGAGTTAATTTCTCAGAATGCAGTAGAAGACTCAAGGATGTTCATGGTTATGGTCTAATTATTCTAAGAGATTGTGTTGGTGCAAAAGTCAGTTTGTTTTTTCCATTAAAAGTAATGAGAAAAGCCACAATTATTTTGCACCAAAAAATTTATGCTATCAAAGATATACAGAAATATTTTTGTTTGTTGATTTTAATTGAGGATATTAAGAAGATAAAGTTACATCCAAAGTGTATCTAAAAGAATCTTGTTTCAGTTGAAGAAAAGATTATATGTAGTATGTGCCTATTATAATTTACCGTATGAATGAGGCTCTACAATTAGTTACTGTAGAATGAGACCTAAGTCCTCAGTCTTCACAGTGAATCTTATGCCAGGATTCCAGCCTCATGCCTTAAATTCATCCCAAAACATTCTGTTTGGTATTGCTCAGTCTTGTCACACTCTGCTATTTTTGATCATTTGTTTTCAACAGGGAACTTATGGTGTGAATAAACACACGTGAATTTAAGTTCTTCAGGGTCAATTGACCAATACTCACTTTTTTTTCTTTCTCTTTTTCTTTTTTCAAGATGGAGTCTTGCTCTGTTGCTTAGGCTGGAGTGCAATGGTGTGATCTCTGCTCACTGCAACCTCTGCCTCCGTGTTCAAGTGACTCTCCTGTCTCAGCTTCCCAAGTAGCAGAGATTACAGGCACTCACCACCACACCCAGCTAATTTTTGTATTTTTAGGAGAGATTGGGTTTCATCAGGTTGGCCAAGCTGGTCTCGAACTACTGACCCCAGGTGATCCACTCACTTTGGCCTCCCAAAGTGCTGGGATTACAGGAGTGAGCCACCTTGCTCAGCCACTATTCACTTTTTTATTTATTCTAAGAAGAATGTATAATTCATGTAAAATATAAACTGACAAAAGAAAGATTTATATATTTGCTTTTATTACTAATATAAATGACCTTGCAGAAACATTTTTCTAAATAAAATGTAAATGGCTATTTCTGTATATATCACGTGTGGATTCCAATCGTCTTTAATGAATGCTAGCTAATTATAGGTTCTAGCTTTCTAGGAATTAATTAGGATTGTATCACCTTTATATGTTTACATATATTCCTTTGTAATTATTTTGTAAAGATTATTTCTAGAAATAGACATTATCTGAATAATTCCATTTGGAAGATGTTGTTCTAATTGTATAATGACAATTTATTCTAAAACAGTTTAATTTTATCCTTGACATTGTTCTTCCTCTTCCTTATAAAGCTCAACCTGCATCAGTATGTGTGGAAATCAATAGAGGAACATTAAAAACAATTATTGAATATTGGTTACACTTAAATACATGTTGAGCACTGTGCAAAATATGTTTCTTCTACATGAGGCCCTTGAAAAAGGCTAAATGGTCCCCCAGCTCTAGAAAAATCACAGAGAGTACATTTGTAGGGCTAATTTCATTACTGTCTTTATCTAATTTTATATTTTTATTTTTAATTCATCCTCACTTCCTGACTTATGACATTTTATTTCAGTTTATTTTTGTCATAATGTGTGTGTGTATATATTATATATGTATATGTGTATGTATATATGCATATGTGTATATATGTATATGTTTATGTATATATGTCTGTATATATGTATATATGTGTGTATATACATATGTATACATATATTTATATATATATATATATTTTTTGAGATATTGTACTGCTCTGTTGCCCAGGCTGGAGTGCAGTGGTGCACTCTTTGCAACTTCTGGGTCCTGGATTCAAGCGACCTCCTGTCTCAGCTTCATGAGTAGCTGGGATTATAGTCTACCACCCCAACACTGTGTCGTTTTTGTATTTTTTTAGTAGAGATTAGGGTTCACCCTGTTGGCCAGGGTGGTCTTGAACTGATCTCAAGTGATCCTCCCACCTTGGCATCTCAAAGTGCTGGGATTACAGGCATGAGTCACCGTGTCTGACCATGTCATAATGTATATTTTTGGAAAAAATTTTAAATTCAGTTAAAATGAAATATCATATAAATAAATAAAACTATCATTTTATTCTATTCCCAGGATACAAGTTTATACAGAAATTCCAAAATTACAGAACCTTGAAATGAATTGAGACAACACACAATATTTGCAGCAGGAAAACAACTATTACTATAAAACCATAATTAGCTAGAACCTATAATTAGCTAGCATTCGTTAAAGACTATTGGAATCCACACATATGGTATGTACAGAAATAGCCATGTACATTTTATTTAGAAAAATGTTTCTGCAAGGTCATTTATGATAAAGAGAAACATGCACCTAGACATAAGCAATTGTAATGGCATTTCTATGTAATTGAACACACAGTAAATATACATAGAGAAATCAGGCAGTTAAACCATTTTGTTAGAATGAAATGACATCTGTATTATGCAAAATGCCAGCTTCATTGTCTGCCAAAAGATTCCCCTTGACCACAGTTTTCCTGTTTTGTGACAAAATTATAAAACAGCAAAAAGGGAATGACAACAAAAAGTTTCACAGCTGTCTCAGGAAAAGAGGGCACAACGTTTTGTGGTAACAAATGCTTACTCTATTTGTGATATATCAAGTAATATTGATGTCAAAAACATTTCTAAAACTGACAAATATCTAAATTCCCTAAAACTATTCAAAATATGTCAAATGTTTATTAAATATTTAGTGGCACGTTAAGTGAGTACTGTCAACTTTTCACCAAAATTTAATGATGGTTTACTCAATGTTTCTAAAAAGTTGCCTTACTTCTACTTTGAGTAGGAATAACTGTAACTTTCCGTAGCCAGTAATGGCATTGTTGGATTATATAATAGTTTCATTTAAATTTTTTGAGAAACCTCCATATGTTTTATAAAATGGAGATGTTGGTCAGTGGGTGCAAAGCTACAGTCAGGCAGGAAGAATAAATGTTGGTGTTCTATTACGTAGTATGGTCACTATAGCAAATAGCAATGTATTCTACTTTTCAAGATAGCTAAAAAAGAAGATTTTTTAAAGTTGCCACCGCAAAGAAATTATAATGTTTATTGTGGTAGATATAGTAATTACCCAAATTTTATTATTATACCATGTAGACATGCATTGAAACATCACATTGTATCCCATAAATATAAATACAATTACTATATGTCAACTGTAAATTTTTAAATTACATTAAAAAATAAGTGTAAGACTTGAGAATGTGTAAGCCATTTATTGTATGTAGCATTTACTTAAGGTCATTAGAAAACACCAAGTGCTAGAATTTGTGAAAATTTAAGAGGAAGATTAAATATCATCAGATACGAGATAAAGCAACAAACAAACAAAAAATATTACAAAGGTTAACTTACTTGAGATAATATATAACATTTAGCTTTCATATTTAAGCTTTTATTACATTGGATCCCATTACTGAATATGTATATGTATGTCCAAAGGAAATGAAACCATTATGTCAAATGAGACATCTGCACACCCGTGTTTATTACAGTGCTATTCACAATAGCAAAGAAATGGAATCAATCTCAATGCCCATCCAGTGATGAATTAGTAAAGAAAATATAATGTCTAGAGATGCATGTGTATAACACGTATATATGTACATGATATACATATATTTGTCATATTTGTTCTGTTTCTCTGAAGAATTCTAACATGACAACTGAGATATGTGCGTTTATTTGCAAACATTTTGGGGCTGGGTAAGTTTGTTATTCTAGTAAACATTGTTCACCAACTACATGCCAGGAATTGTTTTAGGTACAGGACAAAACAGAAAAGGTAAATAAGATGTGGATTGTGCTTTCAGGTGAGTTAAAGTCTATATAGCAAGACATAGACATTAAAACATAAAGTTTTAAGTATTAATGGGAATATATTTACATACAGATAACAGCATTGAATATGTTAAAGAATTGTTCTTTCAGTGTTTAAGAAAAACTTCTTAAAGAGTAAACTATAAGGTAAAAGTATCTGGGAATGAGGTTATATATAAAAAGCATAGAAGATTAATTATGAATGCCATGGAAAGATACTGAATTTTATCTTGTATTTATGGCACTCATTGAAAGTTGTTAAGTTTGGCAATTAAATGTATTCACTTAACATGCCACTGAATAATAAACACTTGGCATATTTTGAACAATTAAATGTTTTAATTCAGATTTTTGGTTTTTCTTTCTGATGATAATATAGATGGTGGATTTGTACAAGTTGGAAATAGAAGAAAGAAAATACAGAAAATTTTTGTAGTAACCTAGGAAACAGATAATAAACACCTGGACTAGTAGAGATGGAGTTAAGAGAACATATTTATAAATATTAATGAGATTGACTTGGGTAGATTAATTAATTAGGTGATGGGAATTTACTCTATTATTAACCGCTCCAAGGTAAGTACTTCAGTATATGAAGTTCAGCAAGTGAAACAGGTCTTTTCCAGTCATGACAATTGAGAAATGTTCTATTTTATTCCTTGAATAAAAAAGTCATATTAATCTCTTTCTACAGGCTTTAGAATTAAGCTATTTATAATGGAAGAGAACCTATTTATTGGATATTTCTTTGGATTTCTTGGATAATAGATATTTTCTCCTTCTGTATATACCATATGTGTGGATTCTATACATTTGATATAGAAGGCAGTCCCATCCCCACCTGCTGCTCCTGGTTCCTCAGCCCCTCCCCTGACTATCTCTGCTCAGGGAACCCACTTTTAAAGAAAGAGACAGCTGTGGGGGTCAGGCTGCCCTGTCACAGAGTGCCCAAGGTGGGTTATGAAAGGTCCTCTCTCAGGAGAACAAGGCCGGTCAGAGCAGTTCCTTCCGCAGCCGAAGGTGAGGGGGGATCAAATTCCTTCCTTCCTTTCCTTCCCCTCTCCCTCTCTCCCTCCCTTCGTCCCTCCCTCCCTCCTTCCTTCCTTCCTTCCTTCCTTCCTTCCTTCCTTCCATCCATCCTTCTTTCCCATAGAATCTTGCTCAGTTGCTCAGGCTGTAGTGCAGTGATCACATCACAGCTCACTGCAGCCTTTACCTCTTAGCCTCAAGCAATCCTCCCACCTCAGCCTCTCAAGTAGCTGGGACTTAAGGCAAATGCCCCCATGCCTGTTTAATTTTTTTTCTTCGTAGAGGCAGGAACTCGCTCTATAGGTCAGATTAGTCTTCCACTCCTAGCTTTAAGTGATCCTCTTGCTTTTGTGTTGAGATTAAGTCATGAGCCATGGTGTCTGAACAGATATTGGATATTTTCTAAGTAGTTCTCTGTATTAGTCTTGCTTTTTCAAAGAAATAGAAAGAAGGGGTCGGGGGAGAGAGAGAGAGAGAGACAGACCGAGAGAGAGAGAGAGAAAAGGGGGAATTATAAGGAATAAGACTATGTGGATCATGTGATTATGAAAATTGAAAAGCCCATGGTTTGCAGTTAACAAGATTTTCAGACACAGGGAAACATACAGTAAAATTTCCACCTGAATCTGAAGCAGGAAAGCTGATGCTAAGTATAAGTCCCAGTCTGAGTCTCAAATGAAAGGTGAAAGACTGAGGTCCTGCTAAAAGACAGTCACCCAGAGGGAGAGGCAATCTTCTTAACTCAGCTTTTTCGTTCTATTCAGTCCTCCAATGAATTTGATGAGGCCACCCATATTAGGGAGTGCAATTTTTCTTTACTCACTCACTCTACCAAGTCAAGTGTTAATCTCATCCAGAGACATTCTCACAGACATACCCAGCATAGTTAACCAAATACCTGGGCGCACCATAGCCTACTCACTTTTATAAATAAATGTATGACATCTCTCGAATGTAAACTGCTACATAATTTATTTCTTTTCCGACACTAAATAAAAAAGATACTGAATTAAAAAGATAATAATTGTTAGAGCACTTATAGATAATTTTCCTCTATATCTTTCTCTTTTATATGTCACATTTGGTTATCATGTTGGAAAGTTAGAAAGATTCCTTTTTCATCTAGAATTTTGTTCTTATTTTTTTCAATCAAAGAAATATATATATATATATAATTTAAAAATGTATAAAGAGACAGGAATTAAAAATTGAGATTATTTTGAAACTGCCTTTGTATAGCTCTGAAGTATATATTATATTGCCGAAAAGTGAGAAACTGTGAAATCTATAGTTATAGCCTATCTCAAAATTTTTTGTAGGAATAAAGTTTCATATATATGAACATTTCTAGAAGATGAATTAGCACACTATAAATATTCATTTGATCTTACCAAATTAGATATTCTTTGGTTGTAAAAATTTTTTAAGCCATTGCTCCAAATTTCTTAGTTTGAAATTATTATAGGCACATCATGGTTGGATATAATTATGGGCTACATGTCATGTTCTGATATAGAAATACAATGTGTTATAACCAAGTCAGGGAAATCAGAGTATGTATCACCTCAAGCATTAATCATTTCTTTGTGTTAGAAACATTCAAATTTCAGACTTTTCGTTATTTAAAAATACACAGTAAACCACTGTTAGCTCTAGCAACCCCATTGCACTACTAAATACTAGAAATGGTTTATTTCATCCAATTTTATTTTTATACTCATTAATCATTCTTATTCAATCCCTCTTTCCTCATTACCCTTCCAAACCTCTAGTAATCATCATTCTAGTCCCTATATCATTGAGTTAATATTTTTTTTTGTTACAGAGTTTTTCTCTTGTTGCCCAGGCTGGAGTGAAATGGTGTGATGTGGGCTCACTGCAACCTCTGCTTCCCAGGTTCAAGTGATTCTCCTGCCTCAGTCTCCCAAGAAGCTGGGATTACAGACATGCACCACAACACCCAGACAATTTTGTATTTTTAGTAGGGACAGTGTTTCATCATGTTGGCCAGGCTGGTCTCAAACTCCTGACCCCAGGTGATCCACCTGCCAAAGTGCTGAGATTAAAGGCATGAACCACGGTGCCTCACTCATATTTTTTTATTTTAATTTTTATCTCCACATGAGAACATGCCAAATTTGTCTTCTGTGCCTGTTATTTCACTTAACATAATATGTGTCAGATCCATCTATGTTGTTGCAAATTAAAAATTTTCATTATTTTTAGGGTTGAATAATATTCCATTGAGTATATGTACCATATCTTCTTTATCTATTCATCTATTTAGGAACTATAAACACTTGTCTCCATCTTGTGAACACTTTAACTTTTATCTTTCCATAAATATGAGTAAATCTAACTCATTTTGTTTGTAAGGAGAAACATACTGAGATTTAACAGTTAAAGGTGGTTCATTTTTAGGTCATGTAGACAAGTTGTTATTGTAACATGCTATACTGGATTTTAATGGGTTAATTATTATATAGATCTACTGAAATAAATATTTCTCAAATAAATAAATACCATATATTTATTTGAAAATAAATATAGAATAATTTGAAAAAAGAAATGGTGGCAGAGGGAATAAAGCACAAAAATTTATACAAACTCAGAGGAGAGGTGAAAGATATTTTATGAAATTTAAAATAAAGACTTTACTTTTATCAAAATAGTGTTAACAAGATGGATAAGAATATTTGCAAAATGTTTCTCTCAGGAAAACCATATGTCAAGATTGCTGTAGAATCACTCATGCATTAGGAAGAAAACCATATGGAAAATTTTAAAATAATATTTCTTTACAATTCTGAAAAGTACTGTTCTTGACATCTATTTATAAGTTTTAATACTTTTGTTGTAACCATGTGGTTACAGAATAGTGCCTCCCAAAAGTGTTCATATTTTAATTCTTAGAACATGTGAACATGTTGTATGGCATAGTAAAGAGGTATTAATGTTGAAGTTATAATCAAGATTATTTAATCAGCTAATCTTAAAACTAGAGAAATTAACGTGGAATTTCAAGGTGGGGCCAATATATTAACAAATTCCTGAAAAGTGGAAGAGGAAAGCAGAAAAAATGAGGATCGAAGAATAAGACGTAAAGATGAAGTGGGGGAAATGTGAGGGGCTCTGAGAAGGATTTCACCTTCCATTGCTGGCTCTGAAGAAGGAATTAAGTTTGCTAATCAGTTGACGTTAACCTGATTATCCAAGTGTGGTCAATTTATTCACAAGACCCTTATAAAATGTAGGTCAAAGGGTCAAAAACA
Organism: Callithrix jacchus; assembly: GCF_049354715.1. Lineage (NCBI taxonomy): Eukaryota > Metazoa > Chordata > Mammalia > Primates > Cebidae > Callithrix > Callithrix jacchus. The sequence goes on from NC_133502.1 coordinate 32,200,081, forward strand.
GAGGGCCAAAGGGAGAGAGAAGAGAATGAAGCAAAGATCAGAGAGTACAGCAGATGGTTTTCTGCTGGCTTTGGCTTTTAGAATACATTCTCAGCAAATTCTTAAGATCACAGAGAGACAATTCTAAACCCCACAAAGAAAAATAAAAATAAAAAGAAGTAAGTACAGACAGAAAAACCAAGCAAATACTAGATGTGTGTGTTTTTGTTTTGTTTTTTTTTTTTTAAATCACTGTGGTCTAATACATTTAAGTTTGTGTAGGCTCAATACTATTAACTACGTGATGCTGCATACATTTTTATTTCTATAAAAATAGGCATGCCATTAATAAGTAAGTTTAAATTATGCATAAAAACAAATATGAAATTAAAATATTACAATAGTTTGTTTTCTAGGCAAAAAGAATAAATGCCAGACATTTAAGAATAAATTAATAATTGGAGTTAGAAAAGTATATTATTTGAGAAAATTATGTAATTTTTCTATAAACTGCTTATTGAGCATACTGAAGAGAACAATTTGCTAAAGAACTTTAGCAACATGTACTATTTTTAGATCTTGTTTGGGAAAAATGTAATATTTTGTAAAATATACTAGAAGAAAATAAAGCATTTTGTAGCAATGAAGGTGACTGTAACTTATCTTCAACACTATTTAAACAAGTCAAACATCCCAGCAGAAGCAGCAGAAGAAGTATCTCAGAGCCAACCCTGAACACCCTGGTTATAACTGAAAGCCCCTTGGACTCAATCTTGATCTCCCACTTTCTTTTACGTAGCCCTATCACAATTATTTATTCACTTACTCTGGTAAGTTTACTGGTTGTCTGTTTCCACTAAGACATAAGCTTCTCAAGGTCTGCAACTTTTGCCTATTTTGTTAACTAATGCATCACAAAATGCTTACAATATGTTCTGATTAGTACCAATTTCTCAAAAAATTTTATGTGGAATGAAATAATGTATGGAAGGATCATTTAAAACAGAGGATTAATACAAAATATGACTGACAAAATTATAGACCAAATCCTTTTTGTTCCCACACATTTTTTTTAAACAAATGCAAAATGTTTATGCAGCTGAATTTCTGACTTTTCTACTCTGTTTCATTGGTGTATGTGTTTGTTTCTGTACCAGTACCATGCTGTTTTGGTTACTGTGGTGTTACAACATAGTAGGCAGTTGAGTAGTATGATGCCTCTGGCTTTGTTCTTTTTGCTTAGAATTGCTTTGACTCCCTGTGACACAGGGAGGAGAGCATCACACACTGGGGTCTGTTGGGGGAAATAGAAGAGGAACAGTGGAGGGGTGGGGAGTTGGGGAGAGATAGCATGGGTAGAAATGCCAGATATAGGTGAAGGGGAGAAATGACAGATATAGGTGAAGGGGAGGAAGGCAGCAAATCACACTGCCATGTGTGTACCTATGCAACTATCTTGCATGTTCTTCACATGTACCCCAAAACCTAAAATGCAATAAAAAAAGAATTGCTTTGACTATTTGGGCTTTTATGCTCCCATACAAATTTTAGAATAGTTTTTTCTAGCTCTTTGAAGAATGAAATCGGTAGTTGATAAGATAGCATCAAATCTGTACATTCCTTTGGGCTGTATGGTCATTTATAAATGGATTCTTCCAATCTATGAGCATGGAATATTTTTCTGCTCTCTTTTATTCTTTTTCAATAGTGTTGTGTGGTTCTCCTTGTAAAGCCACACACACACAACAATCTGATCTTTGACAAAAAACAGAAAAAGGCAATGTGGGAAAGAATTCCTATTCAATAAATGGTGCTGAAATAACTTTCTAGCCATATGCAGATGATTGAAGCTAGACCTCTACTTCTTATCACATACAATAATAAACTCAAAATGTAGATGGTGGGATGATGGATGCAGCAAACCACCATGGCACGTGTATACATATGTCACAAATCTGCATGTTCTGCATATATAGCCTAGACCTTTAAGTGTAATTTTTTAAAAAAAGATTTAAATGTTAAGATCTTATACAGTGATTACCTTCTTTAAGACTGTTGTGCTTAGAGACCCCTCCCAAGGAGTTTATCCTCCTAGGGCAGTTTTATGATCAGGCCTAAGTTAATTTAACTCTTGCTAGGTGATATTGGCACCCATTGCCCAAGACTCAATGGCCTAGTTCTTCAAGGACGTGCCGGTATGGGGCCACTAATCCTGGCAGTCCCCACGTCCTTAAGGTGGCCATAAGGACATTAGACAGTGAGTGTTTGCCCTTGATGCCAGTAAGCATGATTAAACCTGGTACATGGGAGGGCTTAGAAGATGATCACACATCTAGGGCAGAAGGAAACTATAAGGTGCTATAACTGGAGGATGCCTCAGGACTAGCAGTTGCAAGGAATAACTGGAGATGTGGGCAATCCTGTGTTCGATTTCAGATGGATGCTACTCTTCCCAAGGCAAAATCACCCTTAAAGTGTATCCTGGATAACTGGGATCAATTTGACCCATACTCTTTGAAGAAGAAGGGGCTCATTCTTCTCTGCCAAACAGCATGGCTGCAATACCCTCTGCTGAGTGGAGAAACCTAGCCTCCTAAGGGAAGTATAAATTATAACACCCTTCTACAATTAGACTTGTTCTGTAAGACAGAAGGTAAATGGATTGAGGTCCCCTATGGGCAAGTTTCTTTTTCCTAAGGGATAATCTTCAGCTATGTAAGGCCTGTAACCTATACACTACTGGCTCCTCCTCAGGACTACTCCTAAGTTTAGGACTCCCTGTGGCTCCTCCCTTCACTGATGCTGACCAGGTCTCCTCAGCTCCTATAACCCAAGAGGAGTCAGGGAAGGCCAAAATGGCGAAGGCACCAAGGCTACTAGAATGACCCAGCTCTGCCCCCTACAGGCAGTAGAAGGAGAATTTGGCCCAACCAAGGTACATACTCCCTTTTCACTTTCTGACTTAAAGCAAATCAGGGAGGACTTAAGAAAATTTCCAGATAACCTGGACAAATACAAAGATGTTCTGCAGGGCCTTGGTCAGTCCTTTGAATTAGATTGGAAAGATATCATGTTACTGCTTAGTCAGTCCCTAACCAGCAATGAGAGAGAGGCTGCTCTAGGAGTGGCTCAAGAGTTTGGGGACATCTGGTACCTTAGTCAAGTACAGGAACACATGATGCCAGAGGACAAGGATAGATTCCCTACAGATAGACAAGCAGTCCCTAACATGGACCATTGCTGAGATCCTGACTCAGAACGGGGGACTGGAGTCATAGGCACCTATTGACCTACATACTTAAGGGATTAAGAGTAACTAGGAAAAAGCCCACGAATTATGCAATGTTATCCACCACAACTCAGGGAAAGGAAGAAAACCCAACAGCTTTCCTTGAGTGGTTACATGAGGCCTTAAGAAAGTATATTCCCCTGTCATCAGATTCCATCAAAGGGCAGCTAATACGAAAAGAGAAATTTATTACACAATCAGCAGCAGACATTAGGAGGAAGCTCCAGAACCTGGTGCTGGGCCAGAACAGAGTCTAGAATCGTTAGTAAACCCAGTGTCAGCAGACCACCCAGGACCTCCTAAACTTCCTAGTCATCTGTGGATATAAGGTTTTCAAGTCAAAAGCCCAACTTTGTAGGTAAGAGGTAAAATACCTAGGGCTTGTCTTGGTGTTCTATAATAGAGACCAGGAATAACAGACTAAAAGGAACAAAAGGGACCGAAGAAAAGCTGCAGCCCTAGTCATGGCCCCTTGGCAAGCAAGCCCAAGAGGCTTGGAAGAGAGAAAGGCTTGGGTTAGCTGCCAGTCTGGCAGAGTTTACTACAACTATAGCCTACTGGACACTTTACTATAAGTTGTCCCCAGAGGAATGGACCATCTCCTCATCCTTGCCCACTATGCCAAGGGGATCACTGGAAGGCACACTGTCCCAGGGGATGAAGGTTCCCAGGGTCTGAGGTGGCTAATCAGATGACCCAACAGCAGGACTGAGGGTGCCCGGGGCAAGCACCATCACAAGCCATCACCCTCACTGAGCCTCAGGTAACGCTGACCATAGAGGACCAGGCGGTCGATCTTCTTCTGGACACTGGTGTGGCCTTCTCAGTATTGCTTTCCTGTCCTGGAAGTTGTCCTCCAACTCTGCAACTGTCCAAGGAGTCCCAGGACAAGCAGTATCCTGATATGTCTCCCAGCCCCTAAGCTGTGTACCTGGGGAGATGTACTCTTCTCCATGCCTTCCTCATGGAAAGGAAGGACATCCTTCCAGAAAGTCCCACTCCCTTACTAGGGCAAGACCTGTTAGCCAGAGCAGGAGCCATTTTCTATATGAACATCATCAGGGAGAAAAATCTCTCTCTTCTGCCCATTATTTAAAAAGGGATTAATCCTGAGGTTTGGGCAATGGAGGGACGATTTGAGTGGGCAAAGAATGCCTGCCAAATTAGAATAAGGCTAAAGGATCCCACCTCTTTTCCTTACCAAAGACAGTACCACCTAAGACCAGAAGCCAAAAAGGGGCTGCAGGATATTATAAGGAACCTAAAAGCTCAGGGTCTAGTGAGGTCCTGTAACAGCCCTTGTAATACTCCAATTTTAGGAGTACAAAAACATAATGGACAATGAAGGCTAGTGCAGGATCTCAGGCTCATTAATGAAGCTGTGATCCCTTTATACCCAGCCATACCCAATCCATACACGTTGCTCTCTCAAATACTAGGAAATGGTTCACAGTCCTGAACCTTAAGGATGCTTTTTTCTGTGTTCCGTTACATCCTGACTCCCAGTTTCTGTCCACCTTTGAAGAATTCTAAGCTCACTTGAACAGTGTTATCCAAGGGCTTTTAAGATTGCCCCAATCTGTTTGGCCAGGTTCCAGATCAGGACCTTAGTCATTTCTCATATCCAACTACCCTGCTTCTTCAATATATGGGTGACTTACTTTCAACTGCTAACTCATAAACCCAGTGTCAGCAGACCACCCAGGACCTCCTAAACTTCCTAGTCATCTGTGGATATAAGGTTTTTAAGTCAAAAGCCCAACTTTGTAGGTAAGAGGTAAAATACCTAGGGCTTGTCTTGTCTAAGGGCACTTGGACCCTTGATGGAGAATGTCTCCAACTCATACTGGCCTTCTCCTGTCCAAAAACCTTAAGGCAGTTACGGGGATCCTTAGGAATAACTGGTTTTGGCTGATTGTGGATTCCCAGTATGGTGAAATAAACAACCCTCTATACACTCTGATTAAGGAAACCAAAAAAGCTAACGCCCATCTAATACAATGGGACCCTGTAGATGAGGCGGCCTTTCAGACCCTGAAGCAGGCACTACTGCAGGATCCAGCTCTAAAACTTCCTACAGGGATTGACTTCTCCTTATATGTTATGGAAAAGTCAGGATTGGCACTGGGAGTCTCACCCAGACCCGGGGGACCATGTCACACCCAGTGACATACCTAAGTAAGATAATTAATGCATTAGCAAAGGGCTTGCCAGACTGTTTGCAAGTCATAGCTGCAGTGGCAGGAAGAGTTAATTGATAGAGCAAATTTTATTGTTTTCTTATCTCAAGAAATTGCCAGGGCCACTCTAACCTTCAGCAACCACCTCCATAATCAGTCAACAGGACTGAACATCCAGGCAAGACCATTCACTAGCAAAAAGTGTAGGACTAAGTTTCAGATAATCATTAGCATTTTTAGCTACCTTTAGCACTGCTTTTTTGGACATAATGCTATTGCATATTTAATAGACTATAGTATAGTGTAAATGCAACTTTTATATACTTTGCAAAACCAAAAAGTTTATTTTGCTCCTTTTATTGCTATATTCACGCTATTGCAATGAGCTAAAATTGAACTCACAATACTTCTGAATTATATATATATATATAATTTGCAGAAATTATATTCTGCCACAATTGGCAGAGACCAGTTATTCCTAAGGATATTTATATAATTATATAAATATAGATATTTATATAATAAATTTTATATGCATAATTTTTAAATCTATATTTATGTATATAAATTATATATAATTTGCCTATATATATTTGCTCTCTATTTTCCAATATTTGCAACAAAAAAATCTACAACTTAGCTAACAAATGTAGAAAGACACAAAATTATATTATTTATAAAAATGGGAATTACAAAAATATACCTACTTTCAATAAGGAAAACATTAATGCTTGTCTGGGTTACTGAAACAAATTTATATGAGAATTAATATATCCTATTCTGACTTAGGTGGTGAAATAGTTTAGCTGTGTCCCTACTCAAATCTCATCCTGAATTGTAGTTCTTATAATCCCCATTTGTCATGGGAGAGACCCTGTGGGAGGTAATTGAATCATGTGTGTGATTTTTCCCATCCTGTTCTCATGATCAGGATAGTAAATAAGTCACATGAGATCTGATGGTTTTATAAAGGCAGATACCCCACACACACTGTCTTGCCTGCTACCATGTAAGATGTGACTTTGCTCCTTCTTAGCCTTCTACCATGACCCTCAGGCCTCTCCAGCCATGTAGAACTGTGACTCAATGAAGTCTCTTTCTTTTATAAATTACTAAGTCTTGGGTATGTCTTTAGCAGCAACATGAGAAAAAGCTAATACAAGTGTTTTTTGAGGTTTTCATTTTAAAAATGGATGATTCAGTTAATTGCATGCTTGCAAAATAAATACTGATGCAAAGTCTTGTTGATATCACCTAGGTAATCAAATGGAAACTGAGATAAAAATGTCTCTGGGGAGATATACCTTCATATCAGGCACAAAGATTTCCACAGATAAAGCCATAATGAATACAGACTCTTAATTATAAATTATAATCCTCAAAAGGAAATAATCTATCATGAAAATCAGCAGAAAGAGTAAGTGGCAAAGGTAGGCTTACAGAACACTTAATTATTGAAAGTACAAATATATTGATAAATGAATATAAGCATATTTACCTTGATTAAGTTTAAGTGGAGAATCTCAAATGGACAAAGTGGTATCAAAACAGTCTAGATGTTTTTAAGAAAGACCAAACTGTAAATTCCAGCAATGAGCATGAACAATAATTTAATTGAAACCTAAGTACAATAATGTATCTAAAACATATTAATATAGCTGTTAATAGAATTTGTGTACTGAGGTATATTTTTATAATTGCATATTATTCCTCTGAGATAATTATCTCTGAGATATAATTATATATAAATATATATAATATGAATATATATAAATATATATAGATATATATCTCAGAGATATATATTATAAATATATATATATCTCAGAGAATATATATAAAAAATATAAAGAAGAATAAGAGACACACAGAATACAACAAAATGATAGACCATAAGACTTCTAGAAGGTAAGAAGAGTAAAGAATGAGAAAAATAATAAAGTTATAATGACCAAGAATTTTGCAAAATTTAGTAAAAATTTAGAACTTGGATTTAGGAATTCCAACAAATTCCTAAGGTAATAAGAAAACATAACTCCGATGACATATTGAATGTGCTAAAGGAAGTTGTAAAGAAAAGTAATTAGCATTCTGAAAGCAGATGCTTCAACTAAACAATTGATACAGAGTGATATCTTTAAAATGCTGGAAGAAAAATCTGCAACACAAACTGTTTTTATTCACCTAAAGTATGAATGCATTTTTGGGGAAAAGAATTTTTAGGTAAAATAATAAAAGAGATACTTTTAAAAAAGCATGCCCTTAAAAGAAATCATAAACTTCATACTTTAGAAATAAAGAAATTAAATTTAAAAGAATAAACTGAAAACAGCAGCAGTTAGAAAATATATTGCCAATTATGCAGGTAAATTGAAGCACAACTGAAATGCCTTCCGTGAGAGTCATAAAATTTTAAGTAAAAGTAGATTTAAAATACTGGAAAGAGTATATAGTAAGACACAAGAGTGTGAACAGAGTTAAGACTTTCAAAGATTCTTCATTTTCCTGGGATTAGGAAAGAGACAATGAACATTCCATTTGCCTAAGGGCAGCCAAGGTAAGTATAGAAATAAACTGGTAAATTTCCACACTATAGGATTAACTTTCTAAGTTGTTATATAAGGTTAAACAAAAAGCTTTAATTAAAACTGCACCCTTTTCATGGACAGATATTGAAGCATTTACAATGCTAATTTATACAATATTCAATATAATACCTAGGACATTGGAAAGTGCTTTCAGCAGTTTAGTGGTAGAAATAGCAAGTACTAAATCTTGTAAGGTATGAAAATTTTACCAATTGAAATAAATCCCCTGAATCTATGCAAATGATTTCATTATGATGACATACAAGTATAATATAAGTATCACATTTAAATACAAAAATGAATCTGTTATACTTACTATGTAAATGCCATACAATATTGATTCTTCCAGTTCATGAGAATGGAGTGTTTTTCATTAGTTTGTGTTACTCCTGATATATTTCAGTGGTGTTTTATAGTTCTCTTTATAGAAATCTTTCACCTACTTGATTAGCTGTATTCCTAGGTGTTTCATTTTATTTGTTTCTATTGTAAATGAGATTGTATTCTTCATCTGACTGTTAGCTTGAACATTATTGGTGTATAGGAATGCTACTGAATTTTGTGCATTGATTTTGTATTCTGCAACTTTACTAAAGTTAAGTTTATCAGTTCCAGAGCATTTTGGCAGAGTTTTTTAGGGTTTTCTAGCTATAAAATCATATTATCTGCTAAGATAGGTAGTTTGACTTCTTCTTTTCCTATCTGAATGCCTTTTATTTATTTCTCCTGGCTGATTTCTCTGGCTAGGACTTCCAGTACTATGTTGAATAGGAGTAGTGATAGCAGGTATCCTTGTCTTGCTCAAGTTCTCAAGGGGAATGCCTCGAGTTTTTGACTTTTCAGTATAATGTTGGTTGTGGGTTTGTCATAGATGGCTCTTGTTATTTTGAGGTATGCTCTTTTGATGCCAAGTCTGTAAAGGGATTTATTATGAAAAGATGTTGGATTTTATTGAAAGCTTTCTCTGCATCTATTGAGATGATCATATGGCTTTTGTTTTGAATTCTGTTTATGTGATGAATCACACTTATTAATGTCAATATGTTGAACCAACCTTTTAACCCAGGAATAAATCCTACTTGATTATGATGAATTAACTAATGTACCACTAGATTCGGTTTGCTGGTGTTTTATTGAGGATTTTGGCACATTATTCAGACTTCAAACTGTATTATAAGTCTACAGTAACCCAAATTGCATAGTACTGGTACAAAAACAGATACATAGACAAATTGAACAAAAAATTCATAATTAAAGCCATGCAGTTACAACCACATGACCGCTGAAAAAGTTAGTGGGCATAAGTACTGGGAAAGGACTTCCTATTCAATAAATGGTGCTGGGAAAACTGGTTACCTGCATGCAAAAAATAAAACAGGATACTTACCTTTTACCATTTACAAAAATTAACTTGAGATAAATTAAAGATTTAAATGTAAGAGCTCAAGAAATATGAATCCTAGAAAAAAACATAGAAAATATGCTTCATAACACAGGCCTTGTCAAAGTATTTTTGGCTAAGTGTTCAAAAAACAAAATTTGACAAGTAGGACCTAATTAAACTTCAGTTACTACACGGTAAAGGAAACTGTGAACAGAATAAACTAACAATTTACAGAATGGAAGAAAACATATTTTTTTCTTTTTCAGCATATTTATTTTTTAAATTTAAATTTCAATTTACTTAAAAAATTTTCTTTTTAGTTATTATAAGTTCTGGGGTACATGTGCAGAACATGCAGGTTTGTTACCTAGGTATACATGTGCCAAGACAAGGTCTAATGTTCAAAATTAACAATGAACTTAAAGGATTCAACAAAGAAGTAATAATCATCTTATTAAGAAATGGGCAAAAAATAGGAACAAACACTTCTCAAGCAATTACATACAAGCAGCCAACAAACGTATAAAAAAATGCTCAACATCGCTAATCATCAGAGAAGCAGAAATCATAGCCACAATGATATACCATTTTACACCAATCAGAATGACTTTTATAGAAAGTCAAAAAAAAATTACAGATTTTGGTGAGGCTGTGGAGAAAAAGGAATGCTTATACATCAGTGATGGGAATGCAAATTAGTTCAACCACATAATCAGTTCAATTATGCAAATAATTCCAGCATTTTAAAAAACTCAGAGGACTTGAGGGAATTCAGTAAGATTTTTCCTAGAATAAACTGAAGGTGAATTTAAAAGAAATGTAGAAGTTTGACTTTCTTACTTGGACAAGGAACATTAATAACAGAGAAAGTAAAGGAAAAAAATCAAAAACCTTTAATATTTAGGATCATGCCCAATATGTTAAGAAAAAGTAGAAACTAAATGATAAGAACTCATGAACACAAAGAAGGGAACAATAAACTTTAGGGCCTACTTGAGGGTGGAGGATAGGAGGAGGGAGAGGAGCAGAAGAAAATAACTATTGAGTACTAGGCTCAATATCTGGGTGATGAAATAATCTGTACAGCAAAATCCCTTGACATGAGTTTACCTATAATACAAACCTGCACATGTACCCCCGAACCTAAAATAAAAATTAAGAAAAATTAGTTTATCTAAAGTAACAAATATTTTATTTATATTTTGAAGTCTTTAATATTATAACTTTTAATATTTAAAAATTATTGTAAATTTTAATATTTATAAATTATAATTTGGAGAAATATTTCAATACTTTTGGAAAATACAGTACTATGTTTAATGATAGTATTATAGTTGCATAGTTTGTAATCTCATGTTAATCAGTATAATATGGCAAACACAGAAAAACATTGTATACTACATAAAAGTTGAGAAATAAGAGAAAATAATTTTAAGGTTATACAATTTTAAGTTTAAAGCAAGTACTGCCACAACTGAATTGCATGAATTTAAAGTATTTAAGTTTATGTTATCTTCTGGAATAATAATGGTAAAAGTACTGTAAAATACTTTTGCAAAGAACTGAGGTAGCATATAAAGAACTTACAAAAGTGTATATCACATTGTAATCTTTCAAAATGGATTAGCTCTTTTTAGTTACTGCTAGCAAATGTCTTCCTGTGGACAGAGTGAAACATTGAACACGTAGTACGGGGTCCAATATCAGATAAAGTAATTGAATTCATAAAGAAATTCAGGTATCACATTGTGTTCACAGAAATGACAACATTGCTAAAGAAAATGGAGAGTAGGATACACATTTCTTATACTGGAAAAAGTGGAAGATACTAAGAATTTGGTCCTAACTCAATGCCTTTCCCTTTTCCCATTTCTCTATTTCAGAGATTGGTAATTCCTGGGATGCATCTGGTGCTGGGATCCACATGAGAGCTCTTGCTCCTGATTATCTGAAAACGTACCACCCATGACTAAAGCCTGAAAGGTTGCAGAAGGCTAGAATGGTCCTGGTGATAATGACTGACTTTGTAGTTTTCAGATTCTTTCTGGCCACATGTAGAAAAAAGATTGTACTTTATGTCTTGTGGGTCCGCCTTGACTTTGATCAGAGGTCAAAAAAAGAGTCAGCTCCTTTTATTCTGTAAAGGTACAGATAGTGGCTATTTTAGGCTTTGTGGACCATCTGGTATCATTTGCCATTACTAAACACTACCGATTTAACATAAAAAACAGGCATAGAAAATATGTAAATGAATGAGTGTGAATGTGCTGTCATTTATGGACACTTAAAATTGAATTTTACTAAACTTCTACATTTTATTCCTTGATTGGTTCTTAAGCAAAAAGACTGGTATATGTTTCTAGCCAACTGTACAAGAATAACTGAATTATAATGTCTCAGGGAGGGGTAGCTTTCTATATTTTGAAAAGAGATTGAGTTCTCTTAGCCACAAAATAGAAAATTAGAATTACTTCTATTTATACATATAGGGCAATTTTTCATGAAATATGGCAATAATGAGGAAATTTCAAAATGGACCAACCACTTCAGCTTTTGAACTTGTCTCTAATGGCAACTCCATAGGTTTTAATAAGAAACACAGTGTTGTCGTTGTTTTTCTCTGAAATAATTTAAACAGCTCTGTACAACTCAAGACCATTCAGAGATGGCTATCATGCATGCCATCATTCAGATCACAATAAATATATTTATAATTTCTTCCTAAAATAATTTCTGATTTAAAATATGAATATCAGCTTACTATCTATCATGTACATTCTGTTTTACTCTGTCTTAAATATACTGCATCGAAGTCTCAAATATATTACTTTGCTCAAACGTAAAGGGCATGAGGCTAGTATTTCCCTCATCTGCAACATTCACAGGAATCTTCATTTGCATTGTTTTAAATTTTATCTACCTCTTCTAAGCACAAAGTACTGAAGTTTGTGGTCAGCCTTCTTAAGGCAACCCATTCTTACAAATTACTAATTAGTGTATAGGAATAGCTGTATAATAAATATCTTCTAAAAGAACATCCAGAATCTACAAAGAACTAAAACAGATTTACAAGAAAAAAACAGACAAACCCATTCAAAAATTGGCGAAGGATGTGAAAAGACACTTTTCAAAAAAAGACATATATGAGGCCAACAAACATGAAAAAATGTTCATTATCACTGGTCATTAAAGAAATGCAAATCAAAACCACATTGAGACACCATCTCATGACAGTTAGAATGATGATCATCAAAAAATCTGGAGACAACAGATGCTGGAGAGATTGTGGAGAAATAGGAACAATTTTACACTGTTGGTGGGAGTGTAAATTAGTTCAACCATTGTGGAAGACAGTGTGGTTATTCCTCAAGGACCTAGACATAGAAATTCCATTTGACCCAGCAATCCCATTACTGGGTATATAGCCAAAGGATTATAAATCATTCTATTATAAAGACACATGCATGCATATGTTCATTGTGGCACTGTTCGCAATAGCAAAGACCTGGAACCAACCCAAATGCCCATTGATAATATTCTGGACAGGGAAAATGTGGCACATATACACCGTGGAATACTATGCAGCCATAAAAAATTATGAGTTCATGTCTTTTGTAGGGACATGGATGAATCTTGAAACCATCATTCTCAGCAAACTGACACAAAAACAGAAAATCAAACACTGCATGTTCTCACTTACAGGTGGGTGTTGAGCAATGAGAACACATGGATACAGGAAGGGGAGCATCACACACTGGGGTCTGTTATGGGGGGTGGGGAGGAACAGCTGGGGGTGGGGAGGTTGGGGAGAGATAACATGTGGAGAAATGCCAGATATAGGTGACAAGGGGGATGGAGGCAGAAAACTACCTTGCCACCTATGTATCTATGCAACAATCCTGCATGATCTGCACATGTACCCCAGAACCTAAAGTGTAATTAAAAAAAAAGAAGAAAATGTGGTATATACATATATAATGGAATGTTATTACACTTTGAGAAAGAAAGAAATCCTGTCACATGCTACAGCATGGATGAACCTTAAGCACATTATGCTAAATTAATTAAAGCAGTAACAAAAAGACAAATATTGTATGATTCCAATTATATGAGGTATCTGATGTATTGAAATTCATAGATGCAGAATTAGAACTGTACATACAAGAGGCTGGGAGGGGTAGTGGTAAATAAGGTTTTTGTGTTCAGTGGCTATAGAGCCAGTTCTGCAAGATAAAAAATTTCTAGAGATACATTGCACAACAATGTGGATACACCTAACATCAAAACTTTAAAAATGTCTAAAATGATAAATTTCATATTATGTTCATTTTTACAACAATTAAAAATAAAATAAATGAATAAGAAATTGAGGCATTCAAAAAAAAGAAGTAGGGTAATATTAATTATCAGCATGCATTTTGCCTTTCAGCCAAAGGAGTAAGATTTTTAACGGAATGTCCTCTGTCTTTATTTTTTTTCTTAAAATTCTGCATTTTAAATTTATAGCTGAGATTATTTAGCTTAACGGTATTATTTAGTTTGTCAAAGTTGACCAACTCTCAACAATCTGTCTGAATATTCATATGATCTCAAATTATTACAAGACAACAGAGATATTAATCTGAATGGTCAACGGAACAAACATTTTGCTTATTTCTTATACTTTATTAATGAGCTATTATATACGATTTTTGGTTCTGTGACCTATTTCTTTGCTTTATTTATGTAGATTTACCAGTTAAAGCATCCAAGATTTTCGGATGATTGATGGTAAGTTCACCCTATTTTATGTTAAGTCGGGGGTGGGGGAAAAAATCAAAGCAAAAATACCACCTGAAATTTTAGGGAAGTGTTTAATAAAATGTATTTTTTGTAATAACATACGCTTATGAAACTTCCCTCTTTCTCTTCGTTTCTTGATCAGAGACAAATGTCCTGCTTTTATATGTTTTATGTATTGTGTTTAACTAGAAAGAATTAACAAAAACAAAGGACTGCTATATTTTAATAATATTTGAAAAGCACTGTCTATGTGAATAGCAGAATGTTTGTTGTTACATAACTTAGCAGTCAGATTTGTCACTTGCAAAGCCCGATAAAACAGTGTTTGTTTATGTAATACGTATTAGAGACTAAGATATTTAGTTGCTGCATATGACTAATTTTGTACTTAGTATCAATTTACATAAAAAGATGCAATTATATTCTTTTTACAAAGAATACAGCTTTCAATTTCAATCGTCAGTCTGCTTATACTTTAATTTTCTTTATCTATTATTTTGCCATTTAACCACGTATGGTAAATATGTGGTTAAATGCATTTACCTAATACATTAATATATTTTATATGCCCTTAAACACATTATGCTAAATTAATTAAAGCAGTAACAAGGAGACCAATGTATGATTCCAATTATATGAAGTATCTGATGTATTCAAATTCATAGATGCAGAAATTAGAAGTGTACATACAAGAGGCTGGGAGGGGTAGTGGTAAATGGGGGTTTTGTGTTCAAAGGCTATAGAGCCAGTTCCCCAAGATAAAAAATTTCTAGAGATATATTCACAACAATGTGAATTTCTAGAGATATATTCACAACAATTTCAATACCAAGAAAGTACTGTCTTAATATATGTTTAGTCACTGTGCAAACATAACAACCTTAAATGTATCCAAAAAATATAGCTCACTTTCGATATGCTTTTTTTAGATGTTGTTATCAAAAATAATGAGACTTACTAATTCGTGACAGATTGTTAGTTACTTGAACTTCTTTGTCTAGTAAAATATAACATGAAAATATTTCTATACTTAAAAAACAAGTGCTTTTTCCATTCTCTCCTTTGCTTTAATTACTTCTTGAGGATAAGAGCTTTCAAAGAGTGCTTGTCTTAAAGTAAAGCAGATCGAGGGGTAATAAAGCCACAAAAGTAGTGGAGATTAAACCATATTAATATTACAGTTTTAATTACATGGATACTACAAAAGTGTGCTGCAGTTGAGAATGTTATATTTAAAAAATTGAGTTGAAGACCAGAAACTGAATACCCTAATGGTAGCGTTATGTTAAATTTTGTTCTTTCTGGCCGGGCATGGTGGCTCAAGCCTGTAATCTCAGCACTTTGGGAGGCTGAGGTGTGGATTATGAGGTCAGGAATTCAAGACCAGCCTGGCCAATATGGTGAAGCTCTGTCTCTACTAAAAACACAAAATGTAGCTGGGCATGGTGGCGTACACATGTAATCTCAGCTACTCTGGAGGCTGAGGCAGGAGAATCACTTGAACCTGGCAGGGGGAGGTTGCAATGAGCTGAGATTGTGCCACTGCAGTCCAGCCTGGGCGACAGACTGAGACTCTGCTTCAAAAAATAAAAAATAAAATTGTTCTTTCTCTGTGCCTCCCTCCAAAACACAAACTGTCTTCATATAAACCTTTTAAATTACCAGCTTGAATTATAGCGTTATCATATACCTACCATGTTCTCCCAACATAAACTTTATGCTTCTTGTAATCTGCATTTCCAAATTTTTCTCCCACTTACTATTTGTTCTTATTTTCTCATTTTTGTTTCTTTCACTGCAGAACAATGTCATTCCTTCTATATTTACAAATGTTTACATATTTAGGACTTTTATGCACTATACTATATCTAAAATATAATAATATAACTGGAAAATCTTCCCTATATTTATATTTAAAAATTTAACAAGACCTAGAAAATATACTAGACCTCTGAGAGCAAGAGATTAAATAATCTAAATCAAAATATAACATGGAGCAATATAAATGGAAAAAATATAATCAGAGCCATCTGAAGAATGGATTTTTGAGATAGAAGAACTAAAATACATAATTTACAAGGAAGGAGTTCCCCTCAAGGAGTGAAAAAGGGACCAGATAATAAATATTTGTTATATAAGTAGGCGCAAGCCCCAAGTGGACTAATGATGATTAAAGGTTAGAGGGTGAAAAAAATCCAAATAAACAGTTTTTAAGGAGTGTGTGTGTGTGCACGTGTGTGCGTGTGCATGTGTGTGTGTGCGTGTGTGGGTGTCTGTAAGGATGTGATTGTAAATGTTTAGTGTAGAAGTACATACTTACAGTTGGAAAATTCAAATCAGAAATTCCAGCATTAATGCGGTCTTTCATAAAACTTTTTTATTAAATTGATACACACTTCTAATTAATCTACATTAATTGGAGGTAAAAATGAGATTCCTCAGCTTCCCTTAAATTTCTATATATTTTGAAAATTTGACTCAAGATGTAACTCGAGTCAAATACCCTTTATATGTTAAACTTATGCAGAAAATTTTACATAATATAATGTGTTATCATATCTTCTTTAGGTTCTATACTGAGATGCTTGAGGTTCTGTAATCTGCTGGTATATATCATATAGAAATACCCAAAAGTGACTCTTTTTTATATGACCTGCAAATATTTTATCAATAAAAGTTGTGGTGGATTTTAGTATTTAGAAACATTAAATTTTTGGATATAGACAAACAATCTAAACAAACATAAAATAGATACTAATTAGAGTAATGAGAAAGAAGAGAGGAAAGAAAAGAAGAAACAATGAGAGTCTTGGAATCAGAAGATCAATGAGGAAAATTTAACTCACAACAGGAAAAAGGATTGGAATTGATATTTGGAAGGGTACCAACATAAAAGCAGAGGCTAGGCATGGCAAGGGAATGAGGTTGGAATGAGAAGGAGGTTTTTGTGCCAGAAGGAAAGCAGATACTGGGTTCTGAGCCAGATTCAGTTATGAGGATGGTGGCACCCATTACAAGATTGAGTTATGGCTGGAGAGGGTAACAGAATGTGCCTGGCCAGGAGCAGTCGCATTGGCACAAAACTGCAGCACATGAGTGAGAGGAATGTGTTCAGAGCTGTTGGAGGTTGTGGTTATTTAATCACAACTTTGTTCCTTCTGGTGCCAGAAGACTGATGAAACTCCCTCCCACAGAGGTCAAACAAATGGTTTTCTCAACTCACTTAGTCAATTATCCACCCCGTGAATAGAAGGTCAGGATGCTGTCTAACTGCAATTTAAGACAAATGAGATGCATTAAATGTGCAATTGTGCGCAAGGTGCTTATGACTGAACAATTTTAGGGATTTTAAATGCTGCTCTGCCAAGATCAGACTAACTGAATGGCCGGTGTAAAAAAATACCACTTTATATTCTTATAATATATACTTCTTGAGAATTACATAAACTATTAATTATAAACACTATATAGAGAAAGAATAGATCATCATTAACATATCTTAATGGAAATTATTACCAGCTATTGACCAGAAAGATGTGAAATAAAATCCCGGTTATTTTATTTACTTTTTGAATTGAAAAGTTAACATCTCAGAACCCCAGTGTTCTACAACTAATATTTGATTACAATATTAATGTATTTGATTATAATATATATCCCCACATATACAAATATGTATGTGTATATGTGAGTGTATATATACATCTTCCTTTGTCCATAGCTTAAGAAATTCACAATGTAAGCAGATAGAATAACAAAATATTTAGCAAAACCAAAGGAAAGTATATAATCAGTCCTGTAAGAGAGTAAGACCAGAACAAGCACATATTCTGCTACAGTTACTTTCTAATTCGTATTTAAAATATATCACACAAATATTTAAATAAAGGTATATCTAGATATGTTTAATTTCAAATAATGTCACTGGATTAGCTTCCATCCACGTGCCAGTAAAGCATTTGTGATGATTTTGGTACAGTTATTTAGTTTATTAATTATTTAATGAGTCGCTAATATGTGCCAAACGCGGTTGTAAATGTTGATGAAATAGCAGTGATCAAGGAAGAGAGTCCACAAATATTAAATGAATATACATATACGTACCTAATATTTTATGTAGTAATAGGACATGAAGATATTAATCAGGGGCAGAAAATAAGAGAGCAAGTTAATTGGATGGCAACATTTTCGTAAAGGTTTTAGAGAGCATTCTAGAGAAAGAGACTTTTGAACCGGGGACCAGCTGGTTGAGGAGTGACCTATGTGAAAATATGGGGAACTAATTCCTGGAATAAAAGAATCAGCATTTTTAGAGAACCTAAGACAAAAAGAAATCAGCATCCTTGAAAAACTGAAAGAAGCAGAGTGTGGCTGGACTGGAGTTAACAGGAGAAGAATGGTAAAAAGATCATGTCGTAGAAGTAGATAGCAGGGAGAGTACTGTAAGTAAATAAACAAATAATGAGACTTGATAAAGAAATTGGCTTTTCCTTTAGACGTGATTGAAAGCTGCTAAAGAGTTTTAAAAATGTAAAAGACATGCTCTGAATTGCCCTGGGAATACAAGAGGGAACAACCATGATGTTCTACTGGAAGAGGGGTGGCTACAAAACAACCGGAATGTTCCATTAGCAAAACAGAAAAACATAGCAAATCAAAACTATGATTCCTCAAAATCAGTGTTTACTATAAACATGTAAAAACATGTCTTCTTGTGAATATGTTGTGAACATGGAGTAAAAAAATATGTACACAGATATGATTAATAATCTTAGATGACTCTAATATTTTAGATACTAGGTGATTGGGGGTTGTACAGATAGTAATTCGCCTGGATGTAATAGAAATAGTTAAATATTTTGCTAGGCAAGTTCATTTTTTTCCTGACCTCAACCGTAAACCATTTTCAACATTTCTTTTTCCTGCACTAAGTCAGCAGCAGCTGAGACAGGAGGGAGGTTGACCCATGATGACCCAAGGATTCCTTGGACTCACTTACCAGTAGACTTCTCATTGCTTTCACCAAATTGGAAAGTTTTAATGATATTTTAAATACTATTTATTAATGGATTATATATTTCTAGGAAATAAGTTTTTTTCTTGTTTTCGGTTTATATGTGCAACTTGCCATTCCAAGCAAATACTTCAAACTCAAAATATTCCAAACCAAAATTCCTTCTAAACATGTACTTTTGCCTGGTTATCTCTTGATAAGTCACACTACCATTCTATAAAACCTGAAATTTCAAAGCTATGGATGTATTTCTCTGACTACTAGCATAAAGCTGTTAATACAGTATTTGTACAGTATTTATACTATCTCAATATATTTTTACTAAACATTTCTTACATAGGTCACGCTTAGTGTCTTTTCATGGACATATGTCATTTCTTGCCTAGAATATTACTCTAACTCCCACTGCCCAAATGACTTTTCCAATTGTTAACTTAATGTTCCTATAAAAATTCATGTGTTTCATTTGTAAAATCTTCAGCAACATAATACTTGCACAAAACTCTAGGATAAGGTCTATATGTATTTGTTTACACATAAAACTGATAAATTTCTAGCCTCAAGCTCAACTGTCATTATACACACACACTTTTCCTTAACAGACACACACAAACCCTTCACATTGAGATCCAGTGAAAATAATTATATTTGATTTTATGTATACGCAGCATTATTTCCATCTACCTCTTGCTTGGATCACTCTTTCTCTTTGGCATATAATACTTTTGAGCTGATTTCCTCCAAATACTATAAGAAGTAATTTGCTCAAAATTTGCTTCATATGAAACTATTCTTTGTCTCAGTTAGAATTATTTTATTTATTCTTGATGTCCACCAATGAATTCTAACTTCTATAGTTACATCTTTACCACATTCTTACAAATTATAATTTTTTGTTGTTGTTGTTTTTGAAATGGAGTCTCGCTTTGTCACTCAGTTTGCAGTGCTGTGGCAAGATCTCAGCTCACTGCAACCTCCTCCTCCCAGATTCAAGCAATTCTCCTGCCTCAGCCTCCTGAGTAGCTGTGGTTACAGGTACACACCACCATGACCAGCAAATTTTTTTATATTTGTAGTGGAGATAGGGTTGTACCATGCTGGCCAGGCTAGTCTCAAACTCCTGACCTTATGACCCACCCTCCTCAGCTTCCCAAAGGGCTAGGACTATAGGGTGAGCCACTGAGCCCAGCCACAAATTATAGTTTTATTTCTCATTCTTTTCCAATCAAATAATAAGCTAATGAGGAAAAGCATGGTATTTCCCCAACAACCTGGTTAATCTTAGGTTTATTATCTCATCAAATCATATGTTTCCATCTGAAACTGTGAAAATTGATGTGTAATTCAGATAAATTATTAGAGCTTTGCTCTTGTCTTTGATGTTGTTACAATTCCACCAATGAGACTGGCATTTCAGCAGCACTGACATCCAGAGTAGTAGCATCAGCAGAAATTTGTAGTGATAACCTCAGGAGCAATGTCCTCCATCTACCACTCATCAAACCTTTACTGTTGTTTCAGTTACCTCCTAAAATATTTGCTGTTTCATTCGTCTTCAAATACTATGATCCACTTTATGTATATTCAATACATGTACTTTTCTAATTTATTTAGCTAGAGTAAATTTCAGCTAGGGAAAAAGAACCTTGATTGAAACGAATTTATGTAGTCAGCACCAAAAATAGGCTTAATATTATTGAAGTTTAATTTATAATCATGGACTGTAGAAATGAGTGAATCAGTTGTCTGCTTAAATATTAAGGTGAAAAAAGTTAACATTTATTTTGTGTTCAGTTTGTATAAAGCATTCACAAGAATCTTTGCAGAAATGAACATGTTTATTCCTAATTTCATTCTTTTGAGGTGGAACTATGATTTCTGCTTTACTCTGGAGGATATTGAGGCACAGAAAAGTTAGTTGCATGGCTCAGAGTCACCCCTAGTAAGTTATGCAGCTGAGATTTGTAACTAGACATCTGTCTCAAGAACCTACAACCATTCTATTATTCCACACTGTCTCTTATAGCAGAATAAGCAGTTTGCTTTTTGTTTGTGTTTGTTTCTTCATTGAGATTATTGTCATTTTAGCAAAAAGAAATGAGCACTGTGAATATATAACATTGGACCATATTTTTCAACTGCCTTTTCCCCAAAATAAAAGAATATATGTGAAACATATAGTTTGATCCAAATTCATAAAAGAAGTGAAAAACAGTTTTAATGATCATCTTCTGAACTGTGTGGTTTGCTTCTTAATCAGCATGATTCATAAATAAATCAGTTGATATTCATAACAACATCTGAGTAAAGAATATACAACTTCAATTTTAAAACTCTAGAATCAATAAACCCCAGATAAATAAGAAGTATAGTAGAATCGGATAAGTATTTAAGGGTATCTTATTTTATTATATAAATATATGCATACAATATATACGTTACACACATATATGCATATATGATTGTAAATGACTCTATATTTAATTTTCATATAAATCAGGTACTTATATCTTACGTCTTCACACAGGCAAAGCCTAATTCAAAATAAGAATTAGTTTGGCTCAGTATAGACAGAATACCAATGAAGGGCTATCTTTTTAATATTTTCTAAGTGTTCTTATCTTAAGCCTTTGTCAGAACTGGAGGAACAGAGCGTTCCAAAGCTTGGGACCCTCACAAAATCTCTTCTGAATTTTTCATCATTTATTATTTAACTACAAAATGTCAGAAATCAAAAAGACACCACCAGAAATTTTTCAGACCCTAACTTTTCACCCCAATTATGGCCTTAAGAATAAAGTATTAAAAATTTCAAGCACAGAACTGAAAATAAAAAGAAACTGGCCCATTTCCAAAAGACTTGCTTTCAATTGTATAAATTTGAGAGAGCATTAGCTTTAAAAATCAATATTCTACAAGCCTGACTTTTTCTTGACCTATCAAAAAGTTTGGACTACAGAAATTGTGATTTTTGTAAAAGCAAAGCTTAACGCTCGATATTGTTGCATATATTTCTCCAAGTAGTAGCATGTAATGTTTATGCACTTATTTACATTCATTTTTTTCAATATGAAAAATTTTTGAGGCAATATCCTGTATTGAAGTCTTTGACCTGCAAAGAAATCAACAATTTTGCATTCAGATCTACTGTAAACATATATTATATAAAACGTACATATTGAGTGTTGGTGATCTACACTGAAGTCAGGAAAATCATTGACATAAATAATTTCCCAAATTAACCATTTAAATAATTCAACGTTTAATGTGGTTGGTAGATGTTAATATGTTTTAATTAAAATCTCGAAGACAAGGAATTTTGTTGGTGCAAAGGAGGAGGTGGTACTCAATTCATTATGTTTTGTTAGTTTCATTTTTGAAACACTGGGGTAAACATATCTGGAAGGGAATGGACTGTTGCATGGTGAACACATACACACTCACATATAATAAGTATAGCAATGAATTAATATCTGAACCAATCTCACACTTTTAAATCTCATACAACACTGACACAAGTGCATTTCCTTCTTGGACACATAATTCTTGTATTCTGTATTCTCTGGGTCTCTGTTTTGATTTGTTCCTTTGATTTCTAGGCCTGCAGCTGAATTTGCACTCTCAGATTTTGTTTCCTGCCCTCCCGAGTTTGCTCATCTGTTTCCTGGAAGTCATGTATTTCATTCATTTGATTTAAGACAAATAAACAAAAATAATGGAGTCTTAAGGAGTTGATCCCAGAGAAATTGGAGGAAGGTATTCACGCACATCCCTGCAAATCTAAAAATATGTTTATATTACTCTACAATTGATTCATATTCTGGCAGAATTTGAAAAAAATAAATACTTGGATTCACTAAACCCAATTTTTAAAATCTATAAAATATCAGCTTTAAAGTGTACATGGAGTATTAAATAAACTATATGAGAAGAAAATTCAAATAGCTACTTAGGATAGTAAATTTTTAAACATTGAGACATACTTCTGAAGACTTCTAGAAACACAAAGCAATTTATTAAAAGTTAAGAATTAATCTTTAGAGCAACACTGGTTAAGTAAAACTATGGGTTAACCTTTAGCAGGGTTTGAAGAGAATGAATTTATTATTTTGATATGAAATAGTCAAAATAAACATACACAGGGCAATCAAAGAACCTCAAAATATTAAACAATGTAACTTATGATAAATTACCTATGGGGAATAAAATGAAATTACAGCTCACTAAAAAATGGGTATTAAAAATAACTTGTTTTGGAAAACTATAGTAAACATCCCACAAGCAAAAGAAAAAAGAAACTTTGAAGAAATTATGGTTTATTTAGAACTGAATTACTGTAACATGTCACAAATAGCTAAAGGGAAAATGTTCACTTGGAGGATATTTTTCAGAAACAAGGAAATTTCAAAACTGTGACCGCAGTCTTTAACTCCCAAAGTTAAAAAACTAAATAAATAGAATGCACTCCTTCAAATAAGAAATAATGTAGAAAAAGGCATATCAATGAAATAAATAAAAACTAAACAATTTTGTTTGCAACTCCATACAAAATGCACTAAATCTTAAATGTTTCATCAAATATCAGTAAATTACAAAATCTTAAATGGGTCAAATATTATTTTCAAATAGATTTTTGAAAATATATATTTTTTCAAGTAAATTCTTTTGAAATATATTTTTTAAATAATTATTATATTAAAAAACTTTTATTTTTTAATTTCTTTTTCATTTACATACTTTTAAACAGGGATGTGTTTCATTATTCAGATATTCAGGTAATGCTGACTTCATTAGTGTTGACAGAAAATAAGCATAAAAATGCAAAACATTATTGGCTTAACCTGAACATACCTGCATTACCTATTATTGATGAGTTTGTGTTGCCAAAAGACTTATTTCTTGCAATACAAATGGAGCACTTAAAAATATTGCTAAAAAGCAAATGTCTACAACATTGGTATTTGCAGCAGATAAGGGTAATTATACTTTTAAAATATTTTAAATCCATAATTGGATTAATATACACACCTTCTTATGTATATGGAGTTCAGATCATTTCAACACGGTACAATCCAAAAAGGCATACTGAGAATAAAACTAAGTAGGCTTATGTTAAGAAATACAAATATTGCATGTATTTACAAATACCATAGGTACACAAATTTGGTCAAATACTGTAAAAAAAGAAGTGGTTTTGCAATATAATGGCCAAAACGTCCATCTATCTTGGCTCAAGGCAAACAAATAAAAACTCAGTATGCAACTCCTGTAGTTTAAGACAACATGACAGTATACAGATAGATAGAATGGAAACTGTTGACCAAATTACACAGCAAATGTTTTCTAGATTGAGTGTAGGCCTTTAAAACCAAAAAAGATCATTCATAGGATTCATAACAATGATGATAAACAATGTAATGATCTGTGATGTTCATGTGGGTGCCTAATTCATCAAAAACAATGTATTAAACTTTTAGCTGATAAAAAAATTACAGAATACAATTAAATCGCTGTAAATGCAATAATGAAGTAAAAAATGTAGAATTATTTACTTTAATATACATCTTAAATGTTACCTTGAGACAATAAAAACAAATAAGCATGCCTGGAGGCACACACTTAAAGACAAGGAAGAGACTGCATAAAAGGAATACCTGGCAGGGAAAATAGAGTATTATTTTCAAATAAAAATTATTATATTTTTTCATGAGAAAATTTCCTTTGGAAAATTTCTGAAATAAAAATTCTTATATGACATGGTCAGTTTCATTATAAATTTTACTCAATTGCAAAATATTGTGGAATTTGCAAACAAATCAAATCAAATTAACAGTAGTCTGAAAAACATTGACCTTTGTTTTATTTCAACTATTTAGACATTACCATTAAATAGGTCTATCTCTGTCTTTCTCATTGTTTCTCTCTGTCTCAACTCCTCCTCTGCCAGTTCAGGAAAACAGTTAGATCTTTAAAATGCTAACACAAAGAAGTCAGACAAATCATACTTGGTAAACACTATATACTTGAAATTGGATCCCCACTAGGTTCAAATCTGCGTAAAAATTTCCCTTATTTTTTTCTATTTTCTGGTTCAAATACTTTATGTTAAATTTACTGCATAGACCTTTGTTATGCCTCAAATTGTGTTGTATGGACATCGCTCTCACTGTATTTTCTCTTAAGAAAAGCAAAATGATGTTTTGACAGAATTTTAACATATAACGTAGTAATCGCTGGAACAATTATTTGCCAAAAACTATTTTCCCCACTGATTAGAGTGTTTCTATGGTATTTTGTTGCTAAATACTAGGCAAGTTACTTGTTGTCATTACTAAGTAAGAAAAAGGTCAAGGAAGTTAAACTTGAGAATACATTTCTATTGGAAGAGGATAAAATGAATTTCGTTTAGAATCATATATAAATGTATTACAAATGGATTTGTTATATTATAATATGAGCACATTTAAATATTTTAGACATGAATTTTCAGATTTGATTCAGTTTTCTAATGATATATATGTTTAAATATATATTGCATATATCATTTTTATATATACACAGAAATATATTTGAATGCATATGTGGATATGCTTGAATAAATAATGTTTTCTGGATGAATCCAACAAAAATTAATTTATGGACTAATGACTCTGTACTAGCACTTATTATTTACTTAATCACTAGCTCTTTATCACTTGGAGCAAAATCTGAATTCACAAGTCATTCTTTTTGACAATCAAAAATCTAGCTTAGAAATAATATTTTAGCTATTGCAGTCCCATTTTCATAGACATTAAGATATGTAGTCTTTCCAACATTCATAACATCTCTGACTTTTAATCCATAATGGCGTTTTTAAGATTTAAGACAGGCTTTATCTGAGCTTAATTTAAACAATGGTTTTTAAACCCTATTCATCATTTTGTAATTCCTCATTCTCTTTGACTTAGTCTCAGGCATCAGTTATTCTGGTCCATCATGGATCACATGGAGCATGTAACACGTGGTAAGGTAGTAGAAGGCCACCCAACCTTTGAGTTCTCAGCTCCTCATGACCTGCCTCACAGGTGTTGCTGTGCTTAATTCCCATATTGTCTTCCTCTTACCCAGAGCCTCTACCTGGCCTAGAAAGTTTTATTCTATTTCTTCTTGATATACTTATTATTTTCAAATCTTTCTTCAAGAAATAATACACAGTTAAAAGCAAGAAGGCTTTTTAATGCCATACTTACTTCCTCCCATCTAAAATGTTCTAAAATGGAAATACTGATAGTTATCTGTCATCAGTTACCATCTGCTTCTCTGAGTCATTGCACTATAGTTATTGATATAGACTTAGGAAGATAAAAAGCTGAGGCTTACACTTGGCTGCGCAACATGCTGTGCCACTTTTATGTCTCATTTTCTCCATTTGTTAAAACAACAACAAAATCCTATTGTAGATTGTTTTGAGAATTATAAGTAATTACGTTAAAATAGTAGTTATAAAATGTAAGTTCGCTCACTGACAATAGCATTTGTAAAGGTCTATCTACAAAAGTTGAACATTGATTTAATTATTTCTGCTTTTACAGAATTTTATTGAGCAATGACTTTGATTATACAGCGTATCACGTATCACTTAATAGTGTACAGTAACATACATCAGCTAAGAATATGTACTGCTTTTTAACTTAGTATATAATATGTCCTATGATGTGCTTTGACTCAAAAATGCCTATAACTGAAACAAATAAAAACACAATTTGTATATGAATACATATTAAAATATTAAGCTTAAGAAACCCCAGAAGAATATTCTGCTTTAGAAAATCAGTTCAGTGATGAATCCGCATTAAAAAAACTAGATATTTTTAGCATAATATATTTTAAAAATAAGCACTATAGTTTTAAAAAAATAATAAAACTTTTTAAATGGCAGGCTGGCATACCATTAAAACTGTTTGAGGGTATGTTAATGATAAATTTTAAAAATCACGAAGTTCCATAGAGCAAATTGAAATGTACCTTACCACTATCGTTAACACAGTGGTGATAGTTAATTTTGATATGAGTCATTTTCTACAAAATTCATCTGGAATTCTTTTATTTTATTGATTTTATTTGCTCTGGCATCATGCTTTGTGTCTGCTTGTGCTAATGTTTATGTAAGATCAGCATAGTTTTCCATGAGTTTTGCAGTGGTATATTTGTTTTGTTTTTTTTACTGACATAACAAAATTGTCTATAGCTTATTTGCATTGTTTTCTTCAAACTCCATAAGTTTAACCCTTCAGTATGCAAATAATGTCAAACAGTTTTCAAAATCAATTTTAGATTTTATGCACTACTTTTAATTTAAAAAAGTATTTATGACATCATCAACTTATTTAAAGACACATAAAATTAAAGGATCCTGGATTTTGTTTCTCTGTGTAGTTGATTACTGAATTTTAGTAATGTGCTTCTATTTGTATTTACAATAAGTTTATAGTAAGATAAAAATTACAATAATATAATTTATCAAACCACTTTAATATTATAAAATAAATTATGGATATTGAACTTCTGATATATTTATTACAATACTTTTGTTTTTACTTCACACCAGTATTGAATATATTTGAATTAGTTAATATTTAAGATAATACAAGTGTATGTTTATTTGTGTTAAAGTAGTTGTCTCTGTCAGTTCTGCTTTTTTGCACCTTACACCCTTATATATGAATATGTGTTTTAGAATATAACAAGAAGTCCCATAAATTTGCTTTATGGAAATTTTCTTTATGAACAAGGAAAGTCCATGGCATGTGTAATGGGAAAGAAACTATGCCCACATAATGTGTTTCAAAGATTAAAAGATACATTTTCATTTTTTATACTGTCCCTCTACAAAACATAACCTTCAACAAAAATGTAAAAGGCAAGTAAGATTCTATCAGTACATATATTTTTTAAGTAATTCTGTCAGTTTTACATTAGTATGCATCATATCTTTCCTCCAGATTAAGTGATATAGTTATGAGGTCCATGTTTCACACATTACAGTGCCAAAATTGACAAACACCAGACAAATGGATTAGCTGAATATTGCATATTATTTCAAAGATAACTCTTTATTTAATAATGTGAAGAAGATATTGTTTAAAATTTTTCTTTATAATCTCCATTGATGAAATTGTAGTCACTGTGATTATTGACCAAAATAATTAAATTGAATTAATCTCAATTTTATTTTATATTCATCATCCACTTACTCATTAAGGCCAGAGATTTATTGCATACATTCAAGTGCACAGTGGTATCTTAGACACTATAAAATTATCTGCTTGCATGCAAATATTTTAAGAATAAGATGCAGATTAATTTTTAAGTTTGCATCCAATTTTTTAATATTCTTTAAGAATAATGATTAGTTTATATTTAAATATGTTCACCTTAAATAGTTATGTACCTACTAGCATTGAAAATGTCACCTGACTGAAAATTATGTATTACAAATGTAAAAGAAGTGCCTACAAATTCTGAACAAATATATAAATTTAGATCTTTTGAAATTATACTCTTATTTATGTAAATCCTTGTTAGAAAAAAGCATACAACCGTATATGTCTCCATAAAATGATATTCTATATGGGTTTCTCCTCCACAAAATTCAATATTCATTTTAATCAATCTCAAAACTGCCAGCAAGTATCAGAATGGATATGTCCATCTTTTTAGTATGGTGGGTTCTAAATTTGAATCTCAATGCATTTTAAATAATTACCTAGGTGTAATTTAACCTTCCTTGATCTTTTATACTCCTTAATTTTCTCAATGATTTAATTCTACATTTTTCAATAAGATAAATACCATCTATCCTTATATGCACTTTTTAGCAGCATTACATAGCAGAAGATGGAGAATCCTTTTTTATCATGAGATTTAATTAGTTAAGTCAAACACAACGTGTGATTTTAAGTATAGTTAGATGATTATATCTGCCATGATATATACTTTTCTGAATAGCCCTTGCCTATGCTCATCTTTTTCTTTGAGTTTTATAGGCAGTAAAACAATATCATCAATATTTTACTCATCATATTTTGTCTCATATAATTCTTAGCAATTGGTATATTTTTTCTCATTTAAGGAATTCTGTGATTGAAGTGCATTTACATCAACATGATAATTAACAATACTGAATTAGACAGTTAACACACACTAAATAAGAGCTGAAATAAATACCTGTTGCTTAAATCACACAATTTGTTGTATTTGTATGGTAGTCCTGGCAACCTAATGCAACCGATCAAAACAAAATATTTTCTGCTAAATTTGGCATCAGTGAACAGGAATGGCTATTATTTCTATAAGCAAAATATAACAAAGTTTATATTGCTTAATTACTGTTACTTCATGTCATTTTCAAATGACACATTTTCTAATTTTGTGATAAGACTGCTACAAAACTTCCTTAATGCAAAGTTTCTTATTATTTAGATCACGGTGTGGCATAGAGAAATAAATCTTTTATAAAAGTGCTAAATGGAGAAGAAGTAAATTATTTTGAATTGGGGTTTTAAAGATTATACAATATAAGCAATTTTTAAATAAAATCTGAAGCAAGTGCCACCTTAAACTAGAATGAAAATATCTCAAAATATTAGTAAGAAAAAACATATTAGACACAGTAATTTTACTTTTTAAACTCAAAATTCAAAAAGCTTTTATAGTTCAAACCAAGGCATATTTAATAAAGTGTGTATCTTTCTAAGAAATCAAGTACCTTTTGTTTCTTAGTATGTAATTAAATTGTCAATTCCTTTCAGGTCATATAACATCATTAAAGTATAATATTGCAGGTTTTAATTCTACCTTCTTTTTAGTATATGAAAACTTTGATGCCCTCTTAAAAATCTGTATTTAATATTTGTTGGTAAATTATTTTTTCTAAGTTAAAACGTCATGTTTTAAGAAGTTGTGCTAGTAAAACATTGTAGTCTGTGATGTAGGAAAGAGGATGTTGGATTAATAACCATTAGTGTTATCTTGGTCTACTTTTTCCACTTACTAGCTTTGTAGCTTGAGACAGTCTTTTATCATCTTTGAGATCATGTATGCATCTGCAAAGTACTCTAACCATCCCTCAAGGATATTTCATTATATTACTTGTACTAGACAGAAGTTGGTAAAATGTTTTAGTCAAATAAAAATCATTTGATAGTGATTAAAATATTTTACATATTTTAAAAAGGAATAGCAATAAGCATATTATAATTCTTTTTGTTTAATGCTAATTTTTGCATAAATTGTGTTACATTCATGTTAATTGCTCTGGGATTATTAACTATTTCCTTACTTTATATGCCTCAAATTATAAGGTTAGCTGTTCAGGACACAGTCACCAAGGTAAAAAGATAACAGCTGTTTCACTTTATGCCTCATGGCTAGCCCAATACCAATAGGTCTCTTACTCAGGATAACTAGAATGATGGTAGGGGAACTCTTCACGAGGCTCTGTCTTTGATAGCCTAAGCTGCTAACATGGGTATTTTTATTTCATTGAGACATCAGTATTTGTAGAGAAGACAAAATATACCTTTATTTCCAAGGTGTGGTGCTTTGGTAGATGACCAATTCAGACCTTGCAAAGAGGGATATGGAAATCTGTTGTATGATCCTTATTGAGACTGTAGAGTGTAGTAACAAAATATTTGAATAAAATCATTCTTAAAGGTTGTCTCTATCCTCTATATCACTTTTTTCCCCACTTTCACGGGAAAGGTAGAAGGAAGCATTCCTCTTGCTGTCAAAGATATGAGAGTACTTAAAGGGGGATCTCTGGATAGCTTATGTGAACCATGACGTTTTAGCAGGTGTTGCATTAAAAGTCTACAGGCGGGCCGGGCGCGGTGGCTCATGCCTATAATCCCACCACTTTGGGAGGCGAAGGCGGGTGGATCACGAGGTAAAGAGGTCGAGACCATCCTGGTCAACATAGTGAAACCCCGTATCTACTAAAAAGACAAAAAAATTAGCTGGGCATGGTGGCGCGTGCCTGTAATCCCAGCTACTTGGGAGGCTGAGGCAGGAGAATTGCTTGAACCCAGGAGGCGGAGGTTGCGGTGAGCCGAGATCGCGCCATTGCACTCCAGCCTGGGTAACAAGAGCGAAACTCCGTCTCAAAAAAAAAAAAAAAAAAAAGTCTGCTGGCAAGAGACTGAAATGACCTGTGACATGTCAGTAGGCAAGATTGAAACTGAAGTTTTACTTTTATCTGGCAAAAATGAGGTCCCCATAAAGGAATATAATCAAGATTTTCTTAAATCTTTTAAAATATAAGACAAGAATAGGCTTGTAACTCCAACAGAAGGTGAACTACCAAATGTCCAGAAGTTGAATGAGCAAAAATAAGCTCCCAGCAGGATGAGAGGCATTCCATATCAAAGTGGATTTGAGAGACTATAGTAAGAGACATTTGAGAAACCCACACAAGTCTTCTAGAGAAGTAAAAATTTTTGAGATTGCTGCTCCAAAGAAATCATCACATGTGCACAAAGACGTTTTCTAGACTTGCCTCTCTGTTCTCCCTTCTGCTCTATTTCTAAAGAGTTCAGAGTCATCCACATGAAGAAAAATGAGAAGCATGCAAATTTGAAGAAAAACAGAGTGAAATCTATCCTGAAACAGTTTATTTTCTCCTACCAGACTTCAGTGCATGCTTTTCAGTTTGAGCTGAGATGGGAAAAGCTTTCCATTGGATATGATTATGGCACGGAAGTGGACATTGTAATAGCTTATATGAACTTGTGATTGAGGATCAAATTCTTGGTAGTCATTCTGTTACTTACAAGAGTGGGAAGATTTATGAATTATATCGACTGTCAAAGAGAAAACTGGGTTGGAGAGTAGGTTTAAAGCAGAGGTGTATTCCTCATCTGTCATATGGTTTTCTTTAATAATTCATCATACTAAGCCATGTTGTCTTGAAGTCTTTGTTTTTCTTTTAAATGGCATTGATTTTGTTTTGTTTGCTTGTAAATTTGCCTGTCTATGGTTCTTTTGAAAAATAAGGAAGCTTGACTAATGGCAGAGATACAGAACAAAAGTAAGGCAAAATACAATACATTTTGCCTACTCTGGTGGCAACCATAAAATGGAAATTTTGGATTTTGACAAAGTACACCACTTTATTTAATCTAACAAGATCCTAGTGACTATCTCAAGAAATCACTGCTAATGGAGTTCAGAAAAAAAAGTAGACTTAGATACTTCAGTAGCTTTTCTATCTCATCTTCAATTTTTGTTGAAGGAAACATTGCTACCAATTACAACACAATTAAATGCACCCATTTTAAGGGTACAGATGAATGATTTTTATCTCATTTAATTATTTATTTTTCTCTCTGTCTTTCTCTTTCACATATACACACACACACGCACATACACACACACACTCACACATCATGAACCCAAGTAAATATAACAATAAGCAACATACAGATCACATCTGTTACCCTGATGATTGTCTTCTCTATCACCCATGACAAAACTAGCCTTGTGTCACTATGAACAAGATTTGCCTTTTTAAATCTTCCATATAAATGAAAGATCTAGTATGTACCTTCTTGTATTTGGCTTCTGTCACTTAGCATAAGATTTGGATGATTATCCATGTTATTTCATGTATCAGTATATTATTATTGTTATAAACGTTTTATAATACATGGATAGATCAAAATATGTTTAGCCATTCATCTGTTGTTAGATATTTCTGTTGTTTCTAACTTTTGGCTATTATTCAAAGAAAGTTACAATACAATTTTTGCACAGATATTTTTAATGACATATATCTTAATTCCTCCAAGGTAAACATCCAGGAGTAGACTTACTGGACTTAAGGTAAGCATGTGTTTAATCTGTTAAGTAATGGCCAAAATATTTAGTAGAGCAATTATACCATTTTGAATTTAAAGTAGCAATATATGAGTTACAGTTAATCTACATGCTTGATAACACTTGGTTTTCGCAGTCTTAAATTTTAGCTATTCTAGCATAATATGGCGATATCCAAGCTTGGATTTAATTCGCATTTCCCTTACGACTAATTATGGTGGTCAACTTTTCAATCCTTACTTGCAATTAGCCTATGTTATTTATTGAACAGTTTGTACAAAATCTCTGCCCATTTGTAATTGGGTGATCTCTCTTTTTGATGTTTGTAAGAGTTTTTTATATATTCCAAATGCAAATCATATATTATCAGATATTAATGTTGCAAACAAACATTTTCTTTCAGTATCTGCTTTCCTTTTCATTTTCAGAGCTTTTTTAATTAAAAAAAGAATCTTCATATTGGTGAAAGCCAATTTAAATTTTTTTAATGTTCATGTGTTTTTCCTATCCCGGAATTATAAATATTTTTTCTATGTTTTATTCTGGAAGTTTTATAGACTTAACTTTTACTTTAGGTATATAAAATATTATAATTTTTTTTGTTTGTGATATGAGGTACCACAGTTTTTGTGTTGTTCTCTCCCATGTGGATATTGAGTTGGTCCATCAGACTAGTTGTAAAGATTAGCCATTCTCCTCACTAAATTACCATGAGAACATGATTGAATATTATTGTACATGTAGAGCTCACCTGTGGACTCTCTATGCTATTGATCCATATGTATGTTCACAAGCTGTGTCATGTCTTAATTACTGCAGCTTTACTATAATCTGAAATCACATAATGAAAACCCTCCAACTGTTTTCTTTGGTCTCAAAATTGTTTTGACAAATCCAAGTCCTTTGAAGTTTTATATGCATTTTTAAAATTAGTTTACATATTTCCACAAAAAATCTGATAAGATTTCAATTGAGCTTTGTTGACTTTGGAAACCAAAAATATCTGAGACAAGTCTCAGTCAATTTAGTTTATTTGGCTAAAGTTAAGAACATGCCCATGAAAGAGCCTCAGGACGTCCTGAGAACATGTAAGAGGTGGGCAGGTTACAGTCTGGTTCTATACATTTTAGGGACACATAAGACATGAATCATTATGCAAAATTCTAATAAAGAAAGAACATTAATCAGCCAATATATTGTTCAAATTATGTTCCCTGGTAAATTAAGTTATCCAATAAAATTATTCAATGTGTGGTATTTTAAAATTAAAACATAACCTTAAAAATAAGCCCTCTGATAAGCTAGTCAAATATAGTTTTAGAAAATTTTATTTAAAATTTAAATCTGAATTTGGCTAATTTAAATTTATTGTTTACTAATCTGAAACTTAGCATCTACTTGATATAATTTAAAATATTTCCTGCATATAGTAATAAACATACATTAAAAAGAAATTAAACACAGTTCATAAAACCATTAAATTTATTTTGTTTTATTATATATCATCCTCTAAAAGAAGTCTAATATTTTCTTCTAACTTGATTCTGGCATCCATCAAAAGAATTTATTTAATGCTAGAATGAGAAATAACAAACATTTCTATTTCACAACTGAGTGCATTTTTGCAATAGTCATTGTGTACCTCAGTCTCATCCAAAACTGACAATACATATTTTTCTCATTAGTCTTTTTGTGTGGTATGCAACACTGATTTTTTGGAATTGGATATTTATTTCTAACTGCTGAAAAGAAGTGACAATTTAAATTCATATGTTCTTAATAGTTAATGCTAAAATAACATTCTTGAGGTAGACATGCAATTCTTCCCAAACATTCTATTTCTAAATAAACACACGGCTTTACTGGGACATACTAAATTCAATTCATGGAACACTTTCCTGTCCTTTGGTTCCAAAATATCTTGGTGCCTTGAACACAGTAAGTATTCAAAACATGTTCACTGATGTTAATTATTTAATTTTTATTTGATCTATAAGAGTATGTCCAAAGAAAAATATATTGCAGAATTAAATGCAAACAAAAGACATTTATAAATAAATACTTTAGTATGTGTGTATGTACATATCAAATATATGTTTGTACATTTGTATATCTGTTGAGAAATAGATCTATTTGATCACACAATCTGCTAATTTTGGGACTACAGCATGTAATTTAATCTCACGATATTTCAGTTTCTTCACTTGCAAAATAATTTTAGACTGCCAAATAAGGTTGTTGTACTAATATATGAACTAATAAATGTTAAAAATAGATCTATTTATCAATAGAAATATATAAATATAGAAATATATATCTATTTATCTATCTAACTAGTCTTAGACTGTTTGTGCTGTTACAACAAAATAGCACAGACTGGATAATTTATAAATAGTAGAAATTTATTTATCTCAGTTCTGATGGCTGGAAAATCAATGATCAAGGCATCAGCAAGGTCAGTGTCTACGGCCACTGTTTCCAAGATGGCACCTTGTTGCATCCTCTAGAGGAATGCAACACTGTCCTTACATGGCAGAAGATAAGGAAGAGAAAGAGAAACAAATTATCTCTGAAGCTTCTTTTATAAAGGCATTAATTCATTGATGAGTGTGAAGCTCTCATGAGTTAGTTACTTCCCAAGGGCCCTACATCTTAATACTAACACAATAGGGATTAAGTTTCATATGAATTTTGAGAAGAACACACATTTAAACCATAATATATATGGTTATGAGTACTTATTGAGATAATTTGAATTCAGTTCCAGACTTTGAAACCAGTGTGCTAAATTCCAATTATAATTTAGCTGCTAATTGTGTGACTATGTGTGTAATTTAATCTCACTATATTTTAGTTTCTTCACTTGCAAAATAATTTTAGACTGTCAAATAAGGTTGTTGTAATAATATATAAACTAATAAATGTTAAAACATTGTGATAATATTTGGAATTTAGGGAGTGCTAAAATCGTTCCTGTTTTTATTTTAGCAAAAACCACAATTTACATATATCCATAAGTATCTTCAAATGATATATCTAACAAAATAAATCACTGTATTTATTTGCATTCAACTCCTATAGAAAATATTAAAATGGAAATTTATTAAAAGATGTTTATATATTTGATATCAAATAGAAAAAGTTTATGAAAATTAATTTAGTAAAAGTCCCATATGCAAAATAATTACATACATGTATATATACATGAGTTTCTCAAACAAAGAAGAAAACAAACTACATAGCAGTTCATTACAGTAAAAACAAAAAAAAAAATTATGGATCTGATTTTGGGGTTTAATTCCCCACAATCAGATTTTTGCTACCATATTATTTCCAATGTAATATACTGTTTTTCATACTTTAGTAAAAAAAATGCTTTGCACAGAGATTATTTTAAATTCTATTTTATTCAACATTAATATAGTCATTTCATCTTTTTTATAATTGCTATTTGATTGGCATCTTTTTATATCTTTTCACTTTTAGCCTAATTGTATAATTGAATCTAAAATGTCTTCTGTAGACAGCATGTAGTTGAATTTTGTTGGTTTTTTTATTCAATCTGAAAATATGTCTTTTAATTGGGTTATTTAATCCTTTTAAAATCTGACTTTATCATTGATAAATTTGCCATACATTGTAATAGTTATTATTTTATATAAGTTCATGTCATTTACAAAAGTTTATCTAAATCATGGAGAGTAAGTTCATATCTGTGGAGTTTGTTTTATTTGCATCTTATATACTATTTCTGGTCCTTTTCATTTTTATTTTTTCTGTAACTTCAGTTACCTGTGGTATCATTTTCTTATTCCAATATAATTTTCCTGTTGCAATCAAACAGTGCTGTTATAATCGAATATACTACATTTCTATGTAAATCCAACAATACAATTATATACATATTGCTTTATACAATTGTCTTTCAAATCAGCTAAAAGAAGAAAGAAGAAAAATTATGTGATTACACTGTATTTTGAATTACATAATTACCTTTACTGGTGTTTATTGTTTGATGTTAATCTGAATTTGTCTCTGGTTTTGTTGCTTTCAGCCTGAAAATTTTCTGTTAGTATTTCTTTTAAGGTGCATTAAGGGTTTGTTAATTTTTCTGTTGTTTACTTTTTTCTTTGTTCCATGACTCTGCTGGACTATCTCTATGAAACCTGCTCCCCTTGCCATGGAAAGCCTTGTACCCTTACCATGTTGCTTCTTGGTGAATAATATTAAACATATATAGAATCCTCTGTGTTGGCAGTGGTTTTAGATAAGCTGTATTTCATAGTCTCTTTACCTGAGCTTGTTACTGTTATTTTTCTTGAGACAGGGTCTCACTTTATTTTTTAGACACTTTTTTTTTTTTTTTTTTTTTTTGCCTTGCTCTGTCCCCAGGCTGGAGTCCAGTGGTGTGATCTGGGCTCACTGCAACTTTTGCCTTCCTGATTCAAGCAATTCTCTTGCTTCAGCCTCACAAATAGCTAGGATTACAGGTGTGTGTAACCATGCTCTGCTAATTTTTTTATTTTTGATTTTTGACAGAGACAGTGTTTCATCATATTGGCCAGACTGGTCTTGAATTCTTGATCTCAAGTGATCTGCCTGCCTTGGCCTCCCAAAGTGCTGGGATTACAGGTGTGTGCCACTGTGCCTGGTTCTGTTTATTTTTTTTTTAATAAAATTTACTATGTATATTTGGGATTTATACTATACTGTTATAGAATACAGACAGATAGTAAAATAGTTACTATAGATATCTGCACTTTTATGTTCATTTCACCATTATAAATAATTGTCAAGATATAGAAACAAACCAAATGCCCATTGACTGTTGACTATTTTTTTAATAGGCTATAGATAAACAATTAAAAGTTACTTAGACTTAAAAGGATATCTTGCCATTTGCTATGCATGGATGGACATGGAGGCCAGTCTTTGAATGTTTGTTTTCTGACCACATGAGGAATTTCCTAGCTGTGTTTCCTTAAAGAAAGAAACTGAGGCAAAATCAACATAGGCACAGTTTATTTGGGCCAAATCTGAGGAATGCAGCCTGGGAAACATGGAAAAGTGCCCCAGAGAACAAAGGAGAAGCACACATTTTTAAGATTAAAAAAAGGACAAATCAGGAGAGGAGGTGATTACATAAGTTGTTTGTCAGAAATTCTGATTGATGTACAAAAATAACATTTATTAGTGATTGCCTACACGCATTGTACTGGAGGATATAAGTTATGGTATACACTGTACGGCATTGTTAGGTTAATGGATAGCTATTTGTAGCAACATTTCGTCTAGAATTTGTAGCGTGGGCAGCTTTTTAAATGATTACTTAGCTCAGAGGGTTGAAGTAGGCTATGACTATAGTCTCAGTTCAAGTACTCTCTAGGCTAGATAATTTAAAGGGGGCTTGCAGTTCTCACATACAAAGTTCCTTTTTCTTTTCTCAGTCGTGTGTAAGTTAGTTTTACAGGATCTTTCTAGAGGGAAGGTTGACCTCTGGGGATAGATCTCTCTAGGAAGGAAACATTTCTTCTGCATACACTGTAAGTAGCATTAGCTTCTAAAATCTCAACCACTGGTAATGACTTTTAGCATTAAAATAAGAAAGTGGTGACTATAAATTGGATTTTAAGTCAAACTCAATGTGGTGATGGAGGGAGTGGGAGAGGGCAGTGGAGGGGAGGTCAGGAATGTCCCATACCCACTGAAGTAGAAATGAAGTTAATGGCTTCTTGGGTCTGTTGTTAGTGACTGGATGAAAGTTACCTAAGCTAGAGCTTGAGTAATTGCTGTTGTTGTTGTTTTGTTTTTGGTTTTCCCCTCCAAACCATATTAAAACAAGGAACCGACCAGCCCACCTGTCTCAGTGTAAAGCTTAGGGCATTCTCATGAACCTGGTATTCTGTCTAATTGCTTACCATTAAACTCTCTCTTGTTTTTGAGAGGATATTTAGGTTTATACTTTTATGCACTCTGTTCAAAATGAGTCAATTTTCTTGGTGACAAATTTGGTGCTCTCTGTTCTCATGGCCTAAATTTTGCACTGGGCAAAACTTCCGAGTTACTGCT
Organism: Callithrix jacchus; assembly: GCF_049354715.1. Taxonomy (NCBI): domain Eukaryota; kingdom Metazoa; phylum Chordata; class Mammalia; order Primates; family Cebidae; genus Callithrix; species Callithrix jacchus. The sequence goes on from NC_133502.1 coordinate 32,239,226, forward strand.
GTGGAATTAGGTTTGGGGTTCCTCGTTCATTTCTCTTATAATAACACATCTGGGGTATAAGTAGGGTGCTAGAAAGAGAGGGTAACCTCTTGTCTTCCCTGCTCGGCCCTCTTGACATAAGTGAGCTATGGTGAAGGCGATTCGAGAAGTATCCTCAGTCTGCCTGGCCTGGGGTACAACTTCAGGTGTTTGCATCCAGCTAGGGTGGAGAGGTAGCCCCCTTTCTCTCAGCTGTACTTCCTGGACTTTGGCTTTAGAAAGAAAGAGTTGTAGATGATGAGATATGAAGATAATTTTCACCTTCTGGAGAGAACCATAGCCCTTACCTAGGAACGAAATGGAGAAAAAACATCTCTTTTTGGCTACAGCTGCTCAGAGTGAGTTTTTCCTCATGATGAGCAGAGTCAATGGGAGGAAGGGAGCAAGTCATGGCTCAAGTCTGCATTCCCTGCTTATTCTTACAAAACATTAGTAGATTTTCTTGAATAAATGTTTCTTCCTTTGCTTTATGCTCTTAGTATAATCTCCAGTGACTTATTTTAAATGTGATTTTATCCAGTTATGGTGTCCTACTCAGGTGTAGTTCCACAGAACTCCCGATGGCACCATTCCAGACATGAAAGCTGGTGTATTTAACTAATGCTAGCCATCACACAGAAACATAATGCAAGGCATAAAGTCCAGTAAAGAAATGCAGATAACTCCAAAGAAACTCATTTCAAATAAACCTAAAACTAAACTTTGTGACACAAGATACATTACCTGCATAAGCAACAACACAACTTTAAAAATTATTTATGTGACACATAATGGCAGTAGGAGTACTGATACCCTCTTTTAAGATTGGATACTCTCAATTTTCCCTTTACTTACTACGTAAAGCATTTAAAAATCTTGTTGCCATGGTTACTGATATTAAAGCAAACACACAGAAGAGATCAGAACCGGAACTCTGTCTAAGTTAATATATTGTACTCAAAATAAAATAAAAGTCACTACTGTGAAGGATACTTACATGTAACAGTTTTTCCCTCTGACATTATTTTTCTTCCCTGAGAAGATATAATGATTAAACTATGTATGACCCTAAAAGGTTGCAGGATTTAAATATCTGCATGCCATTTTCTTAAGAGTCATGTCTCAAAAGAAGAAATGGCATGACATTTATAAATTTATTGTTTAAATACATTGTTTTTAAAGTAGACGATGAGAACACAGGAAATAAAATGCATAGTAATTTACCCAAAACACAAATTATAACATACTGTCTATCTTACAAATATGTAAATATGTGAATTCTGATGAATATTTTCAGTAGCAATCACATTTATTTGTCAACTCCTTGGTATCCAATTGACATTTTATCAGAGAAAAATAAAACATAGTACATAAACAGCATTTTAAAAGCTATATTACTGTGCATGACTCTGCACGGTATGGTAGCCCATTGTGTAAGGTTATTTTAAACTAAATGAAAAGGTGACCTGTTTTGAGATTTGATGTTGCTCTTAACAGTATGATACCACCAATTATGAATAGATAATAATGTATTGAAGAAAGTAATTTAAAACCTTTAAAATGATGCATCTAGGTTTTAAATTACTTTCTTTGCCTTTTTTTTTTGTCAAAAGAGCAGACAGAATAAAAATGGCTTTGTGAAAACAATGTGAACACTTTTTAAATGATTTCAGCCGACTTATTTTGTTTTATTATTTAAATTATATATATTACACATGAAATCTTTGAATGTATCATATTTTTCAGATTTTCTGCACACTAGAATGTATCAATACCTTAATGGTTAGACAAATAGATGCATAGATAGTATAGATAACTATATACAGATATATAATAATACATATGTAGATTTCATATACAAACACACACATACATGCATATATGCACAGTGGAATGGTGCCAAATTTAGAAGACAAGAGAGAATAACGTTTTTTATCTTTGAATCTTACTGCATTCTGTTTTCTGTAATGTATCACACCTATTGTATGGCTTAAGTAAATTATTTCTTGATTAATTTGTCAAAGAAAATCCAAAAATTCGAGCAGTTTAACAGGTTTACTATTTAAGACCAAAAATTATTAAGTTAAAAATTCTGCTTTAAATTTCTCTCAGAACTTGCACTCACTTGTTTTCTTCAACAGTGATTAATTTTAGATATTCTATTCTTTCTCTTCTCTCTTAATAAATTCTGTTCTTATATATGCAATTTTTTGCTTCCTATCAGCCTCTTGGGTCTCAATGGAAATACAAACACAAAATAGTTAATTCATGAGACACCCATGAATTTCTTCTCCTCATCCTCTGTCATTGATACACAACCTGGAAAAACTCATACCAAAAATTTGGGAATGACTGCTATCTCTCTTTCTCCATGCAATCACCTTTTAGCTCTTTATTATATCCATGAACTACTTTTCAAATGTGTCTGTTTTTCATACAGAGTGCCATGATACCAGTTTGAGCCACTGTCCTCTCGTTTAAGCCTTTGTAATATGCTGTAAACTTATCTGCTCTGTCCTCTCTTATCACTTTTCAGTTGATTCATCACTGAATGTCAGAACAATCTTTACAACTATGATTTAGGCAAGAGCATGTTCTTGCTGAAAACTTTACAATGGCATCCCATTTTCATTACAAAACCTTGTATTAAATGGTTACAGATTTTATCTTCAAACCCACTTCACTCTGTTTTAAAAGCTTTTGTTTTCTAACATATACAGAATTCTTCATATTTCCAAAATTTCAAATCCTTCTCTGCCAGTTATGCTTTTTCTCTTCTTTCCATGGACTAATTTTTCTTTACCTTTACTCTTTAAAAATCCCTTCAGAAGAAGTCATTCTTAAACCCCATACTAGTTTAGACCACCTCATCACACATACAGTCTAGTGACACGTATTTTACAAAGAATTGTTTGCATATGTTTTTAAAAATATACCTCTTTTATGAGATTCCCAATTTCTTCAAGCCAAGGAGAAAATCTGTCTTGTCACACTTAACTCCAGCACCCAAGTTGACCAACTAGTAATGGGAAAGTACTAAATAATATTTGTGGAATAAATGAGTCCATCAATCAATACTTTATTAGAAAAGAATACAAAGAGATAAATAAAATTTGACAAAATAGAAATGTACGTAGAGTTCTTCTAGCACTCCCACAATTGTGTTACTGTTTAAAAAATTGTCTTTTCACTCAATTCCACTTACTTTTCTGAGAGCGCTGATGTTAAATACTAGCAACAGGAAAAACAGACTCTTTTGTTTGATTTTATAAGACATAGATAAACTGATATTAGGGCAAAGAATTTAAACCTAGGCAAATACCCTTTCTTCCCACCAGTACTATACTAACTGTTATTTCATTCTGAGAACCTCTGCAGGTTCTGGGATAAAGAAGTATAAGCAGTGTTGACAAATTAATTGATTCAAACACAGCAAATCAATTCAGTGGTCATTTTGTTGAACAGCTGGATAGGCAAAGCCTTGTGATAGTGTGTATGGAGGTACAGTGATAAATAAAGCACACATACAGATGATTGTCAAGGTGGCTGTAATTAGGTCCTCTGATTTCATCTGCAGTACTTCTCTTTATTGTATGTTGATTCTCTCAAAACCTCTCCCACAATTGCTATACTTGACTATGCTATAGTAAGCCCTCTTATGGGTGTGATTATGGAGAAATGGAGATGCTACAGTATGAAAACAGAGTTTTGTGTCTAGGCTTATCACATGCAGTATTTATAATTTTTGAGTTTAGTTTGCTTAATGTGTAAAATGAAAAAATACTGTTTCTCTTTAAGGCCACGTTTAGCAGTATAATCAAAATTTTAATGCTGTTAATATTACACATTAAGGGTCTTTGATCATTTAATCATAACAAGTCTGTCCCTAAAAGTTTGCCTGAAATTTAGAACATTAGAGGGAAAGAAAGTCTAATGTTTTGCAGTGGCCGATTCTATTCCAAATCCTATAGATTTAGAACAAACCTGAAATAGTATGGACATTGGAACTGTGTAAAGGTTAGCTATGACTTCATAAGTAACAGTAAAGGACACTATATTTTTATCTTGGTTGACATGACATCCATCCTCTTACTTTTTATGTTTTGCTTTCTCTTTAGAAACCTAAACTACATTTTTCAGAAACTCCATTAACGTGAATTAATTATTTCCACTTCCCCGTTATACTACTTTGTGGCTGCTTTTGATGCAATAAACTCAATTAGGTAGCTGAAGGAAAATCCTATCTTCCATAATCAGTTATAGAAAGTTTACTATACTTACCACCAAATTTTTGGAATTATCCTTGCACTATATTATCTTATCCTTTCAAATTTCTGTCTAATATCTCTAAGTATCATTTTTACTTTATAATTTTTCTTCCATTTTCCTCAGAGGTACCTAACCCAAGAATATTATTAAACTGCTCTCTGAAATAATAATAATGCCAATATGGTAGTTCCTCCGGTATATAAAGTGGATACAATTACTCCTGTATAATACTATGCACTTCACATTCATAAACGTGTTGTATACTCACAAAAAATGTTTGTATAAGTGCAAAGTCCATTGATATTTTACAAAAGAAGGTGAGATTCAGAAATTAAGACATTTGTTTAATGTCATAGAGCTAGTAAGTGGTAGTGGGTTAAATCTGAGACTAATTCTAGTGACAACAGTCTGAATTATTATGCAGTAAGTATATTAATGCTATTGCTTGGAAAAGCTATTTGCATAATTTATAAAGTGAGACTACTCTTCTTGGATGATTTACTCAGTTACATATGTAAAGTTACAGTAAATGTACATTCAACTAAAATACTATTAAAGTGAATGATTATCTTAATAATAATGATTTTCTTAAGAAAGTGGCCAGCTTAAGTGATGAGGGCAAACCAAAAGGCAATTAAAAATTAAGAGAAGCTTGGTTGAAACATGTTTTGAACTTCTTTCTAGTACTCTTAGCATAACTTCATATAACACACTCTCCTAAATGATTGTCATAATCATTTTTAAGTACTCACCACTAGCTGGACACACCTGGATCCTCTGAGAAATTTCCTCTGTAGACTCTCTTTTTATTGTCCCAATTTTTAAAATTTGTTCTCAGTTTAGGTTCACATTGCCAGATAAAATGATGACTAAAGACTGTTAATGTATTTACGTAAGGAGCCAGTTAGCTGAATCATGTTAATTTTAAACCAAAAAAATGCATTCTTTAAAAATGATTGAATGTAATACAATTATATATAGTGAGTGGTCAGTAAATGTTTAATAATTAATTAATTTAAAGTAGAATTTCCAGGATAGACAATTGGAAATACAGAGAAAATTTTGGTCAAGCCCCATTCTCACCTCTAAGATACACACTGATATGGTCTAATTCCTACTGAAATAGTTTGATGTGGTTTTTACCTGCCCAAATTTTATCTTGAATTGCAATCCCATAATCTCCATGTGTAAGGGAGGGATCTAGTGGGAGGTGATTGTGTCATGAGGGTGGTTCCCCCCATGCTGTTTTTGTGATGATGAGTGAGTTCTCATGAGATCTGATGGTTTTATAAGTGTTTTTTCCTCCTTCAGGTACTTCTCTCTCCTACTGCCCTGTAAAGAAGGTCCATACTTCCCCTCTTCCTACTGCCATGATTATAAGTTTCCTGAGGCTTCCCCAGACCTGTGGAATTGTGAGTCAATTAAATCTCTTTCTTTTACAAATTACCTGGTGTCAGGTAATATCTTTACAGTAGTGCCAGAACAGACTAACACACCCACCACTCATTCATACCATATAATCATCTTTTTCACCGTTAGGAAGTAATTATCCATGGTGTCTTTAACATTTCGGCAACTCCTGCAAATAAAGCACAAACAGCTTTTTATTCTCCCTCTCTCTTCATTACCTTTCAAGGCTGTTATGTAGTGAACAGCATTGGAAGATAGATATAGTGTTTTCTTCCAGAACTTAGGGCAGGATTGTTTCCTGCTCAATTTAATAAAGATAAGTTGTCCATCTAGGAAAGTAATTGGGCAGGTTTATTTTCACGTTATTACAAAAGACTGCGATTTTGTAATATTGGGGAATACCATCTGTGACATAAACACACTGTGTGTGATCTGGGTTACAGTAGAAGTGTAGGGGCAGAAGAATTGACATAAGTATGAAGTTTGTCCATCTTGCTATTCACAAATTAAGAAACAAACAAACAACGACAACAATAAACACCGTTGTCTCCGATATGGAGTGCCTCTCATTTTCTCTCAGCAAATCTTAAAACGATGGAAGGATAACTTGCTAGCTTGAAAGTAGGGTAAATGTCAGAGCCTTCACCCTTCTTGACACCATGCTTTTTACAAGTTAATCCCATGAAGGCCATGAAGAAAACCTTGGAGAATGGCTATATCTGCAGTATCCAGCTGTGTGTTTCGCTTATTTTAGCTTTCCGTATATCTAAGACTTGTAACAGCATAAAATTCTGGTTATTTTTAAAATAATGTTTAATAATTTATAAAGAAATCTCATAAGAAAGGGTGGAAAATTAATGGAGTTAGTAATTTATATATGCAAAGTAAATATTGCCAAATTTAAATTGCACAATGTATATATTTCTTTTCATGTTTTGAAGGTAAGGGATCAAATAAGCTAATATAAGCTATATTCATGATTCTCAAATTATCCTTTATATTTGTCAGGGTACCTTGCTGATACTTATATGTATAGCAGAAAAAGTGGAAATCTAAATATAGTGCAGGGGACTTAGATACACTTTGTCATTATTTCCACTGAAATGGAAGATAAGGGTTGGGGTAAAATAGTTTTCCCCTATTAAGGTTCCAGAGATCCTCAAAATTTCTTCTAGTGGGATTCGCACAGTAAGATACTGAAAAGATGCATAAAGATCTATCTATCTTCACACTTCCTTACTGAGGGTGCAATGTATCATAAAATTTAATGAAAGAGAATGTGGCAGAACCTCATTCTATTCCTGAATTTGGCAAAACAGAGGAAAGATCGTCAAGTGATACTGACTCTTTTCCTCTGACAAGGAATAACATTTGCAAACACAAATGGAATTTGAGACCCCAGGATCTTCTTTGAGTACTGGTGACCACATAATGCTCAGCTTATAAAGGAGTTTTGCCTCTGATACATATAGTCCCAAGGAGAGACTATCAGCCACTGCATTACAGAGCTTGACCTGTAGCCATTTGCCTGAGAAGGTCAGATATTACCAAAGTCTCAATGTAAACATATTTTAGAACCTCTTAACTCGTGCTTTGTTGATTCTAACCCACTTATGGTAATACTTTTTTTCACTTATGAGTTTTCTACCCTCTTACATTCCTGTGTCTTCTTAAGGAATCTAAAATGATTATTCCAGTTACCAGGTTGAATTTTACTGAAATTATCACTGGAGTGAATCAGTGTGATTTTCTGTGGAATATTTTGCTGAAGATCAAATAAAAGAAAAAATTAATAAGCCAGAGCAATCAGGCAAGAAAAAGAAATAAAGGATATTCAAATAATAAAGGAGGAATCCAAATTGTCTCTATTTGCAGATGACATGATAGAATATTTAGAAGCCCCCATCGTCTCAGCCCAAAAACCCCTGAAACTGATAAGCAACTTCAGCAAAGTCTCAGGATACAAGATCAATGTGTAAAAATCACAAGCATTCCTATACACCAATAAAAGACTTAAAGAGAGCCAAATCAAGGACAAACTGACATTCACAACTGCAACAAAGAGAATAAAATACCTAGGAATACAACTAACAAGGAATGTAAAGGACCACTTCAAGGAGAACTATAAAGCACTGCTCAATGAAATAAGAGAGGACACAAACAGATGGAGAAACATTCCATGTTCATGGTTAGGAAGAATCAATATTGTGAAATGGCCATACTGTCCAAAGTAATTTACAGATTCAACTCTATCCCCATCAAACTACCAATGACCTTCTTCACAGAACTGGGAAAAACCACCTTAAACTTCATATGGAACCAAAAGAGAGCCCACATAGCCAAGTCAATTCTAAGCAAAAAGAACACAGCAGGAGGCATCACACTACCGAACTTCAACCTATACTACAAGGCTACAGTAATCAAAACAACATGATACTGGTACCAAAACAGAGATATAGACCACAGGAACAGAACAGAGGCATCAGAGGCAGCACAACATATCTACAACCATACAATCTTGGATAAACCTGACAAAAACAAGCAATGGGTAAAGGATTCCCTGTTTAATAAATGGTGTTGGGAAAACTGGCTAGCCATGTGCAGAAAGCAGAAACTGGACCCATTCCTGACACCTTACACTAAAATTAACTCCAGATGGATTAAAGACTTAAACATAAGATCTGGCACCATAAAAACCCTAGAAGAAAATCTAGGCAAAACCATTCAGGACATAGGAGTAGGCAACAACTTCATGACCAAAACACCAAAAGCATTGGCAACAAAAGCCAAAATAGACGAATGGGACCTAATGAAACTCCACAGCTTCTGCACGGCAAAAGAAACAGTTACTAGAGTGAATCAGCAACCAACAGAATGGGAAAAAATTTTTGCAGTTTACCCATCTGACAAAGGGCTGATATCCAGAATTTACAAAGAACTCTAACAGATTTACAAGAAAAAAACAAGCCCATTCGAAAGTGGGCAAAGGATATGAATAGACATTTTACAAAAGAAGACATACATGAGGCCAACAAACATATGAAAAAGTGCTCATCATCACTGGTCATCAGAGAAATGCCAATCAAAACCACATTGAGATACTATCTTGTGCCAGTTAGAATGGCGATCATTAAAAAATCTGGAGACAACAGATGCTGGAGAGGATGTGGAGAAATAGGAACACTTTTACACTGTTGGTGGGAGTGTAAATTAGTTCAACCATTGTGGAAGACAGTGTGGCGATTCCTCAAGGACCTAGAAATAGAAATTCCATTTGACCCAACAATCCCATTACTGGGTATAAATCCAAAGGACTATAAATAGTTCTACTATAAGGACACATGCACACAAATGTTCATTGCAGCACTGTTTACAATAGCAAAGACCTGGAACCAACCCAAATGCCCATTGATGATAGACTGGACTGGGAAAATGTGGCACATATACACCATGGAATATTATGCAGCCATCAAAAACGATGAGTTTGTGTCCTTTGTAGGGACATGGATGAATCTGGAGAACATCATTCTCAGCAAACTGATACAAGAGCAGAGAATGAAATACCACATGTTCTCACTCATAGGCAGGTGATGAACAATGAGAACACATGGGCACAGGAAGGGGAGCACTACACACTGGGGTCTATTGGGGGGAATAGGGGAGGGACAGCACAGGGTGGGAAGTTAGGGAGGGATAGCATGGGGAGAAATGCCAGATGTGGGTGAAGGGGAGGAAGGCAGCAAATCACACTGCCATGTGTGTACCTATGCAACTATCTTGCATGTTCTGCACATGTACCCCAAAACCTAAAATGCAATAAAAAATGTTAGGAATCCCCCCAAAAATAAAGAAAGAAAAGTAAGAAATAAAGAAAGAAAGAAAGAAAGAAAGAAAGAAAGAAAGAAAGAAAGAAAGAAAGAGAAAGAATTTCATGAAAAAAAATTAATAGCCAGATTGGAACTGAAATCCATATATCTGTCTTTACAAGACATTTTATACAAACATATAAAAAATATGCTTAACGAATTAGAGTACTTCTTAAGATATTTTTAATATTTTAAAAAGCTATAGTTTGAAATATTTTAATTACTATTTTCTTTCTTTCATTAATATTTTGAAAAATATCTGAGGTAAGCCCAAGGATCAAGAAAGAGATAGGATAGAAAAATACATCTTTTTTCAATCAGTTCATCTTGAAAAGAAGCAAACAAAAACTGATATAGGGATGCTGAAAGAGAATTTGTATAGACCATTCAAATTCATGGTCAAGATTTGACTTTTACCTGAAAGTATTTAGAGAGACTTTAAAAGTCTTTTCAAAGTGTGAGCAGCTGTTTATTTTTAAAATGTCATTTTTCATTGCCATGTCAAAAATGAATACTCCTCTACAGATGGTATAGCAATTCATTTGAAAATTGTCGGCATTTTAAATGTAGGTATAAACAGTAGTTATAAAAAGATTGCAGAAGTACTTAAAATTAAAATACAATGAACTTAATATATTTTTAAAATGAGAGGGTGGGTTTATGAGAAAGAAGGGATAGATTTAGAATGACTTCTAAATCTGAAATACTATCCTAAGACACTAGTTTGATTAAAGTTTCATCACACATACGCAAACTTTGGAGGAAAAATCAATTTAATTTTGTTTTTATTGACATTGTGGTATGTAAGAAGTATGGAAGTATAAAATGGGAATTTTTAAATATGGTTGTGAAATCAGTATATCAAAGAGATACCTGCAGTTTCCTGTTTATTGCAGCACTACTCATAATATCCAACATATGGAATTAACCTAAATGTCCACTAAAGGGTGAATAGATAAAGATGTATTTTTAATTATTACTACAGAACAATTCCTTTTCTTTTATCCAGCCGAATACCTTGAATACATTTGCTATTTTAAATTACTTTTGCTTGTTAATATATAGATATATTTAAGATATTCTGAAAGTTTTTCACATATGCTTATGTTTCTATTCCAACCCAAACCTGTATGGCTAATACTAATAAATTGTATCCAAAGAAAAATAAATCAGAAGGCATTTCCAAGATGGTCCATGCTATGTTTAAGAAATCTACAATGGAACCACAGCCTACAGAACTCAGGCTGAATTGAAAAAGTAACATTTAAGCACAAGAAGAATGTCTAGTTAAGTAATGTTACTTATTTGATTCACTCGGTTCTATGATTAATTCCTTAATTGTCAGTTTCTGGCCAGAAGGCAATAGGACTTTGCTATAGCATCATGCAGCCATAAAAAAAGTTGTCTATCTTAGCCTTAATTTATTTAAAACAATCCTTAAGTATACTTAAAACAATTCTGTTTAGCAGTGCAATAGCTGGTTGACTTCATGGTATCAATGTGACCATAACTTTAAATAATTTTTTATTTGTTTTTAGATACTTCATTGTTAGTGTACAGAAACAAAACTGATTTGTGTACAGTGATCCTGTGTCTTATAATTTTAATTTGTTAGTGGTAATAACTTTTTGTGGAATCTTCAGAGTTTTCTGTATATAAAATTATGCCACCCTCAAACAAAAATAATTTTACTCCTTTATTTCCAATTTGGATGCATTTTACTTCTTTTTCTTGCCTAATCTCTCCAGCTCGGCCTTGCTGTACTATTTTAAACAGAAATGGCACATCTGAATCACTCGCTCTCTTCCTAACTTTAGAAGAAAAGATTCCTGTTTTTCAACATTGAGTGCGATGTTAGCTTTGGGCTTGTGATATATGGCTGTTATTACATTGAGGTAAATTTCTTTTTCTCCTACTTTTATTTTAGATTTGGAGGTGCATTGGCAAGTGCGTTGCAAGGGTACATTGTGTGTCGCTGAGGTTTGGTGTACACATGATCCTGTCACCAACGTGGTGAACATAGAACCTGATAGGTAGTCTGTAAATTTCTTCAACACCTAGTTTGTTGAGTTTTTAATCATAAAAGTGTGTTAATTTTTGTCAAATTGCTTTTATGCATCTATTGAAATGATCAAGTAATTTTTATCATTCATTCTGTTAATATGCCATATCACTTGATTTGTGTTTGTTCAACTATACTCACATCCCAGGGATAAATTCTGCTTAGTCATGGTGTATGAGCCTGTTAATATGTTGCTAAATTTAGCTTGTTAGTATTTTGAGAAAAATGTTTGCATTTATAGTTATCATGGATATTTACTTACAAGTTTCTTCTCTTGTAAGCTTTGTGTGGCTGCCCTCATAAGATGAGTTTGGAATTGTTATTACCTTGTCAATTAGAATTGATGTTAATGCTTCTATAAGTGTTTGGTAGAATTTCCAGTGAAGCCATTTGGCCCTGGTTTTTCTTTGGTGAGGGTTTTGGATTACTGATTCAATCTTTTAATTATTGTTCATTTTTTAGAATCAAGTTTATAATAGTTTCATAAAGGTATAAAGTACTTAGGAATAAGATTAACCAACAAAGTGAAATACTAATACACTGAAAACTGCAAACATTGAAGAAAAAACTTAAAGCCATAAATAAATAGAAAAACATTTCATGTCTATGAATTGGAAGATTTAAACATGTATAAATATCCATATTACACAAAATTGTCTACTGATTAAATGCTCTTCCTATCATTTTTTCCAATGACATTTTTTATGGAAATAGAAAAGCTACGACAATGTAAAAGTATAGTATTATAGTAAGTACAGACACATAGACTAATGATACAGATTAAACGATTCAAAAATATATCTGTTCATATACGTACAAGTGTCCACTGACAGGGGGCAAAGAATACCCAATGAGGAAGAAATAGTCCCTTCAATAGAAGATGTTGGAAATATTGGATATCCACATGCAAAAAATAAAATTGAATAATTATTTTACACCATACACAAAAATCAACTCAAACTAAAATAAAGACTTAAACATAAGACTTGAAACTACAATTTCTAGAAGATATTACAGAGGAAAACTTTCTTGACATTGGTCTGAGCAATGATATCTTGTCTGTGACAGCAAAAGTACAAATTATGAAAGCAAAATTAGACAAGTAGGACAACATCAAACTGAAAAGCTCCTTCAAGCAGAGAAAATCAAGAGAATGAAAAGGCAGCCTAGGGAATGGAAGAAAACATTTGCAAAACATGTATTTGGAAAGGGGTTAATTTTAAAAGTAAGTAGGGAACTTCTATCACTTAAGAGCAAAAAGAAAGCTAAGTAAAACATGCTAAAGGGACTTCAATAGATATTTCTCCAAAAGAGACATAAATATGGCTAACAGGTATATGTAAAGATGCTCAATATTACTAATTAGGGAAATGCAAGTCAAAACCACAATAAGATTTCACTTCACACCTATTAGTATGGCTATTTTCCTACAATAAATAAATACTTAAATAATATATATTGAGGATATGGAGAAACTGGAAGCTTTGCACACTATTGGTGGAAATGTAAATGATTCAGCCACTATAGAAAACAATATAAAGGTTCCACAACAAATTAAGAAGAGAACTACTACATGATTCAGTAATACTACTTTTCTGTATATATCAAAAATGTTGAAATCAAAATCTCAAAGAAATATCTACAGTCCCATGTTCATTACAACATTATTCACATTAGTCAAGATATGCAAACAACCTAAAATTTTGACTCGTCTATAGATGAATGGATAAAGAAAATATGGTCTGTACATATGATGAAATACGATTTTAATAGAAAAAAACTTCCATATGTGACAACATGGATGAACCTGGAGAAAATTATCGTAAGCTAAATAAGCCAGGCCCAGAAGGATAAATGTGACATTATTCTACTTATGTGAGTGATCTTAAATTGTCTACTAGGAGCAGACAGGAGATAGCAGCATAATTCAAATGGGCAGATATAGGAGCATCATAAATCTTATGTGTAATTAGTTGAAAAGCACTTCAGTAACTTTATCTGTGATAAATCATATTCATAAAAAATATTAGACATAGAGAAGAAAGCTAATAAAGCAAACTAAAATTAAAGTAACTGAAAACAGTAATTGGAATCTAAATGATATTTCATTTTAGTCATTTTGAAGTAGTCAAAACAATTTCAAGCATAAGAAAATTCAGATATAAATGAACTCAGAAAAGTCACTTGATGTAATTATTGCTGTAAAATTATTATTTTTTAGAATATTTAACCTTACATTTGGCATTAAAACCATTTCACTAATATCGAAGCTATGTTTTAAAGGTCAATAAGACATTCTGAAGGATATTTTGGTTAGATGATTAAAAATCCAGATTTTTAATGTAAAGTACAGTCGCTCCTGGATGCTTGAAAACAAGAAGAAAGCCATACAATTGTGCTTTATTACAAACTGAATCTGAAATTAATTTTGAAAGAATTGAAGCAATTATACAAAAACTATTTTGAAAATGTTAACAGGAATCTTTACTTATGAATAGAGAAATACTGGGGCAATTTAAAACACTGTTGAAGTTATATTCAGTGCTCTGTCCAAATAGTTTCAGTCTCGCTAGTTGCTGTTTTTCCACATCAGCCTCTCTTGGCCTGTAGGCATTTTCCAAAGCCTCAAGTCCTCTGCCAACTTGCACTGCAAACTAATCCTACTGTTCGGAAATGCTTCTATATTTTTACATTTTAATTTTGATTCTTTAATGGTCTATTAGTTCTATTTTGGCAAAAAAATTTATTATTTATTATAATATTTAATTATTTGAGACCTCTGAGATCATCCTCTCTACGGACTGATAATAGTTTTTATACATATACCAGCTCTCTTCAGAAAGAAGAATTTAAAGGCATGTGCTTTCCACCATTCTTGAAAACTTTCCTTTGAATTTAAATTCCAGACATTTAGAATAGTAACTGGATGGATAGTGCATGTATTATTAACTTTAATTTCTCTCCTGCCTGACTTCTTCACGCTCATTCTGATGTTTTCTGCCAAATAAATGATTTTCACTTATTTTCTCTTTTCTAGAACTTGTTCTGGGAGAAGCCAAATCAAGATGCAAACAATGAAAGTCTGCCTGTGCTCAGTCACATATTTTCAATAATAAGGCGTCTGTATTAAACATCAACTGACATGTCAAATTGTATATTCCTTAGGCAGCTGAAACTCAAAAGGTCCAATATATCAATCATCACCCAAATCGATATTACCTGCCCTTCTTTTCCCCCTGTGTTGAACATAAAGTTTTCCCAATAAAAACATTAAATCATATTCTTAATCTGGTTCTTTTGCTTACCCCCATGTAGACTTCATTGAAAGTATATACTTTTATTTTTTAAACACTGTTGTTATATGTACAATTTCCAACCCACCATGTGTCTCTGAGCAGAAACTACCACAATCTCTCATCAGGAATACCACCAGATTCCCCCAACTGACCTATCTGACTCACTCTTTTCTCTTCCAGTCTATTTTGCCTGAAGTAATTTTCAAGCAGGTGATGCTTGATTTAATATCAAAGTTAAATTTCAGCCTCTCATCTTGCCCCTGTAACATCAATTCCCAGCTTCACATTCAAATTATATTTGTTTATACATCTCTTCAATGCCATTGTTTGTGTGTTTTATTCTTTTCTTAAGAGTTGTGCATTTTTAACGGTAGTGATTTTTTTTAACTTTTATTTTAAGTTCAGGGGTACAAGTTCAGGTTTGTTACACAGGCAAATTTGTTTCATGTTGTTCAGATCATTTCATCACCCAGGTATCAAGCCTAGTACCCATTAGTTATTTTCCTGGTCTTCCCCTTCTTCTCACCATCCACTCTCTGAAAGGTGCCAATTTGTGCTGTTCTCCTATATGTGTCCATATATTCTCATCATTTACCTCCCACTTATGGGTAAGAATAATATGTCTTCTGCTCCTATCTTAGTTTGTTAAGGATAATGGACTTCAGCTCTATCCATTGTTCTTTTACTGCTTTATTTAAATTGACAAAATTGCATATATTTATCAAGTACAATGTGATGCGAAATATACCTTTTGGAACATCTAAATGTAGCAAGTAACATATGCATTGACCAACATACTTGTCATTTTGTTGTAAGAATACATAGCTATGTTAACATCTTTAAAGAATGCAGTATATTTTTAGCTATGGTTAGCATGTTGTAAAATAGATCTCTTGAACTTATTCTTCCTGTCTAACTGAGCTATTGTATCCTTTGACCAACATCTTGCCACTTCACTCCCAACCACTCCAGCCCTTGGTAAATACCATTCTACCCTCCACTTCTATGAGTTCAAGTTTTTTAGATCTAACATATGACTGAGATTATGCAGAATTTGTATTTCTGTGCCTCACTTATTTCAAATAAAACAATGTCCTTCAGGTTATTTATGTTGTTGAAAGTGACAGAATTATTATTTTTAAGACAGACTCTCCCATAGCCCAGGCTGGAGTACAGTGGCATGATCTTGGCTCACTGCAGCCTCAGCCTCCTGTGCTCAAGCAATCTGCTCACCTCAGCGCCTCAAATAGTGGGACTACAGCTGTGTGCCACCCTACCTGACAAACTTTTGTATGTTTTGTAGAGAAAGGGTTTCATCATATTTCCCAGACTGGTGATCTGAGCTCAAGTGATCCACTCACCTTGGCCTCCTCTTGTGCTGGGATTATAGACATGAGTCACTGTGTTTGGCCTACTTTCTTGTTAAAAGCTGAATAGTATTCCATTGTGTGTATATACCATTTTTTCCTTCTCCACCTGTTGATAGACACTGGATGATTCCAAATCTTGTCTATTGTGAATAGTGTTGCAATAATATGGGGGTGCAGAGATCTCTTCAAGGTGCTGATTTTATTTCTTTTGGATACATATTCAGTAGTGGAATTCTTGAGTCTTATGGTATTTCTACTTTTAATTTTTTGAGGAATCTCCATAATATTTTTGAAAGGCTAATACTAATACACATTTATACCAACAGTATCTAAGTGTTTTGTCTTCTCCTCATCCTCCAAAATCATTGTTATCATTTGTCTTTTGATAATTGTCCTTCCATCAGGTAGGTGATATTTGATTTTAATTTTCTTTACCCTGATGACTAATGATGTTGAGCATTTTCCCATATGACTGTTCACTATTTGTATGTATTCTGTTGAGAAATGTCTATTCAGATCTTTGCCCACTTTTAAATTAAGTTATTTGATTTTCTGCTATTCAGTTGTTTGGGTTGCTTTTATATTTTGGACATTAATTCCATATCAAAAATATAGTTAGCAAATATTTTTCCCCTTCTGTACATTGTTTTCTAGCTACTAAGTTTGACTTTACTATTCAGGCCATTAAACCAATTTTAGATATTTAGTTTGCAAATACATTCTTCCCTTTTGTGGTTTGTCTCTCCACTTGGTTGAATGTTTTCTTTGCTGTGAAAAGAACTTTTCTGTTTGATATCATTCCATTTGTCTGTTTTTGCATTTATGGCTTGCACCATTTGTAGTCATATACAAACAAAAAGTATTGCCTAGACCAAAGTCATAGAGATTTACACTGTTGTTTTCTTTAGTGTCTTTTCAGTTTCATATTTACATTTAAGTCTATAATTCATTTTAGTGCATTTTTGTATGTGCTATGACATAAAGGTCTAATTTTATTTTTCCATATGTGGCTATCCAATTTTCCCATATGTTGAAGGGACTGTTTTTTCCATTTTTGCTTATGGGAATTTGTCAAAAATCAATTGACCTTAAATGCATGGATTTATGTCTGGGATCTCAAGTTGATTTTATTGGTCTAAGTGTCTGTTTTTATGCCAATGGCATGATGTTTTAGTTACTATAGTTTTGTCATATGCTTTGAAGTAAGGTCAGAAGTTCAATGCTTCCAGCTTTGTTCTTTTTGCTCAGAATTGTTTTGTCTACTGGAGGTCTTTTTTGGCATCATTCATATTATGGATTTTTCTATTTTTGTGAAGAACACTGTTGATATTTTTATAGTAATTGCATTGTCATACATATATTGATAGTAAATTGACTGAATTGTGGTTTTCTTTGGTATAAATATTTTAAGAATATTAATTTTCCAATCCATAAACACAAGATATTTTTATATTTATTTGTGTCTTTTTCAATTTCTTTCATCACTGTTATATAAGTTTTCAGTATAATGTATTTAATTTGTTTAGTAAAGCTTATGTCTAAATATTTTATCTTTATTTTAGGCAATTAGAATTGTTTTCCTTGATTTTTTTTTTAGATAGCTCATGTTTGGTGTATAGAAACAGTAATAATTCTTGTATGTCAATTTTGTATCTTGAAACTTTACTGCATTTTAAATTAGTTCTAAGAGGCTTTTGCTGGAGTCTTTAGTATTTTCTATATATAAGTTCATGTCATCTACAAACAAAAATGATTTCAGCTTTTTCTTTCCCATTTTGTTCCCTTTTATTTTTTTCTTTTGCATAATTGCTCTAGCTATGACTTCTACTATGATGTTGAATGAATAAAGTGTCAAGAGTGGGCCTTCTTGTCTTGTTCAAGATTTTTGTTTTTCCAAAAAGCTTTCAACATTTCCTGTGGAGTATAATGTTAGTTGTGGGTTTGTCACAAGTGTCTATTAATGTACTCAGGTTTGTTCTTTCTATGCCTTATTTTTGAGATTTTTTAAATAATAAAAAGATGTCAAATTTGGTTAAATGCTCTTTTTCATTATTATTTTCATCTATTGAGATAGTCATAGGATTTTTGTTCCTCATTCTGTAAGTGTGATCTATGACATTTATTAATGTGTGTATGTCGAATCTTCCTGCATCCCTGAATTGAATCTCATTTTATAATGGTCTTTTAATGACCATTTGGTTGATTTGGTTTGATAGTATTTTGTTGAGAATTTTTGCATCTATCTTTATAGGGAATATTATCCTGTAGTTTTCTTTGTTTACAGTTTTATTATATGACCTTTGTATTAGGGCAATCCTGGTTCTATAAAATAAATTTGGAAGTAGTTATTCTTTTTTAGTTTTTGGAAGAATTTTAGAATAAATGGTATTACATTTTCTATATTGTTTGATAAAATGTATCAAAGATGCCATTAGCTCTTGGACTTTTCTTTGATGAAAGACTTTTTAGTACTGATTTAATCCTCTTTCTTGTTAATGTCCTATTTTGAATTTTTATTTCTTCATAATTCAATGTTTACAGGTTGTGTCAAGAAATATATCAATGTCTTCTAGGTTGTACAATTTTGTTGTTATATAAGTTTTCAAAGTACCCTCTTCTGATTCTTTGTATTTCTGTAGTGTTGGTTGCAATGTCTGCATTTTCTCATTGTTTTAAAGATACGTTGTTCTCTATTTCTTGCTGTTTCATATATGGCTAAGTGACTTTCTTAAATGGAATGTTTTGATTCCCTCGTCTTTATTTTTTGCACATCTGGTATTGGTTTTTGCCTTGTGGTTACCATTAGGTTTGAAATGAAATCTTATAATTAAAGCAGGTTGTCTTAAACCTGCAGTTTAAGATATCTTATAACAACTTAACTTTGAGTAGAAAATTTTAAAAGCCCTTATACAGTAATACTTCGCTATTCCCACATATATTTTGAGTTTCTAATATGATAATTTACATCTTTTTATATTTTTCTTAACAAATTATAGTGGATATATTTTAATAGTTTTGTCTTTGAACATTTATACAAAAAATTTGATTTTTAACCTCAATCTCTGTATTAAATTTCTCATTTTGATCCCTTGTTGTCTTCTGATGTTGTTGAATTGTTCCTCTTTATTTTCTTGGAGGTTGTTAAGCTTCCTCAAAAAAGTTATTTTGAATTTTCTCTCTGGTAGGTCATAAATATTTATTTCCTTAGAGTTGGTTACTAATACTTTATTTTGCCCCCCCTTTTGTTGTTATTCTATTTTCCTGATGGTTTTTGATCTTTGTAGTCATGTACTGATGTCTGCACATTCTAATAAGTAGCTTTTTATTCCAATTTTCATATATAGATGGTCTTTACCTGGGAAAGTCCATCAACAGGCAGTCTATCTAGAGATTATGGTCTCAAAGCCTAAGGTCTCTGTGGTTTGTATGGCTCTTGGTCAGGACAAAAGCTTGGGGAAGCTGGTCAGTGTGGCACTGGAGCACACCAGAAGCTGAGGGATTTACATGGCTGTTACAGCACTGAGTCATGCCTAGATCTTGGGGCCACTGAAGCCTGCTTATCACTGTTGTCTGCCAGGAGTTTGGGGCCACTACAGTTGGCCCAGTGGTAGTGCAGGCTGGAAACACAGTCGGCTATGCAAGCCTAAAGCCTTGGGATTTGTAATCCCCCATGGTATTGGGGTGGGTTTAGATGCCTAGTCTTCAGTTATATTCCTAGAATATGGAGCCCTACGGGTCTTCCCTGTGCTTTGTTTTACTGTGCTGGACTCACTGTTGTCCAAGGCCAAGTCCTGTGCTCAATTCCTCATTTTTCCCCTGAGTAAATATTATCTCTCTGTTGATTGTACTGAATGTGTTTGGGGAAGGGGTGACCCAATAATGTAAAACTGTCCTTCCAAACCTCTTCAAATCATCTTTTTTTAAATGCTACACATAGGTAGCATCGTCATTTTTCATCTTGTTTCTTTAACTTTTAAAAAGATATTTTAGCACATGGATAGTTGTTCCAACTGCTGTTTGTGTGGCAGATTATTCTCACTGGGGAGACTTATTCTATTATCTTACTCTATCTCTTTCAACAAAATGATTTTGAAGCCTACAATGTGTCAAGATTTACTGTAGATACTAAGAATAAATAATACAAAGAAAATGTATGATTTCCTTGGTCTCACACAAATGCATACAAAGAACTAAGTGATATCAGGCACCCTAATGAAAAAAATGAATTATAGCAAGGTGAATAAATATCATAAGGAGATAAAGTGGAAAGGCAAACGATTCTAATGAGATGAATTTCTAAATAGAGATCTGCATGAACTGAGGGGATAAACCATACAATTATTTAGGAGGAGCAGTTTCCAAGATACAAGAATAGCCAGAAGAAAGCTGCCCTCGGGAAAAGCAAAGATCCCACTATCTTGACATTTTTGGTCTCTATTATATAACTCTTCTCTGAGCTCTTAAAAACTATTCTTTCCTAATCACATAAACTGATACACTTTTTATAACAATCTGCTTGGTTGACTATTTTTTTCAACAGTTATGCAAGCACTTAGACAGCAAAGTCCCTGCCTAAATTTTTACTGTTTTTGGTACACAGTGTCTATGTAAAAAAGCTAAGAATATATGTTGTCAAAAATGAAAGTATAAGCAAACATTCTTTTATCAACACAACTACACAGCATGTATGAGTATATACATATTCACTTAATGACGTGGATACTTTATGTACTCTGTGTCTTTAGGCAATTTCACTGGTGTGTGAACATCACAGAGAGCGCTTACACAAATGTAGGTGGTACAGCCTAATACACACCTAGGATAAATGGTATAGTCTATTGCTCTTAGGCTACAAAACTATACAGCATGTTACTGTACTCAATACTGTAGGCATTTGTAATAAAATATGAAGGATTTATGTATCCAAACATATCTAAATGTAGAAAAGGAACATTAAAAGTATAATATAAAGGGCAAAACTTGTATACTTATATAAGGCACTTACCGTAAATGGAGCTTGCAGGACTGGCAGTTGGTTCTGGATAAGTCAGTGAGTTAACGGTGGGTGACAGTGAAGGCCTAGGACATTACTCTACAGAACTGTAGACTTTCTAAACACTGTCCAGCTATGCAGCACTAAGTTTATCAAGTAATCTCTTTACTTCAAAAAGTTAACAGTAGCCTTCTGTAATTTGTTTTGCCTTATATACTTTTTTTAAAGTTCGTTATTTTGTAATAATACTTAGCTGAAAACACAAACACATTGTGTAGCTGTAAAAAATACTTTGTGTCCCATTCTTTAAGCATGTTTCTATTTAAACTTTTTTTTTTTTTTGCTTTTTAAAGTTTTTTGTTAAAAACTAAGATACATACACAGAGACATTAGGCTAGGCCTACACAGGATCAGGATCACAACATCACTGTCTCCCGCCTCCAATCTTGTCCCACTGGAGGTTCTTTAAGAACAATAATATGTATGGAGCCGTCATCTTCTATGATAAGAATGTCTTCTCCTGAAATACTTCTTGAGAGACTTGCCTGAGGCTATTTTACAGTTAACTTTTTAAAAGAAAAATAGGAGTACGATCTCAAAAATACAACTTAAAAATGTAGTAGAGTAAATAAATAATTAACATTGTTGCTTATTTTATTATCAAATATTACACATGGTATATAATAATATGTGATACTCTTTTATACTACTGGCAGTGCAGTGGTTTTGTCTAAATGAGCATCGCCACAAACTCATGAATAAAGAGTTGCACCACCACATTATGACAGCTCTAGCATCACTAGGTGATAGAAATTTTTTAGCTCCATTATAATCTTACGGTACTCACCATTGTAAATGTTGTCCATCATTGACCGAAACATTGTTATATGGTATAAGACTGTGTATATACGCACATACACACACACAGACACACATACACACACACACCCCTATGGATATGTATTATGTTTTATACACATGAATACAACCTATTTATTATGTTTCTCTCCCTGAAAGAATTCGTAATGATATAGACTTTGATACTGAGAGTCATTCTGAAAGAACAGAATTATATTTTCTGAATTGTTCCTTCTAGAATTTGTTCCTTAAGTTGATTAGATTTAAATTCATTAGTAACTGTTTCCAGTGGTACAAGTGAACTCTTTCCACTGGTAAAGATGGCATTGATGTCACTATTGTGCTGTGGGAGTAGAGATAAGAAAAATATTATGAATGTATTTTGTTAAACATTTAAACATAATCAAATACTTACAAAAGGTAAGTTTGGGGTGATTATATATTTGACACCTTACAACACATTTGCCAAAATACTAGGTATAAAAAGATTGGCTAATTGCTAATAATTATCCTGGGAAATATAGAGAAAAATAATGTATTTAAATTTCTAGTTCCAATCAAACTTACATAACATAAAAATTTCTATATCTGGCCTAAAATAAATCTTTCTCTCCTATAGCCAGAGCTGAGGTTTCTGATAATTCAATCCGAATCTTACAAATGATATAATTAGCAAATCTTACAAATGGGTAAGTTATAATCCAAACTGAATGCTCCATTATAATCTTATGGTACCACCATTATATATGTTGTCCATCATGGACTGAAACACTGTTATACAGCGTAAGACTGTGTGTAAACACACACACACACACACACACACACACACACACACTCACACACATCCATAAAAGGTATTTTCTTTTAAAGTTACAGTATTGATTAAGAAGGGAATTCTGAAAATTGGAATGGGAGGCCCTGGTAGGATCCTGATCAATCTGGGAATATTGAACCCCTAAATTCTGCTGAGTTCTTGTCAGTAGATGCAGCTCTTTAATCCCATTCTGAGTTAACCCCCAGTTGCCTGAAGAAGCTATAATGGCCTCTCCTGAGGTAGTTGCCTCAAGTGACCAAATGATAAAGAACAAAGACTGACCCATGAGGAAGTGCACATAATCCAAAAGAACCGCATGATTTTTTCTTCTCCATGCAGACAAAAATCTGTAGAATATGTGTAGGAATTCATATTGAGAGTGTTAACTCTTTGGGATAGTGTTTGAATGAACACAGCATTGGATTAGACCAAGTTTATTCATATAGGCTAAATAGAGATTCTAGAGTCAATGATATAGCTTAATTGGTTAAAAATGACTCAAACAGTTTGTCTGGATGATTGTCTGGGACACAGAAATAAGTTATCCTATACTAACTATATTTAATAGTAATGCCAGGATTTGCCTTGGTGTACTGTAGAGGAACGTGTAGTGTTACAGGTCTTTCAATGGGTTATGTAGGTCTGTATGTCTGATACCTAAACCCTGAAGGCTGGACAGTAAATAAAAACCATGGTGCCCAACCAAGGAACAGGTGTCCCTGAGAGTCCATACATCCTGGGGAGTATCTGAGAACCTACCAAAAAAAAAAAAGTATCATTGCTCAAGCCATAAAATTAGCGTAAAACCAGGTTAGCGATGAGAGGTGGTGCAGATATCTAGAGCACTCCCACCACCGTTCAGTAGTACCTTGTATATAAGTCCTAATAAACTCATCTACCCATCAAATTGGAATTGTCTGAGTCACTCTTTGGTCTCTTGGTTTATTCTCAATTTTAGGGGGATATTACACTTCCAAGTTATCTCATAACACAACATATTAAAAAGTTAAGGGAGATTGGAATGTTAGAGTGAATTTATCATGTAAGACATGCTTACTACCCGCCTCCAAGGAGGATCCTAAGGATACAACTTCTGCCACAATTGCGAGAAATTTATTTATTAAGGATTCCCAGGATCCTCGAAGAGCTCTGGGGTTGCTCTTCTTTGTAGGCCAGAAATTATAATGGGAACTGCTGTCACTGAACTGAGATCTTTAAATACAGCAGAGATCATTTGAATCTGGGATAATGAGCACTTACTTAACCACTGAAGATAACACTGGAGTGGTTACCATAGTGAACACACTTGCAGAGACATATAGCATTAAGTTATTATGGTGTCCACAAAAGAGAAATATGTGAGAAACTGATTAAATTTTTTCTTGATCTGTATAAGTGAAAGAGCTCTAGTTTAAGCTAACAATAGTGCTGCTTGATCATTTAATTTTAAGACTTGAGCAATAAAGTTGCAAAGTCTGTAAGATTTTAAGATTTGTAGACTCAGAACCCCTTGGGTGAAAACACTAGGTCCCATAGAGGAAAGACCATGCAAGGCTCAAAATTGGTACTGGTTATCTTTTTCCCAGTTTTCTCAAAAAGACTTATGAAATTTTGTCATGGTCATTCTGCATTGAGAAAAAACAGATAATCATGTTTTGGGAAGGTTATCAGACACTGGCTCTGAACTGACATGAAGTTCAGGAGACCCAAAGTGTCACTGTTGTCCATCAGTCAGAGTTGAGGTTTATGGGGCTCAGGCAATGAGGAGTCTTAGCTCAATTCCATTTCACGATAGATCCAATGGCTTTCTAAACCTGTCTTGTGGTTATTTCTCAGTTCTGGAATTCATACTTGGAATAGACATATACAACAACTGGCAAAGTCCCCAAACTGGCTCTCTGATTTGCAGATTGAGAACCATTGTGGTTGAAAGGTCAAATTGGGACACTAGAATTACTTCTACCTACACAAATAGTAAGCTAAAAGTGGTAACACATTTCAAAAGAATTGTCGACATTAGTTCCATCTCATGGAAATGAAAGATGCAAGGGTGGTTCTCCCATTCAGTCACCTATTTTGTCTCTGCATAAAAGAGAGGGATCTTAAAAACTAATAATGAATTATCTTAAATTTAACCTGGTAGTGACTCCAGTTGAAGCTGGTGGTCAAATGAGGTTTCACTTCTTGAACAAATTACTATATCTCCTGGTATCTATTGTGTGGCTATTTACCTAGAAAGTGTCTATTAGTAAAACTCAACAAAAGCAGCTTTATTTTAGTCAATAAGCCAGCAGTATACCTTCCCTCTCCTACCTAAGAGTATATAGCCCTATGCCATAAGTTAATGTGCAGGGATCTATTAGGTTGGTACAAATGTAATTGTGATTTTGGCGATTAAGAGTAATTTATTCTTTTGCACCAACTTAATAGTTTGCCTTTTCATTTCACAAAACATTACGCTAGTTTATTTCACTGATGACATTGTGCTGTCAGGACCTAGTGAGCGAGAAGTAACAACGACCTTACACTTATCGGTAAAACAATTGTGTGTCAGAATATGAGAAATAAATCTCACAAAAATCCAGGAGCCTTCTACCGTAGTGAAATTTCTAGGGATGCAGTGCTTTGTGGCAGATTAAAAGACACCATTTATGGCCGGGCTCGGTGGCTCAAGCCTGTAATCCCAGCACTTTGGGAGGCTGAGGCGGGTGGATCACGAGGTCAAGAGATCGAGACCATTCTGGTCAACGTGGTGAAACCCCGTCTCTACTAAAAATACAAAAAATTAGCTGGGCACGGTGGCGCGTGCCTGTAATCCCAGCTACTCAGGAGGCTGAGGCAGGAGAATTGCCTGAACCCAGGAGGCGGAGGTTGCGGTGAGCCGAGATAGCGCCATTGCACTCCAGCCTGGGTGAAAAGAGCGAAACTCCCTCTCAAAAAAAAAAAAAAAAAAAAAGACACCACCTATGGGAAGGATAAATTGTTGAATCTGACCCCTTCTGCGATCAAAATAGAGGCACAGTGTTCAGTATGTTTTCGATTTTTTAAGGCAACGTGTTTCTCATTTTGGTGTGCTATGCTGCCCCGTTTACCAAGTGACACAAAAAGATTCTTGTTGGCCCCACAGCAAAACAAAGTTTTGCATAGAGTTCAGGGTGCAGTGCAATCTACTCTGCCTCTTGGGCCATATTAGCTAATATGTACAGTGGTTGTTGATGTGTCAGTGGCAGATAGAGATGTCGTTCTAAGTCTTTTACAGGCTGCTATAGCAGAAGCCCCTAGGATGTTAAAGAAAATTGTTGCCATCTTCCGAAGATAAGAACTTTTGTTTTGAGCAACAGATTAACACTTGCTACTGGGACTTAGTAGATACTGAATGTTTAATTGTGGGCGATAGACTTACCATACAACATAATCTGCTCATCATGAAATGAATGTTTCCTCAACCCTCAATCCATTGAATCAGACGTGTGCATCAGCACTCCGTAATGAAAAGGAAGTGGTATATATGGAACTATTCTTGAGCAAGTCCTTAAGGCAAAAGCCATTCACATGGAAAACTGGTATAAATGTTCATGGTTTCCACTTCTGCTGTATTACCTTCTCTCTTCCAATTCACACCAACAGTATTACGCATATTCTCTGTAATCAGCTGATTTGGGAAGAAAACATTGAGGCCTTGTTTACAAATGATTCTCCAAGACATGCAGGAACTACTTGAATGTAAACTGCCACAGCACTGCAATCACACTCTGGGCTAACTCTGAAGGACAGCGGTGAAAGGAAATCCTTTCAATGGGCAAAATATTGATCAGTGCACTTGGTTGTTCATTTTTCCTGGAATGAGAAATACTCAAATGGACAACGGTATACAGATTCATGAACTTCGTCCATTGATGTGTCTGATTGTCAGGGACTTGGAAGTAACATGATTGGAATATTGGGAGACAAAGATGTCTGGAAAAAGAGAAATTGTGTACAGATCACATTAAATGGTCAAAACATGAAAATATGTGTGTTCCATGTATGTGATCACCTAGGGTTTCCTGAGCAAAAAAGGATTCCAGAAATAAAGGGAGCTGTAACTACCCTCTCTCTGGATGCCAGCCAGTCTCTTTCCCCAGCTCTGCCTTGCATTGCTCAGTGGGTTCATGAACAATGCATTGACAGGATGGAGGTAAGGTATGGGTAAAGAAACATGGGTTTCTACGATATAACTAAGGGCATGATGTGCCCGCAGCAGAAATTAGAACTGATTCTCTGCTATGGCTTCATTCTCCAGGGTGATTAGATTATCTTGGTGGCAGTTTGATTGCATTGAATGGTTTTCTTCCTGGAAGTGGCAGCATTTTGTTCTTACTAGAATACACACTCACTCTTGATATGGATTTACCTTCCTTATATGCAGTTAGCAAAAATTTCCATTCATGTACTTACAGAATGACTTATTCACTACCATTGTGTTCTGTACAGCTATAGAGCTGTACAATTCTAGCTGGCTTCTGTGAAGTAACTCTTTGCATGGCAAAAAAATATATATATATATGGCTATGAGCCCATGCTCACAGACTTCAATGGCCCTACCACTTCACTTATCTTCCTGGAATAGCTGGCTTGATAGAATGATGGAATGATTTTTTGAAGACTCACCACAGTACCATCTTGGTGACAATAACCTGTAGATATGGGACAATATTCAGCAAAGTTTCTATGTGCTTTTAATCAGCATGTCATATATGCTAACTTTTACCCTGTAATCAGAATTCGTGGGTTCAGAAATCAAGGCATGGGTTTGGCAGTAGCTCCACTCACTATTTCCCCTAGCAATGTGCTAGAAGAACGTTTGCTTTCTGTTCCCACCTCATTAATCTGCATTACTCATCGGAGAGAGCTTAGTTTCAAAGGCCTTCCACAAGGAGGTACGACATTCATTTCACTAACCTGGAAGTTAAAACTGCTACCAAGCACTTTCGGCTCTTCATGCCTCTGAATCAACTGGAAAAAAGAAAGTGACTATCCTGGCTCAAGTGATTGATCCTGATTATTAAGAATAAAATCAGGCGGCTGCAACACAGTAGAGGTGAGGAACAGTATGTTTAGAATACAAAAGTTCCTGTAGGGCATGTCTTAGCATTCCCATACCCCGTGATTAAAATCATTGGTAAATTACAACCATCCAGTTTAGACAGCAGGACTAGAAATGGCCCAGACTACTCAGGAATAAACATTTGGGTCACCCCACCAGGTAAATCAAACAGCAAAGATGCTTGCTGAGGGCAGGAAGAATGTGGGCTAAGTAGTGGAATGTGGTAGCAGCCATGAGCATGTGACAAGTCACATAAATGAGGGCTGCTAATTGTTATGAGATTTATTTCTTATTTTCTTATGAGTGTGTGTGTACATAAGATATTTTGTTTCTCCCCCTCACTTTTCTTATTACATAACATAAAACATATTAATAATAGTTAACTTTACATCATGATATTTAATTTACAGGATTTTAAGGAGAAGGGTCACCATCACCCAAGGACTTTACATCCCCTTTTGGGATGAAGGTTAAAATAATTTCTATTGGATGCAGAATTATTGTGTCATATTATGTAAAAATACAACTTTTTTTTTGCCTTTATTTGGATATTTAGTATGATTTAAGTAGATGGGTATAGATGTTAAATTGACAAAGGGTGGACCATAATGACAAATTTCATGCCAACCTGAGTAGGCTATAATGCACAGTTATTTGATGAAACGTTAATATAGGTGTCACTGTGAAGATATTTTTGTGGATTGGTTAACATCTAAAATCAATGGACTTTAAAGGATATTATCCTGCATAAGGTGTGTGACCCTCCTCTAATTATTTAAAGGCCTTAGGCTGCATGTGGTGGCTCACACTTGTAATTCCAGCATTTGGGGAGGCTTAGACAGGAGGATCATCTCATTCCAGGAGTTGGAGGCTGCAGTGAGCCATGAGTGCACCATTGTACTCCTGCCTCACCAGACCGAGACTCTGTCTCAAAAACAGGATTAATAAAAGAGAAAAATCTAAGGTTTTCTACAAAATAAAAAGTTCTGCTCTTCTGACTACAGCATCAACTGCTGCCTGATTTTTCAGCCTGTTTTTGGCATCCCCAAGTATATCAACTTGACAGACTCAACAATCATGTGAGATCTGATCCGATTTTTAAAAAAATCTCCTTATCTTCTTTTAATCTACTCTATTCATGGTTACTTTTCTCTAGGGAACCCTCTGTGCTACAATGACATAAATACAGATAGTATTTCTTCAGAGAAAAAGCAATTTAAAAAGGAGCAAACACCCCTAAAACTGCAGTGGAGAGCATTATCATTAATGGGGATGTTCAGACTCCATGTTATCTGGTCATCAATACTTACGACACTGATTTTTTTTTTCTTTATCTCTTACTTTAAGCTTTATTCATGGGGCTTTCACTGTTTAAACTTTCAGATGCACTGCCCTCTAAACAAACCTTGTACTTGTTTACATTACTGGCATTGTTCCTGCCATTTGAAATCTCCTTCATGGTTCAGTGCGTATTCAAATGCTATGTACACTTCAGGGTCCATCAAATGCCTCCTTTTCCAGAATACCTCTCCAGTCAGTGAGGTGATAAAGTAATGCTTATGTTTAAGCCATTTTATAGCCATGGTACTTACTGCCAGGACTGGCATCTAATCTGTTTTCTGGCTTTAAAAAATATCAATATCTCTTGGGTTTTAGTACCCGTACTTTCTGTAGCTATCTATTTACTCAAAATTCCTTAGGCTAAGTGGGAAAGCATGTAAATATAACAAACTACAGATATACACTGTCTATAGATGATGACTGTTATAACACTGGAACTACAGGCAATCTCACTTATCTTTGAGTAAATCAAATCGCCTATTTTCAGCATGCTACACCTTTTGCTCAAACCCACCTTATTTTGCCGGGACTAGTCACAGTGTAAGACATCTACATTTTGAAATGTTCTTCCCTGGAGAATCTTTACAATTCAATGTACCTTTCCCATTAATATCATCCCTCTAGGTACTCTCATATAATGGCCTGTCCAGATAACTGTAACAAGACCCTCTGTAACTCTGATTTTTCCATTGAGCTTCAATAAGACATTTTATAGACCTCTCAAAATTGCCATAGTAATATAGGACCAAGGATGCCCTCTAACATTTAAGTAAATATGTTGCCATCTTCTATCTTTTTTATCTTAGTCAATGGGGCCAACACGAACCCAGTTATCTTCTGAAAAACCTAAAACAAAAATTATTTTTTCTGCTTCATTTTCCAAACCATATTAAGCTTATATTGATTTTATATCCAAAATTGTTGCCCTATCTATTGATTTTCTATAGTCTTCAGTGCCAACGTGTAAATCACTGCCACCTTCTATCTAGGCTACCAGAATAGACATTGGCCATATTTGTTCTCAACCTACAATTCTATGACGACTCAAAATTATATTTTTGAAGATCATTCTCTTTCTTAAGCCATCAAATGGGTTTGCAATGTACTTAAAAGAAAATTTGACCAACTTTATGTGGTACCACTCTCCGATCTCTGAGTTCTTTACTCATTGGTCCGTGTTCAATTTTCCAAACACATCAAGCTCTCACTTGACTAAAGGCTTTAAATTTGCATAACCCAAGTTCCTTCTATAATTGACTACTTTCCTCTGTCCATGTCTCAGAATCAAATCTAAATTGACAGAATTTTTCTCTACGTTTTTGTCACTTCTTCCTCTTTTATTTATAAAAAGCTACAATTATCATAAATAAAGCACATTTATAAATTTGCTGTCTGTATCTCTCCCACAAAAATTCAGTATCCAAATTTAAAATTCATGAGAGTAAGATTTCATCTGTCCAACTGAATCACTAACAAATGAAACAGATCTGCCAGGCACAGTGGCTCACACTTGAAATCCAGCATTTTGGGAGGCTGAGGTGGGTGGATTGCTTGAGATCAGAAACTCAGGATTAGCCTGGGAATCACAGAGAGACCTCCTCTATACAAAAGCAAAACTAAACAACAATAACAAATATTAGCTGATGTGACAGTATGCACCTGTGCTCCCAGCTACTTGGGAGGGTGAGTTGGGAGGATTGTTTGAGCCTGGGAGTCTGAGGCTGCAGTGAGCCAAGATTATGCCACTGCACTCCAGCCTGGATGAAAGAACAAGACCCTGTCTCAAATAGAACAAAATAAAATAAAGTAAAATAAAAGGATCTTGATACATATACCTATTCAGTAAATGTATATTTAAACAAAGAAGTAAAAATGAAGTTCCAAGTTATGACTATAGGAGTAATACTGTTCTACTGTAGACATAATTCATAATGATTTCTGAAAATTACCTATTTTAATGTTTTCACATGGAGGATGACATACTAAAAATACTATATAAAAATTTGCATTCAGAAATTACATACCTAAACTATGTAATTAATGTATGTGAATTTTTTGAGTTGTAGAGAAAAATATATTTCAGAAATTAAATTATTTTTTAAAATAACAACTTCAGTAGCTATTTCACAATCATATCATTGGCAACTATACATGTAGTGTCCTTGGAAAAAACTTGTAGAGGTCAGCTGTTTACACTTTCATTAGAGGAAAATATTGGTTTCCATATATAAATGGGTAGATTTAAGTAGTCACTATTTTGTTTTTTTATACAATTTCATTTTCAGCATAGGTTCAGATACCTATTTTCATCAGAGCTCTAACACCTTTGAAAAGCTTTGATAATTACATCTTTAGGATAGTAAAGTATAATATTGCAAAAAGATATGAGAGAATTTTAGGAATAATTACTTCTATTTTTTAAAGGGGCTCTGGTAACAGACAAAACAAGCAACAATAACAAAAGACAATAGGAACAACAGCATCAACCAAATGTTCACAAACAGAGAAAAAGGAAATACTGCCTAACACCAACATTTTTTATTAAGATGTTATAAAATATAACATGAAGTTCACCACCTTCAAATGACCTGACAATGGAGGGATTCAGAGCACTTGGCTTGAGGGGTTGCTGGCTACTAACCTGGGTAGAGCCAGGGGTGTAGACAAAGGAAAGTACTTTTTATTTATATCTTCATGTCAGTGTTTAATAAAAAAACGGATTAAATGAAGTTACAGGTTTGAGAACTATTGATCCTCTTATGTTGATGAAGTATTGCAAACAATGTAACTGACTATAATATTACTGTATGTTTTCTAAAAACCACAATAGGGCCAGGTGCAATGGCTCACACCTACAACCCCAGCACTTTGGGAGGCTGAGGCAGGTGGATTGCCTGAGGTCAGGTACTTGAGACCAGCCTGGCCAACATGGAGAAACCCTGTCTCTACTGAAAATACAAAAATTAGCCAGGTGTGGTGGCATGTGCCTATAATCCCAGCTACTCAGGAGACTGAGACAGGAAGAGGCGAAGGTTGCAGGGAGTCAAGACTGCGCCACCTCACTCAAGCTTGGGTGACACAGAGAGACTCCCTCTCAAAAGTAAATAAATTAATTATTAAAATGAAAATAAAAAATAAAGACCACAGTAGAAAACATGAGCTGGGGACATGACAAAATATCACTTGCATTATATGTGCTTTCTGGTCAAAGATGGGCAAGCTTAAAACATATACTTTTTTAAAAAAGTAAACTTTCCTATTTTTTTCTAAAGTAAGATACATATTTTATCAAATCAAAACCACATTGAGATGCCATCTCACGCCACTTAGAATGGCAATCATCAAAAAATCTGGAGAAAATCTCCAGACATCAAAAATCTCTAGTTGCTGGAGAGAATGTGGAGAAATAGGAACACTTTACACTGTTGGTGGGAGTGTAAATTATTTTAACCATTGTGGAAGACAGTGTGGTGATTCCTCAAGG
The DNA here is from genome assembly GCF_049354715.1 of Callithrix jacchus. Lineage (NCBI taxonomy): Eukaryota > Metazoa > Chordata > Mammalia > Primates > Cebidae > Callithrix > Callithrix jacchus. The sequence goes on from NC_133502.1 coordinate 32,272,093, forward strand.
ATCTAGAAAGAGAAATACCATTTGACTCAGCAATCTCATTACTGGGTATATACAAAAAGGATTATATATTGTCCTGTTATAAAGACACATGCACACGTATGTTCATTGTGGCACTGTTTCCAATAGCAAAGACTTGGAACCAACCCAAATGCCCATAATGGATAGACTGGATAAAGAAAATGTGATACATGTACACCATGGAATACCATGCAGCTGAAAAAAAACCTATGATTTCATTTTCTTTGCAGGGACATGGATGAATCTGGAAACCATCATTCTCAGCAAACTGACATAAGAACAGAAAATCAAACACCACATATTCTCACTTATAGGCAGGTGTTGAACAATGAGAACACAGGGGCACAGGGAGGAGAGCATCACACACTGGGGTCTGTTGTGGGGGCTAGGGGAGGGACAGCAGGTGGCGGGTAGGTTGGGGAGGGATAACATGGGGCATAATGCCAGATATATGTGATGGGGGGATGGAGGCAGCCAACCACCTTGCCATGTAAGTACCTATGCAACAACCCTGCATGATCTGCACGTGTACCCCAGAACCTAAAGTACAGTAAAAAAAAGATATTTAAAATATGTTCAAGGTCTTATTGAGAAGAAGCTATGTCTAATATGTTTATTCTAGTCACATTTTCAATTCTGAATCAAGGCAAGTGAAAATACATGTCTATCATCACATTGTTTCAGTTTATTAGAGCCTCCAACTTAAAACAGAAATACACGGTCTAGGACAACACATAATGCTTCTTAGTGTCACCCACAGCATCCATAGGCGGAGGTTAGGGAGTAGTACCTTAACAATAAAATAATGACATGATCAACTGTTTTTCATTGATTTATAAACTACAGAATGGTTGACTTATGATGCTATTATTGAAACACTGCTTATCAGATTTGAGGGGTGATGGTTACAAAGAAACTTGTTTGATATTTTTTTAACCAGTGGCATATTTGCTTTAAGCGAAAGATTCTTCCACAAGTTCATAAATATATTCGAATATATGTGTGGGTATGCATGTGTGTGTATATAGAAATGATGTGAACATGAAGACAACGGCAAAGGTAAAATAGCTATTTCATCTATTGAAATGCTTTCCCTACAACAACGCCACATGCAGTAGAAGCAGATACTTTGTTTACTGATGGAATAATTTGGATTCTAGAATTTAAAAAAATAGAGTACATATTGATTTTATTATTAAGAAGTTGTAGAATTAGCTGGGTAAATATTGACTCAATAAGTCTCTGGTGATCTTGTAGTGCTGTGTCTCTGATGAATATGGAATTTCAGTGGCACTCAATTATGACATTATTAACCATCGATGGTTTATTTAAATTTCCAGTGAGATGCTGAATTTAGTCTCAGGTATTTTTTCCTGTCCAAAACAGACAATGAAAGAAAAAAAAAAAAACACTTAGGCAGACTTCTCTAAATACAAAATAATTCCATGGAAGTTAGATTCTCTCATCATACTTGTGCACAGAAAGAATCTATTGCTATATATTTATCCAATTTTTACTTTAAAAAGTTAACCTTATCTTAAAGAATCCATAGTCAATAAACTTCATTGTATGGTTTTTATATGTGGAATAACTTAAATCAAATAATAACTGCATGTTTATTAATGTAGTGTTACATGATCAAAACATGGCTGACTCAGGGTAATGTGGGTATACATCACCTTGAGGCCTTATCATTTACATTAGAAACATTCCAACTCAACTTTTACAGTTATATTAAAATATACAATAAAATATTGTCTGTGATGGGAAAAATAAATAAGTAACTTAAAGGCTTTATTGGGCCAAGCGTGGTGGCTCACGTTTGTAATCCCAAAACTTTGGGAGGCCAAGGTTAGTGGATCATCTGAGGTCAGGAGTTCAAGACCAGCCTGGCCAACATGGTGAAACTTCGTCTCTACTAAAAAAAAATACAAATATTAGCCAGGCGTGGTGGTGCACACTTGTAATCCCAGCTACTCAGGAGGCTGAGGCAGGAGAATCACTTGAACCCTGGAAGCAAAGATTGCAATGAGCTGAGAGCATGCCACTGCACTCCAGCCTGGGTAAAAGAGTGAAACTTCATCTCAAAAAAAAAAAAAACTGTATTGACAACAATTTGTCCAGAACAGTGTGTTAAAAATAATCCTGTCATGTAACATGGATGGAACTGGAGAACATTATATTAGGTGAAATAAGCCAGGCACAAAGAGGCAAGTACCCTGGTTTATTATATGTGGAACAACAATGAAAAAAAGTTCATGGGCATAGAAAATGGAATGATGGTAGCCAGAAGCTGTGAAAGGTAGTGGGGAGAGAAGGGATAAAGTGGGAATGGTTAATGGGTACAAAAATACAGTTAGAATGAGCAAGATGAAGTATTTGAGAGCACAGAAAGATGACTATTGTAAACAATAATTTATTGTATATTTTAATATAACTGTAAAAGTGGAATTGGAATGTTTCTAATATAAATGATAAGACTTGAGGTGATAAATACCCAAATTACCCTGAGTCAGCCATTGCACATTGTATTCCTGTATCAAAGTATTACCTGTTCCCCATAAATATATACAGTGATTATGTATCAATAATAAAAAGATTTAAAAAATAAAAAGCATTCTTATTCTATATGTGAGAATTTCCTGAATGGAGAAGGAATCAATAATATGATAACTATAATAATTTAGCACTCTAGAAAGGTCACATTCCTCCAAAGGTGGACTTCAAATACTAATAGAAAAAAGAGAGATGTGAAAGTGTGCACTTGAGTATTCAGTTGAGACTGGGTATATGGTTATTTCATCTCTGTAAATAATCAGATGGATTAGGCTTTCTTATGCAAACCAATCAACTAATCCACAGAATTGAAGAGGATGACAACAAAACAACAAAACCTTGTTAATTATTCACCATAAGAATTACATCCAATGAGAAGACACAGATAGTAATTACCTCTAAAAGAAAAGTATATTACATTGTTTTTGAGAAAGTAAATTTTCTTTAGTTATCTCTACTTTCACTGTGTATAGATGTCTCCTCTTTTAAGACAGACTTAACACATAAAGGAAAGAAATGAGAAAAGAATTCTAGTGTCTCTGCACTTAAAATGTCTCCATTAAATATTAAAATTCAACATATGTCATTTGATATTTCTGATTGTGCTTATTTTGAGGGAATAGCTAAGAGTAAAACTGTCGCAAAAGATATACATTTTAAAACAGATATCATTTATTCAATACTGAGTATTGAATACAGATAAAATATAACAAATTGTTATATTTTACAATTACAGTTATTGCTATATTATATACAGTTTGTTATAAAATATAACAAATTGTTTTACTTTCAATATAGTTTAATTTATAAAGGAATCATTGATTTTCTCCCCTGTGAGAAGTCTGGTCCTTGGTATTAAGTGAGGTAGAAAAATGAATAACCTGTAATCCCTAGTTACAATGAGCTAATAGCCAATAGGATAAAACAGATTTATACACTGGCATGCAAACTATTAAGTAGTGATTTCATAAAAAAGAGAAATTTCCTCAAACTTAGGCATCAGAATTACCAGGAAAAATTATTAAAACATAGATAGATTGATTTCACTCTCAGAAATTATGATTTAGTAGGTATAATGTAGGACCCAGATAATTTAAATTTCTAACAAGTTCTCAAGTTATGCTTATGCTGCTGGTTGTGGAATGACACTTTAAAAATTATTGCTCAAAATGATGATAGAGAGAGATATTTATTTTGACTTAGCTGTGAAAGGAATAATTCCCAAGGGATGTGAACTTACTGTGTAATAAGTTATTATAATTTGACAGGAAGATGAGAAAGTAGAGACTAATATAGAAAGAAAATAAGTCAATCACAGATATGAATGAAACAGAATGTTATAATTGTGTATAGAATGTGTGGTTGGAGTATGAATGAATTCATTTGATTAATAAAATGAAAACCTAGACAATTATGCAATAAATATTTACTAAAGTTTATATGTGACTATCATAATACTACTTACATTTAGTGAGGCAGTGCATCACACCAGTATGGCTAGAGTTTCATTAAAGAACAATATCAAGTTCTGACAATGGCCAGTTACAACTAGAACTTCTATCCATTTCTGGTTGGTGTGTAAAATATTACACAAGTTTTCAAAAATTATTTGTCTGACTTTTATAATGTTAAACACTCTTAACCTATGACTCAGACATAGGCTGAGTTTTATCCCTAAATATGTAGCCAAGAGTAACAAAAAAGTCAACAAAAAGACAAATGCACACATGTTCAAAGTTTCATCAGATCAGATCTTAATTTCAAATTGTAATTAACCAAAGTTCATCAATGAGTGAATGGGGAAAGAAAACGCACAAATATGGGTGAATCCTAAAATTATTATGCTGGGAATACAATGGAGTACAAAATGTATAATTCCATTTTTTTAAGTTTTAGAACAGATAAAGTTAATCTATGATGATTGAAATCACATTACTAGTTTTCTAGGATAGGGAGTAGGGTTAAGTAAATAGAAATCTACATGACAAAAATGTCTGGGTTATAAACGTCTCTTATTTGATAGAGATGGTTAGGTGGAGTAATCTTACTAAAATTAAATTAATAGAACTTATCAAAAGGCTAGCTGTTGTTGGTAATGGTGAAAAAGAAAAATTTGGGATGACGTATGCTTGAAGCCTACATAGTGTATGTATGATATTAGTAAGTAAAGTAGAAAAAGCAAAATCCAAAAATAAAAGTAGTATTTCCAGATCTCTTGGATTTCTATTGTTGTATGATAAATTACAACAAATGTAGTGGCTTGGACAACACACCTTTACTATTTTATCGTTCTATGGTTCAGGAGTGCAAGCAAGACTAAGTTGGGCTATCTGTTTCAGGACTCCCAAGGCTGGCGTCAAGAAATTGCTCAGGCTGCACTCTCTGTCATCTATCGGCATGTTAATTAACTTGACTATTATAATAATTTCACAATGTGTACGTATATCAACTCGTTGTGCATCAGAAATATGTACAATTTTTGTCAATTATACTTCAATAATGCTGAAAAAAGGCAAGAATTTTCAAACAACATAAAGATAAAAAAAATTGAGTGTAAGATCTGAAACTCTGTTAAAAATTACATTTTGTTAGAGAAACCTCTTTTTAAGTACAGAGAGGACCAAAGATACCTTATGGGCCCCACATGAAGAAGAACCAAAGTCTAGCCCTTGTCATATATTTGTCAAGGGAGAAACTCAGGACAGTTGTTACATGCAGACTGATGTGTCAGAATACAAGTGCTGACTTTCTTCTGCAGATGTCTTTTTTTTTTTTTTTTTGTCTAGAGAGTAAAAATTAAGGGATGACTAGCTACAGCTCCTCAAAATAAAACACGTAAATAAAAATAATTGAACTTCTAACCATCAGCAACTTCTTAGGCAATTTGAAAAGCCCCAAATTACCACACTCAAATATAGTCAGATTATGAAGTTAAGGTTTTGTAAAACAGACGCTCCAGATATTATTTCATATAGTGATTTTAGACAAAGACTTGGTAAAGAAAAATTACACTGAATGAAGTTAAACAGGCTAGGATGCCATTTGTCTAAGATAATTGCAAAGGAATAAAAGATCATAGAAATAGGGTAGAGAGATTGAATTCAACTCCCCTGAATAAAAGACAGAAGAAATTTTAAATGTGTGGTGTATTAGTGGGCAAGTATTAGAGGATGTTAGGAGAAAGGAAGGTTGGTCATTATGCTTAGACCATCTGTGTTCGCTACCTGATACTTATCTAAGTTAGGTTCTGATACTTCAACCAAGACTGACAGGTTGGATCCGGAACAAGTAAACTTAATAAATATTTATAGAACTCTCCACTTTAAACACACAAGATATGCACTCTTATCAGTACCAAATCACACCTACCACAGGTTTAAATGAAATATTGTTTGGCCATTATCAAGCACAATTGATAGTATAAGGGAGGTTTTCAATACCCATTTTTAGACTGCATTCTAGCCTGGGCAATTAAGTAACACTCCCGTTCTCTCTCCCTCCTCCTCTTCTTCTTTTTTCCTCTTCTTCATCCCTTTTTCTTTCTCTCTTAAAAAAAAAAAAAACAAAACCCTAAGCTTTAGTGGTTCATAGAAAGTCTATGGATAGGGCTGGCTCCACCCTGCCTTTAGGCCTAAACCTAAAGGATATACAATCTCCCTCTCTTCATCTCTGTACTGTGTGTTTCTCTCTGTCTGCTACCTTCACACATAGCCTTCCCTGCAGAAGTGGCAGAGTACCTTCTAGCAGCTACAGGCTTACATCCTCTTTGGTCACCTTAGAAGACCAGTCATGCCTCTCTCCCTGTAGTTCCTGCAGTTTCTGGAATTGAATGTCATTTTCCTTGTTTGGCTTGACCTGAATCACACACTCCTTCTGGGGCAGGTAGGTCAGCTCAGTGCAACTCAAACCCCATAAGAAGAAAAGAAATGCTACATTTCACCTTCCCCCAAAAGAAAGGGTGGTGACTGGTGACTGAGCAAAACAAAACAAAACAAAATCTGTCCATTCTATGTGCCTCCCGTGCAATAGCACTAAGTGGCATAGTCAGGATTCAGATCCAGATTTATAAGCCTCCAAAATACTTTATCTTATCCTTTATGCTGATTTTTATCTCCATATGATTGTCTTTTAAAATTCATTGAGAGAATATTTGTCAAGCTCTTGTACTTTCGTTTAAAAAAAACAAAAACAACTTGTTAAGGAAGTCATGTTCAAAAGCATCTGCATTCATGTGGTTAATCTCTTTAAAAATAGCAAGTCTATCAATGTACAGGTAAATACTATTTCCAGAAGCTAGAAACTCTGAACTTTAGGTAAGAAAATATAATGATTTGGTGTCTAATTTCATAGATAACTTTGCATTAAGTAAAATGTCCCTCTTCATATCTCCAAAATAAATGACATTTAGCATAAAAAAAGACTGACAGGTTGGAATGCTATTATTTCTTGATAATAACATTTCAAAGTGATGAGTCCCAGGTACTTGAGAAAGACATCTATTGGTTTACACAACGTGAAAGAAGCTGAGAGAAGATTTACTTCTCAAAAGAATAGAGAAAATATTATAATTGCAACTTCTCTGAACTAGTCTATGAGAAGGGAGGTGCTATGATCTAAATGTATGTGTCCCTGCCAAATTCATATATTACAATATAATAACCAATGTGATAGCATGTAGAGGTGGAGACTTTGGGGAAATAATCAATTCCTGAGGATTCCACCCTCATGAATGGGGTCAACCATATAAAAACGTTTGAAGAAAGCATCCTAGTTTCTTCCTCTCTTTCTGCCATGTGAGGACACAGCGAGAAGGCACCATCTTTGAAGCAGAGAGCAAGCCCTCACCAAACAATGAATCTGCCAACACTTTGATCTTAGACTTTCTGACTCCAGAGCTACATGCAATAAATTTTTGTTGTTTATAAATTACCCAGTCTAAGATATTTTGTTACAGCAGCTCAAATGGACTAAGCAAAGGGGTCAGAGGTCTATAGTCAGGGAAAAACCTATCTAAAGTTTAGTTGAGCTGAGGAGAACTACAAAATGACTCAGTCAGACTCCCATTTTGCAATACCTTCTCTGGATGAAAGCTATATACGCAGCTGAAATAGTTTCAGCCCTTACGTGGAAATTTAAAATTAGTGTTATTTTCTTTTAAACAAATTCAATAGAAGAACTTATACTTGGAGCCACCATACTAAACACAATTACTGTAGACAGAGGGTACTGTGTGTTTGTATTTGTTACTTTCAATTTACGAAACGATGCAATTTTCTCCGAAGGAAAAAAGTATTTATTATATATACACACACATACACACACACACACACACACACACACACATTTGAAGAGCTTATATTAACACATATGCAGACTGTGTAAATGTTTCCACTAGACTTTCAAGGCTTTTGCTGAATTGGCTGAATTTTGTACTTTGCAGTAAAGCTAACTATTCTTTTGCTTACACTGCTGTAAATTTTGCTTATTGTTATGTATAATGTATGAAGAAGCACAGATATACATTGCATATTCTGCAAGAAGATTGTGAACTAAATCAAAATATTTCCAATATAAATAATGAAATAGAAAAGACAATTTACAATAGAGCTAGGAAAGCTTAGGCAAACAAATATAATTTCCAGAGGAAATTCTGAAAACAAATAATCTAAGGCAGACTTGTGGAGACGGGTTGTTATTAGAATTTACTGGATATATTTTTGAGTTGATATGTACAATTTAATATTGAAACTTACTTTCATTTGTGATGAGAGTTAATCACTCAATTTTTTGCCTTCACAATAATATTTAATATCTGATTGAGGTAAAATAATAACATTATCCACTAGGGAAAGGAAAGGGTATTTGTGAGGGGAAGAGCCTTCTGAACCATAACAAGTACTTAATACTCAGACTGCAGGCAGGGAAAGCTATTCAAAGATGCCTCCAGGTGAGTGCCTTAATAGACACTGGGTAAAGCCAATAGACATTCGCTTTAGCATGTTATAGAAAATGACAAAGGAATAAACAACGCTGAATAAAACTGACTTTTACTATTACTTCTCTCAATTTAATATTGAAGAGATCTTGAAATAGAACCAATTCCAAACTCTACTTTTGGAAGCATTATTTCTCAGTGTAGTAACGTTGTCTGCATAATCTGGACAACGAATACTTAAGCAGCACTCGAATTGCCCTGCTGCATTTGCTAAATGATGGATGGTGTCCAGTTCTCTCTTGGCTAATATTGATTAGAAATATTGAAAATACTTTTAATGGCATTTCAGAAAGAGAAGTTTTAGTCATGAATCTCAATGGTATGCTTTCAAATTAAATATACACGAACCAATTGTCCTTGAGAAGGGCAATTTGAATAATGGCCAAATTAATATTTTACAAGAGAAGCAGACTATTATCAGATGAATGTTTCTGGAATATTGTACTGAACTAAGAGACCGAAAGATGTGTATGTACATGTGTCTATATATACATGTGTATGTACATGTGTCTATATATACATACATAAATATTTATGGTTTTTATTTTTTTACATATACCAAAATTGTTTACTCTGCATGCATATAAATTTCAGTATTATTATTCTTGTTTTACTGCCTTTATTCTTATAGTCATTTAATATTTGAGTCTATAACAAACATTATATCAATATTTCTTTTCGCTTATAAATATCTTGATTTCTGCCTAAATTCCCCTTGTTTTTTTCCAAACATTTTTGGGTGCTTCATTTCCTTTCTTCATAGATATTCCAGGAAGTCATGTTTTATTGTATATCATTATGTGGAGAAATTTACCTCCTCTTCTTTGTTTATGATAGGCTTATCCTTCTTAACTTGGTTTTATATTTAAAAAAAAAAATCTTCTCAATATATTTTTCAATGTATTTTCCTAATAATAAAATTATATACTTGGGTACAATTATCCACTTTATGAAATGGAGAAATCAATGGCACTTATACTTTTGTATTACAAATAAATTTAGAACTATTTTTTAAATTTTATGTTGTTAGTTTCCTTGATATATTCTTATGACCCAATATCTATATGTTTTATTATTTATTAACATTCACTATTTATTTTCTTATAAATTTTATGGATTATGATTGTTATTTCCAAAATAAATAAATGATAGATGCTGTCTAGTTCTCTCTTGGCTAATATGTTAGCTTTTCCAAAAGAAATAACAATCATAATTGTGAACAAATGAGAACTTTATGCATATGCATATAAAGAATGTATTTTTTTATTTAAAACATTTTAAATATTGAGGTTATCAGTGGAACAAAGTTGAAGCTCACAATATATTAAAGTTTGACATAAAGCCTGTACTGTTAAGATAAAAACAAAACTATAGACTATTAAACAAACAGGATGTATTCTACTGGATTTTCAGATTTATGTCCATCTTTTCCTTGGTTCTCAGAATTCAACTGACATTATTGCTCACATTCTACTCACTTTAAGTGTAGATAACATTTTTAAAACACGAGAAAGAAAGGGAATACTTAAAAATTCAGCTTAGGGAAATAATGTAGCAGAAGAACTTGGTAGGGCAAAAAAAAAAATTGAACAGATACCTAAAGAATGGTATTTTTAAAAGTCTGGGCAGATACTTATGCCTGTAATCCCAGCACTTAGGGAGGTTGAGGTGGGCAGATGAAATGAGGTCAGGAATTTGAGGCCAGCCTAGCCAACATGGTGAAACCCCATCTCTACTAAAAATACAAAAAAAAAAAATTAGCTGGACATTGTGATGTGCACACCTGTAATCCAGCTTCTCCGGAGGCTGAGGTAGGAGAATTCCTTGAATCTGGGAGGCAGAGTTTGCAGTGAACCAAGATCCCGCCACTGCACTACTGCCTGGGTGACAGAGCAAGACCCTGTCATAAAAACAAAACAAAACAAAAAAAGATTGAATAATGAAAGCATCAATGTTTCGAATAATAAATATGCATTATCTATGCTGTGAGTTGATAAGGAACTTCAGCAAAGTCTCAGGATATGAAATTAATGCTCAGAAATCACAAGCATTCCTATACACCAATAATAGACAGTCAGGGAGCCAAGTCATAAGTGAACTCCCATTCACAATTGCTACAAAGAGAATAAAATATCTAGGAATACAACTTACAAGGCATGTTAAGGACCTCCTCAAGAAAAACTACAAACCACTGTTCAAAGAAATAAGAGAGGACACAAACAAATGAAAAATCAATCTATGCTCATGAAGAATCAATATCACTAAAATGGCCATACTGCCCAAAATAATTTAGAGATTCAATGCTATCACCACCAAGCAACCATTGACTTTTTTCACAAAAAAAAGACAAACAAACTACCTTAAATTTTCTATAAAACCGAACAAAAAAAAAAAAAAGCCTGAGCAAAAAAGAACAAAGCTGGAGGCATCACGCTACCTGACTTCAAACTATGATAAAAGGCTACAGTAACTAAAAAGCATGGCACTGGTAACAAAACAGAAATATAGAACAACAGAACAGAACAGAGGCCTCAGAAATAATGCCACCCATCTACAACCATCTAATCCTTGACAAACCTGACAAAAACAAGCAATGGGGAAAGGATTCCCTGTTTAATAAATGGTGTTGGGAAAGCTGGCTAGCCATGTGCAGAAAACTATAACTGGACACCTCCCTTACACCTTATACAAAAACTAACTCAAGATGGACTAAAGATTCAAATCTAAAACCCCAAACCATAGAAATCCTAGGAAAAACCTAGGCTATACCATTCAGGATATAGGCATGGGCAAAGACATCATGACTAAAACACCAAAAGCAATGGCAATAGCCAAAATTAACAAATTAGATCTAATTAAATTAAAGAACTTCTGCACAGCAAAGTAAACTGTCATCAGAATGAAGAGACAACTTACAGAATGGGAGAAACTTTTTGCAATCTATCCATTGGACAAAGGTCTAATATTCAGAATCTACAAGGAACTTAAATAAATTTACAAGAAAAAAAACATTAAAAAGTGGGTTAAAGATAAAACAGACACCTCTCACAAGAAGAGATTTATGTGGCCAACAAACATATAACAAAAGCATTATCATCACTGGTCATTAGAGAAATGCAAATAAAAACCACAATGAGATACCATCTTACACCAGTTAGAATGGTGATCATTAGAAAGTCAGGAAACAACAGATGCTGGAGAGGATGTGGAGAAATAGAAATGCTTTTATGCTGTTGGTGGGAGTTTGAATTAGTTCAACCATTGTGGAAGACAATATAGCAATTTCTCAAAGATCTAGAACCAGAAATACCATTTGACCCAGCAATCCCTTTACTGGGTATATACCCAAAGGATTATAAATCATTCCTCTATAAAGACACAACACATGTATGTTCATTGTAGCATTAGTCACAATAGCAAGGACTTGGAACCAACCCAAATGCCTATCAATGTTAGACTGGGTGAAGAAAATGTGGCACATATACACCATGGAACCTATGCACCCATGAAAAAGGATGAAGAGTTCATGTCCTTTGCAGGGACATGGATGAAGCTGGAAACCATCATTCTCAGCACACTAACACAGAAACAGAAAACAAAACACCACATGTTCTTACTCATAAGCAGGAGTTGAACAATGAGAACACATGGGCACATGGAGGGGGATGTTACACACTGGGGCCTGTCAGGCCTGTCTTCCCTAGGGGAGGGATAGCATTAGGAGAAATACCATTAGGTATTTCAACCAGATGACTGGTTGATGAATGCAGCAAACCACCAAGGCAGGTGTATACCTATGTAACAAACCTGCACATTCTGCACATATAACCCAGAACTTATTAAAGTAACTCTTGTAATTGGAGAATAGTGTAAGAATTTATATATTCAATAATAGATAATTTTCTGATTCTAAACATATTGCATAAAACATATATATAATTTTCAAACTTCAATGTGTGAAAGAAAATATTAAAATATCTAAGCAAAACCACTGATATCATTTGGATGTGTCCCCACCCAAATCTGATCTTGAATTGTAGCTCCCATAATCCCCATGTGTCATGGGAGGAACATGGTGGGGGATAATTGAATTATGGGGGCAGATTTTTTTTTTTTTTTTGCTATTCTTGTGATAGTGAATAAGTTTTGAGATCTAAGGGTCTTATTAAGGCAGTTCACCTGCACACACTCTCTTGCCTTCTGCTATGTAAGACATGCCTTTGCCCCTTCCTCACCTTCTGCTGTGATTGTGAGGGTTCCCCAGCCATGTGGAACTGTAAGTACATTAAACCTCTTTTTCTTTATGAATTACCCAGTCTTAGATATTTCTTCATAGCATATGAAAATGGACTAATACAATCACAATGAGCTACTCAGTTCAAAGACTTACAACACCCTGACTTTATGCATATTCAGTGTTGTTTACTATAGTCAAATAAGGATGTACAAGTATGTACAAGGTTAACTAACCATGTGACTTAGAGGATGCAACTTAACTTCTTTAATTTTATTTATTTATTTTCTTTTTTTATTATTATACTTTAAGTTCTGGGGTACATGTGCAGATCATGCAGGATTGTTACATAGGTATACACATGTGATGGTGGTTAGCTGCATCCAACCCCTGTCATCTACATTAGATATTTCTCCAAATGCTATCCCTCCCAATCTTCCTACCCATTGCTATCCCTCTCCTATGTCCCCCACCTCTAACAGGCCCCAGTGTGTGATGGTCCCCTCCCTGTGTCCTCATTGTTAAACACCCACTTATGAGTGAGAACATGCAGTGCTTGATTTTCTGTTCTTGTGTCAGTTTGCTGAGAATGATGGTTTCCAGATTCATCCACATCCCTGCAAAGAATATGAACTCATAGTTTTTTATGGCTGCATCATATTCCATGGTGTACATGTATCACATTTTCTTTATCCAGTCTATCATTAATGGGCATTTGGGTTGGTTCCAATTCTTTGCTATTGTAAACAGTGCCACAATGAACATACATGTGCATGTGTCTTTATAGCAGAACAATTTATAATCCTTTGGGTATATACCCAGTAATGGGATTGCTGGGTCAAATGGTATTTCTCTTTCTAGATCCTTGAGGAATCACCACATTGTCTTCCACAGTGGTTGAACTAATTTACACTCCCATCAACAGTGTAAAAGTGTTCCGATTTCTCCGCATCCTGTCTAGAATCTGTTATCTCCAAAATGTTTAATGATTGCCATTGTAACTGGCATGAGATGTTATCTCAATGTGGTTTTGATTTGCATTTCTCTAATGACCAGTGATTATGAGCATTTTTCATATGTTTGTTGGCCACATAAATGTCTTCTTTTGAAGAGCTTCTGTTCATATCCTTTACCCAAATATGGATGGGTTTGTTTGTTTTTTTCTTGTAAACTTGTTTCAATTCTTTGTAGATTCTGGATATTAGCCACTTGTTAGACGAGTAGATTGCAAATATTTACCCCATTCTGTTTGTTGCTGGTTCACTCTAATTATTGTTTCTTTTGCTGTACAGAAATTCTTAAATTTAGTTAGATCCCAGTTGTCTATTTTGGATTTCGTTGCCATTGCTTTTGGTGTTTTAGTCATGAAGTCCTTGCCTATGCCTATATTCTGAATGGCATTACTTAGGTTTGCTTCTAGGGTTTTTATGGTGTTAGGTCTTATGTTTAAATCTTTAATCCATCTTGGGTTAATTTTTGTATTAGGTGGAAGGAAGGGATCCAGTTTCACCTTTCTGCATATGGCTAGCCAGTTTTCCCAACATCATTTATTAAACAGGGAATCCTTTCCCTATTACTTGTTTTTGTCATGTTTGTCAAAGATCAGATGGTTGTATTTGTGTGGTGTTCCTTCTGAGGCCTGTGCTCTGTTCCATTGGTCTATGTCTCTGATTTGGTACCAGTACCATGCTGTTTTGATTACTTAGCCTTGTAGCATAGTTTGAAGACAGGTAGCATGATGCCTCCAGCTTTGTCCTTTTTGCTTAGGATTGTCTGGGCTATGCAGGCTCTTTTTGGTTCCATTTGAAGTTTAGGGTGTTTTCTTTCCAGTTCTGTGACAAATGTCAATGGTAGTTTAATGGGGATAGCATTGAATCTATAAATTACTTTGGGGAAGATGGCCATTTTCATGATATTGATTCTTTCTAACCATGAGCATGGAATGTTTTTCCTTCTGTTTGTGTCCTCTCTTATTTCACTTGTGCTTATTGAAATTTTCCACATAATAAGTTGCTGAGGTGATAGTGAACTCTGAAATCTAGGAAAGGTGTCAGAGTAAATACATATTTTCTATAAGGCACAGAAATGCATTTTTCATGGGTCCCAGTTTCTCCAAATTGACAAATCAACAACAATGACCTCTTGGATAAAAATGATCTACAGTAGCATATGCAGCTGCTGGGAAGCCATATTTTATAAACTTTATAATAGCAAAATTAAGCAACACCCTTGAATTTTACTTATACTGCTCATTCATTTAGGCAGGTATCCTCTAATTTCAGATTTAGAAAAACATTGCACTCATAGGATTTTGGTTTTCTTTGAGTAGGAAATAATATATAACAGCTTTTATTTCAGATATCAATACAGTAGTACAGTTACCATGTGAGGCATTTTGCCAGCTTTCTAGACATGCCTCTGGCAAGACATCACATAAAGAAATGAAGTCTGTAAACTCAAAGTGTTTGAGAGACTGGTAAACCCTGGTTATATCATTGTTTATGTGACTTCTGAAGCCCTCTGAGAACTAGCTTCAGTTTTACTATATTATACCCACTCATGATAGCTATGATCACTAGGACAAAGGTCATCTCTCTTGAAAGATCCAGAAAATCATGTCAGCATACAGTCAATAAATATTTGTCCAGTGTCTGCTATGCCACAGTTTTGAAATAAAATAGCAAAAAGCAAAGACAAAGATCTGTAACACCCAAGAGCTTAATTGTAGTTGAAAAAGGCAGAAAGCAAACTTTTTAAAATGAGATTTTTAAAAATGAGATTTCTTTTGATTTTCAGTCCAACATGAAAGGAACTGGGAAGCCATTACTCCTATACAGACAACAGGAAAAAAAAAGCTGAACCAAACTAAAATTCAACAACTCTTCTGAGATCTACGAAATAATTAGAGTCACCTGGCAAACCATTGCTATAAAAACTAGAGAGAAATGAAGTATGAAGAATCACAGCTTACTGAGAGTTAAAGTCCAGAGGCAGAAACCAGCCAGTGGAGTCAGAACTGATAGAAATAGTTAAACTGAGAGGACAAATTGCTGAAGGTTCATTGTGAGCTAGTGTGGAAATTAAAAACTGAGTGACCTAGTCATAAGGGCTCATTAGTTTTACTTCTAGGAACCCCATCGGGTTTCTAAGTTGAAGACCAGAGAAAAATCTCATGCTTCCAGTGAAGAGACGGAAAAAGTAGCCATTTTGAAATTGCCCAGAATATTGTTTCTCTTTAACAAAGGGCTTCCCTCAGAAGAAACAATTTTATCAAAATCTACTCAATATGTGTTTTATCAGAGCTTAATTGAGTAGAGCAAGGGAAATAACTCAACTCCAGATCCCTCTAGTCATCATTTTCACATAAAGACAGACAACAAAACAGAAACCTGAGAAGTACATTTGAAAATCGCAGCCAGAGGCTCACTGAAACAGAGACTTAATCACAGGATTACAAAGCATCACCCACCCTTCTGTACACACCTTACCACCACACCAACTATTACAGAGAAAAAGAATCAAGGTAAGTTAGATAGGCAGCAATAAATATATCATTTGATATCCTACATAGAACAGTTAGAGATGATGATAGGTGACCTTCATTAAATAAAAAATAAGCTAATAGGAAGTTGAAGAAATGGAGAGGTGAGCAATGTGGCTGCCTGAAAGCAAATGTTCCCAGCATAAAAAAAAAAAAAAAAAAAAACGGGTAAATTATCTGAAGATTGTGTTTCCTTGGTGTGCTCAAGGAAGAATAAATATGACACTGTCACAATAATGAAGAGAATGTGGTAAAAGTTAAGATCAGAGCTATAGTTAGGGGCAATCATGAAAGACCATAAGGAATTCAGCTTTTAATTGCAATGAACTAAAAAGTTATAAAATGATTTTTAATGGAGTAGTTACATGACCTTACCACTCTGGATACAGTACAAAAATTACTTCATAGGGGCAAGCTGAAACAAAAATCTAGCCAAAAGATCACACAATATATCTTTAATTATTTAGATTAGATGCTAAGGAGTCCTCCCGCCCCGTGGAAACACCATCATTTATTCAAGTGCTTATAGATAATAAATAAGTAAAATGTATCATTGTCATTAATATATATCAGTACTTACATACTGATATATATTTTCTGGATACATGTACATGCATATCTAGAAAAAAAATCACAAACCTGACCACATTTATCACTAAATGGTTATGAAAAATGTCTCACAAACGTTCTTGTGTGCTATAAAGACTTCCTCTAAAATGACCAGTATATAAGATGATTGTTATGTATATTTCCCATTATCTTTCTTAATAAGGGATTGCACATTTTTTCTAACACAAGCTCTAATGGCAGTGTTGACTAGTTTGCTTAGATCATAAAAGTTCAGATTGCTATGGGCCCTTAAATATCATCTAGGGTTTGTCACACTTCATTGATCTTTGAAATCACCTGGAACACATAAAAGCACAAAATTCCCAACTCCTGGAGTTTCTGACACTATCCTTGATGGTAAAGACTGAATCTCTCTTTTTAAATGTGCTTTAAAATGATTACAGTAATCAGTCAGATTTGACAACAATTCATTACAGAGTTGAGTACTCTTTACTTCATCTGTGCTGATTATTATTTGATTTGTGATTGAATTATTTAAACAGTGATTGAATACTTTCAGTGATAGAGAACTTTTATCTTAATAAAATACTTTTTCTTTTGGGATATATCTCTTGTGATTTTTCAAAATTTTAAATAGTAAACACTTTGCAGAATATTCATTACTTTAGTCATTTTATATATCTCTTGCCACTTCTCTTATTCAATAAAACATAAATTTCAAATTGAGTCTATGCTATATTTTGAATTTGTCCAGTATGCTTCATTTCCTCTGCACCACCCTATATCCAGCCCACATCTTCGCCTAGTGTACCACAATATTACCCTGATATTTTCTTTTTAAATTATATCTATAATCTCTTACTCAATTCATTCTCCATACAACATTTGAAATGATCTATTAGTGATCCAAATAGTATTGTGTATTATTCAGACTCCTCTTTTCTGCACATGTACTTTCTCTCTATATACCTATCTACTATTATTTTCATTCATTTCTTTTCTTTGTCTCTGGCTTATGTTGATTATCTTGGCAAATAATATTGTCTCAGCTAAGTTCACTCTTCTCATCCTTTTAATTTGTTTTGCAAGCATTGTATCCTCAATATTAATGTTAGTACCTTAGGGAATTCTTTCTTTATCATAAAGTCTAGTCAAGTTCCCCTTGCTACATAATATTCTAAACATTCTTGTTCTTTTTTCTTCTGCTCCCTCTTCTCCTTGTTGTTTCTCTTCCTCCTCATTTTCCTCCTTCTCCTTTTTCTTCTCCTCCTCCTCCACTATACCTAAAGCTAAATAAGGAATGAAACTGCAGAATTTTGCTTTACCATATATTTCTCCAAAACACTAGGCACAGTCCTTGCCACATATTTTGTATTTAATAACAAATTGGTACATCCCAAGGGATTCTAGAGAAGAAAAAAAAAAACCTTAAGAGAGAAGATGATGTATTATTCATTGTCCAGTCATAAAATAAAAACCACATAATAATTAGAACATTAAATTTTTAATCTAAATTTATTTACTTGTTAATAACAGATTGCATATTAGGGAAAATGAAGTCATAAAACATACAAGTGTAGTGTATATTGAGAAAAATTACTACCTTCATTGCAGAAGCAGAATACAAAGGAAAGAGCAAATTTGCAAGATCCTAATCCAAGGTCGAAATTTAGATCTGACAAGAGAATATGAGAATGTCTTCTACTGCATGGCAGAGAAATTGTGTATGATTTAACAAGTCAGGATTGGCAGGCAGCAAATGTCTATGTAGATGTTAAAACACTTGCTAAGAAGCTAACTGAGGTGAGAGGTGAAACTCACTGAGAAATTTCCCGTGGGGTTGCTATAGAAACTTGCTGGATATGCTTATTCTAGAGCACCTGCAAAATTCACTTGGAAGCTGTCCAAGGAGAAGCTGCTACAAATTGGCTAGCATATATAAATAAAAATATATATTACAGCAAAGAGGAATTATAACCCAGCTTAAGCATGTCCAGAAGTTACTGTAAGTTTCATGTTCAAGTGGCTCAGAAGCTTTCAACACTGACTGCCATTGTATTAGCTCCTTTCCTACAATTTATGGCTATGCTTCCCTGGGGTGTTCCTTATGACTAATTGGCTGAAAAAAAAAAATCCTCACAATGGCTGCTTTACATATATGTAATATGATATGCTGGTACCATTCAAAAGTGGGCAATAGTGGCACTACAGCTTCACACAAGAATGCCACTGAAGAATAATGGAAAGACAAAATTATCCTAGTTGGCAAGACTTGAAGCAGTGCATTTAGTTGTCCAATATATCTAGAATGACAGAGGCCAGGAGCACAGATCTACATTATTTATGAAAAGTTGATAATGATTTGGTTGAATATTCAGGGCTTTGGAAAAAATAGGATTGGAAAATTGGTGACACAGAAATCTGTAAAAAAAGTGTCCACATTGACAGTTTAGAATTGGCACAAACTGCAAATATATTTGTTCCAGTGTGAGTATCCACCAAAGTATATTCCCAGGAGATGAGGTTCTAAAGAATCAGGTGGGTAAAATAAAATGCTCTATGGATATTGGTTAGCATCTTTTCCAAGCCCATCTAATGCTATCTCAACAGGCCCATAAACAAAATGATCATTGTGGTAGAAATGGAGGCTACACATGAACTCAACAACATGGAATTTCTCTTAGTAAGGCTTGCCTGACTAACACTAATGCTGAGTACTTAATATCTTAATATGGAGGCTAACAGTGAGGACTAGATATGATACCATTACCTTGGCAAGCTAAATAGCCTCATAGCTGTTGATTAGATTGGAACTCTTCCATCATGGAAGGGCAGATATTTTTTGTTATTTAAATCGATATATTTGGGATATGAATTGCCTTCTTCCCACATAATACTTTGCCAATGCCATCTGCTTTTAGTCTGTTCAGGCTGCTATTACAAACTACCACAGACTAGGTAGCTTATGAATAACAGAAATTTATTTCTCACAGTTACAGAGGCTGGTAAATTTAGAATCAAGTTGCTGGCAGATGTGACGTTTGGTAAGGGCTCATTTCCTGGTTCATATATGGCACCTTCTTACTGTGTCCTCACATGGAGGAAAGGGTAAATCAGCTCTCTTGAGTCTATTTCAAAAGGGCACTACGCCCATTTATGAAGACAGAGCCTAAGTACCTCTCCCAAGCCTCACCGCCTAATACTATTATATTGTGGATTAGAATTTCAAGGTATGAATTGGGGAGGGGACAAGGGACACAAACATTCAGATCATAGCATCATCATTCATGATCCTCCAGAATACTTTACCCACATTTACTGCATTCCTCATGGCAACATTGATGAAGAAATCCATTTCTCAGCAAAGGCAGAACAGCAATGGGTTCGTGGTCATGAAATTAACTTCTTGTAACATGTAGCCCAATCCACTTTTGGATGAATAGTGGCTCAGTTAATTTAAAAATAAAATGGCTTATTGAAGATTTTATCATGGTACCCACTGGGAGATAACATTTTAAAAGGATGTACCATGCGACTTGTATCATTTTAATCAGAAGACACTATAATTGTTTTTCGTCTCAGAAGTCACTATGCATGAGTCTAGAAGTCAAATGGTGGAAGTAAGGGAGACTCTGCTCACTCTCATTTCTAATAATCTCTCTGAATATTTGCATTCTTTCTTGGAAACCTTGCGCTCTGCCTGCTTTTAGAGGTATTAGTTCCTAAGACATGGATGCTTCTAGTAGGAGACACCACACTCATTCAATTGTAGAATGAGACTGCCTTTAGGCAATTTGGGAATGCTTTTGCCATTGAACAAATAGGCCGAAGTGAAGGGTTACTCTGCCAGCTGAAGTCATTAATGCCAATTACCAAGGAACTCTTTTGTTGCTGCTACACTGTGAAGGCAAGGAGGACGATGTCTAAAATCTCCAGGTGCTTTTCAGTACTTCTGCACTCGGTAGTCCAGGTTAATGAAAAACTGTGGCAATCAAAATAATGACTAAATTTAAAAAAAATTAAAAAATGGTTGTAAACTTAGACTCTCAATAAGAGTTTTACATCACAAGATTTACATTACTAAACAAGGCAAAAACTTCCAGCTGATGTACCGGCTACGTGCAAGGCATATACAGAATGCATAGTGGAAGAAGGAAGCTGTAGATATCAACTACTGTATTGTAACCAATTAGAGAGATAATAATCATAATAGCCTTGCATATTTTCCCTCTCTCTCTCTCTCTCTGTGTGTGTGTGTGTCTTTTACATACATGAAGGAAGGCGGGTAAGAAGGAAGGAAGCAAACGCAAACAATATACATTTATCTTCTCTCCTAAAATTGTTGGAACTACACATCTGCTTTTGAGGAGGTAAAAAAGAGATTTTCTCCTTTTCTACCCATTGTTCCTCAATCTCTGGTCTCCTTTAGGGCAAAATTTTCTTCAGTGCTAGTTCCCTTCATAGCATAATTAATCCCACGTTAGCCTCCTTCTGGATAATGTTTTGTCAATGATACACTACTTCATGGCTTCATCCAATTTCACCTCCTGCAGAGGGTAAATTCTCTTGTTCCTGGTTTCTGAAGCACTTAGTTTTTAGTGTCCTTAGGCCATCCTACAAGGGCTTCACAGTAGCATGTCACAAGTGAGACCCCTTCTTCCCTGCAAGTGTTCTCTTTTGGCTCTTCCTCAGGTGGCATTGTCATGCATGTTAAGGTGACAATCACCCCTGTAAATGGATTCCCCCATTAGCAGAGATAATGTATTTTAAAAGACATCTCTAACATTTTCACTACCCAGCAAGCCACGGAAATGCCTCCTTTCAGCCTTTGGTTTGTGTGGCAGGGATAAGGATCAAAGTGCAGGCAGAGTGGTGTGTCTGGTGAGGGCCTGGTCTCCACTTCCACAAATGGCGCCTTGAGTGCTGCATCTCCCAGAAGGGAGAAACACTGTTTCTCACCTGACAGAATCCACTCATGAAGAATCCACTTATTCATGAAGGAAGAACCCCCATAGCCTAATCACCTCTTAAAGTTCCCACCCTTCAGGACTACTAACATAGCAATGAAATTTTGATGTTAGTTTTGGAGGGAATAAGCTTTCAAAATGTAGCACTATGTTTCTTTTTAGTTCTCTTTAACTCTTAATAACCAATACCTCGTTAGTAATTCTTTACATCAAAGTTTATGTACTGAAATTATTGTGTCGTTTCTATCAACTGATTTGAATTCACTCACCCAAGAGACTTTGGATCTTTGAATTATCTTAGGTGTAGAAATAGATATGATGACTCTCTACTATGGCAACAGGGTTTTTATTACCAGATTGAAAAGTTTTTTCTTGCTTTCTCATGTTAATCAAGCTTTAATCAAGCTGTATTCTAGTAACACATTCATCTAGTTCGGACCTAGGAACAATTAATTAAGCAGGACCAAAGTTTCTTACTGGCTAAGTCATTATGCATACCAGGGCGTCCTTGAGCTGCCCTTCATGATTAATATGTCAACTTCATCTTCGGCAGTTCAGTGCTGTGACTTGGCCTCTGGTACCCCAGGATCCGATATTCCATACCGAAATCAGAAAGAACATAACAGTTGCAATATCCCCCATAGTCATAAATACCTACAAAGGACAACAATCGCAGGGATTTTCATGGATTAAGGTGTTTCCCTCATGAGTACATTTCTTGCTACCTTAATAAAGGGGGTGATTTCTAGACTGTCTCTTAAACACAGAGATTAGGACTACATGTTTCACATGATCATTCTACTTCAACATACCCATCAACTAAAGCCCCAGGATTCCCTCTTCCACATCACACCAGGGAAGTACTAACATATAAATTCTCATGAAACACAGGCCACTGTTTTGTCCAAGTTTTTCTTAAAAAAAATCCATGGTTAAATGTATCTTCAGGTCCACAATCTACCACATTATATCCAGAATCTATAATAAGTATACCTGTATTAATAAATTGAGCCCAATTTAGTGTTTGTATCCCAATGTCCTTTGTCTGAAACCCTTAGAATCAAGTTAAAGAATGGGCTAGGCATGGTAAACCCTTAAGATTGGCTGGCTTGCATATTATCAGTAAGGTCTTGGCTATAGAGGTATCCCCAGTTGTCTAATACTTGTCCCTGGAATAACTTAGGGCAGACAAAATATTGGCTTGGTGTGTGAGAGTTAAATAAAGCGGTGATTGGGAGTATGGATCTTGGATTTGTTGGTTTGCATGTGAAAGATGTGCTAGCAACAAGTTGTTTACACTCTCTAATAACTAGCTAACCATAAGAGGAGCAGTATTTCTAGCATTAGCAAGGCCCTGAGATGCCAAAGCATCATAAATTACAGAACATTACAAATAATTCATACCATAGACAGGAGCTGAAAAGCAGAAAACTTCCCATTGGGATGCCAAAGAAATGCACTGATTCTGACTGGTTTCCAACTGAACCCACTGAAAAGCCACCCTGGTGGTGCTGTTGAAACTAATTAAAAGTCACCCTCTCATATGCTGGTGGAACTCACTGGGAAGCCACCCATGGAAGTATAACTAAAATATGATGAGAAACTACCTGCTAGGATGCTTGCAAAACTTGTAGGAAGGCCAGTTGTAGTTCTAACAAATTCCTGGGAAATTGCCTGGGGCTATGTCACTGAAGAGCCACCTAGAAGGTCAGTATCTCTGGGCATCTCACAGGAACTGGTCTCCACACACTGCAGGAGCAAAGAAGACAGAGGAACCAATCAGACTGGCACTCTTTAGTGACTCAGCCTGATATCATGTTAGCTGGAAAAAGAGAAATGTTTACAAGGTCTGTTTCTAGTATCACAAAGCAGTAAAAGACAGGTGGGTTTGATCTATGAGGGAATAATTTCATAATGCAAATCTGGCATGTGATATTGTAAACACATTAATATTTGGAATAAGTTAAATGTCAGTCAAATATTTACTCTGTGGTACAAAACCTGCTACATACCAAACACACATGTACCTGCACACACATACACTCATAATTCCTGATAGATTCTCTCACACAAGTTAATGTGTATGTATTTTAGGTCTCTTTTTCTCTAATTCTTTGCACTTGTAATTTAACAAGCTATCCACTTTGAACTAGAGAATTTGGAGGCATCTAAGGTCCCTTATTATTTTTTTTATTCCTCATCCAATTTGTTACAAATCTTGGCCAATGCTAGCTCTTTTCATATTTATCAACTGATTTAAATAGCATAGGGTATGCAATAGAGTACAGTAGCAGGTTTGTTGAATGAAATGTTTGAAGTAGCACGTATTAATTCCATTGTAGTTTTACAAGGCCTAAAAATAATTTAGCACATTTTTTTTTCTTCTGCCAAAGTGATCTTGGAAGCAAATGCTAAGATAAAGCTACTATCAACTGGAATCTGAGATTAACTATAATGATCTAAATATGCTGCTAGTAGGATAGATTCATAGTGTTCATGGGAAATAAATTTATGTACTGCTAAGCCATGAGATGTTAAGATTGCTTGTTACTATGCAATACCCTCAGATATACTATGGCCAATTCGTCATTGTATTAACTCTATTAAAGTTAAGAGTAGGATTGAGATGTGTTAACAACTGCCAAACAACCCATCATTTCTCTTAGTCTATGTCTGCTTATCTTCAGGGGCATGCTAATGTTTTCATGTATTATGACCCTGGCAGCACTTTCTTTCCATGAAGGCATCTCTTTCTCTTCTTTAATAATTTTTTTCTTCATCTTGTCTTCTCTGCCTTGCATTTTAACCACTTTTCCCAAATTATTTACAATGCGGGTTCATTTGTCATTTCATGCAGGGTGCATGACTAACTCAGGAAAGATTCAGTCTTTTGTTGTATTATGACCTTCAACTGATTGGATGAGACCTACTATGGAGAGCAACGTGCTTCACTCAGTCTACCTATTTAATTGTTATTTTCATCCAAAACCACTCCCACAGAAACACCCAGCATAATGTTAAACCAGTCAGGTTGCCACATGAAATTAAGCAACACAACATATAATTACTTTTATATCACTAATTTCTTTGTTATTTGGAAAATGTACTTTTAATTATCTCCTGTATCTAAAAATCAAGTTTTATGCCAAAAATACTTTATTTTCATTATATCAGAGTGATAAATGCAAGATTAATATGACAGTTTTACAATATATGTTGAGTTCCTTTCAAGAAGTAAATAAATAAATGACATTTTAACTAATATATCATAGTATTTTAATATATTCAACAGAGCTTCTGTCATTCACTATATGACTTGAATAATAAAAAAGTAGGAAAAATATTTGTAAAAATATTTGAATAGTTTATGAATAGATAAGTACACATCCTCTGTTTCATAATATCAGATACAGTATTGTAAAAGATGATAAAAGGAAAAAAGGAATATATTCTAATTCAATTTGATTTTAATGTTTGTACTGTAAATGTTACCTTGAAGTATTTGTCAATATTTACTTTATCAGGGGAAATCAGATTAAGGCTCAAAAGATCTAATTTCTAATTCAGCATTTAAAAATAATTTGTATATGAAAGTTTGATTTATATGTTTTGTGTTAAAATAGATTGCTGACTTTTTTTTTCAGTGAAAAGGGAAGAACTGAGGAAATACCTCCAACATCAGTAGGTACAGGGGAGGGAAGACACTGATGATAGCTTAGATAGGCACTCTACTTTAGCCTTCCTTTAAAACAAAAGGCCATTTCATTGCTTTCAAAGTGTATTGCATAGGATTGTCTTGGTTATGAGGGCTCTCTTGTGATTCCATATGAAGTTTAAAGTGGTTTTTTCCAGTTCTGTGAAGAAGGTCATTGGTAGCTTGATGAGGATAGCATTGAATCTAAATGGTTTTCAATTTAACTAGCTGTAGGATTTGCCATCCCCATCAGACAGTTTGTATCATGATTTGATACTTTCCATAATTCTAATAGTACTTCTATTAAAAAGTTAAAAACAATAGGAGTCTGCCCTAGCTTCTACATCTTTTGTGGAGAAACCCACAGGTACCCCTGGATATATTCCCACACACAGTCATATTGTTATCACTCAGTGATTCAATGATGTGGATAAATATATATATATATATATATATATGATATATATTGTATTTACATATCACAATTAATATAATACATATTATTAATATATATCCTGCCTGCCTAGGATGAAAATCAATACTATCTGTTACAAAAGGGTAGACCTGACGCTGACTATCACATTAACAAAATCTAAACCCAGAGAAGAGTTAGTAACAACTAGGACAAAATTTTGCCACCAGTATTTGAACCTATTAATATCCAGTATACATTCTGCAATCTCACCCCCAAGTCTTCCCTATTAATAGGTAATAAAGAAGATCATCTAGTACACATCCTACAATCTCATCCCAAAGTTGTCTGTATTAACAGGAAGTAAAGAAGATCATCTCTTGCCCAGTAAATCAACATTTTAGACATGTTTACTACCAATACCCAAGGAATTTTATCAAATCCCATTAATCTGTCTCCAAAGAGCCAATATCCTTTTCTTCTTATAAATGTTTATCAATGTCAGTATTCCATCTTCATAGCTAAAATTGTCAAGATCTAGGAAAAATTTGTGATTTTATTCAGCTTGCTAGCTAACATATTAGGTTGCTCTAGTTTTATAGATGCTGGCAGAACACACATGAGACTCATGTGTCAGAGACATATAATTTTATTGCTTTATGGTAATCAGAGCAGCATAAGCATTTGTGTATTTCCTCAGTCCTCTTTGCCACTAATTCCCATGAGAGCAACCCAGCCGAACCCAGATGGATGACTGCAAATGTAGCTGTTTACATTATATGAAGGGAAACACTCATTTAGAAAACGAATCTTTTATAATGAGTAGTAAGCCTGTCTGCTCCATGGTTAGACACTCTCTGTCTTCCTAGCTACTAAACAAACATCATTAGAAAGACAGTCTAGAACAAAAGCAGCCAATGTTTCTGAAAAATGACAAGAAACTGGATAGATGCATAAATAGTTGCTCCCCAATATTGGCTTATTAGATTTATCTACTCTTCTATTTTTCTATCTTCTCTCACCTCCTCCTTCCCTCTGTATCTCATGCCTCCCTCTCTTTCCCCTCCCTCCCTCCCTCCCTCTTTCTCTTCCCTTCCCTTCTCCTTCCCTCCTTCCTTCCTTCCCTCCCTCCCTCCCTCCCTCCCTCCCTCCCTCCCTCCCTCCCTCCCTCCCTCCCTCCCTTCCTTCCTTCCTTCCTTCCTTCCTTCCTTCCTTCCTTCCCTTTCTCTCTTTCCAGATGAAGTTCTGTACTTGGCTTTAATTCACTTCATAAAGATAAGACTAATACACACTGAAAATTCATATTCTCAAAGGATTTCTGTAAAAATTATAGTCAATGGGCCTAAAAAGATACCCCAGATATTCTATTTTTAACATGGGGCCATGGGAAGTAAATATATTGAAGATATATAAAAGCAAATGACACACACTTGTATGTGGGTCTACTAATGAAAAAATTGTAAGTTCAGCCTAAATTAATCTGCTTAAATAATAAAATTAAGGAAATAAAAATGTAGACTATTGGCTGATGTTGATATTCACTCAGGGTGACTGGCAAAATATTAAATATTAGGAAACATTATAGATAGTAATCTCAAACCTTTTGGGAGGCCAAAAGGTTTTATTGGGGCAGGATAAAGGCAGCCAATCATTTATATTACCATAGGAAAGATATGGAGATGATCAAAGGCTTTACCCCACATCTTTTGTCTCTATTCCTGTTTACTCATGTAAATTTTATGCTGGGTGGTCCTCTCACGGGAAGATCAAAGCAGAATTACCTGTTAATAGTGTTTACTCTGGGACCCTGAATCTAGAGCTTTTAGCAGTCCTAAAACCACTCTCTTAACCATGTTAATTATCCACATGTGTTAATTTAGAACCTCTATTATAAAGTCTATGGAATAAAAGTATGGAGGTATAGGGATTCTTGACTGATTGGTTGCATTTCACCCTCTGAAAACAGCAAACCACCATTCCAAGACCATTTGTATCACTGTGATGGTGTGAAAGTGTATTCATTCATAAGGCATTGAGTCAGGGTCTGCAGGACAGACCTCTGCAGGTGGTTGTCAAGGTCTCAGCCCAGGCGCAGTGGCTCCTGCCTGTAATCTCAACACTTTGGGAGGCTGAGGTAGGTGGATCACAAGGTCAGGAGTTTGAGACCAGCCTGGCCAACAAGATGAAAACCCACCTCTTATAAAAATACAAAAATTAGGCAGGCATGTACCACCATGCCTGCTACATGGGAGGCTGAGACAGGAGAATCATTTGAACTTGGGAGGTGGATGTTACAGTGAACCTAGATTGCACCACTGCACTCCAGCCTCTCAATATTGGCTAATTAGATTCATCTACTCTTCTATTTTTCTATCTTCCCTCACCTCACCTCTGGGTTTTCCTCAACTCTGGGAGGTGAGGGAAGATAGGTGATCCCATTTTTTTTTTTAATCAAATGGGAGTAACAAAAGAATAGTCTACCACTTGTAATATAGATCAAGAATGTAGTGAAAAAAAATGGTTTTATAGACCTACCTTTAGTTTGATTGATTCCAGTATCAAAGTTTTGATTTCTATTTCCTCATCATTTTGAAGCAAGGGGATTTAGAATACATTACCTTATCTTTAGATCCTATAGAAGGGGCGGTGAGGGAAGATAGAAAAATGGAAGAGTAGATAAACTACTCTTCTATTTTATCTATATAAACACAGGGGGACTCTGTCTCAAAAGAAAAAAAGGAAAGAAAAGTAGTCTATCAGAGGGTAGATATCTAGCAATTAAGAAATATTTTGCTGCTTAAATATTTTAGAGAATCAACAAGAGGACTTAAAGTCTTTTCCTCTCTTCGTTTCAAAAGATGAAGGTGTAAATTATGCTTATTGTTATAGCCTATGTTTCTTAATGATTACAGCCTAGTACATATATATAACTTTGTTTTGATCAGTATGATTTATCATTTCATCACATTCAAAATATTCAGCTATTCAGAAAGAAATTTTTTCTTATTAATTATACTGAAGTGATATTGTCTCAGTATCTCTGAAATAGTAATTAAGGGACACATTTTGTCTTAAGAGTAATGTTGGAGACAGCACAGATTTTATTTTCTCACATTCTTGGTTTGTATACCTATATCTGATTGCTTTCAATATAAATGGAAAAGGCTATTGTGCTAGCATATTATTATTAAAAGAAAATATTACTTATATTATTTCATAAAAACTTTGGCTCTCACACCATAAATTCAATGTGTGAATTCTCACAGAATTTTTCTTAGGATGTTAGATTTTTTAAATATTGCCTAAAGTGTTATCCAAAAAATACAAGCTCCAAATTTACTCACTTATGTTACAGTGATATCAAAGCATACATTTTTTAGTTTTAATAAATGTTTTGTAGGTTATTTAGCAGAGTAAAATGGTAGTAAAATTAATGATTCCCTTCAAGTATAAAATATAAAATAATAAATTATTTTTGTGAAAATAATATATCAGCTTTTACTTGTGAAGAATATTAATAAAACACATTATACTACATCAAATATATAGGTAGCTATTTGGAAGCTATCAGAATGTCAGAAGAAAATGTACTGTTAGTAATCAAATAATTTATGATATCCCTATTATTACACACAAATCTAAAGCTATACTTGTTAGCTCTTTATTAAAATTTGGGATAGCCTCTTTAGGCTAGTAAAACTCACAAAATTAAACCATTTAAATTTTTAAAATATATTTTTAGATTTACCAATCACCTCCAGTCTTTGCTTTGAAATTTAAATTATTAAATAGCCATTGCATTTTACTTATGGTGAATATGAAACATGATAAGGGACAATAGTTGACCAGAACAGCATTGTTATTATGAGAATTTGTTTTAATTCAGATGACTAAATGTAGAAAAGTATTTCATTTCAATACAATGTTATAAAGAGATTAAGTTTATGTTGTGTTTTAATCACAAAGTAAACCAAGTTTCCATTTTATTCAATCTACTTGATAACTAAGCCTTGGTTAGTGAACAAAATTAAGTGGAACTGATTTCTTCTTTCTCAAAATATTCTTAGAGTACATATGGGGTTTTAGGAAGGAAGATGTGTGTGCGTGTGTGTGCATGTGTGTGTGTGTGTATGTGTGTGTGTAATATTTTTAACTTGATTGAAGATTGCAAACATGAAAAACTAAAATTATTTCTTGTGTAAAAAGAGGGAAAATACCAAAGTTAATAAATCCAACACACTCTCAGATCTAAATTTTGCAAGTTTTATTGCAGGCTTTTAAAGACAACCCTAAAAAAATGATTTGATTTTTTAAGCACTTTTTTTTTTTTTGAGACAAAGTCTCAATCTATTACTCAGGCTGGAGTGCAGTGGTATGATCCCCTCTCACTGTAACCTCCACCTTCTGGGTTCAAGTGATTCTTTTACCTCAGCCTCCCAAGGAGCTGGGATTATAGGAGCCTTCTACCATGCCCGGCTAATTTTTTGTATTTTTAGTAGAGACGGAGTTTCACCACACTGGCTAGGCTGATCTTGAACTTCTCACCCTACGTGATCCTCTTTCATTGGGTTCAAAAAGTGCTGGTATTACAGGCATGAGCCACTGCCAGGCCCATCCTTATTTTTTTTTAATCAAATGGGAGTAACAAAATAACAGTCTGCCACTTATGATATAGGTTAAAATGTAGTAAAAAAAATTAGTCTTATAGACTTGTCTTCAATTTGATTGATTAGAGTATCAAAGCTTTTAATTTCTATTTCCTTGTCAGTTCAAAGCAAGGTGATCTAGAATAGTCATCCTATCTGTAAATCCAGATAAAGTATTCTCTGTAAAGATTATTCATCATAGATATTTCTTTTGACTTAAATGGTGAAAAAAAGACTAGCAAGCTTCACTCATTAGTATGTGTATTTTAACATGATATGGAAGATGGGGTTGGTTTTGAAAAGATAGAAGTTAGAAGGTGTTATAGCTCAAGAAAAAGAATAATCCATGGGAACATATCATAGTGATATGTTCCATTTTTATGAAATTGTTAAAATGCCAAAGGAGAAAAACTAGAATGCATAGGTAAACTTGGATACAATACAGTAAGCTAGGAATTGGTCATAACAATTCTTTAATATTTGTATACATAGAGTTACTTTAACACATACCTATTTTAGCCATATGTAAAGATATCTTAAAAATCTAAACACACACACACACACACAGCACCTGAATTTTTATATTTTGGTTTAGAATATCTTAATGTACCATAAGGGCTAAATAAAGGAAGGCATAATGATAAAAAGCATTGAAATCCTTTGTGTATTTTAAAGGGAGTCACATATTATTTTAATGGGGTAGGGGATGTTGCTGTGGAAATGGGAAGAAGAAAATAAAGCCACTTTGGCAATTATACATTATTAAAGCTGAAATATATAAAAAGAGGAAAATAAAACAAAGCAAGGTCATGAAAGAATGATGAATATGGTGATATGGTTTTAGAAAATGTGAGATAAGGGGTTCCTTAGATTTTTAAAAATTATACATGTTTCTTTAAACATTTTTTAAAATTATACATGTGTCTTTAAACATGTATTTTATGCATTATAGTGTGGCGAGCATGTTCTTAAATGGGGTTCTTTAGATTTTTTTAAAAATTATACATGTGTCTTTATTTTATATTTTTATTGCATTTTAGGTTTTGGGGTACATGTGCAGAACATGCAAGACAGTTGCATAGGTACACAAATGGCAGTGTGTTTGGCTTCCTTTCTCCCCTTCACCCACATTTGGCATTTCTCCCCAGGCTATCCCTCCCCAGCTCCCCACCCCCCCACTGGCCCTCCCCTTTTCCTCCCAATAGACCCCAGTGTATAGTACTCCCCTCCCTGTGTCCATGTGTTCTTATTTTTCATCACCCGACTATGAGTGAGAATATGCGGTATTTCATTTTCTGTTCTTTGTTTTTTTTTTTTTTTTTCTTATTTTTTTATTGCATTTTAGGTTTTGGGGTACTTGTGCAGAGCATGCAATACAGTTGCATAGGTACACACATGGCAGTGTGTTCTGTTTGTTTTCACCCCTTCACCCACATTTGGTGTTTCTCCCCAGGCTATCCCTCCCCACTTCCCCCTCCCACTGGCCCTCCCCTTTTCCCCCCAATAGACCCCAGTGTTTGGTACTCCCCTCTCTGTGTCCATGTGTTCTCATTTTTCATCACCCGCCTATGAGTGAGAATATGCGGTGTTTCATTTTCTGTTCTTGTGTCAGTTTGCTGAGAATGATGTTCTCCAGATTCATCCATGTCCCTACAAATGACACGAACTCTTCATTTCTGATTGCTGCATAATATTCCATGGTGTATATGTGCCACATTTTCCCAATCCAGTCTATCATCAATGGGCATTTGGGTTGATTCCAGGTCTTTGCTATTGTAAACAGTGCTGCAATGAACATTCGTGTGCATGTGTCCTTATAGTAGAACAATTTATAGTCCTTTGGGTATACACCCAGTAATGGGATTGTTGGGTCAAATGGAATTTCTATTTCTAAGGCCTTGAGGAATCGCCACACTGTCTTCCACAATGGTTGAACTAATTTACACTCCCACCAACAGTGTAAAAGTGTTCCTTTTTCTCCACATCCTCTCCAGCATCTGTTGTCTCCAGATTTTTTAATGATCACCATTCTAACTGGCGTGAGATGGTATCTCAATGTGGTTTTGATTTACATCTCTCTGATGACCAGTGATGATGAACATTTTTTCATATGATTGTTGGCCTCATATATGTCTTCTTTCATAAAGTGTCTATTCATATCCTTTGCCCAGTTTTAAATGGGCTTGTTTGGTTTTTTTCCTGTAAATTTGTTTGAGTTCTTTGTAAATTCTGGATATCAGCCCTTTGTCAGATGGGTAAACTGCAAAAATTTTTTCCCATTCTGTTGGTTGCTGATTCACTCTAGTGACTGTTTCTTTTGCCGTGCAGAAGCTGTGGAGTTTCATTAGGTTCCATTTGTCTATTTTGGCTTTTGTTGCCAATGCTTTTGGTGTTTCGTTCATGAAGTCCTTGCCTACTCCTATGTCCTGGATGGTTTTGCCTAGATATCCTACTAGGGTTTTTATGGTGCCAGGTCTTATGTTTAAGTCTTTAATCTATCTGGAGTTAATTTTAGTGTAAGGTGTCAGGAAGGGGTCCAGTGTCTGCTTTCTGCACATGGCTAGCCAGTTTTCCCAACACCATTTGTTCAACAGGGAATCCTTTCCCCATTGCTTGTTTTTGTCAGGTTTCTTTAAAAACATTTTTTAAATTTATACATGTGTTTTAAATATGTTTTTCATGTGATATAATGTGGTGAATGTGTTCTTAAAATATCAGTGATGTCAATTTTGTATGCAAATAGCACTATTACCATTATCTTATATGTATATGTGTCTTTAAACAGTTTTTTGACACACAGAGCAGTATAGTCAACACATCCATTCACCACAATAACACTGCTCTCAACTGTGCACCCAAGTAGCATTCCAGGAATCAGCTTATTCAGGCATACATATCTTAATACATTTTAAAGCTACTTGAAATGTTGCAATATATATTTCTGTCACTCCAAAGCCTTATTTATGCTAGACAAATGAGTTCTTTCATGATCCCTATTTTTGTGACTGCTTTGAAAAGTGGACAAAGAGATCACTAGTACTTTATCAGACTACATTATAGAGACAACATAAAACAAATTTCATGAAAATCAGTAAACAACTATTTTAGTTTAAAAGTGCATAATCTGAGACAGGATGAAGATGGCTGAAAGGGAGCTTCTCCAGAGTGCAACTTCCAGCCAGTGAGACACAGACCCAGAGCTATATCTGCATCTCTGAATAAAGTACAGGGTTTTCTCCAAAGGGACTTATTGAACAGTGGGATTAATTTGAAAAATGGCAGGAAAAGCAGCCCAAAGGGAGCAAGCTGAGGCAAGGCTGCGAACTGCCCCACATGGAAAGTGCATCTGGCATGGAGGATGGTGGCAGGGGTGAGGGGGAGCTTCACATCCTTGATACTTCAATTCAGATACAGCACTTCACTTCGTGTCTTCAGCACCCCACAGCCCAGGGAAATGCCACCACACTGAGAACCACCCCAAGTTGCAGATCTGGGCAACAGCCCATGCCAGCAGCCCTGGCCAGACTGGTGTCCTGCCAGCACAGACCAGGGTGGAGATTTGGACTCACACCAAGAAGGCTTGTGAGAAGAAACTGCCTATCCCACAGAAGAAGGGAGAGTTGAAAGCAGGGAGAAGGATATGGCCAGACAGGTCCCACCCCCACAAGATCCAGCAAGCAGAGTCCCTCTCCCAGGAGAGTTTCACAGTTAACATATCAGATAGAGCTCCATCTGAGAGCAGCAAGTTCAGTGGAATGAAAGAAGCCCATTGGGAAGGCGGGGCTAATCCCACCAGCAAGAGTAGAAACCAGGCAAAGAATAAATGGCAGCCTGGCTGAGACTGAGGCAGCCCAGCAGTGCCTCCACAGGCAGACAACGGACAGACTTTCTCAAGTGGCACTCTGACACCTGCATTAAAAAAAAAATAAAAAATAAAAGAAGCCTCATACAGGAGAAATAACCCCAACTTTAACAGAAAGGATGTCCACTCAGAGATCCCACTCAAAACTGCCAACTTCAAAGATCAAAGATAGATAAATCCATGAAGATGGGAAGAAACCAGCACAAAAAGGATGACACCATCCAAGTCCAGAATGCCTCACCTCCCCAGAGATCACAATGCCTCACCAGCAAGAACAAAACAGGTGAGAGAATGATTTTGAGGAACTGACAGAAGTAGGCTTCAGAAGATGGGTAATAACAAACTTCTCTGATCTAAAAGAATATGTTCTAACCCAAAGCAAAGAAACTAAGAATATTAAATAAAGATGAGATGAAACACTAACTAGAATAACCAGACTAGAGAAGAACATAAACAACTTGATGGAGCTGAAAAATACAGCATGAGAACTTCGTGAAGTATACACAAGTTTCAATAGCCAAATCAATCAAGCAGAAGAAAGGATATTAGAGATTGAAGATCAACTTAATGAAATAAAAATATAAGGCAAGAAAAGAGAAAAAAGAGTGAAAAGAAATGAACAAAACCTCCAAGAAATATGGGATTACGTGAAAAGACCTAATCTATGCTTGATCGGTGTACCTGGAGAGGATGGGGAAAATGAATCCAAGCTGGAAAACACTCTTCAGGATCTTCTCCAGGAGAACTTTCCCAACCTAGCAAAGTAGTCTAACATTCAAATACAGGAAATACCAAGAACACCACAAAGATACTTCTCAAGAAGAGCAATCCTAAGGCACATATTTATCAGATTCACCAGGGTTGAAATGAAGGAAAAAATGCTAAGGGCAGCCATAGAGAAAGGTTGGGTTACCCACAAGGGAAAGACCATAGACTCACAGTAGGTCTTTCCACAGAAACCCTACAAGCCAGAAGAGAGTGGGGGCAAATACACAACATTCTTAAAGAAAATAACTTTCAACCCAGAATTTTATATCCAGCCAAACTAACCTTCATAAGTGAAGGAGAAATAAAATTCTTTACATAGAAGTATTAGTGAGAGATTTTGTCACTACCAGACCTGCCTTATAAGAGTTCCTGAAGGAAATACTAAACAGGAAAAAATCATCCAGTACTAGTCACTGCAACAATAAACCAAATGGTAAAGACCAATGATGCGATGAAAAGCTGCATTGACCAACAGGCAAAACAAACAACCGGTAACAAAATGGAAGGATCAAATTCACACGTAACAATATTAATATTAAATGTAAATGGCCTAAATGTCCCAATCAAAAGACACAGACTGGCAAACTGGGTAAAACATCAAAACCCATTGGTGCGCTGTATTTAGAAGACCCATCTCACATGCAAAGACACATATAGACTCAAATAGCACTATTACCATTATCTTATATGTATATGTGTCTTTAAACAGTTTTTTGACACACAGAACAGTATAGTCAACACATCCATTCACCACAATAACACTGTTCTCAACTGTGCACCCAAGTAGCATTCCAGGAAACAGCTTATTCAGGCATACATATCTTAATACATTTTAAAGCTACTTGGAAGAAGATCTACCAAGCAAATGGAAAGAAAAAAAAAGCAGGGGTTGCAATCCTAGTCTCTGATAAAATGGACTTTGAATCAACAAAGATCAAAAAAGACAAAGAAGAACATTACATAATGGTGAAAGGATTGCTACAACAAAAAGAGCTAACTATCCTAAATGTATATGCACCCAATACAGGAGCACCCAGATACATAAAGCAAGTTCTTAATGAGCTACAAAGAGACTTAGACTCTAGCACAATAATAGTGGGAGACTTTAACACTCCATTGTCAATATTAGACAGATCAATGAAACAAAAAGTCAACAAGGATATCCAGGACTTCAATGCAGAACTGGAACAAGTGGACCTAATAAACATCTACAGAACTCTCCACCCAAAAGCCACAGAATATACATTCTTCTCAGCACCACATCACACTTATTCTAAAATTGACCACATAATTGGAAGTAAATCACTCCTATGCAAATGCAAAAGAACGGAAATCATAACAGTCTTTCAGACCACAGTGCAATCAAATTAGATCTTTTTTGTTTTTTGAAGAACATGGATTTCCTGTTTATTTCCTTGGTGACTTGGTCATACAAGCAAACATGGCAAAACCCTCTCAGAACCCAAAAGAACAGCACACGGATGAACCAAATGTGAGGAGAGGAGCTGTGACATTCTGGGTGGAGAGAAACACAGGGCAATTTGGCGCAGCGCTGCTAGATACTGTGGGTTTTCAATCAACCTTTTCATTCCCAAGCTGTACACACAACTCTCTGTTTCTTGTTACACGCCTGCCTGCTCCATGCTGAAGGAGACTTCGGGGTGCTTGTAGCTGAGCAGAATGTCTGTAATACAGGTAGATGGATAGCAAGAGGTGTTTAAATGCTGGCTGCCATCACTCAGGTCTGGGTGCTCATGACCTCCCAGGCTTGCCCCACATTCCTCATTTTCCCCATCCTGAAACTGCTGGCTGCCCATGAGTGAAGACTGGCTGAGAACTGCATCTGACATCCGGGCAGAACTAAGTGCTTTCCCAGCCACAAGACTCATTCCCGGCAAGTTATCCAGCTGTACATAAGCATCGTCGCTGTTCTGGATGGTGTGGTGTCTCTGGAGGGCCCGGGGCCTGTGCTGCTCGTGGACGGAGGGAATAAAGATGCTCATAGAAATCAATGAGAATGAAGACACAATGTACCAGAATCTCTGGGACATATTCAAAGCAGTGTCTAGAGGGAATTCATAGCAATAAATGCCCACATGAGAAGGGGAAAAGATCTAAAATCAACACCCTATCATCAAAATGGAAAGAGCTAGAGGAGCAATACAAAAAAAAAAAAAAGCTAGCAGAAGTCAAGAAATAACTAAGATCAGAGCAGAAATGAAGCAGATAGAGACACACACACACAAAAAAACCCTTCAAAAAAATCAATAAATCCAGGAGCAGGTTTTTTGAAAAGATCAACAAAATAGCTCAACTGCTAGCCAGATTCATAAAAAAAGAAAAGAGAGAAGAAACAAATAGTTGCAATAAAAAAATGACAAATGGGATATCACCACCAATTCCACAGAAATACAAACTACCCTCAGAGATTACTACAAACAACTCTATGCATATAAACCACTAAACCTGGAAGAAATGAATAAATTCCTGGACACCTGCACCCTCTCAAGACTAAACCAGGAAGAAATTCAATTCCTGAATGGAACAATAACAAGTGCTGAAGTTGAGGCATCAAGTAATAGCCTACCAACCAAAGAACATCCAGATCCAGATGGGTTCACAGCCAAATTCTACCAGAAGTACAAAGAGGAGCTGGTACTGTTCCTTCTGAAACTATTCCAAGCAACACACAATCAGGGAACTCTCCCCAACTTGTTTTACAAGACCAACATCATCCTGATACCAAAACCTGGCTGAGACTCTACAAGAAAAGAAAACTTCAAGCCAATTTCCATAAGGAACATAGATGCAAAAATCTTAAATGAAATACTGGCAAACCAATTGCAAAAGCACATCAAAAAGCTTATCCATCACGATTAAGTCAGCTTCTTCCCAGGGATGCAAGTCTGGTTCAACATACGCAAGTCTATAAACATAATCTATGATATAAATAGAACCAAAGATAAAAACCACATGATTATCTCAATAGATGCAGAGAAAACCTTTGACAAAATTCAACAGCTCTTTATGCTAAAAACTCTCAATACTAGGTATCAATGGAACTTATCACAAAATAATAAAAGCTATTTCTGACAAACCCACTGCCACTATCATACTGAACGGGCACAAACTGGAAGTATTCCCTTGAAATCCAGCACTAGACAAGGATGCCCTCTCTTACTTCTCTTATTCAATATAGTATTGGAAGTTTTAGACAAAGCAATCAGGCAAGAAAGCCAAATAAAGGGTATTCAGTTAGGAAAGGAGAAAGTTGAATCATCTCTGTTTGCAGATGACATGATTGTATATTTAGAAGATCCCATCCTTGCAACCAAAAATCTCCTTAAGGCTGATAAGCAACTTCAACAAAGTCTCAGGATATAAAATAAATGTGCAAAATCAAAATCATTCTTATACACTAATAACAGACAAACAGAGAGCCAACTCAAGAGCAAACTCGCATGAACAATTGCTACAAGGAGAATAAAATATCTAGGAATAAAACTAACAAAGAAGATAAAGGACCTCTTCAAGAAAAACTGCAAACCACTGCTCAAAGACATAAGAGAGGACACAAACAGATGAAAAAACATTCCATGCTCATGGTTAGGAAGAATTAAAATATTGTGAAAATGGCCATACTGCCCAAAGTAATTTACAGATTCAACACTATTCCCATCAAGTTACCAATGACCTTCTTCACAGAAATGGAAAAAATCACCTTAAACTTCATATGGAAACAAAAGAGAGCCCACATAGCCAAGACAATCCTAAGCAAAAAGAACGAAGCTGTAGGCATCATCCTGCCAGACTTCAAACTATACTACAAGGAAAGAGTAATTAAAACAGGATGGTACTGGTACCAAAACAGAGAAATAGACCAATGGAATAGAACAGAGGCCTCGGAAGCAACACCACACATCTACAACCATCTAATCTTTGACAAACCTGAAAAAAACAAGCAATGGGGAAAGGATCCCCTGTTTAATAAATGGTGTTGGGAAAATTGGCTAGCAATGTGCAGAAAGCAGAAACTGGACCCCTTCCTGACACCTTACACTAAAATTAACTCCAGATGGATTAAGAACTTAAACCTAAGACCTAACAGCATAAAAACCCTAGAAGAAAATCTAGGGAATACCATTCAGGACATAGGCATAGGCAAGTACTTCATGACTAAAACACCAAAAGCATTGGCAACAAACACCAAAATAGACAAATGGGATCTAATTAAACTTCAGAGCTTCCGTACAGCCAAAGAAGCAATCATTAGAGTGAATGGGAAAAAATTTTGCAATCTACCCATCTGACAAAGGGCTAATATCCAGAATCTACAAAGAACTAAAACAGATTTACAAGACAAAAGACTAACAAAACAAAAAAGCCCATCCAAAAGTGGGCAAAGGATATGAACAGACACTTTTCAAAAGAAGACATACATGAGGTCAACAAACATATGAAAAAATGCTCATCATCACTGATCATTAGAGAAATGCAAATCAAAACCATATTGAGATACCATCTCATGCCAGTTAGAATGACAATTATTAAAAAAATCAGGAGACGGCCAGGCATGGTGGGTCACACCTGTAATCCCAGCACTTTGGGAGGCTAGGAGGATGGATCATGAAATCAAGAGATAGAGACCATCCTGGCCAACAACCCCATCTCTACTAAAGTACAAAAAATTAGCCAGGCATGGTGGTGTGTGCCTGTAGTCACATCTACTCGGGAGGATGAGGCAGGAGAATTGCTTGAAACTGGAAAACGGAAGTTACAGTGAGCAGGGATCATGCCACTGCACTCCAGCCTGGTGATAGAGCCAGACTCTATCTCAAAAAAAAAAAAAAAAAAAAATCGGGAGACAACAGATGTTGGAGAGGATGTGGAGAAATAGGAACACTTTCCTATTTAGTTTAACCATTGTGGAAGACAGTGTGGTGATTCTTTAAGGATCTAGAAATAAAAACTTCCATTTGACCCAGCTATCCCATTGCTGGGTATTTACCCAAAAGACTATAAATCATTCTATTATAAAGACACATGCATGCATATGTTCATCACAGCACTGTTTACAATAGCCATGACCTGGAACCAACCCAAATGCTCATCAATGATAGACGGCACAAAGAAAATGTGGCACATATACACCATGTAATACTATGCAGCCATAAAAAATTGATGAGTCTGTGTCCTTTGTAGGGACATGGATGAACCTAGAAACCATCATTCTCAGCAAAATGACACAAGAACAGAAAATAAAAAACTGCATATTCTCAGTAATTAGCAGTTGTTGAACAATGAGAACATGTGGATACAGAGAGGGGAGCATCACATACTGGAGTCCATTTCGGGGGCTAGGGGAGGAATAGTAGGAAGGAGGGTGGGGAGAAATAACAAGTATAGGTGATGGGGGATGGAGGCAGCAAACAACCTTGCCATAAATGTACCTATGCAACAATCTTTCGTAGTCTGTCCATGTACCCCAGAATCTAAAGTACAATAGAAATAAAAGAGTGCATAATCTGACAGATTCCATAAATTCACAGAAATATGTGGAAGTCTTCAATATTTCCTGTATTTTCCAATGAGGTTTTAGATGCTCTTACCACACTTTAAAATACTGTATCATATCTTGGGCTATGTATCAATTAGTTTTTTTTTTAATTCAAACAACATTTTAAAAATTATTTTCACTGTGTTGCTTCCTTTTGTGTCATTAGTTTTTTCTTTAGTCTAAACACTAGTTTTATATTTATTCTTGGTATTTAAAAACAAAAAAAAAAACACATCCTGAGCCATCTCTAAATGCACTTGTAAAATAAGGATTCTATGTTATCTGTGAATAATGTTCGGTTTCTGCTTAAAATCACTTTTCTCTTAGTTTTACCACCTGAACAGTTGTTGTCCAGGAGACTTTGATCCAATGTCACCTGGGTAGTCAAAATTGAAAAATGATCACTGTAATAAAGCTATGTCATTTCCAAAACAGAAATTAAGAGGAAGAAACCACTTTCTTTTACCAAATCAGATTTAGTGGTTGGGGTTGCAAATGACCTGACAAAAGACAGATAAACAAAAGAAATGACCAAGTCTACTCATGGAGACTCACTGAACAGCTAGAGTCAGGGGTTTATACATCAGCCTTAGAAGAAGGAGGTTAAGACTTCAAGGGAAAGAAAATGGTGAGAAACTAATGAGAAACCAGTATAGGGAAACACGTGGAAGTTACAAAAGTTTTTCATAGGGTTTTGCCTCTGAAATTTCTCATCCAGGTGTAAATGTTCTCTCTACTTTCTAACTGTAAAAGTCCCAAAGAGGGCATTTATGGTGGCTTTATTTTGGGAAAAATTTATTGGGGAAAATTTACTTAAGTCAGCAAAAGAAGTTAAGCTTTGTTTTTTGATTTTTGTTTTTTTTTTCTTAGAGCTGATGTTTATTCAGAAGTTTTCATCTGAAATAATTTTCATATCTCATTTTGTTCAAGTGAATCCTATCACAAGTGATATACTCTCAAACTGGTTGAGAAAACAGAATGGTCTTTATTAGATATGTGGAAAAACACATTTGATTTATTTTGGTTATGTCTTATTAATTACATTAGCATGATTTAGAAACTCATTGGAGCATAGTAACTGAGAACAAGTAATTGCAACCACCCCTGACTTCACAGCTCATGTAATTTGTAATTGGTTAATGTAGGAATGTTTGCTAACTTTCCTGTGTTTCAGCTACTTATCAGGAAAATAAAATTGAGTATATGTTTAAAAAAGCAACAAATAATAAGGATTTAAATGGACTATAAAATAAATTAGTATTTAATTTCCAAATAAGAATTAAAAAGGTAGGTTTTATACCAACTATACACCAAATATTTTTAAAGTATATAATTTTTCATGTGTCTATCAGAAATGCTTATGACTGTATTTATTATAAGTCTATCATCATGAAACATTTACATGGGAGGGTTTCACTTTCAAAAATGGCTTTGTGAAGAGCTATAGGGAACTACTCCCCAAAGAAACAAACATAATTGGTGAAAATTACATTTTAAAATGTAATAATAAATACATTTCTGGAAATTGATCTAAGGGTATATGGAAACGAAAGAAGATAGGAATATCTTCTAAAGTCAGTAAAATAAAACAGTGGCATTAAAACACAATCTGGCCTCTTAGCTCAGCATGACTAAAATTCCACTGTGGGTGGGTACAGTCAAGAACACAAGACTTCTCTCAGTTGCAGTTGAAAGAGATGGTATCTCCAAGGGAGGATCAGACAGACAGCACTTCTCTTCCCACCCAACTGTGTGTTGCAGAGGCTCAATTATAGGCGAGTATAGCCAAGAGGTGTAGTACTTCATCTTCTATCCAGCTCCCACTTGTAAAGCTAAGGTTCTACCCCAAATACAGCAAGCTAAGGATACTGTGGCACAGGATGCTATCATAGCACCTTGCCCAATAGGCAAAAGTTCCAATCCAAGGGAGAAAAACCAAGAAGATAACAGTCTATCAATCCCATCTTGTGTCTCACTTGTAATTAAGGCTTGTCACTCCAAAAGAAATAGGCCCTGTCTCCTCCCCAGTTTCCAGAGCAGTGGTTCCAACATTTTGCACAGGGGGAGTGAAAATTCACAAGAATATTGAGTTCTAAAGCTGTAATTACCACTCTAATGTTATATAATTTGAGGCTGAGGAAGGTACTTTTTTGCATCAAAATCTGTGGACATCTTATGGTCATGATGGGCTATGCAGATACTCCAGAAGACATGAGAATAGATTGCTAAAGCCTCTGCAATGAAGAAGGCTTGCAAGGAGAGGCAAAGAGCACAAATAGGAGTGCTGGTTGTATTGCAATTGAGCCAGATTCTAGAGCCTTTTGTTGTAGTGGGCTGATTTGCCAGAAACAGGAATGAGTTTATATAAAACTTGTGAGTCGGGGGAGGACTCAAGATGGCGCTGTGAGAACAACCCAGGATTGGAGTTCTCATTGTGTCAGTGGAGAGGTGAGTCTGAGCTGCATTTCCAGACTGATCTTTGTTGCTCACAGAACGGGGAAATTCCCAAGTGAAGAGGAGACGTGGGACGCCAGGCAGATATTCCGCCTGGCGAAGCCGGCAGCCGGGGTAGCGGCGGCCGGCCCTACCCAGCGCTCCCCACAGGGCGCACTTGTCCGGATACCCCGTTGAACCGGCAACTGGAGACGTGAGAGGGCTGGACTTGAGACTGAGCTAGACTTGGACAGTGGGCCAGCCCAGGGGATTGCGGGAACAGAGCGTTAGGATTGGCACAGTGGGATGAACAAAACCGCGATTTCAAACAAGCCCCGTGCAGACGGCCCGAGACGCTCTGAGGGGGAGGGGTGGCCACCATTACCGAGGCAACACGCCCCAACTGAGATACACGCCCATTGCTGACGCAGCCAGCCGTTGCCGAGGCAACCCGTCCCTACTGAGATACACGCCCACTGCTGACACAGCCTGCCGTTGCCGAGGCAACCTGCTACAACAGAGAGACTTCGCCGCAGGGCGTGGCAGAGAACAGCAGAACAGCGGAGCCAGGGCGAGCCTCACAACAGCAGGGCGGAGCCTCGGCAGGCAAACAGTGGCTAGTCTGCATCCTAGCTGGGCAGGACCTCAACGGACATCCAAAAATAAAGCCCAAACCCCTCAACACAGAGCATTTGAGAAAAAAAAGGGTTTTATTAATGAGCTCTGTTGCAGCAGAATCAAACATAGCAGCCTAACAGCCCTGAATGAAAAACACAGCTCACAGCTCAGCAATTAAACCCCTATAAAGTACAAACTGTCTCCTCAAGCAGCTCCCTGACCCCTCTATATCCAAAAGACTGACATTAGGCAGGCACCATCCTGGGACAAAGATAGCAGAAAAAGAAACTGGTAGCATCCCTCGCTGTGCCACAGCTGCTAGAGGTGCACCCCAGACAAGCAGGGTCTGGAGCGGACCTCAGCACTCATACAGCGAAGGGGCTGGACTGGTAGAAGGAAAACCAAGCAACAGAAATACTTCATCATCAACATTCAGGGTGTCCACTCAGAGACCCAAACGAAAAGTCAGCAACTACGCAGACGACCAGCGGACAAATCCGCAAAGATGGGAAGAAACCAGCGCAAAAAGGAGGAAAACACCCGAAACCAGAACACCTCGCCTCCTAGAAAGGACCAAAACTCCTCACCAGCAAGGGAACAAACCTGGACGGACAATGACTGTGACGAAATGACGGAATTAGACTTCAGAAGATGGATAATGAGAAACTTTGGTGAGCTAAAAGATCATGTATTAAATCAATGCAAAGAAACTAAGAACCTTGAGAAAAGATTTGAAAAAAGATTCGAGGAAATGATAACAAGAATGGATAACTTAGAGAGGAATATGAATGAATTAAAGGAGCTGAGAAACACAATACGAGAACTTCGCGAAGCATGCACAAGTTTCAATAGCCGAATTGACCAAGCAGAAGAAAGAATATCTGAAGTC
Source organism: Callithrix jacchus (assembly GCF_049354715.1). Lineage (NCBI taxonomy): Eukaryota > Metazoa > Chordata > Mammalia > Primates > Cebidae > Callithrix > Callithrix jacchus. Next base: position 32,316,853 of record NC_133502.1, read on the forward strand.
GAAGACCAACTCAATGAAATAAAACGAGAAACCAAGATTAGAGAAAAAACCGCAAAAAGGAATGAACAAAGTCTCCAAGAAATGTGGGACTATGTGAAAAGACCTAACCTACGTTTGATAGGTGTACCAGAAGGGGACGAAGAGAATGAATCCCAGCTGGAAAATACCCTTCAGGACATCATCCAGGAAAATTTCCCCCACCTAGCAAGACAGGCCAACACTCAATTGCAGGAAATTCAGAGAACACCACAAAGATATTCCGCAAGAAGAGCAACCCCAAGGCACATAATTGTCAGATTCAATAGGGTTGAAATAAAGGAGCAAATACTAAGGGCAGCCAGAGAGAAAGGTCGGGTCACCCACAAAGGGAAGCCCATCAGACTCACAGCAGATCTCTTGGCAGAAACACTACAAGCCAGAAGAGAGTGGGGGCCAATATTCAACATTCTTAAAGAAAAGAACTTTCAACCCAGAATTTCATATCCAGCCAAACTGAGCTTCAGAAGTGAAGAAAAAATAAAATCCTTTGCGAACAAGCAAGTACTCAGAGATTTTGTCACCACCAGGCCTGCTTTACAAGAGCTCCTAAAAGAGGCACTACACATAGAAAGGATCAACCAGTACCAGCCATTCCAAAATCACACTGAATGCTAAAGAGCATCAACATAATGAGGAATCTACAACAACTAACAGGCAAAACAGCCACTTAGCATCAAAATGGCAGTATCAAATTCACACATAACAATATTAACCCTAAATGTAAATGGACTAAATGCACCAATCAAAAGACACAGACTGGCAAATTGGATAAAAAGCCAAAACCCATCAGTGTGCTGTATCCAGGAAACCCATCTCACATGCAAGGATACACAAAGGCTCAAAATAAAGGGATGGAGGAAGATGTACCAAGCAAATGGAAAGCAAAAAAAAAGCAGGAGCTGCAATTCTCATCTCCGATAAAATAGAATTTAAAGCAACAAAGATCAAAAGAGACAAAGAAGGCCATTACATAATGGTAAAAGGATCGATACAACAAGAAGAGCTAACGATCCTAAACATATATGGACCCAATGCAGGAGCACCCAGATACATAAGGCAAGTTCTTAAGGACTTACAAAAGGCCTTAGACTCCCACACAATAATAGTGGGAGACTTTAACACTCCACTGTCAATACTAGACAGATCTACCAGACAAAAAATCAACAAGGATATCCAGGGCTTGAACTCAGACCTGGAGCAAGCAAACCTGATAGACATTTACAGAACTCTCCACCACAAATCCACAGAATACACATTCTTCTCAGCACCACATCACACCTACTCTAAAATTGACCACATAATTGGAAGTAAAGCACTGCTCAACAAATGCAAAACAACTGAAATCATAACAAACAGCCTCTCAGACCATAGTGTAATCAAGTTAGAACTCAGAATTCAGAAACTGACCCAGAACCGCACAGTTTCATGGAAACTGAACAACTGGCTCTTGAATGTTGACTGGGTAAACAACGAAATGAAGGCAGAAATAAAGAAGTTCTTCGAAACCAATGAGAACGAAGACACAACGTGCCAGAACCTCTGGGACACATTTAAAGCAGTCTCTAGAGGAAAGTATATAGCAATAAGTGCCCATATGAGGAGAATGGAGAGATCCAAAATTGACACCCTATCGTCAAAATTGAAAGAGCTAGAGGACCAAGATCAAAAAAACTCAAAACCCAACAGAAGACAAGAAATAACTAAGATCAGAACTGAGCTGATGGAGATTGAGACATGAAAAACCCTTCAAAAAATCAATAAATCCAAGAGCTGGTTTTTTGAAAAGATCAACAAAATAGACAGACCACTAGCCAGATTGTTTAAAAATAAAAGAGAGAACAACCAAATAGATGCAATAAAAAATGATAAAGGGGAAATCACCACAGATTCCACAGAAATTCAAACCATCATCAGAGAATATTACAAACAACTCTATGCACATAAACTAGTAAACCTGGAAGAAATGGACAAATTCCTGGATTCCTGTGTCCTCCCAAGCCTAAACCAGGAGGAAGCTGAAACTATGAATAGACCAATAACAAGGTCTGAAGTTGAGGCAGTAATTAAGAGCCTACCACACAAAAAAAGCCGAGGTCCAGACGGGTTCACAGCCGAATTCTACCAGACACACAAGGAAGAGCTGGCACCATTTCTTCTAAAACTATTTCAAACAATCCAAAAAGAGGGAATCCTTCCAAAATCATTTTATGAGACCAACATCATTCTGATACCAAAACCTGGCAGAGACCCAACAAGAAAAGAAAACTTCAGGCCAATATCCATGATGAACATAGATGCAAAAATCTTCAATAAAATATTGCCAAGCCGATTGCAACAGCAAACCAAAAAACTTATTCATCATGATCAAGTAGGAGTCATCCCGGGGATGCAAGTCTGGTTCAACATACGCAAGTCTATAAATGTAATTCACCACATAAACAGAACCAAAAACAAAAACCACATGATTATCTCAATTGACGCAGAGAAGGCATTTGACAAAATTCAACAGCCCTTTATGCTAAAAACCCTCAATAAACTCAGTATCGATGGAACGTATCTCAAAGTAATAAAAGCTATTTATGACAAACCAACAGCCAATATCATACTGAATAGGCAAAAACTGGAAGCATTCCCTTTGAAATCTGGCACTAGACAAGGATGCCCTCTTTCACCACTCCTATTCAATATAGTTCTGGAAGTTCTAGCCAGAGCAATGAGGCAAGAAAAAGAAATAAAGGGTATTCAAATAGGAAAGGTGGAAGCCAAATTGTCTCTATTTGCAGACGACATGATAGTATACCTAGAAGACCCCATCGCCTCAGCCCAAAAACTCCTGAAACTGATAAGCAACTTCAGCAAAGTCTCAGGATATAAAATCAATGTGCAAAAATCACAAGCATTCGTCTACACCAATAACAGACTTAAAGAAATCCAAATCAAGAGCAAACTGCCATTCGCAATTGCTACAAAAAGAATAAAATACCTTGGAATACAACTCACAAGGAACGTAAGAGACCTCTTCAAGGAGAACTACAAACCACTGCTCAACGAAATCAGAGAGGACACAAACAGATGGAGAAACATTCCATGTTCATGGTTAGGAAGAATTAATATCGTGAAAATGGCTATACTGCCCAAAGTAATTTACAGAATCAACGCTATCCCCATCAAGCTACCATTGACTTTCTTCACAGAACTGGAAAAAACCACCATGAACTTCATATGGAACCAAAAGAGAGCCCGCATAGCCAAGTCAATTCTAAGCAAAAAGAACACAGCGGGGGGCATCACACTACCGGATTTCAAACTATACTACAAGGCTACAGTAATCAAAACAGCATGGTACTGGTACCAAAACAGAGATATAGACCAATGGAACAAAACAGGCACTGGAGGCAACACAACATACATACAACTATACAATATTTGATAAACCTGACAAAAACAAGCAATGGGGAAAGGATTCCATGTTTAACAAATGGTGTTGGGAAAACTGGCTAGCCATGTGCAGAAAGCAGAAACTGGACCCCTTCCTGACACCTTACACTAAAATTAACTCCAGATGGATTAAAGACTTAAACATAAGACCTGGCACCATAAAAACCCTAGAAGAAAATCTAGGCAAAACTATCCAAAACATAGGAGTAGGCAAGGACTTCATGAACAAAACACCAAAAGCATTGGCAACAAAAGCCAAAATAGACAAATGGGACCTAATCAAACTCCACAGCTTCTGCACGGCAAAAGAAACAGTCACTAGAGTGGATCGGCAACCAACAGAATGGGAAAAAATTTTTGCAGTTTACCCATCTGACAAAGGACTGATATCCAGAATTTACAAAGAACTCAAACAAATTAAAGGAAAAAAACAAACAAGCCCATTCAAAAGTGGGCAAATGATACGCATAGATACTTTACGAAAGAAGACATATATGAGGCCAACAATCATATGAAAAAATGCTCATCATCACTGATCATCAGAGAGATGCAAATCAAAACCACATTGAGATACCATCTCACGCCAGTTAGAATGGCGATCATTAAAAAATCTGGAGACAACAGATGCTGGAGAGGATGTGGAGAAAAAGGAACACTTTTACACTGTTGGTGGGAGTGTAAATTAGTTCAACCATTGTGGAAGACGGTGTGGCGATTCCTCAAGGCCTTAGAAATAGAAATTCCATTTGACCCAGCAATCCCATTACTGGGTATATATCCAAAAGACTATAAATCCTTCTACTATAAGGACACATGTACACGAATATTCATTGCAGCACTGTTTACAATAGCAAAGACCTGGAATCAACCAAAATGCCCATTGATAATAGACTGGATTGGAAAAATGTGGCACATATACACCATGGAATATTATGCAGCAATCAGAAATGATGAGTTTGTGTCGTTTGTAGGGACATGGATGAATCTGGAGAACATCATTCTCAGCAAACTGACACAAGAACAGAAAATGAAACACCGCATATTCTCACTCATAGGTGGGTGATGAAAAATGAGAACACATGGACACAGAAAGGGGAGTACTAAACACTGGGGTCTATTGGGGGGAAAAGGGGAGGGCCAGTGGGAGGGGGAGGTGGGGAGGGATAGCCTGGGGAGAAAAGCCAAATGTGGGTGAAGGGGAGAAGAAAAGAAAGCACACTTCCATGTGTGTACCTACGCAACTGTCTTGCATGCTCTGCTCATGTACCCCAAACCTATAATCCAATAAAAAATTAAAAAATAAATAAATAAATAAAAGTTGTGAGTGAAGATTATGTTGTTTTATCTGGAAGTCAATTTTAATTTTTTAATCATAAATAAGTCTAGCCATTATTATCTTCACAGTTTAATTGTAGCTTAATTACTATAATTCCAGTTACAAGGCATAGTCTTCACTTATTTTGAAAAATAAAAATGTAATAACTTTCAAAGTTAAAAACCTAAAATATACCTAAAGAAAGTTAAGCTCTGACTTTAAAATTATGCTGATAGCTCATGCCTTTCTGCTTTCATATATATTGTTCATAATAAATTCTGTTTATTTGGAACACATTTTATTTGTTTCAAGAAGCATGCACATAAAATATTTGTTCTTCAAAATATTTTTATCTCATACTCTGAAAATATTTCAAATGCCAACATCTAAGAAGCTACAAAATATATCATTTTAAAATTCCTTTTTATATGTAATATATGGACAAATAGTATAGTGTGTGCTAACTTGTATGGTCTTAAAAAAATATTAATGCCTAACTTAATTTGTAAAAACTTGAGGTAATTCTCACATTTTCATACGTTCCAAGGAGCCTGACTATTTTTTTATGTATACATCAATGTATTGTTATTGTGCAATAGTTGGGGGTCTGACTGTCCAGAGATACCAACATATTCTCACCTCTGGATCGTGCTGTTTTTTTCTTGTTTAATTGATTACAACATATAAAATATGTCATGAGATATATCTTAATGAATCAAGTTCTCATGACCCAATACAAACATTAAAAAGGCAACTGTTTTATCTTAAACAGCTCCAGAATAAGCAAAGAACAGATATACAGAAAAAGATCCGTGGATTAGTAAAGACTGGCCTCCCAATACTGAACTGACTGCTGGAATTTGCTCAGAAGTCCCTACCTTGCGTCCTCCCTTCCCATGTGTGTTGTTGATGTTGATGTTGTTGGTAAGACTAATGGGTACATAAATTATTTGAAATTGCTTTGCTTCTGGAGTTCTTGCACTGTAAGACTATTTCCTTACAGTTCATAAGACTATTTCCCAAACTATCTAAAATTAGAATCTCAATATTTTAAAACAAGAAAGAGTGTCTGTATCTGGAGATTTAATGAAGAAGAATACTAAATATGACACTCCAAACTATCACTTTTGTTGTAGATACCCGCTAAGAGAAGAAAAGAAAAAATGGCATTTTGAATTTCCTTTATGGATGGAAGCAATATGAAGAGATATTTAATAGAGGTAAGTTAATACTGGCTCAAACAGGAATAACAGATACTTAAATTGTTATAGATACAGTTGAACTGTCAAATCATTTCAAACACAGTCCAACTCAATCACTCTTTTTAAAAAAATTTACTCTAACTTCTGGGATACATGTGCAGAATGTGCTGGTCGTTACATAGTTATACATGTGCCATGGTGGTTTGCTGCACCTATCAACTAGTTATCTAGGTTTTAAGCCCCACATGCATTAGGTATTTGTCCTAATGCTCTTTTTCTCCTTGCCCCCAGCCCCTGACAGGACCTAGTGTGTTGCTTCCCTCCCTGTGTCCATGTGATTGCACTGTTCAACTCCCGTTTTTGAGTGGGAACATGAAATGTTTGGTTTTCTGTTTCTGTGATAGTTTGCTGAGAATGGTGGCTTCCAGCTTTATCCATGTCCCTGCAAAGGATATGATTTTATTCTTTTTTATGGCTTCATAGTATTCCATGGTGCATATATGCCACATTTTCTTTATTATTGACGGGCATTTGAGCTTTTTTTTCATGTTTGTTGGCCAGATAAATGTCTTCTTTTAAAAAGCGTCTGTTCATATCTTTTGGCCACTTTTTGAGGGGGTTGTTTTTTTTCTTGAAACATTTTTAAGTTCCTTGTAAATTCTGGATATTAGCCCTTTGTTGGATGGGTAGATCACAAAACTTTTCTCCCATTCAGTAGGTTACCTGTTCACTCTGATGCTAGTTTCCTTTGATGTTGTTGTTTCTTTCTGTTTGTTAGTTTTTCTCCTAACAGTCAGGTCCTTTTTTTGTAGGCTTGTTGCAGTTTGCTGGAGGTCTACTCCTGACTCTGTTTGCCTGGGTATCACCAGTAGAGGCTGCAGAAAAGTGAAGATTGGTACCTGCTCCTTCCGCTGGAAGATTCATCCCAGAGGGGTTCTGGCCTAATGCTAGCTGCAGCTCTCCTGCATGAGATGTCTGCAATCCTGTTGGGAGGTTTCTTCCAGTCAGGAGGCATAGGGGTCAAGGACCCACCTAAGGAGACAGTCTGTCTCTTAGGAGAGCTGGTGTGCTATCCTGGAAGAATCTCCCTTGTCAGAATCAACTGCTCTCTTCATAGCCAGCATGCAGGAAAAACTAAGTCTGCTGAAGCTGTGACCACAGCCACCTCTCCCGACAAGTGCTCCGTCCCAGGGAGATGAGAGTTTTATCTGTTAGCCCCCTAACTCGGGCTGCTGCATTTCCTTCGATGATGCCCTTCCCAGTGAGAACTAATCTAGAGAAGCTGTCTGACCACAGTCGCTTTGCCACACTCTGGTGAATTCCTCCCAGTCCAAACCTCTCAGTCCCCTTAGCACTCTCAGGGGAAAACAGCCTACTAAGGCCTCAGTAATCGTGGATGCCCCCTTACTTCAGCAAGCTTGATAATTCCATCTCAACTTCAGATTGTTGTGCTAGCAGTGAGAATTTCAAGCCAGAGGTTCTTAGCTTCCTGGGCTCTGTGGGAGTGGGACCTGCTGAGTGAGACCACTTGGCTCCCTGGCTTCAACCCCCTTTCCAGGGGAGTGGATGGTTCTCCTGTCTTGCTGGGGTTTCAGGTGCCACTGGGGTATGAAAAATCTCCTCCAGCTAGCTCAGTACCTGCCCAAACAGCCGCCCAGTTTTGTGCTTGAAACCCACGGCCCTGGTGGTGTAAGCTCACAAGGGAATCTCATGATCTCATCTGAAGATGGCAAAAACTTGTGGGAAAAGCATAGTACCCTGCGGTGGGTAGCACAGTCCCTTACCACTTCCCTTAGCTGGAGTAAGGAGGTCCTTTGGCTCCTTGCACTTCCTGGGTGAAGCAATGCCCCACCCTGATTCAGCTATCTCTTCATGGGTTGCACCCACTGTCTACCCAGCCCCAATGAGATGAACTGGGTACCTCAATTGGAAATGCAGAAATCACACACCTTCTGTGTTGCTTTGGCTGGGAGCTGCAAACCAAAGCTGTTTTTATGTGGCCATCTTGCCCCTCCATTAGACTCAATCACTCTTAATAAACACAATGCAATACTTATATATATATTTGAAACAGTTTATGAAAATACACATATTTGTTCCTGAATACTCAAATCGATTATTTTAGATACTATTGTAATATGAAATATGACAAATGAAACAATTAGGAATGCACTAATTTTTCCCAAGGCTCTGAAAACTGTAGAATATATATTGAAAATATAATGGTAAAGTACTTTAGGGAATAAAAAGATTATCTTTCTCTTCAACAACATAATGAATTTTTCTTATTTCAAAAAAAATTCTACATACATTTTTACTGAAAACTCTAAAATATAGAATTTTAGAAATCAGTAAATTAATGATTATATATAATTAGTTTAGTTCACAGAATAATTAATCTTCAAGTTTCAATAGAGTATTTCTTGTAGCTCCAAAATTTGTATAAATATATTTATTTAATTTGCCATATTCCTTCATATTGAGAACATTATTTTCACTGAACATCCTGCTCTAAAGTTTATCATTTTACCTTTAGAAAAACATTAGAATAAAAAGCAAGCAATACAGTTTCTCATTTTTAATCGACAAGCTTACAAATAACTACATTCTTTTTATTATTAAATAGAAAGCACAGCAATTGTAAATGCAATGTTTCAGAAGAAAATACATAATGTATTAGAAGGTTGCAAGAAACTTTTTTTATCTTTAAGCACAAATGAGTTACATAATTTTACAGGTAACAGTGTCTCCCAAAGAAATATTCTCCAAGGTGGCTTTAGGGAATTCCAGGGGTAGACAGCTCAATTCATTTCATTGCAAGTGTTAAAACAACATGCAAATTATAAACAGCATTTTGTGATTTATCTTGTTGGTAATTGTTATAATTTGTCAATATTATACTAATATAGTAGAACACAAATAAAATGTATAAATAAATAAATATTGAAGTTATATTTTCCAATTAATTTATTGCAAATATATTATTTAAAATGTTTGGAGATTTCTACTCTGAGGAGTGTAAGAACAGAGGAGGTGTTAGAAGAGTCTTTGATCTCGATAGTTATTTAGAAGAGAATGCTCAATATTGTAGCCCCCTCAAAATTTTATGAAATGAATATTTCATTGAATTTATGTGTTATTCCAGATTCTTAATTCTCCAAAATAGCAGATAGAGCTAAAAGTTATCCCTTTTGAATTAGATATGTTAAAATATCCAAAAATATTTTACTATATGGTTTATAATATTTGAGCATTTAAGCTTTTAATGTCTTTTCCAATTACCTGTCAAAATTTTCTACTTAAATAAAAACCTTTTAGTTTAAGTCTTATTTTCTCCTGAAAAACCTTGCTGCTAAGTGGACATCTGGTAAGTAACTTAAGAAATAAAAATTTTAGGCCGGGCTCAGTGGCTCACGCCTGTAATTCCAGCACTTTGGAAAGCTAAGGGGGGCAGATGACAAAGTCAAGAGATAGGGACCATCCTGGCGAAGATGGTGAAACCCTGTCTCTACTAAAAATACAAAGTAATTAGCTGGGCATGGTGGTGTGTTCCTGTAGTCCCAGCTACTCAGAGGCTGAGGCAGGAGAATTGCTTGAAGCTGGAAAACAGAAGTTGCAGTGAGTCGGGATTGCACCACTGCACTCCAGCCTGATGATAAAGCCATATTCTGTCTCAAGAAAAAAATAAAGAACAATTCTGTTTGTTGTAATGGGAAAAATTATGATATATTTTATTCCTTCCCCAAATATACAATTATCACAGAAAAAGCACGTAATTGAAAAATGAAAACTATTTTGCATGTTATAAATATGCTGAAAGTAAACAAATAGAAGTTGTACATAATCTGTAATGTAATGTAGGGAAACACCGAAGAGGAAATGAAGATTTGATTGCAGGTAGAGGATTGTGAAGGCAGGGTTAAAGGAGTCATTCTTAGAAAGATACATCCTTCTTTCTGCACTATTTTCTTAATTAATTTTTCTATCTATTGGAAGCTCATGGCTTGTGCCTTTAATCCCAGCTACTCAGGAGGCTGAGGCAGGAGAATTGCTTGAACCCAGGAGGCGGAGATTGCGGTGAGCTGAGATCGCGCCGTTGCACTCCAGCCTGGGTAACAAGAGTGAAACTCTGTCTCAAAAAAAAAAAAAGAAATATGGTGATATCACAGGAAAGCAACAATAGAGCTAAATAGAGACCCCCGAAAGCCCCCTAGAGAAGAGTGTTTGTAAACATCCGGAAAGACCAAAACTAGTGGAGATACAAGAGGAATTGTGGAAGAGGTTATATCTGCAATCTTCTCACTGTATGCATGAAAACAAAAATGGTTTCGGATTATTTTTACACAATTTGGATTTGTTCCACGAATCTTTTCTTCTACAAATGGATGTGCTGAAAAATTTTCTGGTTGTGATCTCTCTAATAATGCAATTTCAAAAGAGCATCTTGCATATTTATTTACTATGGATGCAGTGAAAAATCTAGTTTCAGGTCTATTCATGTATATGTTATATTACCACATCAATATATCTTATTTTGTTAAATATATATGGCTAAATAGGTGTCGGTTTACTTTTTTATATTCTCAAATTTTTGTATGTTTGTTTTGAGATGGAATGTCACACTTGTCGCCCAGGCTGGAGTGCAATGGCACCATGTTGGCTCACTGCATACAATACAGTGTTTTGTAACTTTAAAACTGCTATGTATAAGTTAATAAAATAGAATAAGGTGGCAATTTATTTTAAAGTTATTTACTTCTGAAGGGCAAGCATTTCACCTTCAATAATAACCAATTACTACACGTTTGTGTTATGGGACTTTCTCCTTAGTTCAGCTTAATTCTGATACTGCAATTCCATGTATTTTAATATTTTGATTTTGTCCCACAATGCTTGAATGCACTGTTTATTTTTTTTACTTTTACCCCATTTTCTGAGATTTTTTTTTTTGAGAAACTTTTTATTGAATTTCTTAATCTGTTTTGTAACACTATGACAGAATACCTGGACTGAGTAATTTATGAAGAGAAATTGATTGCTTCACAGTTATGGAGCCTGAGAAGTCTAACATCAAGGCACCAGCACATTTTGTGTTTAGTGAGGCCATTATCTTCTTCCACGGTGCCTTGCCCACCATGTTCTCTTGAGATGAGAAAGGCTAGATGCCGACATGGCAGAAGGTGGGAGGACTAAGAGAGATAAGCCACTCATGAAAGCCATTCATCAATGTATTAAACCCAGCCTCATGGCCTAATCACCTCTTAAATGTCCCACTTCCCAATACTTCTACATTGGCAATGAAATTTCTACATGAGTCGTGGAGGACACATACATTCAAACTTTAGCACTGACCTATCATCAAAGTCACTCCTGGGATATGTGCTTTCTCTATTAATGAGTACATCAAAAAATTATTTCACAAGCTTTCCTTTTTGATCTCATAGTTTCCATCTTTATGCTGAAATTCCCTCTCTAGTCACTCATGTAGTTTCCATTACAACATGCTTATTTAACAGCCATGTTTTTCTCCATTGCTGTACTACATTCCATCCCTCCCTGGGACTGTAGGCCTACTGGTTGCCCAGCAACTTCAGCTTTCTGATTATTTTTTAATAAATTGTTTATAATTTATCTATTTTTTTCCTTCTTTCTCATTGTTATGGTGTAGGCAGTATTTTCCACCCTTTAAAATCCTATGTGGAAACAGAACACTAAATGTAACAAATGTCTTTTTTTCCTTATAATATTTTAAAATTGTAATCATTGCACATATTCAGTTTTACTTGATTTTAGCACTTTATAAAATTAAGCATGATTATTTAACCAGTTAAAAAATATGACTACTGATGGTTATGTCATTCATTGTCTCTGTACATGATTTTATGTTGTCTTATAAATTAAGTATATTTGGGAAACACTACACTTTATTCTGATTATCCTTCTTCCATAGTATGTGTATACACATTAAAGGCTCAGGCAAAATATATGACAAGAAGTAGTGCATATTCAATCCTTCCCACCTCAAATTAACATAAAATTAATTGAACTGGGGAGACTTAGTAACAAATATAATTGGAAATCAAGTAGGGTAATAATAGTTACATAAAATAAAGATTAAGAAGCAGGTCTTTAATGGTTTAATATTATTTAGCATAGGCTGCACATGGTGGCTCACGTGTGTAATCCCAGCACTTTGGGAGGCCAAGATAGGGGGATCACTTGAGGCCAGGAGTTCAAGACCAGCCTGGCCAACATGGAGAGACCACGTCTCTACTAAAAACACAAAAATTAGCCAGGTGTGATAGTGGTCACCTGTAATCCCCACTATTTGGAGGCTGAAGCAGGAAAATCACTTGAGCCCAGGAGACAGAGGTTACAGTGAACCAAGATTGCACCACTGCATTGCAGCCTAGGCCACAGAGCAAGACTCCATCTCAATATATATATAGAGAGAGACTCATATATATATATATATATATATATATAATCATGAGATCTAATCTATTTGAAGTAAAGGGATGGATAACAAAGCAGAAATGTTAAAGATAAAACTTGATAATATAAATGTTTAACTTAGAATAAATACTAATCCCAGAAAACAGGGAAGAAAGTTACAAACACTAAGGAAAGTGACTTTTTTTTAAGAGCCTTGGGTTTCTAAGCAGATATTTTACTAAACTTGGATTTAAATGCATTCAAAACTGATAAAACAACCAGTCTTGCTGGTGTTGTCATTGTGTCTAAAATATTTATGAGTAAACACCAGGAAAACAATGGAGAGTAAAATTTATGGCTGTCATTTAATCAGTATTATAAGTTTTGTAAACTTATAGTTTGTTAGGTTGTTCAATCATTCTTTCACTATAAATTAATCTGATTAAATGTCTCTACATTATCCAAATAAATTATGCAATTGTAAGATGGGCATATTTGTCTGTGAACCTAACTGAAACACTAAATCTTACCTCCTCCCTAAAGTTAGTTACTGGGAAAAACAGATTAACTGGTAAGGCATACAACTTTTATTTCTCTTCCAAAAATTCTGAATAGAAAACTTTTTTTTCCCTGAATAAGGAATGTTTTTTCAATTCCAAAAATAAAGTGTCTGGAGATTAAAATATTACCAATTTGCCAAACTGGATAGTAACTTTACTCAATCAAACTGAAGAATTCAAATAGAAAATGATGAATGATGCTGAGAGTAAGTTTGTTTTAAGTCATAGTCTGTAAGAATTGGCTAGGATCTTATCATGGCATTTCAAATTTAAACCTTTTATTCATATAGGCTATTTCACTTCTGCAGCATGCAATTATATTAAACAATTTCATACTAACATTAATATCCATGTCTTAGGCTACATAAAATTTTGTTTTTGTAAAAATAATAGAAAATCATTGAACACTAACACAAAACCTTTAGCCATATTTCTACCTGTGTGCAATATTTAGGTTATACCAAAATAAAGAAAATTCTCCATAATTAACAAATAAATATAAAATGGAATAAATGGTGACTAGTTAACATAAATTTAATATATCAGGCCCCATATGACTTAGCAAAAGGTTTGAATTATAGAACAAGCTTAATATTCTATAAAATGTTTAACATTCTGTAATTATGTTGAAATGAATTAGGTTTTGTTACTTGTAGATGAACATTACAATATAGAGTATGCAAACTCTATATAGTCAAAATGCAAACACAAAATTAGAATCAAAACAAAAACTGAAATACCCTGCATAGCTTCTCTTTTTTTTTTTTGAGAAATTAGACTATGTCCACACATTCCTCATTTTTGCATTTGCTTTTACATACTCTTACAGAACACCAAAAAACATTCACTGTGCTTGTGACAGGAAAATAATTACTAATTAAAACATAGATTTAAGAGAGACCTTTTTGATTATTTAGATTTAAATACTAAGCAGATACTCAGAAAGTTGAGTTCTTTCACAAGGTCACTCAGCAAATTATTAGGTAAACCAGATATTTTACTCTAGGGATAGTGTGCTTTTCAGGATACTAGGAAAGAGGATACACAGAACCATTTCTTTAGATGAACTAAATAAAAATTATCTTCATAAGACAAGCTTGCATTTTTACACTCATAATATACTGGATTATTTGTCCCAAGTTCTCACTCTGTTTTTGTCAAAGCCATACTTCAACATACTTAGTGACTCCTGTTAGAATAGGCAATGAATATTTTTTGAGAATGACTTAGGGATTGAAACTGTGAGTTACTTTGGCTAATGGAATATTGGATAATGTGACACAGGCAGAGCTGTTACTGTGTTGCATAGTTTCACTTGTCATCTTGAGCTTCTGTCATCTACCCTGAATAAACCATGCTCTGCAGCGTGAGGAGGCAAGTGCAGTGGACATAATGGAAATGTTGCAAAGGTAATTAATGCAAGCGCTTAGGGTGTTAAGCATCAGTGGATTGTGTCTTGCTTGAAATATAAACGTAATTTGACCAGAAGGCCTTTTAAAGTAAGAGAGAGGATGAACCCCCAGTTTGCACGTAACTGTAAAATTTTCAAAATTCTAATATTGTCTGTGATTATTTAGATAAAATTTTAAGTTTCAGAATCAATCTATTGCTACAAAAATGCAAGTTTACTATAGACTTCTCTTATATCTCATATTCATTTTCTCCAATTATTTATATCTTACATGAAGATGGTACATTGCTACGATTAATGAAGCAATCCTGATATTTTATTACCTAACGTCCCCAATGTATTAAAGTTTCCTGTTTTCCCCTGACATGCTTTTTACAAATGTATTTAAAGTTTTTGTCTTCAATTCCATGTTACCTTTAGTAGCCACGTCCCCTTACATTTCTTATTTTTTGTTGTGACCTTTGGAGTTTTGAATATTATAGATAAGATATATTATAGGATGTTCCTCAATTGTCATTTGCCTATTTTTTCTCATGGTTAGATCGAGATTGTATGTGTGTGTACCTTTTTTTATTATGGCTTATCGAGTTACGATTAACATATAAAGAACCACACATATTTGATGGGTACATTATGATTCATTTGGACATTACAAACATCATGATATTATCATCGTGATCAAGGTAATAGATACACCCCACACCTCCCAAAGTTCTCTTGAGTCTTTTTGTGTGTTTGTTTTTCATGTGTATAATAAGAAAACTTAACATGAGATCTACCCTCTTAACAAATTTTGAAATGCACAATATTGCATAGCTAACTATAGCTACTATGCTGTATAACAGATATCTAGCACTAACATTCATCTAGCATAACTGAAACTTCATATCCATTGAACAACTCCCCATTTCTCCCATCTCCCAGCCCCTGGAAACTACTATTGTTTTCTTTGCTTCTGTGAGTTTGATTATAATAGACAGTTCATATAAGCAGAATCATGAAGTATTTATTTTTCTGTGACTAGTTGATTACACTTAACCTAATGTCTTCAGGTAATGTGTTTTTGAAAAAAAGACTGCAGTGGTAAATTGTCATTCTCATTACATGTTGTTAAGGGAACATAGCATCAACATTACTGGTGATGTTCACCTTAGCATCTGGCTTGAGATAGTGTTTATCAGATTTTTCCACTATAAATTTACTCTCTTTTGTTTTGTTTACTTCCCTGTTCTTTCCTACAATGAAAAAAAAAAAAACAGTTAAGGAATGAGGATTTATGTCAAGGTCATTAATAACAAAGTAACTTCATAAATTATTTAGAATTTTTTCTTCTGCATGGGATATTTGTCTATACTTTTCCATTTACTTATGTATACCATCATTTGTTTACATTAGCACAGACACATGAATATTTACATTATATTTAGGGTTATAATCTAATAATCTTTAAATTCAAATTATTCCAATTTATACCACTGGGAGACTCTCCACATAGTGCCTATGTCTCTTTAACATGCTTGTATTTGTTTATTGGTCTTCAGATAAACTCAATCATCAACCAGAAAATGTTTAAATTTACCTCTAGCTTGGAAGCCCCCGCTTTGAGTTATCCTGTCTTTCTCAACCAAACCCATGCATTTCTTAAATGTATTTGATTGACGTCTCATGCCTCTATAAAATATATATAAACCAATCTGGGTCCAGTGTAATAGCTCACACCTATAATCCCAGCACTTTGGGAAGCTGAGGGAGGCAGATCATGGGGTCAAGAGATCGAGACTATCCTGGCCAACGTGGTGAAACCTCTATACTAAAAATACGTTTTCACCAACATGGTGAAACTGTCTGTACTAAAAATACAAAAATTAGCTGGGCATGTTGGCAGATGCCTGTAGTCCCAGCTGCTTATGGAGGCTGAGGCAGGAGAATCGCTTGAACCCAGGAGGCAGAGGTTGCAGTGAGCCGAGATTGTGCCACTGTATTCCAGCCTGGAGACAGAGTGGGACTCCATCTCAAAAAACAAACAAACAAACAAAAAAAACAACCAATCTGTACCTTGAC
Source organism: Callithrix jacchus (assembly GCF_049354715.1). Lineage (NCBI taxonomy): Eukaryota > Metazoa > Chordata > Mammalia > Primates > Cebidae > Callithrix > Callithrix jacchus. The sequence goes on from NC_133502.1 coordinate 32,333,314, forward strand.
CACCATGGGCACATGTTCTCAGGAGCTCCTGAGGGCTGTCTTATGGGCCATGGTCACTCATATTTGGCTCAGAATAAATATCTTCAAATATTTTGCAGAGTTTGACTCTTTTCATTGACAAGAGGTATACATAAATCTTTCCTAGTTCTATATTGTGGGTTTCAGGAGATAAAGTCCATTAAATTATGTCTTACCCTCCCCAAGACTTTAGCCTTTATGAGTTTCTCATTATCATGTTAGTTCACACTAAGCTTCCAGCAATTCATCAACATTACCAGTTAAGGGTCCTACCAGTCTTAGGTTACAACACTTTTGCTCTAGGTCAGTAGACCTCAACTGAATTATGTCCCCAGATTTCAAAGTAGTGGTATTGTTACCCAGAAAGGGGTACCAATCCAGACCCCAAGAGAGATACTGTTCTTGGATAGCATAAAAAAGAATTGGAAGCAAATCCATAGGGTAAAGTGAAAGCAAGTTTATTAAAAAAGTAAAGGAATAAAAGAATGGCTACTCCATAGGCAGAACAGGGGTGTGGGCTAATAGACTGATAATATTTATAGTTATTTCTTGATTATGTGCTAGACAAGGGGTTGATTATTCATGAGTTTTCTGGAGAAATGGGTAAACAATTCCTGGAACTGAAGGTTTCCCCTTTTTATTAGATCATATAAGGTAACTTCCTGGCATTTCTATGGTATTTTTGAACAGTCATGGTGCTGGTGGGGGTGTCTTTTGGCATGCTAATGCAATAATATTAGTGTGTAATGTACAGTGAGGATGACCAGAGGTTACTTTCTTCATCATCTTAGTTTTGGTGGGTGTTGGCTTCTTCTTTACCACAATTTGTTTTATCAGCAAAGTCTTTGTGATCCGTATTTTGTGACAACTTCCTATCTTACCCTGTTACTTAAGGTGCCTAACCTCCTGGAAATGCAGCCAAGTAGGTCTCAGTTTTATTTCACTCAGGCCCTCTTCAAAATGGAGTCACTCTTTTATAGCATCTCTGACAGTGTGTCATGTGGCCTAAGTTTCCTAATAAATCCAATAAAGGTCATTGATTTTCTGTTTTTCCTGCTTTTTCAGTTTGTGGTAGAGGTAGGGGTAATAATTTTTTAAGCTCTTTATGTTACCACCCAAGGGGTTCTTTTGCCAACTGCATAAAATAAGACCACAACATTAAAACAGAGAAAGAGCTTAATATACATCAGACTGGCCATAGCACTTGGGACATGAAGTTTATACTAAAATGATCCATTCCAAAGCTTGGAGGTTGGAGGATTTTCAAAGGCAGTTTTGGGTAAGGTGTAGGGGTGGCAGGGTGGCAGGTGGTTGCCACTGATTCGTTGGGGTGGAGATAAAATCACGAGGGGTTGAAACTGTCCTCCTGTGAGCAGAATTGCTTTGGCCAGGGCCACAGGATAGGGTTGGCAAGTCCAAGCGGATCCATAGGTGTCAGATATTGAAAAAACCTAAAGCAGATATCTCAAAAGGCCACTCTACAATAGTGGTGTAATTTGCAGGAGTAATTGGGGAAGTTACATATCTTATAACCCCCAGAATAATGGCTGTCAATTGTTCATGTAGGAGACTTGACAGGACTCAGGTTACTCTCCTCCCTGTAGCCTGATGACTCTGATTAGATTTATAAAAGCCATTGAGTTTCAGGGCAAGGTCTATTATCACTTAAACTATAGCCTAAATGTCTCCCAATGTCAGCTTGGCCTATTAGATCAGAAATAATTTAGAAAAAGACAAGACGGAGAGGTGAATTAGCTCAGATCTCTTTCACTCTTATCATTTTCTCACTGATATATAATTTTTGAAAAGGTGTTTTTATTTACATATTTAAACTGAAAAGAAAAGAAATTTTTAAATTTTTATAACACTGTATAAACAAAAGAAAACCTTTTGGGGGATATTCTCTCTTCTACCAGTGTGGAAGTTCTGCTATTAATTTTTAGGGCTAACCAATGATGTTTATAATGCTAATTTGATGCTAACATTAATGATGAAAGCATGTCACCTTTCATATCAGGATAATAGTTTTTACTAGGTACAAATTAAATGGAGACAGATAGAATGTCTTGCTCATAATCACACTGCCAGTGAATGGCAGAAGTACGTGGTTAAACTTCATATTAGAAATTGCATTAATGCAGTTTTCTTTTTAACATAATATGTTCCCTCCTTCCTTAGGAGGTTTCAGGCAGAAGAAGAAAAACAAGAGAATAATAAAGAAAAATGAAACAACTTTCTTGTTTAACCATATGATTCTTGATATTATGAATGTGATGGAATAACATACATACTCCCTTTAAAAACACAAGAGGATGGGCATGGTGGTTCACACCTGTAATCCCAGAACTTTGGGGGACCAAGGAGGGAGAATTGCCTGAGTTTGGGAGTTCGAGACCAGCCTGACCAACATGTTTTGACTTTTTATCCTGGGAGACATTCCCACCTTCCCAAGTTCCTCTGGCCAATGAAAGGAGTTCCATTAAACTTCCGCTGCGGTGATTGACTCTTAGTTTCTTCCTGCGCTGTGAAATTCAAACTTAAACCATTAAATCTCCTGGTTGGAGAGAGATGGGAGAGGGGCATAGTGCTGGGAAAATCTTGCCCTTAAAACTAAGTATCCTCATAGACCGAGAAAGAGAACACATTCCCTTAGGATTGCTACCAGCTCTTCTTTGTATGTCATAAAATTTAGCTGTGAATCCCTTTGGTCCAAAGTTTTTTTGTTGGTAGGTCTTTGTATTATCAATTCAATTTTTAAATTTGTTATTTATCTATTCTGGGTTTAAATTTTGCAATAGTTCAAGCTTAGCAAGTTGTGTATTTCCAGGAATTTATCAATTTTCTGCAGATTTTCTGCTTTGTGTACTTAAGGGTGTTCATAATAGTCTTTTAGAATCTTTTTTTATTTTGATGGGACGGTTTGTAATTTCATCCTAGTTACTTCTGATTGTGCTCATTCAGAACTTCTTTCTATTTTCTTTGTTAATCCATCTAGTGGTCTATAAGTATTGTTTATCATTTAAAAATATTTTTACAAATACAGTTATTTGAACCCCACCTTCATTTATTTTTCCTCTGATTTTATTTATTTTCTTCTGCTAGTTTTGGGGATAATTGTTTGTGTTTTTTAGTTCCTCTAGATATAATATTTGATTGTTAATTTGATATCTTTCCTACCTCTTGATGTGGGTGTTTACTGTTATAATCTTTCCTCTTAACACTGTTTTTTGCTTCATCTGAGAGATTTTTGGTATATTGTGTGTGTATTTTTATTAATTTAAAATATTTTATTATTTCTTCCCTAATTTCATTGTTACTCAAAATTCATTCAGAAGTAAGTTGTTTACTTTTTGTGCTCTGGTGTGGTTTTGAGAGATCTTCTTGATATTCATTTTTACTTTTATCTTATCATCATTGATAGTATGCTTGATATGATTTTGCTTTTTTGAATTTATTGAGGCTTGCTTTATGACTGAGAAAGTGGTTGATCTTAGTATATCTTCCATGTGTAGATAAAAAAATGTATATTCTTTAGTTATTGGTGGAGTATTCTGTAGACGTCTATTTGGTCCTATAAAGCATCAAGTTTAGATCTAGAATTTCTTTGTTTTCTGCCTTGATGAGCTGTCTAATGCTTTCATTGGGATATTGAATTCCAACACTGTTATTGTAGAGCTATCTAAGTCTTTTTGTAGATCTGCAAGTACTTGTTTTATGAATTTGAGCATTGTAATGTTGGATGCATATATACATATATATTGAGTATTTAACTCCTCTTGTTGAACTGAGCTTTTTATCATGTAATGGCTTACTGTGTCCTCTTTCACTGTTATTAATTTAAAGTCTATTTTTTCTCATATAATATCAATGAGCTGTGCTCTTTTGTTTTCCATTTGCATGAAAATAAAAAACAGATCTTTCTGAGATCTTTCTGGATTCCATTACATCATGCCTGTGGGTGTTACATATGAGGTGGGTCTCAAAGAAAGCAAACAGTTGGGTCTTGCTTTTTCTATCCAACTCGCTTCTCTATGACTTTTTTTGTTTTTGAGATGAACTTTCACTCTTGTTGCTCAGTCTGGAGTGCAATGGCACAATCTTGGCTCACCACACCTTCCGCCTCCTGGGTTTAAGCAATTTTCTGCCTCAGTCTCCCAAGTAGCTGGGATTAAAGTCACCCACAACCATGCCTGGCTAACTGTGGTATTTTTAGTAGAGTTGGAGTTTCACCATTTTGGCTAGGCTGATCTTGAACTTTTGACATAGCAATGCACCCACCTTGGCATCCCAAAGTGCTGGGAGTCCAGGCATGAGCCACTGTGCTCAGCCTGTAAATTTCTTGAATCTTCATGTTGACCTCTCTAGTGAGTTTGGAAAAATTTTTGTGGAATATATCCACAAATATACTATTGAAATTTCTATGTCTTTTTTCTTCTCTCTCTGGAATGCCAATGAATTCGTTTGTTCACTTTATATAATCCCACATTTCTCAGAGCTTTTGTTCATTTTTTAAAATTATTTTTTCTCTTTAATTTTTGTCTGACTTAATTGATTTAAAGTACTAGTCCTTGAGCTCTTGGAGTCTTCCTTCTGCTTGTTCTAGCCTATTGTTAAGGCTTTCAGTCATATTTTGAAGTTTCTGTAGTAAAGTTTTTAGTACAAGAAGTTCAGTATGGTTCTAAAATAAATTTGTTTAACATATATTCTTTGAACATTTTAGCAAGTGACATACATGAAAGTATCTTGAGTATCAATACTGACTTTTTTGTTAATTTTTTTTTTAATCTTGGGTTTATGGGGCAGCTACTGAAATTGAGGCAGGAGAATAGAGTGTGGAGGCAGGGAACCTAAGGCTAATTTGTGCTAACTTCCTAGAACTGAATCAAAAGGAAAACCCCACCTCTTCACTTCCAAATAAGTAAAGAATCAGAGGCTCCTCCCTCTGTACTACATGGCAGATGAAAAATGGAAAATACCACTGATTGGTCTCTCCCACAACCAATCAGACTGGTCATGAGCCAAAGCTTCATGTGTAACTTTGAAACTTCACTTTAGCCTCTGATTGGTCCCCTTCTACAACCAATCAGATGTTTGCACAGGATGGAACTCTGTTACTTTACTTCATCCTCAGATTGCTCACTTTCTGAAACCAATCAGACTGGTTGTGGGCCACTTCTTTTACATAGGGCATAAAACAAGTAACCAGTGGAAAAAGTCTAGAGGGTATTTAAACCCCAGAAAAATCTGTAACCAGTGCTCTTGAGCCCGCTGCCACTCTGTGGAGTGTACTTTCATTTTAATAAATCTGTGCTTTTCTTTTATTGCTTTGTTTGGGAGTTTTGTGTAATTCTTTGTTTAAAACGCTGAGAATCTGGACACTCTCCACTGGAAACAAAATCACATTAATTTTTAGATTTGATTCTTAAAAACTTCCAATAGTTTGCTATGTATAAATCACCTGCTAAAATAGGTCTGTATCATTCTACTGTTGATCTTTTGATTATACACTTATATTTCCATAAGCAGGGAATAGTTTCTACTTCCTTAATTCCCCTCTCTGAAAACGTTACCCTGAGGCATGGTTGGGATCCTAGACAATAAAGAATATAACATAGAAAGGGACATGGAAACACAGTTGATAATAAAAGTGAGCACAGTGTTATAACAATCTTTATTTTCCACACACCAATGTGTGTAGGAAATTGAGAATGAAAATGTTCAAGTCATGCAAAATAATACAGAAAACTAAAAACACAATTTTAAGCACTGTAGTGTCAGGTTGAGCCACACTACATTATGTCAATGATTTCATTTCCTCTGCAAGGCTTTGACAGGGAAGTCATATATCTTTACTAAACAAGAAAGAGAAGGTGGAATATATTTTATCTCATTAGAACATTTTGAACTAAAGGCACAATGGGACCACTTGGAACATTAGTTCCTGCTGCTGATTTCATATTTATTTCATTGAACTGACAACAAAGTAACTGATCTTTATCTCAGTGTGCAAACAAAGAGTAACAAAACAAATAAACTTATGGGGTAGACCATAAAATGTTTTGAAAATTACAGAACACTTCATCCTTCTGTCCTTTTAGAAATTGTTAAGTAGTGAAAATAAAAATACATGTTTAATAAAAATAACAGTTAAATACAATTAACTGTTTTGTGTTAAAAACCTATAAAATGAACTCCATTGCAGTCTAAAGAATGAGACGTCTCCAGTAAATTTTGGTTCAAAATAGAACCATCCTATGTTATCCTATATTTATGTAATACTCATTTTTGTTTATCTTATCACCTTGAAGGAACACAATATAATACATTAAGAGTAATATTTATTTGATATATGCGCTTTCTACCATTTGAAAGACTCCTTTAAATATTTTCAGATGTTTTCACGGTGTGTCCTATATAAGTCCCCACAACATATTACCATCTACCTCAGTAGGCCTCCTAGGTGCCACTATTGGTTCTTGTCTCTCTTTTGCCATTCTTAACTCTCACACACGCCACTACTTTTCATCAGCATCCCTGAATACTACTAATAGTGAACTAGAATCTTGAAATCAAAAAAGAATATACATTTTCTGAGTTTTTATCCTGTATTATCTACTGGGAGATATATCAAAACAAGTCCTCATTCTGCTAGCATCTTAGAGAGCTGAAATAAAACAGCTTTTTCTAAGTTTATTTACAGTCCTTTCTCTGAGATCTGTTCACTAGTTTATGGAGCTAGGCTGGAATGTTTTTGAGTAGTATGTATCACTTTATGTGAAAATGTTTCCTCTGCGAGGACTAAGGCATTGTTACTGGATTAAATTATATGTGCTTAATTTTTGCTTTAGTATAAACTTTGTCCTAGGAACCTTGTCAGTAAATCTCATACATGGTATTATGAAGCAAGCTGCAGACTTTCACTGGACAAGCATATATTACCATGTGCCATAGTAATGACCCAAGTTAGCTGAAACAAATTCATAAATGTCTTATATTTTTCAGAAATGGGAGCCCCAGAGTCGATATAAAATACCTGCATGTAATATTTAGATGATATAATACACTTTATAAGTTACAAGCCAGTATTTTACTCATAAGTTTTTTTTAATATAAGAAAATAATGGTTACTTTAATTTTTAACTCCATTGCTCTAATTTCATAACTATCATCACATGTGTACACTTTATTAGGAAGCTGTCATGCAGCAGTGTGAAGTTCTCTGAAACAAAATAATAAATGTTGGAATTACTTCTAAGTAATATTTCATGTGCAAAATGAGTAGGTTCATATTCTCAAGGAGTAGGTTATTTTTACCAATAACATTTTAATCAAGGACACTGTGCTTTCTACAGACTTTATAAACATTTTTGTTTTGCTTTTCACTAAATTAATAATAAACTAAACATTTCTTCTGATTTACACTGATTTAGAAACAAATTAAACCTATAAACTTCTGCATTTTTAATTTCTTTGTTTTTATTCCTAGCTTAAGGATGAAAAAATATTTTCCTCCAAAAAATATATATTTTCCGAAACAGTGTGAGCTCTGGGTTTTACTTGTAGTAGGTATATGACATACAAACTGTATATATTAAAAATAATTCTGATCATTTGTGTTTGTGTTAGAAATAATTCAATACTTTCAAGTTGAAACAGAAAACATGTTTCTATAAAAAAACATAATTAGCACCATTGTAGTCAGAAAGAAGATTTTTAGATAAAGATTTGATGTTCTGTGATATTAAAAATTCCCAGAGGCTGGCTACATAACCTTTGGAAAAGTATAGTATCTTACCAAATTCCTAACAGACCAATGGAAAGATACTTAATCAGATTTGGGGATTGTCTATGCATAATATTTGTTTTATATAAAATGTCTTTTTAAAAACTGTTGAGACAGTGATTTAGAAAGACAGATATTCCAAAATTGTAAATAAATTTTATAAATGTGAATGCCTGAAATGCAGAAAGAACAAAAGGAAGGTTGGGTATATATCTTCTACTATTTTTATCCCTAGATCTAGAACTTTAAGTTTTGATATATAAGTCAAAAGAGTGAAAGGAGAAAGAAGTAAGCTGAAAAATAATTTGCCCTCAGGGCCTTATGTAATGAAGAGAATGTTTTATATCTAGGAAGCCTATAGAGTAGTCTCAGGCTCCATGTAGATTCTGAGCACATGAACTGTGGCTAGTATAATTGAAAAACAGATTTTTTTTAATAAAAATTAAGCTTTATTGTAAAGTTTATAAATTATTTTTATATAACTTCTATATATACAATTTTATTATGTAATATTTAATACATATTATAACTATAACAAAAATATAAAATTTAATAACATAAAATTTAATATTTTGATTTTTAACAAGAATTAAACTTAATTTTAGAATGATTGTAGACTTTCAGAAATAAAAGTAAAGGTAGTTCAGAGTTCCCATATACTTTACACTCAGTTTTCCTTAGTAATATCATCTAGCTTAGGTAAGGTCAATTTGTTACATATAATGAGCTAACACTACTATATTCTTATTAACTAAATTTCATAATTTATTCATATTTTCTAATTGTTTACCTAATGTATTTTGCTAGTTCAAGAATTTATACAGGGTACCACATTACACTGTTATGTTTCCTTAGGTTCCACTTGGCTGTAACAGTTTCTCAGACTTTTCTTGCTTTTGATTGATTACCTGGACATTTTGAGAAATGCTGGCAATCAGGTATTTTATAACATGTTTTTCCATTATGATTTTTCTGATGTTTACCCTGATTTGAATGGGATTATAAATTGTGGAAACAAAGACCCTGAGGTAATGTAACATTCTCATCACAACACATTGAAGGTTACTACTATCAACATAACTGAGCATTGTTCATGTTAAACATTATGAGCTGGCTGAGGCAGTGTTTGTTAGATTTCTCAAATGTAGAATTACTTGTTTTTCCTGTATTCCCATACAATAATCTTTGGAAGACTGCCACCATGTGCAACCCTCACTTAAGAAATATGGATTTGCAGTCAACTTCCTCAAGTGCGACGTAGCTACAAAAATTATCTGCAATTTTTCTGCAAGGTAGATTTGTGTACTACCCCCATTCATTTATTTAATCATTTATTTATATCAGTATAGATCTATGGATGTTTATTTTATACTGTGGGTTATAATCCAAAAATATTTTAATTATTTTGTTACTAACATTTTTCTAACTTCAGACTTGGGAGAATTTTCAGTTGAATTATGTGTCCCTTTTACATAGCCCATTTTGTTCCTACACATCCTGTAGCAGTCTTGGACTCGGCTGTTAATTCAAGAAGCCCTTCTTTCTCGTATGGGAGAACAGTGTTAATGCTTAAAACATGAAAAATAAGTACGCTCGTTGTCACTGAGATATTGCTACCTCTAAGCAAATTTGTTAATTATAATTAATTTAATTTTAAATTCATATATTTCCACGTGGCTTGTCACTCTATTGTGTTAAACAACTTCAATTGACAGATAAGAACACATTTATGTAGTTCTTGAGCAAAAATACAAGGCTTAAAATTTAAGATCTTCCACTTACTAACTAAAAAATTTGTCCAAGTTAATTCAAACTCTGCTTTATTATTCACCCACAAAGAGGTTTATTATTTTATTTTCTTTAAAATATTTTTATGGATATTATAAGAATATTTATTGGCATATTCTAAATTCTGGGAAACACTACTCAGCCTCAGTGTTCTGAGGAGCTGGCCTTGCACCCAAAACTAGCCTGAGAGTTTCTCTTATTAAACATAATTTACCTCATAGAACAACATCAGATAAATTGATACAGAGGCAAAATATTTTAAAAATTTTATTCTTTAATCTTGTCTGAGAAGAAAGGACGTCTATATGTATGTCATAAAAATGATTCACTATTTATTTGTCTTTGACTAATATGTACAATCCTTGCTTTCTTATCAAGCAGAGATTAAGCCTTTCTTCTAGATAAGATTCATATAGATATCAGTGGAGGAATTAACTGCTTCTTGACAGCAACCCATTCAGAACAAAGCTCTACTCCCTGAACATTCTGTAAAATCAACACGAGCCTAACCACCTAACTCATGTCTCACATGAGTGATATCCTTCTCTGAGATGACAAAAATCCAACTTTGTCTACTGACTACTGGTACATACGCAGTAGTCTAGCTGGAGATCATCAACACAGTGGTAGTATTGTTTCTATAAAGGTCAGCCAAAGCTGTTGCTAGTTACTGTGGCTCTTATTCATAGATTCCATTGATTCACTGTTCATTAGACTCAGAAAATATATTATCTGCTATTTAATGTAGATTAAAGGATGGATCTGACAGGATTCTTTTGGTGCCACTTCACCAGCAGGGCCTCTGCTCAAGTTTTGCTAAAGACCACTGGGCTGGCTCCACCCACTTGGCCTGGCAAGCTGTGCTTCATTTGCACCACCAGCCCAGATCTCATGCCCATCACAGGCGAGCCAGTCGTCGAGTGGGGAGGGGTGTGTGAGTGAGTACACATGAGGTCCAGCCATAGTGCACAGCCAGGCATGCCAGCTGCTCAGAGGGTAGAGCAAATCCAGGGGCCAGCACAGACACAAGCTCCATGTGAGTCTGTGGCTGGACCGTGTGTGCCTTAAGAGGCTTCTGCCTTGAGCAATGGCATCTGGACAAGGGGAACACCATGGCACTCAAAAATTCAAAGATGCCAGCAAACTTGGAGTCCCAAAGAAGGTGTTACAGCATGTTACAGCTCTGGCTTGGGAAGCCCCAAGGTCTGGGCCCCCAGGAAGCACTATGGCTCATTCATGTTACAGCTCATTTATTCCCACCTATCTCCATGCTTTGGCAAAAGAGGGCAAGTCCCAGCTTGTTCATTCCTCACTCTGGCCTGTGGCACCTGGGCTAGCCTGGCCCTGCTGCCACTTCCCATCATGTGAGGAGGGCATCCAGTGTGGGTGGAGGACAAGAGGGCTGCAGCATTACAAATCCTTTCACACCTACCGTTCAGTAGGTCCCATGTTCTTGTCCTGCATCCATGAAAAACGAGGTTAGGCAGACAACCAGAGAGGAAGCAAGGTGGAGAGGAGTTATATTCAGTGATAGAAAAGCTCTCAGTGGAGAGGGGACCCAAAGTAGGTAGTCCCTACCCAAAGGCGTGTAGTCCCCAAGTGTGGCTGAGTCCAGGGTTTTTATATGCTGAGAATGGGAAAGTGCATACTGATTGGTACATGGGCAAACCTGGAAAAGGCATCATTTTATTGGCTAAAAAGCATCAAGGAAGTACCTGGAACTGTCTGTTTGGTTTTCAGCTTTTAAAACTGCCTTTGGCTTGAAGGTTTCACTGGGTAGGAATTTGTCTGCCTTCTATCATTACTAAGGTTGAAGTGATATTCTTATCAATAGTAGTAAAATACTGAACATGACTTCTTCCTTTCTATCAGGGGCTAAGGAACTAGTAAAATTGACTGACACAAAAACCTACCATTTTAATAAATATAAAAAGTGCTATGCAGCCATATGATGCTTGGAGGTGATTCAGTGCAAGATGAGAAATTTAGTCTGGGGATGGGTTGGGGATGACTGGTGGATGTGGTCTAGAATCCTTTTAAAAACAAAATTAATTTTTTTTTGCATTTTCTGGTTGAACTTTATCTGTTATCTTAACTTTTAAAAAGGATTATAAAATATAAATCTCTGGTGCAACGTAAGAGGAAATTTTCCTCCTTCGGTCGGAGATGGGCCATAGATCATCCTTAGATCTTTCGATATTTGTTTTTCAAGTCCAGTTTCAATTGACAGGTTTAGTATGTATTTTATATTACAATGAATTATTAATGATAACATGAAACTTATGAAATAGTTATATACTCCTATGGTTTCAGGGAAAATAAAATGTGTATATTATTTGGCTTTCCATAAAAGTCCTGCCTTTATAAATGTTATTTATGATAATTTGTAATTCAGAAAGAAAAGTATAAAATGAGAACAATGTATTGCAGTAACATACTATACGTGCTCTCAAATAAAGTAGGGTCAATACATCAATCCAGGAACACAACATCAATCTAAACATCAGTGATATTCCCCAAATGAAAAATAAATGCCAGAGGGCTATAGCTAAGGTTGTACCCACCTTTCCAGGAGCAGTTCTGTGACGCTTGGTTAACCCTTTTCTTTCTTCTCTGCCTCTTTTCTCTAACATCTCTGCAGCATTCCCTCACTTCCCACCTTTGCCTTTTGTGCTAAGCAGTTATTCTGTGGAATGGCCAAGGCAGAAGCAGAAGCTGGGGGGATAGAGGCAGATGAAGGGCATTCATGCCAGTTAAATGTTTAACCACCTACTTCTGAAGCATGAGCACTTTAAACTGAACACAGCCATTTATTTTATAACTGCAAGCAGGATTAAAATATATTTGAAGAAGTAATATACTGATTTCCAATCATGCTCATTTGTTAGCAATCATTTCAAGTCTTTTCTCCCAAGAAGAGTTTGATAGGTGGCGAGGTGAGAACTGCTAAAACAGACTTTTAATTCACATCTCTGCCTGGAACCATCCTAGACAGACTTTTAATTCACTTCTTTGCCTGGAACCATCCTAAAGAACATAAGGAACATAATTCAGACAGTTATTTACTTACTTGTTAGTGAAAATCTTAGATTGTCTGAATTGCCAAAACAATCTTTGTCATACTAAAGCTTAATGTTAGCACATAACATTTGTTCATTTAAGTAAAGTGCTCTACAGCCACCTGTATTTCTGTTGGTGTTTGTGTCCCTGGGGTACAGTCAGTAGCATATAATAATTCAGAAATGATTGCCTCAACCATTTTATTCGACTCACTCAGTTAACTCAGACAAAATACATAGAAAAAGAAAATCTTCCAACAAACTTGCTAATTTTCAATCTCGTGTTTTTTGCCTATATAGACCTTGTGCAGTTAATGCGAAGAAATATTGGTAGAATTGGCTTAATAATTTGTTTAGCTATCAAAATTCAGTAATTTATTTTTTTCAGGAATTATTAAAACAACCGGACCCTTCAAATAAGGGCTCTTTTAAATATTAAATGTTGACTAGTTGCTCTTTGTAAAAAAACAAGTAACCTGTGTATTCAGTTGGGGGACATAGAGCACATACAAACTCATATTGAGCACTAATTAGACAAAAAATAAAAATAAGTAAATGAGTATTATTTTGTTAATTAAGCTTTCACCTCACTGAGATCATATTGCTTGATGGAAGCACTGAAATACTAAAGAAATTTTTCCATATAACAAGGTGGATGACATGACAAGCAGATACTACTAGTAGTAGTGGTAGTGGATTACTTACGCCATTAAAGGTGAAGATGGCAATCACTTATATAATAGTAGTTTCAAAAGGATCTGGGTCAATTGAAGTAGTCCACTCCTCAAGGGATGAAGGACACGCCAGCCCTGCTCTCTCCTGTGCCCGAGTGGTGATTTAGATATCAATCTTGCCTGTGTGGACTGTCACTTCTGCCACCTTAGGAAAGACAAAAGCAACTTCTTAGCAATCATATTCCTAGATCTTTACCTAAGTAAAGAAAGCTTACATGCACATACAAACCTGTATAAAAATGTTTACAGCAACTTTATTAATAATCTCCAATACCTAGAAGCAACCAAAAGGTCTTTCATTGGTGAATGGATTAAAAATATTGTGGTAATTTTTTTTTTTTTTTGGTTTTGAGACAGGATCTCATTTTCTTGCCCAGGCTGGAATGTAATGGCATGATCATAGCTCATTACAGCCTCAAACTTCTGGGTTCAAGTGATCGTTCCATCTCAGCCTTTAGAGTAGCCGAAATTACAGGTGTGCACCACCATGCCTGGGTAAATTTTTTTTTAAATTTTTTCATGGAGATGGGGTCTCCTATGTTGCCCAGACTGGTCTTAAGCATTTCTCCCACCTTGGCCTCCCAAAGAGTTAGAATTACAGGCATGAGCCACAATTCCTGGCCATGATACATTCATATAATGGAGTACTATTCTGCTGTAAAAAGATAGTAAACTATTGATTCACACAATGATATGGACGAATTTTAAATGAATTTTGCTAATTGAAAGGAGCCAGACTCCAAAGGGTGCACACATTGTATAAATTCATTCATATGACATTTTAAAAGCAGCTACATATGGGATGAAAAACAGATGCCAGGGTTGCTGGTGGTAGGGAAGAGGGTAGATTAACTGTACAGTAACTGCTGAGATAATTCATGGAAGGAATTTTTAGAATAACAGAACTGTTCTGGGCTGGGTGTGGTGGCTCACACCACCTATCATCCCAGCACCCATCTTTGGGAGGCTGAGGTGGGAGGATTGCTTGAGCCAGGAGTTCAAGACCAGCCTGGGAAACATAGATCCCATGTTTACAAAAAGTAAAAAAAAATAGCTGGGGATGTGTGCACATGCCTGAAGTCCCAGTTACTCAGGAGGTTGAGATAAAAGGATTGTTTGAGACTGTAGTGAGTTGTGATCACACCACTGCATTCCAATCTGGGTGGCAGAGAAAGACCCTGTCTCCAAAAGGGGTAAGGAACAATTCTGTATGATACTGGGTTGTGAATAAATGGCTCTGCATTTGTTAAAATCCATAGAACTGTATATCGCAAAGTGGGAACTCTAATGTATACAATTTTAAAAAATTAGGGCCAAGATGTCGCAGCCCAAGAAAAGAAAGCTTGAGTCCGGGAGCTGTGGCAAAGGAGGGGAGGGAACTGAAAAGGAAGATGGCGCTGAGTGGCAGGCGGCCCTGGAGCGACCCCAGAGGACTAATGGGGAGTGGGACCAGCTGTACTACAAGTGCTACTCAGACTTTTCGGTCCACGAGGAGATGATCACAGACCGTGTCCGCACCGATGCCTACCACGTGGGCATCCTGCGGAACTGGGTAGCACTGCGAGGCAAGACGGTACTGGACATGGAAGCGGGCACCAGCATTCTGAGTATCTTCTGTGCCCAGTCCGGCGCCTGGCGCGTGTACGCGGTAGAAACCAGTGCCATCTGGCAACAGGCTCAGGAGCTGGTGTGGTTCAAAGGGCTGGAGGGCTGGAGGACCGGGTGCACGTCCTGCCAGGACCGGTGGAGACTGTGGAGTTGCCGGAGCAGGTGGATGCCATCGTGAGCGACTGGATGGGATACGGACTCCTGCACGAGTCCATGCTGAGCTCCATCCTCCACGCGTGAACCAAGTGGCTGAAGGAAGGCGGTCTTCTCCTGCTGGCCTCCGCCGAGCTCTTCATAGCCCCCATCAGCGACCAGATGCTGGAATGGCGCCTGGGCTTCTGGAGCCAGGTGAAGCAGCACTATGGAGTGAACATGAGCTGCCTGGAGGGCTTTGCCACGAGCTGCCTCGTGCGCCACTCGGGATCATGGTGCAGCGAGGATGTGCTGGCCCGGCCGCAGCGGTTTGCTCAGCTAGAGCTCTCCAGCGCTGGCCTGGAGCAGGAGCTGGAGGCCGGAGTGGGCAGGAGCTTCCGCTGCAGCTGCTATGTCTGGGCGCTCATGCACGGCATTGCCTTCTGGTTTCAGGTGACCTTCCCTGGATGGGAGTCGGGGAAACCCCTGGTGCTGTCCACCTTGCCTTTTCACCCGGCCATGCACTGGAAACAGGCACTCCTCTACCTGAACTAGCTGGTGCAAGTGGAGCAAGACACGGATGTTATCAGGAGAGATCACCCTACTGCCCTCCCGGGACAACCGCCGTCGCCTACGCCTGCTGCTGCACTACAAAGTGGGAGACCAGGAAGAGAAGACCAAAGACTTTGCCATGGAGGACTGAACGTTGCCTTTTCTCTCAGCTACCTCCCAAGGCAGAGAAAGGGAGATCCCACATGCAAGTAGGGGAAATATCCATCTCCCTTTTCCCTCATAGCCTCTGGGGAGGGAGAGTGCTTCATTCTCGATTTGAAGAGATTCTTCTGGTGATGTTTATTTAAAAAGTGATCCCCTTCAACAACGGATACAGCGTGCTTATTATTGGGCTTTTAAGCCTCAAAAGCATTTAGTACCAAGCACTTGTATTTCTGTATATTTTGTCTCGCAAGGGAGGGAAGGGGGAAGAACACGGATGAAAATACCATTTTTTGAAGGGTCCATGCACATCCCTGACATCTCACACCTTATCTAAGTCTGAAGCTGGAGAGAAAGGGTTCATTTAGATTTCATGAATTTACAATAAGACTTTAGTATCTCTCCAGAGCCATATTTTCTCAGTCTGAATTAATTCCCCATTCCTAGGTGCCTGTGGGCTATGGTACTTCTTCTTCATTGTTTTCTAAGTCAACTTTGCTACTGGTAATGAAGGGGAAGGCTATGAGGAAGCAGTTTAAATAGGCCCGTTCTCATTACTCTTAACACACATATAGGGTGCTAAAGTTGATGAACACATTAATCCATTAAGTAAAGTAGTCTTTGTAAAGCATACCTAAGAAACTCAGAAGGTGTATTTAGAAGAAAGGGACCGGAAAGAGAAATAGTATGGATTTTAAAAAATTCTTGTCTCTACTATTACAACTATATATATATATATATATATATAATTTCATGTATGTCCCATAAATATTTTTTTAATTCTTATGAAACAGGTTGATAGAGGAGGTTTCTGAGCCTAGCCCAAGGGCTTATTCATCACTATGGGTAAATTATTTAAACTCAATTAAGGAAAATATTTTCCCAGATAGAAAAAATGTACTCATTCTCATTTAAACTCATTTGGAGGGATCATGTGAGTTGGCCTATTTAAAACTAGTGAAAGTTCCCTTTTTTTCTCTCTCTGTTTCAAGCAGCCAAATGTGAAAGTTGTGTTTTAGGAAAATCACTTGTAATAAAGTATAAATCTTATTATCAAATTTATTTTGCTGTTTTCCTCTTTTTCCTTATACCAAATAAAACATTGACATACTCACGTTTTGTAGATGAAAAAAAATATCAACCAGGATGGAGCGGAATGTAGACCTTCAGGAAGGAATGTCACTGTACACATAAGATCCCTGAGGGTTTGGGAAAAGGAGCAAACCAAAGTAACCTTGCAGGTGCTGCTTTGACTTACAATTGCAAGGCTAAAGGCCAAAGGTACTGGACTTCAGCACTGTGTTGCAACTTGTAAGCTTGTTTCTCATCAGGCTAGGGGCAGGGATGGGGGTGGGGAGGCTGTGATCAATTCTGAAATAGCTTTACATGCACCATGAGTAAGAAGGGGCAAATAAGTAAATAAAGAGTGGATAGTGGGGGTCAGGTTTTTCACTGCTGGAGAGAGAAGTTATAGATAAGCAAAGGCAGAAGGCTAGAAGGAACCCTGTGATACTGGATTTGAGTTAGAGAAATAAGTATGAACTCATATTTAACCACACATATATAAAAATTTAATAGATATGTGTATATATCTGGGTTAATACACATATCTCCTATCCATGTGCTCTGAGAGGGCCTATTATAGGGTTACAGAGAGTATAGGGTTTCCAGATCAACACAGGATGCATAAATAAATTTGAATTTTAGATAACAATAAACAAATTAGGTCTGCATGGATGAGAGTGTTGGGGAGGCCCAGGCCACCTCTTGGTCCTGCTGGTGCACCTTACTGGGGGCTTAAAACCACCCCAATTGTTTGGGTGTGGAGGCTCACGCCTGTAGTCCCAGCACTTTTAGAGACTGCAGCAGGATAACTGAACCCAGGTGTTTGAGACCAGTCTGGACAATGCAGCAAACCCCATCTCTAGAAAAAAGAAAAGGAAAAATTAGTCAGACATTGTGGCACACACCTGTAGTCCTAGCTACTGGGGAGGCTGACATGGGAGGGTGGCTTGAGCCTAGCAGTTAGAGGCTGCAGTGATCCATGATGGAGCCAAGCAGGGGAGAAATATGGGAATGCACACACCCCTCTATCATCTCTACACAGACACAGAGCCACACACAGCTCTTGAGAGGAGGAAGATGAGCTGCTCAAAGCCAGGGAGGGACCCACACAGTGGCCAGCATGGCAGGGACAGTGCTTTAGCCAAGGCAAGGATGGTGGGAGACCTACTTGGGATCCTCAAGGAGGCTGCAGCACTTCCATGTTCTTTCCAGATAACAGGGACGTGTTGATGATGATGAGTGAGATGGACGAACACACCATCGCAGACACCCTGAAACTCTACTTCCGTGAGCTTCCTGAGCCCCTCTTCACTGACAAGTTCTACCCAACTTCAATGAGGGCATCAGTGAGCACTGGAGGCCTTGGCGTCATAGGAGGCATCTCCTCCATGTGCACTGCTGCCATTAGGGGCTGTGGAAAGTGAGGTGTGAGAACCCAAGCTGTGTCCTTTCTGCCATGGTCAGTGTTTTAACCAAGCTCGGAAAGCAGGGCCCACAACTGAGGCCGTTGTGTAAGTCCTTGTCTTTCCCCAGAGGACCCCTGGTCCTATTCCTCAAGGAGAACAAGAGAGTAAAATGCTCATCACTGCTGTGCTATGGAGTCCTAAAGTCTGCTGTCCCCTTTCCAGCAGACCAGGGCTGAACGAGGGTCCCCACGTGCTCTAGCCACGGGTCCTGGCCCAGTCAAGCACAGGATCAAACCTGGCCTGACCCCGAGTCAACCTGGAGGCTGATGTCTAAGCAGGGCACTGGCATGTGTGGCCCTGTATCCTTTGCATGACCCTTAGGGCAGGCCTGCCTCTCAGCCCAAACCCAGAGGACCTGGTCTACCAGAGGTGCTCCTGCAGAGTCTAGGGTGAAGAGAGGATCTCTGCTTAGTTTGTGGGGCTGGGGCCACCCACCTCCCACCTCCTTGTGTCCCTCACTCCCCTTTTTCATTTTATGCTGAGCCTCCACTACTCTGGGCTGCCCTCTGGAGCAGATGGCAGCCGCAGTTTTCCACGGACAGCTCTGCCCATGAGTCACTGCTCTCACTCCACCTCCTGCTGCTGTTCTTCAGGTGCTGCTGATCCCTGTGGGGCAGAGAAAAGGAATTCAGGTGGCTCATACCCCACACTGGCACCCTTCACAGGGTCCTCATAGGGGCCCAGTGCTGTGGGAGTGAGGATGATAACAAGCCTAGGCTGTTCAGGAACACGTGTCCCGGGTGCTCCATGTCACCAACTCAGGAGAGGTCTCCAGCTCGTTGTGACCATGAGAAGTAACCCACTGCCTTCTGCAGTAATTTCAGACCCCGCTGCAAAGGAGAACTCCATGCTTAACTTGCCCTTGTCCTGGCTGGAGGCCAAACTGCTCACTTTCCTTTTCCTTTTGGACCACCTGAAAAGGTAGCCCAGCTCTCTCATGGCTGCCCAGGGAGGGCTACAAAAACCCAGGCCACAGGGTGCCCCTCTGCTCACATCAGACCCCCAGCACTAAGGACCTTTTCCCCCAACCCAATCTACAGTCCCTCACTGCCTCTGGCAACCAGTGCCACTGCCACCCCCACCCCAGCCTCTTCTCTTTGCCCTGCACCCCCCTCTGCACTGTGGCTTCACAAAGAGCTCAGAGCTTTGGCCAGGGCCAGCAGTGCACTTGAATCTCCCAACTCCCTCGCTCCCCGACCATGGAGGAGACCTCCCCACCAGCCCAGAGCTAACCCCTTGTCCTGGGTTGCTGAGACCCACAAGTACCAAGGCTGGAATCAGCTTGCAGCACAGCCAGGGTCAGGGTTGCTCCCTCCCAGAGGACTCCAGCATGGCCCAACCCCTCTGCCTTTTTCCTGGTGGTGGCGTAGAAGTAGCACCCTCTGCTTCAGTCCTGCACAGGGTGGTGAGAATAAGGCAGTCAGTAAAAGGCCCTGCACAACCTCGCCATGGTCTTTGGCCCCACACTGCTCCAGCCTCAGAGGAGAGCAAGCTTTCTGCCAATCCCAGTTGCCCATCACCATGACCGACAGCTGGTCCTTGGAGGTCATGACCTACGTGTGGGAAGACAGGCTCCAGCCAGCCCATGCCACCCTGACCTGACAGAGGTGGCCTCGGCCTGCTACACCCCCAGTCCTGCCCTGCCCAGCTTCCTACTTGCATTGTCTGTGGTGGTGCCTGAGATTCAGAGAGACAAACTTGCCTAGGTCTGCATGGATGAGAGTGTTGGGGAGGCCCAGGCCACCTCTTGGTCCTGCTGGTGCACCTTACTGGGGGCTTAAAACCACCGCAAGTGTTTGGGTGTGGAGGCTCATGCCTGTAATCCCAGCACTTTGAGAGACTGTGGCAGGATAACTGAACCCAGGTGTTTGAGACCAGTCTGGACAATGCAGCAAACCCCATCTCTAGAAAAGAGAAAAGGAAAAATTAGTCAGGCATTGTGGCACACAACCTGTAGTCCTAGCTACTGGGGAGGCTGACATGGGAGGGTGGCTTGAGCCTAGCAGTTAGAGGCTGCAGTGATCCATGATGGAGCCACTGTACTCCAGCCTGGGTGACAGAGCAAGGCCCTGTGCACCTCTAAAATAACCCCTCCAAGTCATGCCTTGTCCACATCCACACCCCCACCTCTTGTCTCACTCTAAAGGCTTCATGGCAGCAGCAGAGGACCCAGCACCTGAACTGTACTTGGGGGTGGCTAAAGATCACCAGCTGTGAGCACCCTCTGAGCCTCTCTCCTCTTTCCCACTCCTTCTGGCAGGTCCAGGTGCTGCTGTCCTTTCTGCAGCTGGGGGCCATCCCTACCCTCCAGACAGTAAGAGACAGAGCATCCTGTTCTTGACTGAAGTCTTAAGGCTCCTGTCCATCTCCAGAAGGCAGATAGACATCCCTAAAACCTCTGGATAATCAGACCATTTTAGAGTGGGTACCAAACCTTCCTGAGGTGTCCTTGGGCCAGCCCCAAGCATCAGGCTATCTGCAAATGCAAAGGGACAGTGAGACAAAGCAGAAGGACAGGTGGCCTGGGGACATCCTAGCCAGGTCTGGAAGCCCCAGACTGGCCCTAAACTGTGGTGTTTTTACACGACCACCCCAGGGCACACCAAGCCAGTATATCTCAGAGTCTGGGCTGGGTCCTGGGGGACAGAGTGAAGGGAGTGGTTTTAGGAACTTACATGTCTCCTGGATCACTTCTCGAGGTGTGCCCTCTCTGGGAGACAGGAATGTGACGGAATCCCCTCACTGTTGTATCTTGAATAAATGCTGCTGCTTCATCCTCTGGGGTCATGGCCCTGACCCTGTGTGGGAGGGTCATGGCCCTGGGTCATGGCTCTGTCCCTGTTCCATTCCATGACTAGAAAACCACACTCCATTTAGAAAAGAATTGAGAGGCTAAGTCAGAACTGGGTAACATTTCGACTCCATTCTAGGCTTTCTTTTTTTTTCTTTCCAGAAGGACTTTTGTGCAGAAACGGATCTTTTCTTTCTGTGTTTGTCCTTATTGGAAGGCAGCTCCAGAAGACCTGTGAAATGTTGGTGGACTGGACCCCAGGGGTGGGAGTCCCAGGCTGCGCACTTTAGGATTCCTCCTCCAGGGAGAGCAACCTCATCCCGATCCTGACCACCCTCCTGGCTCACGCTTTCCTGTTTGGCTTCCACAGGCTGGGACTTCTCTGGATTCCCTCTGCCCACACGCTCCCTGCCTCAAGTGTCCCCAGACCAGGTGGCTTCATTTTTCTCTCAACTCAGGGAACTTGCTCAACTTCTGTAAAAGCCCCCACTTAGTGGTAGAGGCTTGCTGATAGCATGTTTTAAAACTTTGATTCAAATAACGTTTTAATACTTGAATATTTTAAGTTTTATACATAGTTCCTAATTATTTTCCTAACAGACTCAGATACCTAATAAGATCCTAGAATGGCACCATTTTGTCTTTCTCTAAGTGCCTGGCTCTGCTCTCTCAGGAGTGGGTTCTGAGGTCTCTGGACTACAGGATATTCAGAAGGTCAGGAATAAGTCCAGCCTAGGGATGAGGGGCTGGGGGGATGGCCTCCTTCCTCGAGCAGGCAGAGGCACAGCACCACCTGCTTCCCCTTCTGCCAGCACCTGTGTGGGAGCCCAAGCATCCTTTGTAACCCTGCATTACCAGCAGGCTGAAAGAAAACAGAAGCATGGAGGCCACCACTTATTGTCAACCAATTAACCCATAAACAATTCTCTCACTTTTTCAGAAAAAGGAGGTTGGGGCAAGGAGAGGGGAGAAGGGAGACAAAACCCAGAGCCGAGTTTCCAGATAATCCTGCAGGAGAAAAGGATGCAGCTGCCTAGAGGAGGGAAGGAGGATCACACTCAGGAAAGTGTGTGGGGTCCTGGTTGACACCAACACCTGGTGCAGTTCTGTCCAGCAACCTCTGCACCAGACAAGGTGGGGAAGGTGAGTGTTCCCTGGATGTTCGTGGGCAGATCCTGCTGAGCATGCAGCATGTTGGGGAATCTGACACTGGAGCCATTTTCCTCCACTCCAGGCAATTCCAGGCAAGGCAAGGCAAGGCAAGGCAAGGCAAGACAAAACAATTCCAGGCAAGGGAATTCCAGGCAAGGCAATCCCAGACAAGGCAAGGCAAGGAAATTTCAGGCTAGGCAATTGCAGGAAAGGCAATTTCAGGCAAGGCAAGGCAAGACAAGGCAGGGAAAGGCAATTCCAGGCAAGGCAATTCCAGGTAAGGCAAGGAAATGTAATTCCAGGGAAGGTAACCCCAGGAAAGGCAAGGCAAGGCAATTCCAGGCAAGGCAAGGCAACAGAGGGCAAGGCAATTCCGGGCAAGGCAATTCCAAGCAAGGCAAGGCAAGGCTATTCTGGGAAAGGCAATGCAAGGTAAGGCAAGGCAAAAAATGCCAGGCAAGGAAATTCCAGGCAAGGCAAGGCACAGCAGGGCAGGGCAGGGCAAGGCAGGGAAAGGCAAGGCAGGGAAAGGCAAGGCAAGGCAGGGAAAGGCAAGGCAAGGCAAGGCAGGGAAAGGCAAGGCAAGGCAAAGCAAGGCCAGGCCAATCCAGGAAAGTCAATTTCAGGCAAGGCAAGGCAATTCCAGGGAAGGTAATTCAAGGCAAGGCAAGGGAACACAATTCCAGGCAAGGCAACTCCAGGCAAGGCAAGGCAGGGCAAGGCAAGGCAAGGCAGGGAAAGGCAAGGCAAGGCAAAGCAAGGCAAAGCAAGGCCAGGCCAATCTAGGAAAGTCAATTTCAGGCAAGGCAAGGCAATTCCAGGGAAGGTAATTCAAGGGAAGGCAAGGGAACACAATTCCAGGCAAGGCAACTCCAGGCAAGGTGGGGCAAGGCAATTCCAGGCAAGGGAAGGCAAAGCAAGGCAATTCGAGGCAAGGCAAGGAAAGGCAACTCAAGGCAATTCCATGCAAGGCAAGGCAAGGCAATTCCAGTCAAGCCAGGCAAGACAACGTAATTCCAGGCAAGGCAAGGCAGGGAAATTCCAGTAAAGACAATTACAGGCAGGGCAGGGCAGGGCGAGGTGGGGCGAGGCGGGGCGAGGCGGGGCAAGGTGAGGCAAGGCCAATCTTGGCAAGTAAATTTCAGGCAAGGCAAGGCAATTCCAGGGAAGGCAAATCCAGGCAAGGCAAGGGAATGCAATTGCAGGCAAGGCAGCTCCAGGCAAGGCAAGACAAGGCAATTTCAGGCAAGGCAATTCCAGGCAAGAGAAGGCAAAGAAAGGCAATTCGAGGCAAGGTAAGGGAAGGCAACTCAAGACAATTCCATGCAAGGCAAGGAAAGGCAATTCCAGGGAAGGCAACTCCAGGCAAGGCCAGGCAAGGCAATATCAGGCAAGGCAATTCCAGGCAAGGCAAGGCAATGCAGGGTAAGGCAATTCCAGGCAAGGAAAGGCAAGGCTATTCCAGGCAAGGCAATTTCAGGCAATGCAAGGTAAGGCAAGGCAAACAAATTCAAGCAAGGAAATTCCAGGCAAGGCAAGGAAAGGCAAGGAGAGGCAAGGTCATTCCAGGCAAGACCATTTCAGGCAAGGCAATGCAATGCAATGCAATGCAATGCAGTTCCAAGCAAGAAAATTCCAGGCAAGACAAGGCAAGGCAATTCCAGACAAGGTAATTTCAGACAAGGAATGGAAAGGCAATTCCAGGCAAGGCAAAACAAGGCAAAAAAGGGCCATTCCAGGCAAGGTAATTTCAGGCAAGGCAAGGCAAGGCAATTTCAGGCAAGGCAAGGCAAGACAAGGCAAGACAATTTCAGACAGGTAATTCCAGAAAAAGCAAGGCAATTTGCCTGGAATTGCCTTGCCTTCCATTGCCTTGCCTTGCCTTGACTGGAATTGGGTTGTCTGGAATTGCCTTGACCTGCCTTTTCTTGCCTTTCCTGGCCTAGAATGCCATTCCAGCAATTGCTTTGTCTGGAATTGCCTTGCTTTTCATTGCCTGGTATTGCCTTGCCTGGAATTGCATTGCCTTGCTTTGCCTTGCCTTGTTTTGCCTGGAATTGTCTGGCCTAGAATTGCATTGCCTTGCTTTACTTTGCCTTGCCTGGAATTCTCTTTCCTGAAATTACCTTGTCTGAAGTTACCTTGTCTGGAATTGCCTTGCCTGGTCTTGCCTGGTATTTTCTTGCTTGGAATTGTGTTGCATTGCATTGCATTGCCTTGCCTTGCCTGGAATGACCTTGCTCTGCTTGCCTTTCCTTTCCTTGTCTGAAATTACCTTGTCTGGAATTGCCTTGTCTTGCCTGGAATTTCCTTGCTTGAAATTGCATTGCATTGTATTGCATTGCCTTGCCTGGAATGACCTTGCCTCTGCTTGCCTTTCCTTGCCTTGCCTGGAATTTCCTTGCTGGAAGTTTTTTGCCTTGCCTTGCCTTGGATTGCCTAGAATTGCCTTGCCTGGAATAGATTTGCCTTCCCTTGCCTGGAATTGCCTTACCCTGCATCGCCTTGCCTTTCTTGGAATTGCCTTGCCTGATATTGCCTTTCCCTGCCTTGTCTTGCCTTGCTTAGCCTGAAATTGCCTTTCCTGCAATTGCCTAGCCTGGAATTGCATCTCCTTGCCTTGCCTTGTTTTGCCTTGCCTGGAATTGCTTTGACTTGCATTGCTGTGCCTGAAATTGCCTTCCCTTGCCTTACCTGGAATTGCCATGCCTGGAATTGCATTGCATTACCTTGCTTCTCCTTGCCTGGAATTGCCCTGCCTTGCCTTTCCTGGAATAGCCTTGACTAGAATTGCCTTCTCTTGCCTTGCCTTGACTGGAGTTGCCTTCTCTTGCCTTGCCTTGACTGTAATTGCATTCTTTCAAGTTGCCTTGGCTGGTCTTTCCTCACCTGGAATTGCCTTGCCTAGAATTTCCTTGCTTTGCGTTGCATTGCTTTGCCTTGACTGGAATTGCCTTGCCTGGAGTTGCCTTTCCTTGCCTTAGGGGGAATTGCCTTGACTGGCATTGCCTTTCCCTGCCTTTTCTTGCCTGGCCTGGCCTGTAATTGCCTTTCTTGAAATTGTCTTGCCTGGACTTGCCATGCCATCCCTTGCATTACCTTGCCTTGCCTGGAATTGCCTGGCCTTAAATTGCATTGCCTTGCCTGGAATTGTTTTTCCTTGCCTTTCCTGGAATTGCCTTGTCTGGAATTGCCTTGTCTTGTCTTGCTTTGCCTTGTCTGGAATTGCCTTGCCTTGCCTGAAATCATCTTTCCTAGAATTGCCCTTTTCTGCCTTGCCTCGCCTTGCCTCGAATTGCCTTGCTTGAAATTTCCCTGCCTTGCCATGCCTCTAATTGCCTTTCCTGGAATTACCTTGCTTTGCCTTGCCTTTTCTTATCTTGAATTACCTTGCCTGGAATTGGCCTGCTTTGCCTTGTTTTGCCTTGCCTGGAATTGCCTTGGCTGGAATTGCCTTGCCTTGCCTGAAATTTTCTTGCCTTGCTGGAAATTTTCTTGCATTGCTTTGCTTTGCATAGCCTGGAATTGCCCTGTCTCGAATTGCCTTGCCTTATCTTGCTTTGCCTTCCCTGGAATTACCATGCCTAGAATTGCCTTGCCTGCCATGCCTGTATTTCCCTTGCTTGCAATTGCCTTGCCTAGCTTTGCCTGAAATTTACTTGCCTGGAATTGCCTTTCATTGTCTTGCCTTGCCAGGAATTTTCTTGCCTTTCCTTTGCCTTCCCTTGCCTTTCCTTGTCTTGCCTTTCCTGGAATTTCCTTGCCTTGCCTTGCTTGGAATTGCCTTTTCTAGAATTGCCTTGCCTTAGATTGCCTTGTCTTGCCTTACCTGGAATTGCCTTGCCTTGCCTTGCCTTGCCTTGCGTTGTCTGGAATTGCCTAGCCTGGAATTGCCTTTTCTTGACTTGCCTGGAGTTGCCTTGCCTGAAATTGCATTGCCTTGCTTTGCCTTGTATTGTCATCCCTGGAATTGTCTTGCCTTGCCTGGAATTGCCTTTCCCTTCGTTGCCTTGCTTTGCCTAAAATTTCCTTTCCTGGAATTGCCTTGCCTTGCCTTGCCTGGGGTTACCTTCCCTGGAATTACCTTGCCTTGCCTTAAGTGCAATTGTCTTGCCTTACCTGCAATTGCCTTGCTTTGTATTTCCTTTCCCTGCCTTGTCTTGCCTTGCTTTGCCTGAAATTGCCTTTCCTGCAATTGCCTTGTGGGATTGCATTGCCTTGCATTGTCTGGCATCACCTTCTCTTGCCTTGCCTTGCCTTGCCTTGCATTGTGTTGCATAGAACTGCCTTTCCTGGAATTGACTTGCCTGGAATTGCCCTGCCTTGACTTTCCTGGAATAGCCTTGCCTGGAATTGCCTTGTCTTGCTTTGCCATGACTGAAATTACCTCGTTTCGAATACCTTGCCTTGACATTCTTTGCCTGAATTGCCTTGACTTGCATTGCCTTGCCTTGCCTTGAATTGCCTTCCCTGGAATTGCCTTGCCTTGCCTGAAATTGGCCTTGCCTTGCTTTGCCTTGCCTTGCCTTTACTTGCCTTGCCATTAATTTCCTTGCCTGCAATTTTTTGCATTTTCTTGCCTTGCATTGCCTGGAATTGCCTTGCCTGGAATAGCCTTGCCTTGCCTGGAATTGCCTTGCCTAACCGTGCCTGGAATTGCATGGCTGAGAATTGTATTGCCTTGCCTTACCTTGCCTTGCCTGAAATTGCCTTGCCTGGAATTTCCTATTTTTGCCTTTCCTTAAATTAACTTGTTTGGAATTGACTTGCCGTGTCTTGCCTTGCCTTGCCTGGAATTGCCTTGCCTTGCCTGAAATTGTCTTGCCTGAAATTGCACTTTTTTGCCTTGCCATGTCTTGCCTGCTGTGCCTGGATTTCCCTTGTGTGCAATTGCTTTGCCTAGCTTTACCTGAAATTTACTTGCCTGGAATTGCCTTGCATTGACTTGCCTTGCCAGAAATTTTCTTGCCTTGCCTTTCCATGCCTTCCTTGCCTTGCCTTGCCTTGTCTTGCCTTGCCTGGAATTGCCTTTCCTGGAATTGCCTTACCTTAGATTGCCTTGCCTTGCCTTGCCTTGCCTTGCCTTGCCTTGCATTGCCTTGCCTTTAATTGCCTGGAATTGCCTAGCCTGGAATTGCCTTTTCTTGTCTTTCCTGGAGTTGCCTTGTATGGAATTGCGTTGCCTTGCCTTGCCTTGAATTGCCTTCCCTGGAATTGTCTTGCCTTGCCTGAAATTGCCTTGCCTGGATTGGACTTGCCTTGCCTTGCCTTGTCTTGCCTTTAATTTTCTTGCCTGGAATTTTTTGCCTTTCCTTGCCTTGCATTGCCTGGAATTGCCTTTCCTGGAATAGCCTTGCCTTCCCTGGAGTTTCCTTTCCTTGCCTTGCTGGGAGTTACCTTCCCTGAAATTAACTTGCCGTGCCTTACCTGCAATTGCCTTGCCTCGAATTTTCTTTCCCTGCCTTGTCTTGCCTCGCCTTGCCTGAAATTGCCTTTCCTGCAATTGCCTTGCCTGGGATTGCATTGCCTTGCCTTGCCTGGCATTGCCTTCCCTTGCCTTGCCTTGTATTGCCTAGAATTACCTTGACTGGAAGTGACTTGCCTGGAATTGCCCTGCCTTGACTTTCCTGAAATAGCCTTGCCTGAAGTTGCCTTGTCTTGCCTTGACATGACTGAAGTTGCCTCGTTTCGAGTTGCCTTGCCTTGACTTTTCTCACCTGGAATTGCCTGGCCTTGCATTGCCTTGCCTTCTTTTGCCTTGAGTTGCCTTCCCTGGAATTGACTTGCCTTGCCTGTAATTGCCTTGCCTGGATTAGCCTTGCCTTGCCTTTACTTGCCTTGTCTTTAATTTCCTTGCCTGGAATTTATTTTCCTTTCCTTGCCTTGCATTGCCTGGAATTGCCTTTCCTTTCCTTGTCTGAAATTGCCTTGTCTGGAATTGCCTTGCCTTTTCTTGCCTGGAATTTCCTTGCTTGGGATTGCATTGTATTCCATTGCCTTGCCTTGCCTTGCCTAAAATTGCCTTGCCTGGAATGACCTTCCTCTCCTTGCCTTTCCTTTCCTTGCCTGGAATTTCCTTGCTGGAATTTGTTTGCTTGCCTTGCCTTGCATTGCCTGGAATAGCCTTCCCTTGCCTGGGATTGCCTTACCCTGCGTTGCCTTGCCTTGCCTGAAATTGTCTTGGCTTATATTGCCTTGTCTTGCCTTGCCTGGAGTTGCCTTCCCTGGAATTGCCTTGCCTTACCTTACCTGGAATTGCCTTTCCCTGCCTTGTCTTTCCTTGCCTAGCCTGGAATTGCCTTTCCTGCAACTGCCTAGCCTGGAATTGCAATGCCTTGCCTTGCCTTGCCATCTTTTGCCTTGCCAGGAATTGCTTTGACTTGCATTGCCTTGCCTAGAATTGCCTTGTCTGGAATTGGCATGCCTGGAATTGCCTTGCCTGGAATTGCATTGCATTACCTTGCTTCTTTTTTCCTGGAATTGCCCTGACGTTCCTTCCCTAGAATAGCCTTGCCTGGAATTGCTTTGTCTTGCCTTGCCTTGACTGGAATTGCCTTGTTTCAAATTGCTGTGGCCTACCTTTCCTCGCCTGGAATTGCCTGGCCTAGAATTTCCTTGCCTTGCATTGCCTTGCCTTGCCTTGCCTTGACTGGAATTGCCTTGCCTTGTTTTAGCTAGAATTGCCTTGCCTGGAATTGCCTTTCCCTTCCTTGTCTTGCCTTCCCTGGCCTGTAATTGCCTTTTGGGCAATTGCCTTGCCTGAAAATGCCTTGCCTTGCATTGCCTGGAATTTCCTTGCTTGGAATTGCCTTGCCTTGCATTGCCTTGCCTTGCCTGGAATTGCCTGGCCTTGAATTGCCTTGCCTTGCCTGGAATTGTTTTTCCTTGCCTGTCCTTGAATTGCCTTGTCTGAAATTGCCTTGCCTTGTCTTGCCTTGCCTTGCCTGGAATTGCCTTGCCTTCCTTTGCCTGAAAACACCTTGGCTGGAATTGCCCTTTTTTTGCCTTGCCTTGCCGTGCCTCAAATTGCCTTGCCTGGAATTATCCTACTTTTTCTTGCCTTACCTCGAATTAACTTGCCTGGAATTGGCCTGCCTTGTGTTTCCCTGCATGGAATTGCCTTGCCTGAAATTTTCTTGCCCTGCCCAGAATTTTTTTGCATTGCCTTGCCTTGCCTAGCCTGGAATTGCCTCACCTTGGCTTGCCTTGCCTTGCCTTGCCTGGAATTGCCCTGCCTAGATTTGCCTTGCCTTGCCTGCCATGCCTGGATTTCCCTTCCTTGCAATTGCCTTGCCTAGCTTTGCCTGATATATACTTGCCTGGAATTGCCTTGCATTGACTTGCCTTGCCAGAAATTTTCTTGCCTTGCCTTTTCTTGCCTTCCCTTGCCTTTCCTTTTCTTGCCTTGCCTGGAATTGCCTTGCTTTGCCTTTCCTTGCCTTGCATGGAATTGCCTTGCCTTGCCTGGAGTTACCTTTCCTAGAATTGCCTTGCCTTGCACTCCTCTCTGCTGTGGACCTGGTGAGGCAGGGAGCAGAAAAATACAAAAATTAGCAGGATGAGGTAGCATTTGCCTTTATACTGAGGTACTGTTGACACTGAGGCAGGAGAATTGCTTGAACACGGGAGGCAGAGGTGCTGTGAGCCAAGTTCGGGCCACTGCACTCTAGCCAGAATGACTATTCAACACTCAAGCTAAAATAAATAAGAAATAAATAAGTGTAAGCCTGTAATTCTATCACTTTGGGAGGCTCTGTTAGATAGTTCACCTGAAGTCAGGAGTTTGAGATCAGCCTGGCCAATATGGAGAAATGCCATCTCTACTAAAAATATAAATACTAGCTGGGTGTTGTGGCATGTGCCTGTAGTCTCTGCTGCTCAGGAAGTTGAGACAGGAGAATTACTTGAACCCAGGGGGCGGAGGTTGCTGTAAACCAAGATCATGTCACTGCACTTCAGCCTGGGAGACAGAGCCATACTCCGTCTCAAAATAAATAAATAAATACAATTTAAAAAATTTTTTTAAATGTAATAAGATTGCAGTCATGCAGCGGAAGCATGCTAGTCCTATCCAGGTAGTGAAGGCAGACTTCATACACAGATCTCACAAGAAATTTTATACCCACCCCTGAAAGAAAGCCCTGATTGCTTTCCATGTACTGTTTCTTCCAAAGAAACATGGACAAACACATGGGCTTTCCCAAACAGCTCTGAAAAGATAAACAGAAAACAGGGAGGGACATGCTCAGCCCTTGAGGCCAAAACACCGTTTTTCAGAGCAGCTGCCAGAAGACAGTGAGCAGGATCAGGTTCGAGGTCACCTGTGGGTGAAGGGGAGAACAGTCAGATCTGGGCAGGGGTGTAGGAGCCTGGGCATCCTCACTGGAACAGAAGAGAACTGCTCCGTGATGCTCAGCTGACAGGCAGAGCCTTGCAAATTCAAGTTCTCATGGTACAGAGAGGCTAGCCAAGGTGAGGACAAAGACAGGCACACACAGGAATGGTTTTCTGGAGGACAGGGCCCAGTTACATCTCTCAAATGGGACCAGATTGGTAGGAAGATCAGCTGCTTTGGGCAACCGAGGTACCTTCTGGGTGAGCTCCCAAACTAGATGGTGTTAGGGGCCCTGAACCAGGCAGCTGGACTGGACATCTCATGGTCCTGTATTCCATGAAACAGCATCTAGCACTTGTCTGGCCTGTTCTCCAAAAGAACCGTACACATGCCATCTTTCCATTTCCCCCCTGTTCACAGACTGGGCAGGGCCTGACCAGAAACTCTCCCTTAAGGTTTTCAGTCACTGCCAAAATTGGAGCCAGCAGTGAGGAGGCGATGTTAACATGTGACTCTGGGCCAGGTGCTGCCACAGGCTGTAAATTCAGTGCTTTTGGGAAGCTGAGCTGGGAGGATCACTTGACATCAGCAGTTCAAGACCAACCTGATGAACATAGATCTCTACCAAAAAATAAAAATAAAAATTACCCAGCTCTGGTGACATGCACCCAGAGCCCCAGCTACTCGGGAGGCTGAGGTGGCTGGAGCTCAGGAGTTCAAAGCTGTAGCTCTGATGTTGCCGCTGCACTCAAATATGAAAGACAGAGTGAGGCCATGTCCTGAAAAAGGAACAAACATGCTAGGCATAAAAGAAACATACCTGAAAATGGCCAGGCACGTGGCTCACACCTGTAATCCCAGAACTTTGAGAGGCTGAGGTGAGTGGATCACCTGACATCAGGAATTCAAGAGCAGCCTGGCCAACATGGTGAAACCCCATCTCTACTAAAAGTACAAGGCTTAGCTGGGCATGGTGGTGGGCACCTGTAATCCAAGCTACTCGGGACTCTGAGGCAGGAGAATTGCTCTGAGTGGAAGGAATTCAGCAACCTGGGAGATGGTGGTTGCAGTGAGCTGAGATCCCGCCATTGCACTGCAGCCTGGGTGAAAAGAGCAAGACTTCATCTAAAAAAGAAAAAAACAACAAACATACCTGAAAATAATGAAAGCTGCTTATGAAAAAGCCATGCCTAACCTACTACATAATGAGGAAATGTTGAAAGCATTTCCTCTGCAAACAGGAACAACACAAGGATGCCCATTCTCACCACTGCTATTCAACATCACACAATCAGGCAAGAGGAAAAAATAAAAGGGATCCACATTGGAAAAGAGGACATCAAATTATCCTTATCTGATGAAGATATGATCTCGGATTTAGAAACATGTAAATGTTCCCAGAAAACCCCTAGTTTATCAATAAATAAATACAGTTATTGCAGGATACAGAATCAATGTACCAAAATCAGCAGCATTTCTATACACCAATAATGGTCTAGTTGGGAAGGAAATTAAGAAGGCAATCCCATTTACAGTGGCAACAAAATGTAAAAAGATATGCCACAGAATAAATCTGACAAGGAGTTTGACGATTTCTACAAGAAAAACTACAAAACACTGATGAAAAACTTTAATAAGACAGAAAGAAATGGACAATCATCCCATGCTAATGGATGGAAGAAGCTCGTAGCATTAAAATGACCGTACTGCCCAAAGCAGCCTAGAGATTCAATACAACCCCTGCCAAAATACCAGTGTCATCACTCACAGAATTGGAAAATTACACAATTTATATGGAACCAAAAAAGAGCTCAAAGAGTCAAAGCCTTCCCCAGCAAATAGAAAAAAAACTAGAGGCATCCCATTTCACTACAAATTAGAAAGACAAAATTTTTGACAAGTGCGTGGTAACTAAAACAGCATGGTGCTAGCAGGAAAATAGATGCATAGATCAATAGGACACATGACAGAGCCCAGAAAGACAGCCACATATTCACAGCCAATTGATCTTTGACACAGCTGACAGAAACACACGTTGGGGAAAGGACACCCTCTTAAGAGAATGGTATTAGGAGGGCTGAATAGCCACATGCAGAGTAATGAAACTGGACCCTTTTTCTCTCACCATATACAAACATCACCTCCAGATAGATCTGAGACTTGAACTCAAGATATGAAACTAGAAAAATATTAGAAGGAAACCTAGAGAAAACTCTTCTGGACCTTGTTTAGCGGAGTCGCCTAACTTTGGCAGGTGTACAGTCTGAGGAGGTAGCATGTGCATCATGGGGAGAGGAAAAAGATGGGTTAGAAAGGGTCCCAGCCAGGCTCCAGGTGGAAGTGGTGGGTAAGGAAACCCCTGCAGCTAAGTGTGCTGTGGTGCCCTGGGCTGGCTGTGTTGAAGCAGAAGATGAGGCCTGGGCTGCAGCTGAAGCAGCTGGATGGGAAGATGGATGAGGCCGCTTCAAGTCACGGGTTCCCTGCTGCTGTCCATGAAGGACCACAGGTTTGGGCTGGGTGGTGGCTGCAGTGGTCACGGGAAGTTTCAGTACTGAGGTGGGACCACTGATCCTCAGTCTGGCCAGGGCGGTGATGAGAGAGGCAGAAGATGGGCTAGAAAGGGTCTCAGCCAGACTCCAGGTGGAAGTGGTGGGTAAGGAAACCCCTGCAGCTGAGTGTGCTGTGGTGCCCTGGGCTGTCTGTATTGGAGCAGAATATGAGGCCTGGGCTGCAGCTGAAGCAGCTGGATGGGAATTAGAAAGGGTACCAGCCGGGCCTGCAGCCCAGGTCAACTTTCTTTTGGTGGGGGGGCTCAAGGCTGAAGCAGCTGGATCTGAAGATGAATGAGCCTGCTTTAAGCCATGGGTTCCCTGCTGCTGTCCATAAAGGACCACAGATTTGGGCTGGGTGGTGGCTGCTGCGGTCACGGGAAATTTCAGTACTGAAGTGGGACCACTGATCCTCAGTCTGGCCAGGGCGGTGATGAGAGAGGCAGAAGATGGGTTGGAAAGGGTCCCAGCTAGGCTCCAGGTGGAAGTGGTGGGTAAGGAAACCCCTGCAGCTGAGTGTGCTGTGGTGCCCTGGGCTGGCTGGGTTGGACCAGAAGATGAGGCCTGGGCTGCAGCTGAAGCAGCTGGACGGGAATATAGATGAAACCACTTCAAGGTGCAGATTCCCTGCTGCTGTCCATGAAGGACCACAGGTTTGGGCTGGGTGATGGCTGCAGCGATAGCGGCAAGTTTCTGAAGTAAGGCAAAACCACTGACCCTCTGTCTGGCCAGGGTGGTAGTGTGAGAGGCAGAAGATGGGTTGGAAAGGGTCCCAGCCATGCTCCAGGTGGAAGTGGTGGGTAAGGAAACCCCTGTGGCTGAGTGTGCTGTGGTGCCCTGGGCTCGCTGTGTTGGAGCAGAAGATGAGGCCTGGGCTGCAGCTGAAGCAGCTGCATGGGAAGATGGATGAGGCTGTTTCAAGCCTCGGGTTCCCTGCTGCTGTCCATGAATGACCACAGGTTTGGGCTGGGTGGTGGCTGCAGCAGTAACGGGTAGTTTCAGTACTGAGGTGGAACCACTGACCCTCTGTCTGGCCAGGGTGGTGGTGGGAGAGGCAGAAGATGGGTCAGGAAAGCTCCCAGCCAGGTCTGCAGCCGAGGTCCACTTTCTTTTGGTGCAGGTAGGTAAGGAAGCCCCTGTGGCTGTGTGTGCTGTGGTGCTCTGGGCTGGCTGTGTTGGAGCAGACGATGAGGCCCACACCAAGTCTTGGGAGTGTGCAGAGGTGGCAGGAAGGGTGTCTGAGGAGCAGAACAGAGGGCCTGCTGACCTGTGCTTCCTCCCAGACACAGAAGGTCTAGAAGGGGACCCTGCAGCAGATGCTTGGAGGGCCACGGGGTCCAGGCTGTCTTGGTACTTGCGTCTCTCCTGCTGTGCATCCGTGCTGGGTACTTTAGGGACAGAAGGCAGAGAAGATGTCCCTGTTGCTGGTGAGGACAAAGCATGGGAAAGCAGTGAGGCTCTGCACTCCCAGAGGGACTTTTCCTCACCCTGCAGTGCACTATTAAGGCACATAATTTCGACCTTGTTCTCCAGGTCCAGGTCTTCAGTGGTGACCCAGAATCCCAGCTGCAAGGGAGATGGTAGCATCAGAGGCTACCCTTGCCTACGTGGCAGCAGAGGGAACTTTTGTCTATGAGGCCTAGAGGCCTGAGATGTCGGGGATCCACTCCTGGGGGGCAGTTTCTCCCCAGGTTCTGAATCTGCTGCCTTTTCACACTGAGCCTGACCCTGAGAGACAGCCTGAGGGCTGACCTCACTCACTGTTTTTGAAGAAGTGAGGGGCAGCCAGCAGTGGGATGAAGCTGGCCCCTTCCTCCTCTTTAGCCATGGGAAGCCTCTCGTGGAGCTGTAGGAGCTGCAGATGGCATTGGGTTTGGGGCAGCAGCTCATCCCGGAGGGCTGGGATGTCTTGTCAGATGGGATTTCTGACCTCTGGGTGTGGAGGTCTCTCTGCAGGGGCCCAGGACTGGGTACAAAGGGAGAGGGGCCTCCACTGTCCTGCAGGGGTCTAAATGCAGACTGTGCATCCCTGGTGCTCTCGGGGCCCCCTTTCTGATCATGGGGCCTCTCTTGGACTCTGGGGTCCTTGTCCTGCTCAGGGATCCCTGCCCCACTCTCCATGAGGGCTCTTGACATGATCTCTGGATGGGAGTGTGGGGTTGAGCTGGGTGTTCTGGGCCACAAAAAGGCGATTACCTCCTCCAGGGCCTCTCTGAGGGTCCTTAGGGCACTGGCTTGCTGCGGCACCTATGCCTTAAATTGAAGGCAGGATCGCTGGATGGAACACAGGGCTTGTAGGATACAGAAATCCTTGGAGTTGTTTCGACACCAGGCTGATTCCAAGTGTCTGGGTACTTACTTGTAGGATGGCTTGCCACTCTGTCCAGGGGCAGGAGCAACGGAGAGATCCCAAGAGCAAAGTGAAGTGAGGGATGCGGGCAGCAGGCTCAAGGCAACTGAGTCCTACTGGTGGGTCCTCAGCCACGGGACGGGACCGGGACAGGGATAAAGGAGCACAGAGTGCTCCTGGGAACAGTGGGGTATTTTCGGTTGCTTGAACTCTGGAGAGCTGGGCTCTGAGCATCCTCTTGTCTGATACCAACTGGCCAAAGGGGAAGGCAGCATTCTCCTGTTGCCAGGAAATGCAACGTTCAAACCTGAGCGAGTGGGGCACGTGAAAAGACAGGCACGAGTACCATATCCGCGCCGGAAGGGCGACCTTAAGGGATTCTCGCGACCAGGTAAGCGTGCCAGGCACCCGCTGACAATGCGGAGTCGGTGGCGGGGGCGGGAACGTCAAAATATGCGCGGGAGGCACCTGCGAGCAATGGCGGCGGAGGGAGGGCGCGGGGTAGAAGGGGCGCCTGACAGGTACTGGAGGAGAGGTGCGCTCACAAAGGACGCCAGATGTTAACGATTTGGCTGGCAAGGGTCACGCCAAAGGCACCTCAGGGGTTATCGAGACCATCCTGGCCAACACGGTGAAATCCCGTCTCTACTAAAAATACGAAAATTAGCTGGTAGTGGAGGCACGCGTCTGTAGTTTCAGCTACTCGGGAGGCTGAGGCAGAAGAATCGCTTGAACCTGGGACGCGGAGGTTACAGCGAGCTGAGGTCGTGCCACTGCACTCCAGCCTGGCAACAAAACGGGACTCTGTCAAAAGAAAAAAAAAAAAAAAGAACCAAAAGGAACCAGCAGAGCCTTGTCCACACCCAGCGCCACAGCATCGACGAGCTGGAGCGGTGGCTGGACGGAGCTGAGCGCGGAGAATCGCTGCTTGTGCGAGCATCAGCAGCTGCTGCCAGCGTAGCCTCCGCCAGGATTCCTTACCTGGTGGTCTTCCTGCTGCCGACCTCCGAGGCCCCGGAACCTCTTCAGCACTACGGACAGCGCTCTTTTGCACAGACACAGCCGGCGCCTCAGCCGGCATCGTTTCAGAACCACGGACAGCTCCTGGCGCAACCCCAGCCGGGCCCTGGCGGCAGGGCTCACACACCCCAGGCGCTCCATCAGCACCTGGGCACACTTGGGGCCAAGGCCAACAATGAGAAGAAAGGTCCCCCGGATTGCCATGCTGCCCCCGGAGACCCTCTTCAGCATGAATCTCCCTCGCCGTCGCCAAAGACGTCCCGAGCAGCGGATCTGAGTGAGCGGGGAGAAGCAGATGGGTACTGCCATGGTGGGAGCAAGGGAAGCAAGCGGGTGTGAGCGGACAGAGAAATCGGGGGTGCGTAGGAATCTAAAGGACCTGGGTGATGTGGTGTGAAGGGGTGAGAAGATGTTTGGGGACAGAAGCCTGTCAGGGAGATTTGTGGGGAAAGAGGGGGAAATATCAGTGTTTGAGAAGGTTCGGGGGAATGTTGGAGCAAAAAGGAGTACCCAGATCATCGGTAGGGGCAAAGAAGAAAAGAAATTGGACATTTAAGCCATTGGGGTTATTGAAATCTGGCAGCATTTAAAGGGGCTAGACTGGGAGGAAGTTGGAGTGAAAATCAAACTGAAGAAAATAGAACGATTGAAATTTTTTTTAAGTTAGAAAAAATTTGGAAGAGAGTCTGAGTAGTAAAAGTATCTGAATGGAGAGCGGGATATGAAAAAATTAGAAGCTTGGAGGCATGCAAAGACCTCTAAAAGGGCTGCAGCCAAGAAAGGGTACTGGGTAGAAGGGAATTCAGAAAGCTGAAAAGCAGGAGTGATATGGGAAGGCAGGGGAGCTGGAAGCAGGGGAAGAGAAAACATGGCTCTGTGCAGTGGTAGTCACAGCCAAGACTGGCTCATTTGGGGAAGCTTTCTCTGCTCTGACGCAAGTGAGCACCTTTCTTCTGAGCACCACCCAAAGTGGGGTGCTCACTTCGAAGTGAGCTGAAGAGGTTAAAAAGACTCAGTGAGACACAGATTTGACACATTGCCATCATGCACCGACCCACCACATGGAATGAAACCTCATGTCCTGTACCCACCTTATGTGCATTCATTGCACCCTGGTGAGTCCTACACTATCTTAGTATGTGTATTTTATTTAAAAATCAATTCACCATCCCTACTGGGTCAGCCTGCAGTCCAAGAAACACTGTTGCATTCCAACCCCATTTTCCAGACAAGACCACAGACTCACTGGTCCATAGGGCCACCCCACACCTCAGAGGTGTGATGGTGACCTCACACCTTTTCCCAGCACAGGACAGAGACTTGAAATACTTATAGCTTTGCAAGAACTCTGGTTGAGCAAAAACCACACATACTTATTCCTGCAAGCCTTATTCTCATTCTCAGCCAGGTAAGCTTCCCTATCATATTTTTTTCTTTTGGATATCACCCCCACTCTTGCAGCACACTTCTGTTTGTTTGATCTTGTGCATGGTACCCATTAAAGTCACCCTGCTCTCAACCTTCTCTGAAACCTGTACCTCTCAGGGTTGTACCACTCTAAGGCGATTAGTGAGAAACTGTCTGTATTATCTTCCTCTTCTGAGAGCACACCCCTGGGTTTTTCTTTTCTATCACATAGTCAGCCTACAATTTTTTCAAAATTTTTTTCTCTACTTCCTTTATAAACCTGAATGCCTTTAACTACACTGAAGTCACCTCTTGAATGATTTGCTGCTTAGAAATTTCTTCTGCTAAATCGTCTTCCACAAGTTCAAAGTTACACAAATCTCTAGAGCAGAAGTAAAATGCCACTAGTCTTTTTACTAAAACATAACAAGAATCACCTTTCCTCCAGTTCCCGACAAGTTCCTCATCTCCATATGAGACCACCTCAGCCTAGACCTTATTGTCCATATTGCCATCAGCATTTTGAGCAAAGCCATTCAACAAGTCTCTAGGAAGTTCCAAACTTTCCCACACTTTCTTGTCTTTTTCTGAGCCCTCGAAATTGTTCCAATCTCTTTTTGTTTTCAGTTCCAAAGTCACCTCGATATTTTTGAGTATTGTTTTCAGCCACATCCCTCTCCTGGTATCAATTTACTATTCTAGTCCATTTTCTTATCTTTTCTTTTCTTTTTTTAAATAAAGATGAGGTTTCACCATTATGGCCAGGCTGGTCTTCAACTCCTGACCTCAGGTGATCCACCCACCTTGGCCTCCCTAAGTGCTAGGATTACAGGTCCGAGCCACTGCACCCAGCCTTCTTCTAGTCCATTCTCATGCTGCTGGTAAAGACATACCAAGGACTGCGGAAAAAAAAGAGGTTTAATTAAACTTACAGTTTCACATGGCTTGGGAGGCCTCAGAATCACAGCTGGAGGCAAAAGACACTTCTTAAATGGCAACAAGAGAAAAATCAGGAAGAAGCAAAAGCAGAAACCCCTGATAAAACCATCAGATATTGTGAAACTAATGCACTATCATGAGAATAGCATGGGTAAGACTGACCCCCATGATTAGATTACCTTCTTCTGTCCCTCCCACAACACATGGGAATTCTGGGTTGATATTTGAGTGGGGACACAGCCAAACCATATGTTACTTTTAACTGTGCCCTCACATGGTAAAAGGGGCAAGGCAACTGTTTTGGATTTGTTTTACAAGAGCCTTAAGCTCATTTGTGAGAGCTCTGCCCTATGACCGAATTAAGTGCCAAAGGCTACACCTCCTAATATATTCACATTATTGATTATGTGAATAAATTTTGGGAGAACAAAAATTTTCAGCTATTTTGTAGTTTTTGTGTATAAGCATTTTATTTATTAGTTTCTTTCTGAGAATTTTATTATATTTGATGCTATTATAAAATAAAGTTTTGTTGCATTAATTTTTAAAATTTTTAGTGTTAGTTTATAAAAATAAAGCTAATATTTGTATACTTGTTTTATATCTTACAATTTCGTTAAACTTGTTTATTAGCCCAGTTAGATTTTTAGGTAGATTATTTATGGTAGTTTCCATACCATTATCATGTTCTCTTCAGATATAAAAAGTTTTACCTCCTCTTTTTCAATTTGGATGGCTTTTATTTCTTTTTCATACCTAATTTTTCTGGTTAGAACTTCTGCAGTGTTGACTAGTGGTGGCGAAAGTCAGCATATTTGTCTTCTCCCTGACCTTACGGGAAAATCTTTCAGTTTTTTCTTTTTTAATATGATACAACCTCTGGTTTTTTCATTCATGCTTTTTATCATGTTTAGGGAGTTTTTTCTCTTCCTAATTTGTTGTGAGTTTTTATAATGAAAATATTGTGTTAGATTTTATCATTTCTTTTCTGCATTTGTGGTTATCTTATTTTTCTATATTCTACTGTCAGGTTGTATTTTATTAACAGAATTTCGTATGTGAAATAAGGCTTGCATTCCTGGAAGAAATTTTACTTGGGATGATGTATAATTCTCATGATAAGCTATTGGACTTAGTGTACTTGAATTTTGTTGAAAAGTTCTCTGTTTGTATTTATAATGAATATTGGTCTCGTTTTCTGTTTTATTTTGTTTCATGAAGTCTTTGTTTATCCTTGAAATCAGAGTAATTTTGGCTTTATAAAATTGTAAAGTTAGTAAGTATTCTGTTTTTTGATATGTTTTGGTGGAGCTTCAGAAGTGTCGCTCTTCGTTCTTTTTAAAAGATTTCATGAAATTCAATAATGAGATTAATAGTTAGAGCAAACCATTTGTGGATGCAAGTCAGCCTTTTTCTGGGACTCTAGTTTTCCAGGTTGCTGATTTTTTCGACTATTAAGTCTCTTTGCTTGCACTTCTATTAAGATTTTTTGTTTCTTTTTGACTCAGTTTGGAATTTAGTCTTTCTACAAATTGGTACAATTCATATAGGTTATATAATTTGTTGTATAATTTTTTATAGTAACCTTTTAAAAGTAGTTTAATTACATTAAGTTATCATTAATGTCTTTCTTTTATTTGATATTTTAGTCATTCGACATTTTCTTTTTTATTCTTGATAATTCTAGGTAACAGTCAATTCTGTTGAAATGCTTAAAAAGTAACTTTTGGTTTTGTTCATTCTACTTATTATTAAATATTTTGTTTATATTTAGCCATTATTATTTCTTTCCTTTGGCTTGTATTGTTTTGTTTGTGTGTGTTTTTTAGTAATTAAAGTGAAAACTTATTTTATTGATTTAAGAGCATTCTTTTTTTATGTAGGCATTGATAGTTATAAACCTTCTTAGCACTGTTGATCAGAAATTCCCATTAGTTTTGTGTTGCATTTTTGTTTTTGACATCTTAAAGTATTTTCTAAATTTTAAATATTGCTTTTGATTTTTGTTTTTGGGGATTTTTTTTGAGACAGAGTTTTACTCTTGTTGCCAAGGCTGGAGTACAATGGGGCAATCTTGGCTCATCACATCCTGTCCCTGCCAGGTTCAAGCAATTCTTCTGCCTCAGCCTCCAGAGTAGCTGGGATTACAGGCATGTATCACCATGACCAGCTAATTTTGCATTTTTAGTAGAGACAGGGTTTCTCCATATAGGTTAGACTGGTCTCGAACTCCCAACTTCAAGTAATCCGCCTGCCTCAGCCTCCCAAAGTGTTGGGATTACAGATGTGAGCCATCACACCCGGCCCTCTTTTGATTTCTTATATGACCCATTGATTATTTTGGAGTGTGCTTTTGAACATACACATAATTGTAAATTTTCTAATCTTTCTGTTAGTGATTTCTAGATTTTAATTTTAATGGTCTAAAAACATATTCTGTATGATTTAAATTGTTTTACATTTACTATTAATTGTTTTATAGCCTGACATATAGTCTATCCTGAAGAATGTTTCATGTTCCCTTTTGAAAAATGTGTGTTCTGCTCTTTTGTAGGGGTTGAATATTTGACATATATCTGTTAGATCTATTTGATGGTTTATTGTTGTTCAAGCTTATTTTTTGGATCTTCTGTCCAGTTGTTAAAACTATTATTCCAAGTGGGGTATTGAGATTGCCAGTAGTAATTGCTGTGTGGATATTTCTTCTTTTAATTCTGTCACTCTTCTTCATTTACTTTGGGGCTCTATTATTAGTTGCAATTACTGTATCTCCTTGATGGTTTTACCCTGTTTCATTATACATCGTCCTTGTTCGAATACATAATCACTTTTGTCTTAAAGTTCATTTTATCTGATATTAGTGTAGCCAATGGATCTTTATTTTGTCACACTTTTCAAAGTCTTTTTCTTATTCCTTTTGACGTATTTGCATTCTGAATCTAAAGTGAGATAACTTTAAACAAAATATGGTTGAATGTGAGTTTTTTGTTTGTTTAAAATCCATTCTGACAATCTCAAACATAAATGGAGAGTTTAATTCATATTTTTAATATAATTATTGCTTAAAATGACAAACCTACCATTTTGCATATGAATTTTACATGTCTTCTAGTATTAAAAAGATTTTCATTAATGCATTCTTTTGTGTAAAACAAATACTTTCTACCATAGAAGTTTAAAGCCAATCTTTGCTGTTTCTTTTATTTTATATATTGAGTTTTTTTCTTAGTGGTTGTGCTAAGTATTACAATAAACATTATTCATTAACCCATTGAGAAAAAAAAAAACATGAGTGGTTGGGGAAAAAGGCTGACTTGCATACACAAATGGTTTGTTCTAAACACTTAATGATTAAAATTCTCTGCTCATTACACCCTTTAGTGAGCATTCACATAGGCTACAAATATCTTCAGTTTTTCATTTGTTCTCTATCTCTCCAAGCCAGAGTAACAACCAGGTAAGCTGTCTGAAGTTCTGCCTGCTGGGAGAAATTGTCTTCACTGGTGTCTTTCAGAAATGCCCAGAAAGACAAGAGACTTTGGTCTGAAACTGCTGACTGTTGGGTGGTACCTGCATATTATGCAGAACCATCTGTAAAATACGCCCAAGTTCTCTTCTTTTGTCAGTTGATTTTAGGAAACTATCCATGAAGCCATAGGTACAGACTGAGAAAATGTAATCTAGCAGGAGTGGGAACTATGAGTATTAGGGCTTTTCTTCATATATTAACAACTTACTTGTGCCTCAGGGCCTTTTGAGCCCCATCTTATATGAATATACTACTTCCATTTTATGATGGAATGCTGCCCAACTTTATGGCTGGGTGGGATAGAAAATACCAAGTTCACAAAGGGCAGCTAAGTTTGCATGATAACTTGGCAGCCCACAATTAAGCATTACGTCTCTACTAAGGCACAATAGTAAACCAAAAGCTATTCATCCAAACAAGAATAGTTATGCATACAGGATGGCAGGTATTGTTCCAATATCCTAAGTTCCTGCACTGCAATTTGCCTGTAGAGACCGGCCAAAGGCTCCAAACATCATTCCCCTCTGCCATTGACACTTCAGGCCCCATTGAATATGCTGGAGCATATGGCCCTGTTGTCATAGTGGCTTGCACAGCAATATGAAACTGTGGCAGAACATACTCATGTTTTGGACTTCACTCAAAACTTGCAGCTTTTTTAGGTCACTCAGTAAATAAACCAGAGTAGCACATCTGAGTGATAAATATATTGCCTGCTCAAATCTAAAAAGGCTAAGAGTTATAGCGATTATTTCTTCTTCTTCTTAGATATGCTTAGAAAGCATATCTCAATGTATCCCATACCACAGTGACCCCCAAAATTTCACTGAGTTATAAGACTCCCAAATTTTTATGAGATTTCTTTCTCATACTCTGACATGCAAAGTTCTTACCAATAAATGTAGAGTAGTTGCCACTTCTTGCTCATTAGGTCCAATCAGGATGATGTCACTAATATAGTGGACCAGTGTGATATCTTGTGGGAGGGAAAGGTTATATATATCCTTTGGACTAAATTATGACTTAAGTCAGGAGAGTTGTTATATTCTTGAGGTAAATTATCAAATGTGTATTACTGGCCTTGCCAGCTAAAAGCAAACTGCTCATGATGGTCTTTACTAAGTGGTATTGAGAAAAAAGCATATTCTAGATCAATAACATTATACTAAATACAAGTAGCTGTGTTAATTTGCTCAAGCAATGAAAGTATATCTGATACAGCAGCAGAAATTGGAGTCATCACTTGACTAAGTCTGCAATAATCTCCTGTCATCTTCCAAGATCCATCTGTTTTAAGACCATGCTCAAATATGTATGTTTAATATAAATGTAGTGGAAATCACTACCCCTATATACTTTAAGTCTTGGATAGTGGCATTAATTTCTGAAAGGTCTCCAGAAAATGTGATATTGCTTTTCATTTATTTCCTTATGTAGAGGAAGTTCTAGAAGCTTTCAGTTTACCTTTCTCACCATGACAGTCCTCACACCACTGGTCAGAGAACTAAGGTGGACATTCTACTGGTTTATAGTATATCTATTCTAACTGTGATTTCCACAACTGACAAAATGAACACAAGATGTGTTCAGTGACCCACTGAACCTACCAGAAGATAGGTCTGTTTAAATTTTATTATCTCACCTCCAGAAGCTTCTACTCTGACCAGTGGACTATAGAGAATTTTGTCTTTTGAATCAACATCATTTCACAGACAGTGTAAAGTAGTTCCCCCAAAGTCTGATTATTTTCTCTTTCCTTATGCACAATCACCTGGCAAAAAGTTATAAGTTCCTTTGGGGAAGGACTGGAAGAAATATTAGCAGCATACATTTTTGGAAGTGTAGTAGCATGTTTCTTTGAGGAAACCTGGTCTTTCTTC
Source organism: Callithrix jacchus (assembly GCF_049354715.1). Classification (NCBI taxonomy): domain Eukaryota; kingdom Metazoa; phylum Chordata; class Mammalia; order Primates; family Cebidae; genus Callithrix; species Callithrix jacchus. The sequence continues at coordinate 32,377,633 of NC_133502.1, forward strand.
ATTCACATGGTTTTGGATCTGTAAATGGACTCAAGTCTGAGAATTGATTGAAGGGGGCCTGAATCACTGTTTATATGATTTAAGTCAGAGTTTAAGTTGACCTAGGTTTCTTTGCATATATAAACTAAGTAAGAATTAAGTGAATGCCCACTTATTTCATTTCTAGGAACATCAATAAGCAATGCCATAGTTCTCTTTTAGTCATACTATTCTGATTACTGTATTAACTTTGCTGTCAATTACAGTAATAAACCTTACCTTTGGGACTATGTGCCACCATTTTCCCTCTCCTACCCATGGATTCAGTTATTTCCATTACATTTAGGTGTTTTAATTCAGTATTAGAAGTTATCATTGTAATTTATAATCTGCAAGAAGAACAACTACAGCAATCTTCAACAATGCTAGCGTGACTGTCACAAATATATTTCTTACAGTTATACTGAAAGTTGCGTCCTTTGTACCCTCCTGGTATCAATGAGCAGGTCTTCTGTGATAAGGCTACTCTAAAATTTCCTTCTCCCTAAGCATTTCGGTTTTCTCTTCTGTAGTATGCCAAGGCAGTTCTGGAATTTAAACTTCATTTTGTGTGGGTCACATTTTGGCCCATGTTTTAGCCAATCCGCTAAAAGTACTGCTAAAGTTCTTTGTAACTCACTATGCTGCATGTGTTGAACTATAACACTAAGTTCAGAATTTTTTTTAAGTGAGAAAATAGAAATATATGTGACCAAACTTATATCCATTTCACAATTATCCTCCATCCTTAATATCCATTCCCAGACATATGCTCCATATTTCATTCTGTATAAATTGTTAAATTACATAGTTCTTTTAAATTGTAGTATAACTCTTCTTGGGCCATATATCTCACCTGAAGGATCTACTGGTATTTACAACCAGTTTTGTGACTTCAAGGAAACAGAAGTCGGGGTGGTTCCTGAGGAGAATTAGTACTGTGTTTCAAGGCAACTACAACAGAAACAGCCATTATAGATTCCTTGGACAAACTGCGATTTATCCTCAGACAGAGGTGGTACAGTTGCTTCTGCTGGGAAGAATTAGTGGAATGTAGAGGTTCATATGTGGAGAGGCTCTACTCAGACTTTGGAGAAAAGCATTTTTAGAAAACCATTTAGGTGATGGGGGGATGGAGGCAGCAAACCACCTTGCCCATGTATGTGCCTATGCAACACTCCTGCATGATTTGCACATGTACCCCAGAACCTAATATACAATTTTTAAAAACACATTTTTTCCGCTCAATGCCTTCACTTTAATAGTAGACACTCTGCAAGTTTAGAAATACAACTGATGCTGTTATTTCACAATTTGCAGGGTAAAACTCTGGGTTTGGTCTTCAGCAATCTCAGCTCTGTAGCTATAGGAGATAAAAAATAATTTTGTTTTTACATAGAAGATATAGAAATTTTCAAGTCATCTGTGTAGGGTTTGAATTGAGAATTTAAATCCCTGAGCTCATTCTTCTCTTTCTTCACTTTGTCTAATGCAATTAGTTACAACCCGCCAATTGCATTATACTTGTTAATTTAACGGAAATGTTAAAAGCTATCAAACACATAGTTACCTGAACTGTGCTTCTTAAAAGTGTTTGATTAGGAGTATCCAGTGGTGACATCCAATGGTGACATTTCATGCATCTCCAGTGGTGACATCCAATGGTGACATTTAGTGCATCTCCAGCGGTGACATCCAATGGTGACATTTAGTGCATCTCCAGCGGGTGATATCCAATGATGACATTTAGTGCATCTCCAGTGGTGACATCCAATGCTAACATTTAGTCCATCTCCAGCAGTGACATCCAATGGGGACATTCATTGCCTCTCCATTGCCATGTCATGCCATAAATTTTAAGTGCTCTCATTACTACTTGAACAAATTATTAGTAACTTTAATCTAATAACATAATTATTAGTAATGTTAGACCAACTCTAGAAACCCCAAAATGAATTCCTAAAACCTCATCCTTAAGATTCTATTCTGTGGGACCTTTCTTGGTACCAAAATTTCAGTCAAGGTTCTCCCCAGAAGCAAAATCAATAGTGTGTGTTTTTGTGTGTGTGTGTGTGTGTGTGTGTGTGTGTGCGTGTGTGTGAGAGAGATTTAGAATTTGCTCAAGCAATTGTGCAAATTAGCAAATCCAAAATCTACAAGGCAGGCTATCAGAATATTCCTGCAAGAGTTATTGTTGCAGTTTTGAATCCAAAGGTAGTCCAGAAGCAGAATTCCTTCCAGGTGACCCCAGTCTTTTCTCTTATAACTGATTGAAAGAAGTCCACCATCAATACAGAGGTTAATTGGTTTTACTCAAAGTTTGCTGATTAAATATTAATCATATCTAAAAATACCTCAACAGCAATATCTAGACTGATACTTAACCATACAACACTGAGTACCATAGAATAGTCACATTGACAGATAAAATTCACCACCACAATTGTAACAGAACTCTGTTCAGAAAGTGTGTTGTAGAAAGAACTCAGGAGAGAAATCTGTAAAGGAGTAAAGTAGGCAGGATTGGGCAGAAGAAGCTGACTGGAAATATGGTTACAATTCTAGCAACTGCCAATCTTATAGTTGGGAAGCCCCACAGAGGTCTCTCAAACTGAAGCAAAGAGGCTGGATCTTTAAATCCTTCTATCCCATTGGTCATTTGCCACAGGCTGCTCCTTGGTAACTTTGAATAAGATCGTTTTTTTCCACAGCTAAAGACAATTATCAATGATGGATACAGATGCAAATATAAAAAAAGAAAAGAAAAAGATTTTTCTAGCAGATATTACATAAGTGTGTTGATCATTAATAAGGAATTGGTATAGAAACACAGTATAAAAGGTAAATTTAAAAATAATATTAATAATCAGAAGATTACATTAAATAGCATACATAAATTGTGAAATAGATTATCATAAAGAATAAATTTTTGTCAAGACTGATTAAAATCAATTTTTTTGTAAAATGATGTTTTTTGTTGAACAATTCTTTGGAAAAAGTCCACAATTCATAGGATTTATTTTTGCATTTTCATTGTATATATTTGTGTGTTTCTACTTAACATATTATCACTTTGCTTTTTAAATATTATTTTACCTAGTTCATCTCTGTTTATTGTAGGAATAACGGAGGGATATGTGGTGCAATGCACTACACTAGAAATTGTTTTGGAAATAACATTACAATTGATTATAGTTAGAGTCCCTTAGCATAATGTTTATGTGCAGCTGCTGACCATAATAGAAAGTTGGATGGATTCCCACACATTTCAGGCCCTTTGCAAAATAAATGGCAATGATATTTTCTGTTTCTTAGAAATAGAAAATAGCAATACCGCATCTAAAATCACAATTCTCTTTAATCAACATTGCAGCGTAGTGGGAAAAAAGCTGGTAAAAACATCAATGAATAACATCCAGTTACAGAAAATTGAAATCCACGAACACTCTGTTCAATGAGTGTCTTTCAGTAAATTTACTTTGCAGGTATTTGCAGGCTAGATATAGAATCAATATTTTAGAATTATTATATAACTCTGGCATTTAAAATACAGCCACACATTATTCTGGCTTGAAGTGAACAGTTTCAATGTTGAGCATTTGAAAGATATTTAGTAGAACTCTAAGTTCTTTATGCAATCATTTTTCTTTAGCCAAGTTTCTCACATAAAAACACTCAGAAAAGTAGATGTTTTCTATAAAGACACCTTCATTGTAGTTTTTACTGTACGGATTTTCTTCTAATAGATGTGTTTGATAGATAGCCACTGTGGGTAAACCATGCTATAAAAAGTAAACTGTTCATAATTTATCTCCATTTATTTTTTTCTGACTCTTTCTTTTCACTATGCCTTCTCATAAACTGGCCCCCACACTTTTAAGGCATTTTCATATTTGATAAATGTCTGCATGAATGAATGAATGAAATGTATGAATAATACATTTGAGAACATGAATACTATCTGATTCTACTTCTGAATATGTTTAAATTTCAATGGGGCAAAAATATTAAGTTTAATAAATAAATGGCTAATTGTGCATATTAGTAATCAGATACAGTGAAGAATTATAAAAGAAACATGAGTCTTCCACCTTCCCCATATTCCTTAAATCAGATGCATAAATAGCCACTCTATTAAGAGGTGAGATCTGCCCACATGTACAAGAATATGTTCTGTTTCCAAAATCTTCATAATTGTGTTGAACTTACAATGTAAGCATAAGTTAGAATGTCTACAATTTTCTCTCTTACTTTCAATTATCTTTATTTTCAAATTAAGAAACATGATTACTCTAAACCACAAATGTTGAATAGGAATATAGTTGATTAATTATACTGGCCATTTACTGAGGAGAAGAGAGACACTTCTTTTAAGTAAGGGTCTAGACCGTGTAAGAAATTTTACCATTAAATAGAAATAGCAATTTGTTACTAATGATTGGTTATATTTTCTCTCTCCTTGAAAGTTAATAATAGTACTTTTTTTTAGAGACTTGAAAACATGCAATCAGAACTTTAGAACTATATATTACTCTATCTTGACTATTTTGTGATTAATACAGGCATTTAGATAAATATCTAACATCTATTTATTATGTATCTTCTTGGTTGATTTGATATTATAAAAATCTTTTGCTGCCAGTAGATTTTCTAAATCAGTCTGAAACATGTATTTGGTTGAAGTATTATATACACAGACAAATATAACTAAAAATATTTGTAAATTGTATTCCTCTTTCAAATACAGTGTAATGATTTAAGACTGTGTCAACTTAGTTGTATTTTAACCGTTTCCCAGCATCCTCTTCCATGTAGGATATCAGGTTACCTATGCTCATGAGAAAAATCTGCATGATAAAGCAGCAGCCAGGAAGCTCTTCTAACTCTTGCTTGATGAGGAACCAGTGCAGAGTAGTCTGGCAACTCCAGATCATCCTTGTTTTCAGCTTCTTTCCACCTTGTTCTAATTCTCAATTGCTGGCTTGCTGACCAATGATGATTCAAGCCCACCAACAAGTGTTTTTCAGCAACTCGCAGCGGGAGTAAAAACGGAGAGTCAACAACTTTGACCATATTCTTCTGTTACTATTCCAGCAGTTATACGCTCTTGTAAGCTTCATGCTGATGAGGGCTTTCCTCATTTCCTGTCTTAGCTTTACCTCTCCAACACTCTTCTCAATTGCAGGAGATCCAATTTCAACTTATAAAATCTTATGCCATTTACTATTTCAAGAAACTCATAGTGCTCTATTTTCCTAATTGAACTTTAACAAATAGAACCATGAAATACGGCACAAGATGGTTAGACACTGGTGAACATCTATTTAATTTTGCACACTGAGTGTCTATTGTGGGTGAGAAGGGGTAAGAGAGAGAGTTGTGCATCCTAGAGCAAGTATCACAGGAGAGTAATTTTGAAGTTTTTGTAATTCAGTGAAATTCTTAAAAAATCTAATTTGAGATTATCTGTGAGTTTCTACAAGACTCACTTTCTAACGTATGTAAATATAGGTTAAGGAGCCCCAATATTCATCTATAAACTAACATGTAGATCCAAATATGATGGACCTAGTGCCAATAGTGTTGTTATTCTTAGTTAACAGGAAGTATGGCTATGTCCACCCTAGTCTATCCAGCAAGTTCATAGAATAGTCCTGCAAACACCATTGTCTAAAAGACTTCTCTGAGTGCTACCCTCTAAATTAGAGTCAGCAAATCATTTCAATATGTATTTTCAGCTTTGTGGGTCATCCAGTTTATTTTGCAACTACTCACATGAACCACTGTAGCATGGAAAACAGCCTTAGGCTGAAAATAAACTAACTGTCTTGGCCAGGTTTGTCCCATGCAGATTCCTGTTCTAAAGGAGCATTCAAGACATTCAAACTTTTTAATCTTGAAGTCATCATTATAAATTTTCAAGAGTTTCAGTTGTTTAACTGTCTAGTGATGAACAAATTATTTTAGTATGCAGAGAACAAAAAAATGACAACATTTAAAGAAAATAAAAAATAAACCATTATGCATTATTCTATAATAAATCTGTTTTTGATATGAATGTGATGGCTAATACCTGAAATGAGGGCTCTATTTTGGATGAACAATTTGGAGGCAAAGAAAAAGAAAATATATGAGTAAAACCAGCCAGACACCAAAATTAATACAAAATTTCTGAAGTTGTACAACAAAATGTATTACATTTAAAAAATGTAAAACAAAAGCTGCCACACTAAGAAGTATATTAGGTAATTACTGATACTCATGAGGGAAAAAGGAAATCAGTGACTAGTGATTACAGTCTTTTAATTTAGTTCATCTGTTACTTGAATAAATTTTCTTTCTTATTCAAACTAAAAATTCCAAGATCAAATACATATTTTATATAATTTATACCAATGCACCATATATTATTAGCTTTGTTTCCACAGATTGCTGAAAAAAATTCATCTTCACTTGACAGACATTGAAATATTTTTTTGAGACAGAGTCTTGCTCTGTCGGCCAGCCTGGAGGGAGTAGTACAATGGCATGATCTCCCTCTTGGGTTCAAGCGAGACTCTTGCTTCAGCCTCCATAGTAGCTGGGATTACTGGCATCCACCACCACACCCAGCTAATTTTTGTGTCTTTTGTAGAGACGTAGTTTCACCATGTCAGACGGGATTGTTCCGAACTCCTGACCTCAAGTGATTCACCCGCCTCAGCCTCCCAAAGTGCTCAGATTATAGGCATCAGCCATTGTGCCCAGCATGACTCTTCAAATTTGAAGATTTTTTTCTAACGCTAACTTGAAGTCCTGGTTTGCTCTTGATTATTGTCTAATATTAACCTCCTGAACAATCATTTGTTCAAGGTTTCAAAGACTTGAATAATTAAAAAAGAATGTGTAGTGTTTTGATGTTTATACCCATGTAGTAACCATGTTGCAATTGACAGTCTTTTTGACTTATAAAGAACTTTAAGGATTATGTAGTACAAACTGTTCCATATTTTAGAAATTTCTTGTATGTAACACAAATTTAAAAAATAGCTATTTAAGTTTTATTTTAATAATTTAGTTATAGAAAATTCATTGTCCTACTCTATGGGTTAGAGATGGGGAGAGAGAGTGAGCAACAGTTCACCTTTTTAATATCCTTTATTTATGTGAGTTTTAAATTATTTCATCTTATTTCCTAAGTCTATTCTTTGAAATAACATGTTAATTCTGTTCTTTTTATATAACTATTAATCATCTATCATCAATCTACTTATTTATCTATAGATTTCATTATTTATTTATGTCACTTGCTGTCTTTCAAACTATGTCTCCATCTATTACAATTCCAATGGTCAGAAACCTTTTACACAATAATTGTTTTTTATAATCCTATCTCTTATCATTTTAATATTTTATATCTTTGGAAATGAGCACTATTTTTTTCTCCTGTTAATGGCGACATAAATCACAGTACTGCTGTGAGTTAAATATGGTTGAGACTGCCCTTCATGTTTGCTGTCTTGGCATGGGCCCACTTCCCATTCTACTTTTCCACCATGCTATTACTTTCAGTGGCAAAAAACTGCAATTATTTTTGCACCAATCTAATACAATTACCTATGACATTCTTACCAGAAGCTGACCAGATGCAGCCACTTGATCTTGGACTTCTCTGTCTTCAGAACGGTGAGCTAAATCATCTTCTTCCCCCGAAAATTTACCCAGTCTCATGTGTCACAGCAATAGAAAACAAACTATGATATTTTATATTTTTTCTTTTAGAAAATATTTTTAATTGACAGATAAAATTGTATGTATTTCTGTATAACATATTTTGAAGTATATATACAATATGAATAAATGAATCTAGCTAATTAACATATTACTTGATATCATTGTCAGTGAGTTGGGGTTAGAACACTTAACATCCACTTTTTCTATTTTTAAAGAATACAATATATTTTTATTAAGTATAGTCACTATATTATAAAATATATCTCTTAAATTTATTTCTCCAATCTTACCAAAATTTTGTATCCTTTATCCAATATGACTCCCACATGTCCCCCTACACCAAATACCTCAGCTGTTGGTACTCACCATTCTGCTCTCTAGCTCTATTTAATCAACTTTTTATATTCCACACATGAGTGAGAGCATGTGTTATTTATCTTCTGTGCTGGCCTTATTTTAGCTAATATATTGTCTTCTGGGTTCATCCATGATGTCATAAATGGCAAACCTTCTTCTTTTTTGTGACTGAATAGTATTTTATTGTGTAAATATGCAACAGTTTCTTTATTAGTTCATCCATTGATGGACATTTAGGTTGATTAATTATCTTGGCTACTGTGAATAATGCTGCAATAAACATGGAAGTGCAAACATCTCTTTGACATAGTAACTTTGTTGTCTTTGGATATAGACCCATCATGGGATTGCTGAATTATATGATAGCTTTGCTATCAGTTTTTTGAGGAATCACCATACTGTTTTCCATAATGGCTATGCTAATTTAAATTCTCATCAATGATATATGAGGTTTCTGGTTTCTTCACATCTGTAATACTGTGTGTTATTTTTGTCTTTTTGATAATAGCCATTTTAACAGGTGTTAAGTGGTATCTCACTGTGGTTTTAACTTACATTTCCCAGTTGATTCATGAAATTGATGATTAGTATGTATACATACATACCAGTTAGCTATTTATATGTCTTCTTTTGATAATTATCTATTAATGTTCTTAGCTTATTTTTAAATCAGGTTATTTGTTGTCTTGCTATTGAGCTGTTGGACTTATTTACATATTTTGGATACCATTTCTTATCAGAAAATAGCATGTAAACACTTTCTTCCATTCTGTAAGTTGTCCCTTCACTCTTGATTATTTTCTCTGCTGTGCAGAACATTTAATTTGGTAGAATCTCATTTGTCTGTTTTTTTTGCATTTGGTGCTTGTGCCTTTAATATCATATCAAAAGTTATTTCCATGACCAATGTTATGGAATTTTTCTCCTAATGCTTTCCTCTAACAGTTTTATAGTTTATGTCTTGCAATTATTTTGAGTTTATTTTTGTATATGGTTTAAGATAAATGTCCATTTCATTCTTCTACACAAAGATAGTCATTTTTCTCCACATTATTTATTGAAGAGAGGATCCTTTTTTATTGTGTGTTCTTTTATAATATAGTGACTATACTTAATAAAAATATATTGTATTCTTTAAAAATAGAAAATATAAACGTGTTGTATTAATATATAATATTTATAAGTATTTATGGGGTACATTTGAGTATTAGTTATATGCACAAAATGTGTAATGATCAAATCAGGGTATCCATCACCCTGAGTAGTTATCATTTCAGTGTGTTAGGAATACTTCAAGTCCTCTCTACTAATAATTTAAAAATACATGTTAACAAAGAAAGAAAAGGTGACCGAGGCAAGTGTCTCAAGCAGTAGAGGTTTATTGAGCCAAAGTTTGAAAATTTGCCCATCAAAAACATAAGTCAGAGTAGTATCTGTGACCTGTGCTTTCCAGAGCAAAAACATAAGTCAGAGTGTTTTGAGAACTCAGTATTTAAGGGGAAACATCACACAGGAGAGAAAAACATGAGGAGGTTAAGGTAATGAGACAAAAGATTACATTATTGTGAGACTCTAATTAGCTCTTAGAAAATCTATTATTTATATAACATTATAAAAATTTAAGAAGAGGAAATAGAGGAAAGTGTCAATCATGCAGCCCTCTAAGGATGAGCAGAAAAGTGATTGATCTTATCTTATCCTTGTGTGTATCTAGGAAGACAATCCGGTTATTGGCAATGTCAGTGTGATATTTAAAAGAACTTAATTTTAGGAGTTTAACTTAGGTTGCAGACCCAAGATTACAACAAACAGATGCTTGTTTTGTAGGGGGATAAATATCCTGGAAGACTGAGGGTAAAGCAAGGAATTTCCTTGTGACCAATTTGTGAGGGAGGCCATCTGGAGAGGTATATGGGGTTGTTGTGGAAATCTTGCATGTGCATAATGCTATGACACAGGGTTGTGAAATTACAGCTATCTGATTGGGAATAAGAATGACAGTGTTGCATAATTCAATTCCTAGGCTTAAGTTTTCCCTTTGGATAAAATCTGTGGGGGTCCCCATATTTTCTTTTTCTTTTTCTTTTTTTTTTTTACTTGAACAGTTTGTTGTTGTTAACCATGCAGTCAAAGATTGGAACTTGTTCTTTCTTTCTAATGGCATGTTTGTTTCCTTTAACCAAATCCTCTTCAAATCCTGCACACAGACACACCCTTCCCAGCCTCTGCTAATTCTCATCCTACTCTCTACTTCCATGAGACCAATTATTTTAGCTCCCACATAAGACTAAAAACATACTTGTCTTTCTGTTCCCGGTATATTTCAGTTACAATAATGACTTATCGTTCCATCCATGCTGCTGCAAAAGATAGCATTTCATTCTTTTTTTATAGTTAAGTAGTGTCCCATTATATATATATATATATACTTTTTAGTCTATTCTCTCATTGATGGAAACTTTTTTTGTTTTTGTCTTTGTTTTCCTATAACTGCTGAAAAATGACATCAGTATTTTGAATTGCATTGAATTTATAGATTTGTTGGGTATTTGTTGGTAGTATTGTCATTTCCACAATATTAACTCTTCAGATCCATGATCATAAGATGTTTATCTTTTTTTTTGTTATCTCCAATTGTGTGATCTTAAGACCCTTTCAAAGAATTAGTTGGAATCATGAATTTCTTTCTGAGCTTTCTATTCTATTTCATTACTCTATTTTTTATGTCAGTTCCTTTCTCTTTTGACTACTATACTATTGTAGTATATTTAGAAGTCAGACAGTGTGATGTCTACGACTTTGCAATTGTTTTCATTATTTTTTTCTCAAGATTCCTTTGTCTGTTTGAAGTTTTTGTGGTTCCAGATGAATTTTAGAATTTTTTTCTAGTTTTGTGAAGACTGCTGTTGGTAACGTGGTAGTGATTACATTGCATCTGTAGATCATTTTGGGTAGTATAAATATTTTAATGATATTAACTACTCCAACTCACGAACACAGGATATCTTTTCATTTATTTTTGTCTTTAACTTTTAAAAAATATTTTATAATTGTTATTGTAGAGATATTTCACCCCCTTAGTTCAACTTATTTCTAAGTATTTTATTTTTGTTGATACTGTAAATAAAATTATTTTCTTGATGTATTTTTTAGATAGTTTGCTCTTAGTGTATAGAAACACTACTGATTTTTAAGTTGACTTTGTACCTTGCAACTGTACTAAATTTGTTTATTAGATCTAGAAATTTTCAGGGGCATCTTTAAGTTTTTCTATAAACATCTACAGTTTCATAACCCTGCCAACTTCCAACAATTATCACAGATTTAACTGACCATTAAACAGTAGTTGCCAGCATTAAATAGCTGGAATGCTTTCTGCGTATTAGTAGTGTCTTTTGAAACTACCACCCAAGAATATCACAATTACAAATCTCATTGTACATGGCAACCCCAAAAGTGACTGATGTCCTCAAACTCCCTGCTGATCACTGAGAGCTGTATTCTCCAGGTACTTAAAGACTGCCTGCTCATCTCAGTATATTTCTTGCAGGGAGTGGCTCATGGTGATTTGATGATTAGTCATCACTGCTAATAGGCAGATATATATGCCTGATACTGGCGTGCTCTGATAACTATGTACGGAACATACTGAAAAAAGATGGGTTGCTTGGAATCTCTTTTCTTTGGAAGAGAACCATTTTGAGGTTTTTTAACAGTTGTAAACAAAAGGTAAGATGTACACAGATACCTATACACATAGAGATCTAAAAAACATTAGTGACCAGCATTTAAAGAAAATTTAGAAAAACAATTTCACCCACAGCATTAAAAAATGTAAGCGATTGTCAAAAACACTCGTATACAAACATACACACTCTCTTTTGAATTAGGCTAGCTACTTTATGGAAGGATGAAAAACTTCCGGTACCATATTAACTTCTCTAAGAAAGATGAAAAATACATCATAAGTTTTTTAATAAAAAAAAATCTAGTATATGTTAGTCCCACATATAAACATAGATGCTGAAAAATAAAATATTAGTAATGTTAGAAAAATTCTGACACTAGTTAACATGCTAAAGACTTTATTAAAGATATTGCAATATGTGCCATGACTATAAAAATAGGGGAGAGCGATTAGACTCAACTCTAAATACAATTAAAGAAAGTGGGAATTAATAGCCAAGGAGCAGGTTGGGGTTGGCTGTTGGATGAAAAATTACTAAGAACAGACATCAAGGGTAGGAGAAATTCCTGCTAGACTAACCAAACAAGACTTTTGCTGAGATCAAGCTAGGGTAATTAGATATTAAGAGTGGATGGATTCTGCCTAAACTTATTTAGCAGGCATCTTGCTAAAGGTGAATTCTGCAAGAATTAAGAAGTACAAGGTTGAGGTCTAGTTTAGAAAAGAGCTTACAGAAGCCTTACTAAAATTTGATCAAGGAGAGAATTGTCTTCAATACTCTTTGTCCGGAAGGATGAGAAAATTTGAATAAAATCACCCCAACTTTTAGTAACTTTGAAAGAAAGGCAAGTTTTTCAATGCTATTAATGTTATCAAAATATTACAAAAGGTGAAATGGTAAAACATCAGATGTCTTCAATTTAAGGCTAATATTGTGTCAAAAAACCTTTGCTAACACTCTTCCCATTGGATATTCTATTGGAACACTGACCACTTGAATTAGTGGAGACAGAGCAAATAAAAGGTATAATACTTGAAATGAAAATAATCTTCTATAGTTCACAAAGTAGATATTCACCTGCATAATAAAAATTCTACAGTTTATCTTACCTAATAATGTTGTTTGGCACATTCTGAAATATTTGATTAATTCACCACAAGCATGAAAGGAATGTTATTGCCTTTTTAACATTATGACTGAAGATAATTCACATAAGCTGCATATCAACTGAGACTTTTCAGAAATAATCATTTGCTTAAATATTATCATAGAATTAACTATAAAAATAGAATTATATCTATAGTAGCTTTTTATTATATTTACATTAAAATAATTGAAAATAGAAATGTTCATAAAACATACTCTCCTATAATGTTAGGGAAATATTTTTGTTTTCTAAAATGTCTATCAGTAAACATATAAATAACAAGGAAAATTGTTCCCACAAGAATTTCAATGAATATGCATGTTGATTAATATTAAACTCTATGCCAGTTCACTATTGGTTTCACCTTTAATATAGTCATTAAAACTGACCTGATCCACCATTTCTTTGGTATGCATTCAAAGCACAGTCCCGAGATTTACATAAATTGAGCTATTTGCCTAATGTGCCCTAAGTGTGATATAAGTAATTAACAGGTTAAGATCAAACATCACACAAGTCTCTGCTGAAAAGAATAAAATTTAGAAGCTTAAACATGTGTGGAATTGTAAAGATAAGAGTGTTTCCCTGCAGACATACCTTTCATGATGAACAAAAATATTTGAATAAACTGCTAGAAATATGGAGCTATAACTTTAAGCAAGTAGTCCCAAGCTGTCTTCATTTAAATGCATCAGAAAGATGCCAGGTAAAATAAATTATCACTTTAAAATAATAAATATAGACAAAATATACACTTTCTACTTGTTTTGAGTACATACATCAATGCTCATTCACATCTAAATGCATGATTATGTAAATATATGTCTATACACATTTGTGTGTGTCTCTGTGTGTGTGTGTATAAGCAAAGCTTATGTTGAAGAGCTTAATGTAAGTATACATTGACTACATCTCTATTTCCTTCTCCTTCCCAGTGTTTTAAGATTTTTAGATAGAAGTGGTGGCTGTATCCTTAAAGACTCAACAGTCTTTCACCTATTACAATAGGAAACATCCCAATACCACCCTGTGCTTACAGTAGGTGAACTTGTTATCTGACTCACCCCTTCTAAGACACATATACCCTGGTTTGAAAAAAAATGATATAATCACAATACATGTTTAAGAAAGAAATAATAAAAAATAGTTCGAGTCTAACTTAAGAAATGAGAAATATACCACATGGGATGACTGGCAGATCAAAGGCCAGAAAAGAACACAGAATAGCCACAGGCAATGCTTTGATTATATAATCGTCTCTTCTACAGGGAATGTTTAACTTCCCTGTAGAGAATAAAACAAGCTCCTAAGAGACCCATATTCATGAGATAGTTGAGCAACTGAGTAAATTTTGCCTAACATTAGAAGATACGAGGTATTAATGTAGCTACACTAATGGATATTTATAGCCATGCATTAAAAATACATGTGTGCACCTGTAATAATCTGGCACCAAGCTAGGAGCTAAGTAACAGAGATACAAGGATTTAAAAAATAAATCAAAATGAGTTCCAGAAGCTAAGAAAAAAAAGACACCACGGAAGGGTAAATTTCCTGAAAACATTTGAGAATCAAAGAGAGGCCAATGTGATTAGAAGCTGCCCAGTTGAGACTTAACTGGTATGATGACTTCAGCATAAATATCTCAATGACAACAAGCTTTTCTTATTGTGGGAAGGAAGAAGTAGGGCAGCTATGGACAGAGTGAGCATCATATAAAGGCCCTAAGAAATGTAAAAATTATAGTATATATGTGATAATATATTGCAAACAGAAATATCGAGAATGAGTGGTTTACACAATTTGACTATTTTCTCAACTATTTTATGTATTTTGATTCAATATAAAATATACTGTGTAAACATCAATTTATTGTACATAAGATTTTATTTGTTAAAACAGAGAATTATATGAAAAGATGAGAAACAAATTGACATTACAGCAAACTGTAACTGTGAGAGTAGAAAAAAGAATAATTTCTTTTACACAATCTGTTTTTGTTTTGTTAAGTAAATAGTAATTATAGGTTGACAATAATTTTAATAAATCAGTGTGTTTCAATGCACCATTGTATGTATCAAAAATATAATTTTAAATATATGCATCTGGTCTTGTGAGATAGAAGAAAATGAAGCAGAAAACAGAACTGAGATTTAAATATGCCATTTAACTTATTTAAAATTCTACCTTAATTAAAACCAAAGTTTTAGAAAAATACTTTTAAAGAATAATAAATATTTGTTGACTATTAGCAACTAATATATTACAGAAATCACTATTTCCAGGTTTATTGGAAAGTACATTATCATTGATTTTATCTGGGATTTTAGTTAACTAAGAGGTGTTGATTGAGTGTTAATTCTGCATAACAAATACATGTGTATATGTCAGTTTAATACACTACAATATTGTCTGACATGCTGAAAATCTACTGTCTGTAATAAAATCGAATCTTCTCTGCAGAACAAGGACATTCTGTCATTTTTTCTCACTGAGAATTCCCAAACAACATTCATCTTTCTGCTTTCCTTCTCTACTTAACCTTTTCTAAGCTATTTTTCTACACTGTAAAAAGTGATTATTCTTTAAGTACTCAGCTGATCAAAATGCTCCCCTGCACAAAATTCAAATGGCTTATCATTAGTTACATTGTAAAATCTATTCTCCTATGAGCAGGCTATAAATTCAAGTGGCAAAATGTTTTGTTATGTCTTATCATTTCATTTTAACACCTGGAAAAATGCAACTACATGCACACACAAATATATTTACATACATTCCTATGCATTGATCTTCCTGGGATTGATCTTTCTGATGGCACCATGCAAGTAATATTATCCAACATTTCTTACAGTATGTAAATAGTTTGTAGTAAATTGGTTTATTAACAAATATGTATGTAAGTGAGTTTGGTTTAATATGGAATGAATTATCATTATGATTTGAGGAAGTTTGAGTCAATTATAGGAGATTTTTAGTGATATTCTAAGATACAAAAATGCACGTGTATATGTGTGTATATATCTTTATTTTCACTTCTCTTGCATTGCAGATGCATGAATTATTTAAAAAGTCCCCCTCCCATCTCCTATTAACATTTTTGTTCCTGTGTCCATTCCAGAGGTTTTTCTGGATGTTTCTTATATCTTTAGCCCTCTAATTTGACAGATATATTGTTTAAATGTGAAATTAGTTTCTTGTGTTCCTTTGCACAACTGTACAAAGATACATATGAGATCCTACTATAATTATTGATTTTATTGTTTTAAATTTCAACATACCATAAAATTTCAATGGGAAAGATTCTTAGTCTTATTTGAAATACTGATATTAAGCAAGTTTATAAAGTTTAGGTTTGTTGAAATCAGTGCAAATAAAAGCCAAATTATAAATAGACTCAGGTTTTCAATACTAATCAAATAAATAAATATTTAAAGAACTTCATCAAGAAACATTGTGCCTTCTTATTAAAACCAATGTAAAAATGAAGTATCTCAAAAATTGTTTTTAAAATAAATATGTAGTATGTCTTATTACTTTCATTGTAATCATAATTTCCAGCAGTTGCCTGAACATTGAATAAAGAAATACAAAAGTTTAATACAAACCAAATACATTATATCTGAGATTTTTCAAATTGCTTTCAAAATTAAATAAAATTGCCTCTCAAGAGGTTGGATTGCTATTCATCTTTCCTTTTTATTGAAGAAAAGATTATGATGTTTTTCTGTAAATCATGGCACTGCATGTGATTGATTTATTACATTTTCTATTCAGCTAAATAAAGGCTAAATAGTTTTTAGTAGTCTTTCATGATGGTACCATGCAAGTAATATTATCCTACATTTCTTACAGTAAATAAATTATTTGTAGTAAATTGGATTACTAACAAATTTGTATGTAAAGAGTTGGGTTATAATATGGAATGAATTATCATTATGCTTTGAGGAAGTTTGACTAAATTATAAGAGCATTTTAGTAATCTAAGGTACAAAAATAGGTTTAAATACATTAAATTTAAGAGCAGTGATTAAATGAGTTTGAAATAGAAAAAGAAAGTAATATTTATAAGAGGAATATATGAATTATCAAAGAAAAACTATGCCATTGGATATAGCATAATATCAAATATTTTATATTAAATAGTGAACTCTACATAAGTAGGTGCAATGTAGTGATTGACTTGAAGGTCAACTTCGTTACGGAAGGTGTGTTACATTGGTAACACATTCACCAAGTGACTAACAACAGTAACCAACCAAGAATGAATGATTGGCATCATCTCAGTGACCTGAATCTTACTATTTTTCCTCGTGATAACTGGTTAGGCACTAAAGATTACTTAAGAGTAAAAATAAGAATTATGATTTCACATAATCTACTGAGATTTCAAAATTCTTCGTGTAGAATTTAGATACTGATACGATTATCTGAAATTGTTTTTAGGTAAAATACACCAGTAAATTGATGCTGTGTTTAAACAGGTGACTTTTTTCTAATCCCCAGCTGTACCTTAGAGGGTTGACATTAGAAAGTGAGAGAAAGCAAAGAGCTTTACAAGGTAGGACTTTAGGGAAATGAGTTTTCAGAGTTTTCCAGAAAACAATGATTAGAAAACATTTTGTTTACCTCTAAATCTATCAAGCTTTCACAGCTACAGAGATAACATATTGGTCTTTATAAGAAAAGGGGCATTTGGTATTTCTTCTTATAAATAAACCAGTAGAGGCACAATTCTAACAAGTTACGGTTTGCGAATCTTTTTAGATACAGCTATTAACATGTGCAATAATAACAGCGTATGTACCATACCTAGCGTATGGAGAGTAGAGAATGATTTACTCTGTCTTTAAAGCTTGAAGTTTAATAAGTGTCATTAGAGAGGATGAAAACTTGCTCTACTGACTATAAAAACTGCTTTTTCAAAAATAAACACACTAGCTTAAAGCAGATGAAGTATAAATCAGACAACAGAGCAGAAAATACTGTATAAACTAAGTAACACAGCAACAGTGGCATTTAATTGGTAGGCAGAAATTGGCTAACAAAGCCTTTATTATTGGGAAATTAAAGACCTACTAATATCAATCATAGGAGGGAATAGGAGTCAATTACAGAACTTCATTTTAGTCATAAAAATACTATTTTTGTAAATTATTTATTTTTGCTGCAAGAACATATATTTAGATAACAAAGTTATTGTTTTCAAGTAGAGGAAAGAGAACATTACAGCATTTAATACCCTTTTTGTTTTTCTAAAGTTGCAAAGGATTAAAAGAAAACAAGTATTTGGCAAACAGATATTGGAGCCAAGTAAATAAAACATTTTAAATCTAAATTCTTTTTTTCTAGAAAAAAATAGTTGAGAGAAGCTTAATGCCTTGTTGGATGGTTTTAGAACAGTGCTTATATCTTATTTTGCATTTTTTAACACTAGGCATTACACCACATATTCTGTAAAATATAATTGGAAGCTTCCAGGTGCAGTGGCTCATGCCTATGATTCCTACACTTTGACAGACCAAGGCGGGAGAACCCCCTAAGGTCAGGAGTTCAAGATCAGCCTGCCCAACATGGTGAAACTCCTGTCTCTACTAAAAATACGAAAATTAGCCAGGCCTGGTGGTGGGTGCCTGTAATCCCAGCTACTTGGAAGGGTGAGGCAGGAGAATTGCTTGAACCCAGGAGGTGGAGGTTGCAGTGAGCTGAGATCAAGACATTGCACCCCAACCTGGGCGACAAGAGCAAAACTCCATCTCAAACAACAACAGCAACAACAAGACTAATTGAAAACAGTTTTGGCCCTTAGTGTTTGTATAATTATATAGAAGACATAAAACAGGCCACAATAAAATCACATACAATCTGATCAGTGAATGAGAGATTACAAATATTTTGTCATTCTGTCTTGGGTAAGGAAACCAGAAATATTTTGCAGGATGAAAAGGAATCCAAATTAAGCTTTGAACTGAGTCTGGAATTTCGAGCATTAGACAGAAGGAAGGAGTAAATAACAATCAGAATAGAAAACAGAGCATTACCTATATTTCTGTAAAAGTAGCTTAGAGTTGGGTGAGACCTTGCTTTTCAGACCAACACTTGGCCTGTGTTTAATAAGCAAACAAGAACTAGTGACTCTTGAGACCGGGTGTGGTGGCTTACGCCTGTAATCCCAGCATTTTGGGTTTTGGGAGGCCAAGGTGGGCAGATCACTTGAGATTAGGAGTTCCAGACCAGCTGGGCCAACGTGGTGAAACCCCATCGCTACTGAAAGTATGAAAATTAGCCGAGTGTGGTGGCACACGTTTATAATTCCAGCTACTCGGGAGGCTGAGGCAGGAGAACCACTTGAACTTGGGAAATGGGGAGTTCAGTGAGCCGAGATCATACCACTACACTTCAGCCCAAGCAACAGAGCAAGACTCCGTCTCAAAAAATAATGATAATAACAAATATGAGCTAGTGACAGATGAGTGAAACTTGTTTCTATGATCAGAACTCACGTAAATTAAACATAAAACATCAATAGTCTCAAGAACCCCTGACTTGTGGACAAAAGATTGCATAAAATCATTCAAGTGAAACTTGGTAAAGACTTGTAATAAAACAGTGGAAGAGGAAATGTAGAAGATGAAATAAATGTGATAAAAAGGGGAAAGAGTTCATAGTATTTGGTCACTTACTGAATGTGGGCAAAATAAAGGGATTTAAATATGAAGAAGGGACAAAGGTAACTGAATTTTGAGTTCATTGCCTGGGCACCAAGATGGTGAAATAAATTGTGTTCAGAATACAGGGTGATGGATTTTACTGCTAATAAATATTTGTTGTTAGTCTGGCCGGGCGCGGTGGCTCAAGCAGCCAGGCACAGTGGCTCAAGCCTGTAATCCCAGCACTTTGGGAGGCCGAGGAGGGTGGATCACGAGGTCAAGAGATCAAGACCATCCTGGTCAACAAGGTGAAACCCCGTCTCTACTAAAAATACAAAACTTAGCTGGGCATGGTGGTGCACGCCTGTAGTCCCAGCTACTCGGGAGGCTGAGGCAGGAGAACTGCTTGAACCCAGAAAGCGGAGGTTGTGGTGAGCCGAGATCGTGCCATTGCACTCCAGTCTGGGTAACAACAGGGAAACTCCGTCTCAGAAAAAAAAAAAAAAAAAAAGAAAAGAAATATTTGTAGTCAGTCATGGCTATATCTCTAGTATGTAATAAAATATACCTGTGACTACATAGTGTATAAAGCCATATCTAATTGCAAAATATTATATCATTGAAGGTGGTAATATTGCAATTATGTCATTTTATTTAGTGATTTTTATTATTTTGCTTTATTTTTCATAGCAACTTTTTTTGTTTATTTGTTTGCTTTTTGAGACAGAGTTTCGCTCTTGTTGCCCAGGCTGGAGTGCAATGGCGCCATCTCGGCTCACCACAACCTCCGCCTCCTGGGTTCAAATGATTCTTCTGTCTCAGCCCCCCAAGTAGCTGGGATTACAGGCATGTGCCACTATGCCCGGCTAATTTTTTTGTATTCAGTAGAGACAAGGTTTCACCATGTTGGCCAGGATGGTCTCGATCTCTTGACCTCGTGATCCACCCGCCTCAGAGTTCCAAAGTGCTGGGATTACAGGCGTGAGCCACCGCACCGGGCAGCAACTTTTTTTATATGACAAACAGTATTTAACATTTGAAATTGAAATATTAACATTTGAAATTGAAATAAAGAAATATTTCACCTCTCTTTCTTTATTTTATTCCTAGGAGTAATATGAAAGTTAACTGAGAAGGAGTGAAATAACTGCTATGTCAGAGTAACTTTCTGTGTAAATTAGTACAATAACAGATTCCTAGAATGCATTTGATAAACAAGGAAACCCAGGTACTTTGGTTAGAAGATTCTAGTAGATTAATGTCAGCAAATGGAATGCACACAGTAAAATTTTTAGCTGTTATCTGGCTTACAAGACAATATATGCTTTTGCAGATAATCACATCTGTCCTAATTTATATAAAATTTACATTTTGAAATATTTCAAACTTTCTATGCAATGCTTGTAAATATGTGCATATTTAAAATATCATTTCATTTTACTTATACAGTAGGGCATCAGTTAATGTCCACCCAATAGTTAAGTATGATTAATAATATTTGCCTTTAAATTATAAGTAGGCTATTTCAAAGCATTCATTTTATTGATTTACATATTATATTAATATTTTGAAATACATTACTATCAAAGTCAATGCACTAATTCATATAAAGAGATGTAATTATATACATAAAATATATGCACTTAAATTTATATAAAGAGGTGAATATATACAATAAAAGAAAATTTATTAATATTATATTTATTTTTCTTCTCTTTCACTTAAAACAATAAAACTCTTGGCATTTCTATAGAAACAGATTAGCAAATTTTCTAGACTTTTTATCTCAAAATAATTGATAATGTTTGTCTTTTAGTTGGTCAATTGTATAATTATTACAACAATAAAAGCATTGTGATTCTTCTACAGAAGCATTTTGACAAATCTTAAAGATATTACTAAATCTTAATATATTTACTGCACACCATACATAAGGTACATAGAGAAAACCATATCAAGGAAAAATGTTATATATTGGGTAGTTATTACATGTTAAACTAATATTAAGGGTAAAAAAATAAGATGGAAGAAGTTATAATGAAAAAAATCAGCATAAAAACATAGATTTTTTTTCATGGCAATGGGAAAACATAGCTCCGAATATGTAGATTATTCCTTATGTAGAAGCTTCCTTATGGCTCATCTATAAATTAAAACTAATATTTGACAAAATAATAAGCTCCAAGACACAAATATAAATCACAGATAATGGAAAGATGGATAATATAGAGACTGATTTTAAGTGAGTGCTTTATTTAAAAGCCATTTAAAATAAAGTAAGATTTAAATTGTTTTGAAAAATATGCAGATTTGAACAAGAAAACCATTTTTGTATAATGAAGTCTTGGTGCAGAAATAAAGAGAGACAATTCAAAAAGAGTTTTAGGAATTGATATTGTCTAGAACAGCTATTTTTAAGCTGTGAGATTATCAAAATCACTTGTGATGATATTTAGAATAATGATTCTCAGGCACTAAATCAAATTTACTAAATAGCAATCCACGATGTTGGGCAGAAGAATATTGAGTTTGGAAGAATGTGTTGTTTAATATTGCATAATTACTGAGATTATTTCATTTAACCTAATGGGAAAGGTACAAAATGTTAGCATAAAAATTACAATACAAAGTTTTTATCTTATAAAAATAACTCTGATTAAAATGTATATAATTTATGGAGAAGTTAATAAGTGAAGGGAATATAAAGACCAGTTTTTAATATAAAATTATATTTAGATTGGTGCAAAAGTAATTGCAGTTTGGGCCATTAAAAGTAATGGCAAAAACTGCAATTACTTTTGCACCAATCTAATAATTTCATGGTTGAACAATAGTGAATGATGATAGAGCATACTTAGTTACTGAAAGAACTGGAATAATGAGATGGCAAATATCTTAGCATTAATATCAGCAAAATATGGTATCTAGTTACTTCAAGAGAAAGAGAAAAATTTTTTAAATGTTGTCAAAGTAAATTTTTTTCTATAATTTTAATGTATTTTAAATTGATAAATACAGATTGTATATATTTATGGTGTATAACCTGATGTCTGATATATGTATACAATGTGGAATTACTAAGTCAAGCTAATTCACACTTCCATTACCTCATATACTTACCATTTTTAAGGTGAGAATAATTAAGCCCTGCCACAGGCAATTTTCAGGTATCCGATACATTGTTATTAACAATAATTATTATATAAAATAGTTCTTAATGATTCCTTTTACCTAAAATGTTGTATCCTTTGATCCATATGTCCCCAATCCTCTCCTCCCAACTCCTGATAACCATCATTCAACCTTAAACAAGAAGGAATTTCTGTCATTTTCAACAGCATAGATGAACCTGGAGGATATTAAGTGAAATATGCCAGGCACAGAAAGACAGATACCACATGATCTCACTTATCTGTGAAATCTGAAAAAGTCAAACTCATAAAAACACAGAATAGAATAGTGGTTACCAAGTGAAATGTTAATTTGATTCTGAGACAAGGGCAATGGACAAAAAATATATTTAAAGTTTGTAGTAATACAGTTGATAATGATCTGAACATGATCATTGTGAAATACCTTTTAAAATGCATGTGGAAATTCTATTCAGTCATTGAGGAGCATTAACAGAAGCGCACGGACTAACCCAGAGTAAGGCTAAGGAGAAAGAGTTTGGAGCGGCTGAATTTAAAAAAAATGCAGAAGCTGAGGGTATATGTAAAAGTATCATTTTATGTTCTAAATGGCACTTTAATAAGGAAAATAAAATTATGTGACGTTGATATATTTTCTAGTTTACATATCTATCAATAAAAGATATGCCCATTAAACCTATGTTCTAAGGATGGAAATAGGCAATAAACCATTTAAAAATAAATGAATGGTTAAATACAGCAATAAATTCTTAGGCAGAAGGTAACCAGAATGGAGAAAGAATAACTTCAGTTATTTCAGCTGAATTATGTAGGTTATAATGTGTTTGGCAAATAACTTTGCAGTCTAAAACAACACAAACAACAACAAAATAGACGGTACAACTACTTCAAAAGATAGGCTGTGTGTGTCTAAAGAAAATGCGGCTTCCCTGTAGTGAACAAGGTGAAGAAAACTAATGTACTCACAGTAAAATAAAGGAAATTATCAAAATCAGAAGTAGTCAAAAACTTGGTAGTTAAACAGGTCTTAAACGTAATGGCGTTCTGGGAACTAGACATTTAATGAGATATCTCTATTGTCTTCAGATAATAGAACTAGAAGAATTTAAGTATAAAATAATGCTCATTCTCAAAATATGAAACACAGCTGTCATTGCCAAGCAGAGAGTTGATTAGGTTAATTTGGATCTTAGGAAACGTGTGTGTGTGTGTTTGTGCGTGCGTGGTGTGTGTTTGCATGTGTTTGTGCCAAGACATGTATATATGAGTATCCTATCCAGATGTTAAAGTTCTAGGTTCACATGTTAACTTGTTATTACACACACACACACACACACACACACGTTTCCTAAGATCCAAATTTTTTTCCCAAATACCTCTGGGAAAAAAAAGCCATAAAAGTTATAGCTAACCAGAAAAAGAAAAATCAAATGTGTGTGTGTGTGTGTGTGTGTGTGTGTGTGTGGAATAATGAGATGGCAAACATACACACACATATATATGTGTATATATACATATATATAACTGGAATAATGAGATGGCAAACACATGTATATGTATAAATATATATCTGCATATATATGTATATATATGTATATATAGTTATAACAGAGGCCCAGAAAATAGTTTCAAATTACTTGAGAATTATAGAAGCTAGGATGAAAAAGAGGAGAAACAATATGCAAATTAACAAGCAGTGAGAAATAGAGAAAAACAGAAGAGTATAATGTCAGGGAATGGAGACAGAGTGCATAAGGAGGGGAATGTAGATATGCAGGCCAGTGTCAGATGCACATTTGAGGCTTGAGGTCATACCATTTTGGAAAAACAAATTAATATTGGGTGATTTTTTTACAACAATATTGAGTTATTATGGTGAAAATATGCATTTGTTTTGTTTTGTTTGATTGTTTTTTTCTTTTTCTGGTTAGCTATAACTTTTATGGCTTTTTTTTCCCAGAGGTATGACAGTGAATGTTAGAATAAAATAGATGAGAATTTCCCTTAAAGTGATCATGGGGTATTGTTATGCCAAACTGTGGAATCTAATTTGAAAAAGTGAGGGTTTTGCTGTAGCATAGAAAAATTTAATGGTAGCATCAGTGAACGAGAAATTTCTACATAATTAAAAACATTGGTGAGTAGGAAGGAAAGATAGAAAGTATTAGGCAGAAAGAAGTGGTGGTTTAAGTGAGCAATTCATATATAATTCTGCAATCAGTAACAACACATTCAAGAGATAATCAGTGATGTGGGGTAATGAAGAATAATGTAAGAAAATTTGTTTGGGATTTGGGGTAAAGAATTTGACAAATGTGTCTGTTGAGTGGTCATCTAAAATGGTGATAATAGATGCTATGGTAAAACATGTCACAAGATAATATGTGTAAAAACATTAATCCATATAGCAAGCTCTACAATAAGTGAGGGGATATGATTGAAAAGGCAGTAATTGAAATTGAGAAACAATGGTAATAGAATAGCCAGAGTGTATGGAGTTTGGAATATGGAGTTTCCTCTTTGATGAAACTCAAGCCTGTGAACTAAGAAGGAAATCTAATATTTTGGATACAGAAAAATGGAGCAAGATGGTTTCATTTTCTGGACCTAAGGTGTGGGAAATGGGAGAGAGAAAATACTCTCTGCTTGAACAAGTTCTGTGTTATACAGTGTTGTCGTGGATACTTTATCTTAATTTCCTTCTGTTAAATGGATATTCATTTATATTTCTTTAATAAAAGGATATTTTGTTCTATCAAAGCTTCTATATTTATCAAAGTACAGTCTATTCCTTCTTTATTCTTGAACCTGGTCATCTTTCATCTTCTTAAGGATTAATCTCTTAAATATTACTTTTATATTTTACTTTAAATATCTCACCTAAACATTAGATAAAGACAAGAGAAAGTTGAAAGAACATTACAGAAATGGCTTAAGACATGCAGAATTTTACTAACCATAAATGTAATGTTTTACAGAGCTGTGAAGATGGGGGAATTCTGTGACATTAGTAATTACACAGTAATAGGGGCATGGGAATCTTGGTCATAGTGGTTGTATGGGAGGATTTGCTTTTTAAGGTGTTGGAAATAAACATAAACATCAAGCCTAATGGGAATAAAGCCTCTTCTATAAGAAAAAGCATTCCAGTCAGTTTATCTTATGAAACTAAGAGCATGGCCTGGGGTGGGGTGTTGTCTGGAACTACCTGTGAAAGAATGCTGCAGAGCACACACTATTTGTGTGTGTATGCGTGTGTGTGATGGGTGCGATTTTCTGCATGTTTGAACAAATTATTAACCTCTTTGGGGCTAATAAGTAATGTAATAGAACTAGAAAATTTTTTAAAAATCAAAGTTTTAATTTAATTTACTCACTTAAATTTTAAAAAGGATATCAACTAGCAGCCCATCTCTTTACTTATATGAACAGATTTTTTTTAATCACTAAAAAATCCCTATATAAAAAGGAGAAAAAATTAGTCATTAAGAGCTGTAATTGTAAATGTCTTAAATGTTAATGAATTTCATAAAATATTTATGAATCAGATTCAAAAGGCATGCAGATTAAAACTAGAGGTCACAAAAGCCAATTAAATAATTAAGAAATATTGCTGCAGAATACATTATATAATGTACCAAATGCTTTTATCATCAAAATGGTCCTCTTGAAAAGTATGTGATTTGGGTTATAAATATTAATTACTTTTATACAAATATAATAAAAATTTAAAAGTCGGAGAAAAGTCTGCTTACTTTTAAACTAGAAACAAATATTTGATTTGCAAGAAATTCAGAGTTTGAAAAATATCTATGATATATTAGGGAATGAATAAATGCCTGTATCTAAGTCAAATATAAATAGAAAATTAATGTAAAAACTAAGTTTTTTGAGGTAGAAAGATGGCCTTCTTTCCTGTCTTTCATTTTCCTTTTTGGAATATAAATTTCCTTTTTGGAATGTAAATCACAGCTTTATATTCTGTGATTTTGCCCTCTGCCCATACCACATTCAAGAATTACCAGGCCCTCCCAATTTAAATAAAAAAATATATGCAAAATCACATTTGTTTTTCTCATAGTGTTATTTCTCATACCCCCCAAAGGAATGTATTAGTCATTGGGAATGCAATATGTATATTATATTTATTTATATACATATAAAATAAATAGAATAATGACAAATTTTGCTTTAGATGTAGATAATATGAATATTAGTTCAATAGTGGTAAATATAGAGCATCCATATTTATGCTATTTTATGCAACAATTTGCATAATTTTTACAAATATTAAAGTCTTTTCAAATAAGGTGATTCAAAGGATTTTCTATCCAATTCTATTTCCGAGATTAGGATAATTTCTTAAGAAATTGGCTTATGATGTGCTATCTGATAGTGTACAATATTTTATAAATAATTTATTATTGAAGAAGTTCCAGATATGTTTAAATTTTCTATTTCTGCACATTTTTCTGTATTTCTTACATGCTGGTTAGTTACACATCACTCATGTGTAGTTAATTCTCTTTTTTATTTCTCAGCATTTGCCATGCATGTGTAGTAGCAGAGCAAATACTTTACAGCTAATGATAATTATGTCAATTGTTCAACTACTAATTCTTAAACAGTTTGCATATTAAGCCACACACACACATATATATATAATATTTTTACATTTTAATTTCCATTTTCATTTTAAGCCACACACATACATATATATATATATACACGTATATACATATACGTGTATATATATATACACGTATATGTATATACGTGTATATATATATACACACACACATGTATATGTATATAGGTATATATACACGTATATGTATATAGGTATGTATATAGGTGTATATATACACGTATATGTATATAGGTATATATATACATGTATATATATACATATACATGTTTATGTATATAGGTATATATATACACATGTGTATGTGCATATTTGTGTATATATGTACGTGTGTGTATATATATGTATGTCTGTGGCTTAATATGAAAATGGAACGTAAAATATAAAAATAAAGAATTACTTAAAATCAACTAAAAAGTAGCTTGTTAATAAGATAGTCATTTACTCAAGTAATAAGTTTGTGGAAATAGGGTCAGTCCAAGTTTGGATAATTCAGAGGAGCAGCAACATTTCAACCTTCTTTCTTTCTTTTTTTTTTTTTTTTTAATTTTTTATTGGATTTTAGGTTTTGGGGTACATGAGCAGAGCATGTAAGACAGTTGCGTAGGTACACACATGGCAGTGTGCTTTTCTTTCCTTCTCCCCTTCACCCACATTTGGCATTTCTCCCCAGGCTATCCCTCCCCACCTCCCCCTCCCACTGGCCCTCCCCTTTTCCCCCCAATAGACCCCAGTGTTTAGTACTCCCCTTTCTGTGTCCATGTGTTCTCATTTTTCATCACCTGCCTATGAGTGAGAATATGCGGTGTTTCATTTTCTGTTCTTGTGTCAGTTTGCTGAGGATGACGTTCTCCAGATTCATCCATGTCCCTACAAACGACACAAACTCATCATTTCTGATTGCTGCATAATATTCCATGGTGTATATGTGCCACATTTTTCCAATCCAGTCTATTATCAATGGGCATTTTGGTTGATTCCAGGTCTTTGCTATTGTAAACAGTGCTGCAATGAACATTCGTGTACATGTGTCCTTATACTATAAATCGTTCAACCTTCTTTCTTTATCACTTTACTGTGCAATCCTCAGAATGTCCTTCCAGTATGTTTTAGTAGGGTAGCATATATATTCTGGGCATAGTGAAAATATAAAAATATCTACGAAGGAGAAGAGAATATTCCTGGTGAGTTCTACTTTTTTATTAGCAAAGAAATAAGTAATTTTCTAAAACTGTTTCAGTAGACTTTCAGTTTTTTTTTAGCAAGAAGGGTCACTGATGTGGGAACCAAAATAAAATAGCAAAGGAGTAGAATAATCACAATTGTCCTGAGCAAATTATTTTGCAATCTTTATCTTAAATAGGGTCTCTTCTATGGCACAAACCACTGACAATGAACTTTCAAACAAAATCAGAGCTATGTCAACAAGGACAGGATGAAAGGATAGAATAGAAAAGCAAAACCATTGGGTCATTGAAAATAAGCTCTGTGTTATTGTTGTTTTTAAAGGAACACTATTTTGGTTAGTATGGTCTAACCTGATTTGGCAGTTATCCCAGTTACTTGTTTTTTACATTTTAGTAAACATTGTCTGATCACAGTTCTTGGAGGTTCTCGGTGATATTCATTGCCTAATTCTTCACAGATTTTCACTTAGTTGTGTTCTAAATTGGAGAAAATGTTATAGCCTTCTATTTCCCTACCAAATTTAGAATTGAGATCAAAATTACACTTATTCTCTAGCCATTTACACTTTAAAGGATTCAAAATTGAAAGTTCTTCCTCAAGAAGAGAGGTTTGTTGAACTAACCTCACTCTATGATGGCAAAAATGAATAGGAAAATCATTTCATTTTCATCATCATCAAGTACCTTTCTTAATCCAGCAGGACAAAGTGGCCTTTGGTGTTGAGAAGAGCAATGCATAAATTGTAGAAAAAAATTCTCATTCTAGAAATGTGGACAAGTTGATATTTTTTTCTCAATAATTTCACCAACCGTATCTACCACTTATCCTTAGAAAAGTTGGAGTTCAACAATGAGACACGTTTTTTGATCAATGACATCAAAAAAGCAAAAAGACAACTTACAGAACAGGGAAAATGTTTTCAAGTCATATAGCTGATAAGTCCAGTATTCAGAATATATTTATAAAGAACTCTCACAGTGCATCAGAGTGCGAAAGAAAAAAGGTGTTTCATTCCAGCACTTTCACATTCTGGAACCTTGGGCATCTGGGCAGCCACTACAGAAGCCAAATCCCACACCCAGCAGAACGGGGCTACCTCTAAGTTCAGAATAGCAGAACCAAAGTGTCCATGGATCTGGTTAGATCAGAGTTGTGTTGCATCAGGTAATTCAAGCTATCTGGCAGTGCTGGGAAATTAGATGACAGGAATGAAAAGCTGGGCCATTTACTGGAAAGCATCCAAAACCTAGGAGATAAGCAAGGCTGAGTAAATTTGGGAAGGTGTGTCAATCGACGCCAGGTGTTTTACCTCTTTTCATAAAGAACTGCGCATATTTTCATCAGATATCTCTCTAATACTACAAAATTGGGTCTCCATTATTGAACATCAATGATTTTAATTGTTCTCTAGATAGTCACAGAATTTTCTTCATAGTTATTTATATTCAGTCACACTGGTCTAAGAAGTCTTCAAGAGTTTTGTGAATCAAGACACGTTCTTAGTTAATGCAGTTGATCTAGAGTCTAGACATGACATTCTTAACTTTGTCATGAGCTCTAGTATAATTGCCTGACCCTCAGTCAGTGCTTCAGCAATTATTGTTGTTTGATTGGTATGTTAATCCATTTGTCATAACTTATGTTTAGTTGCTTTGCACTCATTGATGGAATTGCTCATTGACAGTTGTAATTGGGTATGGAGTACTAAGAGAAACCCTATTTAATCCCCCAGTTTCACATATACTGTACTTGTTTACTAGCATATATAAATCTTTACAAAATCAGGTTCAAATACCACGGTGTAACACAATTCAAATGCCACAAAATAGTAACTTTTTTGTTGCCTGCTGGCTCAATCTCATGATTGTCCAAAATGGCCAATTCATATTCAGAGCTTAAATTCAATGGGATCTTTAATGTATTCTATTCTGGGTCCCCAATGTATCAAAGTATTCATTTGGAGATATGAAATGTTTACAGTCCAAAAGGGGTATGTTTTACTGATGGTGAGAGGAAAGTCCCATTTCTACTTTCACCTGTTAATCCTCGGACCTGTATATTTACCTACTGAAAACATAACATCATATATCAGATTTTAGTTCATTATATGTCCTATATTTAAGAGATGTCATTTCATACTTTAGCTGAATGTTTACCAATTCAACAGTGTTTTATGACACAATCAGATTGCCTGCTTCTAGATAGACACACCCATGTATGACCAATAAAATTCATCATCAGTCTATTTTGATATCTCCTTTGCTCTAAAATGGTCTGAAGAACCTTTGAATAATACTTGGTAGTGGTTCAGGTATTTTGTAAGCTTCATGTGGTGCTGTTTTCCCCCAGAGGCACTTAAGCAGAGAAGAAAAATGCATATCTAAAATAAGTGTACATTCTGGGAAGGATGATTCACTACCAGCCCACTGAACTTCCCCCAGGTGACTAGATAATCTCCCCCACAAAATGGTGTTTGACTGAATTATCTGCACTGGTCTTTTCTGGAACAATATACTCAGCAGTGGCTATAGCTAGATCATTTTGGTGAGACAGCTCATGTTTTATAGCTCATGCAGAACATTCATCTTTGCCAGTACATTCACTCACTTATAGAACCATTGTATAAGCATTGAGGTTCCGTGAGAACAGGCTGGTGTAACTACAGATAATGGGTCGCCTTGTCTTTTATTAATATTTATTTTAGTTTCAAGGTAAATGTACATGTTGATTCTGTAGATTATTGCCTGTTGTGAGGGTTTAGATTATTTTATCTGGAATAAATGATTTATATTTTATTTTATCTGCTGGGAAATAAGCAGAGTACCCAGTAGATAGCTTTTGGATCCTCACCCTCCTCCCACACTTCACTTTCAGACAGGCCCCAGGTTCTACTGTGCTCTTCTTTGCGCCCAGGTGTACTGAATGTTTAGCTCCTACTTGTAAGTGGGAACAAGTGGTGTTTGGTTTTCTCTTCTTGAGTTAGTTTGCTTATGATAATGGCCACCAGCTTCATTCATGTTGCTGCAAAGTACATAATCTCATTCTTTTCTAAGACTGAATAGTATCATATTGTTTAAATGTACCAATTTTCCTTATCCGGTCTACAATTGATGAGCATTTAGGTTGATTCCATGTCTTTGCTGTTGTGATTAGTGTTACAAGGAACATATGCATGCATGTGTCTTTTTGGTAGAACAATAACAACTAATGAAATTTCTGGGTCAAACGGTAGCACTCTTTTAAATTCCTTGAAAAATCACCAAACTTGCTTCCACAGTCGCTGACCTAATTTATATTTCCACAAACAGTATATATATAGTCCCTTTTCTTTTCCCCAGCATTTCTTATTTTTTGACCTTTTAATGATAGCTGTTCTGACTGGTTTGAGATGGTATCACATTGTGGTTTTGATTTTCATTTCTCTAATGATTAGTATTTTGAGTATGTTTTTATGTGCTTATGGGCCATGTAAATGTCCTCTTCTGAAAATTGTCTGTTCATGTTCTTTGCCCAGTTTTTAATGAAGTTGTTTCTTTTTTACTACTTAAATTCCTTATAATTCTGGATATTAGATGCATAGCTTGTCAGATGCATAATTTGAGAATATTTTCTCCCATCCTATGGGTTGTCTATTTAATTTGCTGACAGTTTATTTTGCTGTGTAGGAGTTCCTTAGTTTAGGTCCCATTTCTCAATTTCTGTTTTTATTGCAGTTGCTTTTGGAGTCTCTGTCACAAAAATCTTTGCCAGGGCCTATGTCTTGAATAATATTTATTCCTTATAGAAAACCTAGGAATTACCATTTTTTACTTATAATTTTTGTTTTATATTTAAGTTTTAATCCATTTTATTTTGATTTGTGTATACAGTATAAGGAATGAGTCTAATTTCAGTCATCTAATTACGGCTAGCCAGTTATCCCAGCACCATTTATTGAATGGGGAGTCTTTTCCCTGTTGCTCTTTTTCATCAGCTTTGTTGAAGATCCGATGCTTGTAGGTATGCAGCTTTATTTCTGGGCTTCTATTCTGTTTCACTGCTCTATGTATCTATATTTGTACCAATACCCTGCTGTTTTGGTGACTGTAGCCTTATAGTACAGTTTGAAATCAGAGGATGTGATTCTTCTTGCTTTGATATTTTTGTTTAGAATTGCTTCGGCTATTCAGGATCTTTTTTAGTTCCATATGAAATTTAAAGTAGTTTTCTTTCTAATTCTATGAAGAATATCATTAGTAGTTTGATAGGAATAACACTGAATCTCTAAATTTTCTTGGGCAGTAGGGCCACTTCAACAACATTGATTATTCCTATCCGTGAGCATGGAATGTTTTTCCATTTTTGACTTGACTGTTTCCTTTGAGCAGTGTTCTGTGATTCCTGTTGCAGAGATCTTCCACATCCCTAGTCAGCTTATTCCTAGGTATATTATATATTTTTTTGCTTTTGTGAATGGAATTGTATTGTTGATTTGGCACTCAGCTCAGATGTTACTGGTATATAGAAATGCTAGTGATTTTTGTGCATTAATTTTGTATCTAGAAACTTTGCTGTAATTATTTATATGATTTAAGAGCTTTTGACCAGAGACTATGGAGTTTTCTAGGTACATATTTTCTATACAGTGATTTAATGCCTTTTAGTGGAGCATGATTGCAGGTGAACATTAACATGAAACAAAGTTCTACATATCATATTCCTGTGCCACAAATTTAATGATATACTTCTATCTTAGAACCACTTGTCATTTTTCTTGAATTTTATTCCTTCTCTAACTCTAAGTCACTAGCAAGTAATTTGCCACTGCTTAGGGCTCAATATATATCCATGTCTAAGACAACCTCTCTCTCCTTATGAAGATAACCATGTATCCTATTCTTAGTAATAGTATTGGGAGAATTTGCTTTCATGAACTTCTTCAAACAGACTAAGAATAGTTTAGAGAGGATGAGCTTTCTCAGACAAAGAACATTTCCAGATAAGCATATTCAAAAGATACTATGTAGTATATGTAAGTGAAAAATTATGAAAATGTGATATAATAGAAGTATTTTAAATAAAATGGGCATGTTAGTAATTTTAAATGGAACAATATGTAACTATTGAAGATAAGAGCTGAGAAACTCTAGATTCATATAAATAGAATGAGCCTTTCAACATTTTAGGACATCAAAACTAAATTCCTTTTTTTTATTTTAAAGTATCTATGTGGTGCCCTTAATAATCACTTTAGGAGATAGTGCTTAACTGCCCTCTCCTTTAGTGTGAGTTAGGATTCTTCTAATAACTAGAAGTGAAAGTGACTAACTTATAAGGGTAGACTATAAAACTATTGTGATTTAGAGCTTGTTCTCTTGGATATGTCTCACCTCAGGTGAAGTCATCTGCCATGCCATAAGGATACTTAAGTAGCCCTATGAAAAGATCTATGTGGTGAGGGTCTGAAACTTTCTAGCAACTATGCTATTTTCAATGTATGTATTCCAGCCCCATTAAAGATTTCAGAAGAGAGGAGCCGCAACAAAATTCTTTACTGTGGCCTCATGAGACATGTCATCAGAATCACTCACATAATCAGCTCCTCAATTCCTGATACACAAAAAGTAAGATAATAAATATTTCTTGTTTTGCATTTCTAAATTAGGGATTGTTTATTGAATATTTATAGATAATTAATGTACTCCATTTAAAAGAGTGATATGTTCTTGGCATATTATGTTATTTTCTAGCCACTTAAGCTATTAAACTAATATAGTATATTCAATTACATAGCACATGTAAAGATTTGCTTTTCTTCCAATGAAGGTTAAGCTTTAATTCAAGGAAATTAGAGGTTTTTCCTGTGTGATCATCCGAACACTAATTCCTCTGGACAGATATCTTTTTAATTGTAACGTTTATGAAAATGTAGTTTGCTTCTGGTTGATAGTTACTTTTTGGGGGTGCTTATATTGATTGGCTGCAGATGTTTCTGAGTGATGTTAATCCCAATGCTATACTTTTGTTGGGTGCATACATGGATTCATAGTGTGTACCTGCAGACCTACCCATCTGCTCAGTTTGATGATGTGGAAGAGCTGGTATTGGCCCAGCATCTTCTATCTCTACATGTCCAAACTCAGCTCCCACCACTGTTAGTCCTTAGTCTTAGCCTTTTATTGCTAGAAATGTTTACCTTTTGACATATTTAGGGCATTATGATGCAACCAAACTATACCTATTTTCCACAGTGTTTTACTTGATTCACCAGAAAATAATATATCCTTTTTCACGCGGTATGATGGGACTACTGGCAACTCTAGTGCTAAACATCTTTCTGCTCTTTCCTGTCTCTGCAATTTTCTTTTTCTCTGCTCCAAAATGAACATAAGCAGACTTTTAAATCTCATAGCTATACAGATTAGAAATGGAAAATAAAATGCCCGTCTATGGTTCTTTTAGTCACCCTCAAATTTTTCTAAATTATTTTCCCAGAAGAGCCTCTCTATTGTTTATATGAAGACAATAATAAAACTATTGTCCTTCCTACTACATAGTAGATTTTCAGCAAACATAGACTAGATAAATGTTGACGGTACTGTCTCCTTCCTGCTCTGACTTTCAAGTGGCTGGCACCTTAGTCCATTTGTAATGCTATTACAGAGTACCTGAGACTGAGTAATTTACAAAGAACGGAAACTTTCACTGCTCTGGAGTCTGGGAAGTTCAAAGCTAATGTGCCTATATTTGGTTTAGTGAGGTCTTCTTGCTGTGCTCTCACATGTCAGTATGTGCAAGGGAAAGCTAGTTGAATGAGGTTTAAAGCCTCTTTTAATAGGGCTCCAATCCCATTAACAAGAGGCATCCCTCATCGCCTAATTACTCATCTCTCAAAGCCCCACGTTATAACACTATCACATTGTCAATACCTGAATTTTAAAGTTTACACATTCCAACCACAGCTGGTGGGGACTTAATGGTTTGGTCTTAAGACTCCTTCTGCTTTATTTTCAAACGTTCTGTTAACAGTATCTTTGTGGACTACTGGTTGCCATATTAAGAACATGGGACACTTCATAGTTTTTAAAAAGATGTTGGATCTTAACTGCAGTTTCTATGGTATGTGTTTAGCAGCCAAGTAGAAACTAAATGGGCATTTTTTTTTTTTTTTTTTGAGAAAGAGTTTCGCTCTTGTTACCCAGGCTGGAGTGCAATGGTGCAATCTCGGCTCACCGCAACCTCCGCCTCCCGGGCTCAGGCAATTCTCCTGCCTCAGCCTCCTGAGTAGCTGGGATTACAGGCACGTGCCACCATGCCCAGCTAATTTTTTGTATTTTCAGTAGAGATGGGGTTTCACCATGTTGACCAGGTTGGTTTTGATCTCTCGACCTCGTGATCCACCCGCCTCGGCCTCCCAAAGTGCTGGGATTACAGGCTTGAGCCACCACGCCCGGCCTAAATGGGCATTTTCATTAGCTATTTGAGTTTAGGTTAGTCACTTAATGTGCTAAGACCCAAGTTCCTCCATAGAGAAACGTGTTAGATTTGTTGATAACCAGCTCTAACATTGTCTGACTATATTTTCAGTCTTTGCCCAGGATGAGTCATTGTATTATATTGTGCAAATAAACTTTCCCTGAAAACAATTTCCTTTTAATGGTGTGTGTTAGTGTGATGAATTTTTGAAAATCAGTTAAAGGGTTAAAGAAACTATATTAATGTCAGCATATGTATTACAGGAAAATAACAAATATATATAATGAACCATATTCTATATTTAATTGAACCAATAGAAATATTTCCTGTTTCACAAAAATAATGCCTTAACTTTGTAGCTACTTGGTATTTCTCTAATTTTTCCTTATATTTCTTAATATTTCTACTTTTTGAGCAATTCGAGTAGTTTGTCTTCATTGAATTTTAAGTGAAATTTTTTTTATTCAAGTGTATTATTAATATTCAGAAAAACCTCCTAATAAATGATACTTTTCAAGGTGCAAAGATTAAATACTAGCTTTCAAGAAGCTTTAGTATAAAGTTATATTTACTCATGCACAAGTCCAGGTCAAATACTCAATCCTTCAGTGGTATCTATCAGTGTAATCTTACTTACAAAGTTTATCATTCATACTGCATAACTTGTGGCTGTGGAAAATTCAGAATTTTCTGTGAACCTGAATTATAGTCTGTCACTCCCATGCCAGTGACCTCTTTGTATGTTACTTAATGTTTCATTTAACTTGCCACTACTATTGAATAAACACATTAACCCACATTAGAGCTATTAAGATCAACTAAAATATTAGTTTATACTTAAATATGGCATTCACATAAGATGATATTGAACAACTCACAAATGACTTGATGTAGAATAAGAATTTTGGTGGTCAGTGCTCACTTTCTATTCTCTATGAGTCCCATTCCTCTAAACGTCCCAGAATATAAAATGGAGGGATTGAAATAAAAAAATAAAATAAAATAAATGCAGATCTAATGAGAAAAATAAGACAGCACCTGTGAAAGTACCCATTTGGTCTTATTAATAAATTATGTGCTAATTCCCACATTCAACTTTTTAATCTTCTGTTAGCTGTCATTACAGATATTTGGAGATAATTAGTATATTAGAAAATGTAAAATTTACAAAACAACCTATTATTTCTTTATTTAAAAGTAATATGAATGTGTTTCTAATTTGATTTTAATTTGAATTTTTTGAATAGTTAATGTATTATAGGATGGAAAAATCAGAATGGAAAAATTTAGTGAAAAGGATTCCTTGCAATCCAGTCCATAGTCACCAAGCTCTTACTAGCCTTTTCCCAGAGGATCCACTGTCATTGGTTTACTGTGCTTTTTTCATATATATTTCAAAAGATAAATGCCATCAGATACAAACACATATGTACTTTTTGTCACTGTTTGCTGTGAAATAAATAGAATTACATTCTACAGCCTACTTAGTATTCTGATTTCTTCTAACCACATACAGTGGGGTCTTTCTATTTCAGTACTTATTCCTTTTTACCTCTTCATTACATTCTGAAAATAATGGGAAATAATTTATTTAACTACAATTTACTTATGGACATTGAACTCTTCCCAGATAACAGTGTACAAATATCATTTTTCCCTTCTGTAAATATAGCTTAAGTCTAAAACTCTAGAAGTAGCATGATTCAGTCAAAGTCTACAGGTATTTGTGTGAATTGCAACAATTTATACTCCATCCATATAAAAGATTTATTATTCCCTTATATGCTTATAAATATAAAAAGTAATTAATATTTTAAATTTTTGCCAATTTAATAGGCAAGTATTCTATCTCAACGTAAATTTGGTTTGCATTTTATTAGTAGGAAGATTGAGCATCTTTACAAACATGTAAGATAGATTTCTGTTTCTTCTTTTGTAAACTATGTCCATATAATTTTGTCTGATTTTTCACTGGGTTGTGGACCATTTTCTTAATAGTTTGTGATAATTTTACACACATTAGG
The DNA here is from genome assembly GCF_049354715.1 of Callithrix jacchus. Classification (NCBI taxonomy): domain Eukaryota; kingdom Metazoa; phylum Chordata; class Mammalia; order Primates; family Cebidae; genus Callithrix; species Callithrix jacchus. The sequence continues at coordinate 32,415,674 of NC_133502.1, forward strand.
GAAATTACCCTTGTTTCAATGATATACAATGTAAATATTTTTCCAATTAATTTCTGTCTTTGCTCATAGGATTTGCTTTTTCCCCCGTACAGATGTATATACATACATATAGCTGTACTAGAAAAGAGTTGGAGAAATATCAAGTGCTTAGTATGTGCTGTGTGCCTGTTGGCCAGGATCATTACTTTTTCTTGGTCTTAAGCTTCTTGCTTTTATTTAATCTTTGCAATGATTATAAAAGAGATGCCATACAGAATTTGAAATTTAATATAACTGAATGGATAAATTTTTTCTCAATGACTTATCCCATGTTGCTTTTTGCTGTCATGTTTCATGAGCCTCCTTAAATCTGTGACAGTTTCTTATTAATTCATTGGGTTTTATAACCTTGATACTTTGAAGACTACTTACCAGTTTTTAATTTGGGGTAGGTATGCTATTTCCTTAGAATTGATTTTGTGTTATGCAGTTCTGGTGTCTGCCGAGGTTTTAAAACTGTTAAGATTCTTCCTTTCTCCTCTGTCATATCTATGTATTTATACATAGATATACATACCTCAAAGATATATATCACAAAGATACATCTCTCTCCATATGTATACCTTTGAGAGATATATCTTCATAGATATATATATACACACATATGTGTAATATATAGTATATATGATAAAATATATTATACATAAGATAGATATTTTATATATATTATAAATCTATACTTTTGAGAATATACCTTAAGCTGTTTCAGCATCTTGTTTCTCATCATGCTTATCTGAAACAATTCTTATGTGATATTCGCCAAATAGTTTTTGTTACTAATATTTTGTCCTTTATTCGCTGGGATTCTACTGTAAAATATAAATTCCATTCTTTTTCATTTGCTTACATAATTATTTATATCCATATAGACACATGAATATTTGTCTTATTTTGTAGGCTATAATCATTATTATTATTTAACTCTTTGATCAAATAATCTTAGATTTAGCCATTGGAGGCTGGATGCAGCAGCTCACACCTTTAATCACAGCACTTAGGGGTGGATTGCTTAAGGTCAGGAATTTGAGATTAGCCTGGCCAACATGATGAATCCCTGTCTCTACTAAAAATACAAAAAAATCAACCAGGCATGGTGGAGGGTGGCCATAGTCCAGCTACTTAGGAGACTGAGACATGAGAATTGCTAGAATCTGGGAGGTGGCAGTTGCAGTGAACTGAGCTCACACCACTGCACTCCAGCCTGGGAGACAGTATGTCTCAGAAAAAGAACAAAAAAGATTTAGACATTGGAAGGTCATTTATGTTGGATATGACCATTGGATATTTCACATCATTTTGGAAGTACTACCTTAATTTCTGACAAAATTAAATACAATATTGTTGTTTTCTACTTTTTCTTCCTGGATTCAGCCATTTCTCCATGCAGATGTTATTCTTTTAACTACAGAGTTGTATTTACAAACTGAGAACTGAATGCTTGTGAAAAATTTGAAATTTGTATATTCAAACTTGTGCAATAATGAACATTTTAATAAGTGGTTCTTGGAAAACTTATCAGTTATTTGGAAAAAGAGGAAAATAATTCAACTGTATACAAAAAAAAACCCAGATCATCCAAAACCAAAATATAAACTGTGCAAATACTAGAAGAAAACATGGCTGAATTTCTCTGTACCTCAAGTGTGGGAATATTCAAACTATGTCTCAATATCTAGAAGAAACAAAGAACATATTAATATATTAATAATAAATGTGATGACTTTTTAATGTATGAAAAAAACACTGCAAACTAATTTCAAGGTAACTAGTAGAAAATGTTTGCAACATGTATAAAAGATAGAAGCACAAAATTCAGACATATAAGAAGCTCTTAAGTTTTGAGAAACACAGTACCACAAATCTGATGAACAGATGCGAAAAGTCAAAAGTAGAGGACTCGCCAAAAATGATATAAAATGGTCAATAAACACATGAATACATGTCAACTTAATTTTACATTGGAGAAAGACAAAAGTTAACTACACATACCACTTCAAGCCCACTTCACTGTCTATAATTTTTAAACAGTTTTGACAAATTAATTTGTTAGATTATGAAGAAACAGATAACCTCATATTTTGATTGTGGTAATACACACTTTAAAACAACCTGAAGTTGATTTTTTCAATATCTAACAAATATACACTTACTTTTAACTCAAAACTTTATGTCTAGAATATTATTTTGAATGTATTTTTCAAAATACAAAAATTCATATGAACAAAATTATTTATTGCAGTTGTGTTTGTATTGCAATATATGGGAGTAACATGAATAGAATAATGGTTTAATAAGCTACTATATATATACATAATTGCATCCTATGAAGACATAAAAAGCATGAGAAAGACAACAGATTGATATTCAGTGATTTTCAGAACATTTTCTTAAATAAAAATAAGGAAAGTGAAAAAGGATAATTATAGTATGATACATTTATTGTAAGAAAAAAGAAAAGTTATACACACACACACACACACACATACACACACGTGTATATATGATATGGTTTGGCTCTGTGTTCCCACCAACCAAAATCTCATCTTGAATTGTAGTTTCCATAATCTCCGCATGTTGTGAGAGCAATCAGGTGGAGATAATTGATTGATAGGGGGCAGTTCCCCCATCTTGTTATAATGATAGTGAGTAATTTCTCATGATATCTAATGATTTTATAAGGGTCTTATTCCCCATTTGCTCTGCCCTTCTTCTTGCTTCAGCTACGTGAAAAAGAACAAGTTTGCTTCCTCTCCCATCATGATTGTGAGTTTCCCAAGGCCGCCTCAGCCTTGTGGTATTGTGATTCAATTAAACAGCCCCCTCTTTTTAAAAATAAATTATAAATTACCCAGTCTGGGTATGTCTTTATTAGCATCATGGGAACAAAGTTAATACAGTAAATTGGTACTGCAGAGCATGGGGTGCTGCTATAAGGATACCCAAAAATGTGAAAGTGACTTTGGAACTGGTTAAGAGGCAGAGGTTGGAAGAGTTTGGAAGGCTGAGAAGAAGACGGGAAATTGCGGAAAAGTTGGAAATTTCCTAGAGATTTGGGGGGCTCAAAAGAAGACAGAAAAATGTGGGAAAGTTTGGAACTTCCTAGAGACTTGTTGAATGGCTTTGACCAAAATGCTGATAGTGATATGGACAACGAAATCTAGGCTGAGGTGATCTCAGATAGAGACGAGGAACTTGTTGGGAATTGGGGTAAAGGTGACTCTTGTTATGTTTTAGCAGAGACTGGTGGCATTGTGCCTCACCCTAGAGTCTGTGACACCTTGAACTTGAGAGAGATGATTTAGGGTAGCTGGTGGAAGACATTTCTAAGTTGCAAAGCATTTAAGAGGAAGCAGAACATACAAGTTCAGAAAATTTGCAGCCTAACAATGTGATAAAAAAGAAAACCCCATTATCTGGGGAGAAATTTAAGGTTCAGAAATCTGGGTGCATAAATTTGTCTAAGTAATGAGGAGCCAAATGTTAATAACAAAGACAATGAGGAAATGTTTCCAAGGCATGTCAGAGTCCTTTATGGGAGCACCTCCTATCACAGGCAGGAAAAAATGTCTTTTTGGGCCTGGTCCAGGGCCCGGCTGCTCTAGACCGCCTCAAAACATAATGCTCTGAGTCCCAGCATCTTCAGCTACAGCCATGGCTAAAAGGGGCCAGTGTTAACCTCAGGGCATTGCTTCAGAAGATGAAAACCCCAATCCTTTGCATATTTCATGTGATGTTCAGACTGGGGGTGCACTGAAGTTTGGGAAACTTCACCTAGATTTCAGATAATGTCTGAAAATGTCTGGATGTCCTGGCAGAAGTTTGCTGCAGGGGCAGAGCCCTCATGGAGAAGCTCTGCTAGGGCAGTGAAGAAGGGAAATGTGGGGTTAGAGTCCACACACTGTCCCCATTGGGACACTGCCTAGTGGAGCTGTGAGAAGAGGGCCACTGTCTTCCAGAACTCAGAATAGTAAATCAATCAACAGCTTCCACCATTCACCTGGGAAACCCACAGACACTCAGTGCCAGCCCATGAAAGCAGCTGGGAGGGGGCAGTACCTTGAAATGCCATAGGGGTGGAGTTGCCCAAGGCTGTGGGAGCTCACCTCTTGCATCAGCATCACCTGGATATGAAAGATGGAGTCAAAGGAGATTATTTTGTAACTTTAAGGTGTAATGACTGCCTTACTGGATTTCGAAGTTGCATGGGGCCCATAGCCCCTTTGTTTTGGCTAATTTCTCCCAGTTGGAATGGTTATATTAACAGAATATCTGTACCCACCATTGTATTAAGGAAATATCTAGCTTGCTTTTGATTTTACAGGCTCATAGGAGGAAGGGACTTGCCTTGTCTCAGATTAGACTTGGACTTTTGAGTTAAAGCTGGAATAAGTTAAGACTTCGGGGTACAATTGGAAGGGCATGGCTGTGCTTTAAATTGTGAGGACGTGAGACATGAGAGGGGCCAGGGGCAGAATGATAAGGTTTGGCTGTGTTCCCACCCAAATCTGATCATGAATTGCAATTTCTATAATCCCCATGTCTTGTTGGAGGGTGAAGATAATTAAATCATGGGGACAGTTTTCCCCATCCTGCTTTCCTGAGACTGAGTGAGTTCTCAGGAGATCTGATGGTTTTATAACATGCTTTCCCCCACTTTTCCCTGCAGTTCTCCTTGCTGCCACCACATGAAGGACGTGTTCACTTTCACTTCTTCCATGATTGTAAGTCTCTTGAGGCCTCTCCAGCCATGTGGTACTGTAAGTCAATTAAGCCTCTTTCCTTTATAAATTACCCAGTCTCAGGTATGCCTTTATTAGTAGTGTGAGTATAAACCAATACATATTATGATTTGTTTTAATTGATAAATATTAATTGTGTATGTTTACAGGGTACAATGTAATACTTTACCATTGCAGAATAATTAAATCAACCTAATTAGCATATCAGTTGTCTTACATGCTTTTTTTTGTTGGGAGAAAACTTTAAATTTATTCTTTGTACATTTGAAATATACATTATTTACTGTAGTGACCACGCTGTGCAGTAGATCTCAAAACCTTCTTTCTTCTGGCTGACTGAAACTTTGTCCCCTTTTACCAGCAGTTCCCAATTAAAGCCACTCTGCTTCTATCCTCTGGTAACAACCTGCTACGGTTTCACGGTGGTTTGCTTCCAGCCAAAAATCATGTTGAAATGTGATTTCCAGAATGGCAGTGGTGCCTACTGGAAGGTATTTGGGTTGTAGAAGTCTGCTCTCATAAATAAATTATTTTTCCAGTCTCTGCTGTGTCTCTTTGCACATGTGCAATACACCTTCTACTTTCCACTATAAGTTGAATCAGTAAAAGACCCTTACTAGATGGGCTACCCACTCTTGGACTTCCAGCCTTCATGAATGCAAGCAAACTAAACCACTGAGTTGTTTTTATTTTGATTTTTTAATAAATTACCCAATCTCAGGTATCCCATTAACAACAAAACAAGGACTAAAACTCTACCAATCTACACTCCACTTTTATTATTAAAATTATTTTTTAACATATGGAAGACTCAAACCTTAAATGATTCTATTTAATAGCAAATGTTTTGTCATTTGTTCAAGTTTACTTTATTGTTCATAAATGTTTTAAAATTATAGATATTGCACTTCTATTGCTAAGTTTGTACTTAACATTTAAGTCTTCTTGTTGCTATTGTAAAAAGTGTTTTATCTTCCATTATACTCTCAAACTAGTTTGTATGTGTTTATGTGTGTACATGGAGGCTATTTAATTTGTATGTTACTTAGTATTCTGTTAACGTGTTGAACTCTTCTGTTTGAGAAAACTGTGTCGTTAATAGGGAATTTTAGAGATGGTGTATATGATTTGCTTCGTCTTGAACAATTCTTATGTAATTAATTAATTCATTTTGTCTAATATATTTAGCTGGTACCTCCAGTATATTAATATTTCTAATAATCTTCACTAATTCTGAATTATAATGGAAATGTACGGTAACATTGCTTTGTTCTTGATCTTAATAGCAATGCCTCTGATATTTACCTACTGAGTAGGACACTGTCATTAGAATGCTTTTTATTTATTGAGTGATGACCTTATGAAAAAAATTTGCAGATATCACCTTATTAATTCTTTGAAATAATTTTACATGGTAGTTAGTGAAACTCATATTTTACAAATAAGGTAACTTTATAACAAATTTTTCTAATGATTTAAATAACTTATCCTTCTTATTTTATGTGAAATATATGCCAATGAGTTGCTGAAAACTTGCTAGGCCTACACATACTTCACTAAAATGTAAGGTGCATAATGTAGTATTTGTATTATATTTTCAGTACATGACTACTCTTTTTCAAGGACTGTCTGCTAGCCAAACTATTTGGCTTGACATTGTTATAAGCAGCAATGATAACAACAGTAACAACAAATATAGCAACAGAACCTGCTCTCTACCCTCAGGCCATTTTCAGTTTTAGATAAATGTTTAGTATTTGTTTTAGGAAAAAAAATGCAAATATTTGCACTGAACCTTCTGCATGCCAGAAATACTATTAAAATGACTTGTGGATATTTGACTTTGAAAAGCTAATTTGTCGGCCCTAGCTCAGACAGCTGTTGGGATCGTAGCATAAGCATTTGAACCTTCTCTAATCTAACATTAGGAGAATGTAGTGTTAACCATGGTGCCATATAGTTTCTCAACTTAGACAAAGGCCAATGTCTATGAAACAAATAAATGAACAAATGAGTGAATGAAGAATAAAATAGTTTTAGTGAAAAGTAAGATTTGGTCTAGCAAAATAAACAGTTTTAATGCAGATATTTTTTCTGTAAAAAAAAAATCAAGGAATGCTAAAATTATTGATAGGGCTTAAAACTTTTTGCTTACATTAGAGAAAATTCAAAAACCATATCAATATCTTGTAATGATCAGAATCTAGAAATCTTGTAAAGGATCAGAAAAAAATACACATTAGATGGTAAGAAAAAAATATTTCAGTGCGGTCTTTAAAAACAATTTTGTGATCTGGCACAGTGGCTCATGTCTATAATCCTCGCACTTTGAGAAGCCGAGGTGGGCAGATTACCTGAAGTCAGGAGTTCAAGACCGGCCTTACAAACATGGAGAAACCCCATCTCTACTAAAAATAGAAAATTACCAGGGCATGCCTGTAATCCCAATTAATCAGGAGAATCGCTTGAAATTGGGAGGCAGAGGTTGCAGTGAGCCAAGATCATGCTGCTGCACTTCAGCCTGGACAACAAAGAGCAAAACTCTGTACCCCCCAACCCTCACGAAAAAAATTTTGAGGCTGGGAGCAGTGGCACACACCTGTAACCCCAGCAACTTGGAAGGCCAAGGTGAGTGGATCACAAGGTCAAGAGATTGATATCATCATGGCAAACACGGTGAAACCCCATCTCTACTAAAAATACAAAAATTAGATGCGCGTGGTGGTTGGTGCCTGTAGTCTCAGCTACTCAGGAGGCTGAGGCAGGAAAATGGCTTAAACTGGGGAAGTGGAGGTTGCAGTGAGCCAAGATTGTGCCACTGCACTCCAGCCTAGAGCCAGAGCAAGACATCTCAAAAAAGAAAAAAAAAAATTAAGTGAAATATGCAAAATGCAAAATGGTGTGATTGAATTTCTACATGTCCTATTTTTCTGAAGTTATAAATATAATAGCTATAACTCCACCATCAATGCCTAGCTTAAAGTCCTGCAAAACTTTCCTTTATTTTCACAAAAATTCTTGATACAAATTCTTTCTATAAATTCATAGTAATTACATTCTCTTTTTGAAAACTCTGAACACTATGTGGGTAAAAATTATGCATCATTTTACTTTGGCTTAGTCAAGTGAAGTGTTTTGCATCTTTATTTTACTAAAACTAATTACAAAAGATGGAGAACTACTCATCTTTATTCATTTTTCAAAAAGATGTTAACATACTACCAAAAATTATTAAATGTTAATTTACATTTGCTAAAATATTTTTGATGTAAGTCATTGACCCAAGAGGGTAACATAGAAAAATACAACTCTTTCAAATATAGCTTACAGTGGAAAAAACCGTTTTGTTTACCTACTTTGTTCTGCAAATTACAGGTCTATTTCTTCTGAAAAGCCTTTTTAGTGTATAAAACTATGTCAACAACTTGCTTTGTATTTTTGTTATTCTCTTTTTTATTTTCTTTTTATGTTTTCGACATTAGCTTGGTTTAAGAGTATTATTGGAGAGATGGATAGTTTCTTTTCTAAAATGTACTCATGGGGAATGTTAGTTTTAAAAACGAATCAAAGTATGAAGTAGTTATAAGACATTTTAATAATTATTTTGTCCAGAGTCACAGAGCTGTCCAAATAAATTATAATGCATATTTCACAGATGAACTCTTTGAAGAACTGTGGTATTGTAATTAACATTTAAATTGCCATACAGAAAGGAGAGACTAGGGTAGAATATCTGAAATGATAATAGCTAAGAAGAATATTCCTAGACTGAAGAGGACCTAAATTTACAAGCAGTAAATTCAAAACCAAACCACATCTACTCAGATTCATCACAGTAAAACTGGCAGAAAGCAAAATTAAAAAGAAAATGTTAAAGAATCTACAGAAATACTACAGATTACTTACTTTTTTTCTCAAAATTTTCCAAAGAAACAAACAATAGGTGATAGAAGTAAATGAAATTAGATATATTCCTCATTCTTTATTTAATCCTTATATTCTCTGTCAAGTGATAATGTTCTTAAAAAAAGATAAAATAAATTTAATTTTTATTTTAAATTGAGAATTCAGGGGTACATGTTCACGTTTGTCACAAGCATATTTTGTGTGATACTGAGTTTTGGACTTTTATTGAACCCATCACTCAGATAGTGAGCATAGCACCCAATGATTAGCTTTTTAGCTCTTACTGCCCTCTCCTTGTCTCCTTCCTCTAGTAGCCCCCAGTGTCTATTGTTTCCATGTGTATGTCTATGTGTACTCAACGTTTAGCTCCCACTTATAAGTGAGAACATGAATTATTTGGTTTGCCGTTTCTATGTTAATTTGCTTAGTATAATGGCCTGCAGCTGCATCTATATTGCTATGAAGGACATGATTTCATTTCTTTGTATGGCTGCATGTATTCCATGGTGTATATGTGCCACATTTTCTTTATCTCCTCCACCACTGATGGGCACCTAGGTTGATTTTCTGTCTTTACTATTGTGAATAGTAGGGCAATAAAAATATAAGTATAAATGTGAAGACTTTGTTAAACCGGCTGGACATGGTGCTTTAGGCCTGTAATCCAAGCTCTTTGGGAGGCTGAGGAGGGCAGATCACCTGAGGTCAGGAGTTCAAGACCAGTCTGACCAACATACTGAAACCCCATCTCTACTAAACGTACAAAAATTAGCCAGGTGTGGTGGCACATGCCTGTAGTGCCAGCCACTAAGGAGGCTGAGGCAGGAGAATCACTTGAACTTGGGAGGCAGTGGTTGCAGTGAGCCAAGATTACACCTCTGCTCTCCAGCCTGAGTGACAGAATGAAACTCTATCTTAAAAAAAGAGAAGACATTAGTAAACAAATATAATCTAAACTTATTGAACTGATTTTTTTTCAGGAAAAAAAATAATATATGGAAACAGAGATGTTGAGAGAAAGGGAGGCAATGAAAAGAGTAAATCTAATTGAAATTGTAATTAAAATTTCACCACATGAAATAACAGTATGAAGAGTTAAAATATATGTCTAGGTAATGTAAATCCAAAGGGATGAATAAAGTTAATATTTTCTATTTTTATGAACCATGCACAAGTATAATTCAGAGCTTCAATAATTCAGAACTTATGCTCTTATCTGTAGAATAACTTGTAAAACATAGTTAATGATAGAAGAATATATATTAATAGTGTGTGTTTCAGGTAGAAAGAGAGAAGAAAACACAAAATCTCTATCCAGAGGATTCAGGGTAGTCTAAATTATTAATAACTCAAACATCAAGACTTTTGGTTATTTATACAGTCTTCATTTTAGGTATGTGTGAGCCTCAGGTCAAACGTTTTCTTGTTCAACCATTATAGCTTGTCGCTTGGTACCCTTTTTGGAGCATCACTGCTTTGCTAAACAGTCTTGTCCTTCTATATTGTGAGTACTGAATACAACACTACATTCATTGATTTAAGGCTATATGTTAATAACATATTAAATACATAACACCACCAAAAGTATCCCAATTTTTATATTAGAATTAATTCTGCATTGAATATTTATTTGCAGTTTAGAAGCACCTGTTAAGTTGACACATGTCTTCCTTAGTTTCACTGTATTAAAAAGAATTAAAGTGCATTTCATCAAATTTTGTAATGATGAATACAAACCATACTAACACATGTATTATGTCATAAATCTAGTCACCTGGAATAGGCCCTGTAGTTTATTAGCTGCAATGATAACAAGGCAATTACACACTTTTTCTAAGGTTTTATAAAATGAAGATAAAAATAGTGCCTAGAATTTTTAAAGCTTTATCAGGTAATTCATGTGCAGTGTCTAGCAACGTGCCTATCACATATTAAATCCTCAACAATTGTTAATTAGTATTGTTTTATAATTACCAACTTTTCGATCCATCAGGCAGACATGGGATACTCAGTACCACAATGTGTTTTTGTTTGTTTTATTAATGTTTAATCACCACTGACAATTTTATTAGCTTTAGAAATGATGAAATAATTCTTCACCACTTGTATGCTTTTATCTCATATACCAATAAACTGAGAGCATGTTTTAAGAGATACGAAAGCTAAAATGGGATTAAAGTGCCAATTTACATTGAGCAGCCACTCTAGAATTCTAACCAGTTTCCGTTTAAGGTATGTACAGATATCAGAATTTACATTGTTAATTTCAATGTGGTTTATATTCTGTTATCTTGCCTAAGATCGTTGGTCTACTTGAATGCTAATATTGGATATGGTTCTACCAAAGGTTCAGACAAACATATTTTATGCAGAAAATAAATTTCAGAACCATTATTACCACTATAAAGTTTCTGGTCTTTTTTAGACTCCGCTGAACACTTCTTGATATAGTATCTTTACTACCAGTCAATAATTACCTCTGAAAACGATTTTCCTGATTTATTTGTTATTGTACTTGAGGAAATATCATCATATGACCTCTATGACAGGTTCCTGGTTTTATGTTTGGTTCAGAAGTATTCATATTCATACATTGAATTCAACAGCAATTTCACATCTGAACTACAAAAACCTGTAGAATAACAGGTAAAGTTTTCAGTGTCTATCCTGAACATAAAGTCTTTATTTTACTGATGTTTGCTTTGGGTTTCAAATCTTTATTTAATTTAACCTATCATAGAGAAAAAAATGCTATTAATGTTATATATTTAATTATCCTACAGTAGCAAATAATTGCATATATTTAGGGCGTAAAAACTGATATTTGAATGTAATAAGGAAAGATTAAATTAAGCTAATAAAGATATCCATCACCTCAAATATTTAACATTTTTGATGATGACAACATTAGAAGTTTACTTTCAGTTAAGATGTAGAGAACTCAGCTATTAACTATATTCTTCATGGTGTGCCATTGATGGAACTAGAGGTTATGATATTAAGTTAAATACTAACTCAAGCACAGAAGACAAATACCATGTGCTTTAACTCACATGTGGGAGCTAAAATACTTGATCTCATGGAGACAGAATTGATTAACAAATACCAGATAATGAGAAGGATATGAGAGTAGAAGGGAAAAATTAAGAGCAGTTGATGTATGGATATGAGCTTACAGTTAGATAGAATAAGTTCTAATGTTTGATAGCAGACTAGGGTGTCTATAGTTAGCTGCAATGTGTGATATATTTCAAAATAGCTGGAAGAGAGGACTTGAAATGTTACCAACACATAGAAATAATAAATATTCGAAATGATTGAGACTCCAAATATACTGATTTGATCACTACTCATTCTATGCATATAACAAATACTCATATATATCCATAAATGAGTTATGTAAAATATTCCATAATTATTTAAATATGTAAACTTCCATCAATATGTAAAATATTATGAATCAGTAAAAGAAAAAAATGAAAATAAAGAAAGTGAAAAAATTGAAACTCATTCCTCCTGTTTAACTGAGGCTTTCTACCCATTGACTATAATCTTTCCACTTCCATTACGTCCTAGCCTCTGGTAACCATCAAACTCTCTGTTTCTGAGTTCAATTGTTTTAGATTCTACATGTAAGTGAGAACATACAGTATTCATCTTTCTACTTTTGGCTTATTTTGCTTAGCATAATGCTCTCCAATTTAATACATGTTGTCACAAATGGCAGAATTTCTTTACTTTTTAAAGATAAATAGTATTCCATTTTGTATACATATTTCCTTAATCCATTCATCCCTGGATGAACACCTAATGTGATTCCATAACTTGGCTATTGTGAATAGCACAAGGAAATAATAAGAATGAAAAAAAAAAGAACACTTAGCTGGAACTGGAGACATCACACTACCTGATATTATACTATACAACAATGCAATAGTAATTAGAACTGCATAATACTGGCATTAAAATATACACATCCACCAATGGAACAGAAAATAAGGCTCAAAAAAACCCCTTCACATCTATAATGAGTTCATCTTGGACAAAATTGTCAAGAATATGAAATAGGAAAAGGAAGAGTATCTTCAATAACAAATATTAAGAAAATTGAATATCCATATAGTGTCTGCATTAGTCTTTTTTCATACTGCTGATAAAAACATGCCCTAGACTGGGCAATTTATAAAACCAAGAGGTTTAGTGAACTTACAATTCTACATGGCTGGGGATGCCTCCTAATCATGGTGGAAGGCAAGGAAGAGCAAGTCATGTCTTACATGGATAGCAGCAGGTAAGGAGAGCTTGTGCAGGGAAATCTTCCTTTTTAAAACCATCAGATCTCATTAGACTTATTCACCATCACAAGAACAGCACAGGAAATACAGGAAATACCCACCCTCATGATTCAATTACCTCCCACCAGATTCCTCCCACAACAAGTGGGAATTCAAGATGAGATTTGGGTGGGGACATAGACAAACCATATTAATATCCATACGCATAAATGAAATTGGACTGTCATCTCACACCATATACAAAAATCAACTTAAAATGGATTAAAGGCTGACACATAATATCTGAAACCATCGAAATGCTTAAAGGCTGCATAGGGGAAAAATACATGACATTGGTCTAGGCAGTGATTTTTTAGATTTGACACCAGAAGCACAGACAACAAAAACTAAGATAGGCAAATGAGATTATGTTAAAATAATGTCATTAAAGTAAGCATATATTAATATTAACTACATGGAGATTTCACAGTCTGCCAGGAGTCTAGTAATATGCTTGTTTTCCATTAAATGAATACAGATCTGTAAGGATCTCTAAGGTTTCTATGTTTACCAAGTAGAGAATGTTATTTAAAATAGGTTGACAAAATATTAATAATGAACACAAAAAAGATCAAAAGGTTACATGGACTAACTATATTGCTTTACTTAAAATATTTTATTTTTTCAAAAACTCCATATCCAGAGATAAATATGAATCTTGCTGATGGGGGCAATCATTTGCCCTGAATCATTCATTTAATATCAGTCTATTCTTTCACTGATACTGCTCAAACTTTGCTGGTAATTTCATATCTATGCTATGATATCCATATTAGTGTCATGAAAATGCAACTATCCTTTCTGGGGATACTGGAAGACTTGTAAATAGAAAGAATGCTCTGTTAGACATTGAGTTTAGAGATTATTCATATGTAATTACTGAGATTTGGGGGCTATTGCATCAGATTCTTATACAGTTTTTTTGGTTTTGTTTTCTAAACAATCTCTAGAAGTGGACAGGGCACTGTAGTACAAACCTATAATTCTAGCATTTTGAGAGGCTGAGGTGGGAGGATTGTTTAAGACTACAAGTTTGAAAACAGTTTGGGCAATGTAGTAAAATATTATATTTACAAAAAAATTAAATTAAAAAAATAAAAATTAGCCAGGTGTGATGGTGTGTGCCTATAGTCCCAACTACCTGGGAGGCTAAGGTGTGAGGATTCCTTATGCCCAGAAGTTCAAGGTTACAGTGAGTTATTATCATATCACTGCATGCCAGCCTGGGCAACAGAGTAAGACCCTGTCTCAAAAACAGATACAAACGCAATAAAACAAATGAAACAACAATAACAACAAATCCCAAAAACTTTAAAAGGGAACAAATATTGCAATACAAATTGTTAAGGTATATGATATATATGAATGCAAATATATCAATATTTTTACTATGTAAACTTTACATATACAAGCTTAATACCAGTACATTTTTGAGACATTTATTACTATTTTTTAAACTTTAAATAGCCTACTTATTCAACTTTGAATTGATCCTTTGCTTACTAATTTTTGCATTTCCAGTAACATTCAAAGTGCCTGATACTGAGCATAAGGACATAAAAATTCCCAAAAAAGCCACCAAGGCTTTTACCCCAACCACTCTACGAAAGCTGTCCTTAGCAATAACTTTGACATTCCTAAATATAAAAGGGATTGAAAAGCTTTTCTAAAATCAAACAGAATCAAATCAATCTCCCAAAATGTCTGCATTATTGCTAAACCTCTAGATAATTGTACTGTAACTATTTTCTATAAAGATTTTATAAGTTATGGAAAGATTGTTAGGAATTATTATTAGAACAAGGAGGAAAAAAAATCAAAGTTTTGTAATAGTGAAAGTGAATAACAAGGGGAAGTTACAGTGGCAAAGACTCCATTTAAATTATCCAGAAGAGAGATGATGTAGATCTTTGCTATAAGAGTACCTGAAGTTTTCCTGCCAGAGCATTGTGGGTTCTATCCTGCCTTCAGTTGGAAGCTGTTTGTATTTACACCTATAAATTTACTCATCCTTTTAATTCATGTAAGGCTTTTATCAGCAATTCTTCATTCTTTAAGAGATGACAATTTTTGTTTTCTACTATTATGTGAGACCATTACACCCAAGCAACAGGTCATTACATAAATGAAAAATAAAGTGCTGCAGTTTTAAAGAAGAGAGAAAGTAATATATGTATGTGTATATATATACATACATATATATAAATGTAAATAAATAAATGTTTGTAAATATTGATTAATACTGTTTCAAAATGTTAAGGGATTTAAGACTGTGATTGTTCAAGCATCTGACTGTAAATGTGAGTATTATGATGTCACATACCCTCTAAGGAGATTTTGAAGAGAAAGAAGGTTTGGAGAAAATAAAGGGCAGGGTAGATTTTGAGGATGATTTAATAATCTCTATGCAGAAACAAAATGACACCACCATTTACTGCACAAGCCTCAGCACTTTAGCATAATAAGAACTACTAAAATAACTAAAATTACATTAAAGTTTTATCATATTGATGAACACATAAAATCATCCTTTTCGTATAAGCAAAACTCTTCTAAAATCTGTATGTGTTGTTAAAGTACATCAACAACAAATATTTTTATTGACTACCTGAGCAATAACAGGCACACAAATAATTATTGAAACACATGCACATATATTTGTCGGTTCCCTCCCTCCCTCCATCCCCCCTACCCCTCCCTTCCTTCCTACCTCCTTTCCTCCTTCCTTCCTTTTTTCTTTTTCCCTCCCTCCCTCCTTTCCTTTCCTTTCCTTTCCTTTCCTTTCCTTTCCTTTCCTTTCCTTTCCTTTCCTTTCCTTTCCTTTCCTTTCCTTTCCTTTCCTTTCCTTTCCTTTCCTTTCCTTTTTCTTCTCTTTCTTTCTCTCTCTCTCTCTCTTTTTCTTTTTTCTTTTTTTTTCTGAGACAGGGTTTCATTTCTGTACCCCAGCCTTGAAGAGTGCATTGCTGTGATCTCAGCTCATTGGAACCTCTACCTCCCAGGTTCAAGCAATTCTCATGCCTCAGCCTCCTACATAGCTTGGATTATAGTTATGACCCACTATGTCCAATCTGATATCTTAATGTTTTCTGTTATGTGCATTTTTATGAGCATAATTATGTGGTGCTGTATTTCTGAAGAGTTATTTTTATAATTTGGTCTTCCTTTGCACATTTTTTCTTTTTTATAAAATTTTCAGCCTTCTTATTTCTTGTTGCATTTGATGGTTAATGAGCATGAAATTGTGGATACTTTCAATAGACTTTTTCCTTAGAACATAATATTTTAGTCATCTCTTTGAACTATAAATTTCATATGATAAAATAGAAATGCTTCTAGTACATAGCTGATTGAGTTTTGACAAAATATAACACATATAACAAGCACCATATTTAAGGTGTAATACATAAGCATAACCTCAGATTATTCCCTCGATTCCATTTTTTATTTATAAATCTGCTTTCCTCTATCATAATGGCAACCATTAATATGTTTTATATCTCCAGAAAATAGGTTTGTCTGTTCTAGACCTTACACACACATTAAATAATACAATATGTGCTCTTTGTGTTTGAATTCTTCCACTAGGCATTTAAAAAAATATATTCATTAATTTTGTGGAAGGTAGAGGGGCTTCATTCATTTTACTGTTGAGTAGTATTTTGCTATAAAATTATATTAAATATTTAATCAAGTGTATATGGACTATTTGTTTGTTTTCATTTTCTGGCAATTGTGAATAAAGCCACTATGTTTATCTATAGACTTTATATGGACATAGATTAAATAAAATACTAGGATTTGTTATTTTATATGGCAAGTAGGTAATTAATTTTGTAACAGAATGCCAATCTGTTCTCATAAGTGGTTTTTTGGATTTGAACATTATAGACAATATTCGAGAGTTGTAGTGACTCTACCTTATGAAAACTTGGTGATAACAGTCCTTTATATTTTACTCATTCTAATGGGTATAGTGTAATATACAATTATAATTTTATTTTTCATGGCCTTTATGACTAATGATTCTGAGAATCTCTCTGTGAGTTTAATGTCAATTTATGTTTGTTCTTTTTTAAAGTTTCTTCTTCTAATTGTGTTGCCTTCTTTGACTGAGTTTACATTTCTTAATATTTTCTAGATATTATAAAGGTGTCTCATATTTATATTAAACATATATTTCCCTCCCTGTGATTTATCTTTATTACTTAACAAATTCCTTTGAAGGCCAGATTTTAATGTTACTTAAATCAGATTTGTCATTTCTTTTTCTTTGGTGGTATTTTTATAGTATTCCTGCAAAGCCTTTAGGAAATAAATATTTCCTAAAGCCTAAGGAAATAAATATTTCTTTTTTTTTCTGGAAATTTTGTTGTTTTAACTTTTATATTTAGACCTGTAATTAATTTTAATTTATTTGCCGGTGGTGTAAACTAACAGTTGTAATGATTTTTCTTTTCTGTATGCTTTCTTAAGACTATCCCTTCCCATACACTTGAATGACATGCTTGTCAAAAATCAGTTTACCATGTGTAAACTGAAGGATCAATTTCTGTACAGTCTATTCTGTTCCATGTTTATGCATGTCTACTTTATGCCAGAGCCCATTGGTTTGATTTTTGTAGATTTAGAATATGTCTGCAAATCATATA
Organism: Callithrix jacchus; assembly: GCF_049354715.1. Lineage (NCBI taxonomy): Eukaryota > Metazoa > Chordata > Mammalia > Primates > Cebidae > Callithrix > Callithrix jacchus. Next base: position 32,433,341 of record NC_133502.1, read on the forward strand.
GCATAAGCATTCAATTTTATCTACTTAACAAAATTGTGTTGGTCAGATGTCTGACTCAGTTCACTCTCTTCTATGCAAATCTAATGGATTTTGATTGAGTAAATCTAAATATGAATTTAAGGAGCAAACATATTTTAAAAACATTCAGTCTTCAAATTCATGAACATGGTGCTTCATTAATTGGGATTTTCCAATATTTTAATCAGTCAAAAATTAAAGTTTTGATTATGAATGCCTAGTTCATTAAATATATTCCAAAATATTTCAGGTTTATGGTGCTATATCAAATGATAACATTTTATATATTTATTTAGATAAATTAAAAGTATTAAGTAAGATATTTGAAGTAACTATTAAATAGCAAGTAATTATGCAGAACTTTTATGTTCCTGACAACTTCAGAAGCACATTACTTATCTAAACATCATAATGATTGCATAGGTGGATCAGAAGCACATATTACTTATCTAAACATCATAATGATTGTATAGGTGGATTCTACTAATATGATTCTTCTTTTCTTTTACTGGCCAGGAAACTGAGACTTTGAGAAAGTAGGATCTTGGTGAGATTTTTTTTTGTTTTTAGCCACAAGACATAGATTTACCTAAATTTAGTAATACGGATGTTTTGATCATGCAAACTAAAAAGTCTCTTGTTTTTAAATTAGTTCCAATCAATATAATTGGATTTATTTGTACTAAAAACTGGAAGAAGGTACAAGAAGGTAAGTTTCTTAAGGACATAAGTAAGACAGTTCTAGAAGTGTGGTGTTAAAGCATATTGTGAGAAACAATGGCAGCAATAGATTTAGAAATGGGTCTTAAAGAATAATATTTTTATAATCACTGTACCATATTGTCCTTCTATCTTTTAGTATTTAATTCTAGGTATCACTGGACTCTCATTTTCTGTGGAATATATTAACATGGAATAAACATACAAATTTTGAATATAATTTTCAGTTGTTTTATATTTAAATATTTTAATAATAGCTGATATGAAATTATCTTGAAATAAGGTTAGCCCATAAATACGAACTCAAAGAATATAATTTTCCCACACTATTTATTTTCACAAAGAAGTACTATAGAATAATAGCATGGCTTTTTATGAATTCTATTATAATGTGCTTAAATGATGGGGAGTACTTTCTTCTTTAATACTATTAGTTTAATACATATTTTAATGTAGAGAATTAAAGCAAGGAACACTTTTTGTATGTTAACACCAAAAATACTAAAAATAAATTACAATTTAAAATTAAAGTTTTCATATTTCTGTGCAGCATAGGATTTTAACCCAATGATTTTAGAATATAGTATGTTCAGTTTCCTAAATAGTCACTTGAATAGTACATGGAAAATCAAGAAAATCTAACTCTAATATAAGCTAAGCAAAACAATGCATAGATAATAGGTTTCCTATTATTTATTAAGATAACCAGATTTTGTTAGGCAACACAATGGTGTACATAGCACCCCTTCCAGATGCATAATAAATTTTATAATACATGTCAGCCTGTAATCGAGGCTTCTAACAAAGAAACAAATGTTTTGACCTACATGTCATATCAACTAACTACCTAAGTTACAAATGTGAAATTTTGCCAGTGGCAATTTTTTCTTTCTGCATTGAGTGGTAACTTCAATAACAGCTTCATTTTAAGAACCATAAAAATAAATTTGTCACAGTAAAGGAAATTAAGCAAATTATGAAAATTATCTGTCTAGTGCTTGACATTGTAAATAAGACAGTCTTGTATAATTAGAGTCATAGATAGATTTTCTAGTTCATGAATGTCTAACCGAATGAATCTATTCGTATGATAAAAATGATGGTCTCTATGTGGCTTTTGATCAGTTTTGACCCCTAGTATATAGGGTCCTGTATCTTTTGACCTCTGTCTCTCTTTACATCACCTCTTCTATCACTCCCCTATAGCTTTCTATTTCCTTCATCTCCAGCCAAGTTTCTTTGGATTTGTTTTTTGTACCCACAGACCCCTGCAATGACTGAAGTGGTTTTGCTTCTACCATTTATGCACGGTCTTTCCCAATTCAACTGTAAGTTATCCCTTCATCTTGCCCTAAATGTTACTTCCCCTTGGAAGACTCTTGCACTCTTTAAACATGACCTAAGTATCTTACTATCTGTTTTCAAAGCAACCTGTTACATTTTCGAGTTTTGTAATTGCTTGATTGACTTCTATTTACCCCACTGACAACTCTAAGTTACACTAATTATTAATGACTATATAATAGTCTCTCTATAATTTTTTTAAAAATTCAGTTTTTATTTATTTTTAATTTTCATAGAGATGAGGTCTCACTGTGTTGCCCAGGCTGTCTCAAACTCCTGGCCTCAAGTGATCCTTCCATTTCAGCCTCCCAAAGTGCTTGGATTACAGGTGAGAGTCCCTGTGCCAGACTGTAAATATTTGTGTTTTTTTTCCTTTTTTATTTTAAGAGACAGTGTCTCACTGTTTTGTCCAAGCTGGAGTGCAGCAGTGCTATCACAGCTCACTATAACTCCTGGATTCAAGCAATATTCCCGCTTCAGCATTGTGAGTAGTAAGACTACAGGTGTGTGCCACTATGCCTGGCTAAAGTTTTTATTTTATTAATTAATTAATTTTTTATTTAGAGACAGGGTCTCACTATGTTTCCCAGGCTTGTCTCTAAGTCCTAGCCTCAAAGAATCTTTCTCTTATCTCAGATTCTATTATTGAGATAATAGGCAGTAATGACTACAACCAGCCCATAAATATTTGTTAATAAAGTAATGAATGCAAGGCAAGGCTTAAATTATTAATTGGTATAACAAGTCACACAATTGCTTATGTCGGAATCTAGAGACATTGGTACCTCTTTTCCCTTAGTCAGCCTCTTTAAGCAACAAGCTCTGTTAATTGTAATTCTAAGATATTTAACACAGTATGTATTTCCATTTGCCCCGCATCATTATTTTCTAACATAATCTCTCATCTGAACAATTGCAATTGCTTCCTAATTCTTCTAGTCACATTTTTTTGTGTTTCTGCAATCCATTCTCCATATAACTGTATACATGATTTTTTTAAATAACAAGCTGTTTTATGTTCTCCTAATTTTTTTTCCAGTGGAGACTCATTTAATTAACAACTGTTTCAATATTGTTTAAAATATTAATGGTTTTGCATTATTCTTATCTTAAAATCCAAAAAGTTAAGTTATCTAGACCTCTCTTATGACACTCTTGCACATACCATATGGACCCTCTTTCTAATAGCTTGCCAAGCTTTTATTTCTATCTCAAACAATTCATACTTTCTGTTTCCTCTGCCACAGACAACTTTCTTTCTTTTTCACACATTCAACACTCTCAGACCACTCTCAAACTACTATTTATGTCTAACTTCTCACACTAAATGAGATCATCTGACTTTTAAGTATATATTTAATAGCTGAATTATTTCTGGAAACCTCTCTTGAAACTAGCATGCTTCATGGATAGCTATAGTCCTTGTCTTCTATACTCAAATTGAAATAGTATCGAAATCATTTTTAGAACATGTATTTATTTTTGCACGTGTGGGCGAATGCTCAAGTGCTCTTAGCAAGTACTAAGTTACCTTAGGTAAACATAACCTTACATTGTGTGATTTTCTTTTTACTTCTTTGAATATCCTCCAACAAACGTTGCATTTTTTTTCTGTGATAAAACTTTTAGGTAACAAGAACTTAGCCTTCCATTGTCATTATGTTCTTATTTTCATTTCTGTATAAAACATCATAGCAAAGACACTCAATGATGTCCACAAGCCCTGAAACATTCTATGTGAGCCTACTTCAACATATGAGTTTCTAAAAGCAGAGCTCCTTCCCCTGCTGAGGTAAAAATCAGAATGAGATGTGACTATCAAAGGAGAGTCAGAAAGATTCACCTTTTTCTGGCAAAGAAGACAGAAGAAAGGGGCCATGAGTCAAGGAATGCAGATGTCCACTAGTAAAAAGAAATTCTTCTGCCAGTGCAAGGAGATTTATATCAGAAACATACATCTACATAAACAAGGGAGAGCATTATATAAGGAATAAATAAAGACAAAATAAAATATTTTATTATAATTTTTATTAACTAATCTAAAATACAACTGTTTAAATCAATAATAGTAATAATGTCATAGGTGTTTATTATACATGTGTAATTGAATTGAATGATCACAGTGTCATAGAGATGAAAGGGAGGGACTTTAAATAACCTATTATAATGTACTTGCATTACATCTGAAGCAGCATAGTGTTATTTTAAGGTAGTCGTACACTACTGTAAATGGTATATTGGAAACTCTAGACCAATCACCATTTATTTTCAGAGTAACATTGACAGACAAAAAAAGGAGACAGGAATAAAAATCATGTTCAACTACATCCAGAGAAGGCAAGAAAAGAATTGGGGCAGAAGATAGAGGAAATCTATAGAAAACAGCTATAAATGTGATACAGATTAATTCAGCTATATAAACAAATGTATTAAACAAGAATGAAGTAAATGTACCAAATTAAAGACACAAGTTGTAAGAAAAAGATAATGATAATAAATATAACTATATTGTCTACTATAAATCACTTTAAATATAAAGACAGAGGTAGATTAAAAGTAAAGGGATAAAGAAATATATGCCATCTCATACTCATCAAAAGAAACCAGGACTCACTAATTTATTTCAGAAGCTGACTTGTGAACAAGGAAAATTATCAGGAACAAAGAGATATATTATATAAAGGTAAATATATCAATTTTCAAAATAAAATATTCTCAACATGTATGTACCTAACAAGAGAGCATCAAAAAGGTCAAGCTAAAGACTGATTGAACTAAAAGGAGAAACAGATAAGTCAAGTCTACTATGATAGTAAGGGACTTCAATACTCCTCTTCCAGTAATTGACAAATCAAGCAGGCAGAAAATCAATAAAGATATAGTTGACCGGAACAACACTGTCAATGTACATGAGCTATTTGACATATAAGAAATGCAGCAACCAACGGTCAGAAAAGTACACCTTCTTCTCGTGGTCACATGGAACATTCATCAAATTAAACCATATTCTAAGATATAAAATCCAACATAAATTTAACAGAAGAGAGATAATACAAATATGTTCTCTGATCACAATGGAATTAAACTAGAAAGAAATACCAAATAGGTAGCCAGAAAATTACCAAATATTTCCCAATTAACAACTTCTAAATAACACATTAGTCAAAAAAGCAGCCCAATGAAAATGAAAAACATTTTAACTATATAAAAATTAATATAAGGCCTAGGTATGGTGCCTGATGCCTGTAATCCCAGCACTTTGGGAAGCCAAGGCTGGTGGATCACCTGAGGTCAAGAGTTTGAGACCAGCCTGACCAACATGATGAAACCCTGTCTCTACTAAAAATAAAAAAATAATAAAAAATAAAAAATTACTTGAGCATGGTGGTAGGCACCTGTAAGTTGAGGCAGGAGAATCATTTGAACCTGGAGGCAGAGGTTGCAGTGAGCTGAGATGGTGTCACTGCACTCTAGCCTGGGCAACAGAGTGAGACTTCATCTCAAAAAAAAAATACAGTTAATATAAATATTCAAATTGATGAGAGCTAATGGTAGCATTATCAAGACTGAAATTTATTGCATTAATTACATATGCCATAAAAGAAGAAAACTGTAAATTCAATAACTTAAGATTTTACCTTAGGAAACTAGCAAAAAAGAACACTCTGAGTTTAAAACAAGAAGAAAAGATAAATATTAGAGCAAAAATCATTGAATTTAAAATTAGAAAATAATAGAGAAAATCAATAAAATCTAAAACTTGTTCTCTGAACAGATCAATATAACTTATAAATCTTTATATAAAATAACCAGTAAATAAAGGGAGAAAACATTACCAATATCAGAAATGAAAGAAAGATCATAACTAATGATTTCATAGTCATTAAATGGATAACAAAAGGAATGCTACAAGAAACTCTATGCCAAAATTTGATAACTTAGATGAATTAAACCAGTTAGACTAATGAACTAAGCAAAATAAAGCATATAAAGTTGAGAAAAATTTGTTCGGGTAGTTGTCTGAGTTGTAAAACTTAAATGGTTCTGGTGTTGACCGGGCCACAGCAAGTCAACAGGTTAATTTCAAGAGCTGTGTTTTGAGAGTCCTAAATGGATTTGTGACTTTTTGGCTGAGGTACTAAAAGAGCCAGGCAAGTCAACATCAATAAAATTTACAGTCTACAAAGACTCCAGAAAAATAACAAGAGAATAGAAGCATATACAAGAAGAATTTCAGAGATTCAGAGAAGGAGTTATCTGTCTGACTAGAAACATAATTTGTGTGAACAGATGGAGAAACATTCAATGTTCATGGTTAGGAAGAATTAATATCGTGAAAATGGCTATACTGCCCAATTTACAGAATCAACACTATCCCCATCAAGCTACAATTGACTTTCTTCACAGAACTGGAAAAAACCACCATGAACTTCATATGAAACCAAAAAAGAGCCTGCATAGCCAAGTCAATTCTAAGCAAAAAGAACACAGCAGGGGGCATCACACTACCAGATTTCAAACTATACTACAACGTTACAGTAATCAAAACAGCATGGTACTGGTACCAAAACAGAGATATAGACCAATGGAACAAAACAGAGGCATCGGAGGCAACACAACATATCTACAACTATACAATCTTTGATAAACCTGACAAAAACAAGCAATGGGGAAAGGACTCCCTGTTTAATAAATGGTGTTGGGAAAACTGGCTAGCCATGTGCAGAAAGCAGACACTGGACCCCTTCCTTACACCTTTCACTAAAATTAACTCCAGATGGATTAAAGACGTAACATAAGACCTGGCACCATTAAAAACCCTAGAAGAAAATCTAGGCAAAACCATTCAGAACATAGGAGTAGGCAAGGACTTCATGAAAAAACACCAAAAGCATTGGCAACAAAAGCCAAAATAGACAAATGGGACCTAATCAAACTCCACAGCTTCTGCAGGCAAAAGAAACTGTCACTAGAGTGAATCAGCAACCAACAGAATGGTAAAAAAATTTTTGCAGTTTACCCATCTGACAAAGGGCTGATATCCAGAATTTACAAAGAACTCAAACAGATTTCCAGGAAAAAAACAAACAAGCCCATTCAAAAATGGGTGAAGGATATGAATAGACACTTTACAAAAGAAGACATACATGAGGCCAACAAACATGAAAAAGTGCTCATCATCACTGGTCATTAGAGAGATACAAATCAAAACCACATTGAGATACCATCTCACGCCAGTTAGAATGGCAATCATTAAAATATCTGTAGACAACAGATGCTGGAGAGAATGTGGAGAAAAAGGAACACTTTTACACTGTTGCTGGGAGTGTAAACTAGTTCATCCATTGTGGAAGACAGTGTGGCAATTCCTCAAGGCCTTAGAAATAGAAATTTCATTTGACCCAGCAATCCCATTACTGGGTATATATCCAAAGGACTATAAATCATTCTACTATAAGGACACATGCACATGAATGTTCATTGCAGCACTGTTTACAATAGCAGGGACCTGGAACCAAACCAAATGCCCATCGATGATAGACTGGATTGGGAAAATGTGGCACATATACACCATGGAATATTATGCAGCAATCAAAAATGATGAGTTTGTGTCATTTGTAGGGACATGGATGAATCTGGAGAACATCATTCTCAGCAGACTGACACAAGAACAGAAAATGAAATACCGCATATTCTCACACATAGGTGGCTGATGAAAAATGAGAACACATGGACACAGGAAAGGGAGTACCAAACACTGGGGTCTATTGGGGGGAAGAGGGGAGGGACAGCGGTGGGGGGGAACTGGGGAGGGATAGCCTGGGGAGAAATGCCAAATGTGGGTGAAGTGGAAGAAGGCAGCAAAACACACTGCCATGTGTGTACCTATGCAACTGTCTTGCATGTTCTGCACATGTACCCCAAAACCTAAAATGCAATAAAAAATAAATAATAAATAAAAAAAAAGAGACAGGGTCTTACTCTGTCACCCAGGCTGCAGTGCAGTGATGTCATCATAAAAAATGAAAGAAAAAAGAAACATAATTTGTGCGGGAAGAAATACCAGGAACTAGTTTGTTGCCAGCATTTTAAATCAGCTGGTCAGTTTGTTGCCAGCATTTTAAATCAGCAATCACATGTGGTTGGATCTACTTTTCCTGCAGAACATGAGATGATGATTTATATAGTTTGGCTTTGTCCCCACCCACATCTCATCTTAAATTCCTACATGTTGTCGGAAGGATCTGGTGGGTGGGGAGGCAACTGAATCATGTGGGCAGGTATTTCCCATGATGTTCTCATGATAGTGAATAAGTCTCACAAGAACTGATGGTTTGGAAAAATGGGAGTGTCCCTGCACAAGTTCTGTCTTTGCCTGCTGCTATCCATATCCACGTAACATGTCACTTGCTCCTCTTTGCCTTCCATCATGATTGTGAGGCTTCTGCAACCAGGTGGAATTGTGTAGGAAATCCAGGAGCCCCACACATTGAGTGCCAGAACACAGGGATCCATGAGCCCCACATTGGGCACCAGAATGTAGGGAGCCATCCCTATATCACCCATGGGTACCCCACGTTCAGTGGCGACAAAGGAATGAGAAAAAGATTAAGAGAGACAGTGGGACCAGGGGGCCATCACTTTATTACTTGAGGCAGTGAAGGCCATGAGCTGTGATCATCCAGGCTAGTTATTAACTACAATCACTTTGATCTATAGGGTAGGGATGGAGTAATGGAATGAATCAGTGAGCTAGAAGTGAATCAGTGAGCCAGAACTGATGTAACATCCTAAGGATTGATAACAGTCGTGGCTTGCAAGTTTCACAAAACAAGAACATGTGATTAAATTAGCTTATTATCTATGTACATCTGGTGGAATATGGACCTTACAAGGAATCTACAAGTCTGGCTATATCATAGTGCTACAAAGGGGTTTAGGTCCTTGAGCACAATGTCTATGGTAACAGAACCAAGGTTACCCTACATGGGAACATGACGCATGGAGAGGCCTTCCTCCTCAGAGGCCTCCTGCAGCCTTCTGTAGTTTGTTGTTCCTTGTCTATATGTTACTCATAACCAAGTTATGTAGGCACTCTGTAAGTCCTTTCTCCTTTGCTGCTTTTCCCAACAGAATTATAAGTGCAGTTAAACATCTTTCTTTTGTAAATTGCCCGGTCTCTGGTATGTCTTTAACAGAAGTGTGAAAATGGACTAATACAATGGTAGATCAAAAAAGACCACAAAGAAATTCAGTTTTCAGAAAACATAAGAAAGCAACTGCTACACTATATTTTGTATAAGGTAACATTGTGAAGTGATTCAGAAGGGAAAGTAGATGAGCAAATGGTTATCATAAGGCTGTCATCACCTAAAGGTTTGAGAGTAGGCAACGAAATACTAGAAAGGAGTTCAACGAAATACTAGAAAGAAGTTTATCTGGAGCAAAGTAGAGCCATCGTCTTAGTTAAAATAACATAAGAGACAAGTTACCAAAGTAAAGTTTCACACACATGGGGTAAAGCAGCAAATTAGTTATCCAGACTGGTGCCTGAAATCCAAATGAGGGGACTAACAAAATTACATAGTGTCAAGTAACAGAGAATAATAAATTAAATATCCTTAAGGTTCACCACAGCCAGCATAAAAATGTGTTCTAGAGACAAAGGTGAAAATAAATCTACAGCATGGACTAAATGAGTTGCAGCTGTGTGACGTATAGTGTAGAAACTGGAAAATGGCTAGAATATAAAGATAATCCTGCATTTGTTTCACACTTTAAAAAATATGGCCTTAATGTACTCATGATTTTAAGCATGATGTTACATTTTTTGCACTGAATTTATGGAAACATTTGCACATAAATTAATAAATATACTATCATTATGTTGAACTTATCATTTGTATTGGCAAATAAAGTAATGCATTTCATTAAGAGATATGTTACATTCTATTAATGAAGAATAATTCAAATTTCTACTTTATCATTTTTTTACAATTCAAACTGCATATTCAGGCATAATAGGTTACATGATGGTTAATAAATAAAACAATCAAGTAGCTTGTATGACAATAAATTAAAATTGGAATGAAATTTCATCAAGTGACGTTACTGTTGGATGGATTCCCAAAAGGCCATTAGTTAACAACAATTTCCCAATACTCCAAGAAATAAGGATGAAAAAAAATCACTTCTGAGTGCTTAATTACACTTATAAACTACTCTTTCATTTTGATATGCAGTGTCGTTATCTATCTTCTTCTTTTCCACCATGTGAGGTAAATAGTATTCATGCATAGCTGAAGCAACTGAGCATCACATAAATGATGATGCTGGCAAAATTAGCATAATACTTTAGTGCTGGAGACAAGAATCAAAATTAGATACTTTCAACTCATTCACTCATTAAATAAGTAAGCACTTGGATCTAACTAAACATAGGTTGGTCATGTTTAAAGTTCTGTCATAGTCACCATTTTGTGTGTTGTATCTAACACAATGCCTGGCAAATATCTAATTCTCTCTAAATAAGTGTTGACTGAATGGATGTGCTAGGTATTTTACTATGTTCTCTTTCTTCCTTTTATCAGAGAAACTCATCATATTCCATATCAATGCAGATTATGTACCAAAGAGTGACAGTTGATTCAACACCATGGTTCAATATATGTTAGAAACAACTTTTTCTAAATATTGAATAACCTCAAACTCTGATTTTTATTGAAATTTAGGTGTCAATTATGGAGGGATACATTAAAGCATTTCTTAGGTTATTATATAAGGATGTAACAAAGTCTGTATTTCACAGCCCATTGTGTATATTTTGAAAGATATTATGATATTAAACTTTAATAAATCACCATCTGTTTACAATAACACCATATTAACTAGAGATAATGAACAAAATAGATCTGTAATTATGTTGGTATACTTGTGAATTTAGATTGGAGAAACTTTTCATTAGAATTTTCTCTAAACCTTACCTTAGCATAATTATAACATTTTACATTTGCTTCTCATATTATTTGCAAGTTATGCCACTATTCTGGATTCTTTGAGGAAACTGACAGGAAGCATAAAAATTATTTCTAGCAACAACTGGAAATTTTGGAATTCATTCTTTTTTAATTTTTTTAAGATAGGGTTTCACCCTTTTGCCCAGGCTGAAGGACAGTGGCAGAATCATAGTTCACTGCAGCCTCAAACTCCTGGGCTCTGTAATCCTCCTGGTAGTAGCTGGGACTATAGGCATATGCCACTATGCCTAGCTAATTACTCTTTTTAGAGATGGGGTCTGGCTATATTGTCCAGGCTGGTCTTGAACTCCTGGTCACAACCTATCCTTCTGCCTCAGCCTCCTGAGTTATGAGACTACTGAGAGCCACTGTGCCCGGGGCCCTTTTTTTTAAACCATTGACTTGGAAGCCCTCTGAAATTCAGAAACAATAACTGAGAAGCAGCTCCTGTGGATAACTCTTTAGGAGCAATGCGAGTGAAGATATTCTCTTCATTTCTCTATCTCCAATCCTATGTGATGGTGTCTGCCATAAAGAAGAAATATTCTTTATAGCCTATTTGTCAATAGATTTAAAACATTTTGCCTGTCTATGATTACATAGGCTAGTTTCCCAGGTGTGAAGCTTTCAAAATCCTGTCTCGATTTACTCCTTTATTGAAGTTCCCAGATCACTTTAGAATTGCTTTAATTTACTATGCTTGCTGAAGCCTTTATATCTGCTGAAACTATTTTTATTTATTCAGCTAAAATTTCTTCTTCCTATTCCACTCCTTCCTCTTCCCACCTCCCTGCCTTCTCCCACAACCCCCGACTGCCCCACCTCTCACTCATTTTCAAAATTTCCACTTCACTCTTTTCTGGCTATTATTTTGAGCCCTCAATTGGATATATGTAAAAAAATAATTCTGTTCCCAATTTTAAGGAATTCTACAACCCAGGAGGTGAAACATCATCACTAAAAGGCAGTATCTTTTTGGGGAATAAGCATTTAAAATTGTTTATTTATATTATACAAATATATTGTATATGGTTTAAGTGTTATTCTCTATGTTTTTTAAGGCTCAGTTGTTTGAGTTAAAAGCAATAACATTTTTGTTCTGTGATTTAATTCTCCAATTTATCTTCTAACTGTGATCCCATCTCTACTGCAGGCAAGTTTATCTAATTCACCCATTTTTTTTTCTCTATTTCAATAACAGCTTTCAATGATTTGCACTTATTAAATAAATTACAGTCAGATTCAAAATTCTTTTAGACTTTCTTCTATTATTTATTCTGATGAGTTAATACTTTGGAAGTTCGAGTATCACTGCCTACTGGAGAAAATATTGTTAATGAGAGTTCAACCATTTTAGTGCTAGAATGGCTTTTCCTCTTTCTAGAACATGTCAAAATCAAATAAAATATAGAGACAAATCTCTAATTTCAAAATATTTTGTTTAGGAAGCAAGAATTGCAGTTCGAGTCATACACACAGACTGGGTGGTACTCAGGATGCCTGAAGAACGAAGAGAAGGTTGGGAACTTTTTTGAAAAAGACAAATGTTGGGCCGGGCACGGTGGCTCAAGCCTGTAATCCCAGCACTTTGGGAGGCCGAGGCGGGTGGATCACGAGGTCAACAGATCGAGACCATCCTGGTGAACATGGTGAAACCCCGTCTCTACTAAAATTACAAAAAATTAGCTGGGCATGGTGGCACGTGCCTGTAATCCCAGCTACTCAGGAGGCTGAGGCAGGAGAATTGCCTGAACCCAGGAGGTGGAGGTCGCGGTGAGCCGAGATCGCGCCATTGCACTCCAGCCTGGGTAACAAGAGAGAAACTCCATCTCATAAATAAATAAATAAAATAAAATAAAAATAAAAATAAGACAAATGTTATGTATTGTTTCAAAAGAAACCTTATTGGCTGTAGAGAAACCTTAGGGAGCTGGCAAGCTCTGACTGGTGAATGACAGCAGTAGGTAAAAACAGTCAGGTCAGGTGGTTTTAGGATTACATCTGTCCTTTTCATCAGCGTAGTTTGTAGAAAATTTCATTCAGGCAGCCGGTGCTATGTGCCCGGAGTACTTACCCCCGCCCCCCCCCCCGCCCCGCCTCTAGACCTGGTTTAGTTGAGTATCACAAGAATGACACAGTTTGTATAATCTATTTTCACAAACATTTGCTTCATTAAAAAAAAAAATGTTTGGCACTGATTCTAACAAGTGACATCATTCTCAAGACAGCTTATTATCATAGCTGTATTCATTGAGAAATAGCCCGTTTCTGCCTACTTCCATTTTCTTAATTTATATCCACTATTTCTGATACATAGCTTGTTGGGCTTACATATGTTTTCATTATTGCATGCCAAGTTCACTTCCATATCACTCTTGGCTCTTCACACAAGTTAGGTTTTAACGTCTAAGACTTCTTGGCTAAATTTACCAATGTACATCAAGTCTAATAGTATAAGATATATCTAGGGGATTACCTTGCTTACACTACAGCTGGAAAGTGATAAGACAGTCTCTCCATCTCTTAGATACTCCCTAACTTCATGTAGGACAATCTCCTGCTTCCCAAGCTTTTCTCCTTTGAGCTGCTGTTAAGAGTCAGTGGCAACTTAACAGTTTTAGCTCCTTATATCTTCATTCATTTTCACTTAAACTTCTCACTTTTAACTTAAAAGGACTGTCGTACTTCCCATGTCTGAGTAGAAGCCAGTAGCTAGGCAAATTGTCATTGCTGCAGATCTCTTACAGTTTTTCACCAATTTTTAAACATGCTATTCTATCTCACACTGAATTACACATTATCTGAATTTAGTACAGAAAAATATGACTGCAGACATGTCCCAAGGATAAATGAAGGGCCCATAATCTAATATACAGTTGAGGATGGCAGTGGGGAAAATAATTTCTCAAGTAATCTGCCCATGACACATTAATACTCAAAATAAAACTTGCTACACCTGTTCGTTAAATTTAGACTTTATAATCAGTACTTATCTAACTCTTGAAGAGCCATTCATTCTACCCCTACCCTGCAGGTCTTGCCCTGAACATCTTACTTTTTCCAAAATGTTATCAAATTCTTTTTTTGCCAAATACTCTGGATTGTTTGTGTTCTCTCAGCACTCATGGGAGCCTTTCTTCCCCCCAACACATACTTTGATTTCTACATTTGCACACCAACATCCTGGATGCAATTTGACAGATGGCATTCTTTCTCTGATGGTAAGAATACTTTGACAGGCAATCTCATGTTATGGTAATTTTTTAAATTGTTTCCAGTCCCAGGCCATAACTCTTATTTCCATACACTTTATTTCAAAGAATCTTGCACTTTCCCAGGAATTACAGTTTATTTATTAATAATATGCTATCTTGTCTGTTTATACATTTTGTATTGTTTTATTTTTCTCTATTTTTATTTTGTTTTTTTTTTTTTTTACTTTTCTTTTTTCTACTATTCTTTATCTAGCTGGTTTCTATTTTTACTCTGACCTATAGTTAATTAGAAGTATCCTACTGAATTTTCAAACACACGGAAAATTTTCTTTGCTGATAACATCTAGCTTAATTAAAATATGTTCAAATAACATGCTCTTCAAAATTTCAGTCTTTCATTGTTGTTGATATATGCTTTGTGTCTCAGTATAGTGTAACCTTTTTATATGCTTAAAAGGAAAGTACAATAGATATTCCATATCTACTGATTCAACTAGCCACAGATTAAAAATATTTGAAAAAATAAAAATAAAAAACTACAGAACCATAAAAAGTAATATAAGTAAAAATACCAATTATTTAAATATCATTTATATTAGGTATTATAAGTAAGAGTTGATTTAAAGCATACAGGAGGATTGCATAAATTGCATGCAAATACTACAGATTTCAATATCGCAGATATCCATGAACCAATCTCTTGTAGATATGGAAAGGTGACTATGTCATTCAGGGTTACGAGGGGGATTCTACACATGCCCATTAGCTCATACTTGTTAGTGGTATTGTCTAATGTTTCAACACTTTTGCTATGTTTGGGTCTGTTTTTCTTTCAATTCCCTAAAGAGTGCTTAAATATTGCCACTATAATTATATTTCACCTCTATTTTGTCAATTTTTCCTCATGTATTTTGAAGTCTTATGATTAAGTTAAAACTATGGATTTACTTTTCTAAACTAAATCACTGATGCAAGTTTACACATAATCTTTTATATAGCCCATAACCTTGCAAGGGATTCATGTTTATCTCCTGTTACTCTAAACAGATGAGTAGATTACTTGCTTTATAACCTAAAGTCATAATATCTTGATCACACCAGTTTCTTTCTAGTAATTTCAGTTCTGCATTTATATTTCATATACCCATAGATTGGTATATGCACAAGTACATACAGGCAAACATATATGTCTGGTTGTGTATGTCTCTGTGTGTATATGTATGTATACTATATGCTTAGGCTTTCTTTCTTTAGACAAAGAAAAAATTATATGTGGTTCAAAACAATAAGAAATGTTGTAAAATTATGCTTCCCCTCCTCAGCAATTTGGCCAGGTTTATTATTTTTATTTTTATTAAAAAAAATTTTTTTTTGAGACAGAGTCTCACTCCGTTGCCAGGCGCCAAACTGGAGTGCAGTCGCGCAATCTCGGCTCACTGCAATCTCCACCTCCTGAGTTCAAGCAATTCTCCTGCCTCAGCCTCTGGAGTAGCTGGGACTACAGGCACATGCCACCATGCCCAGCTAATTTTTATATTTTTTAGTAGAGACGGGATTTCACCATGTTTGCCAGGATGATCTTGATCGCTTGACCTCGTGATCCACCCACCTCAGCCTCCCAAATTGTTGGGATTACAGGTGTGAGCCACCACACTTTGCAGGTTTTTTATTTAAATAAATGTTATTGTGTATATTTGAGGTTTACAACATGAAGTTAGACCAGGTTTCTAAGAACAGGTTTGTCATAATTGCAAAAAAGAAAAAAACTCCCATTTTACTTGAGGGCACATCCAAAGCACCATTTCTAAGAATTTGGGAGTGGTAAACACGGAGTATGAATGTTTGCTTTCTACCATAGGAATTCTGAAGGCCAGATTTCGGGATTTTGGCTGAGAGGACTCTTGGTAGCCCAGCACACAAAGAGATTAGTAATGATATGTGATTCTCATGGGTCAAGGAGTTAACCTGAAATGTAATCAGTCCTCCTAGAGAAAACAATAGAAGCCAGCAGATGGATGATCAGACTACATGCAAGAATTCCAGGAAGAACATTTTATAATAGTAGGGAAAACAAAATAATGTGAATTGGAACCATAATAGTGTCTTTCTGAATAGCACAAAACAGCCAGATTTGACATATAATTCTGACCTACAACTATCTGTATTTTCTGACTGATGGATAATGAAGAAAAAGTAAGAAAGGTAAAATTAGGTTATTTTCATAGTTTGTACTTGGGCAAGAGGATTCTTATGATACTGTGATGCCATTGATTGAGAAATTGATTTGAGGTGAAAGAGGCTTGTAAAGAATAAAACATAAACTTATCCTTGGAAATGTTAAATTTTGTTATAGTGATTGTTTCTAGTTGAATTTAGAGAAAATTTCATATGCATATGACAGTAGCAGGAGGCAGCCAATTGTCTAGGCAGATAGGGGTGGGTAACCACTGTAACCCCACCTCTAAGCCAAAGACTATGTAAAGCCTGCAAACCAAGCTACAAGTTAAATTATTATACCAGGCTGAGAATTTGTCTTCCTATTTGTCATGTTTTCCTCTGATTAATCCTTACCCTTCACCTATTTTACAGTTACCTACTCTTTTCTATTTAGTTTTCTATACTTTCATGCCCACCTTTGAATGGTGTCTTCACTTTAACTTTTTTGCATACTCACAAACCTACCGGCATGCACTCCCCATCCTGTGCCTGTAAAGACCCCAGACTCAGTCCGTAGGAAAGGGGATGGCCTGACTTTGGGAAGGGGATGGCCTGACTTCAGGGAAAAGAGACAGCCTGACTTCAGGGAAGAGACAACCTGACTTCAGGGAAGACAACCTGCCCTTCCCGTCTTCTCTCCAGCTCTCCTCTCCAGCTCCCTTCTCTGCTGAGAGCCTTTTTATTGCTCAATAAAATTCTCTGCCTTCATCATCCTTCAACCATTCATGTGATCACATTCTTGGATGCTGGACAAGAGCTTGAAACCCACTGATGTAGGTACACAGAAAGGCTGTCACACTGACACTTTTCCCTCCCTGATGGAGGGCAGCTACCCCATGCTACAAAGCAAGGGGCTAACTGAGCTGCTAACACATCAGGTGGAACTAAAGGAGCACTGTAACATCCATTCTGGGGCTTTGGGGTCACAAGGACCCTCACCTGGACTACCACGTTTCCATGAGGTTACACTTCTGGTGTGTCCCGGAGACCCACCTGGAGCTTGCCCCTGTGTTGATGCGCAGAGCAGCCAGCTGATACCACACTTGCTCTCTCACATGCTCCCTCCCACAAGGGGTTGAGCATGACTGGCTGAGTTGGGGCAGACACCCCTGCCGTGAGTCTAGCAAAGGGGTAAAGAAAAATCCTGCATCACATGTATGGTCTAGTTAATGTCTCTTTCTGTCTCCATCTCCATCTTCATCCAAAACGATATCCATACCTGTAATATCTAGCTTCAGTTTATTTGATTTATTGTTGAAACTTGAAGTTTTACTTCAGTTGACACCCTGACATTGTGTTAGGGTAATTAGAACATATGTAATTCTAGTGGTGGAAGAGATAATTACCATTCCTTCTTATGTCCAATAGTTTCCCAATGTTTTGATGATGCCTTGAATTCCATAATTTCATATAATGTTCAAATCAATGTCCTGGAAAAGTAAAGATGATTGACAACTGAGCAGTCAAATATTAAACCTAGGCAAAAGGCCAGTGTAGATGACAGTCAGAAATTTGCCTAAAACCAGTGTTCAAAAATTTTTTGGAAAGATAAATACCTCAATACCATTTTGAAGTCATAGTAACATGAAATATGTTACTTCATCTTGCTTAATTAAACCTAAGGGCCAGATAATTTATTCAACAAGTCTATGAACATGTAGGTATTTAGAAGTAAGCATAAACATATCTAGGTTTTTGTTTATTTCTAGTCTAAATAATTTTTCTAATTATTGACTGATTTTAATATTACTTGTCTTTTGTGTAGATTTATAGCCAACTATATTCAACATGAATTATTTTATCTAGAAAACAGCTAAAATGATGACAAATATGTTTTCCTTGGTTTTATGGCTTAAATAAGCTTGTGTAATAATTTAATAAGCCTGCCAACAACATGCAACGATACTTTGAGATACATTAGAGATGTTAAACCAAATTTATGAAAGCATCTTGGAGGTGACTCTGATATTCATCTACAGAGTCATAATACATACATTATGTGATTCTTCTCAAATATCATTATATCACATCGATCAATAATACAAATAATGCCATAAAACACAAATCTAGTTCAAATGACCAAGAGTACTGAAAACTTTATTTGTAGAAAAATGAATGTGGGAAGCATGTTGCATATTATACAGAACAACTTCTAAAAATAATATCATTTATACTTACAATACTTCTCTAGTATCTCTGCCCTCTCTAGCATTTGCTTGTTTACTTTCTCGAAAACCAGAGATCTTATTGCAGGCAATTTCTTATACAAAATGATTGAACACATTTTCCATGTTCAGAATTTTAGCTCTGCTTTTTCTTTCAATTTAGCAAAGTCTAAGAATCCATCTTCACTTGAAGGATTAAAATGCAGTTATTAAAATGTTTTTAATTTCAAAGGGTTCTTTTCTGTCAGATTTACAAATCTATTGAGTTGGCAGAAATTATCAATTTGATTAAGCTATTTAAGTTTAATAGTAATGATTTTTGCTGTGTTAATCGTGTATTCATACAGAAGAAAACTGATTCAGCAACTATCACAAGTTTGCACAATCCCCTGTGCACAGGAATGGATAATGATGGTCAAGACAGATGAATATTCTACCATTGCTGAGCTTTAATTTTAATGAATTTGTATTAGACAATGCATCATATTAAATTGAAGCATGTTTTGATAGAGGAAGAACAGAGTATATTGGAGTAAGCAGTAGTAAAAAAAAAAAAACGCGATTATATAAGGGATAAAAAAGTCTGGAATACTGTAATCCCAGCACTTTGGGAGGCCGAGGCGGGTGGATCATGAGGTCAAGAGATCGAGACCATCAAGGTCTTCACCAACATGGTGAAACCCCGTCTCTACTAAAAATACAAAAAATTGGCTGGGCATGGTGGCGCATGCCTGTAATCCCAGCTACTCAGGAGGCTGTGGCAGGAGAATTGCCTGAACCCAGGAGGCAGAAGTTGCGGTGAGCTGAGATAGCACCATTGCACTCCAGCCTGGGCAGCAAGAGCGAAACTCCATCTCAAAAAAAAAAAAAAAAAAAAAGTCTGGAATAGATGCTTCTTAAACTGAAATTAAGAAGATGAATAGATGTTAATTAAAAAAATGCTGATACTGATGACATTAGAAAATGAGAGGTTAAAAAATTGGAATATGTTCCCGGGACAGGGATCCAATTCCTAAAGAAAATGGCACCTATACCAGTTATTATGCCTGCGTACAAATTACAGCAAAATTTAATGGCATAAATTCCCTTTTACTACACTCAGATTTTGCAGAGTACAAAAAAATATGACTTACATGTGTGGCAGTTGATGCTGGCTGGAGACTTTGTACTTCAGTTCCTCTCTATGTGGGAAACTACTTTCTTTTTACATGAACTCTTTTGGACTTCTCACAGCATGATGCTGCTTTCTACAGGTGAGCATCGTGATAGTGCTAGAGTTAGAGCTAGAGATGAGAAGAAGGAGAGAAAGAGACCTAGAGGAAATGGAGATGGGGAGAGGGAGAGACAGAAACAGAGAGAATGAGAATAGAGAGAGAGAGGAAAAGACATAAAGAGACAGAGAGTGAGATGTGGAAACTCTTCTTTTTTCATGACTAAGCCTTAGAAGATATCTAGGATCATTTCTGCTATACTCTACTGATTAAAGAAAGTGCAGGCTCCCACTCAGATGCAAATAGAGGTAACAGAAACTGTCCATCTCAACCACAGGAAAGCCAGTCATATGTGTAACAGTCTTCTTTGGAAAATGCAATTTTCCATAGTTCACTTAAGTAGTTTAAAATGTTTAGAATTACTAAAGCATGGTGTGAAAAATAAAAGGAATTCAATGATTTATAAGATATGTGGAAACATAATTTCATTTGAAGGGTTCTGGTAGGATATTGATGAGTTTCATGTAGGAAAATGACTTCAGCAGATTATCATGTTAAATCTCTTCATCTGATTACTTTGCTAGAAGGGAGCAAGTCTAAATAGGCAGAGTACTGCATCTGCATATTTGAAAAAATTGTATGTTAGGATAAGATCAGAGCACTGAGAAATAAAAAGAACATACTTATAGCACTCAAAATGGGATGGATGTGTGATTAGTTAGCCATGAGGAGTTAGGAAGAAAAGGAATCCAAATAACCAACATATTTCTGGCTTAACCAACTTGGTGAATGATGGTACCATATAAACAAAGCAGAAGAGGAATATATTTAAAGGAAAAATTATGAGTCAGTGATGTACATCCTTAGTTGTAAGTAGAGATTTTTAGTAAGAAATAAAATACTTTCAAAGTCATAAGACAAGATAAAGCTGGAAATATAGATCTGAGTAATTTTCAATATGAAGAGAGCAATTGAAATCATAGGTGCTTAAGAAATGGATGTATAGTAATACATAGAAATGGAAGAAAAACAAGTCTATGAATGGTCTTGTGACACACCAACATTTAAAGGCTGATAATGATAGCAAAAATGTATTGGCATTGTTATCACATTGTTCCAGTCAGTGTTCTAATTGCTTTACAGTTTTGGTCTTTTGTAACCTTACAACAATCGCATGAAGTAAGTGTTGTTATTATTCTCATTTAATAATTAAGAAACAGAATTGAGACAGGCTAAGAGATCATGCATGAATTCCAACTTGAACATTTAAGTCCACAGCTTAGCTTTTCTTGACCACTGTGATTTGCTGCTAATTAATTAAGTGAGAGAATATGCAAGGAATGAATAGAACAGGTGCCAGAGTGACAGAAAGAGAGCCAGTACTGAACAGTGTCAACACGATAGAGGAGGAGCATTTCAAAAAATAAATAATGTGTTAAGAATTTCAAATATGTTTAAAGCCATCAAGTGATTTGGTAAGTTTGGGACAGATGATCTACAAATGAGAAGAATAAAATCCTATTTTATTCAAATCACACATTATTATTCCAGAGATACAAATATATTTATGTTAAATTATTCAACCACGTATTTCATCCTTAAAATTTGAAGCAGCTATTTCAGACTATAAATCAAATATTTTCAAAAATATTCGTTATTTAAAAGTTTAGATCAAACAGTAAATTCAGATGACTGAGGATATTGGGGCAACATCTTTTAGTACTTATTTGAGCTCATATATTAATTTGAACCTTTAGGGAGATTTGTTCCCTCTGCTAAGTTGTATTGACATGTTTGTATAAATTTAAAAACATATTAAATTACTTGCCAAAGAACAAAATTGATGTGTATATGAAAGCAAGAACCAAAATGAATCTTTGACACTAACTGAAGAGTTGTCATTATGCCTCTCAAAGATTATAACCTTAAAGGTCTACATTATACTAGTGTTCTAGGCAAAATTCAGGACTCAAACTAGATTTCATTGGAGATTAATGTAGCCCTTATAGTATAAAAATGTTTGCAGAAATACTATTTACCTTTAGGTATTTGTACACGTTTGTATATGCAGGGTAACCCTTGTTTGATGTGTGCTGTGAAAAAGCTTGGATATATTTCATATTGCAATGAAGTCACTCAGACTATGTCCAAGTCACCCATACAGCTCTCTAAACCACAAAGCATTTGACTGAAATTCTGCCATAAAGCAATGTATGAATACAGAGAAGTGATTTCGGCAAATGGGGAGATATGTTCCCAAAACTTTCTGAATGTTGTGGGAGAAAGCTAAAGCCCTTTCCCCTCAAGACCTAAGAACTGCATCTTTCATATCTGAGATTAAATATGATCATCTGGAAGGGGTAAAAAGGGAAAGAAAAAGGAAAAGGAGAAAACATATTAAAGAATCTTAGCTAAACTGAGATTCTAAAAATTTCAGGAAATAATTAATATTGAAACATCAGTTCCGAGATACAGAAATCTTCAGATGTTACTGTACCCATGTTTAGCCACTTCTCTCAGGTATTCGTATATTCATCTATACTCAGATTTCTGAAGCTAGGATTGCAACTCTAAAGAATGTATTTTACAGATCTCTTCTGCCAGGTTGCTTCTTTTTAATTTCTAACTATAGTAGGCACTAGAGGAATATTGGAAGTCAGAAGAAAGGAATACTCTTTTGTATATGGTTTTCATTCCTGTCAGCGTCTCTTCAGGATCAGAACATCATGCTAGCAGTGGTCCCCACCTCCAGCTTCTTCCATTACGACTAAAACTAACCTTCATGCACACTTTCTGAGAACATGGTGGAAGGGCCACACCTACTTCTCAAAACCTAAATTCAACCTGTATATTTTCCTTCTGAAAATCTTCCAGATCATTTCAATCCCCATTTCTGAACCTTTTTTAAATGGCAGTAAGTCTTTATTTTTCATACAGAGTGCCACTGCAGCATTTTAGTATGCTGTCTTATTGTATGTAGAAAAATGGTGAACACCTTCAGACACTAAGACCAGGAAATAAAATGAGTTAATGCTATTTGTTGATACATTTATAGATCACTCAGTAGTGTTAATAGAAGCTATCTTTACCTGAAAGGAGAATTACAATCACTCACTCTGGCAGCACAGGGCAATTCTAAAATGCAAGTCTAGTGAAAGGTACATACAACCAGCAAGCAAGCAAGGGATGGATACCATGACCTCTTCTGAAGGGAGTGACTGATTTGGAACAAGGCTCTGCAGATTTTAAGAATTGATATAGCCACCTTAACAGGTTAATATTGGGTTTCCCTTAAGGTGTATGTTGGCAATCAGCAAAAGTGAGAATTTCTGAAATGTGCTAAATGGGATTGAAAAACAGAACACTGTCCATGTGACAGAATTGCCGATTCACAACTTTTGCCCAGTTCTCACCTGTTGTCCTGTGAAAACCTCTCATCTGATGAGTTTTAGTGAAAGCCTCTTGAAGCCATAACAGACTTTTGTCCACCCAGCCACTGTAGATCCTAAGTACTAGGAACACATGTCCAAAGGAAATGGCAGTGTTTCTACCGGAGGTGTCAGGTGTCCTCTTGATGTCAAAGGAATCTGCTCCCATATAATCAGCCTGGCCCTATTTCCACCACTCCTTCTGTTCTTCCAAGGATACAAAAGCTGTGCCATAGCTAGGATCTCCTGAAGGGACAAATGTGATATACCTCCTGAGATATCATCCACATTTACATATGAGCAGGTGTCTTTGACAAGGCCAAATTGTTTTAGCAGAGGTAAAATGTTGGGGGTAAAAATGCTCCACCACAGGATGAAAAACTCTGGATGAGTCATGGGACTCATCTTGACATTTTGGGATCATGGGACTCACTCTTGACATTTTTTGGTTTTTGGGATCATAAGTATAATTCCATGGTTTGACTCATTCCAGGAAGTGCACAGCTTTGGCATTTGAACCAAACACTTTAATAAATGCTGGGAGGTAGGAGTATATAGAGATGTTGCTTATGTTATAAATAAATAGCAGGTGTTTTCTGATATCTGTTGTTGCTCAGCTGCTAAAAAAAAAATGTATTCAGTAAGCCTTGGTCTCCACCATCAAAACGACCTTGCTCAGAAGCCAGATGAAACAGTTTATTTTATATTTCAACCCAAGGCTGACAAAAGAAGACTCCAGAATTGAAGCAGTTAGGCCACCCTTGGTCTGGTGCTGCTAACAATTCTTCTCTCTCAAAAAGATCATCAATATTTGCTAGGACCAGCCATGAATACACATATTGAATACAGTGTAAGTGACGAGGCATGGAGCTTTGCCAGTGTGGCACCCAACTCTGGCCTCTTCATTAAGATTAGATGAGTAGAACCACTGCTGTCCAAAACATCTAGCATGATTACTTTATCAAAGACTGTCTCTAAAAAATTTCTCATGGAGTTGGAGACTTTCAGGGTGGTGACCACGACTAGCCTCCTGGTAGTCCTGTGCTGTTTAAGAGGTGAGCCCCGGGCAGGGACACCTTTGGTGTAGGCATAGTTTGTGGTCAGTGTCACAAAGGCCTGATCGGTCATGGTGCTACCAGGGGTGCAGGTGGCCAGGTCAGCTGCAGGTAGGTTGCTCAGAGAAGCCAGCACCAGGAGGGACTGCAACCAGTGAGGGGACGTGGCATCTGAATCTATTTCATCAATAGAATAATTGCTTCCTGCAGTAATTTCTTGGTGGCTTCTGTTTCCTTTATCTTTGCTTTTTCCATCATCTGTGTAATCCACTACTTATATTCTTTGTAAATATCTAATGTTTCTGTGTTACTGACAGGACCCTAGTAGTAAATATTGAACAATGCTTTCTTATTTGTTTTTCTGTGGTCTCTTCAAGGATTCCCCAGAGTACAACAATAAAGACTTAATGTTTCATAAATGTTTTACAAGAAATGCCTAGAAGACTTACAAATTTTCAGCCAAAATTAAAGAAAATATTTTGTTATATTATCTAGACATATTATTAGCATGTTTGTTAAAATGGTGATTTAACTTTCAATTTAAAATTAAGTATTTATTTCCTGGATATATATTAGTGAATCTATAGTCATAACATAGCTATTTCCTGATTGCTACTTTAAAGAACTTGCCCCTAATTAAATGAGTAAACTAAAATGACAGTAAATCCTATGGAAGGCTATTCATATAAAGAAGCTAAATAGTCTATCACCATTTTACTGACTTCTAAGTAATTATTTTGTTGAAGATTTGTTAAAACACTTTTAGTGCTTTCTAAACATTAACAGTATGCCATGTTAAAAACACCATATAGAAAGTTAAATTATTAAATGTTAAATTACCTATATATACTTATAATTTGCTCATTTAACTAACTGTAATAACCAAATTTTATGTAATTTTACCCCTTATAAATACCAGAGTGTACCTTACTAATTAGGCAAATAAAGTGTCACATTGATTTGTGACCACTAACATACCATTGACTAATATTTATGAGTGTGATCCTTTGGAAAAAAGAAGTAACTAAAAAATATTTCTTGAAGACAAGATACTTCTGAAGTAATGTACTGCAGAATTATTGAAAGAATCTTTAGAACTGGGAAGTTATATTGAGATGCTATTTTGATACTGATAGCATGTAAAATATATTAAATTCACATTGACATTTTAAAAAAGAATGAAAAGGATGAACTTCCTATTATCTGAACTGCAGAGCTTTTATGATATAATACTCTTATTTCTAAAACTATGATTAAAACTGCACTTCAAAAGTCAAATCTTTTCAAAGAAACTCTAAATTACCAAGTAAAGAGTTTGAAAATCTTATCTAAAGTTCTTATGAAAAATTCTCTTGACCTTTGGTTTGACATTGAAGAGTATTCTTATTTTCTAAAAGCCTCTTTTGCTCTAATCTCTTTATTAAAATGAATTCATAGGAAAAAAATCTAAAACAAAATATTTGCTCAATTTAAAATGAAAGTAAAAATTTTTGTGTTTGTGTATGTATAAATAAAATTTTGCATGTATATATATTCAGGCAACATTGTTGAAAATGCATTTATATAATTAGTATCCAAAATATTTAAATAAAAAAAACTCCTAATTTGCCTTCCTTTGCATGGTACATTAGAGGCAAATTCCTCATATCATGGTTTTATTTAAATGAAAAAATTAGCAATACTTTCACCTGTTATTACATGAATATAGAATTAAAAATATGAGCTTTGTAATTATATTATCAGAACAAACTTTGTAATGAGTTGTTTAATTTGTAGAAAATGTACATTGGATCTGGTGTGCCTTAGAATCTCAATAACTCTGATCTGGTGACACAGAATTATGACTTGGATGGGGAATTTCTATTTAAGCATGATGTATTGTCTATGTTAACTTATGCTCTAACCCAACTGACATTAAGTAATAATAAAAACAAAGACAATGGTGGGAAAATCTTCACCAGAAGAAAGCTTCAGAGACATTTTAGATGCAGAAAATTGAAAAGGGAGAGCTCATTTTCATGCAGAAGAGGATAGTAATGAGAATAGAAATAATTACTTCATATACCCTTTGAGAGTCTCAGAATTTAGATAAATTTAGAATGATGCATGTAGCTAAAAACAGGTGGGTTGTTAAAAGCCATTGATTGCCCTTTGCCTCTGCCAGATGGGATACTGATCATTTATTTTGTGAAAAATGTAACAAAAAGTGCCCTGGATTCCAGAATTCAAGTACAATAGAAGAGGCCTGGGAGAAAAGGCACAATGGTCCAAGCTTTGTTTGCCATTTCACTTCCAACTCATTGTTTTGTATGAGCTCTGTAAATGGGAAAAGTCGCCATCCAACCCTAGAGTATATGCCCAGTCTTCCTGGAACAAGAAAGGGTTGTAAGGAACCACTGTGCTGGGAAAAATAGCAGAAGAGAGTACTCTAGAAGCAGGATAGTAAAAGCACTAAGAGATATTTTTATGCCTGCCACTTTTTATTATTAGAAATAATGTATACTACGGCTTGCTGTTTTACACTTTGCTCATGAAGGCGGTAAGGCCAGAGCATCTTTGGAAGAGAATGCTTTATATTAAAAAATGGCTGAAATTAATCTTGCTAGGAAATGGATTGGGCATGCATACTTTTTTTATTGCATTTTAGGTTTTGGGGTACATGAGCAGAACATGCAAGACAGTTGCATAGGTACACACATGGCAGTGTGTTTTGCTTCCTTTCTCCCCTTCACCCACATTTGGCATTTCTCCCCAGGCTATCCCTCCCCACCTCCCCCTCCCACTGGCCCTCCCCTTTCCTCCCCAATAGACCCCAGTGTTTAGTACTCCCCTCCCTGTGTCCATGTGTTCTCATTTTTCATCACCCGCCTATGAGTGAGAATACGTGGTGTTTCATATTCTGTTCTTGTGTCAGTTTGCTAAGGATGATGTTCTCCAGATTCATCCATGTCCCTACAAACGACACAAACTCATCATTTCTGATTGCTGCATAATATTTCATGGTGTATATGTGCCACATTTTTCAAATCCAGTCTATTATCAATGGGCATTTGGGTTGATTCCAGGTCTTTGCTATTGTAAACAGAGCTGCAATGAACATTCGTGTACATGTGTCCTTATAGTAGAACGATTTATAGTCCTTTGGATATATACCCAGTAATGGGATTGCTGGGTCAAATGGAATTTCTATTTCTAAGGCCTTGAGGAATCGCCACACTGTCTTGCACAATGGTCGAATTAATTTACACCCCCAGCAACAGTGTAAAAGTGTTCCTTTTTCTCCACATCCTCTCCAGCATCTGTTGTCTCCAGATTTTTTAATGATCGCCATTCTAACTGGCGTGAGATGGTATCTCAATGTGGTTTTGATTTGCATCTCTCTGATGACCAGTGATGATGAGCATTTTTTCATATGATTGTTGGCCTCATATATGTCTTCTTTCGTAAAGTGTCTGTTCATATCCTTTGCCCACTTTTGAATGGGCTTGTTTGTTTTTTTTTTCCTGTAAATCTGTTTGAGTTCTTTGTAAATTCTGGATATCAGCCCTTTGTCAGATGGGTAAACTGCAAAAATTTTTTCCCATTCTGTTGGTTGCTGATTCACTCTAGTGACTGTTTCTTTTGCCGTGCAGAAGCTGTGGAGTTTGATTAGGTCCCATTTGTCTATTTTGGCTTTTGTTGCCAATGCTTTTGGTGTTTTGTTCATGAAGTCCTTGCCTACTCCTATGTCCTGGATAGTTTTGCCTAGATTTCCTTCTAGGGTTTTTATGGTGCCAGGTCTTATGTTTAAGTCTTTAATCCATCTGGAGTTAATTTTAGTGTAAGGTGTCAGGAAGGGGTCCAGTTTCTGCTTTCTGCACATGGCTAGCCAGTTTTCCCAACACCATTTGTTAAACATGGAATCCTTTCCCCATTGCTTGTTTTTGTCAGGTTTATCAAAGATTGTATAGTTGTATGTATGTTGTGTTGCCTCCGGTGCCTCTGTTTTGTTCCATTGGTCTATATCTCTGTTTTGGTACCAGTACCATGCTGCTATGATTACTGTAGCCTTGTAGTATAGTTTGAAATCCGGTAGTGTGATGCCCCCCGCTGTGTTCTTTTTGCTTAGAATTGACTTGGCTATGCGAGCTCTCTTTTGGTTCCATATGAAGTTCATGGTGGTTTTTTTCTAGTTCTGTGAAGAAAGTCAATGGTAGGTTGATAGGGATAGCATTGATTCTGTAAATTACTTTGGGCAGTATAGCCATTTTCACAATATTAATTCTTCCTAACCATGAACATGGAATGTTTCTCCAACTGTTTGTGTCCTCTCTGATTTCGTTGAGCAGTGGTTTGTAGTTCTCCTTGAAGAGGTCCCTTAAGTTTCTTGTGAGTTGTATTCCAAGGTATTTCATTCTTTTTGTAGCAATTGTGAATGGCAGTTCGATCTTGATTTGGCTTTCTTTAAGTCTGTTATTGGTGTAGACGAATGCTTGTGATTTTTGCACATTGATTTTATATCCTGAGAATTTGCTGAAGTTGCTTATCAGTTTCAGGAGTTTTTGGGCTGAGGCGATGGGATCTTCTAGGTATACTATCATGTCGTCTGCAAATAGAGACAATTTGGTTTCCACCTTTCCTATTTAAATACCCTTCATTTCTTTTTCTTGCCTGATTGCTCTGGCTAGAACTTCCAGTACTATATTGAATAGGAGTGGTGAGAGAGGGCATCCTTGTCTAGTGCCGGATTTCAAAGGGAATGCTTCCAGTTTTTGCCCATTCTGTATGATATTGGCTGTTGGTTTGTCATAAATAGCTTTTATTACTTTGAGATACATTCCATCGATACCGAGTATATTGAGGGTTTTTAGCATAAAGAGCTGTTGAATTTTGTCAAATGCCTTCTCTGCGTCATTTGAGATAATCATGTGGTTTTTGTTTTTGGTTCTGCTTATGTGGTGAATTACGTTTATAGACTTGCATATGTTGAACCAGCCTTGCATCCTCGGGATGAATCCTACTTGATCATGATGGATAAGCTTTTTGATGTGCTGTTGCAATCGGCTTCCCAGTATTCTACTGAAGATTTTTGCATCTATGTTCATCATGGATATTGTCCTGAAATTTTCTTTTCTTGTTGAGTCTCTGCCAGGTTTTGGTATCAGGATGATGTTGGTCTCATAAAATGATTTGGGAAGGCTTCCCTCTTTTTGGATTGTTTGAAATAGTTTTAGAAGGAATGGTAACAGTTCCTCTTTGTGTGTCTGGTAGAATTCAGCTGTGAACCAATCTGAAACTGGGCTTTTTTTGTGTGATAGGCTCTTAATTGCTGCCTCAACTTCAGACCTTGTTATTGGTCTATTCGTAGTTTCAACTTCCTCCTGGTTTAGGCTTGGGTGGACACAAGTGTCCAGAAATTAATCCATTTCTTCCAGGTTTACCAGTTCATGTGCATAGAGTTGTTTGTGATATTCTCTGATGATGGTTTGAATTTCTGTGGAATCTGTGGTGATTTCCCCTTGATTGTTTTTTATTGCATCTATTTAGTTATTCTCTCTTTTCTTTTTTATCAATCTGGCTAGTGGTCTGTCTATTTTGTTGATCTTTTCAAAAAACCAGCTCTTGGATTTATTGATTTTTTGAAGGGTTTTTCGTGTCTCAATCTCCTTCAGTTCAGCTCTGATCTTAGTTATTTCTTGTCTTCTGCTGGGTTTTGAGTTTTTTTGATCTTGCACCTCTAGCTCCTTCAATTTTGACGATAGGGTGTCAATTTTGGATCTCTCCATTCTCCTTATATGGGCACTTATTGCTATATACTTTCCTCTAGAGACTGCTTTAAATGTGTCCCAGAGTTTCTGGCATGTTGTGTCTTCTTTCTCATTGGTTTCAAAGAACTTCTTTATTTCTGCCTTCATTTCATTGTTTACCCAGTCAACATTCAAGAGCCAGTTGTTCAGTTTCCATGAAGCTGTGTGGTTCTGGGTTAGTTTCTGAATTCTGAGTTCTAACTTGATTGCACTATGGTCTGAGAGGCTGTTTGTTATGATTTCAGTTGCTTTGCAATTGTTGAGCAGTGCTTTACTTCCAATTATGTGGTCAATTTTAGAGTAGGTGTGATGTGGTGCTGAGAAGAATGTATATTTTGTATATTTGGGGTGGAGAGTTCTGTAAATGTCTATCAGGTTTGCTTGCTCCAGGTCTGAGTCCAAGCCCTGGATATTCTTGTTGATTTTCTGTCTGGTTGATCTGTCTAATATTGACAGTGGAGTGTTAAAGTCTCCCACTATTATTGTGTGGGAGTCTAAGTCTCTTTGTAGGTCATTGAGAACTTGCCTTATGTATCTGGGTGCTCCTGCATTGGGTCCATATATGTTTAGGATCGTTAGCTCTTCTAGTTGTATCGATCCTTTTACCATTATGTAATGGCCTTCTTTGTCACTTTTGATCTTTGTTGCTTTAAAGTCTATTTTATCAGAGATGAGAATTGCAACTCCTGCTTTTTTTTGCTCTCCATTTGCTTGGTAAATCTTCCTCCATCCCTTGATTTTGAGCCTTTGTGCATCCTTGCTTGTGAAATGGGTTTCCTGGATACAGCACACTGATGGGTTTTGGATTTTTATCCAATTTGCCAGTCTGTGTCTTTTGATTGGTGCATTTAGTCCATTTACATTTAGGGTTAATATTGTTATGTGTCAATTTGATACTGCCATTTTGATGCTAAGTGGCTGTTTTGCCTGTTAGTTGTTGTAGATTCTTCATTATGTTGATGCTCTTTAGCATTTAGTGTGATTTTGGAATGGCTGGTACTGGTTGTTCTTTTCTACGTGTAGTGCCTCTTTTAGGAGCTCTTGTAGAGCAGGCCTGGTGGTGACAAAATCTCTGAGTACTTGCTTGTTTGCAAAGGATTTTATTTTTCCTTCACTTATGAAGCACAGTTTGGCTGGACATGAAATTCTGGGTTGAAAGTTCTTTTCTTTAAGAATGTTGAATATTGGCCCCCACTCTCTTCTGGCTTGTAGTGTTTCTGCCAAGAGATCTGCTGTGAGTCTGATGGGCTTCCCTTTGTGGGTGACCTGACCTTTCTCTCTGGCTGCCCTTTGTATTTTCTCCTTCATAGCAGCCTAACAGCCCTGAATAAACAACAGAGCTCACAGCTCAGCACTTGAGCTCCAATAAAGTACAGACTGTCTCCTCAAGCAGCTCCCTGACCCCTCTATATCCAAAAGACTGACATTTGGCAGGCATCATCCTGGGACAATGATAGCAGAAAAAGAAACTGGTAGCATCCCTCACTGTTCCGCAACTGCTATAGGTGCACCCCAGACAAGCAGGGCCTGGATTGGACCTCAGCAGTCATACAGCAAAGGGGCTAGACTGGTAGAAGGAAAACCAAGTAACAGAAATACTTCATCACCAACAATCTGAGTGTCCACTCAGAGACCCAATCGAAAAGTCAGCAACTACACAGACGACAAGTGGATAAATCCACAAAGATGGGAAGAAACCAGTGCAAAAAGGAGGAAAACACCCGAAACCAGAACACCTCACCTCCTAGAAAGGACCAAAACTCACCAGCAAGGGAACAAAGCTGAACGGAGAATGACTGTGATGAAATGACGGAATTAGACTTCAGAAGGTGGATAATGAGAAACTTTTGTGAGCTAAAAGAAGATGTATTAAATCAATGCAAAGAAACTAAGAACCTTGAAAAAAGATATGAAAAAAG
Organism: Callithrix jacchus; assembly: GCF_049354715.1. Lineage (NCBI taxonomy): Eukaryota > Metazoa > Chordata > Mammalia > Primates > Cebidae > Callithrix > Callithrix jacchus. Next base: position 32,465,436 of record NC_133502.1, read on the forward strand.
ATTTGAGGAAATGATAACAAGAATGGATAACTTAGAGAGGAATATGAATGAATTAAAGGAGCTGAAAAACACAATACAAGAACTTCGTGAAGCATGCACAAGTTTCAATAGCTGAATTGACCAAGCAGAAGAAAGAATATCTGAAGTCGAAGATCAACTCAATGAAATAAAACGAGAAACCAAGATCAGAGAAAAAAGCGCAAAAAGGAATGAACAGTCTCCAAGAAATGTGGGACTATGTGAAAAGACCTAACCTACGTTTGATAGGTGTACCAGAAGGGGACGAAGAGAATGAATCCAAGCTGGAAAATACTCTTCAGGACATCATCCAGGAAAATTTGCCCCACCTAGCAAGACAGGCCAACACTCAAATGCAGGAAATACAGAGAACACCACAAAGATATTCCGCAAGAAGAGCAACCCCAAGGCACATAATCATCAGATTCAACAAGGTTGAAATGAAGGAGAAAATACTAAGGGCATGCATACTTAATAGTGATCTTAGCCTCTCAGTGTGCCGACCCCTGAGGAGTCGTGTTCAATAAGGAAGACAGTTCTCTACAATAGCGTTGTCAGGGTAAATATGGGGAGTTTAACACTTGATGATCTCTTGAATGAACTTTGTTACCTGCATGTCCCTAAAATTATCTACAAGAGCATAATCTAGTAGAGTGCTGGCCTTGGCATTATTTCCGTCTCTTGTTGTTATCACTTGCTGATGAATTTTGCTTAGGGATCTAAAGTTCACAGAGAAAACAAATTAAACACATAGATTTTCAGTCACTGTAAAATAAAATAATAAACTGAAAAACTTATATATGCTCTATCAAGTCCCTCTTCATTCTTCTCATTCTTCTTCCCTTCTGCTCCTCCCTGTACCCTAAAACAGTGGTCTTCAACAATTTTGGCACCAGACATTGGTTTCGTGGAAGACAATACTTCCTTTGATGCAGAGGGGATGATGTCAAGATGATTTAAGCTCATTACATGTATCGTGCACTTTATTTCTGTCATTATTACATTGTAATATACAATGGAGTAATTATATATTCACCATAATGTAGAATCAGTGGAAGTTCTGAGCTTGTTTTTCTACAACTAGATGGTCTTATCTGGGGGTGATGGGAGACAGTGATAAGTCATTAGACATTAGATTCTCAGAAGGCAAGCACAACTTGATCCCTGCAGTTCACAACAGTGTTCATGCTCCTGTGAGACTCTAATGCCACTGCAGCTTTGACAGGAGGTGAGTTCAGGTGGTAATGTAAGTGATGGGGAGAGGCTCCAAATATAGATGGGGCTTTGCTGGGGGTTCACCTCCTGCTGTGTGGCTCAGTTTCTAACAGGCAATGCAGCATGGCATGCGAGTAGCTATCCATGGCCTGGAGGGTGGAGACCATGTCCTAAAAAACAAACAAACAAAAAAACAAGACCATAGATTGCATTACCATAATGTATTACCATCAATTTTTGAATTAGGTTCTGCTAGGGAGATACAGGTTTCTTGTGCTTTTCAACATAATAGAGATAGCGTTTTTTTTTTCTAGGACAAGAGGTAGACAAGTTTACTTTCCATTATAAAAGCTTCTGACTCCCTGAATTCAGGCTACTTCTTTAACATTTGCATGCAGAGTGTTTAGTGTTATCTATTAGATTATCTGCAATAATCTGATTTTGTATACAGATGTACAATTAATATCTTTGTATTGGCTAGACTATTTTATAGCTCTATGGAGGGAGAAATAAAGCAATAGAAAATACCTATGCAAATATTTGTTGATTATTGCAATGTAAATAATTTTTGCCAATGGCAATGTGAATGCAACTTTAAAAAACATACATCTCTCTATGTCAAATTCTCATTTAAACTATTGTTAATATATTATTCGCATCCTCTTTAATGAGTTAGATAAAATCTTTGATACATTAATTTTGTATTTGTATGAAGGTCATGTTTTTACTATTTAAAACTGTTACTAGGACTCCATATATAAACACTGATTACAAGAACAGTGTCTCTAAACACATGTATATATTAGTAGGAACTGACAGATTTTTATTACCTTGAGATGATATTTTATTTTGTCTTGTTACGTAAAGTTTAGAATAAGTCAGGAATGTGTTCTAGGATAAAAATGGCTCAGTAGTTACCTATCTAGTGTCTGATTTCTATTAGAGCTATTTAGGGAATTGCCATGAATGGGCTGAAGAAATGATAAGGAACTTAAATTTTTGATAAGGGACTTAAATGATAAGGGATTTATATTTTTATGCTAATAATACAATATACAAAATTTCTTTAGATAGTTTAATAACCAAAATGTCTTAATTTGTGTCTTATTTTCAAGAAAAATGCTAATACTTAGACTTCCAAGAATTTATGACTTTATGAGGCAAATGTCCATTGGAAGATTTTTTTTTCTTTTTTCTTTCCATTACACCTTCAAGTGCAATGCACTTGTGGACAGTCATAATAAATATAGTTATTTGTTTCTGGCAGATTCTCATCTTAAATCTGTATAAAGCTGATTCACTGCAGCAGAAAATCTTTACCCAAAAGTTAGTAACCATAAAATGCTTCTATGGTTTACATTAAAAAATAATAATAATAATAATAATTGAGGTCTGGAATACCTCAATTTATTTCAGTTGATAGTAAAGTCTCCCAGTATGTGTGATTTTCTGAATTTAAAATATTTAATGATATAATGTATAGTCTATTTTTTATTATTATTGTACTTTGGGCTCTGGGGTATATGTGCACATTCTGCATTCTGCAGGATTGCTATGTAGGTATATACATGCCACGGTGGTTTGCTGTCTCCATTCCCCCACAACCTGTTGCCTACATCAGGAATTTTTCCCGATGTTATCCCTTCCCATCCTCACCGCCCCCAGCTGTCCCTCACTTCCCCTCCCCTCCATCCCCTGCCTAGCCCTGTGAGTGTTGTTCCCTTCCCTGTGCCCAAGTGTTCTCACTGTTCATCACCCACCTGAGTGAAAACATGTAGTGTTTGGTTTTCTGTTCTTGTGTCAGTTTGCTGAGAATGATGGTTTCTAGATTCATCCATGTCTCTACAAAGGACATGAACTCATCATTTTTTATGGCTGCATAGTATTCAATGGTGTACATGTGCCACATTTCTTTGTCCAGTCTATCATTGATGGGCTTTTGGGTTGGTTCCAGGTCTTTGCTATTGTAAACAGTGCTGCATTATATAGCATAATCATGCATGTTGAAAGATTTGTTACAATTGTCCACAATCAAAATATATGGATGATATAATTACCTATGTAAAGATGTCCTTTGATTATCTATGTTTAATAATTGCATGGCTATATTTGAAATTATGCTGAAAATTAAGCAGCTAAAAACTACTTGTCTTTTCATGGCATCCGTATAGAATATTATTTTATTTTCTTTGCAAAAGCATGCTGTAGACACGTTCAAGGCATGATTATCAGGAAAGGATTAATAAAGAAAATAACAAAATATTTTATGAGAAATGAACTCCAGAGTAGAGATCAATTAAGTTCCCCCAAAAATATTTTTGACCTCACTGGAATAAATCCTACAGATTCAGAAAACTCTGTATTAAGTTTAAAGAACATGAAGATTTCTGTCATATTTCTTGCCTAAAAGGAAAATGAGATTGATAAGAAAATATTAAAACATTAATAATAAAAGAGAAAATGATAAATGGCATGGTAGAATTGTTACTATTTATTACACTTATTTATTATAAATGTGTTGTAAAATTCTGTTTAATGGTGTTTTGTGCTGCTGTAACAAAATATCTGAACCTGAGTGATTTATTATAAACAGAAATTTATTGCCTTTATAAGGAGAAGACTTCTAGTAATAACATCACTTGTCATAGCTAGCAGTTACATGTACTTTGATATACAAGTCTAATTTCCATGCCTTAAGCTTTCTCTTCTATCTACTTTACCATCTTATTACAACTCAGACAAGATATGATTACCTTTGTTTTGAAGATGAGAACTCAGTTTGAAAATTTGTTTATCTGTGAGAATCAATCAGGAAATTAATGAATGATTTAATCGCAATCTCCAGTATTGTGTTTTTTTTGGTTTTTAGTATTGTGTCACTTTCTCAGGTGTTCTTTGTCTATTATGGTAACCTGCATTTAGTGAGCACTCATTTTTTTACATTATGAGTGATCAGTGTTAAACAATGTTTAAAATGTCTCTTTTCTAACAAATATAGTTGGTGAATATATAACTAAGGCATTTAGTAATATTTGAGAATTGTTATGTAACTATAAGATATAGCAATAAATGACTATGAAATAATAGCAACAAATGGAACTTATATTTGGTTTAGAGTGTAAAAATTTCAAAATTCTTTACACCCAGTCAAAGAGAAACATCAAGAAGCAGGTGGTATATACTGATTTCTTTGCGGTCAGAGATTTAGTGTCTCTCTCTCTCTCTCTCTCTCTCTCTCTCTCTCTCTCTCTCTCTCTCTCTCTTCATATATATACTTAGCATCTGTCATACAACAGAGCAAATTTTTTAAGTGCAGAATTTTTTCATGAGAACTAAAATATCTCATGAAAAATTGATAGCTATTTCATCAAAGGTATTACAACCGCCTACTCAGATATCAGCAATGCATTGTAGTGCTCACGTAGGACAGAAGGATGAAATTTCTAAAGGGAGTAATTTTGCTGATAGAATTGCAAAAGCTGTTAAAACATGACAGACACCAAATTTAGAAACTTCACTTGTAATACAACAAACATTTTTATTCATTTCCAAATATGTGTTTCACAAAAGGAAACAGACAAATGGATTAAACAGGAACCTATAGAAATTTGACTGAACTATGGCAGTTACCTAACAAAATGTGTATTTTAGCATTCTTTATTTGCCTAGTGATACTGTGTCATCAACAAAGTTATTTAAATTAAAGAGCGATTTTAAAATTACCAGACCATTGTTATGCCAATGTAGAGGGCAAGTGTTCTCCTTGACCCTCCGAAATTTCACTGAAAAATCAATGTGCAAAAGGCAGATTAATAGGAAAAAAGGCATTCAATTTTATTTAACATGTACACATGGGAGCCTTCAAATTGTAGACCCAAAGTTACAGGGGAAATTGTCCACATGTATACTTATGTTCAATAAAGTATGGATAGCAATGGAGAAGTAAGATTGGACAAAACTGTCTAATCCAATGTTAGTCGACAGATTGGAGAAACCCAGCAAGATCTGTCTATCTAGATTTTTCTTTACTCCCCTGAGCATGCATGCCTAATCAAACAGCTAAAAAAAATACTGGCTGTGGGGTAGAGGTTTCTAGAATGAGGATCTTATGACCTACAGTCAAGCAAAGTAGGTCAGATAATATTTTTATGGCCAGTTTTTACACCAAAAAGCAGAATAAAAGTTTAAGTAATGTTTTTAGGTTTTACAGCTGACTTTGGAGAAAAGGGGTTCTATAACCTGCCTTGACAAGAGGGATTCTAGCTTCTATCACTAACCTTGGAAGAAATAGGACTAAGAGACTGGAGTGCAGGAGTGGGTTAGATAAAAGCTTTTGCTTCTGATGCTTTTGTTTAGGGTATTGTTTTGAGCCCCAGCACTGGAATTCTGCAACCTAGTACGTTAAGGTGGCTAGAGCTTTACAACTGGCTTTGTGAAATAGTGCAGTGACTGACAGGCACAGGACCTCTTTCTTTATGTTTTCCAGGCCTATAAATTTGCTTCTGAAACCATGTTCTATGTCTCATTTAACTGGATATTCCCATAATCACATTTAATACTTAAAAGAACTTCTTTCTTCTATAGAAACCCTGAGGCACAAAGTCAAAAGGATCCAGTAAGACCTGTTAGAAGTCTGCCAATCTTATTGACTAGAATTTTGTCTACAGAAAAACTCTTGTGCTGAAAAGAGAGGCCATCACTGCACTGGGTGAGACACTTTCAAGTGCTGCCAGTCATTCATATGGCTAGCAAAGTGAAAACCACAAAACAAAGCAATACTGGGTTTATGCTTATCATGTGAGGCTTACCACCTCAGGAGAACTGGTCTATAATTTCCACAAATGACTTAAAACTTATTTTTTTATATTAAATGGTACTAGTAAAACAAGAGGAAATATTCTAGCAAAATAACTACTATGTCATATTTGGCCTTGCTGTCTTATTCACAGTAGTTTTTATTTCAATTGCTTTACTGAAAATCACATTTTATTATAAAACAAATACATTATTTGTTACATTACTATTTTCTTCCTGTAACTCCAGTAATAGTGCCCACAATCTTTTTTCTGATCAGCTATAAATTACAATCTCAGTTCAATAGAATGTAGAGTTTGATGAAAACATACCATGAGATCTGTAAAATAAGCAAATCTATTTTCTATGAAAAAGCAATTTTCAGATTGGAGAGCCTCAGCCTGCAATATAAAATGAAAATGTTCTCTGAGGTGTTGGAGAGTTAGAGATTATAAAGGCAAAGGCAGTAGAGCAGGAGAGAGGAGTCAGGGAAGTGAAGGGCAGAGTTTTAATGAGACCACTTTTAAGCCTAACATCACTAATCTCTCTTAACTGGCTGGTTCCAGAAAATCTGTGGGTTGGTACCAGATGATCTATTAGTGATCATCTGGGAAACTTTGAGTTGTAGTCTATATCAGCATCCACAATAGGAACTGGTTTGGCTTCATTGTAGAAAGGGATGTCCTGTGACACATACATAACATTGTTGCAGGACTGTCAGGTTTGTATGCCCATTGTGTGGCAATATACCAATACAGTGAGATAGCAGGGCTTGCATTAAAGAAAAAGTTTAAAAATTGCTAAGGCTGCTGAACAAGAAAATGGCAGGAATTCTCAAGCATCAAGTCCATTTTCTCATGGGTTCTGGGCAAAGGACTTTAAGGAAATTATGGAGGGTGAGGGGCTGGAAAATTGGGACAACTGAATTCGGGTAAAAGGGGTGATATTAGCAGGGTGTAAAAACCATATTCTTCCATAATTTTTCCATGAGTCAGCTTCCTACTTGGCCCTTCAGAACAGCTCACATCAGTAGGTTTTCATATGCAGAACCTAAGGAAGGAACACAACTAGAATGTTTATCATTTCACAGTGCCTTAGATTTCATTTACAGAAATAAAAAGGAACAAAGAGTCTTGTGACAAGGGCTATGTTTACCTGGGGTACTGCATTAGTCCATTTTCACACTGCTGATAAAGACATAGGTGAAACTGGTCAATTTACAAAAAAAAAAAAAGAGGTTTAATGGGCTTACAGTTTCACATGTCTGGGGAGGCCTCACAATCATGGTGGAACTCAAGGAGGAGCAAGTCACATCTTATGTGGATGACAGCAGGCAAAGAGGGAGTTTGTGCAGGGGAACTCCTCCTTTTAAAACCATAACATCTTATATTTACTGAATCTTATTTTACAGAATAAAAATATAAGACTTAGACTATCCAATAGTACATTTAATAAATAAAACCATCAAATCTCATGAGACTTATACCCTATTTCAAGAACAATATGAGAAAGACCTACAACCATGATTAAATTACCTCCCACTGGGCCCTTTCAACAACACATGAGAGTTGTAGGAGTTACAATTCAGAATTTGATTTGGGTGGGGTCACAGCCAAATGATATTATTCCACCCCTGTCCCCTCGCAAATCTCATGTCCTCACATCTCAAAACCAATTATGTCTTCCCAACAGTCCCCCAAAGTTTAACTCATTTCAGAATTAACTCAGAAGTCCACAGACTAGTGTTTCATCTGAGACAGGCAAGTCTCTTTTGCTTATGAGCCTGTAAAATCAAAAGCAAGTTAGTCGCTTTCTAGATATAATGGCAATATAGGTATTGGGTAAAAACAGCCATTCCAAATGGGAGAAATTGGCCAAAACAAAGGGGTTACAGGCCCCATGAAAGTCTGAAATCTAGCAGAGCAATCAAATCTTAAAGCTCTAAAATAATCTCCTTTCACTCCTTGTCTCACATTCAAGTTACTCTAATGAAAGAGGTAGGTTCCCATGGTATTGGGTAGCTCCACCTCTGCGGCTCTGCAGGGTACAGCCTCCCTCCTGGCTGCTTTCATGGACTGGTGTTAAGTGTCTGTGGCTTTTCCAGGTGAACAGTGCAAGCTGTAGATGGATCTATTATTCTGGGGTTTGAAGGATGATGACCCTCTCCTCACAGCTCCACTGGGCAGTGCACCAGTACGAATTCTGTCTGGGAGCTCCAGCCTCACAGTTCTCTTCTGCACTATACTAGCAAAGGTTCTCCATGTGGGACCTGTCCCTGCAGCAAACTTCTGCCTAGGCATCTGGGCATTTTCGTACATCCTCTGAAATGTAGGCTGAGGTTCCCAAACCTCAATTCTTGACTTCTGTGTACTCACAGGCTCAACACCACGTGGAAGTTGCCAAGGTTTGGGGTTTGCGCCCTTGAAAGCCACCACTCAAGTTCTATGATGGCCCATTTCAGCTATGGCTGGAGTGACTGGGATGCTGAGTGCCAGATCCCCAGGCTGCCCACCCTGGGCCTGGCCCACAAAACCACTTTTTTCTCCTAGGCCTATGGACCTGTAATGGGAGGGGCTGCCATGAAGACCTCTGACCTGCCCTGGAGACATTTTCCCCATTGTCTTTGGGAATAACATTTGGCTCCTTGTTACTTACAAATTTTTGCAGCTGGCTTCAATTTATCCTCAGAAAATGGAATTTTCTTTTCTATCACATTGTCATGCTGTACGTTTTTCAAACTTTTATGCTCTGTATTGTTGTTTTTAAACTGAGTACCTTTAACAGTACCCAAATAAACTCTCGAATACTTTTTTGCTTAGAAATTTCTTCTGCCAGATACCTGAAATTATCTCTTTAGTTCAAAGTTTTACAAATCTCTAGGGAAGGAACAAAATGCCACCAATCTCTTTGCTAAAACATAACAAGTGTCACTTTTGCTCCAGTTCCCAAAAAGGTTCTCATTTCTTTTTGAGATCACCTCCACCTGGACTTTATTGTCCATATGGCTATTAGCATTTTGGTCAAAGCCATTCAACTAGAAAGTTCCAAATTGTCTCACATTTTCCTGTCTCCTTCTGAACCCTTCAAACCCAACGTCTCTGTTACCCATTTACAAAATCATTTCCACATTTTTAGCTATCTTTAAAGTAGCACCCCACTCTATTAATACCAATTTACTGTATTAATTAGTTTTTACACTGTTGATAAAGACAAATCCAGGACTGGGAAATTTACAAAAGAGAGGTTTAATGGACTTGCAGTTTCACATGGTTTGGGAGGTCTCACAATTGTGGAAGAAAGCAAGGAGAAGCAAGTCACATTTTACATGGATGGCAGCAGGCAAAGAGAGTTTGGACAGGTGACCTCCTCTTTTTAAAGCCATCAAATCTCATGTGACTTATTCACTATTGCAAGAACAGCACAAGAAAGACCCGTCCCTACCCTCCATGATTCAATTACATACTGGATCCCTTCCCGGACTTGTAAGATTTCTGAGTTTTACAATTTAAAATGAGATTTGGGTGGGGACAGAGACAAAACATATCAGGTACTAATTATTGATCAGCCTCAAGGAAGAGGGCCAAAAGGCAAGTTGGCTTAAGGATTGCTGCTGATTACCCAGGAAGCCCACTTAAATTTTGTTTTATCGACCCTTAATTGACTTTATAAAATTTTATTTGGGAGAGTTTTAACCTCTTTCTGAGAAGACACAGCACATGACACTCCCAGACCCAACACAACTGCCTAATTCTGTTGACCTTTGAAAAGCCCAGTTACCCATGGTGATATGGTTTGGATCTGTGTCCCCACCCAAATCTCTTCTAATTGTGATTCCCAGTGTTATTGGTGGGTCATGATGGGAGGTTCTTGGATCATGGGGATGGGGTTATTTATTTATTTATTTATTTATTTATTTATTTTGCTTTAAGTACCAAGATACATGTGCCAAATGTGCAGGTTTGTTACATAGATATACATGTGCCATTGTGGTTTGCTGCACCTATCAAACTGTAACATAGGTTTTATGCCCCATATGAATTAGCAATTTGTCCTAATGCTTTTTCTCCCCTCCCACCTCTGACAGGCCCTGATGCGTGTTGCTCCTTTCTCTGTGTCCATGTGTTCTCATTGTTCAGCTCTCACTTATGAATGATAACATGTAGTGTTTTGTTTTCTGTTCATGTGTTAGCTTGTAAAGGATGATGGCTTCCAGGTTCATCCATGTTTCTGCAAAGGACATGATCTCATTCCTTTTTATGGCTCATCGTATTCCATGATGTATATGTACCACATTTTCTTTATCCAGTTTATCACTGATGGGCATTTGGGATTACTCCATGTCTTTGCTATTGTGAATAGTGCTGCAATAAACATGCACGTGTATGTATCTTTATAGCATAATAATTTATATTTTGGGGGGCATATACCCAGGAATGGGAGTGCTGGGTCAAGTGGTGTTTTTGGTTATAAATCCTTGAAAAATTGCCATATTATTTTCTACAATGTTTGAACTAATTTACATTACCACCAACAGTGTAAAAGCATTCCTATTTCTCCATAGCCTCTCCAGCATCTGCTGTTTCTTAACTTTTTGATAATCTCTATTCTGAATGACATGAGATGGTATATGCTTGTGGTTTTGATTTGCATTTCTCTAATAATCAGTGATGCTGAGATTTTTTTTTTTTTCTGTTAGCAATTTCTTTTTTTTTTTTTAATTTTTTATTGGATTATAGGTTTTGGGGTACATGAGCAGAGCATGCAAGACAGTTGCGTAGGTACACACATGGCAGTGTGCTTTGCTTTTCTTCTCCCCTTCACCCACATTTGGCATTTCTCCCCAGGCTATCCCTCCCCACCTCCCCCTCCCACTGGCCCTCCCCTTTTCCCCCCAATAGACCCCAGTGTTTAGTACTCCCCTTTCTGTGTCCATGTGTTCTCATTTTTCATCACCCACCTATGAGTGAGAATATGCGGTGTTTCATTTTCTGTTCTTGTGTCAGTTTGCTGAGGATGATGTTCTCCAGATTCATCCATGTCCCTACAAACGACACAAACTCATCATTTCTGATTGCTGCATAATATTCCATGGTGTATATGTGCCACATTTTTCAAATCCAGTCTATTATCAATGGGCATTTGGGTTGATTCCAGGTCTTTGCTATTGTAAACAGTGCTGCAATGAACATTCGTGTACATGTGTCCTTATAGTAGAACGATTTATAGTCTTTTGGATATATACCCAGTAATGGGATTGCTGGGTCAAATGGAATTTCTATTTCTAAGGCCTTGAGGAATCGCCACACTGTCTTCCACAATGGTTGAACTAATTTACACTCCCACCAACAGTGTAAAAGTGTTCCTTTTTCTCCACATCCTCTCCAGCATCTGTTGTCTCCAGATTTTTTAATGATCGCCATTCTAACTGGCATGAGATGATATCTCAATGTGGTTTTGATTTGCATCTCTCTTATGACCAGTGACGATGAGCATTTTTTCATACAATTGTTGGCCTCATATATGTCTTCTTTCATAAAGTATCTGTTCATATCCTTTGCCCACTTTTGAATGGGCTTGTTTGTTTTTTTCCTGTAAATCTGTTTGAGTTCTTTGTAAATTCTGGATATCAGCCCTTTGTCAGATGGGTAGACTGCGAAAATTTTTTCCCATTCTGTTGGTTGCCAATCCACTCTAGTGACTGTTTCTTTTGCCGTGCAGAAGCTGTGGAGTTTCATTAGGTCCCATTTGTCTATTTTGGCTTTTGTTGCCAATGCTCTTGGTGTTTTGTTCATGAAGTCCTTGCCTACTCCTATGTCCTGGATAGTTTTGCCTAGATTTCCTTCTAGGGTTTTTATGGTGCCAGGTCTTATGTTTAAGTCTTTAATCCATCTGGAGTTAATTTTAGTGTAAGGTGTCAGGAAGGGGTCCAGTTTCTGCTTTCTGCACATGGCTAGCCAGTTTTCCCAACACCATTTGTTAAACATGGAATCCTTGCCCCATTGCTTGTTTTTGTCAGGTTTATCAAAGATTGTATAGTTGTATGTATGTTGTGTTGCCTCCGGTGCCTCTGTTTTGTTCCATTGGTCTATATCTCTGTTTTGGTACCAGTACCATGCTGTTTTGATTACTGTAGCCTTGTAGTATAGTTTGAAATCCGGTAGTGTGATGCCCCCCGCTGTGTTCTTTTTGCTTAGAATTGACTTGGCTATGCGGGCTCTCTTTTGGTTCCATATGAAGTTCATGGTGGTTTTTTTCCAGTTCTGTGAAGAAAGTCAATGGTAGCTTGATGGGGATAGCGTTGATTCTGTAAATTACTTTGGGCAGTATAGCCATTTTCACAATATTAATTCTTCCTAACCATGAACATGGAATGTTTCTCCATCTGTTTGTGTCCTCTCTGATTTCGTTGAGCAGTGGTTTGTAGTTCTCCTTGAAGAGGTCCCTTACGTTCCTTGTGAGTTGTATTCCAAGGTATTTTATTCTTTTTGTAGCAATTGCGAATGGCAGTTCGCTCTTGATTTGGCTTTCTTTAAGTCTGTTATTGGTGTAGACGAATGCTTGTGATTTTTGCACATTGATTTTATATCCTGAGACTTTGCTGAAGTTGTTTATCAGTTTCAGGAGTTTTTGGGCTGAGGCGATGGGGTCTTCTAGGTATACTATCATGTCATCTGCAAATAGAGACAATTTGGCTTCCACCTTTCCTATTTGAATACCCTTTATTTCTTTTTCTTGCCTGATTGCTCTGGCTAGAACATCCAGTACTATATTGAATAGGAGTGGTGAGAGAGGGCATCCTTGTCTAGTGCCGGATTTCAAAGGGAATGCTTCCAGTTTTTGCCCATTCAGTATGATATTGGCTGTTGGTTTGTCATAAATAGCTTTTATTACTTTGAGATACGTTCCATCGATACCGAGTTTATTGAGGGTTTTTAGCATAAAGGGCTGTTGAATTTTGTGCTGAGCTTTTTGTCTTATGTTTGGCCACATAAATGTCTTCTTTTGAGAAGTGTCTGTTCATATCCTTTGCCCACTTTTTGATAGGGTTTTGTTTGTTTGTTTGTTTGTTTGTTTTTGCAAATTCATTTAAGTTCCTTGTAAATTCCAGATACTAGACTTTGGTCGGATGGGTAAATTGGAAAAAAATTCTCCCATTCTGTAGATTGCCTGTTTCCTCTGATGATAGTTTCTTTGGCTGTGCAGAAGCTCTTTTGTTTAATTAGATCCCATTTATCAATGTTAGCCTTTGTTGTAATTGCTTTTGGTGATTTCTTTATAAGATATTAGTTCATTTCTATGTCCTGGGGTTTGTTCTAGGGTTTTTATGGTTTGGGGTTTTACATGTGATTCTTTAATCCACATTGAGTTAAATTTTGTGTAAGGTGTAACAAAGAGGTCCAGTTTTAACTTCCTGCCTATGGCTATCCAGTTTTCCCAGCACCATTTATTAAAAATGAAATTTTTTCCCCAATGCTTGCTTTTGTCAGGTTTGTAGAAGATCAGATGGTTGTAGATGTGTGGTCTTATTTCTGAGGGCTCCATTCTGTTCCATTGGCCTATATATCTGTTTTGCAACCAGCCCATGCTGTTTTTGTTACTGTAGCCTTGTAGTATAGTTTGAAGTCAGGTAGGGTGATGACTTAAGCTTTGTTCTTTTTGCTTAGGATTGTTTTGGTTTTGCAGGCTCTTTTTTGGTTCCATGTAAATTTTAACATAGTTTTTTTTTTAATTTCTGTGAAGAATGTCAATGGTAGTTGGATGGGAAAAGGTATAAATTACTTTGGGCAGTATAACCATTTTCATGATATTAATTCTTCCTATCCCTAAGGATGGAATGATTTTCCATTTATTTGTGTCCTCTCTGATTTCCTTGAGCAGTGGTTTGTAGTTCTTGAAGAGGTCCTTCACTTCCTTTGTAAGCTGTATTCCTAGGAATTTTATTCTCTTTGTAGCAATTGTGAATATGAGTTAATTTGTGATTTGACTCTCTGCTGGTCTATTGTTGGTTTATAGAAAAATTTGTGATTTTTGCACACTAAGTATATATTCTGAGACTTTGCTGAAGTTGCTTACCAGCTTAAGGAGTTTTTGGTCTGAAACATTGGGGTTTACTAAATGTAGGATCATGTCATAGACAAAGGTAAATAATTTGACATTCTTTCTTTCTTTTTTTGATTTGTGTGAGATGGAGGCTTTCTCTTGTTGACCAGGCTGTAGTGCAATGGGGTGACCTTGGCTTACTGCAACCTCTGTTTCTCAGGTTCAAGTGATTCTCCTGCCTCAGCCTCCCAAATAGCTAGGATTACAGGCATGTGCCTGGTTAATTTTCTATTTTTAGTAGAGATTTCTCCAGGTTGGTCAGGCTGGTCTCAAACTCTCCACCTCAAGTGATCCACCTGCCTCAGCCCCCTAACCTGCTGGGATTACAAGCATGAGCCACTCCACCTGGCCTATTTCTTCTCTTTTGATTTGAATACTCTGTATTTTCTTCTTTTACCTGATTGCCCTGGTCAGAACTTCTAATATTATATTGAATAGGAGTGACAAGAGAGGTCATATTTGTCTTGTGCTAATTTTCAAAGAAAATGCTTCAATTTTTTACTCATTCAGTAAGATATTGTGTGTGAATTTGTTATAAATAGCTCTTATTATTATGAGATATCTCTATCAATACTTAGTTTATTGAGAGTTTTTAACATTAAGTGAGGTTGAATGTTATCAAAGGCCTTCTCTGCATATATTGAGATAATCATCTGGCTTTTGTCATTGGTTCTGTTTCCATTTATTGATTGCATATGTTTAACAAGTCTTGCATCCTAGGGATAAAGCCAACTTTATGTTGAATAAGCTTTTTGATGTGGTGCTATATTTGGTTTGCTGGTGTTTTATTGTGCATTTTTTTAACTAATATTCTTCGGGGATATTGGCCTAACATTTGCGTGTGTGTGTGTGTGTGTGTGTGTGTGTGTGTGTGTGTGTCTGCCAGCTTTTGGTATCAGGATGATCTGGCTTCATAAAATGAGTTAGGGAGGAGTCCCTCCTTTCCTTTTCAACTGTTTGGAACAGTTTCTGAAGAAATTATACCAGGTCTTTTTTGTAGCTCTGGTAGAATTAGGCTGTGAATCCATCTGGTCCTGTTCTTTCTTGTTTTTTTGTTTGTTGGTTTGTTTGTTTGCTTTTTCTTGGTATGCTATTTATTCCTTCCCCAATTTTGAAACTTGTTATTGATCTATTCAGGGATTCAACTTCTTTCTGGTTTAGTCTTGAGAGGGTGTATGTATCTAGAAATTTATCCATTTCTTCTAGGTTTTATTTTTGTTTACATAGGGGTGTTTATAGTATTATCTGAATGTAGTTTGTATTTCTGTGGGGTCAGTCGTGATATCCCCTTTATCATTTTTTATTGTGTCTATTTGGTTATTCTCTCTTTTCTTCTTTGGTACTCTAGCTAGTAGTCCATTTTATCTTTTCAAAAATAAAAGCTCCTTAACTCATTGATTTTTTGGAGCATTTTTCATGTCTCTATCTTCATCAATTCTGGTCTGATCTCAGTTACTTCTTGTCTTTTGCTTTTGGAATTGTTTGCTCTTGCTTCTCTAGTTCTTTTAATTGTGATGTTAGGGTGTCAATTGAAATCTTCCTTGCTTTCTGATGTGGGCATTTAGTGCTATAAATTTCCCTCTTAACACTACTTTAGCTGTATCCCAGAAATTGTGGCACATTGTCTCATTGTTTTTATTGTTTTCAAAGAATTTCTTGATTTCTGCCTTAATTTTATTATCTACCCAAGAGTAGTAATTTTGAAGCAGCTTGTTCAATTTCCATGTAGTTATTTGGTTTTGAGAGTTTCTTAATCCTGGGTTCTAATTTGATTGCACTGTGGTCCTTGAGACTGTTATTATTTCAGTTCTTTTGCATTTGCTGAGAAGTGTTTTAGTTCCAATTATGTGGTTGATTTTAGAATAAGTGCCATGTGGCACTGAGAAGAATGTGTATTTTGTTGTTTGGGGGTGGAGAGTTTTGTAGCTATCTATAGGTCCACTTGCTCCAGAACTGAGTTCAAGTGCTGAATATCCTTGTTAATTTTCTGTATTATTGATCTATCTAATATTGACAATGTGGTGTTAAAATCTCTCACGATTATCTTGTGAGAGTCTAAGTCCCTTAGGTCTCTAAGAACTTGTTTTACGAAACTGTGTGCTTCTGTATTGAGTGAATATATATTTAAGATATTTAGCTTTTCTTGTTTAAATGATCTCTTTACCATTGTGTCAAAGTCTTCTTTGTCTTTTTTGATCTTTCTTGGTTTAAGGTCTGTTTTGTCAGAGACTAGGATTGAAACCCTTGTTTTTTCTGCTTTTCGTTTTCTTGGTAAATTTTCCTCCATCCCTTTATTTTGAGCCTATATGTGTCTTTGCACATGAGATGAATCTCTTGAATACAACACACTGATAGGTTTTGAATCTTTATCCAATTTGCCAGTATGTGCCTTTTATTTGGGACATTTAGCCCATTTACATTTAAGGTTAATATTATTATGTGGGAATTTGATCCTGTCATCATGATGCTAGTTGGTTTTTTTGCACACTAGTTGATGATATTTTTCATAGTGTCTTTATGCTGTGGGTGTTTTCCAGTCTCTGGTACTGGTTTTTCTTTTCCATATTTAGTGCTTCCTTCAGAAATTTTTGCAAGGCAGGCCTGGTGGTGATAAATTCCCTCAGCATTTGCTTGTCTGGGAAGAATTTTATTTCTCCTTTACTTATGACTTAGTTTGCTTTTATATGAAATTCTGGGTTGAAAAGTCTTTTCTTTTTTTTTTTTCCTTTGTACTATTTATTTATTTATTTTTTAATTTTTTATTGGATTTTAGGTTTTGGGGTACATGAGCAGAGCATGCAAGACAGTTGTGTAGGTACACACATGGCAGTGTGCTTTGCTTTCCTTCTCCCCTTCATCCACATTTGGCATTTCTCCCCAGGCTATCCCTCCCCACCTCCCCCTCCCACTGGCCCTCCCCTTTTCCCCACACTAGACCCCAGTGTTTAGTACTCCTCTTTCTGTGTCCATGTGTTCTCAAAGTCTTTTCTTTAAGAATGTTAAACATTGTGCCCCAACCTCTTCTGGCTTGTAGGATTTCTGCTGAAAGATCTATTGTTAGTCTGATGGCCTTCCCTTTGTAGGTAACCCGACCTTTCTCTCTGGCTGCCTCTAACCTATTTTTCTTTATTTTGACCTTTGAGAATCTGATAATTACGAGTCTTGGGGTTGATCTTCTCGTAGAGTATCTTAGTGGGGTTCTCTAAATTTCCTGAATTTGAATGTTGTCCTGTCCTGCTAGGTTTGGGAAGTTCTCATGGATCATATTCCAAAGTGTGTTTTTTTCTAACTTGTTTCCACTTTCCCCATTTGTTTCAGGTACTCCATCATAATTTGGTCTTTTTATATAGTTCCATATTTCTCAGAGGTTTTGTTAATTCCTTTTCATTCTTTTTTCTCTAATCTTGTATGCCTGCTTTATTTCAGCAAGATAGCCTTTCATCTCTTATCTTCTCTCTTCCACAAGATTGATTCATGTACTGATGCTTGTGTGTGCTTCATGAAGTTTCTGTGCTGTGTCTTTCAGTTCCCTTAGGTCATTCATGTTTCTCTCTAAACTGGTTATTCTAGTTAGCAGGTCCTCTACCCTTTAATCAAAGTTCTTAGTGTCTTTGCATTGGGTTAGAACATGCTCCTTTACTTCAGCAAAGTTTGTTATTACCCACTTTCTGAAGCCTACTTCTGTAAATTCTTCCATTTCATCCTCCATACAGTTCTGTGTTCTTGTTGGAGATGTGTTACAATCATTTAGAGGATAAGAGGCACTCTGGCCTTTTGGGTTTTCAGTGTTTTTTTAATTGATTCTGTCTCATCTTCATAGGTTTGTCTAGTTTTGATTTTTGAGGCTGCTGACCTTTGGGTTAGGTATTTATGGGGATTTTTTTTGTTGATGTTGTTGTTGTTGCTTTCTGTTTGTTTGTTTTTCTTTGAATAGTCAGGTCTCTCTTCTGTAGAGCTGCTACAATTTGCTGGGGGTTTTCTTCAGGTCCTATTTGTCTGGTTTCCTCCTGCAACTGGAGATGTCACTTGAGGAGGCTGGATAACAGCAAAGATGGGTGCCTGCTTCTTCATTTGGGATCTCTTACCTCATGGGACACCAAAGTGATGCCAGTAAGAAGGCTTCTGTCTAGGATATCTGATAACCCCTGTTGGGAGGTCTCACCAGGATGGGTGGCATGGGAAGCAGAGCCCATTCAATGAAGTACTTTGGCTGTACTTCGGTGGAAGGTGTGTGCAGCTCTGGGGGGAAAGCCACTTGTCTGTGCTACCTGGATACCTCAGAGCTACCAAGAAGAAAGAATAAATCTGCTAGTCCACAGAAACTACAGCCACCCCTCCCCATAGGGGCTCAGTCCCAGGAAGAGCAGAGTTCTGTCCCTGATTCCCTGACTGGAGTTGGAGTTTCTGCAGGAAGGCCCTGCAGCTGCACTGTTGGGAGCTGTCCCTCACCCAAGAAGCTCAGATGGCTTATACAGCAGGCAGCTGCAGCGGTCATGATTGCCATCCCTTCTTCTGGAAACTTCACCAGCTTAGGTCTGTTTTAGCTGAGTGAGAATCCACACAGCTCCATGGTTGAAACCCAAGGTCCTGGTGGCACAGGCTCATGAGTGTGTTCTTCTGATCCATGGGTTGCACAGCTCTGTGGAAAAACCATAGCTTCTCATGCTGGGTAGCACTCTCACTCACCACCTCCCTTGGCTGGAGACTGGGGCTCCCATGCCCTGTATGACTCTTCAGGTGGGCTGCTGCACCACACTGCTCTTCCTTCCTCTCCATGGGTCACACTGGCCACCTTGTCAGTCCTAATGACAGAAGATGGATAACTTGGTTGCCGATGAAGGATTTGCACACTGTTTTGGATCTTTTCCATGGGATCCTCTGATGACCACTGCTTCTAGTCAGCCGTCTTTTCCCTACCCAATGGGTGAAATTTTCATGAATGATTCAGCACCATCCCTCCTATGGTACTGTTACTTGAGTGAGTTCTCATGATATCTGGTTATTTAAAAGTGTCTGGCACCTCCCCCATCTCTTTCTTTCTTCTGCTTTGGCCATGTAGGACATGCCTGCTTCTTCTTCATCTTGGCCATGATTGTAAGTTTCCTGAAGCTTTTCCAGAAGAAGCTGCTATGCCGTCTGTGCAGCATGCAGAACTATGCATCTCAGGTATTTCTTTATATCAACAGCAAGAATGGGCTGATACACTTAGGAATCCCATTTTATCTGTTGTCCAGGGGCGTATTTTAACAACTTATAAATTCTGATTATTGACAGAGAAAAAGTAGAAACCATTTCCATTGCTACATTTGATAATAACAAAGTCAAAGTAATTTATATGCATTAGTTACTTAAGCCCTAAATTTGATATAAAAATATGTTGGTAACTGGTTTGATTGGAAGACTTATGTGGAAAGAAAACATATAAAATGGGTAATAGACAAGTAGAAATCTGCTAATTACAGAGAAGGAAATAAAAATAGTTTACCACAAAATATATTATTTTCTTGACATATTTAAGATAATTATTCAGATTGACTGGAAATACAAGAATAGCTAAAAACCTGTCTTTTGTGGGGTAGATTTGCATCTGTAGTAAAAATCCAATTGATGTAGCCAGGTCTTCCTTTGTCTGAATTTAGGAATATTAACTGAGGGTCTGAAACTTTTAAAGGCCTGTGAAAACATTGCCCATCTATTGTCTCTGAGGACTGCCATCAGAGATGTTTCTTGATATGAAAAGACTATGTTTTCTAGCCAGGTCTCATCTTTCTCCTGTTCCCATAATCTGTTTTGTCACCATAACCTATTTTACTATGATGTAAACTTTCATCTTTCTGCAACCTCAAGATCATATAAACTTCTGCATCCTCTTTGAGGGGTCGTGGTAATCATTCTGTGATTCCTTTCCACCTTGTACTGTTAACTTTATATGTCTTTCCTTTTATTAATCTGCCTTTTGTCAATTGATTTTTCAGTGAACCATTAGATGATTAAGGGGAGGTTTTCCTGTGGTCCCTATAATATGTAGTGTATAAGACAGCTTTTATATTGCTCAAAGAGCTTTTGGATCAAAATTCCCTCCTGTCCCAGGGTAGATAAATAAACAAAGGTGGATGCCTGTTATTCACAAACAATTTAACTGTTTTAATAGTGTATTTATTGAGGCCCAATTCAAACACACTACACTACACTACACTACAGTACACTACACTATACTACTACTACACTACGATGTAATGACAGACAATATAATACAAAAAAGATCAAAGGCAGATTTGTCATCCAGACTTAAAACAATTAGTGCTATATGCATTAAACATCAGAAGTTAGATCAGTACCTTCAGTGGGTGTTTTTCATAAGACTTTGATATTAGATGAATGCCAGGATGTCTTGCCTTTCACAACTGAGCAAAATTAGTTAAGAAGACCAATTACTAAAGGGCTTAAATTGTCATGGAGATATAATGATATGTGATTGAATAAAACTCAGGAGACATTCTTTAAGCCTTGCAAGTAAAGTTCTTAATTAAAGGTCATGGGCCCCCTGAATTTAAGATCCTGTTTAGGCTTGGATTGGGTAAGGATTCATATAAAACTACCAATAAGATTTACATTGTTAATTATTTAAAATTTAAACAAAAACATGACAAATCAGTATTTGACTAAAAATTTTTTTCATTGCTAAGATTATGATTTGTTGTTTTTTGTATGGTAAATTCAAAAGTTATTTCTCTAATGCAAATAATGTGCTGACTTAAAAAAAAACCAGCAATTCTGTTATTCTGTTGTAATTCTGATAATTACTTTTTTATTTTACTATGGACTTACTGGATATTTAGACTACTGAAACTTGCACTCCAAAAGGTAAAAACAGTTAGAAAATTGTAACATCATTATTCTGTGATAACACAGGAGGGAGATCACAAGGGCAAATACAAATGAAAATAAAGTCTTAATCTTTCTTCTGATAATAAGGGAAGATACTTTCACCCCTCCCTGTTCTTAGAGCATTTACTATTGAAAATCTGTAGTTTTAAGCTTTTTGTTTGTCTGTTTGAAATATATGTAATTTTTTTTCAATAGCTAAATAAGCCTATTGCCAACTTTAAGACAGTCAACTGTCTTTCTCAAAGGCCTGGGAACCATCTATTTGATATGGAAATATTAAGGAAGAGAGTGTCCTTATCTCCAAGTTTCTGAGGGAGAGTAAGAGCATAACTTCAGCTGGCACCTCATTCCACATTGCAAAATTACTCACTTGTCATGAAAGATACAAGAAGTTTATTTTCCTTTGGATAAAGCCAAAGCACTAACATAGATGGACACACCAACCACTAAATGAGTTTAGAAAAAACTGTGTGACAAATGGTACTTTCAAGTTCTCTTTATTAAAGAATAGTGATTGTTTATCTTGAGAATATGCACATCATGGTGTATTAGCCAGAGTTCTTCTCAGAAACAGAATCAATATATAAAAAGACTTATTATAAGGAATTGGCTCATGTGATATATGAGGTAACAAGTCCCCAGATCCATATTAGGCAAGTTGAAGACCCAGGATAGATGGTGTTGTAGTTATAATCTGAGACTGAAGTTGGAGAACCAAAATAATTGATGATCTAGTTTCGGTCTGAATGCTGGCAGGCTCAAGACCAGGAAGAGCTGATGTTTTAGTTTCAGTCAAAAAGCAGGAGAAGCAAAGAAAGAAACCAAAATTATGCCCCAGCTTAAAGGCAGAGAGACAGGAGGAACTTCCTCTTACTTGTGTGAGGGTCAGCCTTTACTTAATATTCTGGTTTCTTATATTAAAGCCTTAGTGGTTCTTTATGTTAAAGCCTTACTGATTTGATGGAATCTACACACATTAGGGAGGGCAACCTGATTTAGTAAATCTACTAATTCACGTATTAATCTCATCCATAAACTTCCTTATAGACACAGCTAAAATAATGTTTTACCAAGTGTCTGGGCACATTTGGCTTAGTCAAATTGATACATTAAATTACTTATCACAAATACGTTGCATTCTGTTTGGTGATGAAAAAATGAGGTTTTTATTTCTAACTCTGCCTTTTCTTAGGGGATTGCCTACGACGTACATCAAATTATTGTTTAATGTTTAATTAATAATAAAATTATGTTCTTTCTTTTTTACCTTTATGGAGAGTTTTCTTGGTTAGAAGAAGATTTTGGTTTAATTATATTTTCCCAACAACATATATATGAGATTATTTCTGATCTTAATTTACCCTATTGATCTATAAGAGTGTCTTGGCTTAATTACTGTAGTTTTCATTGTCCTTTGTTATATCTGCTAGAGCAAGTACTCTTAAGTTGTCCTTCAAGAGTTCCCTGGCTTTTTATTTAATTCTGCATATATTTATATATATTTTAATATATATGGAAATTTTAATTTGCATATATTTATATATGGTCTTCATTTTTTACCATTTACAAAATTAAAAACAAGAATACCTATATGTAATTTTATGGAGACAACATCTCTTTAAATAAATTAGGGGAAAATTGACCTATTTTAAGTAATGCTTCCGGTAATCCATGAGCATGTAGTAATCTTTCTACATTACTATTTTAAATATATTGATTTTTTTTACTTTAGAACAAAAGTTCTTTAACATAACTTATCTTTTCTATCCTATTGCAGTCATACACCACATAATCATGTTTTGATCTACAACAAACCACATATAGAGCTGTGATCTCATAAGACCATAATGAAACTAAAAAATTCTGATTGCCTACTGCCACTGTAGCCATATTAATTTTAAGCACAATGTATTACTCACATGTTAATAGTAATGCTGATATAAACAAACCGGTTGTCTTGCCAGCAGTAAAAATTATAACGTGTACAATTATATACTGTGCCTAATGCTTGATAATGATAGTAAATGACTATGTTACTGGTCCATGTATTTTTATTTTTTGTACTATTATTTCATTGATCCTCAAAGCTACATAATAACACACAATATATTTAATCATTCAAACAATGAAGAATATTTTTTGTTTGTTTTCAGTTTGGGGCTTGGGAAATAACAAAAAGATACACATACTGCTTTCTGCCCTGACTAGTTGGCATAGAGATCCTAAAACTTTGTAGTTTCCTGAGCTACGGTGCTAGAAGAATCTTCTGTTTTAATGTTTCATCTCTGCCCCAGTTACTGAGCTCCCAATATTCTTGTAAATAGAGGTGCTCAGAGAATGCTTTGTCCTAATATGTGCTCCTTCTCTCTGATTCCTGATACAAAACTTCTAAATCCCTTGGCATTTTCTGGGTGATTGGAACATCATCTCTTGTCATGATGATGGTCTCCTGAAAAGCCTCAGGTTGGGTGCTGGTTGACAGAGAAACATGTGATTAGAGGGTTGAAAATTTTAGCCCCACCCCCCTGACCTCCAAAGAGAAAAAATGGGCTAAGAGTTGAGTTTATAATCAATGGACAGTGATGTAATGAAGCCTCCATAAAGACCCAAAAGGATAAAGTCCAAATGGCCTTCCAAAAAGATGGACATGTGGAGATTCCTTTAGGGTAGCAGAGCAGGCATGGGAGCTCTATGTCCTTTCCCATATGTCTGTCCTATGTGTCTCTTCACCTTGCTGTTTATATGTATCCTTTATGTATTCCTTACTAATAAATTGATAAATATAAGGAAAGTATTTCCATGAGCTGTGGTGTACCATGCTGCCAAATTAATCAAATCCAAGGAGAGAGGGTTGTGAAAACTTTGATTTATAATCAGTCATTAAGAAGCATGGGTCACCACCTGCGTTTGCAAATGGTATCTGAAATGGGTGGGCAGTCTTGTGAAACTGAGCTCTTTACCTGTGGGATCTGATGCTATCTCCAGGTAAATGGTGTCAGAATTGAATTTGAGGGCATCCAGTTGGTATCCACTTGGAAATCTCCTGGAGAATTGCTTGGTTTGTTGGGGGATGGGGTAATGGGGGAAACCCACATATCTGGTGTCAAAAGCATTGGGGTGTCTATGTGAGAGTAGAGAATAGGAAAGAAACTACCTTTTGCTTTTCAATCTTTAAGAAAGCTATTAGGACTAGTGATGCTATTAATATTATTGTACATGTCTTTTGTAAATATATAGACATGTTTTGGGGTAATATGTATCTAAGAGTGCAACCACTGGGTAATATATTACAGCCATGTTAGAAACCACTAAATATTTTGTCCAAACATGTTGTGTCAAATTACATAACAACAGCATTGTATAACAATACTAGATGCTTCACCTACTTTACAATACTATACTATTTCTTTTTTCTTTTTTTTTTTTTTGAGACAGAGTTTCACTCTTGTTACCCAGGCTGGAATGCAGTGGTGCAATCTCGGCTCACCGGAACCTCCGCCTCCTGGGTTCAGGCAATTCTCCTGCCTCAGCCTCCTGAGTAGCTGGGATTACAGGCACACACCACCATGCCCAGCTAATTTTTTGTATTTTTAGTAGAGACGGGGTTTCACCATGTTGACCAGGATGGTCTCGATCTCTTGACCTCATGATCCACCCGCCTAGGCCTCCCAAAGTGCTGGGATTATAGGCGTGAGCCATCACGGCCGGCCCTATACTATTTCTTAATCACCACATCAGCTGCATTATTATCAATGTGAAAATTAAAACAATATTTTTATAAAAATTGAATATCTCTATTGACATTAATAGATCAGAAGACAAGCTCTCAGACATCATGGATTGGAGAAAAACTGTAAATTGACAAGTACAACAAAATTTACATATGAATCAAAGCAATGACACTTAAGGATTTAATTATATTTGAAGAATTTTGCAAGTTGGTTATAAGTCATAGACACATTTTTAAATTTTTTTTTGTTTTTAGAATTGGGTCCTTGCTCTATCACCCATGCTGGAGTGCAGTGGTGTAATCGTAGCTCATTGCAGCCTCAAACATCTCAGCTCAAGGGGTCCCCTCCTCTCATACTCCCAAGTAGTTGGAACTTCATGCGTGGCCCACTATGCCCAGACTGATCTATATTTGGATACAGCAAATTTTACATGGAGTTTGAATAACAGATGTCATTATCAATGTTATTTTAATATTGAGATATTTGAATTATGTAGAGATATGGCCTCATTCTTAATAATGTCTATTTATGTTTTTACAATGGGACCATTTCATGTAATAGCTTACAAATGAATCATAGGCAAAATATATTTTGTGGTTAACTTGTGGTTCTCCCATACATAAACTCTATTTTAAAAGTTTTATTATAAAGAACTGTAATATGGAAAGATATCTTCATAATTCTGAGATTTTTAGTTTTTGACAAAGAGATACTTAAGACTGCTTTCTACTTGAAATATTTATATATCTGTTTAACAAAAGGTCTTCAAGTAATTAGGGTAATTCAAATGAAACCCAAAGTAAGATATCACCACATAAACATTAGGAATAGTAAAAGTCCTATACAAAAACAACAACAAAAAATCACAGATTATTGTGTCTTAGAAAATAGTTGCGACAAGATTTTCCATGGCACATGCTTTTTCTGCAGCCTGCTGCATTTCTGTCATTGACAACTGGATGAATATGTTTCCAGTCCTTGAATCTGTGTAGGAGTCAGACTATTGCAAAAAGCATATTATATGATCTCCAGGCTTAGTTCATAAAAGGTTAAATGTTTTCTGTCTTGTCGCCATGGGAGACTACCTTGGTGAGCAAGACCCAAGCACCATGTCATGAGAAAATCCACAGCACTTCCAGCATCCTTATGTATGTATTCTGTCTGATATTCCCAGGTGTGAGCCCAGCAGAAATTCAGCATCAATTCCCAGGTATTTTTTCTGTCTGATAGTCCCAGTTGTGAGCCCATCAAAAATATAGCATTAACTCCCAAGTATTTGGGTGAGTTAGCCTTCAAAATGACTTCTCAATCACAGCTTGACTGTAATTGCATGGGATAACTCCCATGATAAATGCCTAGCCAAGACCTATCAACCTCAAGAACTGTCTTACAGAATAATAAAATACTTTTTGTTTTACCTACCATGTTTTGGGAAGATTTGTTGTCTACAAGTGATAATCAGAACAAGTGTTTAGAAAATGTAGAAGAATAAAACTCATAAATTACCAATAAAAAAGCAAAGTAATCTCATGGCTATGGAAAATATTTTAGCATCATCAAATATATTTTAAGATACCAACATCTAGGATTCAGTATCCCATTGCATGAAATATATGCTAAAAACAATTGTGCATATGTTTATTATAGATACTAGCATTTTCAAATAAGCTTTACTAATTCTACCTAAAAATGGAAATAACCTAAGTTCAAATCAACAATAGAATACATACACAATTTGTAGAATAATATAATGAAATTCTGTGATGAAAAATTGGTTAATTGCAACAATGGATGAACTTTTCAAATATAATATTAGCTAAAGAAAGTAGATTCAAGAACCATGCAGCATAATTTTATTCATATGAATTTGAAAAGTAGCAAAGATAATTTATGTAATTTAGGGTGAATACATAAGTGATTTTAGTAACTAAGGCAACTGTTGTTTTATTATGCAATAGCACCAAATAAACCTAATTTATTAAGTGAAAAAAAATCAATCACATTCTTACAAATAAAATAATTGCCATATTTTTAGTCTCAAAACTTGTATGCTTTCTTTATTGTAATAGAGTGTAACTAAACCAGGTATAATTTGAATATGTATATTATCATATTCTGAATAGTAATGAAATTAAAATATCATTTAAAATATTTTACCCTCTATCTAAATGTACTATGCCCATGGCAGAGACTTCTTGAGATTCCCCAAATATCTCTTTTTTCATTTTCCTGATGAATAAGAAATTACCTTAAAATTATGCAACTTGAAGTAACAAATAATATTGTGTCAGTTTCCATGGGCCAGAGAGGCAGGCGGTCTTACCTGAATTGTCTGTTTCTGAGCCTCTCATAAGGCTTCAGTTAAGGTGCTGGCTGGTTACAGCTGTCTTCATAAGGCTGGACAGAGAGTCTTCTTTTAAGCTCACTTAAGGTGGTTGTTGTGGTGATTCAGTTCCTTGTAAAATGTCGACTGAAGGATGCTCTCAATTACTTGCCACTCAGACAAGTAAGCAGCCCCAGAAGATAATGCATTTTGCTTCATCAGAGAAATAAGTAAAAGAACACGAGAAAGAAACACCCAGACAAAGTTACCATCTTTTATAACCTAATCTCTCAAGTGTTATCCTGTCACTTTTGTCATATTCCGTTTATTAGAAGTAGAGTGATTAGTTCCATATAAGGAGACTGAGATAACTTTTGTCTCTACTCTCAGGATGCATATGATCCAGTAGTAATTGCAGGTGGGTATTGTAATTTTGGACTCAGCAGCAATAGAGAGGTTCAGTTTTCTTACATTTAGTAAAATATTTACCATTCTATAGAACAACAAAAGAGGTTAGAACAAAAAACAAGCATTACAAAGATAGTAACTGTTACGTATTTTTTAGTATATTAAAAAATTTCCTTTGCAACTTTTTAAAAGCTTTTAAAGAGCTAAACTCACACACACACACACACACACACACACACATACATGTGAACTAATAGGGTTAGGTTTGTTTCATAGAGGTTCGGGTGGTTCATTTTGCTTATTGTTGTGGTTGTTGTTTTGTTTTATCTTTACTTAAAATGGCTGTTTCTTCTGTCTCTATGTTAAATAATATGAAGAAACAAAATTTCCTGTTCTTGTGTTAAAATGTCATGTCTGTGACCAAATAAAGGAATATTAGTAACTATGTTATATAGTACCAAAACTGAGCAATTAAAAATTGTCTAACTGTAATAGAACATACTTGCTCCTGGGAAATGTCTGTGAGTTAAATGTCTTTCATATAGAAATTACAGGTTGCCCATAAAGGGTCACTAGCCTCACTGTGCTCACCAATATAAAGTTATTATGTAATAAACATCTCAGACCCTAAAATTCTACTCATCTTTCCCCAGTCTCAGCATTTTGACATCCGCTAAGTACATACTCAGATTTGTCTCCCATACAAATGTTATCTAGTAAACTTTGCTTTGCTCCATCAACAGTTTTTTTGGTGGTCTTCTGAAAGGTTGATGGTCTTGTTACTTTCCATATATTCTTGTCCCTAAAACAAGCAATCAGGTACTGTAATAATCAATTAGCTCAGTCATTATAAGCAGACATTTCCTATTATGACACACATACATACACATTCACGGGCAAATACACACACAATCAAAGTTGCCTGGGGTTTACAAAACATAATTTTTGCTTCAATTTGCTCAGAAAGGAAGGACAATTTGTAGAATTTGTAATCATAGATATTATTATCATTCCATTTACTTCAGATTGTGTGATTATTTTTCTACACATAAAATGATAATTTTACAGGTTGCAACAAATATTAAATGTTAGATTGAGGAGACTAAGATCCAGTTTAATGTAATGAGACAAGACAAACTTTTGTGGCAAAAGCATTAAAATTACACTGGAAAATGCAGGGTTTCTTCTCTATCATCTAATTCGATATTGAAAATCTCAAGTACTTTTGATCTTCCTTTGGGTTTAATGATACCTAAACAATTTGAGGATATGCCTACTAATATACATTGAGCTAGAAACAGATGTAAAAATGATATCTCTTGATTAGTGACTGTGATAATTCACAATCACATGGATATACATAAACCTATTTTTAGTACATCTTAGTACCTTTCAACTTATTTCCTTTTTCATACTCTCCAAGAATAAATGACAAATCAAAACAAAATTTTTAAAAATGTGTTTTTTAACAAAATATCTTTTGTACTAAATATTCTCTGAAAGAGTTGATCATTAAACATGTTACCAGTTTCCTATTAGTGTCAAAAGTAGAATAACATTAGTGGTAGCCAACTAGACAAAAATGAGAGCGCAATCCACAAAACATACACACAGAAGAAACAGGGAATTACTACAATTAATGGAGTAAGAAATATGGAGGAACTTGGTGTCTGAGAACAGTCTCTACAACACCACAGGCGGTAGTTCTGTTTGTACCTGAGTATCCCTTTATCAACAAATGTTCTAAACTGAACAGCTGGAGATAAGTAAAAATGCCCTAAGAATTTATACGTCTTTTATTCTCTTTTTGAATATCTTAATAACTCTTTTCTAATTCATAATGTAACTAGAGGTCTGAGTCTGTTCCAAAATGTTTCAATGACACTAATTATTTCTGAAATTTCCAAGTGAGAAATTTCAAACAAAACTTCTAGGTGGTGCTCATTAAACCTGTTTTTAACCAGGTTCTTTAGCATCCTCAACAGATCAAGATATATAGCATGCTGGTTAGAGAACCACAGTGCACAATAGGTGAGCCTCATAGAGTTTATCATTTCATGTGCCTGTTCTCTTTATTTTCAGAGAACAAAAATAAATTAACATATGTACAACATAGAAAAATGAACGAAATAATAAACCTTCAAAACGTACTTCAAGGATCTTATACAAACAATAACGTCTTTTCTACTTGAAAGCCTATTGCTGAACAGATAGGGAATTTTAAGATTGAAAAGCTTTTGTAAAATCTAGTCAAAGATGATATGCATTTATCTTACAAATGTGTAGCATAATTGTTTATTTGAAAAGATGTTTGTTAATGATAATGTTCCCAAACATCAGCCTATAATTGAAATTCCGTTGAGAGAATTATTTTTAAACTCTAGCTTCTTTATGAAGTTAAATATTTTCATAAGTATTTTTAATTCTCTCTTCATTTTTGAAGGATTAAAAGCATATATTTTAAAATATCATTATTTTTAACCACTTTAATTGGCTACCAACATACTGTTGGTATAGTTTATCATTACTAAAAATGTTTGATTTGGGGAAGTCCCATATTGTATCATGAGCTTCTAGATTTGAGCAGAGAGTATTATTATACTTTAGATATTCTTCACATTGTTATTATAAATACACAAAATATGTTAAAGAATATTCTACAAGACACAATTATTACTTCAGTGATATCTCTCTTCATTTATATCACTTTTTTATGAGTGACTTAAATTCTTTAATGCTTTAGTGTATATTTTACTATTCATTTTTGAATAATTCCTAAATATGAAACATTTTTAAATAAATATTGTTTGTATTTCTTTCTGAAACACTGATATTTTCACCTTTTGATAAATAAATGTTGGTGTTTAAATCAATTTTAATATGTCATATGGTGATAGTTCAATTAGTTGCCTGTAGTTGCCTGTGCCAAATTTAAAAATTCTAAGTACAAGTCATACTATGGTAGAAGCCAGTATTATAATCAATTTTGGAAAATATTTTAAAAAACAGATGTTTTGATTTTTTTCTGTTTCCCACATAATGTTTATGAAGGTGAATTGTGAGAAGTGGAATATAAGACTGCGTAATAGCTATCTAGCGATCTATTCATTAATCAATCAATCTCTATGATCTATTCATCTATCCATCTACAGAGAATTTATTAGGCAATTTTTTGTTTGTAACCTCATTTGAGATTTTCTTATTTAAAAAAGTACTTGGGTAAATGAAAGTGAATTATCATATAAAATATTATTGAATGCATAGTGAAACTATTATACTATTAGAGTTGTGATTGGTAAGATCATGTAACAATATGACAAGCAAAAACAGTACCCTGCATCATATTTAATGTAACATATTCATTGTGGATTTTTGAAGTTAGACAATTGCAACAGGGTCTAATATGCACTATGAGAATACATGATGTCAAAATCCTGTTTTTCAATCTTTTATTATCACATCACATATATATAATTTTAAGGGCATTTTATGTAGCATATGGTACAAAATGGTTTTTAAAAGCATTTTCAAGACACAGTCAGGTTTTCTTTTCTTTTTTTCAGAGATAGGGTCTTGCTATGATGCCCAGGCTGGCCTCAAACTCCTGAGCTCAAGCAATCTTTCCGCATTTAGCCTCACCAAGTAGCTAGGACTAAGGTGCATGCCACTTTAAAATAACTTCCCACTTCTTACACTCAACAGTGATTCAAAGTAAGCCATTTGAGTTTACAAATGCCTTATTAAATAACGCACCATTACTCATAACACAGTATATACCTAGCATCTATTGAGTTTTACTATGTGTTAGACACTATCCTACAGCGATTTATGAATATTTATTTCTTACAGAAACTGAAGAATAGACACTATTTTTATCACTCTAGTTTATAGACAGGGAAACAATAGAAAGTTTTGAAATCAGGCAGCTCAAGGGCAAACATGTTGTTTTTAACCAAAACATACTCATAGCTTTTTAAGTTTAAAAGCTTAGTATTATTTTAAATGTGAGGGTAATAGACAAACTAAATTCAAAACACCTCAGTCATAGTTTAAAATCCAGATACATGGCTCCCAAAACGTCTGTACTAAATTAAAATATTTGACGCAACTAAGGACCATTATTTTAAATTAAGCTCCCATGGATTCTTGATGTATTCTAAAATTTAAACATTACATTGATCTGTTATGTAAGATGTATTTCATTATGTTACCCAAATCCACCACAAACTAATTCATTTCCATGAATACATGACTCCAGTTCCTATTTTATATCTGTATGTTTTTAGTGGCACTTTTGTTTTCACATGTGAAATTTCCTTCTCATAACTATTTAAAATTTACTTTGGTGCCACTGTGAGTTGCATTGCTAAGTGAAAAAAAATCATAATTTTGTCTTTATAATAATATATTGCTTTTTATCCTCATACACTATGATGTGTAACTAGGAAAAGCAAAACCAAATGACTATTTGAGGCTATAGAAAATACATATCTAAAATAAAATAATTTCAATGATAAGTAAACACGCTACAAAATTAGTTTAGTAACACTGTAATTACAATGAGTTAACTCTATTTGATATACATCAAATTGAATGCTCAAGATCTCTTCTTTCAATGCATGTGTAGAAAATCACGCACATATCCTGTTAAAATACAAGTATTTCTCATAATGTTTAGAGTTTAATGTTCAAAATAAAATTAGAAATATTTGAGGTTAGAAAAATTTTATGGACCATTCACCATTGAACAACACAAACTTGAAATACACAGAACCACTTATATATAGATTTTCTTCCACAGTGTGTTGGATAATATTTTCGAGATCTGCAACAATTTGAAAAACCCATAGACGAATCATATAGCCAAAAAGATATCAAAAAAGTTAAGCATATGAATGCATACAATATATGCAGATACCAATCTATTTTGTCATTTACTAATATAAAATAAAAATATGCACAAATCTATTATACCAAGTTAAATTGTATCAAAACTTATGCACACAAATACAGACTACACATGTCATGCTTTACAGTTGAGAGAAATGTAAACAAATGTAAAGGTGCAATATTAAATTGTAACTGCATAAAATTTACTATAGTTCATACCAGACTATTGTAAGAATTTCTGTAGCTACCACCTGTTGCTATTGTGTTGAAATCAAGTGTTGAACATACCATTTAAAACACTGTGTGACACTATTTATCTCCACATGAGCTGTTCATCTCTCCAGTAAGTTGTGTATAGCAATAAAATGTGATCTGTTGCATTTCTATCATATTTCTTTTTCTGTTTAATGCACTACCATATGCCTTAAATAACACCATGGGACCTATATGAAGTGCAATTAATGATTCGGGAAGTCTCCCAAGAAGCAGAGAAGTCATGACATCACCATACAAAGTTAAATTGCTTTATTTGTACTATACATTGAAATCTGCAGCTCCAGTCTCCCACCATTTTAAGGTAAAAGAATCCGGTGTAAAGACCATTATTATTATTTACAAATGGACATTCATGAAGTCATCACTGCAGCTATGTATGCCAGCAGACATGAAAACGTTGCACATTTTATAAAATGCCTTTTTATCTTGCACTGAAAATGCAGTTTTTATATGGATACAAAATTGGTGTGAGTAAGGTATGCTTACAAACTAATATGAATTAAGAAAAAGTAAAGTCATCATATGACAACTCAAAGCAAAAGAAAGGCGACCAATGTAAAGTTGGAGAATTTAATGCCAGCAGAGGACGGTTTGATACTTTCAGAATGAGGTTTGGCTTTTTAAAAAATAGCAAGATAACAAGAGAAGCAGCTTCTTCTGATCAAGAGGCAGCAGAGAAGTTCACAGATGGCAGTAAAAAAGTTATTAAAAGAAAGAATATTTGTCTAAGTAGATTTCTAATGCTGATAAGAATACTCTATTTTGGAAAAAAGCCACAAAGGACATTTTTAGTAAGAAAGAGAAATCAACATGAGGAATTAAGGCAGGAAGGAGTAGGTGAACTTTACTGTTTTAAACAAATGCGATTGCGTTTATGATCAGAGCTACCCTTATCTATAAAGCTGAGACCTCTGAAGCCTTCAAAGGAAAACATAGATGCCAGCATCCAGTCTTTAAGCTGTACAACAAGAAGGCCTGGACAATGAGGACTTATTTATTTATTTATTTTTGTTTGGTTCCATATATGTTTTGTCACTGAAGTCAGGAAGTATTTTGCCAGTAAGAGACTTTCTTTTAAAGTTCTTTTGATAGTGGACAAAGTCCCTGGCCTTCCAGAAACTCAGAAGTTTAACGTGGAAGGTATCAAAATGGTCTACTTGCCCCAAACACAATGTCTCTAATTCTACCTCCAGATCAGTGGCCAAAGAATCTCTGAGTCTCATTACACACATATTCTGTAGAAATGACTGTCAATGCTATGGAAGAAAAACCAAATAGAACATAGTAAAAATCTAGAAGGTTTACATCATTTAAGATGTCATTGTTCTTACAGAAAAACCTGTGAAAGTCATCAAGCCTGAAGCAAAGATTTCTGCTGTAGAAAACTGTGTCCAGATGTTGTGCATGACTTCACAAGATTTATGAAAGAGCTGATTAAGAAAAACATGAAAGAGATTATGAATATGGCAAAAAAAAGGTGAGGCATTTTAAAATATGGATCTTGTAGACATTCTAGAATTTGTAGACATAACAATAGAGCAATTAATAGAAGATGACTCACTGGAGAGGAGTGCTTCCAAACTAGTTTCAGACAATGGAGAGGAAGACGTAAACGAACTGACATTAGACAGTCTCATTGTTCATTTATTCAGGATTGCTTTGGACTTTTTACAACAATAATTAAATAATTATTCCAATTATTCAGGATTACTTTTGACATTTTTAAAATATGGACCCTTCTATGAGGCATGCACTGTAAGCTAAGGCAAATGATTAAAGAAGGATTGGAACTGTATTAAAAACATTTTTAAAGAGAGAAGCAAAAAAGACAAGAATTACAGTGTATTTCCATAAAATTAAAGTGAGTGTGCCTTCCTCTCCTGCCTCCACTTCCACTTCCTTCACCTCTTCCATCTCTGCCACCCTTGGGAGAGCAAGATCATTCCTCCTCCTCCTCCTTTTTCTCAGTCTATTGGTTATGAAGACAATGAGGGTGAAGGTCTATATTTCCACTCAATGAAGAGTAAATATATTTTTACTTTTTTATGATTTCCTTAATGTTTTATTTTGTCTTCTTTTATTGTAAAAATACTGTATTTCATACATATAAAAATATGTGTGGACTGTTTTGTTATCAATAAGGTTTCCAAACAACAACATAGTAGTAGTAGTTAAGTTTTCAAAGAGTCAAAATTTATACACATAATCCAATTGCATGGGGCAGTGGGTGCTCCTAACACCTGCATTGTTCAAGGGTCAGTCATATTTCAGGGAGTTATATATGCATGCAGCACTCAAAATATCTACAGTTATTTAGGGGATGCAACAGACAGGTGGTATTTAGAAGAGGAAGAACAAAACTCATGACTCATCTTTGAGTTGCGATGAGAGCACAAATAGATAAACCTCTGTTTGTATCTAAATCAAATGCTTTTTTCTTTGTGTGACTTTGCCTACACATCTGAAGAAGTAATATTGGAAAAATTTACTTCGATAAAATATATCAATCAAGAAGCAAAAAAACAGGCTGTTTTATTCACTGGTTTATTGCATATATCAACACAGGCAAATAATAAAACCTCCCTCAATCTCGATTATGTTATATGCAAAATGTATGGCAACATATACTCAATGTGTTAAGATTATTATAAAATAAAATAAATATATGAAAACATCAGAAATCTATAGCACTATGAAAGTGCTGATTAAATATGAGGTCCAGAGATAATAATTTAAATATTTTGGCATATTCTCTTTGGAAATAAATGGAGGATAGAGGGGTGTAACAGTAATTAAAATATTATAAAATTATAGACAATGGTGTAGGTTAATATTTACATACAAGTATTTATCTCATATATTACAAAAATAATGGGTTAATTTATGGCTTAAAACAACAATCATTATCACTCACAACTTGAAATTGTTAATTTGTATCCTCTGGACTCATCCAGACTTATATAGATATCTGCAGATTAGTTAGGATTTTATTGACCTGATTTGTTTGAGTTTGTTGGCTCTTCCAGGGCTACCTGTCCCCCATTCCTCTCATCTCAGTCATTTCAAGCACTCCCTTCCCTTGAAAATAATGACAGCATGTGAATAAAAATGAAAGACTCGAAGCCAATTAAGCACTAGAGTCAGATTTGACAGCACTGTAACTGTCACCTCATTCTGTTAACTAAATTTTGATACAGGGTAAATCCCAAAGACTAAGAAGGGATATGCCTGAAATGTAAAAGAATAACTAAAACCACATGTAGCAGAAATACATACTAGAATGGTAGGGGGAAAGCAGTCAATAATACAATTATCAGCTGGGTGAGGTGTCTCATGCCTGTAATCCCAGAACTTTGAGATGCCAAGGTGGGTGGATGACCTGAGGTCAGGAGTTCGAAACCAGCCTGGCCAAAATGGGAGTGAAACCCCATCTCTAGTAAAAACAACAACAACAAAAAATTAGCTGAGTGTGGTGGTGGGTGCCTGCGCCAGGCAATTGGGAGGCTGAGCCAGGAGAATCCCTTGAACCAGCAGGTGGAGTTTGCAGTGAGCAGAGATCACGCCATTGCACTCCAGCCTGGACAAGAAGAGTGAAGTTTCATCTCAAAAACCAAAAAACACAAAGATAATACTAGTGTTCAACATAAATAAATTTTATAATATATAAATGTCAGAAAAATTAGTAAGAACTAACCCTTTTAATCTATGATTCATCTTGCAGTATTGTTTGTCTTTGTTATGCAGAAAGTTTAATAGCTACAAAATTAGTCTGAATAATGATTTTACATTTTGATATGGTATTGGGCCTTTATGCATTGCACCACTTTTCAATATGCAATGATTCTACATACAACATTGTGTCTTTAATTAATTTTTTTTTATATCAATAGCTGTTTTTCATTTCCTCATGCTTCCATTTCTATAGATTTATCCATGGCTGTCATTTTATGTTGAAAATCTAAGCTTTATTTTGTTGTTCTTTAAGATATATCTATTTAAAATACCATAAATGTAATGTATAAAGTTTATGATTTTTAATAGAATATTGTCTCATATGCTTATATTTTTATAAACCATATTTCTTAATCTCTGCTTTCTTACATTATGCAATTTTTAAATTGCTCTCCATTGTTTTTTCCTTCTTTTTCTGTCTCTCCTCATAATTGCGTTCATCGTTTTTCTTTGTTCCTTTCTCTATACATTGGCATTTCTATCAATATTTTATAATTTGGAAGAAGAATATTGATTATTTATTGACTGATATTTTGCTTTCATTTTAATAATTTGAAAGCATTTTTCTCAATTAAGAAAAAACAGGATATACATTGTCCTTCCTTATCATGAAAAATAAGTTTTCATTCTTCTGGTTCACACAACTACTTTCCCAGATACTTCTCAATTTTAACTGTTAAAGTCAGAGTTTGTATTTTGTTATGACAGTAAATTTTTGATAGGATTATAATTATTAAGGTCAACACCAACAAGAAAAATAGTTAAATAAACATTACAGCTGCTAATAATACCAGGTAATTAATATTGAGCATTTACTATATGCTACACAATTTGCCAGCTTGCTTTTAGTTGAAATAATTATATACCAAAACTAATTATGGAAGCTAAGAGTCTGATATCTCATACTCATTTCATAAGGCACTAATGTTCAACTAAATCTGATTTAGGATTATTTAATATTTTTATAAAGTTGTAATCTATTTATAGAATTTAATTGGCTTGATTTATTACTTAACTGCTTTTGAGACTCACAGCCAAAAATTTTGTTTAATATATTTTATTTTTTGAATATCAACTTTATGTCTTCTATCTAGTAAGATGAATGCTTATACTTGTTACACTAGATAGCTATTCAGGCAATAGCAGGGCAGGAGAGAGCTTCCCTCACCCTGCAACACACGCATACCAGGAGTGTCAGTCAACCATCAGGTCACTGTCAGGCAATGGTCAAGGAATGGTCAGGTGATGACTTCCTAAACTAATTGGTCACAGCCAGCTCCAGGGAAAGACAGGCTCCCAATAGATGAAAACACCTGAAACTGGTTCAGTAACTTCCCAATAAGATCCAAGGAGTTGGGCTAGAGAACTCATGCATGTGCATTAAGAGGTAAAATGGGTCTGGGCGAGGTGGCTCAAGCCTGTAATCCCAGCACTTTGGGAGGCCAAGACGGGTGGATCACAAGGTCAAGAGATCGAGACCATTCTGGTCAACATGGTAAAACCTTGTCTCTATTAAAAATACAAAAAATTAGCTGGGCACGGTGGCGCGTGCCTGTAATCCCAGCTACTCAGGAGGCTGAGGCAGGAGAATTGCCTGAACCCAGGAGGTGGAGCTTGTGGTGAGCCGAGATCGTGCCATTGCACTCCAGCCTGGGTAACGAGCGAAACTCTGTCTCAAAAAAAAAAAAAAAAAAAAAAAAAACCCGCAAATCTAAGGGCTAAATTGTGCACCTGATCTTTCAAATTGCCCTGTATTGTCTTGTGCTGGTCTGTGGGTTTCCCCACGCTGCTCCAGGCCTGCTTTAACTTCATGCACTTTTCCTGCAGGTCCTTTGCTGACTTGGGATGGGACTGGTTCAGTCTACTTTCTTTCATTTTTGTTCTAAAGCTTTTTGATAAACTGCCACTCCTGCCCTAAAATTTGCCTTGATCTCTCCTTCTGCCTCATACCCCTCAGCTGAATTTTTTCTTCTGAGGAGGCAAGAATTGTGGTTGCTGCAGACCCATACAGATACAGATTCACTGCCAGTAACATACATCATACACTACATCGTATCTTACATGCAAAAGCTCAGAAAATATTCATTGCAGTAAATGAGTAAAGAACAACAAAACACATCTATTAAAGTAGAATGAAAAAGGAAACTTCCTTAAGAATAGTTGAGATTTTAATAGCTGGGCTAAAAATATATGGAATAATAAAATAAAATTTATATATACTTAGTATTGTGGTATAACAACAACAGGGTATTTTTTAAATTATTATCTTTAGGAAATGACATGTCACCAAAATATGTCTTAGTAGATGATGGGGTTGATCTGCCAGAGCAAACTTGGAGGTTTCATCTGACACAAATAGTTGTGTCTCAGCTATTAATGCATATTAGAATCACCAAGATAACATTTTAAAGTAGCTTTTTTTCATTCACTCCTAATTTACATAAATTAAATTATCTTTTCAGAATTGAGCACTATTGTAGAGAGTCACTATAGTCAATAAATTGTTGAGAGTTTTTCTAATTTTAAAATAGAATCAATAACAAGAAAACTTTCAGAGACCACACTTTTATGACTAATAGCCACAATAGGTTGTGACTACTATTTGTTTACATTTATTGAGAAAGTAACACAGACACATCAGCATAAGACTCATAAATCGTTTGTTTCTTAATTTCAATACCATAGTTATTACAGTTGATTAAACAGATATTACACTCCCTGAGATTAAATATCTAAAATTTTAGCACTAGGGATCTAAGGGAACACATGATGAGGAAACTCTTCACAGTAAAGATAGAAAAGCAAGACAAAAAATAGATTATAGTGAGGCTTATGTAAGTTATTACACAAGTGGTAAGAGAGCTCCTGTGTAGATTTATCTTATACAAGAAGGTAAATGCATTGTTGTTGTTGTTTACTAAGAAATGATTTTTAGCATATCAAAAATTATTATTGAGTATAATGAATGCTCATGCCTTATCTGAAAAAATATGTGAATAAATTTAGAATCCTGTCGGAAAATGTATTAGAGAAGACCCAATATGTGTACATAATATATTTTCTATTGGTGATGGATCATCGGGTAGAAAATTTTAAAAGTGTGACTAATATTACATAGAATGGAAATATCTGATAAAACTGCTTCAGTTTAAAAGGACAGCAGTTTTTTTTTTTCTGTTGCTATTTAATTGGCATGATTTGTTTAAGTCTTTTTTTAAATAACTGAGCAAAGTGGTATATTTGTCCCAGTGGGTCAGGTTTGAAAGGCAGTAATCAGTGTAGAAGGCAAATGGTAATGCTTCAGAATTTGGGTAGGAATGGAAAAAACAAAAGGAAATATAGACTAGGATTTTTAGAAAATGATTCTATAAATTTAATTTTAAGTATTTGCTTTTAGTATATGAACTCATTTTCCTTTTAACTGGGTAGATCCCTTATATCTTCAATATATGGGGCCTTTGGCTCAGCCTTCAAATAAGAAATACAACTAAGTATACGTAAACATGTGTTAAGAACACTAAATCAATGAAGGAACTCTCAAAGAATATCTAAAGCTAGAATTGCACTCATTGACATTTTCTGCAGGCTTATTTTACATGGCAGGTGCTAACATTTAAAGGCATTTTTACCCTTCAAAATATGGGAATTATATTGCCACAATTACCTCCTTGATGAGACATTGGTGTTTCTTGAGTTTATGTTACTGTACATAAACCTCAAGATAATCCAAATGTTTCTTATATGTATAGAATGCAGACAGTTTTTTTCATCTTCTGTCTTCCTTTTTTGAAATTTACCATATCTTCCCCTCTAACCTCTAATTCCAGATGCTGTTGTATCTGTCATAATCTTTGACTTTTAGCCACAATATGGGTCTGTATTGGTCCATCTATTTGCTTCTGAGAACAATACCTTACTTGGTATCACTACTATAGAGTCTGAGAACTCTCTTGTGTTACTATGTTATATAGGTATGAAGCTAGTTCTGTATTTTTTCTGGCCGTTTGTAAACTGGAAATCTGTATTATTTATTTTTATTTTTGTTTTTTATAAAATAAGACACATGTAGGGATATGTGCCTGATAAAATAAAGGGAACTCAATAAATCTGATTACCAGATAAACACAAAATAATTTTTAGTATAAATATATCTCAGAAAATGGTGATTTTGTATTAAAATAATTTTGTTGTGTATCTGAAATTCAAGTTCACCTTAGTATCTTGTATTTTTATTTGATGAATCTGGCAACTCTAAATACACTTAAAATACTGGTTGATTTTAGTTCAACTGAAGTGGTTACAATGGAGTGACAATGTTGATAACTAAGTTAACATTGATAAAAGAAGTTGATAAAAGAAGAATGACATACAGTGAAATAAAAAAAAGTTGAAGTTGAGCAATTAATATGTTTTTTTTAATGTTACTTTAGGTTCTGGGGTACATGGGCAGATCATGCAGGATTGTTGCATAGGTATATACAGAGCAAGGTGATTTGCTGCCTTCATTGCCCCATCACTGGTATTTCTCCCCACATTATCTCACCCCACCACTCCCCACTCCCTGATGTCCCTTCCCTAGCCCCCAACTGACTGCAGTGTGTGATGCTTTCCACCCTGTGTTCACATGTTCTCATTGTTCAACATCTGCCTATGAGGGAGAAAATGCGGTGTTTGGTTTTCTGTTCTTGTGTCAATTTGCTGAGAATGATGGTTTCCAGATTCATCCATGTCCCTACAAAGGACACCAACTCATTGTTTTTTTTGGCTGCATAGTATTCCATGGTGTATATGTGCCATATTTTCTTTATCCAATCTATTGTTGATAGACCTTTGGGTTGGTTCCAAGTCTTTGTTATTGTGAACAGTGCCACGATGAACATATGTGTACATGTGTCTTTATAGTAGAACAATTTCTAATCCTTTGGATATATACCTATTAATGGGTTTGTGTTTTTAAGTCTACCTTTGAAAAGTCAATTGACACGTTTTTATTTTCCCTCTGGAAATTTAATACTTGAAGATATACCTGACTTTTTTTTAATTTTCCAAATTTGGTCCTTTGTGTTTTAGAATGCATAATTTTGGTCATTTTTATTCTGGCATGTGGTGCTCATCACAACCAGGTTGAACTCCATTGTAAAGATGCTCAGTGAAGAACTTCATCTATTTGCATGGTAAAAATCTCCATCAAGTTGTCCAGTCAAACTGTACAAATAATAACATTGATAAAATACCTATCAGCTTCTACATCCTGTGTGTCTTCTCAATTTTTTAAGAATTTGAACAATATCATCTCTCCTACATTA
Organism: Callithrix jacchus; assembly: GCF_049354715.1. Lineage (NCBI taxonomy): Eukaryota > Metazoa > Chordata > Mammalia > Primates > Cebidae > Callithrix > Callithrix jacchus. The sequence goes on from NC_133502.1 coordinate 32,507,117, forward strand.
AAAAAGTAAAAAAATAGAATTGAAATAGAATAGAATGTAATACAATGTCTCAAAAAATATAGGATATACTAGATTTTGTTTAAATGACATGAACACAATGAGAGTTAAATGGGAAGAAAATAAAACAGTCTCTCTGATATCTTCTATTTTTGCTGTGTGGCAGGAAATGACATATTTACTGGATAAGAAAAGTTTTGAGGAGAAGGTTTTGAAAATAAATTATTGAGAAATGAAGAGGTACTAATTTGGAAAGAATTGATTTTGAGTTAATGAGGACTCAAATGAGTTGAGGACTATGAATTTATTATAATTTTGTTATATAAATTTGTGAAATTTTATTTAGTAATTTGTTCAGGCAGGCAAAGAAAATACACATTGAACTAATTTTTCATTTGAATGTAAATCTCAAATTAGTTCAATGTGTATTTTAATGCCTGTACTAATGACTAAATACAATTTCAGCATGAGGGTGAATATCATCACCATGGAAAATCACAGCCTTTCTGAGCATGGAATATAAACTAGTTTGACCCATGTAAAGCCTTCAAAATTTAAGGATCAATATCAATGAGATGCAGGTCATGCTACCCCCAAATATGGCACCTTGGAAGTCATTCTCTGACCTCCTCTGACCTTTCTGTGTGTGAATTGTACATAAAATAATCCTCTGATCTACAGCTCTTGAAAGTACCCAATAAGACCCTCATGTGGCAGGTGTCCTGCCCCAGACCCAATGAGAAAGAATGACATACAGTGAAAGAAAAGAATCCAAACAAACAGGCCTTTCTAAGTTCTCTTCTCCCTCTCCAATTTATTAGCATTAAATTGTATCCGTTTTTGTCCAAACATACTTTTTCACAACTATACACTTATTTCACTGGATTTAGCAACTTACAATTTTCTCTGAGTCTCTGGGTCTTAATTTCTAAAGGATCTCATGTCACTCACATGTCACATAAAACTGTAATGAAATAAATCTGTTATGCTTTTGTTTTGTTAATCTGCGGGTTTTTTGTTTTTTTTTTTTTAACAGTTTTTCTCTGTTGCCAGGCTGGAGTGCAGTGGTGTGATTTCGGCTCACTGCAACTTCTGATTCCTGGGTTCAAGCAAGTCTCCTGCCTCAGTCTCCCAAGTAGCTGGGACAACAGCTGTGTGCCACCACATGCAGCTAATTTTTGTATTTTTAATAGAAAGTGCTAGGATTCCAGGCATGAGCCACCACACCTAGCCGTTTTGGTTTTATATTACCACATGAGAACCCAATGGTTCTCTCCAAGTATGGGCTGCGTTACTGCCTTTAATTATTATCTTTGTTCTCTAATTAAGAAGATTTATAATTCTGCCAAGGTCATCCCTACTTGGATCAGTAAAGGATGTTTGTCATTTTTCAGTGTTTTATTAAGTCTAGTCTCATTTTTGCTGGTGGATGACTTCATATCCTACTTTTCAACAATGTCTGCCTCTGGAATATTGAGATACGGTTGTGGTTTATAGAAAAAAATTATATATTTTTTGCTCATATTAGTAGTTTACTGAATTTCTTCCTAGAACTTTTGGTAAACGTACCAGATTCCTTAGAAATAGCATTACAACAACTTATTTTCTGACATTGTCTATATGTCCTAAACTACCTCACAATCAGTGAGAACATAATTCTTTTTAGCCCAAGAGTAACACTTTTTAAATGTCTCAATTATATTCTCTGATAAGATGAACAGCAATACCTAGAATTGTTCCCAATACTAAGTAACAACAATACACATTTGTGGAATAAATTGTCATATCCTAGCATAAATTATTTATAGTATTCAATTAGCAACTCATCATGTATACCTCATGATGTTTTTATATCATTGTTTAGTATTTTGCTTTTAAATATACATTTTCAAGTATGCTTATTTTATGTATAACATACATATAACCATAATAGGTGAATATTCTTGAATAGGGCAACATGTAAAAGCATAATCACATAAACAACATAATTATTATTTATATTTATACAATTTGGTACAAAATAAACCAGTAATCTCTGTGCAATGCAGTGCATGTTTGTTTATTATGATTAAATTATGTTATTAGTAAAGTTTATCTGGAGCCCATTATCAAAGTATTCTGTGGATAATTTAAAATCCCAGCCATGTAAATTCTCCATTTTGAAAGGACAAGAAAAAATCTAGTTGATCTCCTCATCAGATGTAGCCTTCTCATCTGTTATAAAACACATCATGCCCTTACCTGCTTTAGATGTGTTAAGTGGTTTCCTCAGGCTTTGTGTTTTATGTTTTTCTCTGATGTCTAAGACTCATCTTTTTGATTTCTGACAACTAAGAACAGAGATACTGTGTTTATTTTCTTTTTATACTTCTCTTAAAATTCCAAGTTGTCTAGTCTTGATGTTCCTCCTTTTACTTGTTGCTTAACAACTCAATATCAGACAATTTTCAAAGTACTTTTAAAAAAGACTATATTCTAGCAAACTGTTATTGCAAATCATAAATATGTGTTCATGTTCAAAGTTCACCATAAAAATTCATGAGTAAGGCACTGTTAAAACCTATCCATGAAAGGTAATTAATCAGAAGTATATTGTTTCTTTCTTCTCTATTCCTGGAGGAGGGAATGTGGAGGAGGGGATAAAATTTGATCCAAAGAGCTTAATGACTAAAATTCTCTCCTGTGTATGTATGTGTGTGAATGTAATTCTTGAGGGTGTGCTTAATAAAGTTCTTAATTTTTAAAAAAGAATTTATATTTCAGTTCCTCTAAATAGCATGTCACTTTTCTCAAAAAGATAGAAAGTCTACCAGGGTATTTAAAGCACTCTAGTCATCTCAAAAATGTCTGCTGCATATTAATTACCCATCACTTCTAAGTTTTTCATTTTCTTCTGCTCTCTTTTGCTTATCTTATTCTTTTTCTGAGGTACTTCCACTAGTCACACACACACAAATTACATTTCTGAGAAGGTAAAGATTAGAGCAGCTGAATCAATTGCTGTGGGTCAAATGTGGGGTTTTTTGGGTGAGTTTTCTGTCAAAGTTTCTTTTGGACAAAAAACTAAATTTCTTGTAAACCGTATTTATACGTGTTCAGAAAGACAATATGGAAAAGTTAGGAAGGAAAGAAAATGTATTGTTTACTTACCAGGAATCAGGAAGTTGCAACCTACACATGCCTAACATTTATCTAAATGTATTGCTTTCAGCCTTTTCTCTGAATTAAGTAACAAGTTGTCAATGAAGTATACCATATTCAGTATGACGACTTTGCTACCTTTTGAGGACAAAAGCATTATTTTATAATATTTTTCATAAATGTTATAAAAAGAATAATGTTTCTATATATATTAGAAATATTTTATGATTTTATGTCATAGGAAATATCTTCCTAAACTCCTTATCTTCAATATATTATAACACAGTCAATAATTCAAAATTCCATGTGATTTGTGTTAGTTAATCTTCAAACTTATGTTAACATAAAAACTCTATAGTCTGCTGCTATGACTAGGCCAGAAACGAAAGTGTTTTGTTGTTGAGAGTAGTCAAAATTCTTCTAAGTATATATCAAGAGAGAAGCTATTCCCAAATAATATTTAATGTTATTTCATCAAAACAGTTTCACAAAACAGTTTGAGAAACTGTATGGAATTAACCATTTCACTTTGATATCTACAAATATAAAATTTAAAATCCCATGCTTAAAAACAGCCTGAGAAGACAAAGGAAATGGTGCAGAATTTGTATATTAGATACATTTGTAAGTGACATATATGTACATATACACAAATACTTATATATAAATTCACATGTACTTACACACACATATATATATTTACATAAATATCTAAAGCCAAAAGTCATAAGATATTTAGAATAATATATATGAATAATTTAAAATGTTCAAACCCAATAGTTTATTTACAGTATCAACTGTAGAGACATAAACTTAGACCACATAGCAAAAACTCTGAATATCTAATAACTTTGTATTAACTTTTAAATATGGTTCCTCTTTAAAAACTACAAGTTTATGAAACATCTCCCAACAATTTCTTTCCACTTATATTCATTTTGTAATATAAATGTGTTTCTTAAAAGAAGCCTAAGTAAAACACAACACAAAAATCTACAGTATTGTATTTGATTTTTCTTTAGAAGTGTTTATTAGAAGTACCAGGGGGCTTCTCATTGTGGTATTTAAGGGATCGGCTATTGTTGGAAATGGGTTTGTAATGTTGGGAAAAATCCACACCAAGACAAGTGATCACTCAGCAAGGTTGGTTTACTTCCTACAGGAAGGGTGCAACTTGCCAGCAGTCTTACCATGAGAGCACACCTGAACAAGGGGGACAGAGACATTTATAACTTTCATAATCTGACACAATTACCCCAGTTTCCATTGGCTGGAATGGGACCTCACATTCTGTGCTTGATCCAATTGGCTAAAACCTTGGAAATTTCTTGAATAGATAAGGAGAAAGAAGATGAGGAAGAAGATGAAGCTAGTCAGGAGAAGGTCAGGTGGGTTTCCAAATAAGGAATGGCATGCACCCGGGTTTGGAGCTTGCCCAGTTCTGTTCAGACATGCCCAAAGCGAGTCAAGGTAGCTGATTTAAGTAAGATGTAGCTGATTTAGAGAATATACATACATGGGCATATGTTAATGCTAATAGTGGATAATAGCCATAGAACAAGAGATTGGAACTCCTTCTCCTTATAATGTAGTCTAAGATGTAAACTTTGAAGTAGAACTTTCCCATCTCTCACAGCTATTCCATTAAATAGATAATCTGTGGAGTTTCCCATTATTGTTTGAGAATTATTTTATCTTTGTAACAAAGTCTCTTTAAATTATTTTTTAATTAAACTACATTTTGTACAAAAATATCTTCATAGAAATATTGGTATTCATAACCCGTTACAAGGACCAAAACATATATAACATATATAATAAAAGAATAATTTAGGGAAAAAGAGGCAGAGCAAGAAGGCAGAATGGAAGGCTTCACCAATTGTTCCCCATACAAGGACACCAAGTTAACAATGATTTACACAGGAAAAAAAAAAAAGAACCTTTATAAGAACCAAAAATTAAGTGAGCACTCATAGTACCGGGTTTCAACTTCATATCACTGAAAGACACTAAAGAGATAGAAAAAAACAGTCCTGAATCTCCAATGCCAACCACCCCCCATACCTGGCAGTGGCAGCTTGATACAAAGAGCCTCTCTGGGCATATAGGAGGAAGAACACAGGAATTGTAAGGTATTTAACTCGGTGCTGTCCTGTTAGAACAGAAGAGAAAACCAGACCAAACTCAGCTGGCTCCTGCCCATAGAGAAAGAATTTAAACCAGCCTTAGCCAGAGGGAGGTGCCGATCCCAGCAGTTTGAAATTCAGTGCCTGCAACCCTCACCACCAAGGGTTACAGTTCTCTTTGTCTCTAATTAAATGTGAAAGGCAGTCTAGGCCAAAAATACTACAACTCTTAGGCATATCCTAGTGCTTAAGTAAACCCAGAGACAGTGCACTGAGGGGCACAGGGCGGGGGGCACATGACATACTGAGACACCAGTGAGGGCAGCTAAGGGACAGAGTGTTGCCATTATCTCACTCCTGTTTCCAGGTTGCACAGCTAGAGGCTCCAAAAGAAATCCTTCATTCCATTTGAGGAGAGGAAAGAGAAGAGTGGGAAGAACTTTGTCTTGCACCCAGAATACTAGCTCAGCCACAGCAGAATAAGGTATTAGTTAGAGTCATAAGGCCCCCATTCTAGGCAATAGCTCACAAATGACATTTCTAGACAAATCTTGGGCCAAAAAGGAACCTGCTGCCTTAAAGAAAAGGACGAGTCCTGACAGCATTTTCTGCTAACTTAAGAGCCCTTGGGCTTTGAGTAACCAGCAGAGACACGTAGGTACTGCATCAAGAGCCTTGGGTGAGTCTCTGAGACTTACTGGCTTTAGGTATCAGCATGACCACAGGAAATAGAGCACCAAGCAGCCTCTTGGGTTGCCTGATTCCAGGATTTAACTCTTGGATGGCATTTATAGACCTGCCCTGAGCCAGAGAAGAGCCCACTGCTCTGAAGGATGAGTGCCAGCATTTATCACAAGCTGACTTGAGAGACTTTGGGGCTTAAGGAGTATCAGTAATAGTCTGACAGTACTCCTTGTGCCCTGGGATGGTGGTACCTAGAGGGTGAGGCTCCTCTGCCTTTGGAAAGGGGAGGGAAGAGTGGGAAGAGCAGCATCTTGTGACTTGAGTATCAGCTCAGCTTTGATACAATAGAATGCCAGGTAGACTTCTATGGTTTTTGACTCAAGTTTCTGACTCCCAGATGTCACTTTTGGACCCACCTGGGGCCTAGGGGACCTCACCACCCAAAAAGAAATGACACAGGTCTAACTGGCTTTGCTACTTGCTCACTGTAGAGCCCTAGGGTCTTGAGAGAAGATAGGCAGTAACCAAGGAGTGGTTACAGCAGACATTGGGTGAGACCTAGTGCTGTGCTGGGTTCAGGTATGACCTAGCACAATCATACTGGTGGTGGCCACAGGGGTGCTTGTGTTATGTCACTCCCAGATCCAAGTGGCTCAGAATACAGAGAGAGATTCTCTATGTTTGGGAGAAAGTATGGAAAGAGAAGAAGAGTTTCTTTCTGTTAATCTAAGGAATTCTCCCAGATCTGGTCTAAGACCAACAAGGCAGTACTTTTATGATTCTGCAAGAAGCACAGAATTACTGGTCTTGGGGTGGCCCCTAAAGCAGATGCAGCTTAGATCACAACCCCTGAGTTATTTTAAATATCTGGAAAACCTTTAAAGAAGGATGGCTACAAATAAACTGAGACAGTGAAGATGATAATAAATACCTAACTCTTCAATGTCCAAACACTGAAGAACATCTATTAATATCAACACCATGCAAGAAAACATAATCTGAACAAATGAGCTAAATAAGGCACTGGGACCAACCCTGAAGAAACAGAGGTGACCTTTCAGATGGATAATTCAGTACAGATGCGTTGAAAAACTTAAAAAGAATTAACACAACACAGAAGGAATTCAGAATTACATTAGATAAATGTAAGAAAGAGATCGAAATAATTAAAAAGAATCAAGCAGAAACTCTGGAGGTATAAAATGCAATTGACATACTGAAGAACACATCAGAGTCCTTTAATAGCAGAATGGATCAAGCAGAAGAAAGAATTAGTGAGTTGAAGACAGGTTATTTGAAAATATGCAGTCAGAGGAAACAAAAAGGAATATAAAGCAATAAAGCATGTCTAAAGGATCTAGTAAATTGCCTCAAGAGGGGAAATCTAAGGCAATCCTGTTTTTGTCACAAAACAGGATTAAATTATATAAAATTCAATTATTATTACTCTTTTGCTCTTATTACTATGATATCTCCTTGGATGACTGATGCCTGATGTCTACCCAAATAGAATTGATTGCACCAGTTCTCTGGATTCCCTATTTAATCTAAAAAGCAAATAAACAACAAAACAGTCAAGCCTCAATGGAGTAATATGAATACATTAGATAAATTTAAAAGGAAATAGATGCTAAACCATTAATTCTGGCATTAGAGATAATAAATCTCACATGTGATGAGAAAGGAATTGAGAAGGCAGAGATGTTTAGAGCAGGAACATAAAAAAAATCCAACATTAACACAAAGGCTATAGAACTTCCATTATTGCTTACCAGGTACACTATTTCAATCTAATCGCAAGTATTGTCTACATTGGGGATCCAAGTTTTACAGCCATTAGAAATCCATCAGCGTATTCATTTATATTATGAAATAAAACTTGAAATTACTGATATCTTCCACTTCGGAAGAAATGCTACTGATTTTTGTACCTTCATTTTGTATTCTGAAACTTTACTTAGTGTGTCTATCAAGACTGGGAGTATATTAAAGGGATCCTTAATGTTTGCCAGGTTTATGATCATGTCATAAGTGAACAGAGGAATTTCAACTTCCTCTTTTCCAATTTGGATGCCTTTTATTTCTTTCTCTTGCCTGATTACTCTAGCTAAAACTTCCAGTATTACGTTGAGTAGGAGTGGTGAGAATGGGCATCCTTATGTTATTCCAGTTCTAAGGGAAATCCTTCCAACTTTTGCCCATTCAGTATGATGTTGGCTATAGGTTTGTCATATATGCCTCATTATTGAGACATATTCCTTTGAACCCTAGTTAGTTGAGAGTTTTTATCATGAAGGGATACTGAATTTTATTGAATGCCATTTCTGCATCTATTGAGATGGTTATATGGTTTTTGTTCTTAATACTGATTACATGGTGAATCACATTTAATTTGCTGTGTCCAACTATCTTTGCATTCATGGAATAAAATTCACTTGATCTTGATGAATTGTCTTTTTGATGTGCTGTTGGAATGGATTTGCTAGTAATTTGTTGAGAATGTTTGCATCGATGTTTTATTAGTCATTTTTTCACAATGCTATAAAGAAATATCTGATACTGGAAAGGAAAGTTTCCATCTCCCTCCCTCAACCTGTGGGGATTATGGTTCCAATCTTGACACAAGAGGATTTCTGTTCCAGATGAGATTCAGGTGAGAACGGAGAGCATATCATATGTTCATTTATTGTTGTGCTCTCGCCTGATATTGGTATCAGGGTGATAGTGGTGTCACAGAATTAGTTAGGAGTTAGGAAGGAGTCCCATCTTGATTTTTTGAAATAGTTTCAGTAAGATTGATATCAGCTCCTTGTTTTATGTCTGGTAAAATACACCTGTGAATCAATCTTTCCTGGGCTTTTCTTGTTTAAATATTTTTATGACTTACTCAATTTCATTATTCATTATCAGTCTTTTCAGGATGTCTGTTTCTTCCTGGGTAAGTTTTAGGTGGTTATGTAATTTAAGAAATTTATTCATTTCATCTAGGTTTCCTATTTTCTGTGCATGGGTGTGGTGATAGTAGTCTCATATGTTTTTTAATTCCTGTGGTATCTGTTATGATGTCTCCTTTCTTATTTCTGATTGTAGTTATTTGAATTTTTTTTTGGTTAATCTAGCTATCAGTATGTTAATTTTGTTTATTCTTTTAGAAAAAGAGATTTTTCTTTTGTTGTTCCATTATAACTTTTGCTGTTGTCTCAATTTTTCCATTGTCTCTGGCTCATTTAGTTCTTCTCTAATTTATGTTATTTATTTGCTTCTGCTAGTTTGGGGCTTGGATTTTTTTTTTCCAGTTATTTGAGGTTCAACATTAGATCATTATTTTGAGGTTTTTGTGTCTTTCTGATATGGCCATTTAACACTATAAACCTATCTCTTAACACTGAGTTTTCTGTATCCCTGAGGTTTTGGTGTGTTGTCTCTATTTTTTATTTATTTTGAAAAATATTTTGATTTCTGCCTTAATTTTGTTGTTTTCTCCAATGTCATTCAGGAGCAAGTTGTTTATCTTTCATGTACTTATGCAGTATTGAGAGTTCCTCTTAGTATTTATTTCTAATTTTATTCCACTTCGTCTGAGAAGATACTTGATATGCATTTAATTTTGTTAATTTATTGAATTTTGCTTTATGGCCAAGTATATGGTTAATTTTGGAGCATGGTCCATGTGGAGGTGAGAAGAATATATATTTTACAGTTGTTGAACAAAGCATTTGTCAATGTTCATTTTGTTCATTTGGTTTATAGTCCAGTGTTAGTCCAGAGTTACTTTGCTGACTTTTGGCCTTGAAGATATATCTAGTGATATCACTGGGTTGTCAAAGTTGCCCACTATTATTGTATTACTATCCATCTATTTTCTCAAGTCTAGTAGTATTTGTTTTATGAATCTGGGTGCTCTGGTGTTGGGTGGACCCAACTATATTTAGGATAGTTTAATATTATTATTTCACTGAATATTATTATATAATGTCTTTCTTTGCCTATTTTTAATTATTGTTGGCTTAAAGTCTGTTTCATTTCATGTGAGGATGACTACTCCTACTCATTTTTTTTTCTATTTGTGCGATATCTTTTTCCACCCTTTTACTTTGAGTCTGTAGCTATATTTAGTGAGTAGGAGTGTTGTATTTAGGTAGCAGATAGTTACCTCTTATTTTTTAATTGAGTTTGTCACTTTCTGTCTTTTCAGTGGAGTATGTAGGGCATTTACATTCAAGGTTATTATTGACATATATGAGGTTTATTCCCATCATAGTGTTGTTAGCTAATTGCACTGGGGTTTCAATTGTATAATTCCTTTATGGACTCTGCAAGCTTTGTACTTATGTGAACTTTTATAATGGCAAAAAAAAATATTATTCTTTTATTTCCATTTTTAGAACTCCTTTCAGCATTTCTTGGAAGGTCAGTCTAGTTGTGACAAATGTCCTTAGTGTTTGTTTGTCTGGGAAACACTATTTTTTTCCTTTATTTGTCAAGCTTAGTTTGGCAGGAATAAGTTTATTGGATGACTTTTTTTTTTTTCTTTAGACTCTGTATCTTTTCTGGGTCACAGAAAGGGTTTCTGAAGAGACCTTTGCTGTTAGTCTGATTGGATTGTCTATGTAGGTGATTAGATAATTCTCTCTTTCTGCTCTTAGAGTTTTTCATTCACACTGACTTTGCATAGTCTTATGTCTATATGCCTTGGTGAAGTTCTTCTTGCAAACTATCTTCCAAGTGTTCATTGAGCTTTTTGTATATGAATGTCCAAATCTCTCCCAAACCCAGGAAATTTTTGAATTATTTCCTCAAATAGGTTTCCCATACTTTTTACTTAGTGTTCTCTTTCTAGAATGGCTGTAACTCATAGATTTGTACACTTTATATAATCACATATTTCTCAGATAATTCATGTTTTAACTCTCTTTTTTACATTTTTTTTTTCTGATTGGGTTAATTTGAAAAATCTGTCATTCCGTTCTGAAATTATTTCTTCCATTTGGTCTAGCCTATTGTTGAAGCTTTCAGCCATATTTTGAAACTCCTTAAGTAATTTATCTTGTTTGTTTCCAGAATTTTATTTGTTTTGTTTCATTGTTTTTTCTTATGATGTCTATCTCATTATTTCCTGTCCTGAACAGCTTTCCTGATTTCTTTGTGTAGATTTTTAGTTTTCTCTTTGATCTCATAGAGTTTCATTAAAATAAATATTTTAAAGTATTTATCTAGAATTTTAAAAATTTCATTTTGGTTAGAATTCATTTTTGGAGAGTTAGTGTTCCCCTCTGGAGTGCTATAGAAGTGCTTTCTTAAATTTTGTGGTTTTGTCATTGTATCTTCAGATTTATCTATCTGTTTTATTCATATCTGGATAAGAATGCTCCTTATGTTCTTTTGCTTGGATACTACTTCCTCCCATACTCCTACCCAATTCCAAGGAGGTACAACATAAAATGTTGTGTAGGGTCCCTTGTCTTTGGTTCTGGGATTTTTTTCCAAGACAAACAGTTAGTATAAGATCTTTGGCTATAGATAGCCTTTATATAGTGTCTTTTTCAAATGCTGGTTATAGTAGCAATGTGCTTGGTGTGTGAGCAGGCTGCCTTCCTCCTGTGGGCCAAAATGGTAGAAGTTTTAGGAACCTCTGCCTTCCCAGTGCTTTGTTCCTCTGTCAAATTTTCTTTGTGTTGTGCTGTTCATCATTCAGGCCGGTAGGCGGCACTTATGGGTAAAAGCTGCTGTGTCCAACATGGATGGATGGATGCTTGACCCTACTTGGCTGAGGAAAGCTTTCCCCTGCCTCAGGCTGATCTCTGGAATGCAATGGACGGAACACCATCCCTGCTGAGGCTTAGAAAAGGGGAGATCAAGATGGGCAAAATCAGACCAAGTAGGCCCACCTATAGTTTCCCCAATGGCAGGCACAAGCACCAGTTCCAAGGGGGTGTCCAGTGGAAGGCTGCCAAACATCCAGAGGTATTTGTAAAGATGAAGTTGTATAAATTCCACTGCCCTAAGTACTCTGCATGGAAAGTAGTGATACCTAAACTCCTAATCTATAAGGGTGTGTGCTCCAAATGTCTTGAAGTATGTCTGGACATTGAGCAGTGAACACACAGGTACACCAAGATTTTGCACCTGAAGGGAGGGTGGCTCAGGATCTTGTCAGGTAAGTGGGTGTGCCAAATGTGTAGAAATATGACTTGACAGGAGTGGAGAACCGATTGCTGCAAAAAGATTATTGCAATAGACAGGATGGGTGGCTCAAGCTCCTAGTCCAGGAAGGCAAGCCCACCTCATGTTGGGTAATATACCTGGGAAGATAAACTACTGGCACAACAAGATCTCTGTATAGGAAGGGAGGGGTGACTCAAGCTTCTAATCCACTGGAATGGGCATGCCAATACACGGAGTTATGTCTGGCTGCAGAGCAGAGAAAGTAGTACTATACCAAGGTTTAAGGATTTTTGTGTGGGAAGGGGATGACAACTCAAGCTTCTATTCTGGGGAGCATGTGTACCAAAGGCCTGGAGATATATCTGGGCATAAAGCAGAGAATGTGCTGCTGTACCGAGGTCTTTGCACAGAAGGAAGAGTAGCTCAGACTTTCCAGGTGACTGGGTGCACTGAGCAGAGAGTGTGCTGCTGCACCAAGATCTTTGCATAGGAAGAGGGGTAGCTCAGGCTTTGCAGGTGAGTGGGAGGCTGGGAGTATAACCTGGTGAAGATTAATAAACCTGCCATTGCAACAGGTCTTTGCAGAAGAAAGTGGGGAGGCTTATGCTAATCCAGTCAAGGCAGTATTTTCATTGTCCCCCAGCAAGGAGGTGAGTAACAAGATCTTTGCAGAAAAGAGAAGACAGCCCAGCAGCTAATCCAGGCAAAGTGTGCAGCAAATACCTAGGAATATGCCACGCATGGAGTGGAGGGTGCACTGCTGCACCACTTCACCAAGATCTCTGCACAGAAAGGATCGGGTGCTTCAGGTTGCTGATTTGGGCAAATGAGTACTCCGAAAGTCTGGAGATTTTCCTGAGCATGGAGCAGAAAGCACTCCACTACACTATGATATGTGCCCAGAAAGGGTGGGTAGCTCAGGCTGCTTGTCCAGGCAAGTTTGTACTCTAAATATCCGAAGTTCTTCATAGGGCTGGAGTAGAGAGGGCCTCAGCATGCCATGATCTCAGGGGAGCCACCTGGGACCCAGCAATAACCCATGCAGACCAATTTCAGGATACAATGCTCTCCCTGGCTTCAAGTCTTGCTGCTCAGGAGAAATCTCAGTTTCAGCAGCTCTCTTCCCACTTCAGTCTGTAATGGGAGATAGCCCATTTCCAGTGTCTACTGCTGGCATGTTTTCCACACTTGCCACTCAATTCTGGCTGTAGGGGTCCTCCCACCCCTCTAGAGCAAGCACTTCAATCTCTGGCCTGAAGCTATAATATAGGAACAGCTGTCTCACCAGACATTACTGACTTTGCAAGAGCCTAGAACACAAATGGAATCCTCTTTGTTGCAGGTCTTGAAAAATTCAGCAGATTTTATCAGTCTCCCTGTCAGCCTGTCCCAATCTTTTGTCAGCCTAGCTCCCAGGCTTGAGAGAAAGTACTCTCTCTTGGCCTGGATTATACATGTCACTTAGGTGAAAGGCGACTCACAATGGAAGACTCTCTGCCCATCTCATGTACGGGGTTTTAACTCATTTTTATTAGCCAAATGCCATGAGAGAAGCTGCTTACCAACCTCTTCCTCTCCAGGATCTGAGGTGTTCTTCACTATTGTGGTGAATTTCCATTTTCTTTCTTGAGTTAAAGCTCACAGAATTTATTTTTATGCAGTGTTTGTCTATTTCCAAGTGCCTGAGACATGCTGAAAGCTTTTAATCTGCCATATTGAAAAATAAAAATAATAAAAACTGTATTTGGGTTTTTTTGTGAAGCAAAAATATAATTTACTTATAATTTTATTAACTCTTTTTTAAGATTTATTCTTTTACCTCAAATTATCCTTCTGACATTTTCTTCTGCTTAAAGAATGCTTTTAGTACTTGTTTTTGTAATTTCTCCAAGTTTTCTATTGTGTTTTATTCCAGATTGACAGATTACTAAGGATACAATTTTAGGCTGACATGATTTCTTTCACCCTTTTGAAAACAACATTCCACTATCTTCCCAATTCCATGATTAACTTCTGTAGAGCTTCCGATTAAACTCGTCATCATGTAGGTTATCTGCTTTCTTTCTCATTTATTTTCCATCTCTCCTCTTCTAATCCTTTGGCATCTGCTGCAATGTACATAATTATATAGATATATGCTGTTTTGCTTGAGATAAATTTTGGTTCCTGAATATAAGGGAGGCTGACTGTAATGAACATTCTTGTAATGTTCTGTCATTATCTCTTTCAACATTGCCTCTCAGATTAGCTGCATGCAATCCAGTTTTAATGTCTCACACTGGCCTTTAAATTAATGTGTCTTTACCTTCCTGGAGTTTACTTCAGATGATTATTTTATATGTATCTTAAAGTTTACTAGTTTCTTTGCTATTATTGTCTAATCTGATATTTAACTGAACTAGTAGACATTTAATCTTTATTATATTTTTTTCAATTTGAAGGTCCATTGGTTTTAATTTAAAGACCTCAGATAAAATTTTATGTACTTTCTTTTTCTGACATTAAGAAATAGAGATTTTGTAGCTTATGCTATGTTATCCAAATATTTAATGCTTTGGAAGTGGGAGAGTTGATTTTCATTTTGTTGCTTTTGCTGATTATGTCTCTTGGTGTCACTCTTTCTCACAATTTTTTTTTTTGTATTTCCAGTTTTGGATTTGGGCTTGTGTTTTACTGAACTAAATTTATGAAAATATTGGAGGGTCTTGATTACAGCACTGTTTCACTTGAGGATAATTGTTAAATGGTGCCACCCAGGCTTACAGACTTTAGTGTGAATGCTCTTATGGTTTCTCAGATGATGCCCATTGTAACTCCAACTCCAATGATATCAGAACTATAGTTATCAATTCTCATGGTAGGAATTTTCTCTTCAGAATTGTAAAATTCAAGATTAACAAGTTAATTTGTATCATTTTGCCATTCCTGATCAACCATTTTTTTGATATTGTAAACTGTCCTACTACCCAGTTTTGTAATTGAGTGTCAGATTTAATCACCCACTCTTCCGACATATTTTATTGTCTTTTACCTTGTGTACCAAGTTTAATCTTTTTGCTTTGAAGTATTTAATAAGATAATGTGTAATTAAATATGTTCAGGGCTTCAGTGATAGAATCTTCACATGTATACTAACTCCATCTTCCACAATTGTTTTTGTTATTCTTGTATCTTCTTGTTAACATAACTATTAATTTATAAGTTACTGCTTTTCAGAATCTGTACTTTTTGTGTGTATTTTGTGTGTGTCTGAGTGTGTATGTTTGGGAAGATTTGTAGATTCTGCATATCTAGTGAATAATGATAATGGCACTGAAATTTAAAAATCATAGAAAGAACAGAGACCCTTTAGGAGCCTTAAACTATACTTACCAAAAACTAGCTAATAGTTCACTATAGATGCTTCTGGCACCACAAAAAGGCTTAGCTTCATTCAAAGAAGAGGTAACTGACTATAGTGAATTTAGACAAATAAGCAAAGATATATTTCAACTCACGCTTCCCACTCCACACTCCCACTTCCTAGGATTCATGAGAGTGAAAACCAATTATATGAAAGAGTAAAGACAGAGAGTTGAAGGAAGCATAATTTTGGTACAGGCTGAAGTTATTTAAGACTAATGGGTTATTTTCATATAGAGTCCAAAAAAGGTGTATGGAATCTCAAAAACCAGTTAAAATGCAGAATAATAAGTACTGTTTTGTGTGAAACTTAATCCTGATGTGTCAAGAAGACTTCCCAGAGAAAGCCTTACTAAAACTAAGGACTGACAGATAAATAAGAATTATTCAGGCAAAGGGTAAGAGTGCTTGAAGCATAAATACCAGCTTCTTTGAAAGTCTACTTGAGAAAAGCTAAGAATATTTGTTATTTATTTCTGTGTTTAATTTGTATTAGTTTTTAACATCAGCTTTCCAACTACTTTAAGAAATCTTTATTTCCAATACCAGGCAATTTAGCCTGTGCCTTTGTTAGTTTTCTTATGGCCCAGGTACTGATGGAAGATTAAATCAAGAGGATTTCATGTTAATGAAAAGCAATGCAGTCAGCTTCCTATTTAGGATACATGCTCTGGAGGCATTATAACAACTGAAATGAAATCAGAAAGGATCCAGAGTTGGGAAAATAAACATTTTTGGTTTTAAATCCAAACAAAAATGATTGAGGCTTAAAAAAACAATAAAAACAGGAATAAAAAAACATAATGATGTTCTTGAGAATGAGTTTTTTGTTTGTTTGGTAACAGTAAGTAAAACTTGAGAACATGAGGAAGAGTAGGCAGTGGACTGGATGCTTCTAACTTGGGTTATTGGGTATGGGGTAAGACCTTTGATGAATACAAGTTAATGTAATATCACATTAACTTTGAAGACTCCCAGAGTACAAAAGTGTAGCCAATGAGAGGCCAACAAGCAGTACAGCTGAGTGGTTCAAACAGTAAACATTAGAACCAGACTGTGGAGTACAAATCTCAGCTCTAACACTAGCATATTATCTATGTACATTTTATACAAATAATTTCATCTCTTTGTTCTAAAGTATCCTCATTGGTAAAATAAAAACAAAAATAATGCCAATTTACGGGGTATTATAAGGATTAAATGACTATATGTATCTTTATGTGTGTGTATATATGTATATAGTCACTAAGTACACCCAATTAAGTGACCAGATTAAAACTAATAAAATAATTAAGTAACTCTATTTAAGTGACTATATTAAGTGACTATACATATAAATATATATATATATATATATAGACCATAGTGACTGTATATAGACTATGTTAAACCACTATATATAAAAATAGTCATTTATGTATATATAATGATTTCATGTAGTCTCTCTAATAGTCTATATATGTATATATGTGTATATATATGTTCACTAAGAACAATACCTGGCATAGATATATGACTAGAAAGAAAAGTCAGGACTGAGGAAACAGAAGAAATCATCAATTTATTTGTACAATGATGGCCAGATAAAAACTAATTAAATAATTAAATGACTATATTTAAGTGACTATATTAAATCACCATATATCAATATATTCATTTATTTGCACAATGATGCCTCACCAGATGGATGGCCTGCTTCCCTTCAAATTATGATGTACCTACTTTCCGCCTCTTGGCACTCCCTCCAAAAATATCAACTACTTCAGAGTACAAAGGGAGACAGAAGATTCTTGGAACCAAAAAAGCATTGAAGAATCCCTTTAATGTTGTCCTAAATACTTACAAAAGCTATGTATAAATAAATAGCTTGAGATTCTATAGATGTAGATATTGAAAAGTTAAGCAAAGTTGTCCAAAAAAATTACAAAAGATTTATATTTTCAACATCTAAGAGAAAATCTTTACTTTCCTGAATAATTAACCCTAGATTTTGGTTGAAGGAAAAGTGGGTTTCTGGCTAGGGAAAGTCAGAAATCCTGAGTAGAGAGCATCCAAAGCTGCTTTTGTCCTGAAAGAGGCTTTTATGTTATTAGGTAGAACCATGTTGACCTTAGGCCTACTAACAGATTGAACAGGATGCTCACATATCTCCTTTCTTCAAATAACCACTCTAAAGAAATCCCAGTCTGAGAATCCAAAGGAGGTACTCTAAGCAGCTTCAGCCCCTCTGTACCAGAACTGACTTAGCTTGTAACCACTATTATTCAATACATGCAATACTTTAACTTCTTTTACATCTTAAGGAAGGGATTAAATCTACACTTCAAATATGCATCTTCTTGCCTACACAGAAAGATTCATGTCCCTGAGCCACATCACATTTGCTACATCATGACATCAAGAACCACTTTTGTTTTCTGTAACATTGGAATAACACATCCAAAGTGTTATTAGATTAGACTGGACATTGCAAAGGACAATATTTTCCATCATACACCCTAAGGTGTCTAGATTCAGTGAATAAAAATTCAGGATACTAGTTAATTTTGAATTTCAGATGATCAAGGAATACTTTCTTAAAATGTGTCTAATGAATATTTTGAATGTATACAGAAAGACATAATTGTTTATCTGTGTTTCAAATCTAATGCGGGATACTATATTTTACCTGGCAACCCTGAGGATTTGACAGGCTCCTATGCTTCAGTATGATTGGCCCAGACCAACTTTCATTCAGCCAACACAGTTCCTTTATCCCAGTGTGTGTACTGAAAGAGCACTTAATGACGTGGAATTTTTTATGAAACTACTTGAAAAACAAGGATACCCCTATGTTAAAAGCAACATGGTGTTTAAAGCGTTGGGAAGAGACAGAATGGGCAACTAGGCCTACCTTATTGTTGAGTGTGGGTATGCGAGTACCTGTGGGGCCCAGAGGCTGTGAAGGCCTGAAGGACCCCCATACTGGAAATGTTTTAGGACACGTTCATTGCGTCAGTTAATGGTTACATATTTAGCAACAGAAAACAGACCAGGCAAATAAATAAAACTTGGGGAAAAGAAAATAAGCTCATAATAAATAACTCAACTTTCACAAAAAAATAAGTGGAGGAATTTTTGAAGCTGGAAGATAAAACATTATATAATTTGAAACAATAGTCAATAAGGAATAACATGCCTAAACATAGGGATGGATGCTCAGGATCTGCACTGCAAATAGGCAATTTAAAATCTTCATTAATTAATCCCAGCACTTTGGGAGGCCGAGACGAGTGGATCACGAGGTCTAGAGATTGAGACCATCCTGGTCAACATGGTGAAACCCCGTCTCTACTAAAAATACAAAAAATTAGCTGGGCACGGTGGTGTGTGCCTGTAATCCCAGCTACTCGGGAGACTGAGGCAGGAGAATTGCCTGAACCCAGGAGGCGGAGGTTGAGGTGAGCCGAGATGGCGCCATTGCACTCCAGCCTGGGTAACAAGAGCCAAACTCCGTCTCAAAAAAAAAAAAAAATCTTCATTAATTTAAGTTTGAATACCTTCATGTGGTCAATGGCTACTGTATTGCCTAGCACAGGTCTAATGTACTCCAAGGTAGAAAGCAATCACAGGCTTAGCTTGGTTTTCCCCTCTTTGGAGAGCCACAGACCTATTTTGCTTTTTCCCTTTAGGTCTTGAAAAAGATACTTTATTTAATTTATTAGTTGTTTGAGGGAGAAAGCTATTGTGATACTAGAATTAAGTTATTTTTAAAAAATCCCTGTTGTAATTTTATTGAAATTATAAATCATCTAGAGTACTTTTGTTTTCTTTTCAATACACATGTTACATGTATATTCAAATACATATGCTGGGAATACTAGTTTTTCTTTCTTATAAGATTTAATTAATCAACATTATAAAAACCATGCATTTTGCAGGAAAAAATAAAATTTTCTACCTTTTTAAAAAAAATCAGATTTGTTACTGTTTGTAAATTTCTGAATTTGACAGTTAAAGGCAAAAAAAAAAAAAAAAAGAAAGAAAAAAAAACAGCTAAGCCTGAATTTCTGATAGTTGTGCTTTTTGTAGCATTGCCTATTCCCCTTCTGAAATTTTGATTAAATTTTTATATCAAGTCAGGAAATTGAATGCTTTCTAAAAATAATTTAATATTTGTACTGCTCTCAGCCCTCCCTGCTCTGCACAAAGCTGCAGAGATCTGTCTGTATTCTGTCCCCTTCTGAAATTTTGATTAAATTTGTATATCAAGTCAGGAAGTTGAATGCTTTCTAAAAAATACTTCATTATTTTTTACTCCTCACCACCCTGCACAAAGCTGCAGAGATCTTTCTGTATTCTTTCCTTACACTCTATTTTTTTCCTTGATAAGATTTATCTATAATTACAATTATGGATTTTATGTGTGACTTTAAAATTTCCATTTCAATGTATGCTTTATGAATTCAGATGTTATCTTTTTGTACACCATTACATATTAAATATTTAATTTCTCTGACATGCAACAACTGTGTAACTAGGAGAATCAATAAATAAATAATTACTAAATTAATGGATACATTGATGAATATAACTGGATGCTTTAGGAGCTAGATGATGCTTTCAGTTCACTACAAGTCTTAGAAAGCATTTAGGGCAAATATTCTAATAACAGTTAAAATGGCCATTAGGAGATGTACAAATCCCAAGAAATTTCAGGTATTAGAGCTGTGTTATTTTGATGTGTTCCAAGGCCAATGTGGCTGATTTAGTATCTGTGAAATTCACATTCATAAGGTTTTCAGCTACTGCTTAAGACTCATTTTCTTAATGGAGTCGACACTATTACTGTAAATTTTACCCAGTTACCTTTTACTCTTATGGCATGAGGACTGTCCACTAGGCTTCCATCTAGATTTTTGTTTGAAACCATGAAAACATGTGTCTTTATTTTCAATATAAATTTCCATCCTATCTAACAACAGCTGCAGCCTACCTTGAAATAAGGCACCTAAACATGAAAAGTGTTTCCCATTACAGAGCCTTTATGGTGCCATGAAATTGTGTTCCAAAAGCTAGCATGCTGTACATACTCTTGAGTTTCCTGATAAAACTTGGACTAAGAGTAGAAATGTTTGGGTTTTGGTTAGTTTAATGGTATTATGGCTTAAAATTTCTGAAATACTGAAAAGCAACTTTGGCTCAGTTGTTTCATTGCTTTGTAAGTTCCCAGAAAGAGATACCATTCAGGGCACAGGAATAAGATATGGGAAATAAGGAATGGATCAACTAACATGGAAAACCCACATCAGAATCTGGGCTGAGTTTTAACCATACTCTAATGAAATACATGGAATGAGCAGGAACATGACAGAGAAATAACCAGGAACTGATGCAGCAGAGTTAACTGCTACTGTTGCTTGCATTACAGAAATATCTATTCTAGACAGAAAAGTGCTACTGAGCTCTTAATGGCAGAGTTACACATATAAAGGAAGAAAAAATAAATTATTAATCTCAACACCACTCACTGTTTAAAACCATCGCTGATACCAACAATAGATGCATATAATTCCAATTTTATAACCTACAATGACAAACGTGTTCCCAAAATATTTAATAATTATAAAATCCTTCAAAACATATAAATATGATGGTTTCAGTAGCCTAACAAAACAATGGTTTCACTTAGCTGTCCTGTATAACTAATTCTTCATAGTTTACTGTTTATAGATTTATTGCCACCAAAATAAGTTATATGTGAAATCACCATATTAATACTTGAACTAACAGCATATTCGATAATATAAACTGTATATGTACATATGTATATACACATATTATTAATGCTTTTAGATAATGTCACTATTGTTACAATCCTTTTATTGAATTATTTTAGCATTGGAAAAATGTATTAGCCATTTTTTTGTATTTTCCCAAAATATCTAAAAATTATCATGTGGGAGTACATGTAGGTGTGTCTGGCATGTATGTAGGATGCTAATGAGGGGTTATGTTAACAATATATAGAGAAAAAGAATATGGAAAGTAGGTCTCAGCTACTAGCTGAGTCACTGGGAATAAATAGTAACAGAAAAACTTTGAGGTATTTAAGCAGCAAATTGCAAACATTGTATTCTATAATGGCAAACAGATTCTAAGGATTACAAGAAGTTTAATTGAAATAGTGTTCTTTCATGATTTTTTAAATTCTGTTTAAAACTGAAAACAGATGTTTAAATACAGTAGATGTTGTTCGGAGAAGAGTATTTGGAATTAACATGCCAGTTCATTATTAAGAGTATTTTGTCCTTTCTCATTACAGAAAGGCTCAAAATTGATTACAAAATAGAAATTTACTTGGCGGCTGTAACAATATCCATTTACATTGAGTATAATTATTGGTTCAGAGAACTATATTTGAAAATTAACATAAACTCTTAAGAAAAAATTTCTGTCAATAGCATTTATTGAGTATTTGAGCAATTTTTCAGTGTAGCCACAATTCATAGATATCTTTGATATTTGCTCCCATGGTTAGTATATTATGGAAAAAATAACTGAACAAACTAATAACCTATTTAAAAGACAGGAGGGCAGAATGACTAAAAGCCCAGATTGTCTTGTCAAACTGTGTGGATTCAAATACTGCCTGAATAATTATGTGAAATGCATAGAACAATATTTGCTTTGAAGAGGAGCATAGTAAAGCAGGCTATTTCTTAATCTTTCACAAGTTGAATGAGTGAACAGAAGAAAACCCTTAAAAGAATGACTAAAATAGTCAGTCCTTAATTAATATTATATATTGTATTAGTTTTCATTAGTTCCCAAAGACACATCACCACAAATTGGTGACTTAAAACAACAGAAATATGTTATTTCACAGCTCTAGAGTCCAGAAGTCTGAAATCTAGGCATCAGTAGGATCACACTCCCTCCATTGACTACAGGGTAAAACCTGTTCCTCATTAGTTTCAAGTTATGGTGGCTGTTGGCATTCTTTGGGATGTGGTCACATCTTTCTGTTTGTCTTCGCAATGCCCTCTCCTCTGGGCTTATGGTGGTCTAATCTCTGTCTCTCTTGCAGGTATGTTGGGATTCACTTGAGGTGGCTGACAAAATATTAAGGAAAATATTAGTGAAGTTAGACATTATAGTCTCAAACCTTTCGGAAGGCTGAAAGGTTTCAATGACATGGCTGGAGGCAGCCAGTTCTTAAGTTAGAGCGTTAAGTCATAGGGTAAAGATTAGGATAATAAAAGCTTCCTCAGTTAAGTCTGTTTACCCCACATTCCTTTGTTCTACTCTGTTTACTCATGTAAACTTTGTGCTGGATGGTTATCTCAGGGGGAGGTTGAATGGGAATTACCCCTTAATGGTGTTTATTCTATGTCCCAAAAACAAAGATTTTATCATTCGTAAAACCACTGTTTTATCCATGTTAATTATCCACAAGCATGTTGACTTAGAACTTCTGTTTTTAAATCTATACTGAATAAATGCAAGGAAGAACAGGGAGTTATGGTCTGTTAGCTGCAGTTGCCCTCTGAGAGCAGCTGATGACCATCGCTAGCCCTACTCTTACACAGTATTCTGGTGTGTGAGTTCATTCATTCATCTGTTGCTGAATCAGGCTCTGCAGGACAGACCTCTGCAGGTGGTGATCAATGTCTCACAGGTATATTTGTGATGACATGTAGGGCCCATCCAATTATCAAGGATGGTAAACTTGTTTCAAGTTTGTTTAATAAAATAAATCTGCACAGCCCCCTTTTCTAAATAAAGTGATATTTGCAGGTTCTAGAGATTAGAACATGATATAATTTGGAGAGCCCTTACAGTTTACCACACTTCCTACTTATTTGATATTACTTAATATTTTTTATTATACTACATGTCAAATTTTATATAAAACTACTTTTAAAAGAATTTATTGATGAATTAGCACATAGTGACATAACATATGCATGAGGCTATAGCATGCAAGGAAATAAAAATAGATTTTATTAAGTTCTAACTTTTGAATTAGCATATTCAAATCAAATTCTCCTTTTACTTTGTCTTACCATATACTTACATGAATCAGTTTATATTGTGGATTCTTGTTGTGTAAATTAAATTAGAAAAAAATGAATAATAAACTTCAAAAATAACCAAAATTTTGAGACCTCTTGAATTATATATACATTTCTCCACTGTTTTTAAAGCATGTATATACATATTTTTAAAGCCATGTATATACATGTTTTTGAAACATGTATACATAGTAATACAGTATTGTTAATTTTCTATAGCACTTAACATTTTATAAATTAAAGAAATTTATATGGTTTCGGATCTGTGTTCTCACCTAAATTTTATGCTCAGTTGTAATCCTCAATATTGAAGATGGGGCCTGATGGAAAGTGATTGGATCATGAGGGTGGATGATTATGGAGACTGCTTCCCCTTTGCCTTTCACCATTTTTGTGAGATTCCTGGGACCACCCTCCAAAGATCAGAAGCCACTATGCCTCCTATATAGCCTGCAGAATCAAGAGCCAATTTAAACTTACTTTCT
The DNA here is from genome assembly GCF_049354715.1 of Callithrix jacchus. NCBI lineage: Eukaryota > Metazoa > Chordata > Mammalia > Primates > Cebidae > Callithrix > Callithrix jacchus. The sequence continues at coordinate 32,531,174 of NC_133502.1, forward strand.
TTATAAATTACCAAGTCCCAGGTGTTTCTTTATAGTGACATGAGAATAGATTAATACAGTATTATATGTAAAGTAATAATAAAAATGAGTCATTTTTTTTTTTACTTCTGAGTCTTTATATGCCACTTCACTCATGTATAACACTTGCTTAATACATAAGTTTTTCAGTGACTTAACTTCTACTGAATTAGAAAGCAGCTCTCGAGTTTTAAATGTAAGAGAAATGCCAAGTATCGTAGAGATTGCAGCCTATAAGTCTCTGAAGTTGAACCATTAGTTTTACTGAAAAGTACATGTTTGCTGAGGAGAAATTTCAGAATATTCACCAGTCTCTACAGTGTTAATGATCCAAACATTGTGAAACCAGAGCTGTAAAGTATGCTATAAGTGAGCACGTCAATTTTTGCAGTGGGAACCAAACATCATTTTTTCATTCTTTCAATAACTTCTCTTTCTAAGTAGATAAATATCTATCAGAGCTGTTAAAATTTGGGGGGGGGGGGGTTAGTAAATAATAGCCCTGTCTCTCTTGAGTTGAAAAACTAAGAGTGAGATCTAAGAATAAACCATATTGAAATTTAATTTAATACTTTTCAATAATATTAATGAGCAAAAGTGGGAGAGATAGCCGAGTAGATGCAGTCAGAAAGTGCCACTCCTGCAGAAAGAGACAAAATTATGGTTTAAACCACCATAATTTGGGCAGATCGTCGCACAGAAAACTCTGAGAGCAGATGAAGAGGCAGTACTGAAGCCCAGGCTAAAGAGGAAGATACCGGCATGGATTACCCAAATGCCTAGGCTAGTTCTCAGCCCCTGACAGCTCCTGGGAAAGGGGTGAGGTCAGTAACTGCAGGACAGCTCATTCTCACAGTGGACCTCTGAGACTTTAGCCACACAGGATCCTGTGTCACCCATTGGTCTGTGAGCTGTCAGGGGGATCTCCCATGGAGCAGGCAGAGATAGGCCTTTGGATAGCACGGAGCCTGAGAGCTTCTATGAAAAAGGCAGCTCCAATGGACAGTAGCCATAGATGCCCATCCCCCAGGTTTACCCACCCCTCTCTGGGAGGTGTGGGTCCTAGCTGACTTCTGAGCCCAGAGAGAGCAGGACAAGCTTCCCCATGAGACTGGAGCACATCTGCTCTTCAAGACTTCCTTCCCACCAGTCACTCCCAGGGGCCATGCCTAGCTGTCCTGCAGGAATGGGTTTCACAGCTGCAGGCCCTGCAGCCAAGCCTGAGTCAGTTGATTCACATAAGTACTCTCCTGGGAAACCAGAAACACATCAGATTCCCCAGCACAGTCAGAAACTGAACCTGAGCCATAAGATGTCCTGGTGCTTTCAGAGCTGTGGCAGGCAGCTTGGGAGTATGGAGCCAAGATCTGTGACTGGCACTTGAGTGGGGCAGGAGCCCTCACACAGTATACTGAGAGTGATAAGACACATGGGTTCCTAGGCTGAAGGAGGAATGGAGCATGTTTCTCTCCACAGGGCTGGTCCAAAGAAAGCGTGGTGTATCTTCCTACCACAGCCTCTGTCCAAAGGGGCTCCTGAATCCTGTAACACCCAAATAAAGAAATGTAGGTGTAGCACTGGTGATCAGAGGTCTCCTTCAAGGCCCAAGAATGGATCTGGTGAGGGGATCATCTCCCCCAAAGTATGAAACAGTCACACAGCTGGGTATTAACTTAGCTACTGGCCACTACTCTTCAGCACCAATCACAGCCCAAACTAAAACACCAAAAATGATTCTGCCAATGTACACCCTTGTAAAACCAAGCACAAGATACTTCATCCACATATAAAGATACCATACAAAGCCCTGGCCCTCTGAAAGCATCCATAAATAGAGCCAACTAATTATACTCAAATTATATCACAGTTAAAGAAACACCAACTCTCCCAGGTAAAAAAGAATAAGAACTCTAAAAATCCAAAAAGCCACAAGGACCCCTTACTTCCAAACAAGTTCACTGGCTCCCCAGCAATTGTTCTTAAACAGTCTGAAATGAATGAAGTGACAGACATAGAATTCAGAATCTAGAGGCAAGAAAATCCATGAAGATTAAGGAGAAATTTGAAACTCATTCTAATTTTTAAAAATTCAGTGAAATAATCCAAGAATCAAAAGAAATGGTCATTTTAATAAAGAAAAAAACTGTACTTCTAAAGCTGAAAAACTCACTACAAGCATTTTAAAATACAATCAGAAGTATGAGCAGCAGAGTAGGCCAAGCTGAAAAGAGAATCTTAGAGCCTGAAGACTGGTTCTTTGGAGCAACCCAATCAGACAAAAATCTTAAAAAAAAGAAAATAAAAAATAAGGAAAATGCATAAAAGCCCTGAGAAATATGGGATTACCTAAAAAGAAAAATCTGTAACACATTTGCTTTCCTGAGAAAGAAAGAGAATGAGCAACTCAGAAAATATATTTGAGAATATAATCCAATAATTTTTCCATAATCTTGCTAGAAAGATTGACATGCAAATCTGAGAAATACAGAGAACCCTAGGTAGTTATTATGCAAAAATAACCATCCCCAGGACACATAGTAATCAGATTCACCAAGAACAATGCAAAAGAAAAAATTTCTAAAGGCAGCTAGTGAAAAGCATTGTCAAGTATAGAGGGAATCCTATCAAGAAAGGAGGAGATCTCTCAGCAGAAAGCTTATAAGCCCCAAGAGATTGGGGTCTTATTTTCAGCATCCCTAAAGACATGAAATCCCAACGAAGAGTTTCCTATCCCTCTGAATTAAGCTTTAGAAGTAAAGGAGAAATGAAATTGCTATCAGATAGAAAATGCTGAGGGAATACTTTTCATCTAGATAAGACTTTCAAGAGGTCTTAAGGGAGTGCTAAAAATTGAATCAAAAGAAAAATACTTGCTACCACAAAAACACACTTTAGCACATAGCCAACAGGCAATCAGGTCCACATAACAACCAAATAACAACAACATGACAGGATCAAAATCACACACACATATTAATACTAACACTGAATATAAATGGGCTAAATGCCCCACTTACAAGAAATAGAGTGGCTGACTGTATAAAAAGACAAGACCCAACCATCTGCTATTTTCAAGAGACTGGATCTCACAGGTAACAACACCCACAGACTCAAAGTGAAAGTATGGAGAATGTTCTATCATGTAAATGGAAAATAAAACAGAGCAGAAGTAGCTATTCTTTTTTCAAATAAAAATATTTTAACCAATAAAAATTAAGAAGCAAAATGAAGCACATTACATAATAATAAAGGGTATACTCTAACAGAGGCTTTAGAAGCCTTAGCTGTCCTAAATATATATGCATCCAACACTGGAGCAACCAGATTCATAAAACATGTTCTTCTTGTCCTGTGAAAAGACTGAGACAATCACACAATAATAGTGGGTGGCATCAACACCTCAGTGTCTTAAATTGATTATTGAGGCAGAAACCTAGCATTAAACTCTCTACTTACACTTGATACTTGACCATTGAACCTAGTATACATCTACAGAAAAATCCACCCAACAGCCACAGAATTGATAAATTCTGTAATCAATTGCATGCTAGGTTATAAAGCAAGTCTTAATAAACTAAAAAAATCAAAATTATATTAAGCACATTCTCAGACCACGCTACAATAAAAATAGAAATCAATATCAAGAAGATCTCTCCATACTACACAAATACATAGAAATTAAACAACTTGCTCCTGAATAACCCCTGGGTGAACACCAAATTTAAAGCCAAAATAAATTTTTTTTGAAATTAATGAGGCTGGGCGCAGTGGCTCACACCTGTAATCCCAGCACTATGGGAGGCTGAGGCAGGTGAATCATGAGGTCAGGAGTTCGAGACCAGCCTGACCAACATGGTGAAACTCCATCTCTACGAAAAATATAAAAATTAGCTAAGTATGGTGGCACATGCCTGTAATCTCAGCTACTCAGGAGGCTGAGGCAGGAGAATTGCCTGAACCTGGGAGGCGGAGGTTGCAGTGAGCCAAGATCATACCACTGTACTCCAGTCTGGGCAACAGAGTGAGACTTCATCTCAGAAAGAAAGAAAGAAAGAAAGAAAGAAAGAAAGAAAGAAAGAAAGAAAGAAAGAAAGAAAGAAAGAAAGAAAGAAAGAAAGAAAGAAAGAAAGAAAGAAAGAAAGAAAGAAAGAAAGAAAGAAAGAAAGAAAGAAAGGAAGGAAGGAAGGAAGGAAGGAAGGAAGGAAGGAAGGAAGGAAGGAAGGAAGGAAGGAAGGAAGGAAGGAAAAGAAGTTAATGAAAATAGGAATAATTTGCAAAAATTCTTGGGATGCAGCCAAAGCAGTGTTGAGAGGAAATTTTATAGTTATAAAATACTTTCATTAAGAAGTTAATTCATTAAGAAGTTTAATTGGCATTAAACAAATTAACTCTCAAATTAACAATCTAACTTTGCACCTAAAGAACCTAAATAAGAACAACCCAAACTCAAAGCTAATAGAAGAAAAGAAATAACTCAATAAAATTAGACAATAACTCAATAAAATGACGCAAAAATCCATATAAATGATCAATGAAACCGATAAGTGGTTCTTTGAAAAAAAAATGTTCCATAGAACACTAGCTAAAATAACAAAGAAAAAAAGAGAATATTCACATGTACAATCAGAAATGATAAAGGTGAAATTACAACGCATTGCACAGAAATACAAAAGACCCTCAGAATGCTAAGAAAAATTCTCTGCACACTAATCAGAAAATCTAGAAGAAATGAATAAATTCATGGAAATGCAAATCTCTCAAGATTAACTCAGGAAGAGATTGAAACTCTAAATAGACTAATATCAAATTCTGAAATTGAATCAGTATTAAAAAGCCTACCAAACAAATAAAGCCTTGGACCCAATGGAGTCACAGCATAATTCTACCAGATGTACCAAGGACTGGTACCAATCCTACTGAAACTATTCCAAAAAATCAAGGAGAAAAGACTCCTACCTAATTCATTCTAATTCATCAGCCTACTACCAAAACCTGCCAGAGACACAGTGAAAAAAGAAAAATTTCAAGCCAATATTGCTGATGAACACAGATGCAAAAATTTAAATAAAATACTTGAAACTAAATTTAGCAGCACATCGAAAAGTTAATTCATCAGCATCAAATAGGCTTTATTCCTGGGATGCAAGCTTGGTTCACCATATGCAAATCTATAAATGTGATTCACCACATAAACAGAATTAAGAACATATATATATATATATATATATATATATATATATAATCTCAATAGATTAAAAAGCTCTTGATAAAATTCAACATCTTCTCATGAAAAAAACACTCAACAAACTAGGTATTGAAGGAGCATACCTCAAAATAATAAGAGTCATCTGTGACAGACCCACAGTCAGCATCATATTGAATGGGTAAAAGCTGGAAGTATTCCCCTTGAGAACTCAAAACAAGGCTACTCAACATAGCACTAGAAGTTCTAACCAAGCACTCAGGTAAGAGAAAGAAATAAAAGACAGCTAAACAGTAAAAAAAAAAAAGATGTTGAATATCTCTCTTCACTGAATATATGATTCTATACCTAAAGGAACTCAAAGGCTCTGCCAAAAGGCTACTAGAACTGATAAATTATTTTAGCATGTTTTCTGGACATAAAATCAATGGACATAAATCAATAGCATTTCTAGACACTAATAATGTGCAGACTGAGAGTCAAATTGAAAATACAATCCCATTTACAATAGCCACAAAAAAAAATGGAATACTTAGGAATATATCTAACCAAGGTAGTAAATGATCTCTACAAGGAGAACTATAAAACACTGCTGAAATAAATCAGAGATGACCCAAATAAATGGAAAAAATATCCCATGCTCATAATTGAAAGAATCAATATTATTAAAATGGCCATAATGCCCAAAGCACTTTACAGATTTAGTGTTATTCTATCAAACTACCAGGGTCCTTCCTTACAGAATTAGGAAAAAATTACCATTCAACAATTTATGTGAGCAGAAATCTACTTTGGCCTCACCTCATCCAAAATATCCAGAGCCACTAATGGGAAGGTAAAATCTTAAACACATAAACTGTGCAAAGCCAAAATATTGAATTCACACTAAAGACACTTATACATCACAGATGCACACACACACACACACACACACACACACACACAGAGCTGTCTTTCCCTGTTCATCATTTTCCAATTACTAAATTAAATTGTATACATTCTTTATTTCATAGAATCCTTTTTAGTACCCCAGGTGGTCAAAATTTACATTGGCATTTAATTTTCAAGTTATTTCAGGCACAGTAATTTACATAAATTGCCCAAAGTGCCTAGTAATTGGTAGAATAGGACTTACATCCTCATGAGTCCAAATAGTCAAAGCAATCCTAAGCAACAAGAACAAAGCTGGAAGCATCCCACTACCTGACTTCAAATTATACTATGTGGCTACAGTATGCAGTGGCTACAGTAACCAAAACAACATTGTACTAGTAAAAAACACACATAGATAAATGGAACAGAATGTAAAATTTGGAAACAAAGCCATACACCTACAACTATTGGGTCTTTGACAATGTTGACAAAAGCAAGGGGGAGATACCACCTTATTCAATAAATGGTGCTGGTATAACTGGTATCCTGTGCAGACAAATAACATTAGATCCTTACCTTTCATCACACACAAAAATTAACTCAAAATGGGTTACATATTTAGGTTGGATGTGGTGGCTCACTCCTGTAATCCCAGCACTTTGGGAGGCCAAGGCAGATGGACCAGGAGGTCAGGACATCAAGACCATCCTGGCTAACATGATGAAACCCCATCTCTACTAAAAATACAGAATATTAGCTGGGTATGGTGCCACATGCCTTTAGTCCTAGCTACTGGGGAGGCTGAGGCAGGAGAATTGCTTGAGGTTGCAGTGAGCTGATACCATGCCACTGCACTCCAGCCTGGGCAACAGAGTGAGACTATGTCTCAAAAAAAAAAAAAAAAAAAAAAACATGGGTTACATATTTAAATGTAACACTTCAAACTATAGAAACCCTAGAAGAAAACCTAGGACATATCCTTCCTTATATTGGCCTTGGCCAGAAATTTATGACCAAGTCCCCAAAAGCAATTACAACAAAAACAAAAATTGAAAAGGGGGCCTTAATTAAACTAAAAACTTCTGCAAAGCAAAAGAAAGCATATACAAATTTAACCGACAATCTACATAACTGGAGAAAACATTCACAAACTATGCATCTGAGAAAGATTTAATATTCATAATCTATAAGAAACTTAAATCAACCAGCAAAAAAAAATTAACCCCATTACAAACTAGGAAAAACATGAATAGACACTTCTTAAGACATACAAGCAAACAGCAAACATAAAAAAATGCTCCAAATCACTAATCATCAGAGAAATGCAAATCAAAACACAGTGAGAAACCCTCCTACACCAGTCAGAATGACTTTTGTTTAAAAAAAGTAAAAAAAAAAAAAAAAATGCTTACAAGATTGTGGAGGAAAAGGAATGCTTATATCATTTTGGTAGGACTGTAAATTAGTTCAGCCATTGTGGAAAGCAGTTAAAAAGAACTTAAAACAGAGCTACCATCTGACCCAGTAATCCCATTACTGGAGATATACCCAAAGGAATATAGATCATTATACTAAAAAGACCCATGCATTTGTATGTTATCACTCTGCTATTTATAATAGCAATGACATAGAATCAATTAAGGTTCATCAATGGTGGATTGGGTAAAGAAAATATTGTACATACGCAACATGGAATACTATGCAGCCATAAAAATAGAATGGAATAGTGTCTTTTGCAGCAACATGTATGCCACTGGAGGCCATAATCCTAAGTGAATTAGTGCAAGAACAGAAAACCACATACCATATATTCTCACTTATAAATGGGAGCTATAAACATGGACATAAACATGGGAACAATAGATGTTGTGGAACACGAGGGATGAGTAGGATGGAAGGAGAGACTTGGATTGAAAAACTACCTGTTGGGCACTATGCTCATTACTTGAGTCCAATATACTCATGTAACAATCCTATAAGTGTACCCTTTGTATACAAAATAAAAGCTACAATTATATAATAATAATAAGCAATTGTAACAATGTAGCTAACATTTCTTGAGCGCCTAATACATGTCAAGAAATATTTTAAGCACATTAGAAGTAACATCCTACAGAAACCCCAGGACAACAAGATGGTATTTCCCCCCTTTCACTTATGAACAAAATGTTCCACAAAGTGTAAAAAGTTTTTCTAAACCTATATAACCAGTAGGGGGAACAGACAGAGACACATTAATTCTAGAGACTACCATATTAACCACACATGAAACAAAGGGAAAACCAAAACGAAAGTGTGTGTAATCAATTCAGTGAACTGTAGTTTGGGGTTACATTCCAGGGGATCTCTTTTCTTTATTTTAATCTGAGACATGTTGGAGATATAATTTATTACAAGCAGAATATTGGTTCTGAACTCATATGGGGCTGTAAGTCCTATTCTACCAATTACTAGGCACTTTAGGCAATTCATGTAAACTTACTGTGCCTGAAATAACTTGAAAATTAAATGCCAATGTAAATTTTGACCACCTGGGGTACTAAAAAGGATTCTATGAGATAAAGAATGTATACAATTTAATTTAGTAATTGGAAAATGATGAACAGGGAAAGACAGCTCTGTGTGTGTGTGTGTGTGTGTGTGTGTGTGCATCTGTGATGTATATGTGTCTTTAGTGTGAATTTAATATTTTGGCTTTGCACAGTTTATGTGTTTAAGATTTTACCTTCCCATTAGTGGCTCTGGATATTTTGGATGAGGTGAGCCCAAAGTATATTTCTGCTCACATTAAATGCATTTGATACAGGCTGATATAATTCTTTCTTATTTGCCTATTCAGTGCTGTAAGACAAAAATCTCATGTATTTCAGATACTCACTGCTGACAATCCAGGCTACCTTCACAATCAGAACACATCATAACACAGCTTAATGCCATTATTTTTAAAGTTTTAGCCCTGGCCTGCTGTGCTGTTTCTCTATATCCTTAAATTCTATCTCTGTCCCTTATAGCCAAGATTAAGAGCCAACTCCTTAATGCCTTACTTGTTTTATATCCTTTTGCTAAAATGAATTGTTGAGTTTCTTTTGTACTCCTACCAAGTACCATTTAAGTGTACATTGCTTAAATTATATTTCCTTATAATAAATGGAATAGTTTATATATCTGTTTTCAGTTGGATTAAGTGATATTTATGGGCAAGACAAGGATGCCATTAATTTTCTACCACCGACTACCTCAAATTCTTAATATCATAAAGATTTGCATTAAGTAAATGCTGGATAGGTATTTGTTGGCTTAAAATACAGGCTGAGGCCATATACCAGTAAGCTTATGCAAAGAGCTGAAGCATATAATTTTTACACTCAATATCCCTTTGAGAAAATGGCTTTATTCATTTTTGGATATCTTTCATGTAGGAAAATGATAGCACACTGGAGGGGAAAATCATACTGTGCAAGGACTGCTTTAAGCATTACTAATATCTAACTTATTTCCCTGCAATGGAGGGCATGAAGTTGTGCATGTGCATATTTGTGAGGAGATATGTTTGTAAATCTTTGTGCTAACAATAAAATAGAGGGCTCTAAATATATTTTGGTGCATCCCTGACATTTTCTGTCTGAACACAATAAGAATGTAAATGAAATTGCACAGTCTGTGTATAAATAAACTATACACATAGGCTTGGAATACATATACTGAAGTCATCAGGAAAAAAAAGAAACATAGTAAATAAATTTATATTTGACTCAGACCTGCGGAAATGTCTGACAGTACAAAATGTCATTTTTAATGTGGTTTATATGGACTCCATGATATCCAAAGATGAATGTCAAGCCATGGGTGAATAGAAGTGGCACCTAAGAGGAGAAAGGTAATATCTTTATTCAAACATACTTTCCAGTTATGACTGAAAATAAAACATCCCTGAAGAGATTGAAAAAATAACACAGTAAAAAGGTAATAAAATTTTTGTCTTTTTGTTACTATAAAATGTCAAGTTCCTGTTGTATATGCAATATTCACATATATATTTATAAAAGGGCAACATAGGCAAAGAAATGGTATTAAAGTGGAAGATATATAAAAGAGCTTATTTTTAACTCCAATCCCATTTAATTCTGGGTAACTTGTCAATCTCAGAATAGATTGCTTTTTATGGTTCACCGTGTATTTTAGGAAAAGTTTCTCTAATTCATAGCTCTATCTAACTATGAAAAACTACCGAACAAACAGATCCATGATGGCTGATCGCTAACAGCTCGGGATTGTAGCTCCCAGTGAAAGCACAGAGAAGGAGAGGATACCACACTTTCAGATGAATTTTCATCGCTCACGGACCAGAAGATTCCCAGTGGAGGAGCCCCATGGGTCACCAGCACGACTCTTGTGGCCAGCGCAGCAGTTTTGCCAGTGTCTCGGCATGGCAGCTCTTCATGCAGAGAAAAAGGGAGGAGATTCCCAGGCAGAAGAGCACCATCAGTCTTAACGCCACTGTTTTGGCTGGTGCAGTGGGTTGCTTGGATTCCAGCACTGGGAATTAAACTGGAAGTCCACTCAGAAACCCAACTAGAAAGGTGGTAATTGTAAAGATGACAGATGGATAAATTTATAACAAAGGGAAGAAACGAGCCTAAAAAGGCTGAGAATACCCAAAATCAGAACCCCTCTCCCTCTACAGGGGATTACAGTTCCTCATCAGCAACTGAATGAGCCCTGATGGAAAAGGACTGTGTGCCATTAACAGAAGTAGGCTTCAGAAGGTGGATGATAAGAAACTTCTGGGAGTTAAAAGAACTTGTTCTATCCCAATGTAAAGAAACTAAGAACTTTGCAAAAAGGTTTGACGAAATGCTAACAAGAATAAACAATATAGAGAGGAATATAAATAAACTGAGTTGAAAAACACAACATGAAAACAGCGAAATATGCACAAGTTTGAATAGCCGAATTGATCAAGCAGAAGAAAGGATATCAGAGGTCAAAGACCTACTTAATGAAATAAAATGAGAAGACAAGAATAGAGAAAAATGGATAAAAAAGAATGAGCAAAGTTTCCAAGAAATATGGGACTATGTGAAAAGACCTAATTTACGTTTGATAGGTGTACCTGAATACGACAAAGAGAATGAATCCAAGCTGGAAAGAACTCTTCAGGATATTATTCAGGAAAACTTTCTAAATCCAGCAAAGCAACACAATATTCAACCCCTGGCACATAATCGTTAGATTCACCAGGTTTGAAACAAAGGAGAAAATACGAAGGGCAGCCAGAGAGAAAGGTCAAGTTAACCACAAAGGGAAGCCTATTAGACTTACAGCAGATCTCTCAGCAGAAACCCCACAAGCCAGAAGAGAGTGGGGGCTGATATTCAACATCCTTAAAGAACGGAAGTTTCAGCCCAGAATTTCATATCCTGGCAAACTGAGCTTCACAATTGAAGGAAAAATAAAATCTTTTATGAACAAGCAAGTACTCAGAGATTTTATTACCACCAGGCCTGCTTTACAAGAGCTTCTGAAAGAAGCATTATACATAGAAAGGAACAACCAATATTAGCTTTTCTAAAAATATACCAAAAAGTAAAAAGCATCAACATAAAGAAGAATTTACATCAACGAATGGATAAAATATCCAGTTAACAACAAATAGCAGTTACCCTAAATTTAAGTCGACTAAATCTCCCAATCAAAAGATACAGCCAAAACCCAATGGTATGCTACGTCCAGACCCATTTCACATCCAAAGATACACAAAGACTCAAAACAAAGGGATGGAGAAAGATTTACCAACCAAATGGAGAGCAAAAATAAATAAATAAAAAGCAGGGGTTGTAATTCTCGCATCTGATAAAAGAGATTTCAAAGCAACAAAGATATAGTAGTAAAAGGATCAATGCAACAATAAGAGCTAACAATCCTAACACCCAGATACATAAGACCCATAAAGAGATTTAGACTCAACGAGACAGAAAATTAATAAGGATATCCAGGACTCGAACTCAGATATGGAACAAGTAAACTCAATAAATATTTATAGAGCTCTCCATTTTAAATACACAAAATATACATTCTCCACCTTAAATACACAAAATATTGATCAGCCATTATTAATACCCATTTTTAGAATAAAGCTACATTCCCTCTCTCTCCCTCTTTTTCTTCCTCTTTCTTCCTCTCCCTCACTTCTTTTTTCTGTCTTTCTTTCAAAAAAAAAAGAAAAATGACCTTTATTTTTCACCAATCATCATGAAAAAAAAAGATTTCAACAAAATGTCTTACAGCATGAGAAGGAGGAGTCTCTTCAGTCAGGGGATTAATGTGTAGAATCAGTAATGTCACACACTTGGTTTCAGTTTTTAGGAGAGTTTAGTTTTTGATTTTTTTTAGCTTTAATAATCAGTTATTTTTTGATAGATCTGTACTTGTGACTGATTAAGACTCCACTGTGTGATTCACTCATTTAATTAAAATCTTTGAGGGGAGGTCTGTAAATCTCAGGGTTTATGCAACCGGTGTTGGTTGATCCAAGGAGTAACCAAAATAATTTCTACTATTTTAAATACTGAAGGAAAAAATTGATGTAGAGTGTCTTTTGCAAAAATACTGATAACACACCAAGGTCAATTAATCTTAAAACATGTTTTAATTCTTAAATTATTATAATGGAAATAAAAATGGCTAATAAATACAAAGATTCAAAAGCAACTTAATTAAAAAAGCACAGAGATCCTGGCTTGCATTGCTGAAATCTCTGTGTTTCCATAGTTGCTGTGTTAAATAATAAGATTATTGCATTTAGACATTTAAAACTGTCCCTGGAAGTATATAGTATCTCCTGTTTTAATGAAGTCCAACTTCTGCTGCCTCAGAAATCTCTGGGTACTAAAATGGTAAAAAGTCAATTTGAAACATTGATGAGTAACAATGAACAAAAGGATCACTTTGAGGTTGGGTGCTGGGGCTCATGCCAGCACTTGGGAAAACTGAGGGAGGTGGATTCCATGAGGTCAGGAGTTCCAGAACAGCCTGGCTAACATGGTGAAATCTGACATAGAAAAAAGAAAAACTACCTAGGTAGAATCCAAAACTATTTTATGTAAAAAGATTATTCAGATATTTGGATTATATTTATTTTCAAAGTGGTAAAAAGTGGATTATTGTTTATTTTTAATAACTGATTACTATTATGAGGAAAGCAATGATGGCCTTAAGTGCAGGAAAAATTTGTAAAATATGAAACATTAAAGATTCAAGGCACATATATTCATATTAATACTATAAACTCATCCATTTCTAACATTTTATTTAAAGCACAATCTAACCCAAACATTCCTGACCTTAACTTTGCCAAAGTCTTCGCCTCAAAATCTCAGAAGGAACTAAAAGAAAGTTGTCTTCTTCATTTAAAGAATAAATTGTTATCTCACATTATTGATACACTTTTATAGTCACTGGATTCTTGTAATCGTATTCAGCATATGATTGTTTCATTATTAAGTGTCTACTAAATTGTAAGATCTTAAAACCAATTAAAATACATAATTAGAAGAAAATTTTGTCTGCTCTCATAAGCTGGTATTTTGAATGTCTTGAATGAAGAGTCAAATGAAGTAGAAGATATCATTTTCTTAAAATCTATTTTTTATTATATCTTTATGTAAAGTTCTTAATATTCATTGGTCACATTTTTCATGTTTCTATTTTATTAATTACTAAATGTTCTTTCTTTTTTTCTATAGAATATTCCAAACTCTTCATACTAGTTTGCGAGTGCTAAATTTAAAGTAGTTAATTGTAAAAACTTAAAAAACTTAAAATATATGGCAGTAGAAATTAAGCCTTCATATTCACAAGATAAAATACTTCTTCTCCAAAATGTATGAGGTAAAGTCTAATACAATAGAATATACTTAGGTCTATTATTATTATTATAGTCTTAAACATTCAGATTTGAGGCAAATAAATGTATCATATCTCATTGTATGTATACACATATATTTAAACATCTTTGAAAAGCAGAATTATTCAGTCATAGTTTATTCTGCATGAAAATTATTTGTTTTAAATTCAATGATGCTATAATTTTAAACCGACTTTATGTGCTTTATGAATGGAATGTAGAGAAACTGGATTCAACATTGTTTCCAAAGTGGGAGTCAAGTCTTCACTTTTTCTTTTGCTGTTGAATAAAGCTGAGGACAATGGGTAAATTAAGTGCACAAGGCATACATGTATGTTTATTTTCTACACATATATAGAAGATTTAAATTTATAGCAGTTTAGGAATTCTTTATCTTAATTTAAAGAAGAAATAAACCAGTAAGTTTGGTGAGTAGGTCATCAAAGACACCTTATAATACTTTGTCCTCAACTTGGTCGAAGTTTGATAAACATTAATACTTCTTGTCCATGGAAAAATAGAGCAAATAACTAAAATACTTATTGTATTTTATTTCTTATTTTTCTCTAAATTAAACAAAAATGACTCAATTTTCAGCTGTGATATATAAAGAATTGGAAGTTGCTTTTCATGTGCTTATGACAACAAGAAAAAAAGATATTGTGCAAACTGAAAACTGATGATTTTCTTTGGACCCATCGGAGAAGTAAAGTCACTGTGAAACCACCATTGCAATATCTGGAGATACAGGTAAATTTAGAGAGTCACAGGTGAGATAGGCTCACCCAAAGAAGTAACTGTTGGCATCATAATCAATTAGGTCCTGGCCTGTAGAAGCATTTAAACATTAATTATGTTGAATCGTTGAAAGATGAATGTCGACTAACAGGAGAGCTTGGAGCTGCAGGGGCGTGCATATTTGCATGGGCTCTACACCTGAAAGTCATGAGGTTCTATAGGTGAAGAGACAAGAAGGATCCCCTAATGGTTCTGACAAGTCTAGCAAAGTGTAACTATTGTAAAATATTTCTAGAGTCTTCTCCATATTTTCCTGTTTCACCTAAGGAATAAGGGAAGGCTGAGAAGCACTGTGAATGTCACAGCCTCAGGAAGACAGGCCCATCAAGAAAATAATAACAGATGTAAGATTACAGACTGTCTCCCCCCCACATACACACCTTAGCACTACACAAATGAAGTACAGCAGTGTGTTGAAGTCGAAAAAGTTGCAAGGCATGCATTCTACATGAAGAGGAGATTTGGGGGAAAACATAAGATACAGGGGAGACAAAAACCAGAAATACAAAAAATGTGAAGCCATCAGGCACCCACAGCTACAAACGTTAAACTCAGCCCAATTCCTATTCAGGTAAAATAGATGCCTTGTGGTAAAAACATATTTACCATAGTTTATATTTCCAGACACTTCGTGTCTGGCTTTCAATAACAAATTACATGGCTTGCTAAAATGCACATAAAACACTGTCTGAAGAGGCAAAGCACCCATTAGAACCAGACTCAGACTTGGCACAGATGTTGGAGTTATGAGACAGGAAATTTGGAATAACTATAATTAGTATGTTAAGGGCTCTAATAGACAAAGTATATAAAACGTAAAATCAGACGAGTAGCATAAGCAGAAAGAAACATAAGAACGAGTGTCAATGGGGATGCGTAAAAATTAGAACACTTTTACACTGTTGGTGAGAATGTAAAATGCTGTAGCCACTACAGAAAAGTTTGGGAGTCTCTCAAAAATTAAAAATAGAATTACCATATGATCAGCAATCCAATTTCTAGTTATATGTCCAACAAACATGAAATCAGTATGACAGAGTTATTTTTACTCCCATGTTCGTTGCAGTGTTATTCACAATAGCCAAGATATGGAAACAATCTAAGTTGTCTATACATAGATGCCTGAATCTAGAAAACATAGTATAGCTATATGATTATATGTAATTGAGCCTTAAAAAAAGAAATTCTGCCATTTGCAACAACATGGGTGAACCTAGAAGACATTATGCTAAGTGAAATAAATCAGCCAGAGAAGGACAAATTGTGAATGATTCCACTTACTCGAGGTATCTTTAATAGTAAAACTCTTAATAACAGAGAAAATAGGGGCTACTAGGACCTGGAAAATGGGATAAAGGAAGAATTGTTCAAAAAAGATAATGTTTCAATTAGGTGAATAAGTTCTAAAGACCTGCTGTACAGTGCCTTTAGTTAACAATACAGTATTATCTAAATTTGTTAAGAGAATAGATTTTATGTTAAGTATCCTAAGAGCCAAAAAAAGCAAAATGAATCAAGTACATCAACAAAAAGGGCCACAAGAAAACTCTGGGAAGTGTTGTGTATGTCTATTAACCTAATTGTAAGGATGACATTATGGGTATTTACATACGCCCAAGAATCAACACATATGTCATTGCAATTTTCATGCATGCATCATCAAAATTAACACATTAAACATGTATAGTTCTTTGTATATCAATTATGCCTCAAAGAAACTTTTAAAAAATTAAAAGGTTATGATAAAAATAAACTACATTGTGACATAAATGAAGAATACTGTTTATGGTCTTATTAATAGATTGGACATGATGAAAAAATTATTTGTGAGCTTGAAAATAAGCCAATTAAAAAATTTCCAGCCCGAATTTCAAACACAGAAATGTATATTAAAAAGAGAATTGTAATACTACTTTGAAGGGTGTGACATAGGCATAACTGGAATGCTAAAAGAAGAAAGTGAGAATGAAGTAGAAGAAATATTTGAAGTACCAATGGTCAAGAATTATTTAAAATTAGTGACAAACATCAAACTGAGATTCAGAAAATTAAAGAACTTAGAGAATAAATACAAAAAAATGTACATGGAATATTATGTTCAAACTTCAGGAAACCAAAAAACAAAGAAAACAAAAGTCTTGGAAAAGAAGACAGTATGTAGAAATAAGTGTAATAAATAAAAGTATAGAAAATACATAAGAGAACATCTTGACCTAGAGGAACAAAACTATGAATTGCAGACTTTTCAACATAAAGCATGCAACAAAGAAATGGTAGTAAAATATTTCATATTAACAAAATAAAACAATTAACCTAGAATAGTATGTCTACTGAATATTTCCTTCAAAATAGAAAACAAATATATAAATTCTACCACAGACACTGAAAGAACTCATTGGCAGCATGTCTGTGCTGTAAGAAATATTAAAAGCAGTCCTTCAGACAGGCCAATTATGTAAGTCACAGTCTTGTGTCTACATAGAAAATGAAAGAGAATCCGAGGAAGAATTAATGAAGATAAGGTAAAATCTTTTTCCCAATGTTAAATTATGTGAGGAATAACTGTGTAAAGTAATAACAATAACAATGCATTGAGTAATTATAGCATATGGGTAAGTGAAATAAATGACAACAATATCAAATGGTCTGGAGGAACAAATTGGGAAAGAAATTGTTGTATAGAGAGGATATAAAATTGAAACATGTGAAACGCTCAAAACAAGGGAAGGCAGAAAAAGAGAAATTGATCAAAAGCAACAAATGGAAAACAGCTACATTACAAGAGATATTAATCTACCTATATCAAAATAATAACTTTAAATGTGAATGGTCTGAATATACCAGCTAAAAATAGAAATAATTCAGCTGTGGATATGCTTCAACAACAACCAAAAGGGGTAGAAATTGTGAGTAGATAAAAACAAGACCCACTGTGTGCTGCGTACAAGCATCCCTTTACGTATAAAGGGATACATAAGTAAAATAAAAAGCACAAAGAAAAGTATACCATACTAACACCAGCTGGAAGGAAGCTAAAGTAATTATACTAATTTCAGACAGGGAAACCTTTAGAACAATGATAATTATTGGGAACAAAGAAAGCCATTACCTAATAGGTGAGACAAAAAAACTGATGAAACTCCAAGTAAAAAAACCAGATACTCTATTATGGTTGCAGACAGTAACACCTCTTCTTTTAGTTGAAAAATAAGTAAGGACATAGTTGCCTTACATAGCACTATAATCAACTTGATCTCTTTGACATTTATAGAATCATTCATTTAATAACAATGACATATATATTCTCAAGATTTCATGAAACATTTAAATGCACAGACCATATTCTGGGCCACAAAACATACCTGAAAATTGTTCACATATTGTGAAAAAAAGATAAATTGTTCTATTATAAAGAAACATGCATGCATATGTTTATTGTAGCACTATTCACAGTACCAAAAATGTGGAATCAACCTAAATGCCCATCAATGATAGACTGAATAAAGGAAATGTGGTACATGTACACCATGGAAACTATGTGGCCATAAAAAAGAATGAGATGATTATGTCCTTTGCAAGAAAATGGATAGAGTTAGAGGCCATTATCTTTAGCAACCTAATCAGGAAAAAAAGAAAAAAAAAAAAACCTCATGTTCTCACTTGTAAGTCAGGCTTAATAACTGCGACACAGGGAACATTTTTGAGTGATGAAACTTCTGTGTATGATGCTGAGATTTTGGAATTTTGGATACATAGAGTATGCGTTTGTCAGAATCTGTAGTGTTTTAATGCACAAAGTCTAGACCTTAGTGATTACAAATTAAAATTCTCAAATGATACTGAGATCTGAGGATGCCATGCAGAATGTCACAAAACAACCTGGATGTAGTCCAAATGTATGAATTTTTCTCACTGAGGTGAGGTGGCTGGGGGAAAAGGTGTTAACCTAAGCAACTTTAGAAATACTATTTGATAATGGAAGAGAGTTGTAGACATTGATAAGACCTCGTTTTTACCTAAATATAGGTACATATTGTTGCATATAAAAATATTTATGAATATGTGTATACATGGTTTATTAGGCACACATATTTATTTGCTTGCTTGCTTTTTTAACTGAGAGCCCCTGAAAGCAATGCCACACCAGTAGCAATGAGCACATCTAGAATCTAGATTCTAGGATTGGGGTAGGAAATGTACAGGATAAACCTGAGCATCTTGAAGTTCTAGAAATTTGGAAAATCTAAATAAGTAAAGCAAACACACTCAAACAGCCCCTCTATGTATAGTAATTGCCTAGGCTCTGAAGTTAGCCCTTCTGGATTTCAACCTCAATTTCTTTCTCTATCTAAATAGTGATGTTGGCAAGTTTGCTCAGTTACTCTGTGCTTTAATTCATTTACATAATTGGAATAATAATGTTTTTCTGCATAGGATTAATATGAAGATTAATGTTGATACTTTTTATTAGTAGTGCAATGTCTTTCTCAAAAAAAGTCTCAAGTAAATTTCCTATGTACTATTTATAATATCTGTTTTATAAGTTTGAATCATACTATATAGTGTTGTGAAACCTGATTTTTTTTAATGTTTAAAAATAAACACTAAGTTATTTGTAATATATTAAATGCCAAAAAGAGTTCACAAAACACTTATTTTTCTTTCAATATTTCATATTCTTATAACTACAATGCAAGATGAAACCAACTTTTCCTATTTTCCACTAAAACTTCCCTACAATAAGGGCAAGGAAATAAAATTCCATTTCATGTCAGTCCTAATAGGTACATTTAGTAAATGTAGAATAGTAACTTTATTATTTTAAAGGATCTTGTTTCAAAGCCTATTTAATTTCTGTTTGTAGAATTAAGTTATCATTGTTGTGCTGAGACTAACAGAATAGCCTGAAGAAAACTGCCAGGAGGTTAATTACCAAGTTTTCTTGAAAATCAATAGGTTATTTTTTCAGCAGCCTTTTCCAGTAAGGAAGTCCTTAGGGTATTTATTGCACCAGGAACATTACTATTAGCACGTTTTTATTTTCTCTGAAAAGCTCCATATTCCAAATGAAATTTGCTTCTTAAAAGAGAAAGTAAAATACATTTGTAAATCACAACCAAGAACTTTTAAAATAACACTTTCAGTTCACAAATACACTTACATACTTAAATATGTTGTGAATTTAAAACTAATGTGACTTATATTTGTTTCAAGTACATCATTACATGTTTTAAGTATAATTCCCATTCTTTTCTCTCAATGAAATAACCAAAGCTTTGAAATAAAGCATTCAAATCAACTTAAAAATTCAACAAGACAGTTTAATTGCATGACTTATTAACATTCTGAATGTTTCTAGGGTATATAAAAGAGGCTACCTATGACAGTGATAGAGTTTGAATTGTAACTAAAGATCTTTCAAATGTGTTATCACTCAGCACATTTACCTTGCACAATAAAACTTGGTTATTGGTGACAGTACTTTTACCATTAATATCTTGAGCTTGCCTTCCCAATGCTTCTCAATGATTCTCCAGGCAACCACTCTCAATTGTCCTTGTAAGTCAGGATGAATTTTATTTTGTCATTCTGTATTCCATCCAATTCTTTCTCTGTCACATATATTTCTGAAGGTGTAATCCTGATTCCGCTTGAACATTTCCAGGAATGAAGAACTCACTACAAGATAAGACAACATCATCCATTTGAGGAAAGTTTTATGTAGTGAAGTGTTATTTGTTAGTTTAAGCCAAAAGGAACTAAATCATTATTTCCTGTCAATGAAGCCAATTCACCTTCTTCAGATGATTAAAACAAAAATTGGATCTCTTTCTAAAAGAGTAAATTACTGCAAAAGAAGCTTGTGAAGGGTTTGTAGATGTACACACACACAAGAAGTAAATAGAAATGCCTCCATAAGCTTGCTGTATCTCAACAGATAATGGTGAATTACATAGTGAAGTAATTCATCCCACGAACTTATACAGTGCAACAATAACATAGGAATGGGATAATCACAATAAAAATAACGACAAATGGGAAGGACATGAGGATCCCTGGGGCAGGTAATTTAGAAACACAGACAGGCAAATGTTGCTAGGTCTTTCTCCCTGGGAGAAAGAAAATATTCTTTTTTTTTCAGTACCTACAGCTCCATGGAAATGCCTTACATAGTCATCATTTCGTATCATACTTGCCTGCATTTTCTTTGACTCAAGTTCTTACCTTTGAGATATAACGCCTCTTTTACAATAAACTGCTGATCTTTTATTTCTCAGCCTGCTTCTTAACAATAGAAAGTTGGAAGCCTGAAGTCCTTTTGCTTCCCCTGCTGTTTATTAAGTTTTTAAATTGCCTTTTTCTTTTTGCTCTAAGCTGATAGTGCTTTTGCCAGTATAACTTTATTAAACTTTATGAGTTTCTTAGATGTCTGTTGTGAGTTCACTCCATGGTCCAAACCCCACATCTATATTATATCTCACTATCTTCCTCTACATATCAAGCTGATGAGAAGCCTTAGCATTCTTAGAAGCCCTTAATAAGATTCTTAAACCTAAAACCTTGATTTGGGTTTTAATACCAGATATCATTTCACTTTGTGAATCTTTGCATGCAGAAGAGACTTAGGATGTGAATATTATTCAGGAAGATCTAGATATTCTCTATTTTCTCTAAATTTTGGTTGCAGATTAAATAATTTCTTTATTATATCATTTCTCTCCTCATCCCTGGCTGATAGGGTCAATTGACTGACATTTAGATTAGAACATTCTGCCTTGTGGATTAGTCAGATGTTCCATAATTTAAATATACCTTTCATTTTTCACAGTAGCACAGAAAACCATTTTACTAATTGTTTTACCACTATTCAAAAAGTTGTTCTTTCTCCAGAATGCTGAAACATATTTTTCACCATTTCTCCAGTTGTTGTAAAAGTGAGCATCATTTTTTCAACATTTGCTAACAGTTTTCCTGCCACATTTCCAGCCTCTACATGGTTCCAGCCAATGCCAGGTGGTTAACATTTTTGTTATACTGGCTGAAAACAAAAATTATAATAAATTCTCATAGCTTCACAGGTTGTCAGAGCCTAGTTTCTGATGTGGGCAGGTTCAGCTGGGGGCTGGACGGTCTCAAGTGGCCTCACTCAACTTTCTGGAGTAGGCAGCCTGGTTGGTGTGAGGGAAAAACTTTATTCACATATCTTGTGATTAACTGTGTCATTTGGGGCAATGGCTAAATGTGTCTCATTATTCAGCAGTCTATCTCAGCTTTTCTCACCAGCTGGGAAAAAGTTGCTAGTGCAAAACAAGGCAAGTTTGTTGGAAAGCAGTTCTCCTTGGGCTTCCTCAATAACACAAATCTGGTGCTTTTTGGCCTCTGATGGCAGTTTTCTTTCCAACTGTTAAGTGAATGGCATATATATTGTGGTTTTTGCTTGGCAGCACCCAAGTTTGATTTATTATTTTTCTTAGGTAACTCTTGTAACAACCAAATAAAAAATTTCAGAAACATTTCAGGATAAAGTTTATTTTCCCCTCAAGTCATAGTATGAGACAATGGGAAAGAAAGTAAAAATTTTACCCCAAGCTGTATTTCAAAGGCAAAAAATTATATCAATCACAGAGCCCAGATATCTGGAACTTTGGAACTTTTCACTTGTGATTTTTTAAGTAAAGTATGTAAGTTAAGGTCAGCGTAGTCCAGTATAGCATAATGAGAGGTACTCAAGCCAGAATGGTTTATTACACACAAATATCTGAGAGAAGAGGACAGGCTGCATCAAAAGGCCTACAAAACAGGAGGTGGAGGATATCTAGGATACAGGAGCTTAACCAGTATGTGGGAAGCAAGAGGGAGAGATGGGTTCCTGTGGGCCAAAGCCTCTATTGAGGTCTAGTGCATGGATTATAAGAGGTGGATTTCCTATGAGAGGATTGGTTGGTTGATTTAAAGGGAGCTCAAGGTGAAGCACAGAAACTCAGGGGTTATATTACCAGGTTCAGCAGGCCTAAAGCAGAATGAAGGTGATCAAGTGGTTTAGGGTATAGGACCTTAACTACCTAGAACATGAAAATGGGAATTATTTGGAGACTGCCTTAATGTATGCAGGTCAATGGTGGCAAGCCAAGGATAAGACAAGAAGATGAATGCTTAAGCAGTATTAATATGAATGAGAGTTATAATACCAATATAGCTTCTAAGTATGATTCACAACAAGAAAGACAGAGTCCATTCAGAAGGCATAGATGAATTTAAGCATAAATTATTGCTGAGCAATATAGAAAGATGAAATTGTTATCATTTCTGAACAATTACCTAGCTTTTACCATATTACTCCATTAATAAAACAAAACTATGATGTAATTAATGCACATTTTCTTTCCAAAATTTTACGTATTTTATATATTTTTGTATCTATTAAAAAAGTCTCATTTATAATGTTTAGATGAAGTGAAACATGCTTATATATTTTACATATATTTGAAAAGTATTGATTCTTCTCTTTACACACATAATGACTTTGAAAAGAGGATGCCATATAAATCATGTATATTTTAGCTTATATATAGAGGAAAACACCTGAAAACTCTGTTATATTAAGGCAATTTTTTTTACTTTTATCTGAAAGTCAAATAATTAATCAGAATATTGATAGGAAGAGAGTAAGGTACGGCATTCTTACACGTGCATTATGTCATAATAAGCTCATAATAATTGACATGTAGGAAAAGGAAGTATTCTGAATATCCAGGGATTATTCTGGAAGCTATGGACAAATGAGAAAGGAGAATGCCATGGCAGACACATTTAGGTATTTAAGACCTTCAGTTCATAACCCCTTTGAAAGTGATTTGATTTATGGACTTTATTCTTCTCTAATCAGTGTCCCTGAAAGATATACTGCTTTTCTTACTGCCTAGAAATGTCTGGTTCCTGATCTTGCCTAAAAAAGAAGATCCTATTTTATTTGCAAAGATCCTACTTTGCAAATTTCTGTTTGTATTTTCTGATTGTATTTTTTAAAGATCTATATGTTTCTTGTTTGCAACCACTCCTAATTATTAGACCCTCAATTATGGTGGCTTTTATAAATCAGACAATTATGCTTGGCATTCCTGGTTTTTGAAGCTACATTTAACTTTAGCTTTTTCCATGAAACTTTTTCAGTAGGAATGTATTTGTGCTTTACTGGGCTATAAACACAGAGATGAGGAAAATAATTTTTAAAATTACCTGCAGAGACTCTTAGGTATTATGGGTACAAATACATGTTTTTCTTAACTGTAGCTGAAAATACTGCTTTACTATCCTGAATTAACATCTTCTCTTCGAATGGATATCTCTATTTGAAAACAAAAATTGAAAAGATGTATATTGTACTTAGATCCATCATGTTCCAAAGAGCTTTAAAACTAATGATTATGGTGTTTAAAAGGCACTGTTATCAAATATCAGAACATAGGGTTTCTTTGTTCAAGTTTAAATGCGGCATGTACTTTTGGAGAACTGAATTTTTGCTAATGTTAAAAAAAATAAGATTGGGCTCAAGATTTCTATGCCTACAAGCACTGAGATTTCTACAACTTTACAAATACGACTTCTAAATCAATTAGAAACTAATTAGGACATATTGTCTTTTTCAAAAATGAAAGCATTAGAAATTCAGTGATATGACTTGATTGATCATTTCGGATCATTGATATTCTGTACACAAATGCTGAGATTTCAGTTTGCTTGAACTTAATTTAAATTGTGTTTATTTGAGAAAATACTGATTCAACTCTTCTATTAAACTAGTTGCTGGGTTTTAGGGGAATATTTTACACAATAAAACAAAACACAATTATAGAGCTTTTAAAAAAAAAAAGCCTCATGGATTGAAAAAGTATACCTAAAAAGCAAGCATTGAAGATTCCAGCTTTTAATATGTAGCTAAATGTGGTAATATACAATTGTGCCTTGAAATAGAAACAGGGCTGATCCTAGTGGTTTGAAACTGTCCAACTTGTATCAATAAACAGACATATGTTCCGCGAAATTATACCCCAACCATTGTGTTTTTCTTACTCAGTAACAGCATTAAAGAAAAGAACAAAGCTATTAAAAGATGAACAATGAATGCAATATAAGGAATTGTAAAACTTTGGTGCAATACATATGTATTACTCACCTACATGCTTTTCTGTATAAATCATATGTATTCATATATATTTTACCTTTCTAAAATTTTTTTTGAAAGTGCATTTATGGTAAATATGTATGAATAAAAATTACAAAATATATAAATAATTTGATTTTTAAATTATATGTCTCATGAACGTAGCTGAAAGAAATATTGCATAACACTTTAAAATAGAAAGGGTGATGGAATAGATAAAGTTCAATGAATTTAAATTACTGTTTTGGTTTTTTAATATTTATAAATAATGTAAAAAATTTGGTGATATTTTTAAAAGTACATACATGTGCTTTTCCATAATAGTTATAATAAAATTATAAATAACTTCATGTTTTGAATTGAACCATTCTACAGATGAGAATCACACATACAAATGCACCACACACACACACACACACACACACGAAAAACTACTTCTTACTCTGGCTTACAGTAGAAGAAAACTTGTGATTAAAACAGTTTTTGACCTGTGAAAAGTTTGCCTAGTTTTTGCCTAGAGACATATAAACTTGCTCATTGAAAGTATTTTTGTCCAGTAACACTAAAATGAGCCTTGTCCAGCTAATCAATCATTTGTAACTGTACAACCCTTATTGTTTCAAAATGCTGATTCAAATATCTAATTCCCAATGTGAATACAATTCATCTGAGTCATTAGATCACCAATTTCATAAACAGCAGACATGTTCAATCTACATGGTAGCATAGTAACAATCTGCTTCATTCACTCTGTAATTACCATCTGTTTTTACTGATGTGGTAGAATCTGCCAATGTCATATAAATGACACTTGGGAATGCTTACAATTAGCAATACTGTAAGTGGTAGAATGTTATTACTGACATATTACATACATATTCAGGATGGCTCTTAGATTTTGAAAATTTCATTATTGAACATTATAATTATTCCAGTTGAAAATTATGCTTACTATTAATCACTCAAAGCCTTTTATTATCTTTAAACAGGGTCAAATTTTGTTTTCATTCATCAGAAACTAAATGTATGATATATTTGCATTTCATACTGTAACATATTGTGTTTTTTAAATTGTGTCATTAATCAATACTTGCAGATTATGCAGATACTTGGCCTCAAATAATGCACTAAATATCTCTCTCTCTCTCTCTCTCTCTCTCTCTCTATATATATATATATATATATATCTCCCCCTCTCGTCCCTTTTTTTCTCCCTGTATGTATACATCTCCCTTGATTACATGTAGGGAGAGAGAGAGAGAAAGAATAGAAAACCATAAAAATTACAATTTTAAGCTCTTACTGTCAAGGAATTAGTATCTTTATAGAATGCAGATAATAATAAAGTCAATTTATTTATAATTCAGGTATGAGATATGAAACAGAGATAATTTCACTCTCAATAGGGTTGTAGCCAATATAATTTTCTTAAAGAAAATGATAAATAATTGAATCTTCCTAACATAGCTAATGATAGGTGCCAACTTGGCTTGGCCATGGTGTCCGGTTATTCGGTCAAAAATTGGTCTAAATGTTGCTGTGAAGGTATTTTGTACATATAATTAAAAATTGCAATTAGAGCAAAGTGTGGTGGCTCAAGCCTGGCATCCCAATACTTTGGGAGGCCAAAGCGGACAGATCATGAGATCAGGAGATTGAGACCATCCTGGTGAACATGGTAAAAACCCTTCTCTAATAAAAATACAAAAATTACCTGTGCATGGTGGCACGTGCCTGTTGTCCCAGCTAGTCAGGAGGCTGAGGCAGGAGAATCACTTGAACCTGGGAGGCAGAGGTTGCACTGAGCTGAGATTGCACCACTGCACCCCATCCTGGCAACAGAGACTCTGTATCAAATAATAATAATAATAATAATAACTGCAATTAGTTAATTATGTCTATCTTTTATCCTTATGATATAGAAATTTATTTTGAGAAATTGGTTTATGTAATTGTGGGAGCTTGGATTCTGAAATCTGTAGTATAGGTCAGCAAAATGGAAAAAGTCAGGCAGGATTTTTATGTTTCAGTCTTGAAGCAGAATTTATTTATTTTCCAGTAAATCTCAGCTTCTTCTCTCAAAGCCAACTTATTGGATGAGTCCCACCCATATTATGAAAGGACATCTACTTAAAGCAGCTCTCCCTCTCTATCCCTCTCATCCCTTGCCTTCTCCCTGTATGTATACATCTCCCTTGATTACATGTAGGGAGAGAGAAAGAGAAAGAATAGAAAACCGAATCAATAGGATGGAGATACACACACATGCACACACACACCCATATCCTGGAAAACCCAAACTGATACAGATTTGATCCTGAAAAGCTGGGGGATGTTGCTAAAACATATACCTAAAGAGGAAAATGTAGAAGTGGCTTTGGAATTGAATAATGATAGGGACTGGAAGAATTTGAGGCATTTGATAAAAAATATGTAGATGGCTTTGCAGAGGCTGTAGAAATACGGATGTTAAAACAGTACTTGTGAGGGCTCAGAAAGAAGTGAGGAGAGATGTAGAGAAAATCTCTGTTGCCTTAGAGAATACATACATCATTATGAAGAGAATGTTTTTGGTGAGGGATATAGAAATAAAAAATATGCTATTGAAAATTGAAGGTGATCCATGCTTAAAGTGGTAGACACCTTTTCTGAAATACATTACACAACAAAGATATGTTGTAATCTTAAATCCCCAATACTATAAAGTGTGAGCTTACTTGGAAACAGGGTCATTGAAAGTGTAATTAGTTACATTAAGATGAAGTCATAATAGATAAGACTGGCTCTCTAACCCAATATGACTGTGTCCTTCTAAGAAGATATCCATGTGAAAAGAGAAAGCCACACACAGAGCCACAATCTCAAAGGCAGAGATTTGAGTCATGAAGCTGTAAGCCAAGAAACACCAAAGATTGCAGCAAACAGCCAGAAGCTAGGAAGAGGCATGGAAGACATCAGTACAGGTTTTGTAGGAAGCAAGGTCCTCAGGACACCTTAATTTCAGGGTTTTAGCCTCAGACTGTGTGATAAAAATTTCTGTTGTTTTAATTTATCCAGTTGTACATTGTTAATAACAGCCTCAGGAAACTAATACAATTTCAGTGCTATAGATTATTTTAAGCCATACACAAAATAGCAAATGAAAATAAAGTCATGAAATTTGAGAGAGACATAAGGGTAAGAAAATTCCCTTGAAAGGTGTTATATGTTCTTCATCATCAGCAGGTAAAATAGAAACTCTCCCTAGTTAAAATAATTTTAGATCTGAGAGGATGATACTAGATTTTAAATTCTTGCCATCATGAACCATAGAGGCAATTTACAGAGAGCGATTATAAAAAGTGAATTATTAAACCTGTCATTTTTGGGGTAGGTGTACTGGTTTAGAGTCTGGGAAGAGAGCAAATGGCATCAAGAAATACGTTAATGTAAGAGTGCTAATTATTTTGATATGCACAATGAGCTATAAGATGAAGTGTTTAGATATATATATATTTCAGCTCTAATATATTTTGTAGAATAACAATAGAAAATGGCATACTTCAGGGCTCCAATTCTTCAGTTTCATTCATTGTTAACAAGTGTAACTTACTGATATTCATCTGAAAAGATGCATGGCTTGGAGCATTCATGATGACTTCAATCACATGTGTGAAGCTTTGCTGGAGATGGTTGGGAGGAGGCTGGACCTGGCTGGATTCTTCTCCCTGTCCATGCAGTCTCAGAGTTTGTCAGTCTTGTCTTTGTGGGTGGGGAGTTGAGATCCTTACACAGCAACTGAATGCTCCAATAAAGAACAATGCAGAAGCTGCTTTTTTTTTTTTTTTTTTTTTTTTTTTTTTTTTTTTTTTTGTAAATACTAGGCCAGAAACTTTTCTAGAATTTCTTCTGTACTCTACCTGTAAATAAGAAATAGGCCAGCACAGATGGAAGGAGAGGGGAATTAGACACATCGCAAGTGGAGAATGTTAAAGAGTTGTGGTCATTTTTAATCTGACATAATCTGCCATCTGATCACAAATTCTTTTCACATGTTTCACCCTCCTCCCATGACCTATAAAGTTTCATATTAATATGTTATCTTCCCCTGTTTCAGGAAATCACATCTAAATCAGGTCCAAGTATAGATGAGTCTCCTTCAGTGTGGTCCCATAAACATAGCCGGGGTGCTGGGTGATGTTAGGGAAATAGTAATTGTTGATTCACTGCAATGCTGAAATCCAGCTAACCATGTGTCGTCAATTCCTTGATTATTCCTCCTCCCAGAGAAAGAATCTATATAGATCGTGGCTGCAGTGTCTGATGTTTATTTCCACTTTATGAGTCATCCTTTATTTTTTCATAGGAAATAGCCTATGTTTCCAGGTAAGTATATTTAGGCTACTTCTAATTGTAGTACACGCCAGGTTCAGAGGCTTCTTTTTATGTTATGCTATCTCCCTCTGTATCTTTTACTTCAAGATTATAACATACCTTTAAAAAATTATGAGCTTCTTGTAGTGTTATATTTCACTTCATTAGTCAAAAGCCATACCCGCAACTCTTTCTGAGACAATGCTTCTTATATATATTGGGCTGAAATACAGGGTGTTCTGTAAAAATACCCTTAATATCTTAAAACAATTTTGTCTTGTTTCTGTAACATTGTTATAAGTCCTTTGATCTGGAAGAGAGATTCTAAGAGTCATGTATTAGTGCTCTTAAGGCAAGAGTCAAGAAAATGTTTCTGTGTCCCAAACTCCCAGAGATATTGACAAGAATGCTTTCATGCTTGCCTTCAGAAGCAGCATGAATTGTACCTATCAGTTTCTGCAGTGCAGCAGGGATGTAGCTGAGAGCAAGATGATAGTTTTCTTTCTTGGTAACTACCATTTAATATTTCCAAAAGATTCTATTCATGTCTTTCATTTGACTTTGGAGAAGTAGGTGGTACCCCATAGAGAATAGAGGACATATACACATTATTCTCAATTCCACAATTTCCTTAAAAATGTTCTTTCACATACATTTCTAGGCTGCTTATATGCAATTAGAGATGAGTAATGGGTATATATAGTCAAACATCTGTGTGGCCTATCCCATAATAATGAATCCAAGGATTCTTCTAGCATCAATATAAGAACCCTCAGGGTATTTTTTGTGTGTGTGTTTTGCTTTGAGGCTTTAATCTTACCTGACTTTCTGGTACCATGGAAAATGCCACCTTCAACACGCTCTTACATACTTATCTTTTTCTTTTATCAAATATTATAAGGTGACTATTTTGTGAACAAATACTGTTCGTGATATACTTAATTATCCTCTTCCAACTATAAAGGGAATCTATAATTTGTTGAATGATGCTATGAATCATGAATTGTTGTAGGTGCTCGCATGTGTATAAACACAACACTATACTTTCAAAACTCTTATTAATATATATTTAATGATATTTCTACTTTATGAATAATGAAGCTGAAGATTGAGAGATGCTAACTTATTACTAAGGTAATATAATTCCTAATTACAAAGCTAAACATTTTTCTCTTTATTAGTTCATACAATTTTAAATTTAAAAGATTTGCTTGAAATCGTGGTGAATTTATGTGTAGAAACATGGTTTTATACTCAGGTCTTCTCTTTTCTATGCAAATCCTCTGCACCACACCATATGAATTTGTATTTTTTTCATGTTCAACTGTGTGAATAGCAATGTAACTAGAATTAGTTCCAGGGTACAGCAATGCCAGAGATAGTAGCCAACTGTGCAAAAAATGATAGATAATGACAGACAACTTATGGCAATTTGGAGGAGACTGGTTAAAGGATATTGGTTCTCTTCTCTGGCTGAATATAAGCTCAATTTTAGGATGTGTGGAAAGAAAGAAGTGAAGTTTATTTAGAGCTCACCCAAATACAGACACTACGTTAAGTGTTTCTGTATATACTGAAGTAAAATTTTTCATTTTTCTTTTAGGGAATATATACTTCTTTAACATGAAGGAATAGATTTTTTTGTACATGAATCAAATTGTTTCTATGAAAATTCTATGTGGCCATTTTTTTGAGAGGTCAAATAAAGATTTATATTTTATGTGTTTCACGTTATAACAGCAGGAAACGTAGAAAATTCAAATATGTTTAATTGCATCATTCAATAAAAATCTGATGGAAGAAAATAAAGTCAATAGTTTTATTTTTGTGCATTTGATGATATATTCATATATATTATGTATCTGGTGTTATCTGTTTTGTATGCCACTGGTGTAGAACAAAGCATAGGAAATACTCTAATGATAGTACGTTAGCTCATCAGAGGGCTATAAGTCAAGATATAGTAGAAATGGAAGAAAACATATTTAATGAAAATATATTGAAGCAGCCAGCAGGTAAAAGAAAAGAAAAAGAGAAAAAGCCAAAATGCATTCTATTACTGTCAGTCATAGAGAATTTTTAAAGCTAAGAGTGCCAACTTAGCAATCTCTGCCACTACAACAGGCAGCCCAAGCATTGTATTTTGAATAGAAATATTTTGTCCACAGTTCTACCCTGGTAGGGTAGAACTCTATAATTATCGTATACAGTTATAGAGCCCTATTAGAGGTACTTCTATGGAATGATAAAAGCAATTTATTCTATTTAAAATATAAAGAGTGTTTTATGTTTTCCAAATCAGAGTAAAGGAAGATTTATCTTTAATGCTACAGATTATAGACTCTCTAGATATTTAAGCTTGCAACCTTTGCTGTAAAACATTGACAAAAAAAATGTTTATCTCAGAGATATCGGGTAGAAAAAGAGTTACTCCAACAAAAGATAAAAGATATGAGAATATCATAGGACAAAAATGTGACCTAAATTTTAGCCAGGAAATAGGGGGTATAGGAAATGGTTGGAATTAAGAAAACCTAAGCTACAACAAAATAGTCACAAGGAAGCCTGGGTGTGTGTTTTATATATTGCATTAAAAATATACCTTTGGACTACTCAAAAGGACTAACTAGCTCACACTCCTGAAAAAATAATAAGGGAAGATCTTGGGGTAAAAAAAATAGAATTTTATTCTTTCTGACATGCCAATCATCTTAAAAAGCTATAATTGAATGTATTTTCAAGATTCATGATGTGTGATTTCCAAAATTTCTCATTTTTATGTTGAAATTTGAAATATCATTAAAATATATTTATATTTTAACATTTTTTAAAATATTTTTTTAATTTGAGGCAAAAATCTTGAAAAAAAAGGATGTCTAAAAGAAGCAAAATTTGGCAAAATTTATTCTAAAATTTAATTATTTAAGTCTTCATATGTGGCATATATACTAATATAACACTGAAGGAAGCTAAACAACTGAAATGATGGTTACCACTCAATATCTGTCTTCCAAAGCAAGCTGAAAAATGTAACAACAGGCGCTCCTTATTTTACCCTGTGGGTATTGGGTCTCAGTGAAATGATGTAAGAAAATGTCAATATTCTGGCTTCTGTTATTAATAAATGTGGTTAATAAAGTTCTTTGTTTCTAACCTTGGAGTCTTACATACAAACGTCTATGAAATTATGTCAGAGTAATTTGTGATTTTGTAACAAGGGACACTTGGATACTTCACAGTTTTAAATATATACCAGATTTTAGTTATTTATGTGTGTTTTTATCTAGTTTAATAGACATATGTTCTCTGAGGGCAAAATGATTTTTTCAATCATTTTTATTATTTATAGGGGAAGAAGAGAATATATTCCTCATATTCTTTTTTTATTTTTTATTTTTTTTACTCTTCACATTCTTGGTGAAAGAAATTTGCAAATGGAAACCATTATTACAGGGTTTCATTTTAAAAACTGAAATTTGAAAATAGCTCAAGATGACTATTTCATAAGACATCAAGAAGTTAGAGATTTTATAGGATAGAATTTGAAAGGGAAAATTCAATTTTTTTCTGGAAATTGTTTATGCTTCTTTGATATTGCTGGTTGTTTACGCTTCTTTGATATTGCTGGGAAACAGGTTATGTTAATTCCTGAAATGTTTTCTTGTTTTGTTTTATTTTATTTCTTTTTAAAAAAAAAAAATGGAATCTCACTTTGTTGCCAGGCTGTAGTGCACTGGTGTGATCTTGGCTCACTGCAAGCTCCACCTCCCAGCTTCAAGGGATTCTCCTGCCTCAGCCTCCCAAACAGCTGGGACTACAGGCACATGCCACCACACTCAGCTAATTTTTGTATTTTTAGTAGAGACAGTATTTCACCATGTTGTCCAGGATGGTCTCGATTTCCTGACCTTGTGATCCGAACCCCTCAGCCTCCCAATGTGCTGGGATCACAGGCTTGAGTCACAGCGCCCAGCCAGTGTGTTGTTTGGTCAGTTTAGATTTAGCAAAAGAAATTGAGAGAAATAATTTTTGCTAAAACCTTGCTAAAGTCAGTGTAATATGTATAGTCCTTTAGCATCTTTTATATTATCTCATTCATAATCCTTTCTGATTTAAATCCCAATCAAAGTAGTAGAAGTTCATGTGTCTGAAATATTTGATAAATGTATAAATGGAAAAAAAGCGCAGAAAAATTTGGATAGGATCGAGATGAAGAAATGTCTCTCAGAAAATAATATTTTTCAAAGTGGTTGTCATTCAAGCAAAGGGAAAAATGTCTATTCATCTCCCAAAAATATAAATAATGCTGGGAAATTTAAAGAGTAGTGGGTAGTAATACCAGTGTTTCCAAATGGCCAAATATTTTTAGTAAAGCAATTCAAGAGTATCTGTATAATGGTGGTTAAGAGAAGATGATATAATAAAGATTTTAACCACTATATTTTAAACAAACTGGACCTAGGAATTATTTGATTTATTAAAAATGAATTACTGACAATTATAGTAATTTATTGAACTTTGATTTGGAAACCTGTGTACTGCTATAGATGTTTAATAATGGTTTCTCATAGCAACAATAATTTATAACAAAGGGCAAGTATAAACTAGAATTATATTCTGACACGTGAGTAAATTGGAAAGTGTTCTATGTTTATCTTCACATTTATTCTAAAATTATTTACTTATTGCTTACTTTGTGTTAAGCACAGTCTTAGGTAAATGAAAAATAATCATACTGTCCAGAGTAGGTAAAAAGCCATTTATATAACTTTTTAATTAAAAGTTACAATGGTGAAAAACATTTTTATTATGTTTTGTTTTATAGTTTACAAATGAATCATGTATTTATCTCTATGTAATGTAAGAACCTCAAGGTAAAATAAGCCATTTTAATGAAATAGTTATATGCATAAGCTAGGTCAAAAAAGATGATCAATTGTGTGTATATGTCTCAGGCAAATAGTACTAAAATGATTGGAACACTAGTATTTCATGTATTTAACGGATGATGTCTTAACTATTTTGAGTCCTCTAAATACATTCTTGGTTGTTGAAAAGGATGCCAATAAAAACGTTTCATGGTAGCATGTTAAGCAATTTAAAACTAAATTTATCATTTTAAACAGTAATTTGTGGGTACATCTATTTGTATAATAATAGAGTATAATGCAAATGGGGCTTAACCAACCATTTCAAGTGCTTTCAATTCTTTATAAATACATGAATTGGCACCCTAAAAATTTTTCTTTGGCCTGTTATCTGTTAATTATTATAAAAATTATTGCTTTATTTAAGTTAGATTTCTTTCATGTTTTCATGTTCATATGTTAACACAGATACAAAAGTTAAATGTGTTTTTTTAAAATCTTTAAAATAATGATAGGAGTTATAGAAGATATGGTTTCTTCTACAAACAGTATAGCTGTTTAATAACTGTATTTTCTGCAAACAGAAAGAGATTAGGTTAAAAGACTTTTTTAGCTGTAATCCTATAAGTCATTTTTGTCACTACAAAATTGTACATAAATCTATGAATTGGTGTATTTGTGTTTATGGGGACTTTTCTTTTAAAAAGTTTATTTTAATCTTACAACAGATTTCTGTTTTTCTTCTTCTTCCTCCGTGTCCTGCATCTCCCTTTCTTTCTCTCAGTCACATAGGAAGAATAATGTCCCTCCCTGCCAAGATGTTCACATCCTTATATCCATACACCTGGGCTATGGTATCCTACCTAGCAAAAAGTACCTTGCAGCTATGATTAAGTATTCTGAGGAAATTATTCTCCATTAAACCTAATAAAATCACATGAAAGTGGGAGTTTATTTATTACATAGGATTATGAAAAACTCCTGAAGAGATCTGAGAGAAAGAGAAGGAGACCGAGACAGAGAGATGATAAAACAAACAAAAACAAAACAAAGATCAGAAAGATGCAACATTGCTGGCTTCAAAAATGGAGAAAGATGTCTGGTAGGGTAGTGCCTTCAGCTTTGTTCTTTTTCCTTAGGATTGTCTTGGCTGTATGGACTCTTTTGGTTCCATATGAAATTCAATTTTTTCTAATTCTGTGAAGAAAGTCACTGAACTGATGGGAAGAGCATTTAATCTATAAATTGCTTTGGGCACTGTGGTCATTTTCATGATCTTGATTCTACCTTTCCACGAGGATGGAAGGTTTTTCCATTTGTTTGTGTC
Source organism: Callithrix jacchus (assembly GCF_049354715.1). Taxonomy (NCBI): domain Eukaryota; kingdom Metazoa; phylum Chordata; class Mammalia; order Primates; family Cebidae; genus Callithrix; species Callithrix jacchus. The sequence goes on from NC_133502.1 coordinate 32,566,682, forward strand.
CTCTCTTATTTCCTTGAGGAGTGGTTTGTAGTTCTCCTTGGAGAGGTCCTTCACTATCCCTTTTAAGTTGTATTCCTAGGTGTTTTATTTTCTTTGTAGCAATTGTGAATGGTAGTTCACTCATGATTTGGCTCTCTGCTTGACTATTATTGGTTTATAGGAAATCTTCTTATTTTTGCATGTTGAGTTTCTATCCTGAGAATTTGCTGAAGTTGTTTATAAGCTTAAGGAGTTTTGTGGCTGAGAAGATGGGATTTTCTAACTATACAAACATGTCATCTGCAAACAGAGACAATCTGACATCTTCTCTTGTTTTTTAAATATCCTTGATTTCTTTCTCTTTTCTGATTGCCCTAGCCAGAACTTTCAATATTATGTAGAAAAGGAGTGGGGAGAGAGGGCCAAAACAGCATGGTACTGGTACAAAAAAATAACAGATAAATAGACCAAAGGAACAGAACAGAGGTCTCAAAAATAACACCACACATCTACAACCTGACAAAAACAAGAATGGGGACAGGATTCTCTATTTAATAAATGGCTAGCCATATACAGAAAACTGAAACTGGAAACCTTCTTCACATCTTATATGAAAATTAACTCAAGATGGATTAAAGGCTTAAACATGAAACCTAAAACCACAAAAACCTTAGAAGAAAACCTAGGCAATACCATTCAGGACATAGGCATGGGCAAAGACTTTATGATTAAAACACCAAAAGCAATTACAACAAAAGCCAAAATTGACAAATGGGGTCTAATTACACTAAAGAGCTTGTGTTCAACAAAAGAAACTCTCATCAGAGTAAACAGGCAACCTACAGAATGGAAGAAAAATTTTGCAATCTATCCATCTGACAAAGGTCTGATATCCCAAATCTATAAGGTACCTAAACAAATTTACAAGAAAAAATAAGCTCATCAAAAAGTGGGAAAAGATATGAACAAACACTTCTCAAAAGAAAACATTTATGTGGCCAAAAAATAAAAGCTCATCATCACTGGTCATTAGAGAAATGCAAATCATAACTACAAATAGATACAATCTTACTCCAGTTAGAATGGCAATCATTTAAAAGTCTGGAAACTGATGCTGATGAGAATGTGGAGAAATAGGAATGCTTTTACACAGTCAGTGGGAGTGTAAATTAGTTTAACCATTGTAGAAGACAATGTGGCAATTCCTCAAGGATCTAGAACCAGAAATACCATCTGACCCAGCAATCCCACTACTGGGTGTATACCCAAAGGAGTATAAATCATTGGCTTATAAAGACGCATGTACAGGTGTGTTTATTGCAGCACTGTTCACAATAGCAAAGACATGGAACCAACCAAATGCCCATCAATGATAGACTGGATAAAGAAAATGCGGCACATATACACCATGAAATACCATGCAGCCATAAAAAAAGAATGAGTTCATGTCCTTTGCAAGGACCTGGATGAAGCTGGAATCAATAACTTAATCCGAACTAAAAATATACTGAAGCAAGGAAGTAAAAGAACTCTACAAGAATAACTACAAAACACTGTTGAAAAAAAGGATAGATGACACAAACAAATGAAAATAAATCACATGCTCCTGGATCAGAGGAATCAATATCATAAAAATGACCACACTATCCAAAGCAATCTACAGATTGAATTCAATCCTAACAAAATACTAACATTATTTTCCATAGGTTTAGAAAAAGCAACCCTAAAGTTTCTGTAAAATTTTAAAAAGCCCAAATAGCCAAAGCAATCTTAAGCAGAAATAACAAATATGAAAGTATTATGTTACCTGCTTTCAAATTATATTACAAAACTATAGCAACCAAAACAGCATGGTAGTGGTACAAAAGTAGATACACAGACAAAAGTAGATACAAAGCCAAATAGTTACAACCCGTTGATGTTTGACAAGGAATACAAAAACATAAATTGGGGAAATGACACTGTATTTGACAAGTGGTGCTGGGAAATTGGACAAGCACATGTAGAATAAAACTGGATCCCTATATCTCACCATCTACAAAAATCAACCTGAGACGAATTAGAGACAATTTTTATTTTGGCACTGTAATTAAAGGATTAGTAGACTAAAGCTTCTAGATAGCTTCAGGGTCTGGGGTGGTAACCAGAAAGAGGAAGCCATGATTAAACAGTTGGAAGTTTCAGCTTCATCCCCCTTCCAAACTTCAGGCATTGGAGAGGTGCTGGAGATTTTCAATCACCAATGGACCGTAATTTAATCAGTCATACATACATAATGAAATCCCCATAAAAATCCCAAAATTTTGTGGTTCTGAAAGCTTCCAGGGTGATGAACATATTGAGCTACTGGTCAGCTGCTGTACCCAGAGGGGGCAGGAAGCTCCACACTCCTGTTGCCATAACTTAGCTTATGCCTCTCTTCCGTTTGGCTGCTTCTTGGTTGTATTCTCTCTTAAAAATAAACAAACAATAACAGCAAATAAAACACTTTCCTGAATTTTTTTATTTATTCTAGAAAATTATTAAACCTGAGGAGGGAGTTGTGGGATCCCCCAAATTTGTAGCCAAGACAGATAGAAATGCAGGTGGCCTGGTATGTTAGTCAGTTCTCATGCTGCTAATAAAGACATACCCAAGACTGTGTAATTTATTAAGGAAAGAAATTTAATTGACTCACAGTTCTGCAGGGCTGGGGAGGCCTCAGGAAACTTATAATCATGACAGAAGGGAAAGCAAACATGTCCCTCTTCACATGGCAGAAGCAAGGAGAAGTACCAAGATAAGTGGTGGGGGGAGCCCCTTAAAAATCCATCAGATCTCATGAGAACTCACTCACTATCATGAGAACAACATGGAGGTAACTGCCCCCATTATTCAATTACCTCCCACCAAGTCCCAGGACATATGATAATTGTGGGAACTACAGTTCTAGATGAGATTTGGGTGGGGACACATCCAACCATGTCACCTGGTGATCCTATTGAGGCTGTTGAAGTAGGAGTAGACATCTTGTGGTGCTGAGCCCTTATCCTATGGGGGAGTGCTACCTCTGTACAGCTAGTGTCAGAATTGAATTCAATTGCAGGAGACCCATTTGGTGTTGAAGAATTCTAGAATGAATATTGGAAATTCATCACCATGTATCTGGTGTCAGGCAAATTACTACTTCTGATGACAAGAGGGTAAAGTGAGATAAGAAGAACTCATGTGAAAGATAATTCTAATTTATCAAAATGCTGTGTGGAGTCACAAGTAATAACTTAAATTTATAAACCCTTGTTTCTTTTTCAAAACTGTATTTGCAAAATTAACTCGATTGACATATAAAAAACCATCAAAGGCTATTTGTTATATTTTACAGATATATTTGTACATAATTTCTAGAAACCTAGAATTTCTGCACCTGAATATTTTGTTGAATATTTAAATTAACAAACCTTTACAAATTTTAGAATATACATTACACAAAATATTAAGAATGTATATTCTTAATATTTTGTGTAATGTATATTCTAAAATTTGTAGAATTTTAGAATTACACAAAATATTCTAAATAACATTACACAAAATATTAAAATGATAGATTATTATAATAAAATATGTTAATTATAAAAATGAATAACATATGAAATGAGAAGCAATGGGGAAATTAGAGTCAGAATATACCAAGAAATCCATTGAATTGCATGCATTTCTCTGTAATATCTAAAGAGTCCTACAATACATTGTAACTAATTACCTTATACCAAGCTATATTCTTGAATTGTTTTAATGTAACAGATTAAAGCATTTCTCAATATCACTTTTATCTCAATGGGATTTATTTCTAATATTAGCTCTTATTCATCAAGACAGTTTTTGTTTCATTTTATTTTTCTGGAACTTCTAGCCATAAATCACATTTCTTGGCTCTTGGCCATCTTTCTCCATTTTCTTTTGCTTTTCTTTCATTTTCATTTCTTAAATTTTACTTTAAGTTCTTGTATACATGTGCTGAATTTACAGGTTTGTCACATAGGTATATATGTGCCATGGTGGTTTGCTGGACCTTTCAACCTGACATCTAGGTTTTAAGCCCCATGTCCCGTATGTATTTGTCCTAATCCTCTTCCTCCCCTTTTCCCCCACCTCCCAATAGGCCCTGCTTGGTGATTTTCCCCTCCCTGTGTCTATGTGTTCTCATTGTTCAGCTCCCATTTATGAGTGAGTAGGTTTCTGCATTTGTTCTGGCAGATTTTTCATCCTCCTTTCTTTTTCCTGCTAAGTTAGTATATAAACTTCTATCTCTAGCTATTCAACTAATCAGTATGGAGACTTCCATATTCATATGAATGACCTTTTGCTTTTCTCCTGATAATCTCTTCTGTTTGTTAATTTGCAGGCTCCTATTACTGAAAGCTATGATAGAAAAAGTTGTTTCCCTCTTAACATTGGTGACACGGCACTCTTAAATTATTTTTCAAACTGATTTTCTTCTATTAGTAATAGAATAGTTAAATATCAGCATATAATTTTTAGTGTTATTACTTTCGTTTTCAACAAGAATAAAAGTTGTAATTTTTCACATATATTTGTATATATGAAGAAAATTACCTTGTAGTGTAGTTTTTTTATTTCATATATTTTATTTTGTGGTAAAGATTTCAGAGCAATAGTAGAATAATGTATAGCCCTGATGAAGTTTTCTTTAAGTGTAGTGTAAATACACTTTACACTAGCAGTATCACCATCAACTAAGCATTGATTAAAAATGCCTCATCCAGACTTACTGAATTAGGTACTCTGAGATGGAGTGGGTGTGGTGGCTCACACCTGTGATCTCAGCACATTGGGAAACCAAGGTTAGCCCTGAGGTCAGGAGCTCAAGACCAGCCTGGCCAACATAGTGAAACCCCATCTCTACTAAAAATACAAAAATTAGCCAAGAAATGGTGGTAGGCACCTGTAATTCCAGCTACTTGGGAGGCTGAGGCAGGAGAATCACTTGAACTCAGGTGGTGGAGGTTGCAGTGAGCCGAGATTGCACCATTGCACTCCACCTGGGCAACAGAGGGAAGACTCCATCTCAAAAATAAAAAAAGAAACTCTGAGATGATCCAGCAATCTGTGTTTTAATAGGCTTTTCAGGTTATTTGAATGCGTATTTCCCTCTTTCTTAAGAGCTTTTCTGTTTCTCTCTCAATTTATACATCAAAATGCATTAACCTTTTTCCAGCTTGTTTAGCTTAGTCACCAATAGGTTAACGATGTCTTCTTGTTCTAAGTGAAATTACATGTTTCCTTATAAATGACATAAATTTAAAAAAATAATTACTGGACATTATCTTTCTTGTTAATTCATCCAAGTTTCCAAGAGAAAAAAGCAATTGTACAGATATCAATATATTTTAAAAATTACACATGTGCTCTGTAGTTAATCAAGCAAGTCTTAAAACTTAGAAGCTGACTAAATGAATGGTGAATTTTGTCAGTTTACTATGTTAATGATATTATCATAAGTTAGCATCCATGATAGAATTATTAGCATGTCAATTATGCTTTGTAATTTCTAATATTGATTTATGCAATTCAATGTCGATATTTAAATATGTTATAATAATTCTTTGTGCATTTATTTTTAACCTATATTCTAGAAATTAACTATATAAAGTTGGTGCTACTGTACAGGCGAAATAATTTACCAAATTAAATATTGCTCTGTTGTGAGCTTAACAGTATAAAGGTATGATTTGTTACCCTTTGTAATATTTTAGAAAGTAAAATGATAAAGAAACTAAAGCTCTGTTTAAAGTATTTCTTATGCTATGATTTTAAAAAGTTGAATGTTTTCCTTCTATCATGAATTTTCCCAAAAGAAAATGTTTTCACTGAGTAAAAAGAAATAAATAAATATTTGCCTTTTGGACCTGTAAATGATAAATTTCAAAAAATTTATGAATTGTAAAGTTTATTGGTTGTTTTTAACTTTCTAGTTGCTTGTAAATTATTTGGTGTCTCTTTTTGTCCCTCATTGTCTTTTCTGCTTAATCTTCTATTTATTATAAATGAACAAAATACAACTGCGGTGAGAGATTATACTTACTGCAAAAATACTGTTGAGATGTGGCCTTAATTTAGGCATTTTTATAGAAACAACTATTCTGTAGTTTTGTTTGAATGGTTGTTTAATTTCCTTTCATATCCATGGCAATAGTCAAATTAAACATAATGATACTTTCTTCTGCACTTACTGAGGGTTTTCATTCTGACACTGCAGCTACTTCCATTCAGGGACCTAAAAGTGAATTATTGCTGCTCTTCTTCAGCTTGCTATGGCCAATGAGATTCATTTATCAAGTGATAAACATGCCCTTGACCAACAGACATAGTTTTCTGATACAGTTACTCAGTCAAACCTAACAGAGATGAGAAATGTTTACCATTAGAGTAAAATAAAGATGTAAAATTATTCCCTTTGTGAAGACCACATATAGCTTGTGGAGTTTTGATATTTATAAGAAATAAAACTAGAAACCTTTGAGGGTTTTAAAACCACTTTTACAAAATTGCTTGCTGTTTTCAAACCCCTTAGAGTTTGAAATGATCAGATCATGCCTGAAATTCATGCTATAAGTCAATGAAAGACAACCAAAAACCCAGAAGATATGAATATTTCTGCCTAATACCACCCACAAAATCTTTCTTTTCCAAACTACTATATTACATTATTTTTATTATGATGATTTTTTAGGAATGCTATGACTTGGTGTAACAAAAATGGGAGATTTGCCCAGAGTGACATTAAAGTTTTGGGAAAGGCAAAAAGTAATGTAAGTGTTTGTATGACATAGAATTTCCACCATTAATATTTCTTGCCTCTTTAATCTGTATTCTTCATAGTCCACATCTAGCTTTTTTGCGGATAGGGGCACATTTACAGCCTTTTATTATAAATGTGGCAAGGGGGAAACCTGTACAAATATTTTTTTCTCACAGAAATGTCAATAGAATGTACAAAAAAGCTAAGTCTAATATTTTATTTCCATTGTTGCTTAACTGTGCAGTTATAAATAAAACTCAATGTGACTCTAGGTAAATTTAGAAAAATATGAGAAAAACTGAATTACTTTTATACAAACTTTTTAAAACACTTAAAAGCTATGTTCTGCCTCAAAACATATAATTCCCCTTTCCTTCCAAAAATAGTGCCAGTGTCATGCAATATGTGCTACTTATGGCCAAAATTTTATCTACAAGCCAGAATGAAGAATTCATTTTTCAAGGTTTTCAGAGGTCTGATATTATGAAAGTTTATGTATTCAATGTTTAATTTAAAGAGAAATTCTAGGAAAATATGTTTTATACAACCAAAATACATAGAATATAAAGTTATTTCAAATTAGATTAAATTGCTTTCTTAACATACCAAGAATATTATTGTAACCAGATCAGCTGCAATGTGAAACCCCGGAACTTAGGTTCTTGGCCTCCCAACCCCGAAGAATAGGAAAGGGGGCCTCAGTGTCGCGTTGAATGTTACGACTCAGATAGGACTCATGGACGCAAAGAGTGTGCGGTAGTGCAGTTTATCAGGCAGAGCAAAAGGACAGCTTCCATTACATGGAAGGGAACCCAGAGGGGATGCCCCTCCAGGCTTGGGTGGTGAGAACGTTTACCCGAGTTATTCCCTCCCACTTATTGTTTTCCAATGAGAGGGGTTCTTTCAAACTTCCTCTGGATTAATTGATCTTTAATTTTTTTTTTTTACTGGATTGGGTACTGTTTAAAACCTTGAGTTACTGAGCCTCTGCCTCCAAGAGCCAGAAGAGGGAAATCTGGAACAAAAGCCCTAAGAGATAGAGGCAGGAAAATTGAATAAAAGCCCCTAGAGGGCTAGAGGCAGGAGAAGCCCTGCACTCCCGAGAAAGCTCTAGCTGGCCAGAGGCAGGAAAAGTCCTGTGCTCGAAACAAAGCCTCCAGCCGCCCCAGGAGTCCCTCTAACACAGTCTCTCATTATTTTATTAACATTGTGTAGCATATTACGGAGTAAAATTAATGAAGTAAATTTAAATTATGCTATGTATTTATCTAATAAGATACAAATCAAGATATTTTCTACTTACATACATTAACTTTTAAAATTATATTATGCAAATAAAATGCTCCCTTAAATATATTCATTTGAAAAAAAGTTTATTTCTATTATACAAGCAATTTGACTTAAAGCATCTCAGTGAGCTCAGTGGAGTACAATAAAAAAAAAAAATCCAAAATTTGCAAATTAGCACCTACTTTGTTAACTTATTTATAAAAGTATACTTCTCTTTCTTAAAACTACATCTTCATGTAAACTGATTTAAGTTAAACATATGACTGATGAGCAAGAATAACCAAAGTATTTTACTTCCTGTAAAAGAGTGTTACAAAAGAGTAAGATGTATGATCAATTTCTATATGTAATAATTATTATTAAAACCATTGTTATTTTTATTTTTTGTTTGGGTAATATCTGATAGAATAAACAGTCTAATAGAGATGATTACCACTTTGAGATTAGATTGTGATAATATAAGATAATTATATTTTCCAATCCATTTACTCCAATTTTTTTTTTTAGTTTGTAGGAAAATGGCAATAAAATTAAAATTAAAGAAAAAATGAAACACAAGCAGACAAATCACCAAATCCTCTTAAATATCTACATTTAATTAATCTAATTAAGTTATAAAAATACCCTCTTTTATTATTGGGAAATATTGTATTTCTACATAGAATTACTAAAAAATAATTTACTGCTATAAAAGTGGCTGGAAATTACTCAAGATTATATTTTGATAATATATTTTTATTTTATTTTTTGGAAAATCTTCCAAATATTATTTGGTAATTATTTTCCAGTTTAACATGCATGCCATCAGGTTTTATTTCGTTTTGTTTTGAAACAGAGTCTCCCTCTGCTGCCAGGCTGGAGTGCAGTGATGTGATCTCGGCTCACTACAACCTCCGCCTCCTGGTTTCAAGCAAATCTCTTGCCTCAGTCCCTCCGGTAGCTGGGACTACATGTATGTTCCACCACGCCCAGCTAATCTTTGCATTTTTAGTAGAGACGGGGTTTCACCATGTTGCCCAGGATGGTCTTGATCATTTGACCTCATTATCTGCCCCCATCAACCTCCCAAAGTGCTGGGAGTACGGGAGTGATCCACCACGCCCAGAAATGTTATCGGTTTTAATATGCATTTATGTTTATAAGCAGGTAATGCTTTACTCATTTGTCCTTTCTTTTATTGCATGACCCAAATAGTGGTAACAGGGTCCAAAATTGCAATGAAAGAAATAGTCAAATGAATATGCTCTCAGAGAGTATAAGTATTTTATACTATATATAGTATTTAGGAATTTTTTAAAAATTAAAATATTACCTTAAACCTCTCAGTCTCTGTATCTAATATCAGTTGTTTATTATTCCTTCTGTCTCTGCATCTTTCCTGTAAATTCATACTTTTATCATTAAAACTTATTTACTGGACTGCCATTGCATTATCTGTAATATAACAAACATGTATAGCTTATACATTGTTTATATATAGCAAAGTTTTTAATGTAACTAACTTAGTGATAGTATCAAAATTGACTCTAATATATTTCTAGTAAATATACTCATTTATTTAGAATATAATTTTTTAGATTAAGTTGAAGGATAGGAACATTCCCAAGCTCTAAGTTATATGATTTTCAAAGATGGAACGGAAGGCTAAAAAAAATGCATGAATGTAATTACGGGGTGAAAATAAAAATTATTATAAATATTTTGAGATATAAGTAGAGCTATGGATGTAAGAGTCATCCATTAACCTATAAATACCCAATTATATCTCTTTCTCTTATTTATATGCATATATATTTTTGTCTGATTGAAAGATTAGTATGTAGTATATTTTCAGTTAGTACTTCCGTGACTGGAAAAAACATGTAAAAGAGGGATGCTATGTGATATGTATATTATCCATTAAATAAAATTAATAAAATTAATTTTTTTTCCTTCAGACAGGTTATTAGGAGAAAAGTACTAAATAAAATTTTAAAAATAATTTTATCTCCTAATTTTTAGCTTTGGACAGTGTATTTAATTTGTTGAAACAACCTTGTGAGGCAAGAGTATGTCTTTAGATCAAAGAAAAATCTGACAAAAGTTAAATAACTTGTTTCAGGATGCAACCAAATGGAATCAGAATTTTTTTATGTCTATTATTATAGTTATGTCTATTCTATTTTAAAAAGTAATAAACATTCACAAGAGTGCAATGTCGATTTGCCCTACACCTGACAGCTTTTATGAAGTCAACCCTGAAATAAAATATTTCAAAATGGTCCTACAAATTAAACCAACAAGTTTTGGTCAAACAGTTCATAATGAACTCCTACTTCCTGATGTGGTGAATAGATAGTCTGAAGTACCTAAATTGAAAGTACAAAACACCTATGTTGTAGAGAGAGAAAAAAAAAAAGGAAGCAATATTTGGCTCACAGGAAGTACCTGTGTGTCCACACTCCTGGCACACTCAGAAAGAACCAAGATGACCCTGGACATGGATCCTTAAGCACTCACTAAAGTCTATAATGCCCTGAGGGATATAGCTAACTAGGAGCCTCTTGCCTTAAGGTTAGGGCCTCCTAAGGAGGCAAAAGTGGTCCTTGACTTCAGAAAAAAGTAAAAAGAAAAAACGTGAGAAAAAAGAACAGCTTGTTTCATCTGTCAGAAATCACTATCTGCATGTTCTTTGTTTCCATTTTATAAAAATTTTACAGCTTTTCAGGGCTTTCAACTTCATGCCATAGCCTTACTTCCTTGTAATTTCAGCATATAGGAAAATAATCCAGTGATTCTAATTAAAGTTAGAATAAATTAGAAAACTGTTTTGCCTCTGTTTGACTCTCAAGAATAAAGTGTCAAGAAAATAAGAATTGAGACTCAAGGCCCATCAGAGGCTTTAAGGTCCATAAAGTTATTTATTATCTCCACATTTTACTGTTAAGCCTCCAGGATCTACCAGAAAGGTTAAAAGATACAATGGAACACACAATTCACAGGTAAAATACAACATATTTATTTATTCAAAATAATATTCTTACTACATATCAATGATAACATTGTGTGTTATTATTCAATATGTTCAACATTGTGTTAAGGAGTTGAAATGCTTGATATTGTTAAGATGTCAAGTCTTCCCCATGTTGATCTTTAGAGGCAGTGTATTTTCAATCTAAATTTCAGTAGGCTTTCTTGTAGATGTGAAAAACTGATTACACAATTTATATATAAATTCAAAAAACATAAAATACCAAAAACAGCTTTGAAAATGAAAAAACAAGAACAGTTGGAGGACATGCAACACCTGAATTCCAGATTTAATATAAAACCCAAATAATCAGCACAGGGAGTATTGCCATAAAGATCAACAAAATAATAAATCAAGATAGAGAGTCCAGAAATAACCCACACATATATGGTATAATAATTTTTGAAAAAGGAGCAAAGTTTATTTAATAATAACAGAATAATTACTTAAATAATGCAAGAAAAATTAGACAACCATCTGCCAAAACATTAATGTTGATCCCTACTCAATGTAAAATACCAAAAACAAAACAAATGAACAAACCAAAAAACTTCCTTAGACCTAAAAATAGCAAAAATATAAAACTTAAAAAAAGAGAAAATATTACCAATTCTGAGTTTGTCAAAGATTTTGTAAATAGGACACAAATAATATAAGGTGTTACAAAAGCAACAAGTAGACTTCATATTGAGAAATTTTATTCTTAAAAGTCATTATTTTAAGAATGAACAACTCAAGATAAAAACAGAAAATATTCACAAAACAGTATCTGACAAAGGGTTTATATCTAAAATATCTAAATAACTTATAACATAAAAATAAGAAGACACAGTGGAGGACTCAAGATGGCGCTGTGAGAACAACCCAGGATTGAAGCTCTCACTGGACGTGCGAAGAGGGTGAGTCGGGGACGCATTTCCAGACAGATCTTAGTTGCCCACAGAACGGGGAAATTCCCAGATATAAAAGCGATGCGGGACACGAGGCAGAGGTTTTGGCTGTATCCAGAAAACCCATCTCACATGCAAGGATACACAAAGGCTCAAAATCAAGGGATGGAGGAAGATTTACCAAACAAATGGAGAGCAGAAAAAAAGCAGGAGTTGCAATTCTCATCTCTGATAAAATAGACTTTAAAGCAACAAAGATCAAAAGAAACAAAGAAGGCCATTACATAATAGTAAAAGGATTGATACAACAAGAAGAGCTAACGATCCTAAACATATATGGACCCAATGCAGGAGCACCCAGATATATAAGGCAAGTTCTTAACGACTTACAAAGAGACTTAGACTCCCACACAATAATAGTGGGAGACTCTAACACTCCACTGTCAATATTAGACAGATCAACCAGACAGAAAATCAACAAGGATATCCAGGGCTTGAACTCAGACCTGGAGCAAGCAAACCTGATAGACATTTACAGAACTCTCCACCCCAAATCCACAGAATATACATTCTTCTCAGCACCACATCACACCTACTCTAAAATTGACCACTTAATTGGAAGTAAAGCACTGCTCAGCAAATGCAATATAACTGAAATCATAACAAACAGCCTCTCAGACCATAGTGCAATCAAGTTAGAACTCAGAATTCAGAAACCAACCCAGAACCACACAGCTTCATGGAAACAGAACAACTGGCTCTTGAATGTTGACTGGATAAACAACAAAATGAAGGTAGCAATAAAGAAGTTCTTCGAAACCAATGAAAACGAAGACACAACATGCCAGAATCTCTGGGACACATTTAAAGCAGTCTCTAGAGGAAAGTATATAGCAATAAGTGCCCATATGAGGAGAATGGAGAGATCCAAAATTGACACCCTATTGTCAAAATTGAAAGAGCTAGAGGAGCAAGATCAAAAAAACTCAAAACCCAGCAGAAGACAAGAAATAACTAAGATCAGAGCTGAACTGAAGGAGATTGAGACACGAAAAACCCTCCAAAAAATCAATAAATCCAGGAGCTTGTTTTTTGAAAAGATCAACAAAAATGACAGACCACTAGCCAGACTGATTAAAAATAAAAGAGAGAACAACCAAAAAGATGCAATAAAAAATGATAAAGGGAAATCACCACAGATTCCACAGAAATTCAAACCATCATCAGAGAATATTACAAACAACTCTATGCACATAAACTAGTAAACCTGGAAGAAATGGATAAATTCCTGGACTCCTATGTCCTCCCAAGCCTAAACCAGGAGGAAGCTGAAACTATGAATAGACCAATAACAAGGGCAGAAGTTGAGGCAGCAATTAAGAGCCTACCACACAAAAAAAGCCCAGGTCCAGACGGGTTCACAGCCAAATTCTACCAGACACACAAAGAGGAGTTGGTACCATTTCTTCTGAAACTCTTCCAAATAATCCAAAAAGAAGGAATCCTTTCCAAAGTATTCTATGAGACCAATATCATCCTGATACCAAAACCCGGCAGAGACCCAAAAGAAAAGAAAATTTCAGGCCAATATCCACGATGAACTTAGATGCAAAAATCTTCAATAAAATATTGGCAAGCCAATTGCAACAGCAAATCAAAAAACTTCTTCATCATGATCAAGTATGATTCATCCTGGGGATGCAAGGCTGGTTCAACATATGCAAGTCTATCAACGTAATTCACCACATAAACAGAACCAAAAACAAAAACCACATGATTATCTCGATGCAGAGAAGGCATTTGAGAAAATTCAACAGCCCTTCATGCTAAAAACCCTCAATAAACTCAGTATCAATGGAACGTATCTCAAAGTAATAAAAGCTATTTATGACAAACTAACAGCCAGTATCATACTTAATGGGCAAAAACGGGAAGCATTCCCTTTGAAATCTGGCACTAGACAAGAATGCCCTCTGTCACAACTTCTATTCAATATAGTACTGGAAGTTCTAGCCACAGCAATCAGGCAAGAAATATAAATAAAGGGTATTCAAATAGGAAAGGTGGAAGCCAAATTGTCTCTATTTGCAGATGACATGATAGTATACCTAGAAGACCCCATTGCCTCAGCCCAAAAACTCCTGAAACTGATAACCAACTTCAGCAAAGTCTCAGGATATAAAATCAATGTGCCAAAATCACAAGCCTTCCTCTACCCCAATAACAGACTTAAAGAAAGCCAAATCAAGAACAAACTGCCATTCACAATTGCTACAAAAAGGATAAAACACCTTGGAATACAAGTCACAAGGAATGTAAGAGACCTCTTCAAGGAAAACTACAAACCACTACTCAATGAAATCAGAGAGGACACAAACAGATAGAGAAACATTCCATGTTCATGTTTAGGAAGAATTAATATCATAAAAATGGCTATACTGCCCAAAGTAATTTACAGAATCAATGCTATACCCATCAAGCTACCATTGACTTTCTTCACAGAACTGGAAAAAACCACCATGGACTTCATATGGAACCAAAAGAGAGCCTGCATAGCCAAGTCAATTCTAAGCAAAAAGAACACAGCGGGGGGCATCACACTACAGGATTTCAAACTATACTACAAGGCTACAGTAATCAAAACAGCATGGTACTTGCACCAAAACAGAGATATAGACACATGGAACAGAACAGAGGCATCAGAGGCAATACAACATATCTACAACCATACAATCTTTGATAAACACGACAAAAACAAGCAATGGGGAAAGGATTTCCTGTTCAACAAATGGTGCTGGGAAAACTGGCTAGCCATGTGCAGAAAGCAGAAACTGGACCCCTTCCTGACACCTTACACCAAAATTAACTCCAGATGGATTAAAGACTTAAACATAAGACCTGGCAGCATAAAAACCCTAGAAAGAAATCTAGGCAAAACCATCCAGGACATAGGAGTTGGCAAGGACTTCATGAACAAAACACCAAAAGCATTGGCAACAAAAGCCAAAATAGACAAATGGGACCTAATCAAACTCCACAGCTTCTGCACAGAAAAAGAAACAGTCTCTAGAGTGAATCGGCAACCGACAGAATGGGAAAAAATTTTTGCAGTTTACCCATCTGACAAAGGGCTGATATCCAGAATTTACAAAGAACTCAAACGGATTTACAGGAAAAAAACAAACAAGCCCATTCAAAAGTGGGCAAAGGATATGAACAGACACTGTATGAAAGAAGACATATATGAGGCCAACAATCATATGAAAAAATGCTCATCGTCACTGGTCATCAGAGAGATGTAAATCAAAACCACATTGAGATACCATCTCACGCCAGTTAGAATGGCGATCATTAAAAAATCTGGAGACAACAGATGCTGGAGAGGATGTGGAGAAAAAGGAACACTTTTACACTGTTGGTGGGAGTGTAAATTAGTTCAACCATTGTGGAAGACAGTGTGGCGATTCCTCAAGGCCTTAGAAATAGAAATTCCATTTGACCCAGCGATCCCATTACTGGGTATATACCCAAAGGTCTATAAATCGTTCTACTATAAGGACACATGCACACGAATGTTCATTGCAGCACTGTTTACAATAGCAATGACCTGGAATCAACCCAAATGCCCATTGATGATAGACTGGATTGGGAAAATGTGGCACATATACACCACAGAATATTATGCAGCAATCAGAAATGATGAGTTTGTGTCGTTTGTAGGGACATGGATGAATCTGGAGAACATCATTCTCAGCAAACTGAGACAAGAACAGAAAATGAAACACCGCATATTCTCACTCATACGTGGGTGATGAAAAATGAGAACACATGGACACAGAGAGGGGAGTACTAAATACTGGGGTCTATTGGGGGAAAAAGGGGAGGGCCAGTGGGAGGGGGAGGTGGGGAGGGATAGCCTGGGGAGAAATACCAAATGTGGGTGAAGGGGAGAAAGCAAACAAAACATACTGCCATGTGTGTACCTATGCAACTGTATTTCATGCTCTGCACATGTACCCCAAAACATAAAATGCAATAAAATAAATTAAAAAAATAAGAAGACAAAACTCAGAAAATGAAGAAAAAATGAAACAAACCCTGCTAAAGAGAATTTATAGATGTTTAGGCACATAAAGAGATCCACAGCCTCATTACCTACTAGGGAAATGCAAATATAAAACAAAATGAAATAACACTTGAAAGAAAATGAAAAAAAAAGGAAAAAAAGAAAGAGAGGGAGGGAGGGAGGGAGGGAGGCAGGGAGGGAGGGAAGGAGGCAGGGAGGGAGAAATTGGAGGATCTTAATGAAGAGAGAGTCCATGGAATTAGAGCCCATCTTGGATTTTCCAGCCCCAATCCAGTTTCCAGGTCATACAACTACATGAATAACCTTAGCTAAACTGCTTTCAAATAGTCAACTCACAAAATCTTAATAAATGATAGCATTATTGCTCTTTAAACTTCAAAGTTTGGAGTGCTTTTATTACACATAAATTCATAACTAAAAAAACTGAAACCACAAAAATAGTTTGTCCTTTGTGTCTAAAACTATTAGTATTTTCACTTTATTTTTTCTTTCTGTTCATCTTTTTTCTTCTAATAATTTTCTTTCTCTCATCCTTTCCTCCCTCCCTCCCTCTCACCCTCTCTCATTCTTTCTTTCTTTGTTGTTACTTTATACTGTTTTTGAATCCTCAGAGCCATTATTCTTGAACTAATATTGACTTCAACAGAGAGACTTTAACACACGTGCGTGCACACACACACACACACACACACCCCATATATTTCCAAAGACTCTCTCCCTGACCAAACTTTAGTCAAGATCTTGAGAACTTTCTTCTTAACTAGGCTTCAACATTATCCTGGAAACGTTGATCTACAGAGCCCAGTTTTAGCAGAGACTCTTGCTAAGCCAACTTATCAAGAATTCCCTACCTTTACTATCTAATCAAATCATCATCCCTCATTCTTGGTAGGTCAACTTTATTGTGCCTTCATCAACAATTTTGTTAAGCCAGTTTAGCAAGAATCTTGGTATCTAATGAAGCTCCTCTTAACAAGTTTCCTGTCCACTGACCCTCTAACTCTACTCTTCTAGCTACATATTTTCAACTGTCCTTGCTGTACTGTGAGTTGAGTTGCATCCCTCTCTCCTCTGCATTAGTCATGATTCTTGCTGCACTCGTCTTGAAGAAAGTCTTCTTGCTGTTTATAACAAGAGTCCAATGCCATACATATGTTTTCTTTTCAGTACACAGATTATTTACTTGTACACCAAAAGTAATTCTTAAATTTTAAGGCCCCTATTGGTTTTATTAATCTTATTATTATTAACACTTTGAATATAATATCATATATTTGAAAATGTCTACGTATTTGTTTCCCTCAAATTATCTATATTAAATTTTCCAAAGGTAATAAATACAAATAATTTTACCTTGTAATTCCCTTTTCTCTCTCTGTTTCTCCATATAGATATATAGTGTATGTGTGTATTTCTAATTAGTAAATGATGACATTTTAATTTTCTGTTTGTATATTACTCATTGAGTTATTTATGGACAAGATGCTTTCTTTTTCAATGAGTTAGTGTTGCATAACTTTTATGTTTCATACTTATGGCTTGAGTGTATACTGTTCATATTTTCATATGATCAAAAAAATTAAAAAATCAGAAATAAATGCAAAATTATATCAAATAGATTGTAATATTTTGTTAATGCCTACATATTATCTGTAAGTTAAACTTTCTATATGTTTGAATTTTCTCCCTGGATAATGGTTAATATGTTACACAGACTAAATTTCAAACCAAAATTTATACATTCATGGTTGATATATAATTTATATGTCTCTTTATTAGTTACTTGAAAACAAATTTCTTCTTAAAGTGAAACAAAATAACTATTGATGTTGACTGCTATATTCCATATAGAAAGAATGTAAATGATGCAATCTTGAACAATGTCATTGTGTTACAATATGGATTTACTATGCTATTACAAAGAACATTAATGACACACATCGGATAGGTAATTTCTGGGAAGTTATTTACGTTACTCATGGCTTATTTTATGTAGAAAACTCACAGTGTCACTTTTCCTTTAACTGCATTTGCTCTATCATTAAAAGCTTTAACAAGCTCATCCTGAAAATTCTGAATGAGAGATATTTTAACTTTCTAAAAATGCTAAAAGAGTAATTTGGCAAGAGAATATCAAAATATAAAAACAACCTTAAGCATTTGAGCTAAATCTAGACATGGAAAACATGTTACATAGCTATGGTTTCATTTCTTACTACATGTGGAGCTCAAACTGAAGAGTATATTGATCAAACTACTGAAGGACACACTAAAATTCCTCCAGGTTGTTGTTATAGTATAATAAATGCCCACAGCTCAGAACACATTATAGTGTTTCTCTGAGATATTCCTGCCATGAAATATATTTTAGAATCATACTATCTTGGGTCATTAAGGCTGCGATGGCAAAACATCATAAACTGAGTGGCTTCAGCTTACAAACAACAGAAATTTATTTTTCACAGTCATGGAGCCTGTAGATTTTTTTTTTCTGTAAAGTAAAATGTATAAATTAATATAAGCAGTTTCTTTAAAAAAAACTGCTATTTTCTATGATAGTTATGCTATTGTATTTTTTTAAGCAATTCAGTTTAAATTTTATTCTAACTGAAAATTTCAATTCTTTTAATTGTCCTTTTGGGATTGTTCAAATCTTCACATCTACTAAATTTGTTCATATTATATGCTTTTGCAAAAACCTGGCATAATTTTTAGCAAATATATGATCATGATATTATCATCTGTTGCTAAATTAATTAAAAATGAGATAGTTATAATTTTTCTTGTCAAGATAATTTGTGATGGAGACTTAGAAGGGTGGGGTGGGTAAGAGGAGGTGGTTGGTAAGAAATTACTTAATGGGTACAATGTACATTAATTGGGTGACAGACACAATAAAAGCATAGATTTCACCACTAAGCAATATAACGACCTAACAACTGTATTACTACTCTTTGGGTAGAGCTTACCTTGGCTACTGTGGGGAATGGGAGTTGTTCTCAGGCCTATAGATTCTATGTTCCTTTGGTGATCATGGGCACCTCTTCTATATCATATAGTTCACCTGGGAAGTGAGGGATCAACAGTAGTCAGAGGGCTTACCCTGCTCTCATGCAGTTGGCAAGGCCAGTCTCATTCCAGCAGTGCCATGCTCAGACCTTGCCTCAGGCTGTGAGCAGCTCCACTGGGAAAGCAAAAGTGGTTTTCACACGTCATCCCTCCACATCTGCCCGCTCCATCAGTGGCAGCCCTTATGTTCTGTACTCACTCATGTCGGCAGTATCCTCCACACATCCCCTGGATTTTTCTCAAGAATATTTGTCCCCAGTTGAAACTTTTGCCTAATTCTCTTTTGTCTGATACTCAAATGCCAATTTTCTTCTTGTATTTATTCGTCTTGTATTTATGTTTAGACACCTTGTTTTTTTGAGTAGCATAGAAATAATATTTATTTGGGTTCCCCCCTTTAAGACAATTTAAAATTTTTAAATTGATGACTTGACTTATACATACACTCATTAGAGAATATAATTATTCTAATGTTTAAATTTTATCTAAAAGTATAATATTTTTATTTTATATATACTTGTTAGTTTTACTCTTATACAATTTTAATATGTGTAGTCAACTGTTTCTATTAATCCTTTTAGCTTGTAAATTTTTATTGATATACTTTGCCTTATATCATTTATAGCATAATCAGTAAAAGGATGATTTTTCCTGTTTTGTGTCTTATTTTCCTATATTTTAGTTTCATTATTTCTATTGTAGCATAAATAAAACATGTAAATCGTTATTATTCTGTCTTCATTCTAACCTATGATCATATATTTGATCTAAAATTAAATATTTATTTCTAGAAACATACAAACTCCCAAGATTGAATCAGGATGAAATTGAAATGCTTAACATACCAATACTGAGTTCCAAAATTGAATCAGTAATTAAAAAAAAAAAAACCTACAAAAAAACAATTCATGGACCAGATAGATTCACAGCTGAATTCTTCCAGATGTACAAAGAAAACCTGGTACCAATTCTACTGAAACTATTCCAAAAACATGAGGAGGAGGAACTCCTCTTTTACTTATGCTAAAAAGCCAAAGTCACCTGATGCTAAAACACAGAAAGATACAATGAAAAAGGAAAACTGTAGGCCAATATTTCTGATGAACCTGGATGCAGAAATCCTCAACAAAATATCAGCAAACTGAATTCAATAGCGTATCAAAATTAATTCACCATGATCAGTAGGTTTTTTCCTGAAATGCAAGCAAGGTTGGTTCTACATATGCAAATCAATAAACGTAATCCACCACATAAATAGAATTACAAACAAAAGCCGTATTATCATCTCAAAAGATGCAGAAAGGGCTTCTGATAAAATTCAAAATGATTTCATGATAAAAACCTTCAATATCCTAGATATCAAAGGAATATAACTCAAATTAATAAAAACAATCTATAACAAACTCATAGACAACATCACACTGCAGGAAAAAGATGGAAGCATTTCACTTAAGAACCAGAACAACAAGTATGGCTTTTATCACTACTCTTATTCAATGTAATATTAGCAATTTTAACCAGAACAATTAGGCAAGGGTAAGAATTAAAGAAATCCAAGCCGAAAAAGAAGCCAAATTATCTCTCTCTGCTGATGATATGATCTATGGCTAGAAAACACTAAGGACTACTCCAAAAGGTTCCTGGAACCGATAAACAAAATCAACGTACAAAAATTATTAGCAATTTTATATACCAATAATTTTAAAGCTGAATGTCATATCAACAATGCAATCCCATTTACAATAGCCACAACAATTAAAATACTTAGAAATGGCCAGGACTTTGGAGGCCAAGGAAGGTGGATTACCTGAGGTCAGGAGTTCAAGACCAGACTGACCAACATAGAAAAACCCCATCTCTACTAAAAATACAAAAATTAGCCAGGTATGGTGGCACATTCCTGCAATCCCAGCTACTTAGGAGACTGAGGCAGGAGAATCACTTGAACCAGAAAGGTGAAGGTTGCAGTGTGTTGAGATGGCGCCACTGCACTCCAGCATGGGCAACAAGAGTGAAACTCTGTCTCAAAAATAAATAAATAAATAAAATACTCAGAAATGCATCTAACATCTCTACAAAACACTGCTGAAAGAAATAACACAAGCAAATGAAAAAACATTCTATGTTCGTATTTTCTTTTATTCATTTCATGTGTATTTATTTTAGAAATTTGGAATAAATTACTAAAAAGTGTTTTCTCTCTCAGTTTTGAAACAATAATTTTATTAGTGGATGATTTTAGTTTTCTGAGGAGGTTGGAGAAGAAAGCCTGCAAATTTCTTTTTCATGTTCTTTTTGATTTTCACAATATACATTTACTTCTATTGCTTTTATTTTGTTATAACATAGGTGTAAATAGATGGCTAATGGTGGGAACCAAGTTTCTCACTGTTGGGGTTAGAAGTTACAAATAGGCTATATGGTAGTATATATGTGGTGATATATCAAAGTTGGATACCCCTCTTTAAACTCAGTAGCTTAATGTAGATGCAGAGATCTTTGCAGCAGCCATTCCCATCATAAGCCTGGAGGCCTAAGAGGAAAAATGGTTTCCTAGGCTGGGCCCAGGGACGCCCTGCTAGGTGCAGCCTAGGGATTTGGTGCTCTGTGTTGCAGTTGTTCCAGCCATGGCTAAAAGGCTCTAAGGTACAGCTCAGGCCATGGCTTCAGAGGGTACAAGCTCCAAGCCTTGGCAACTTCCATGCAGCGTTGAGCGTAACGGGACACAGAAGTCAAGTATTGACATTTGGGAACCACTGTCTAGATTTCACAGGATGTATAACAATGCCTGGATGTCCAGGCACAGGTGTGCTGCAGGGGGGGAGCCATCATGGAGAACCTCTGCTAGGACAGTGTAGAAAAGAAATCTGGGGTGGGAGCGCCCAAACAGAGTCCTCACTGCGGCACTGCCTACTGAAGCTGTGAGAAGAGGGCCACTGTCCTATAGACCACCAATAGCTTGCACCATGTAGATCCACCAACAGCTTGCACCGTGCACCTAGAAAAGCAATAGATACTCAACACCAGCCCATGAAAGCAGCCAGAATTGGGACTATACCCTGGAAAGCTATAGTAGTGGAGCTGCCTGAGGCCATGTGGCCCACCTTTTGCATCAGCATAACCTGGATATGAGACATGGAGTCAAAGGAGATCATTTCTGAGCTTTAAGATTTGGCTGCCTTGCTGGATTTTGAACTTTCATGGAGTCTGTAGCCTCCTAGTTTGGCCAATATCTCCCGTATTGAAAGTGTGTATTGACCCACTGCCTGTATCTTCACTGTATCTAGGAAGTAACCAACTTGCTTTTAATTTTGTAGGCTCATAGACAAAAATGACTTGCCTTGTCTCAGATAAGACTTTGGACTCAGAAATTTGAGTTAATGCTGAAATGAGTTAAGACTTTGGGGGACTATTGGGATGGCATGATTGGTTTTGAAATGTAAGGACATTAGATTAGGGAGGGGCAGAGGTAGAATTATATGGCTTGACTCTGTGTTCCTACCAAAATCTGATCATGAATTGTAATAATCCCCATGTGTAGTGAGAGAGACCCATTGGCAAATACTTGAATCATGGGGGCAGATATTTCCAGAGCTGTTCTTGTGATAGTAAATAAGTCTCACAAGATCTGATGGATTTACAAAGGGGAGTTCCCCTACACAAGCTCTCTTGCCTGCTTCCAAGTAAGACTTGATTTTGCTCCTTATTCAACTTCTGCCATGACTGTGAGGCCTCCTCAGTCAAGTGAAACTGTGAGTCAATTAAACTTCTTTTCTTTATAAATTACCCAATCTCAGGTATGTCTTTATTAGCAGCACGCAGACAGATTAATACAGATACCCATTGTTCTAATTCTCAATGTTTTCAAACATTCCCTTACTTAATGTGAAAATTACAATTTTTGAGAAACAAACAAATTTCAAAAACTAAATAGCTTATCACAGTTTACAACTTTCAAAATAAAAACTTTTGATATAAGGAATTTCTTAGGTTATATGGGAAAACAAATAGTACAGAAAATCTATTATTGTAAGTTCAATGTGATGTATGAGAACTTACAAAACTGACATATTTGCTATGGAGTGTATTTGCTACAACATTAAGTGTTGATAAATAGTGCATGCTGTTTGCCATGTTTTGATTAGTGAAATATACAAAACATGGATGATACTAAATACTGTAAGAATTAGCTAGGAAAGATATTACACAAATAAATCATATTTAAATTTTTTATTAGTGTAAGGCAAATAGCTTTATAAAACTATTTCAATAATGTACCATATGTTGATTTGATTACCAAGAATAATAATGATTTGTAAAAGGAAAATTATGTATGAGTCACTACCACCCCTTGAGAAATTAAATATCAAAATCTTTTTGTGTCTTATGTTTAACTTCAATTCCCTGAAAGGGCCTTAAGATTTTGTATTTATTCAACTGTAATCTCTAAAGTCTTTTCGATGAGTATCAAATCGGTCTTGTGTTTCAAACAAAATTAGTAGTAACCCTTTAATTTTTTAATAAAAATGCACTTCATAGGCAGAAAGGAAAATTTATTGATCAAATTATTAGACATGTAGGAGGGCAATGGATTAATTCGTGGTTACTTTTTGAGGATTACCTGTTGGAATGACTAATGCTAATTTAAATAGCTATTGTCTCACTTAGGCAACAGAAGTGTTTTCAGGTATGTGGATGACATAGAGATAAAATTCCTGCTAGTTATTAGAATCATCAATCAGCATCTTTGTATAAATACACACACACAAATGAATGCAACTATTGTATTTTTCAAAATGTATCATAATTTTTATAATGACATTTGCTTGATACAGGGTGATGGATACCATGATTTTTAAATAAATGCAATTCTTTATTTATGGTGTTTTTCTAAAAAATTAATTTATAAATTATTATATATTTTATATACAGTTTATTTTGAAATAGAATCCGATTAGAAAGAATTTTATGTAATCTTCAAGAAGCAAGTGCTGTTACATGTTTGGGTGCCTTTTAAAATATCCTCACAAACTGTCTTTCCTAGTATCATTGAAAAACCTAATTAAAGCCTTACTTTTCAATAGTAAGAATGAAGAAAAAATGTTATTCCTTTAGACTTCTGTGTCATAAATTTTCTTTCTCATGCTAAGCTTGAATTGTTTCTGCATTAGATTTAAACATAGGTCTTAGTTTGACATTTTGTGAATAACAAAGCACATTTTTATGTGACAAGGCTTCTTATTTGAAAAAAATTAGTACATATCTTTCTTGACTTTCTATTAATTATCTTTATGTAAAATTTTTTACTTTGCCTTTCCAAAAGTTAAACATATTTTATTTTCTCACAATTTTATTATTTATGTTATATCTGCTTAAATATTGTGGTGCCCTTAAACATTTATGTTTCATCATGAGGACTATAAATATATTATAAGTATTTATGCTTTACTTTCTTAAAAAACAAACAAAAACACCTTTTTTTTCTAAAATATCACAAAGTATAATAAGTAGTTATCAAAATAATCAGGTCAGAAACATATGACTCAAAACATATGCACCTGTTAAGTTTGTCCTAAAGCTGCCTCCTTGTAAGTACAGCCAAAAGGTTTCTCAGTAAACACAGAACTGTAACCTAACTGAATGTGTAAACAGACAATAACTTACCCTTTTACTGATCACTGAATTTCAGTCAATCACGAGTGGTCAACTGTTTGAACAATGTTCAAATAAGAAAAAGTGAAGCTATACACAATCCAATTGTTTTTTACCTCATTTTCATTTTCTGTACGTCACTTTCCTTTTTTTGTCTGTAACTCTTCAACCAAGTGACACAGCTGAAGTATCTCTAAATCTATTCTTTTTCAGAATGCTGCCTGATTCACAAAATTATTCTTTGCTCAATTAACCCATTTATGTGAGGAAATCATTCTTTGCCCAATTAACCCATTTATGTGAGGAAATCATTCTTTGTTCAATTAAGCCATTTATGTGAGGTTGCAATTTTTTGAATTTTTGCAATCAGACCTTGACAATCACTTTGGGCAGTAGGATATAAAAAAAATCCATATGCTTAGCATTCCAATAATGGAACAGTAGGCATAAATATGTTTCAAACCCTGTTGAATTTAGTTTGTTTAAAGTTTCTCCTTTAACAGATGGTGTCAGAAGTGGTATCTAGAATAGAGTTTCTAGAGACTCACAGGCCTATTGAGTGACCAAGCAAGAACTCACTGGACCTATTGTGTCCATTACTCTCTCTCAGCAACTAAGGATTATGGGAAAGTAGTTATCTCAACGCTTACGAATTTATGTTTTGAGTATATTAACTTGTTTGAATAATTATTTCTATGGTTAGTTGTTTAATTCTGATACAGTTTCTGAAAGCTCTTCACAATCAGGTAAAATCCTAGGGTATTATTTCTTCAAAAAGATAATCGAAAAGTTGGAAAAGGCATTGACAAGCACTCCTGAATACAGATTTCTGTTAACTATAGGATCAGAACATTTGGTTTAAGAATTTCTAAACCTCCAGGAAACTGATTGGTTCAGAAATCTGCTAACTCAAGTGGTACAGAATCTAGTTAAATACCAAAGAAATACCCTGCAAGATTTCATACTAAATCAGCCAGCGCTAAAATTGTTAAAATATGCAATTTGGATGAACTCCATGGCACAAGTCAAATTATCAATAATAATCCATTTATTATGCAGTGTTAGGAACCTGAATTAAGGAAAGAAAATTGATATTTAGGAGCATATAAATCCAGTATTAAGCATGGACTCATGGAGAGTCAATTGTTTTTTTGCTCAATTAAACCTTGTAAAATTTAATTTGTTTAAAGTTTTTATTTAATACAACTAAAACATCTATCATTCTCAAACCACATAAACTTAATGTGATTTTTAATTAGAGCACTACCAAAACTGTAAATAATCTTATTTGAAATAGCCCTATTAGAGCTCCAGTGGCAATAATGTCTGGGACCAGTATAATTAACATCAATTGTCTATTTACTTTTAAAATAATTGAAAAAAAATACTGTTGTTTATGTTATGAAAACTTGTAAGTGGAGCAATAATCATATATCCTCAGATGTAAAACTAATTCTTCACAAAGTGACCTGTTTTCCAAAGGTTTGTTTTTTGAAAAGTTACCAAATTTCTTTTCTCAGTTTATTTATATTTTCGACCTCTGTTTAAAGCACTTTGAATTTTTTTCATTTTTCTGGAAAATTCAACATGATGATCAAATGCTCACATTTATTAACATGGAGCAAGCAATATCCTACAATTAATATATAGCAAGTAATCTCTCATAATTTTAATTGCATATTTATTTTATTATCTAGATTCAATTGTAGTATTTTTGTATTCTTTTTCATAATTTGAGTAAGAAGGGCTATAACAAGCTTCTGAATCTTTCAAAAATCAAATCTGGATTTGCATTAAATTAGCTGTTTATCTCTTTAATATTAAAAAATGACTATTTTTATATTTATCTTTATTAATTATTAGTTATTTTCCAGAAATTTTAGTTGAATACTTTATTATTTATTTTAAATATTAGCTATATATATATGCAAATGTATAAAATTATACTTTTCCATTATTCACAAATCCAGTGCATCATAAATCTTCCAAAAATATTAGTTAATAGTTTTTGAAGCTTGCATATTGTACAGTCAACTTTACAAATAGACAGGTTCTACACTTGCAGACTCAGCCATCCTTAGATCAAAAATATAAGAAAAATAAGACATACGTAGCAATGTGACAATAAAAACCAATACTAATTTTAAAAAGTTATAGTATAACAACTATTTACATACCATTTTCATTGCATCAGGTATTATAAGTAATCTAGAGATGATTTAAATTCGTAAGAGTGTGTGTGTATGTTATATGCAAATACTATGCTGTTTTATGTAAGGGACTGGAGCATCTGTAGATGTTGGTATGTGTAGAGGTCCTGTAACCAAGCTCATGCAAATACCAAGAGACAAATGTATTGTAAGTAATCTTGTCTTCAAAGAAACCATGCCTAGTTAACATAAATGCAGGTTTACTTTCTTTGTGCTACTTACATGGAACTGTTCTGTAGCTACCATAAAATATACAAACTTTAATTTGTATCTTTACTCCTTTTTTAACACATGAAAACATTTCTCACAAAATTTTTATGTAAAAAAAAATGCACTTGAAAGGCAAATATAGCAAATAAAATCCTATTCAATTAAGTTGATGCCTATTTGTGTTAATAAACTGAATTTGTATTCTAGTAACTATTATTAGTTTATTATTTTTTTTTTTGAGTCAAGTCTCACTGTGTTGCCCAAGGTAGAGTGCACTGGTGTGATCTTGGCTCACTGCAACCTCCGCCTTCTGAGTTCAAGCCATTCTCCTGCCTCAGCCTCCCCAGTAACTGGAACTACAGGCATGTCCCACCAGGCCTGGCTAATTTTTGTATTTTAAGTAGAGATGGGGTTTCACTATGTTGTCCATCCTTACCTCATGATCCGCCTGCCTTGGCCTCCCAAAGTGCTGGGATTACAGGCTTGATCCACTGCCTCAGCACCACTAATTGTTTTTAAACTAAGAAATCTAATTATTTTCTCCTCTGCAATATAACCATACATATTATTACTCTTTTTAGCTATAGCTAACTACATTCAGTATAATTCTTAACATTAATTTACTTTCTAAACAGTGGTTAGTTTGGTTAGAAAGTAAATTTGTTATTTGGTCATTTTTATTAAATTTTAAAGCATGGGTAACTTTCCAATATATTTTATCAAAGTCTCTTTGTTCGTTCCTAATGAAAAATGTCATACAGTGCCCATTTATGACAATGGAAGGATTCTTAAAAACAAGAGGTAACATATAACACACCTGAGCACATGAGTGGTCAAAGAGAATTTATTGAATATTCTTATGCCCTTCAGATTTCACCCTTTTAAATTCTTCAGCATTTATAACTGTTCTTCAGCAGATTCATTAGTATTTTGTTTTAGTTGAACAAGTGGGAATTTGAAATGAGCCATGTTGGAAGTAGCTGGCCGAAAGCCTACCCTCTTTAGTTTAGCCACATTGCCCTTCTTTGCATATCAATGGCCCCATCTCTCATTTTCCCCTCTGTCAGGCAGCGCTGATCCATGCACAAAGCGTCTTTTGAATTAATAGAAGTGAACACTGGGGTCAATTTATCAGACCTGGAAGGAGAGAAGAAATGAACGCAACAGGCAGAGGAAGGATCTGGAATACAAAGACAAGAGCAAAATGAGATTATACTAGAACATTGCTTTATATTCTATTTTGATTCTAATAGTCAAATCGCTTTTAGTTTTAAATTTTGATTATTCATTCTTATTTTTAGCAACTTAAATGAGCATATGCAAAGAATAACATTTTTTTTTTATAAATAGCTTATTTGGTGATCTGCAGATAATAGAAAAAGAAACTATTTCCTGTTACATAAATAATAGTATATAAGAAATGTATCCTGAAGAGTGTTTCTGGCTATATTGTTTTAAAGCAGCATTGTTCAATAGATACATAATGTGACACAGATGTAATTAAAATTTTTTCAATAAGCCACGTAAAGAATAATTTTAAAAAAGCAGACAAAGTTACTTTTACTAATTCATTTTATTTAAAATTTTCAAAATATTATTTCAAATGTAAGTATGATGAGTATTAATGCAATATCTTATAGTTTTGTTTTTACATATTAAGGCTTCAATATTGATTATGCTTTTTATATCTGATAGCATATTTTAAGTACTCAATAATTATATGTAGGAAGGGCTTATATATTAAGTAGCGCCAGGTCAAGAGAAACAGACCATTCCAATGATAATTGAGAATAATCTTTTGAATGTTCTGTTAGACATAATTATTTATGAGCTCAAATATTTACTATATATTTATTGATTGCTATGTCATATAATCTGTATAATCAAATATGTATTGAGACTTTGCCACTCAGATTATGTGATAGTGTCTTTATTTACCTTTATTTCCACTGATTATCTTTTACCAAAATTAAAAACCAAACCAAAAATGAAACCCAAATCATTGTATTGACCATTGAGAGTATTTATGTCTTTCATTTTTGTAGCTCTGTAGGTCAGTTCTTAAAAGAACCCTTGTTTGGGAGAGAAATTGATTCAAATGTTTTTTTATTCAAGAGCTACCTATCTTCATTACAAATTGCCAGAAATTATATAAATTATTATCAATCTCTGAGCCTCTGAAAGCTAAATTGTAATAATTGTAGTGTCATAATACCAGATTCATAGGTAATCTCTGTATCATAGGCAGAATCCTAACCCTCCCCTCCTGTAAGATGACATGTTCTGATCCCTGGAACATGTGACTGTGAGAGACATCTCTCCCATGATTATATTTTATGTGGCACAGTTGGATTTTGTCAAAAACCTGAATAACCTTGCAAGTAGATTCTTCCCCAAAGCCTCCAGATAGTAGCCCAGTGAGTGATACCTTGATTTTGCTTGATATTGGTCTTAAGAAACCTGGAGCAGACAACCTAATAAGGCATACTAGATTTATTACTTACAGAACTTTGAGAACGAAATGATATTGTTTTATGCCACTAAATTTGTGGCAAATTATTACAGCAGCAATAGAAACCAATATTCTATGTGAAACTATCTTGCAAATAATGTTTTCTAAATTTTAGGCATTACAATTAGAACACATAATTCGTTGTATTCTCACTTTTATTTAAATTCATTGTACATCGATTAGCCTGGTGTTCGATGACCAAATGCAGTATTCCTAAATATAGTACTTCCAGCAGTTTTCCAATTTGTATGTTATCCTTATTAACACCAACTACTTGAGAGTAATAACGAGCAAGTGCTAATCAATTACCGCTATGAAATAGCTCAAATAGTCTAATGTAATTAATGATATATAGGAGAACATCATTGACAACATGTCTACATTATTTTCTATCCCACATACCATAGCATGGGATAGGGTAATTTTCTTAATAAATAATGACAGGTAATTCTGATAAAGGCACTGATAATTAGATTATGGCAACAATATTCAAAATTTAAAAAGAGAAGACAGATTATACTTCAAAATTAATGCATTTCAATAAAAGGCGATTTATAGTACTTTTCAAAATCAACTGAATATTTTATTATTTACAGGTATGTCAAATATAATAATAGTTATTCTGATATTCATCACCAGTTAGTAAATATTAATGACTTCTAGTGAAATTTAATCTCAATGACTATAATTTTTATTAAATGAAGGCTTGATTTGGCATAATACCATGCAATTTAATATGCAGGTACAGAACATATGCCCCAGGTAATGTGCTGCAATGGTTATTATTCGTGTGAACATACACACACACAAGCACACGCACGCACACACGCATACACACACACACTTGTTTTCCTAGGTTGTAGTGCCAATTTGGGTCACCTGAGATGCAAAAGCCAGGCTAACATTAGATGATCTTGAGGAAACATTAGAATCTTGAGCAAACACCAGTGAAGGTGAAGAGGATAGGAAAATACAAAAGGAAACTTCAGGAAACAATTCAGCCTTGATAACTGTAAAATAAGAGAAAGAAGAAAGAAATGGTAGTCAGCACCCTGGGTTATGGTAGAGGTCTCTCAATGCTTTGGACAGTCCAATGAGTGGAGAGTCTCAAGCAGAAGTCCACTAGAGACATTCCATTATGTATATTGCTGGATTCTGTGATCTACTCCCTTGGTGAATTTTTACAATTTTTGTGTTGTTATTACCACACTCTTAATTACTACCGATTCATGATAGAATTTTTCCAGGTTTATTGAGGTAAAATCATCTAATAAAAATTGTGTATATTTAAGGTGTACAACCTGATTCAATACACATTTATATTATGTAGTTATTACTACAATCAAATTAATTAACAGTCTTCACCATACCTAGTTACCATTTGTGTATGTGTGTTCATGGTGAGATCATTTAAGATCTGTTCTCTTAGCAAATATCCAGTAAGCAATACAATATTGTCACTATGCTGTACATTAGGTAATGGGAAGATGCTGGTCATCCAGTATAAACATAGATCTATATCTGCTGTTGTCAATTCTCTACCTCTTTTTCCTTTCATTTAAATTTGTCCTACCAATCCTGGCTATTTACATTTCTATGTGAATTTTAGAATTAATTTACTGTCTTCTGCAAATACCCAGCTGATATATGGCTAGTATTTCATTCAAGATACAGAATAATTTGGGGAAAGTTGACAACACTATGTTGCTGGTTTTTTGATATATGAACATGAAATCATTACCCTCCCATTTAGTTAGATAAAATTTTTTCCTCAGTAATATTTCATAGTTTTATGTATAAAACAAATACAAAACCTTCCATTACACATATTCCCAGAAATTTGGGCTTGTTAGTTTTTATTATACCTTTCTTGATAGTGCTCAGTTAAACCATTCTCTAATAAATATCTCCCAATAAGTTTTATGAAATACGGATTAGAAACTCCATCCTCTCAAGAGTGAGAGAACAGGATCTATATTCACTTCCTTTTTGTCTTTCTGTTAATAAAAATGTCCAGCTAATAACATAGGCTGTGGTCCACTGTGTATGTGGTGACAGCCACACTCAGGATAAAAAATAAAGGAAGTATTGAAGAATCCTGATGCTATAATGATGTATTTTTCTCCAAAGTCAAATATATATTCCTTCTATCATAAATGTGTGTAGATCTGCCAAATTAATGATTGTTATTTAATGTGCAAAAAGTTGCTTATGAAATAGGTCAAGACAAACACAAAACTAAAGATATATTAAACTAGGCGAAAGTTTTATCCCCTAATCTATCTCCCTATTGGAATTGTGCTTAGCTAATTCTTCCAATCAAACTCACCAATAAAGACAATTTCTTGAAAATGCAATGGTAGCATTCTCTAAATAATCCCCTGTCAGTGTTCTAGAATGTTGTAGACTGGAGAACTATAAACTTAATTCTGTTATAAATTTCTGTTAGTATAATAAATCCTCAGCTGTGAATTTTTTTTAGCCACAAATTAATTAAAATTTTGAATAAATATGTTCCTCAAGAGCTGATCTTTAAAAAAAACAGTTGGGGTGACTTCACAAGAATCACCTTCTAAAAATATGTATTTTCATCTATGTTTTCTTTATGCAATCTTATTCAGTAGATTTGGAAAAGCACAAGTTTATATAAAAATTCCCAGGTGACTCTTTTATGTGGCTTGGTTGGGGAACAGCTCTGAGTTGTTCCAGTTATACAATGTCATTAGTGTTATTGCTGTGGAACCTGGAAATATGCAGTATAGGAAATTAAAACCTTATTTATTTATTGTCAATGGACATTATTATTTTGCCTGGTTATAATCAGACTTCTACTTTAGGAGCTATAACCTAAATGTTTGCCAATTAAACAGTTATAGCTCTTTTTGCACTTCTCCATGTACACTTACTTGAATAGCCCAAGTCTTTTATGTAGCCCACTTTTTCAAAAGGCCAAGACATCAATAAGACTAAACGAACCCTCCCAATATCTCTTTTAATTGTGCTTGAGCAAAACTGTTATTTCTACAGTGTCACTGCCAGACTTAATTTCAGAAACTAATAAATGAAGCTATTCAAAAGTTAAGAAAAATTATTTAAAATTTCATTTTCAGTGGACACATACAATTCATTCAAACAGGTTATTCTGAGTCTACAACTGAAAGGTGTACTTTGTTTTGGAGAATTATCCTTTCCTCAAATTTAACCATGGTATTGCTTCCTTTAACAGTGGGAAGAATACAGATGAGATGATCCAACTAGTATTGGGAATCCAAATTCATACATTGATGGGAATAACTCTCATTGATGAGAATAACTCTCACTGATGGGAATAATTCTCACTGATGGGAGTAACTGGAACATATCTCTTTTTCCATTAAGTTTGGAAATATGTAACAATATTTCAGTTCTTAGTTTTTCTTGACCTTTACTAATATATTTAGCTACTTCAATTTTTACTTTCCCAGTGATCCTTGCACCTCCAGTATACAAACGTTCTGAAATGAGTGTGAATTTTGCATGGATAGCTTCTCTCTTCCATTTTGTGAATAGGATGCTCTACAGTTAATACAGGAAATATTCAGCAAAGGCCATAACCTTGGGTTTCCTACATTCCAAATATTATCAACTTACTTTTTAATATGGACCTCTTTACTGTCCCAGACATTCCATTTCTAGTGCCTTCCTAATTGTTCCCTATCCCATTTGTTTAAATTCCTAGCATATGTCTCCAGATTTGTGTAGTTGTCTTAGTGGAAGCTGAGAGTTCTTTGGTTTTCAATTCGATAAAAAGTATCCATTATTCAAGAAATTGTGATCAATTGTATCCCTTAAAACTTTATTTAAAGTTGCCTTCTTTCAACAGTGCAAATTCTGACCCTGGCCTATGTTAAATCTTTTGTGTTTCTATCTCACTCCCTTTTAATGCTGTTCTTATTGCACACCTTTCCTCAGCTAGTCACCTCTCAGTTCACTTCATTTATACTTCCCTATCTATATTTGGTGGGTGATCTGGACTTTCACTTAGGAAAAGCTTATGGTAGCTGATAAAATAGTCATAAATTAGCAGGCTTAATTAAAACAGGAAATTGCAAGATTATGGAATATCTTATTTAATGCATCAAATCCTTATCTCTCGATCATCCTTGTAGAGGAGGTGGCATATGTAAGAAAAAAGTAAATATTTATTCAGTGAACAAATGAACGTACAATGTAACCATTTTTAGCTCTACTAACAGGTTAATTTTCCCATTTCCTGTATCCTTACCCTCTTGCCTCATTAGCTAGCCCTAATCCACCTAATGCAGTTGTAATTATTCAGACTTGACTTAAACAAAGATTCAAAGGCCCAACCTGACATTCCTTTGTTGTGTGACAAAGACACAAAAGTTGTGTGAATTTTGGCAAGTTACGACTCTAGAGCTTCACTTTCTTCATCTATAAAATTGACCCAATGATAGAATCTATGTCCCAGAAATGATGTGAAATAATACATGTGAAAATATTTATTGTAGTAACTGAATATGGTGAACACTAAACATATTAGCGGTTTTTACTATATTCAGTGAAAATTAGGATTTGTTAGACAGTTTTCCTTACACTTAACATATAGGGTTGATGTTTATTTTAGTTTTTAAAGAAATATTGATTCAATAACCTTATTTGAAATTGTGTGTTGGCTATTTATTCTAGTGAATATATGAAAAACTTTTGAGTAGTGACATGCATATTTAAAGAAAAGAGATATGTGATTCTCAACTGATATAATTATTAATTCCAATATGACTTTCTTCATTAAAAGGAAAAAAAAAAAAAACCAGAAACATAGACCAACAAATGATCTTCATTGAAATTGCATGTGGCTTGATATTTGGAAGAACGGTTACATGTATCTTCAGGTTCTTATGCAAGTGCCACGATTGAAAAATAAAGACAAACATCATTTGTGTATTTTCCATGTTGTTAACCTATATCATTTTGCATTAATTTTTCTGGCATTCCTTAGGCTTAGAAGACTTTGGAACATAATTTCAAGGTTTGATTTTATTCACATGTTTACACAATAAAGCATCATTTAAAATGTCATTAAACAAGACAAAAACTTACATTCCTCCCTTTAGAATCTCAGCAAATGTGAACACCTGAGAGCTTGCCATTTATGATTAGTATTTCATGGTACATCAAGTAAGCATCCTTCTTCACAAACATAATAAGCTTTCAGCTAGTGTATGTAATACCTATAAAATCTAATGTGGCTAATGATTAAGAATATAATAATCTATGGGAATAAGATAAAAAATATAACACAGGTGAACAATATATTGTAGAAACAGGGACAATTTAGAAACAAGGATATAATTTAAATTTTCAAATACAAAATCATGCAAAATAAATATACAGAATATGCACTACTAATTCTTTTAATTTTGATTTAAATGAGAAGTAATGCTTAGTTGGAAGACAGGCAAATAGAAGATATAATAGGTGATTATTATGATGAAAAATATTATCAACTATCATAGTCCAATGTAATGGCATATGTTCTGTGAAATAATGAGATGGGAGAGTTCCCTTGACTCCTTTGTAGGACTTGCAACAGGGATGTGGCTTGCTTACTTGGCTAGCCACTGTGCTCAAACCCATTGTGGGAGGGGGAGCACTCAGGTGAGTGGGTGCTGTGGCTGGATCAAGCAGTTTTGGGCTCCCGCCCCATGGCAGCATCTAAGGGTTTGTTACAATTAATGCTTTTTTAGCAGCTGCTCTATGCAGATGGCTAAGTGTTAACCAGCTCAGTGGAGAGTCAGGTTGACAGCCTTTTACACCCTGCCCTCTTGGTACCTGGGTTCTTGTTCAGCATGCAGGAAGAATCAGGTCACATGAATGGTTTGAAAGATGATGAATGCAGAGGATTTTATTAAGGGGTGGAAGTGGCTCTCAGCAGAAAGGGAGCTGGAAGGGGATGGTGCAGGAAGAAGGTGATCTTTGAAGTTAAGCCACATCTGTCTGTGTCTCCAGGGCTCAGTTGTTTCTTCTCTTCTAGATGTTCAACTGCTTCTTTTCTTCTCTCCTTCTCTGTTTTGCTGTTCTGCTGCTGTGCCAGTGGAGCTTGGGGTTTTTATGGGTCCAGGGTGAGGGGCACAGTGGGCCAAAAGATGACACTCAGGCACGAAAATGGGGATGTGAAATTTGTGAAGTTCTCATTTAGGGCCGTGGGATCAGGTTTGAGGGTGGAATCTTTGCCAGAGACCCTGCCTTCTTCTACCCATTATTTTCCTGTCACCTGTCCATATCAATAATAAGTTAAAAAGATGGGCTAGTTGGAATCTGAATTAGAGAACTGGAGGGAAATGTAAAATATAAAGTAAAAGGTATGTCAAAGGTATTTACAGCATGTATATTTTGTCCTATCGCATTGCTTTCTAAAGTCTTTTTTTTTTTTCACTAAAGTCAAATTTTCTCTCAAGTGACAGCTAATGAATATTGTTTTTTTGTTTAGTTTAAGGTTAGTTTCTGGGGAAAAATTATTAGATTGTATGAAACACAATACATATGGCAATGTACTGCCATAGCAATACTTGACTGATAGCTAAACTGTACTTTGTGCTGATTTTTTAGACTGTTTGCTGCTGCTTGCATCTTCTCCTTTCACACATAGGGGTAATGTATATTTTAGAAATGTACAAGACTTTTTTATCTAATGGAAAACGGCATCAAACTCTGTCTCCAAAAGGAAACAAAAACATTGGCATCAGAGAATAACATTTCACTGTGACTACATATTTGAAATGGAAATGAAGTTATCAGCCTATTCAGGTACTGCAATCAAAATGAATATAAAGAAGGTCCACACATTCTAATAGCTTCAGTGTCTTCTATGTACATTTTAGTCACTATGAGCAATTTTTTGTGATTACTTTTTTCCCACTGTAAAAATTTATATGAGAAAAAAAACTTGCTGTTACTATAAACATAAAAACAGAGAAAAAGTAAAACATAGTGGGAAGCTTAAGTCTTTTGAGTACAGACAGACTTGGGTGTGACTCATATATGACCCAATCTTGAGGTAGACCTTGGGCTATTATTAAACCTCTCTGAATTTTATTTTCCTCTTATATTAGCTAGTAATACCTATATATTACAACTGTAGTGAAGTCAAGTGAAGATTAAATGGGTTGAACTGGCTTGGCATGCCTGATAGATTTAATATGTATGAATGCTACTTAACATGATTAATATTTCTTTGCTACTATGGACATAGGTTAGGACTTGGAACATGGCAAGCATTTAGGATATTGTAGATATTAGGTTGTGATAATTCACTCTTTGCTAAATTTCAATATATTTTTAAAATTATACATGGTACAGAGATTCATAAAAAGATGTATCATTCATTTTTCATAGAGTGGTTGAATGATAGCTAACTGCTATTTTATTATTTATTTGAATATATTCAAATAAATAAATATAAATATATATTTATTTGAATATATATTTATTTGAAAATATATATGATATATATTAGCATATAAATCTAATCATGTTACCAACCTTCTCAAAAACCTAAAAAGATATTTTACTGCCTATTTTAAACCAAAAATAAAATAAAATTCTAGACCCCTCAACCAATTTAATGGACTCCTATCTTGGCCAAGGAAACCCCAAAGATACCTGAAAAACTAGTTAAGGCATGATGGAAATGGAAGGTGGGACATGCCTCATTATGCCCTTCCCCCTTTGTAGTTGTGGAATGAAAATAAATCTCAGGACCCCAAAATCCCTGAGCCAAAGGAAAATGTCAAGCTGGGAAGTACTTTAGGCAAACCTGTCTCCCATTCTATTCCTAAGTAAGATAGCTACAAAAAAAACTACACATCTTTCTTACAATTTGCCCACAAGAAAATTCCTTGTGAACAAAGGACAAGCAGAACACAAACTCATCCCTATGCTCACATGAAACAAATGCAACTCCAATTTCTTCCTTTGCTCCATTGTTTCACTAAATCAGACAAAGGCAAATGTGACATTTCTGTAAATTGTGTATTCAGTGAAAAGGTATTCAGAAACTCAAAAGAATGCAGCAATTGTTCATCTGCCTATGAGCTGGAAACCCCTTCCCCACTTTGAAGTCTCCTGCCTTTCAAACCAAACCTATGTACATCCTACATATATTGATCGATGTTTCATGTCTACCTAAAATGTATACAACTAATCCGTACCCTAACCACCTTGGGCACATATTGTCAGGACATCTGAGGCTGTATCACAGGTGCATCCTGAAGCTTAGCGAAATAAACTTTGTAAATTGATTGAGACTTGTCCAAGATACTTTTTGGTTTACAGAGTTTAAACACAACTGACCAGCAGTAACATTAAAACAGGGATCTTAAGACTGACAAGACAGACTCTTTGTATGCAATGGGATACCAAATTTCAAGCAAATCCAGTTTAGCATCACAGGACAGATAACAGGCCCT
Source organism: Callithrix jacchus (assembly GCF_049354715.1). NCBI lineage: Eukaryota > Metazoa > Chordata > Mammalia > Primates > Cebidae > Callithrix > Callithrix jacchus. The sequence continues at coordinate 32,604,861 of NC_133502.1, forward strand.
GAAGAAAATTATTTTTCCCCTGCAAGTTTACCCCTGAAATGGCCCTGCAAATTCCTGTTGGAATGTGCATTTTATGGAAGATCTTCATTTCTTACTAGCTCTTTTCCAAGAAAGTGTGACAAATTTTAAGGTCTTATAAGAGACATTCATCATCTATTGTCTCTGAGGCCTGCTATCTGCAGGCTTCATCTATACAACAAGAACGTTGGTGTTCAGTACTCCCTTATCTTAACTCAAGCATTTTTTTTTTTTTTTGAGACGGAGTTTCGCTCTTGTTTCCCAGGATGGAGTCCAATGGCAAGATCTTGGCTCACCGCAACCTCCGCCTCCTGGGTTCAGGCAATTCTCCTGCCTCAGCCTCCTGAGTAACTGGGATTATAGGCACGCACCACCAGGCCCAGTTAATTGTTTTTATCTTTAGTAGAGACGGGGTTTCACCATGTTGACCAGGATGGTCTCGATCTCTTGACCTCGTGATCTTCCCGCCTCGGCCTCCCAAAGTGCTGGGATTACAAACTCAAGCATTTTTTAATGCTGAATTCAACTCTTCAGGCATGGCTTAACTCTTTCAACCAATTGCCAATCATGATATCCACCTATGGATCCTCCTACTACCTGGAAACCCCACCTTCCAGATGTCTGGTCTCCCAACTTCCAGATGTCTGACTTTTCTGGCCTCAATCATTGTATATACTACATGTATGGATTTTTGCCTTTGCCTGTAATTTCTGTCTCTCTAAAACGTGTAAAACAGTGCTGTAACCCAACTACCTTGGGCACATCTTCTCAGATTTGGACCTCCTGAGGCTGTGCCATGAGCCATGGTCTTTAACCTTGCAAAGTAAATCTTTAAGTTGATTGAGATGTATCTCAGATAGTTTTTGGTTTATACTATGGAATAAAAACCAAACGCTTAAGTCTTAAATTCCATGTTTTTCATTCTTTGGCCCATGTAATTTTATTTAGTCATATTTCTATCTTTCATTTACTTACTCTTTTTTTTGTTCCCTCCTTCCTTCATTTATTTACCTATTTTTTTGAGTTTAAATATATCTGAAGTTATTGTAAATTATATATACAACACAATGCAGCAAAGCTTAACATTCACTTCTCACATATTCATTGCTGCTTCCCAGAAGAGACCAATACTATAAATTTGTTAATAAGCTTTCAGAACCTTGCCTTTATCTATATAATGAGGAAATATCTTAAAATGTTTATTTTAGTTATTTATTTTCCATACTTCCCTGTATATGCTCCTCATAACCTAAGCATCCACAATGCAAAGAGGTCAATTATAGCATTAAACTAGTAAATGACCTTTTGAAACCAGGGGAGCATACTCAGCTCCCAGTTCTAAAGAGGTTCTTAACCTCACTAACACCTAAGAATGGAGAAAGGGGCTCCAGAGGCACAGTGAGTTTGCTGTTTGAATAAATATCATGGACCCAAAGAGTTTTTCAGAAAAGCAGTTTATTAGATAGCTAGATTGAGAAAGAAAGACAGCTCCCACACTGTCATGGGAGAGGACTCAGAGAAGGAATCCTTATAGTTAATAACGGAGCAGCTGGAGTTTTAACCCTTGAGTTATTCCCTCCCTATTCATATTCTTGTCCAATGAGAGGAGTTCTTTCAAACTTCCTCTGGAGTGATTGATCTTTGACTCTGATACCTGATTGGTTTCTTGGTCCACAGCCCTGAGTTACAGAGACCCTCCTCCCAGAGCTTTCTGGGGACTTTTTGGGACAAAGGAGCTTTACCTGGCTTTCTCTACCTAGCCTATGTGTGGGAAACCCAGACAAAGAACTTTGCAGTTGAAACCCCTCTGGTTCCCGGATGGAGGCATCCAGCTGGAAAACTACTGCCTTTGAAACCACATCCCTCACGGACCAGGAAGAGAAGTCCCTCACTTTGACTACTTTTGTTTCTTTCATTCAAAATAATCTCTTAAAGCCCTCAACAGAAAACAAAAATCATTTAATTTACAAGTGAAGTTTTTTTTTTGTTTGTTTGTTTTTTCCCCGTTGGTTGGTTGGGAATGAGGCATCTCTTAATAGTCAGGCAAGAAGTAAGATAAGGTATATGGGCCATAATCTCATAATGATAAACTTATACCAGTTAATGTGCTATTTGATAAGCATTCTGTTTTGATTTATTTGAAGCATCTGGTAAGATTGCACTTCCAATCTACCTTGTAGGTTTATGGGATTTTGTGGCAAATTCTGGGCAAAGAACTGAATGTGCTGATGATATAGCTCATTTTGAGGCCAACATCTTTAAATAATTAATGCCAATATTGATAGTGACATGAAACAGACAAATTTCTAGGCCGATAGTGATGGATCCCTGGTGGAACTCAACTTTCAAGTCAAAGGTATTTTAAAGCTGTAAACTGAGCTGCCAGTTCCTGTTAGAGTTTATGATCAGAGTTAGAATGTCTATCCCCAGCTTACCTTCTGTCTCTCGATTGGTTCCTTCAGGATAATGCTTTTTAACCAATTGGATGGTGATTTTTCCAAAGACTACCCATGGACCAATCAGCACACATTCTCCCGTTGTGAGCCGAAACAAGCCCAGACTCAGCCTCACAGATGGCAACGCGTTTTCAGGGTCTCTTCTCACAGTTGAGAGCTTTCCTTCTGTCACTCAATAAAATTCTTCTCTGCCTTGCTCATTCTCCAATGTCCATGCACCTTATTCCTCTTGGTCACAGGACAAGAACCTGGAACTCATTGAACTGCAGGCGGCTGGAAAATAAAAGAGCTGTAACAACTCCCAGATCACCAGACTGCTGGAGAAAGAGAGCTGCAACATGCTTCCACTGGCTGAGCTATGCGAATGAAGAGCTGAAACTTTTCTTGGGGCTCAAACCTTGGGACTCCCCAAGCAAGAGCTGTAGCACCTCCTTGGCGTTCTGTGATTGCTGGCATCTCTGAGGTTTGGGGCACCACAGCCTTCCCCTAGTCTAGATGCCAGCACCCTATGCAGAAGCCACTCGCTGCATGCCCAGTTCTGCCTCAAGCTGAGCATAGAGCCAAGTCAGTCATGGGATCCCCGCCAGGGGAGTGAACTGAGTGCAGCCTGCTGGCCTGAGCAGGCAGAGCAAGTACAGCTGGCCCTAGAAAGGCATAGGCAGAGGAATCCGTGGCCACAGAAATTTCCAGCTGGCAAAGTGGCACCAAAGGAATCCTGTAACAATATGAGACCCATCATAGTAACCTTTTCTTTGTTTTTTTGTTTGTTTGTTTGGTTTAATTTTAATTTAATTTTATTTTATCTGCCAGGACAATTGGGCATAATCTAGATGAAGGCCATTCCATCATTTTTTGTTATGGAGTCATGACTGAGAAAAGTGTCAGCCGACCCACAATAAAAACATAGCAAGAGCAGGAAATAAACCTTTGTGGTAAGTGACTGAATTGTATTGTTGTTACAGAAGTATTGACTAATAAATTCCAACTAAAACAATATTGCAGATATGATTTTTTTTTTATTTGTGATTTTTGCCTGAATGAAACTGTAGTTGCAAATAATTCACTTGGGGGACATATGCACTGATTATGTAAAAAGCAAGTTGTGTGTAGAAATCTAGTTTTGTTACATAATAGTTGTATAAAATGAAAAAACTCTAAAAGTTTTCCTGTACTGAGTTTCATAACTGTAAATAAATTTTATTTTTCAAAATGGTATTGTTATGATGATGGAAGATAATTAACTATTCTCTTGTATATAGAAACACCTAACCACATTAGGCAATACAGTAATGCCTATTGGATATGTCTAAGTAAGTACTTCTTATCTGTCCTCAACAGTCTATTTGAATAAATACGGTCAATCATGGAACAAGTAAATTGAAATATCATAAAAATTTCTGCATAAAATATTTCTTATGTATTTCATCCTGTTTTTCCACACAGGTATAAACTAATAAAAATCTGGCACAGCAAATACATTTTTTCAAATGATAAAACATTTATTTATCCTTGTAGAACATTTGAATATGCAGTTTCTTCTCATTTCCTCAGTTCTTCACTATGGTGCATTTACAAAACAATTACTGTCAAAAGCTTTATCTGACAAGAGTGACTTGGAGTGGTAGAATCCTCCTACAATATTTATGTAATGATCTCTCTCACACCTACTCAGAGCAAGTATTTTGGAATATCCCAACACTTGCTTTTGAATCTCCCAAACTGAGGTCTGACACTTATTAATGAGTTACTTTATGAATGAATTATTAATGAGATTTCTAATAAATTATTTATTTTCTGAATCTGTATTTTTCACATAGGAAATGAAGACACATTTCACTATTTACCTTAATGTATTAGTTAAAAAACTATCATCTAATAGGTCTTAATTTATCTGTACTCTATAAGTTGCAAAAAGCAATTTTGATTTTCTATATATTATTGCTTACATCAGTAATTCAATTAATTTAGCAATTGTTATTTCTTATTGGCTCTCTCAGTTTTAATACTGTAACTCCCAGATACCTAAGAAATTTTGGTCGTTCAGTACACTAAATAAGTGTCAGTAGGTACTTATTATTTGTTCTTTTCTTTAAGAAGGCTTAATTTCACATAAGTACATGGCAATGTACTGACTGAATTTTATCTTTTACTTATCAGGCTCTTGCATGTGACCTTCATTTTGATAGCAAAACAATTTATTTTAACTTAGACCTGAGACTGTTCTTGTTACTAGTGCTTTTTCTAATTTTCTGTATCATTCTTTCAAAAGTTTGATTTATGATTGGAAATGGAGCCCACATTGTGAATTATTTGTTCATATTTGAGAAAACAAAATTGGAAAGTGTTTGTTTTTAAGCTAAGATAAGTTAATTTACAAATGATAATATTTTAAATTGATTTCCAGCCACTTTGCCTGGGGTGGGCTCTGGGAAGTATTTTCAGAAATGCTCAATGGATTTTTATTATTATGCAAATTTGGGAAACTATGCTTAGGAAGATAATCATATTTTAATTTTTTAAGACAAGTATGTTATTTATTTGCCATAAAAGTGTCCAAAGGGAAATTTTGCCATTGTTTAAAATACTACTTAGTGATAAAGAAGAATGGAATTTGTCATTAGCTGCAATATGAATTAGCTTGTGGGATGTTAAGTGAAATAAGACAG